>NC_091794.1:61395000-62595000 GCF_041296235.1 Equus asinus
AGAGGCCTCAGGAACACACGCCCTGAGGGAGTAGAGAACAAGCCCCGGGAACAGTCCAGACCATGCAGCTCTGTGCGCACGACCAAAGGAGGAGGTCAGAGGAGGCACCCAGGCCCCTGCTGGGCCGGCAGCGGGCAGGGAGCATCCTCTTCCCAAGGGAGCGGCACATTGATCCTGGGGACAGGAAGCTCTTGTCTCACTGTGGCCAGGAACCAGCATCCATGGGCAGCACACCCAGCGCCACACCCTGGTCTCTGGGGCCCCGGTCAGAACAAGGCGGCGGTGTGAGCCCTGTGCCCCAGCCGGGGAGCAAGCTGGCTACGGCTAAGCAGGGACTCCTAAGCCGAGGCACAGCAGCTCAGTGGTCACACTGTTCAGTCCCTTAATTTCTGAAGTTCAAACGGAAATGGGCACAGTATCCCAGGCCTTGATGAGAGTGGATTATGATAAGAAGTACAGGTCAAAGTGCAACACGCGGTGCGTATTCTCTGTGCCGCCAATGAATGAGGGGAACTTAAAAGAAAAGAAAATACCCTTCACAAAAGGGTACAAAAGGAAAATAAATAAAATCCTTGTGTAAAAATATAAACAAGTAAAGACAAATCTGTATCAGAAAACTACCAAATGCTGTGGAAAGCTAGCAAAGAAAACCTACCTAATAGGAGACATATTTCACTTCCATGATCAGTAGACTCAGTATAGTTAAGATGTCAGCTCTTCCCGACTTGACCTATAGAGTCAACACAACCCCAGTCAATGTCCCAGTCAGATACTTTGTAGATATCTACAAACCGTTTCTGCAGCTGGAATATCCTTTATCCTGCACAACACTGAAGAGCAAAGTTGAGTAAGCCGCACTTCCCCGTTCCAGGATTTAAAAAGGTACAGCGAGCATGATGCCGGGGTAAGAATGCGCCAGTAGATAAATGGAAAAGAACACAGAGTCCATAGATAGACTCACAAACATGGTCAACTGATCTTTGTCCAAAGATCAAAGGCAATTTGATGGAGAAAAGTTAGTCTTTTAAACAAATGGTGATGCCACAATCGGGTGACCTTATGGAAAACAATTAACAAAGACACAAACTTTCCACATGACACAAATATTCACCAAAATTGTTCATGGATGTAAATGTAAACTACAAAGCTATTAAAATTCTAGAAATAGCAAAGGAGAAGATATGACCTCGGTTTTCATGAGGACCTTTTATCCTCAACATTGAAAGAATGAGTCTTCAAAGAAAGATCAAGTTAAGGTGGACTTTGTTAGAATTAAAATTTTCTACTCTGTGACAATACTGCTAAGAGAAGAAAAAGACCAACTCTAGACTGTGAGAAATCTTTGCAAGAAGCATATCTAAGAAAAGGCTGTATTAAAAGGTACAAAGCATCATAAATTCAACAATAAGAAAACAAACATTCCAATTAAAAATGGGTAAAGATCTGAACAAACACCTCACTAACGAAGATATAAGCATAAATTAAGCATGCAAGAAGACGCTCAAAATCACTTATCATTACAGAGAAGAAAACTGAAACAAAGTGAGACAACCTTTACACACAAATAGACGACATCAATTCATGGCTGGGGGGCAGGACAGCACAGACTCTCTGTCATCGCTGCTGCCCATGCCGAGTGGTGCAGCCGCTGTGGAAGACACTTGGGTACTTTGTTACAAAGCTAAACATCATCTTAACTCGTGATCCCTCAACCATCTTCCTAGGCATTTGCACACTGTTTTCAAATAGAAGGTCAACAAAAAAGCCAGCACACATATGTACGCTGCACCTTATTTATAGGGGCAGGGAACTTGAATGAACAAAGATAACCTTCAATAAATGAAAGCACACCCAAATGAGGTACATCCATGCAATGTAATGCGATCAAGTGTCAACACTGAAAGAACTATCAAGATGAACAGACATGGAGGAATCTCAAATTCATCTTTATAACTGAAAGAAGCATCTGTGAAGGCTGGGTAGAGTATGATCTCATTGATATGGCATTCTGCGAACACAAAGCAATCAATTTGATATGCAGATCAGCTTCCCAGTGCTGTGCGGGGATGGTGTGGGCGGAGAGGTCAGGAAATCTGTGTGATGCTTTAATGGCGGGGCGGATACTTGCCTCTCTGCCTTTGACAAAATCCCCAGATTTCTACAGTAGAAAGAGCAAATCTTGACTTACACAAATTAGTAAAATGATTTAGGTGGGTGGATCCTTGGATGGAATGCAAATGAGACTAAAGAGTGTAACTATATTGAGAATGGAAAAAACACACAGCAAGTGGTGGGGGAAGTGGTGTTGACCTAAGGACCTTTGGAAATGACTGGAATCTGTACAACGACAGGAAAAGAAACCGACCAAGCAAAGAACCCTACTTGATAAAGTTCTTTCTCAACAGTTACTGGTTAATAACTGTGAGGCCCCTATGCATCTAGACTGGGATTGGAGAAATGACTGAGTGGTCGCCAGACAGCAGGAGACAGGGTTCCACTACTGCAGGGGCAGGTTTCGGGGAGGGCAGGGCGTGGGCTGGAGGGCTCCATGTGGCCATGCATTCGAGTGGGAAGCCGTGCTCTGAACTGATGCTGACCTTAATCTAAACATGGCCGTTTCCATATAGACACATTTATAGCAGACAGTGTACACACGGTAAGGTCAGCACACCAGCCTAACTTAAGCATCCTGCCACCGAGAGGGCCAAGAAGCAAGGACACCCCGGAGCAACCAGCACACTGAGCTCACAGATCCACGTTTTTAATGCCATTGTCTCATACAAGGAGCCAGCGTTCCTTGAGGAAAAGGCTGATTCCAGGCTGAGGCTGAGAATGCACAAGACAATGCTGCAGAGTCCTGCAGAGCTGGAAAGTAAGGCGGTGTTAAACCACCAACCACACACGGCATTTTTCGGTCACTTTCACATCCTAAGACACATTAAGCATTAAAAATAAAGAAGACACCTATACGATTGCAACCATTTCCCCTTTCACCCCAGGCTGCCATCTGCCAGTCCCCATCACTCATGATTGAAAAGTTCCAATATCTGGCATATTCACTTCACAGTCATGTAGGTTGCCCTTCTCCTTTAATTTGTATCAGAATTTCTCCCCAGAAACAATCCTGAATATGCAACAAATACCCAGCATGCCGTGATTCTGAGCCTTCCAACACCTCAATGAAGAGATACTTTTGTAAAGTAAGTCTTCTTAAAACGTGACTGAGAAAGTAGAGAATAAACCACGAGGGAACAGCCCAGAAAATAAAGCTTCTGTGCTGACCGTTTAAGAAAAACGTCGCGGGGCCCCGAACGCAGCCCCCTCGTCAGCCATGAGGGCCAGACAGGAGGTGTATTCTTTCTGAGCAGGAGACCCCAACATGACCGCAGCTGTGTCTCCTCCATCCTCCTGACAAGCGAAGCACCTTCCCCGCTGAGGATGCAGCTCCTGCGGCCTCTGGCAGAACCCGCAGGCACCCCACGCTGCTCACAAATGGAGGTCCATGCGCCCCCTGCCGGACACCGGGGGCAGAGCAGGAGGCTCAGAACTCACAGTTGGAGGTGGATGGGCGCCCCTTCCGGAAATGGTGCTAAATTACTCAAACCCGAGTGCCCTAGTCTCTTTGCTGATGGCCCTGAGGACGCTCTGCTGCAGCCAGCGCTGCACTCTTGCCCAGGACATGCCCCACCCCTTGGAGCCATGGCCTGGAGAACAAGGGAGTCACCAGGCTTTGGAGTCCTTGAAAAAGACCGCCTCGATGCCACGGCACAATGAAAGCACCCATTTCAAGTCCCTAGAATACAGCCACCCATTTTCATCATCAGAGTCTCCACAGGATGTTAGGTGTTAGACTCAAAGGACTGCAGCTCTGCTTGTGATCAGACCCTCTTTGATAAACTGCCCTACAGACTTGATCACAGTCACAGAGAACTGAAGCCAAAGATGAGAGCTGAAAATCTGTTGGCTCGTCCTCATTTGTGGTCCTGAATTGTGGTCCAGAGGTGCTTCCGAGGAATCCGCAGCTCTCTGAAGCCCTGGAGGACAGCTGGTCTGCCTGAGAGCTTGTCGGGGAGGGAATCCAGCTGTGTAGCAAGTGCATCCAAAACTGATGAAGTGAGGAAGAATATTCGGGTCCTGACTGTCTCTGTTCGATTATATTTTTAGGCACAAGAAAGTAATCTGCACTCCTACCAGCTACAAACTATCTGAAAACAAAAGAATGGTAATATATTTAAAATGTGCTACATCTTCAATATCAAAAAATTGTTGGGAGAGAATGTGATTTTTGTTTTTTAAATAAACTTATGCACAGGGGGCAAATTATCATGCTCTACACCTCAAACTTATATAATAAGAAAAAATAAATAAATAAACTTAAGAATTACATTTTTAATTTACCCTTTCAGATCTTCAAGGGCTATTTACTGTTTCCAGATTTGGAAACATATTTTTTCATGGAAAACTTGCTTCAGAACAATTTTTGTTACAGACTTCTTTAAAGTAAAGTCAAGTCATCTGCTGGCCCAGATACATGAAAATATCAGTTATTGGAACATTATATAGGTTTGTTTCCTGCATATAGCATCTCAACACAAGCTTTCAAATAGCAAGTGACTCTGCCTATTGATTTTCCTCCAGTCAGAGGGTCAGGACCCAGCTACCTTCAATTTGGGGATTTGCCCTCTTCGACATGTGGATTCGGCTCTGGGCGTGTCCTTAGGTTCCTTCCAGAAGGTTGCAAAGGGGAAATGTATGGCACATCCTGAGGCACGTTTTCATGGACTGAGCCTATACATGCAAACAGCCCTTCCAGCCCATTTCTTTGCTGAACACTACTTCACATGGGCACAGAGTGAAGAGAGCAAAGAGGCTGGAAAGGAAATATTATTGTGGTACTAGTGGAAAAAGAGAGAATTTGGTCTAGAAGCCTCTTTTGGGGTTGTTTTGTTTTATTTGTTTTGTTTTATGATGAGGAAGATTGTCCCAGAGCTAACATCTGTGGCAAGCTTCCTCTGTTTTGCATGCAAGTCACCGCCACAGCCTGGCTGATGAGAAATGGGTAGGTCCGCACCCAGATCTGAGCCCAAGAACCCCCCCGCCCCGGCCTCTGAAGTGGAGCACATGAACGTTATTAACCACTATGCCACCGGGCTGGCCATTGGTTTTTCAATATGTTCACAAATGCTACTTTTAGAACAAACAACCAATTTTCTTGCTTGCACACATTTTATTCAGTAAAAAGTGTGACTCAGTGTCTGATTACCCAAACTAATCACAGGGAACAAACTGATGGAACAGGACAAGGATGTCACTCATTAAAGTTCATGGCATCACTGGCTCTTTGAAAGGGTGATTCCCATTGATTATCAAAGGGCCATTGTTTTCTAAAATGTCAGAAAGATACGATAATAGCTGTACTAGCAGGTGTGGGTTGATGTGAGTGCCATCACTCAGTCGCGACGAGACGTCTTATGCATCCAGGATGGTCTGTGTTGCTGTCACTCAGTGTGCGGAGAGGTGGGCAGGGGACTCACTCCCTGTGCTGGGAGCACTTCGCGCTGCCCTGCAGTCTACATGTCCTCAGTGCACGGACACACAGGTTACATTCTCTACCGTCACAGAAATTAATCCTGACAAAATGTACAAGAGGCTGATAGATATTCCTGAGAAGAAACACTTAATCGGCTTACTTCCAGATGTACAACCACGAGGTGAGTGAGAAAGTGGCCAAAGTGGTCCTTTGACTGTGAGGAGGAATTCTCCTTCCAGTCTCCCAGTGCCTGGGGAGCAGCATGCCCCTAATCAGAGCCCCTGAGAAGTCAGCCAAAGTCCCGTTACGGAGAGGACTTGAAACGTGAGTATGTGGATTTTTCTTACCTTACATTTTCTTTAAGTGTGGACTCTAAAAAAGCCAAGCTCATGGAAACAGAACAGCATGGCGTCTGCCGGGGGCTGGGAGGTGGGGGCAGTGGGGGGATGTAGGACACAGGGTACACACTTTCCTTTAGAAGATGAATAAATTGTGGGATCGACTCGACAGAATGATCACTGCAGTTATCAATACTCTATGATACACTAGAATGTTGATAAGACAGCGGATCTGAAATGTTCCCACCACACACGCACACAAAGGTAAATATGGGAGGGGAGGGAGGTGTTCACAATGCTTACTGTCCAATTCATTTCACAAAATGTGCGTGTGTCAAAATATGGCCTCGCAGTCCTTAACCTCACCCAATGTTACACGTCAATCATAACACGATAGAGCTGGGGGACGGCACCTCAGGATGGCAGCAGGAGAGCATGAGAGCAAGCACGGGGCTCTCCTGAGCGAGGGGCCTCGTATGACAGCACAGTCACATGCCTGCGGAGCCAGCCCTGGTTCTCCCTGCAAATGCACATCTCAGCCCTGAGCACGTGTCGCCTTCTGCACCGCTCACACCCCGGCCTGAGCTCCCCACGTCACTCCTGTGGCCTCCTGGCTGGCCCTGCTTCTGACTTGGCCCCTGCTCCTGCCTCACAGCACCAGGGCCACAGTAAGTGGGATGGCGCCCCTCCTTGCTCCAGCCCTCCCCTGGCTCTTCATCTCGCCCAGAGTCAAACCAGGCTGCACAATGGCTGACAAGTGTTCTCGTCCCCCAGGAGTCTCTCCCTTGCTCACTTGGCTTCAGTGACACGGAATTCCCAGCAGTCCTCAGACAAGCCAGGCCTGTTCTTGTGGCGTTTCACCTTGCTCTGTGTCTGCCTGGAACCTCCTGGGCATTGGGGGCCCGTGTGTGTGCTCCCCCCACACTTTTAGGTCCCATTCATTCACACGTCTTCATCAGGCCCCAGACTCTATTCTAGGCACAGATGGCTGGACCCAGCCTGTCTCTGACCAATATGAGGTGGAACATCATTGCATAAGCGTATTGACTATTCTATAGAGATTTTGCTGGAAAAACAAATGAACAAACAGAAAAATAATAGGAAGAGAAGTAGTCTCTCCTAGTCCCAAATAATTGACAGAGTGAGATATCTAAAACATGCAGCACAATGCACCATCCTTAATTAGGGGTTGGGGTCAGGGCTAGGGACAGGCTTAGCCATCCTGCAGAGGAACCCTGAGCGAGCAGACACGGGTAGGTGGCCGGTCCCTGGGGGCCAGGCCTCGGGGAGGGCGGGTCTGGCACTTGTGTGGGGGACGCCTGGCAGTCAGGTCTCAGAGGTGCGGGGCCGCGCCCTGAGCCTTGGCTCAGGGCGGACCTCTCCTCCTGGTGGTGATGCTGAGAAGGAAGAACGCAGTCAGCCTCCTGGTCCGGAGGGAAGTCAAGGCACGAACCGCCCGCCCACTTGTCCGACCCATGAGGGACGCTGGAGGCAGAAAGAGTCAGCGTAGCTCCGTCAGTAGAAGGAGCGGTCTCATTCCCGCCAGTGTGGCTCTGAGAGTTTGAGAAAGAAGCCCCCTCAGAATCAGTGGGGGCGTCAGCCGGAAGCTTGTTTAGTTAACAACATAGTCTGTTCAGGTAGGATTTGAGCAAAATGGCGGGGTGAGCTGACCCGGGACTCTCTCCCCTCCAACGTACAAAATAGGACTGAAAAAAGACCCCTGAATTTCAGCTAATGAACCTAATGCCAGGACTCAGAGACCTACAGTATCAAAAGACACAGGACAGAGCCCCTGCTGCCCACCCCGGAGGAGCTGGAATGGGGTAGGAGAGAACTTTGCTCCCTCCCCTAGAAACCGGGATCGCTGCGCGGGTCCGGGAAGGAGCGGGGGAGGGGACGCATGACGGGGGATCATCTAGGACTCCCGTCCACCGGTACAGTGGAAACCCGCTGAGGGGGGAAAGCTTCCGTGTGCGGGGACCCCATAAACCCAGGGCCCCGGGAGACCAGGGAACAAAACTGATCGAATCCGGATGGGTGCGCAAGAGAAACCGCCCCCACCCCCCCACCCCCGCCCCAGCAAACCGCACTGGGTGCCGCCATCTTGCCCGAAGGCAGAGAGCTCAGAACGCGCGGCACTAGACCCCCATCTAGTGGCGACAGGCTGTAACTGCAACCGAATTCTACCACCATGCGAAAAAACCACTCCTCTACCACCCAGCAATGTATAAAAGCCCCAGACCAGAAGGAAAACAATAAAAACACAGAATTAGGTCCTGAGGACTTGGAAATAGGTAAACTAAGTGATAATGTTCTTTGGCAGTGAGGAACATATGTAGGCATTTCTATTGGGTGTTTATCTAAGAGAGGAATTTTGGGGACCTAGAGTATGTGAAGGTCCATCTTCAGGAGATCTTAAAAGAGCTTTGGAAAGTGGCTGACACCCTCAGCAGTCTGTGAGGGCCCAGTTACTCTCCATCCTCACCGACTCTCCATATTTTCAGTGGTTTTGTTTTAGTCATTGTGCATTAGTATCACATCTTGGTGTTAATTTACATTTTCCCGACCAGTAACAATGTTATGCACCTTTTCAAATACTTGTTGGGCATTTAATTTTCTTCTTTGTGAAACGCCTAGTTGAAGCTTTTGCCCACTTTTTCTGGCAGATTGTCTGTTTTCTTAATAATTTATGGGAGTTAGTTACGTATCTTATATGAGGCTTTTCCAGATAAAATATGGCACGTGTTTATTCCCATTCTGTTCTTGCCTTCTCACTCTCTCGAAGATATCATTCGACGAGGAGATGGTCTTAATAATAAAGTCCAATTTATACATTTTTGTGTTTATGTTTAGTGTACCCTCTGACCTGCCTAAGAAATCTTTGCTTGCCCCAAAGTCATGAAAATATTCCCCTGTATTATCTACTACAAACGTCATTGTTTTAAACATCCACATTTGGATGTAAAATCATCTGGAATTGACCTTTGTTTATGGTGTGAGGCAGGAGTCAAGGTGAATTCTTTCCCGTCTGGATAGCCAGTGCCCCTGGACCATTGACTGAGAAGACTGTCTTCTCCCCAATGCTCGGCCTGACTCTTCTGTCACATACAAATGTTCACGTCTGTGGGTCTCAGGGGGACTCTCTCTTCTTCTTACTTCTCCTTGTGGCTGTCCTTGCAGTAGGACGGCACGCTGCCCTGATGCCTGTGGCTTTATACTAAGGCTTCATATCTGGTAGTGGAAGCTCTCCGGGGTTGTTGTTCTTCTAGATTGTCTTGACTATATGTGGCCACTTGTATTTCCTGCGACAGGTGACGGAGAGGGTCAAATTTGAGTGCTGAAAATGGCCAAGTGGTCTCCGTCCTCCAGGAGCTTTCAGTCTGGCGTAGAAATGGAGAGGCATGCCAATCTTCTCTGGATTCCAGCTGGAGCATCTAGAGCCCATTGAGGCAGAGCGAGAAGGTGAGGGCACTGCAGTCTGGAAAGACTCTGCTTGGGTTCGTGGGCTGGAGTTCCCTTAAAGGCACTGGAGTCCTTCCAGTCCGGTGGGTTCTGGGGGCATCTTGGTGAGAGGAGGGACCTCTCCAGAGACTGAGACATTGGTGGGGGCCATTGTTCTGAACTGGTCCAGGCATGCTGACACACAGACCCTGGTGGGTGCTAAAGTTGATGATTTCTATTCCTTTCTAAGGTGTTCCCACACCATCAATAAACTGTTTTCTGTTCTGTCGTGAAACCTACTTGATGCCTCTCTTCTTGACTGAGTACAAACCAGGAAGGCTGGGGTACAGATCTCAAATACATGAATCATTTTTTCTGCCCCCAGGCAGCTGAAATTGTTCACTTATATTTCCTCACTCTTTCATACTCACTAAATACTACAGATAATCTTATTTCACATGACGCTTTGGGGAGGGAAGCTACAGATTGAACTTTTTTTCAAGTGAGTCAAGGACACGTTCTTTTGTACTTACATTTGGAAACTGAGGCATGTCTAACGTCCTATAATCCATACACCCCTAATCAAATAACTGAACCACCTTTTCAAGGGCAGACTGAGTTCAACCTAAGAATGTTGCCTAGCTTCCTCTGAGAAGCTAGCCTCAATTCTCAAAATTCCTGCCCTACAACCAGAAATCGAGTTACCTGTCAAACTGACAAAAACCACTTGCGTAGGCTAACCTTCAGAAACCTATATACGTAATCTGCACTTTCCTTGGCCATTATTTAAAGGGCTTCTGAATGGACTATACATTGCACAAACCGTGAGAGTCAATGAGAAAAACAGTAAATACGAGTGAATGGTGTAAATGAATTGCTTTATCTCCTCAACTTAATTCCATTCCCATGTACTTGAAACATTTACTACAGATAATCTGAAGTGTTAGAAACGGAGTGTTAACAGTACCTCAGAATAACCCCCATATGAAGGCCTCGCCAACCAGGCCTGCAAAGACTACGGTACAGGGAAGAGCAAGGTTTGGGAGTCAGACAGACACGGGAAATATTTTAATCCCAGCTCGGCCACTAAGCAGTTGCGTAGCCCTGGGCATACACGGGTGTAAGCTTCACTTTCACCAACTGTAAAATGGGGATAACAACAGCTGCCTCAAAAGACCACTAGGATTCAGCATGAGGGAATCCGTGAGAGCACTGGCACATGGCAGGCACTCAACAGTCAGAATGAGTGGAATCTTTTGGTTTCCACCAGATATCAGTGGTAGCAAATGCAGTCATACAACCCGGTGTTTCCTCTTCCTTTGTCAGGCATCATTATTTCTAGAATTATTGTAAGGCATCATTATTTCTAGAATTATTGTAAGGCATCATTATGATTAGAACTCAAGCATCTGGAAGAGTGCACGCACACCACAGAGACTTAGAGACTTCGAACTCAGGGAAACTGCATTCTGGTTAGAGAAGAAAAGTTCCTGAAAAATGAACAATAACACAAAATGTTCAACTGCCTGTCACAGACCATAAATTCAAAGGAGAGAATGATTACTTAAAGATGACATGACCAAGCAAGACTTCAGGGAAGAACTGGAAACAGGAAAACCTTGAAATAAGGCCAAGACATAGCTATGGGGAGGAGGAATGAGAAATCTCTCAGAGAATGGAACAGATTTCACAGAGTAGCAGCAGTGGGCATGTGTATCCATCAGGTAGTCAGGGAATAATAAAGAGACCAATTCTGTTGTAGCGCAGAGTTTTGTGTAGGTGAGTGACAGAAGATAAGACCGTAAAATAGTCAGGGATGACATTAGGAGAACCCAAAAAACAAATTTCAGAGAAATAAATCATGTTTGGCAAAAATCATAGACTTTTCAAAACAAACCATGTACAACCCAGTGAGCTGACAAGACCGATCGATCAGAGACGTCAGTGAGCAGACTGCAGAGGAGAGAGACAGAGACTAAGTGACCAGTTAGGAAGCCACTGTCACAATCCTAGCAGAAGGTGATGAAAACCAGAATTGGCACGATGGTGGCATGACAGTAAAGATGGAGACGGAGATGAGAGGTATAATACAAAGTCTCACAGACTTGAAGGCAGAGGGAAGAAGCAAGGATGACAGGGTAGACTCAAGGGTGGGAGCCTGAGAGAATGGCAGCACCATGAGAGGAAGAGGCAAGTCTGGAGTCATCTAGGGACACAGGAGGCAAATGTGGTTTCCGATGAGTTGTTACCAAGGTGATACCCAGAAAAAAAATACTAAAAGTCAGCACACAAAGATGTGGGTTCTAGATGGGAAGGGGAGCCCTCTGCTCACCAAGCGTGGCTGAATCCACGCAAGCTGCAAACATTCCAGTGCAAAGAAACAAAATGGGACCAGCACACTGAGTATGGCCCTCCCTGAAACCCAGGTTCATGAAACAAGTGAAATCCTCAAACAAATCAGAGAAGCAGCAAAAAAAAAACAAAAACCAAATTTAGTGGTGTCACTAAGGCCAAGAAGATGAGTCTCAAGAAGAGAGAGGAGGTCAAGAAAGCCGCATCCCACAGAAAAATCTAAGATGAGCACTTGAAAACAAGTCATCACACATGACAATTATGAGGCCCCTGGAGACGTTCAAAAAACCAGGTTCAAAGAAGTCTCAGACGGCAGGAAGAAATAAGGAAGTAGGAAGAAAGCAGGAGCAGTGTCTATACTCTATGCTTTCAAAGGCACTTTCCTAGTAGAAGTCTCATTCAGATTTGTAATCTGGAATAAAGAACATGTGGTTTTAAGAAAATGAGAGGCCGGCCCAGTGACACAGTGGTTATTTAGTGGCCCAGGGTTTGCAGGTTCAGATCCAGGGCAAGGACCTACACACCACTCATCAAGCCATGCTGTGGCAGTGTCCCACATATAAAATGGAAGCGGATGGGCACAGATGTTGACTCAGGGTGAATCTTCCTCACTGCCCCCCAAAAAAAGAAAAAAAAAGCAAATGAGAGAATCTGATACTACAAACTTCCTTTAGTGGTCACAGGCCCTAATCTTTCCCTTCCACTCTCCTTGTTTCATCTGATTTCCTTACCTTGTGTAGCCTCTCGACAACCCTATTTCTAGGCTGTACTTCTGAATCTCCTTTCAGTAAGAGAGGGCCAGGTCTAGTCACGCCTGCCCTTCTCACCTCTTTTTTTCACTCACATCATATAGGCAAGGACAAATGTCAGAGTTTACAAGAAAACCAAGATTTGATCAACATTCCTCTTTCACGTTTTCAAAAGAAGGCCATTTTCCAAAAAGTACATAGACAGCTACTGAACATTATTAGTTATTAGGAAAATGCAAATTAAAACCACATTGAGAAACCACTTCACAACTACTAGAATGGCTAAAATTAAAAAGACTGGCCAGGATGTGGAGCAATTAGAGCTCTCAAACACTGCTGATGGAAATGTAAAATAATACAACCACTTTGGAAAACAGCTGAGCAGTTTTTTTAAAAGTTAACATACACCTACCCTACGATCCAGTCACTCTAGTCCTAGGTATCTACCAAGAGAAGTGAAAGCATATGTCCATACAAAGACTCGTACGGCCAAACACTGGAAGCAACTCAAATGTCCAATAACAAGTCAATGGATAACCAAGTTTTGGCATATCCATACATTAGACTACTAAGCAATAAAAACGAGTGAACTATTCATAGGTCCAACAACACAGATGAATTTCAAAATGATTATGCTGAGTTGGAAAAAAATGCAGAAAAAAGGGCATACATACTGCATATTTCCATTTATATAAAATTTTACAAAATGTGAACTAAATCTACAGTGACAGAAAGCAGATTCATGGTTGCCTGGGGATGGAGGGAGGGACTGGAGAAGGACATAAGAGAGGTATCACAAAGGGCCATGATGGGCGCTGTTCCCGTGGCGCAGCAGTTAAGTGCGCACGTTCCACTTCGGTGGCCCAGGGTTTGCCAGTTCGGATCCCAGGTGCGGACATGGCACCGCTTGGCAAGCCATGCTGTGGTAGGCGTCCCACATAGAAAGCAGAGGAAGATGGGCACGACGTTAGCTCAGGGCCAGTCTTCTTCAGCAAAAAGAGGAGGATTGGCAGCAAAAAACAAAAAACAAAAGGGCATGAAGAAATTTTTGAGGGTGACGGATATGTTATCTTGATGGTGATGGTTTTACAGGTATATACAAAACTGATCAAACTGCACATATTAAACATGTACAGTTTATTTTATGCCAATCATACCTCAGTAAAGCTGTGTTTAAAATAGCAAAGTTGAGAAAATTGGCAAAATTTGAATGCGGACTGTGTATCGTATTATAAAGCAAAGTTAAATTTTTCTTTTTGAGGAAGATTAGCCCTGAGCTAACATCTGCCGCCAATCCTCCTCTTTTTGCTGGGGAAGACTGGCCCTGAGCTAACATCTGTGCCCATCTTCTATTTTATATGTGGGACGCCTACCACAGCATGGCTTGCCAGGTGGTGCCATGTCCACACCCGGGATCCGAACCAGCGAACCCTGGGCTGCCGAAGCGGCATGTGCGTACTTAACCGCTGCGCCACTGGGCCGGCCCCAAAGTTAAAT
The DNA here is from genome assembly GCF_041296235.1 of Equus asinus. Taxonomy (NCBI): domain Eukaryota; kingdom Metazoa; phylum Chordata; class Mammalia; order Perissodactyla; family Equidae; genus Equus; species Equus asinus. The sequence goes on from NC_091794.1 coordinate 61,408,908, forward strand.
TTTTAAAAATGAAGAAGGTGGATGTCCTAAATCCCCATAATATAAAGTCACCATCAAGGCTGGGGACAAGGACTTCTCTCTGGTAAAGTGGGGACATCAGTTGGGCACTCCCACTGCTATCCTATTTTTGAGAGAAAAACAACCAGCTGTGCCCTTCATCAAAGAATGCCCTCTTAAGCAATCTTTCCAAAGTACATGCCTGCCTGTACTCTTTCATGTCTAAAACTGTTTGCACTACATCATCCTCCGAGGACAAACAAGTTCCATCTCCCTGTGGCTCCGCAGACCAGAGCAGGGCCCGTGGCCCTAAAAGGAAGGTGTAGAGAGCTTCTCTGGCCAATGTCAGGATCCCAGTTCTTTACCTGCGTGATTTCTTCGTCAGCAGCCGCGTGGATCCCCCAGACATTACAAAGACGAACTTCCTCTCCGAGAAGTCCTTGCTGCTCAAAGAGTCTCACTCTTAGACAAACCAGAACCAGACATTTACCAAACAGTTTAGGCCTGAAGGTCCCATTTTGGATGCTCAGGAGGGGTGCCAGGCAAGCAGGAAAGGTCAGAATCCCCAGTTAGTCTCTCTTTGGAAATGACTGGAGGATAAAATCCCCCAGGTCTCAAGCCACACGCAGGAAAAAAACAGCAATTGTGAACTTTTCCTACGTATTTATGAAAATAATTACCAGGCTGAATTCCCATCTCTACGTTCCCATCCGGTGTCAAAAAGATATGGCTAGCACTTAGATTAAAAACAAAGCATCCAGGGGCCAGCCTCGGCCGAGGGGTTAAGTTCACACGCTCTGCTTCAGCAGCCCAGGGTTTGGCCGGTTTGGATCCTGGGTGTGGACATGGCACCACTCAGGCCATGCTGAGGTGGAGTCCCATACAGCACAACCAGAAGGACCTGGACAACTAGAATATACAACTATGTACTGGGGGGCTTTGGGGAGAAGAAGAAATCAAAAAAAGAAGATTGGCAATAAATGTTAGCTCAGGTGCCAATCTTTAAAAATAAATAAATAAATAAAGCATTCAATATGGCATTATAATTATCGTTCTAAAACTGACTTTAAAAATAATCAGGATAAATAAATGTTAACTCCAAAAAACCCACATGTTTATTCTGCTTTCTATCTTTAAAACTTTAAGAAACTAAATTTTCTCAAAGTAATCACACACAGAAATATATAATATGCTCTATTTAAAACATAAAAGAGTTCCTGTCGCCACGTGAAAATTTCAAAATATTCTTCAATTTCTTATTCTAGTATCTTACAGAAGGTACAGTGAAATGATACCATTCACAAGTTTACACAAACTCAAGATACTCTCTTATATCAGTTAAAACACTATAAAACTGTATTTTACATGCACATACTTTATTCTGTACTATACCTTAGTTCAGATACTACACATCTATAACTACATATTGCTCTACAGAATAAGAGGCACAAAATCCCATACATGATTCTTTATGGGCGATTTGGGGGGTCTTTCAAGGGAAATTGTGGCCATATGTGATTCTGCCTTTATACACCAACCTAGGACCCGACCCCACAGTATGAGACTCTCCTGGAAGCAGCTGCAGTTTCCTTACAGGACAGGTAGTTGAAATTAGGGCAAGGATTTTATGCACAGGAAATCCACAAGGACAACCTTCACCAAAACCGGCAGAAGAGCCCAGCAAGAAGGCTCCAGACCTCCCACTGCTCTGGAGCCAGAGGGACAGATTCCTGTGTGTGTCTCACTAGCGCCTCCCCAGCCTGCAGAATCGTATCCTGTCGAGTCAGGTGTTTTGCCTGTAGTTCAGACAAATGCTTCCCGGACATTTCCATGAGATGGCTCTAGTGATGATAGTTTTTTCCCAAAGAAGACAAGACAGACTTGGTTCTTCCTTTCACGTGATCAATGCACGCTCATCTCCATTATGTTCTAGTCCATCCTCGTGATCATTAATTCTCTATATTACTATATCTTGAATATCCTTTCTTCTTTGGCTCTTACTTTAGCACTGGTTTCCATTTTTCCTTATATCAGCAAGGAAACTTTAGCCCTATTATCCATAAACTGAAGCCACCTCATAGTCCCCTCATGTCAAGCTTTTTAACTAATCTCAAATACAGGAACATGATAACACTCATTATCAATGAGAATTCAGAACACTGTTCTGTTCTAGTTAATGAAGTGAGGCAGAAAACAAAAAGTCTAACTATTTAGAAAGGAGGAGACAAAATCACATTATTTGTACACAACATGATAGCATATCTTTAAAAAAAAAAAAGTAGAGAAAGACTGAATCGCCAGAAAAGCTACTAAAACTAAATGGGAATTCAGTCAGTAAGCACTGTTATAGTCTGCCAATAATGAGTGAGGAAAACATAATGAAAAGATGCCCTCATTTTCATCCACTTACAGCACCAGCAGCAGGACAAGTACTTCATCCTCACACGCAGAATCTACTCCAAGTGCGTTCACTTGGCCCACAGAAAAATCCGAAGACTGTAACATCCTCCCCCTCCCACTGTAGCCTAGACCACTGCCAGGCTGTCCCCCTCCAAAACGGGTACAAAAATTCTGAACCTCCCAGGAATCTCTTCTCTTTGGCCTGGAGGAGATTTGAATCTTTTAAAACAAAATAATAGAACTTAAGATACGTAGGGGCCGGCCCTGTGGCCAAGTGCTTAAAGCTCCGTGCGCTCCGCTGCAGCGGCTCAGGGTTCGTGGATTCGGATCCCAGGTGTGGACCTGCTCCACTCATCAGCCAAGCAGTGGAGACATCCCACATACAAAGTAGAGGAAGACTGGCACAGATGTCAGCTCAGAGCTAATCTTCCTCGGGCAAAAAATAAAGGAGAAGGATTGGCAACAGATGTGAGGTCAGGATGAATCTTCCTCAAAAAAAAACTTATGATATGTAAACATTAAGAAATAAAACTCCTTCTAAATTTGACCAGCAAATTCATTGTCTAAAACAAGAAGATAGTAAAATCAAAATGAATAGCCAACAAAAGAACTGCCATGACACTCCCACATTCATCAGTAGCATTAGCTGTGCTGAAAACTGACTTAGAGAGAGAGAAAAACCACACGCTGTTGTTCTCAAACACTCAGGCCCCTGCTCGTGCTAGTTTACACAGAACTGAGAGAAAACCTGAGTGAGAAAACTACCTACTAATAGCTTCTTAAAACTTGTTGGGACCCTAAAAAACCAAATTTACATCTCAGCTCCTAGGCAAAGTCATCTCTAAGCCAATCCAAAAATAAGATGGTTTACTCTTTTCTACAACCTTGTTAAGCTAATTTTTCCCCATGTCAGTGGTATATACTTTACAGCAACATTCTTCAACGGAGTTGCTAATGTGCAGACAAGAAATGTTCCAGGCCATCTTCTCTGAACTCCCTTCCCACCTGTGTGGCCCACCCAAAAACCATTCCTCATCTTCCTAGCTAGCTCCTGGGCTGTCGTGACCTCCAGAGAAGGCTAGACTCCTCCCCAGCCCAGGGTGAATTACGTTGGGTCAGAGTTCATCACAGTGATGGTATTTCCATGACCAAGCCACTGGTTTAGGCATGGACACAATTCTGGCCTGGGAGATGGGAGGGGTAGTTTCTGGAAAGTTTTCCTCAGGCTTTAAGAACACAGAACGGGTACAGTCTCTTTTTCACGTCTCTGGATGTGTAGTTACATAAAGACTTGAAGTCACTGAGCTGCTGGACCAACCAGCCTTGGAAACTCCCACTTCAAGACCTTTTGTTATGTGAGATAAGAAATGCCCCCGGTGTTCAAGCTGCTTCTGTTGAGTTTTCTGTCACTTATTCCCAAAAGCTTCCAAATAAAGCACCATCTAGTCTTCTAGCTAGTATTACTCCACCTGTAGAAGAAGCCTCTGACAGCGGACAGAAAAGACAAAATCAACCAATCTGTAAAACTGGAAGAGGATCTGTCCTTTACGGCCAAACTAGCTCTTCACAAAGAGGAGCTATTATTGATCATCTGGAAACTATTCTGTCTTTGGTAGCAATTACCCTCTCTCTCCTTTTTTTGAGATGAGTGCTTCTCCCATAAATCGAATGTCCTTATTTAATATGGGGGGAGGCAGGGAAGAGATTTTGATTACTATAATCTTACTAATTTACAAACAGTAACAACCTAATCCTAATTTATCTCTATTGAGACCAGACTAAGAAATAGGCCTAAATCAAAGGGACCTAGTTCACACATAAAGATGAATTCCCTGAAAGAAAGGACTATGGAGAAAAAATTCTCCAGGGACAACGTGGAATCTCCTCGATGAAAGCCTGTAGAAACACAAGATTCATGCAGCTGTGAAGCCTTAGGCACTATACTTGGATCATACGGCAATTCAAGATCCCTGCCACGCTGATCTAAAGAGAACATTTATCTTCTTTCTAAACAGAAATGTAGAAAAACATCTAAGTGTCAAAATAAAAGCAAAAACTTCTTAATCTCAAACTCTACGACAATTATATATACTTATGCAAACCATTTCCTATGGCAAATCCACCTCATTACTCTAGGGAGCAAAAAAGGCAAACAGTATGACCAAAACTCCTACTATGTCTCAATTCCCGGCAAATCCTGACAGTGTCAGGAAGTGCCTTATTCAGCCAGAAAATGTCCAGTGACTAATTTAACTGAAAGGTAATTTATTTAATTAAAAAGAGAAATGGAAGCACTTACTGGATTAAAAAAGAAATGGTATATATACTTATCAGAATCAAACAGTTTCCGCCCTATGGCAATTCCATAACTAAGGGAATACACCTTTTTAAACGTTTTTAGATTAAAAACTTTACTGTCCAAGAGTAGTGCTGACTATAGACTGTCCTGTTAAAAATAGTTTGAAATATTTAAGATTTATGGCTCCAGGGCACTAAATCCCCACTCACATTTATAATGACCAAAACGTAGAAGATGAACATTGAAAAGCAACTGCAAATAAGTGTTCATTCTCCAGGGAAGTCGTAAGGTTTGCCGACATGATGTGCAATGGATAACTGGTCTTCGGTTCAGCAACTAAGACATAAATTATGTGTCAGCTGCTCACACAGGCGCAGGACAAGGAGGGCAGTGATGGTATGGGAAAGAACGTGAGTCTCAGAAATACAGCCTACTGCTATCGTCCCTTTCCCGCTTGTACACATTACATTAAGGCACCCTTTCCAAGTGATTACAGACCCAGAGATGCCTAGCCTGGGGAGCAGACAGTTCTTCTGCACACGTTAGGAAATGGAGACTCTCTCTGGTATCGCTGTACAATGCACATCTTGCACCATCATACGTAGTGGCCCCAAACTCACCTTCCGGAGCCCCGTGCCCGGCAGCAGACGGGAACTCCCAGGTCTTTTAGGAATGGGGGAAAGGAAGTCTCATTCTTAACAAATTCAACCACCAAAGCCCTCCCTCATTCTAGAAAAGTTGGAGGCAGCAAAGGTTCCATTAAATTGGGCCCTACTTCTCACTAAACAGAGAAAGAAAGAATTCTCCAGCGAGATCAAGGAGTCAAGATTTATAGGTTTGTTGCTCAGATGGAAAGTAAATCTTCACTTTTACAGCAAGGCTTTTTACAGCACAGACTTCAACTTTATTGAGAGGATATTAATATATCTGTATTATGACTTTTATGATTATTCACTTAAAATGCTTTGTATTTTTCAAAGGAGGGCCTATAACTATAAAAGAAGCTATAAAAGGTACAATGTGCCATTAATGATTTTTTTAAATGATGGCTTTATTTGTTTTTTATTTGTTTATTTAAACTTTGCCTTTGAAGATTTATATGAAAAACAGATTATAACTGGGGCCAGCCCAGTGGTGTAGTGGTTAAGTTCTTGTGCTCCACTTCGGTGGCCCGTGGTTTGTGGGTTTGGATCCCAGCCACAGCCCTACACACCGCTCAGCAAACCATGCCGTGGTGGCATCCCACATACAAAATAGAGGCAGACTGGCACAGATGTTAGCTCAGGGCCAATCTTCCTCACACACACACAAAAATATTATAACTAACCATCACCAAAGCTTGAACTTGACTTAGGTTAATTGAGGGAATAACGTAATAAGTAGTCTTCTGGAATAGAAATACAAGACTAGCATCTACTAAATAGACCAACTCAGTATTACAAACGAATGAGAAAATATTTTGCTGTTTAAAACTGGCAATCATTTATATATTAGGAAATTATTTTGGTCCTCAAAAAAAAACTGCTTCAGCATAAAAGAAATTATACAAGTACATACATACCCCTACATACTTATCCTAAAGTCAAGCCTTTGGTACTTAGAAGTAAAATAAAACATAAATCACTATTGCTTATTGAGAATGGCTATGTTAATGCCACTCTAAGTTCTATGCAAGCCTTTCACGAGCCAACAGGCAAAAATGTTAGAGATTCTCTGTAGCGGGACGGAGATTCTGCCAGCGAACAAGGGGAGTGGGTGAGAACAGCTGTTTGAATGTGACTCACCGTCTGCTCTGACTTCTGACCCCACTATGTTTTTAACTGCAGGACTTTCTTAAGTAATTTCGAGATCCACCGACTAAGGTTTCCAGCATAGAGTTTTCAAGACCACCACCACATGTCGCAGGGACACAACCATCAGAATCAAACAAGAAACTCCCAGTCCTACTGAGCAACATGAGAAGACCAGGCAGCGTGCACCTAACAAGGCCGTGCACGCTTCATGACTCAGACGATGAGATCTGAGAGCTTCAACCAGAAACTGATAGCACACGCTCTGGAGACAGGCGGCTCCAAGTCTGAATCCCAGTTTCAAAGCCTCCTTTCACCACCTGTGAGCTGTGAGAGATCCTGGGTAAATCACTTCACCTCTCAGTGCCCTCATTTCTACAGAGATACAATGGGGACAACATGGCACCTACCTCAAAAGCTGTTACGACAATGAAAATTAGGTGATATATATCAAGTACTTGGAAACACTGCCTGGCATTTTATACATAGTCGATAAATGTCAGCCATTATTATTATTACCAGTAATAGTGGTTTCTTTACTTCTCCTCCAATCCAGAAATCCCACTTCTGGAAATCTACCCTGGAGAAATAATCCAAACTACAGTAGAGGCACAAAAATACTTAGTACCATGTTATTTACAATGGTGAAAAGTTAGAGAAACCTAAATGTACACTAATAAGGAAGCAATTGAGACATTTATCCAATATCCATCCAGCAAAATATTAGTCCGTAACTAAGAATACATTAGAAACACAGTAAAGAATTATGGAGCAAAATGGCTATGTGTTTATACAATTACACAAAGCGAAAAGAGCCAAAATTTAAAACTATATGTACATCATTATAACAATGTAAAATTATACTTAAAATGCATACTAAAAAAACTTAAGCAAGTAATACACCAAAATCATCACAGTGGATGTGAAGATAATATTTGGGGTGAATTTTTTTCTTTCCTGTACTATCACATAGTCATATTACTTTTATAATTTTCAGCTTATTTTTAAATGTTTAACTTGCTACAGACTTATTTTAATACTAATTAAATAGGGTTAGGAAAATGGTAACAAAAGTTAAACCACAAATACATTACTGAAGTGGTTAAGAATCAAAGTAGAAATTAAGAATAAAACAAGTGCTTGAAATATTAACAATCAAAATAAAAATATTATTTAAAAAACTGAGTCCCTAATGAGTTATCCAGTATTTAAACTGGACAGAGTCCAGGGACCCTTTACATCTGAGACTGAATGATATACATATTTTTTATTGTAAAATGACTGTCAGGGAAACGAAATGATTTAAGAGAAATGAAGACATTGCGCTGTTTTTTAGTCTTGGAAAAGCTATCTCCTGTAACAAAACCTAAATTAGTCTCGGTAACAAAGTAACATAGTAATAAATGCCTTTCCATTGAATAAATCAGACCTTATATATAACATATCTTTTCATTGTTTTAAAATGAGTCCATTTAGATAAGGTATGACAGAAATAACGTTTTACAAATTGGGGAGGAAATGGTCGATGAACATTTTATGAATTCCAGGAAATATCTAAATAGAAGCGAGGAAGGAAACAAATTTCTAGCCAAACTCACTATTGTCCAAATCTGTTAGCTCAGGGCTAATCTTCCTCACCAAAAAAAACAGGGGGGGTGGGGGGGTGGGGCGGGCTCATCTCTCCAAGTAGATGGAATGCTCCCTGAGGGCAGAGAATGCACTGCTTGATCTTCAGGCATCAGAGAGAGTTTAACAGTTTTCCACACGTGGCAGACTATATAGAAAATGCTGGTTTAACTGAACTGAACATCTAAATAATCCGTTCAGAAGAGGCACCAAGGTCAGCAGTCAGCTCAAAAAGGTACCTAAACACAGGATGGGGGCAAGGGGAGGGGGCTTATTAAGGGGGAAGTGCTCCTTGCCTTTTGGCAGAAATCTTAATGTGCCACTTTAAACCAAAATAATGTGAATTTTCTCTTAAACCATAAGGCATTTGTCCATAGTAAATCCACAGGCCTCTTGTACATCAGTAATGTGGGAACCCAACATTTACTAAGAGCAGCTGTAACGCCTGAGAGCAGATCACTCATTGTGCCACTCGTTATTTATTTATTCAGAACTATATCTAACTTCAGAAAGGATCCAGTGAAACGTACATAAGTACATATACCACAACAAGATAAAATGACATACCTAAGAGGAGAAAGAGAAAAATGGGACAAAAGAAAGCTGAATGCAGGAAAGAGAGGCTGTCCTGGGAGTAGGTTCATGCACCAAATTAATGTATTCTATAAAATTCTGCACATTTGCTCCAGGAAGGTCAGAGGTTTGGCTCTAAGAATTCTAGCAGCCAACAAAAACAGGACGATCCAATCAGTTACACGAGTCAGCATCTTAAGATAAAAATAAAAGCTATCAGAGAACTCTCTCCCCCTTGGTCTTCATAAGAGGAAACTACATCGTGTAACAAATCAAATACTCAACGACATCCTTGCAGCTGACTTGTCACAGCTTCGAAAGACCATCCCTCATAATGACCCTCCCAGGCACATGACAGCACACAAGTCAAATCAACGCAAATGATGAAGAGGAAGGCAACCCACCCAAGGAAAGGGTCCACTACACAGCCCCTGCAGGTCTAGCTTTATCAGAAACAGATTTCATTCCACCTAGACTAACCTAAAATCCAGAGGCTTCATGCATCCACTTACCTTGAAATTATAGACAAAACTTGATGCACAAGTCCATTTCTCAGAGGGATACGTTTGTAGTTTCATAACATCCTCAGAGAAGCATGACTCAAGAAAGGATAAGAGCCCCTGATCTACAGCACTAGACTGTGTGCATCCTTCAGGCATCCCTCCACAAGCACTTTCTCTTCGGAGATTTGGAGAACTGCTGAGCCTCAAGACCGCAGCTCCTGACAAGCATCTGATGGGTGCTCCTCTCTGATGTGAATGTGGAACTCTGAGCTTAACCACTGGCGAGGCTGTGTCTCAGCCGTACAAGACAATGATACGTGACCTTTCATACCATAATGCCCACAAGCACATGGAGCACCTAATAATCTGCTCTTCTGGGCAGCTTTCCACTATAAGCATTCACAAAGTTACCTCAAAGGACTGGTGATATTTCCTCTAGATAACATAAAAAGTAAAAACAAAAACCCATCTTTTGCTTGCAGATAAAAATTACAGATAAGCACAAAAAAATCATTTTCCTACATAAACATTATTTTTTAATTTTAAAGATAACCTTCCCACGTCAGTTGATACAATTTGAGCTATGTTCTTTTTTGCCTTTTTGTTGTCTTCATCTTTTGCTATACCGCAACACAAGCACTGCCATAGCCTTAGACACACACACACACACACACAGTCGACCATCCACCCATAGTATCGTGGTTAGAATGTCTCAAGGGCCCAAGGCCATCAAGTGAGGAAGCTGGCCTGTAGGGCCACCGAGACAAGGCCCTTTAAGATCTCACCCATCTAGAAGTCACAGGCATCCAGAGTCTGGTCCTCAGCATAACAAGGCCAAAGACATATCTTTATCAAACATACACACTTGAGTAGACTCAAGAGAACTAACTCATCCTAACCCAACTAGAAGGGACTGAAATGCAAATGAGAATACCAATTTACTAACTAATCAAAGAGAATATCCCTTCTCACTAATCAGAAAATTCACATCTGAAGCCACAACGCTGCTTGCCTAATGCTAGGATACGAGGTATCCTGGATTGATAGTCAATTCACCACAAGTTAGACCAAAGAGAGACAGAGAGTTTGGGGAACACCCAATGAATTATCCAACCTACACCTTTTTAGGGACCAGAGTTGTCCCTTTCACATGCAGGTCTCCTTCCCTTGGACATCATCGCCCTAACACTGCAGGCTTCTTGGTCTGCAGGCTTCTTGGTCTGCAAGCTTTCTTCCTCCACATCCTTCTCTCCATTAGGAACTTCTCTAGAGAGGGTACAATACAACTGATGAGGGTGTGCCGTACATGCATCATTAGCCTTGTTTCAGATCAAAATCTCCCAAATAAAGTTGCTCAAGCAACCCACCCGAGGCCACAGCTGGATAAGGCAGAGCAGAGATTCAAAGCCAGATCTCAAGCCCAAGCCCCCTTTCGAGCTTGCAGTAAATGACTGCTTTCAAGTGTCTTCCCACGGCTTCCACCTCCCAGCCTGATTGAAATGCCCCTCCTCAGGGTCCCCTAACACCCCAAGCACCCCATGGCACTAAGTGCTCGTACACAAATCTCTCTCTCACTACACTGAAACGTTCTGAGGACGGGGATCATAGCTCACTCATCTCTGTATCCCTCGTGTGCTATCCATCTATCCAGATAAATATGCAAACTAACTTGTCAGTGGTTTAATATGAAGGGCACCAAACTGAAGGCCTTGAACTAGCTGTGTAGGCTTAGGAAGGTCACAACTTCTCCAGCCATCAACAAACATCTCATCTAAAACATGGGATGAAATGGATATATGAGGCGGCTTAGGTCACTTCTGGATCTAAAAAGCACTAGCACTATAGACGGGCCCTGGTTTTTTATAGCCTATCTCAGCAGTTTGAATTATTAGAAATAAGTTAACCTCGGTGGTCTTCTGTACCACTCAACAGAAGCATATACATAAATAATAGTTCAGAAAAAGATTCCTCTTTTCTGAAAGGAGATAACTATCATTTACACCAAAATCAAACAGTGGCACAGTCCTCTGGTGACTGTTCAAGGAGCTGAACACCACAAAAGGCAAGAATTTGACGGTGGGATTTTCTTTGAATAAAAGAAAAATCAGGAGAGAAATTAGCATCTAATATTCTTTGTTATTATCATATTCCCAATAGCAACTAACTCACTCCTTTTTACAGCACTTTCCTTATTTTGCTCTAAAACAAAGCCAAAATGAATGAACTGGCTCCATACTGCAGGAGGTCAGAAATAGAACAATTACTTTATTCTTAAGGGTACTGATGATATTAATTATTTTGCAAACAACAGGCTTTCTAATGTAAGGCACAACGGAAAGCATTTCATAGTTTGGCTAACAATCATCATCTTCTTGTTTAGCATTTAAAAACTTAATGAAAAGCCCTGTACATGTAAAATACTCCTGGTTAAATAAGAGCATTTATCATGTCCCTTTTCTGGAGGATATATTTACTGGAGAATAGTACTGGAAATTTTTCAACCTGAAATCTGCTTGGGTCTGTAACTTTCAGGTTTTAGAATATCAACTTAATGGAAAACTTAAAATACCCATTCACTTACACGTGCGGGCTCAAAACATGTCAATATAGCACAGCCAAACAAGTACAACCCAAAGTTCCACAACATTAACAGTATATCCAGACCTTTCAATTAAACACAAAACTGTGCTAAGGCCAGAAGCAGACTATCATCTGCCAACAACTTTAATGTAAAACGTATACAGTAAATATAAGCTTTGCTGAATGGTTTACGACAGTCCAGGCACATAAAATGAAAATACGCACATTCTAACTCAAACCAAGGAAACAAATCAGTCATTATACTGGCGACCTCATCATTAAGGTGTGTCTTCCTCAAGTACACAGCATGTCTGTCAATCAAGTTCACATCCTCCTCCTCCTGTGACAGGAAAGGAAGCTCACACTACACCAGAGGCTGCGAATCACAACCAGCAAGAAACCCTGAGTAGCAAAGCCAGAATACAGAAAGGGCTGGGGCGGGCGGAAACAGGAGAAACTGACTTCAGCTCTACCAAATACACTTTCCAACTAAGTTTGTCACTTCTGGCAAAGCTGGTTCTACAAGGCAGGAAAACACACTGTCCTGGAAAGAGGAGCAGAGCAATGGGTGAAGTCATTTTGCATCGAAGATGCAGATAAGCTAACCAATTGAAAGCTTTCTCAACGTCCACCCAAAACAAAGACTGAAGAACAAGCAAGCCCTTGAAAAGGAGTGACATGCCCTACCGCCCATCCAGACGCCAGAAGGGCAAAGAAGAGAAGTGGGGGAAAAGTTGGATGGGAGCATGGGGGTGTGGGGGAGGGGGAAATGGCGAAGGAGGGCGAACATGAGTAAGAAATTATGCTGCAGAAAAAAAAAAAAAAAAAGGATTCAGCAATAAACTGTCACAAACTGCCAAACTGAGAGAGATGGGGCCGGCCTGGGGCTCTGTGGAGCGCCGCGCTGCGGCCACCTGTGCCACTCACCCCGCCTGAGCCCATGCCCCAGGACCAGAGCCAAGCCCCGCCTCGACCTCCAGGAAATCCGAGCCCCGCGCACAACCAGGGCGCCACAGAAATGCGGGAGAGAGACCTGACTCGGCCTCTACCTTCGCCTCTGGCTCCGAGACAACCCCCAAATAAAGGGGTTTAGCAGCAAGGACACCTCTTCGTGCTCACGCCGGCCAGGGCGTGGGGGTGAGATCCGAGCGCCGTCACCCCTGCAAAGGCCGGAGGCAGCTCGGTCCCTCTCCCCGATCCAGCCAACGCGGGCGGCCGGCTGTCACCTGGCCACACTGCACCCGCCAAGTTAATGGAACCGGGAAGCAGCGCAGAGACGCCCCTCGGGCGCCTCCTCGGGGCGCAGGCACGGCACGGAGTCCCAGCTCCTTCACCCACCCTGACTCGCCTCTGAAGATTCTGTCCCTTTCCCCAACGAAGCATCGCAGACACTTTCTTCCGTCTTTGTGCGCAGCTCAGCCCAAACCTCAGAACTGAAGCTCTGAGGTCCCGGGCCAAAGGCCACCCCAGAAACCACTCACTCTTCCCGCGAAGCCCGCACGGACACCGCTGGGCTCCGGCCCTGGGGAACCTCACAAGTCACGAGGCACGAACCCGGCTGTGGACGGCCCTCCCTCCCCCAAACGGGATCCAGCCGTGTTTTGGGCAACTTGAGCCGCATTTGAACGAGCGGCCTTGTCCAGCCGGCACCAGGTCATCACCACGCCCCTCGCACCCAGGTCCTACCCCGCGGCGCAGGCAACGTCCTGGTGTACACACACACACACTCACACAAGCACACCCTGTCAAACAAAGCCCCGGAGAACTCCTACCTCGCCCCCGTGCCCGTCGAAGATCCCGAAGATGGACGGGTGCGACTTGTTGGCCAGGTCCGTGAGAACTTCGAAGCGGTCCTCCATGTGGTCTCTCCGGCCCTGGATGGAATACACCGCCACGTTGTGGCTCTTGAACTCCCAGGTCTTGGAGAACTCCGCCTCCAGCACGTCCAGCCCCCCGAGCCGCTCGGTCTGCACCATCTCGGCCACCTTGCCCTTGACCATCTTCACGGCGTCCCGGCTGGACTTGACGATGGTCTTCACCTCATCCGTGTGGAAGAAGTAACTCCACAGCGCCAAGCTGATGCACAGCAAGAAGAGCGTCTCGGGTCTCAGCAAGAAGTAGCGCATGAGGCGACCCAGCAGAGACAGCAAAGTCATTGTATCCTCGCTAGAGCCCGACCACCAGCACGCGCGCGCCCCGAAGGCTCGCCGGTCCGGAGCGCGGGGGGACGGCCCGCGGGACGGGCAGCAGGAGGCTGCGGAGCCGGGCGAGGGGCGGACGCCGACGGCTCGGCGCGGCCCGGAGAGCAGAAGCGGCCTCCCTTTTGTCTCCCGGCCTCGCGGCCCAAGGCCCGCGCCCGCCGCCCGTGCCGCCTCCCCTTCCTGCGCCCCTTTGTGAGGCGGCGGCGGCAATCAAGCGAAAGTTGCGCCGGGAGGCTCGGCCGCGGCGGGCGGGAGAGTCCAGGGGCGCCGGCGCGCGCACGGCCCCTCCGCGGGCCCCTCGCCGCTCGCGGAGCGGTCAGCAGGTGAGGCGGCGCGGGGCGCGAGAGCCGGCGGTGAGCGAGGCGAGTCCCCTCGGCCGCCGCTGTAAGGGAGCGCGGAGCCGCGAGCCAGCCGATCGCTTCAGACGGCAGTCCCCTGAGAAAAAAAGTTTTGCGGGAGCCTGGGCAGAGGCGGGGGTCCGCGGAGCCCGGCGACGCATCACGACGGGCGCGGAGCCGCAGGCGGCCGGCGGCTCTGCGTGCCTCTCCCGGCAGCTCGCGCTCCGCTCGGCTTGACTCGGCTCGGCGTCGCCCGCGCGCCCGCTCCTCGGCCCGGCTCGCGCTCGCCCCGCCCCCGCGCTCGCCCCGCCCCCGCAGCCGGGACTCCAGGCCCCGGGGCTCTGGGCGAGCTGTCAGAGGCCAGGGAGCCTCGGCGGCGGACGGCGCGCACGCAGCCCCGGGCGGCCCAGCGAAGCGAGGGCGAGGCGAGGGGCGCGTCCACGGCCGAGCTCGAGCGGACGCTGGTTCCTCCTCCCGCGCGGGCTCCCGGGACAATACGACACTGACCCTGGTCGTCGTCACGCTCCTTGCCCGGGAGCCGCTGCCGCCGCCGGCTGGAAAGCAGAGGTCCGGCCTGAGCGCCCCCCCCCCCCCCCCCCCCCCCCCGGCAGGCCGCGCGGTAGCGCCGTCCCCGCGTCGCCCGCATAATGCAAGCGAGAATGGACGCACGTCTGCCGCCTCGCAAAGCGGGGCGGAGCGGGCCGGCCGCTGGGGTTCGGTGGCGGGGGCCTGCCCGGATCCCCCGAGGCGAGGAGGATCGGGGCCTCGCAGCCTCCTCGCGACGGGCCAAGACCCTCTGGAGGAGGACAGCAAGTGAGGACTGGGGCGCCTGGAGGTCGCTAAGATTCTCGCCCCCGGAGAGCGAGGAGGGGCTGCCTCTGCGAGCTGCCGCCCGCGAGCAGGGGACTCTGGCACGGAGGCTCCCCTGGGCGCTGCCCTTCCCCGGAGGGACAGGGAGCCTCCCAGCGTGGCCGGCGCGGCCAGTCTTCCTCAGCAAAAAGAGGAGGATTGGCGGCAGATGTTAGCTCAGGTCTAATCTTCCTCAAAATAAATAAATAATTACAGAGATAGATCAAGGATAGTTGTTTTCCGAATAAAATTTTTATACCATTGCACCAAGTGTTTACATAAACCCAACTTATCCTAAGAATCTTGCATCTGATTGCCCTAGGCTTCTCTAGGAGAATCTTCAAACAAGCTTCCTAAATTATAATCTTAATCTAAATCATCACCTAAATTTTTTTATCCTAATTAACACACATCAACATTCTAGCTAATTTATAATATGAAACATTGTGAATAGTTGAATAATCCTGCTTAAAACCCTTAAATGACTTCTCATTGCTCTTAGAATAAAGACAAAAGTCTTAGCTATGGCCTTCCTCTCCTTCTCAGCCTTATTCCACGCCCCCTGCTCCCTCAGCCCACCCACTTCAGCCACATTTGCCTCCTCACACTTCCTGTAAAGCATCAAGCTCCCGCTTGCCTCGGGCCTTTCTTCCTGCAGTTCCGTTTAGCTGGAACGCTGGCCTTCCCAGGCCCACTCTCCCACCCACACTCCTAACTGGTGTGCCTCAGGCCTCAGCCCACACATCCTCTCCTAGAGCCTTCCCGACTCTGCAACCTGAGTCAGCTGCCTCTTGCCCCGCCTCATGGCAACGTGTACTTTTACTTCAGAGTGCTCATCAAAGTTGTAAACACATATTTTTTGTGAGTTTTTACAAATTAACATCTGTTTCCCCCCACTCTCACTATGATTTATATGCTCCATGAGGGCAGGAATGTGTCTGTTTTGTCCTCCATGGTAACTCCACCACCTAACACACTGCCTTGCACACAGTAGGCATACTGTAAATGTCTGTTCATGAATGAATGAAGTTATTCTGAAATCATTATTTCAGCCCAACTCCAATTTTCTCTACTATTGCTGGTGATAAATGAAACACATTAATGTGCCTTTGAATCCCAGATAACAATAAAAAAAAAGAAATCAAAGAATAGCTCACCCATTGGTTAGTTGAAAATTGATTTTACTAACAGATGGAAAACATCAAAGGCCATTCAGATGCTTTTACTTTTTTTTTTACATCTTTGCTCATCTTCTCCTAAGATTATATTTTCATTACAAAGGGAAATTCTTTGCAAGAGCAAACATCTTTTCAAAATGAGTGTCCTGTGTCCATTTTTCTACTAAGATATTTGTCTTTACTTCTACAGTGTAAAAGGTTTTTAATATATTAAGGCTATCATTCCAGTTGTGAAGATATTTCCCATCTTGTCATTTACCTTTCTATTGTTTACAATGCTTTGAAATATAAGGAGCTTTATTTGATTTCATTTTTGTTGTTTATATTTTCTTTTTATAAGGCGAATTCTATCTTTTCCTTCAAAATTTGTGCTGTTTATGTCATGCTTAGAATGGGCAAGTAAGCTTTTTATTCCTCCATGCACAGCAGAATCTGCAATGCACCCAGGGTACTTTTCTCCAGCTATTTTTCCCACCACCCCCAAGACAATGTAGAGTATAACTCATTCATTTACTCATTCCTCTATTTATAACTTTGTCATTTATTCGGCACCAGGAACCAGGAAAACTGACACAATGCCTATCTTCATGGAGCCTGCAGTGAGAAGAACCAATCATAAATATACTACAAATAGACAAATGTCATTAACAAAGGCATACGCGTACAGTATTAATTCCTGTGGTGAACTTGCTGATTGTAAAGTCACGCTTAAGGGGCTGAGGGCCCTTCTATAATGGAAGGAATTGCCATTCTCGGGTTGGCCCTCCCTCTTCCAGAGTTCACTACTTCCACCATGTTGATCTCTTGTCACGTCCACCCCAAATCACAAGCCCATCTCCACCACTCAAGTTATTTAACCTTTTTGTACTTTGATTTTCTCATCAGTAAAATAGATATACTTATCACACCTAATCTATAGGTCATTTTAAGGATTACAGGAGCTAATATACATGAAGCGCTTAGAAGAGTGCCTGGCACATAGTAAGCACCCAATAGAAGTGAATTATTATTAGTTGAAGGGCATGAATAGATACAATAAGTTTACAGGCAACTCATAAATACAGAGCAGGGTATGATAAGACCCTGCCTGACAGAAGACCCATGAGGATTCTGAGGAGGAGGCAATCGTACCTGGTTAGAGGGATCAGGAAGGCCTCGTGAAGGGGGGATGGGGCATTTGGGATGGCAGGGTTTGGACGTGCAGAAAAAGGGGGGTAGGACTGGGGGTATAGACTTCCAGAAGGAAGGAATGGCACTCATTCTGTTTGCTCACTGTGTTTCAAAAAGAGGAAAGCTTAGAGGACTAGCAGGAGGGAAAGCAGGATTGGTCCCATGGCACTGTATTTCGAAGAGCTTTGAATAATAAGTTTATATTACTTCATTGGTCATACAGAGAGGCTGGCAGTTTTCAAAAGGGGAACAGTAGCAAGATCGGAATCTGGTTACTAGAATGTGATTAAATCTACTCAAATCCATCATGGTAATAGGAAACGTTTCCTCAGAACTTACACATTGTATTTGCACACCCATGTTCATAGCAGCACTATTGACGAGAGCCAAGAGGTGGAAGCAACCCGCATGTCCATTGACGAATGAAGGGACAAATAAAATGTGGTATATACATAACACGATGGAATATTATTCAGCTTTAAAAAGAAAGGAAATACTGTCACATGCTGCGACATGGATGAACCTGGAGGACGTTACACTAAGTGGAATAAGCCAGTCACAGAAAGACAAACACTGTATGATTCCACTTACACTATGCGGTATCTCGAGTAGTCAAATTCCTAGAAACATAAAGTAGAATGGTGATTGTCAGGGGCTGTGGGAGGGGTTAATGGGGGGTTGTTCTTTAATGGGTATAGTGTGTCAACTTTGCAAGGTGGAAAAGTTCTGGAGATTCGTTGCACAACAATGTAAACACTCTCAACCTAATGAACTGAACGCTTAAAAATAGTTAAGCTGGTAAATTTTATGTTTTTTACCAGAATAATAAAAATAAAATGTAGATTTGCTGCTGGTGACTTCAGCTTTTGCCACTAATAAGCTGATTTGGAGTCGTTTTTGAAAGGAGAGTCAGCCTTATCAACGTTCATTTAGGAATCAATAGTGTCAGGTACCTCTTTTCCCCAGTTGTCCTTTGAAACGGGCTCATCACAGCTGGACTTGGTGGCCCCACAGTCACAGTCCTTGGGAAGGTGACTGCAAACCAATGCGACTTTAGAGCCAGAGTATCTAGAATGACATTAAGAAACAGTAGGTCTCAGAGGTTGGGACAGCCACAACGTGAAGTGATTGCATTTAGGACACATGCTGAAATCCTGGGTACACTTCTGGGCGGAGAAGTTGTGAGCAGACATAAAGTAAGTGTGCTTGCTGGGTGAGACCCAGTTAGAAGTTGAAGAAAAGACCTGATTGCAGTGATTATGTGTCTGAATCTAATTTTAAAATATCCTGAACCTTACAACAGAAAAATCCTGTGGTTTGGTAGCTTAAGAAGGGAGTACATTTTTATTTGAGATTCATCCTGTTGACCTTAAAAATAAAACAGCCAATTATTTTACCTTCAAAACAAGTTTACTTGGGAATAGCCAAAGAATAGCAATTCAGGTTATGCATGCTGTGGGAATCACGGCAAATCCAACAAACAAGGGAGAGGGACGTTATTTTATAAAGAAAAAGGAGAAATTTGGGAGGGGTTGTTTTGCAGGAAAGTCCATTGGAGAAAAGCAAGCATTCAACGATGGTTTCTCATGCTGAGTGTTGTTGGGGTAGCCAATTTCTGTTTTGGATACAAGGCACATTTCTTCCTGTAATTAACGAGTCTTTCCTTTTAACAACTTCCGTTGGGGTCTGTAATTGACTATCTTTCCTGTAATTTAGGTCCAGTGGTGTTCCTGGGGGCTCACCCTTCTGGCCTCCTGACTCCATTTTCAATGAGGGTTTCCCTTATCAATCTTCACAGTCCCAAAGAGTAACAGTTACTAAACAATAAAGCCTCGTCATTCACACAGATGATTCTCACCGGGGATGAGGGCGAGGAGGAGAGAAAAGAACATTTATGAGAATTAGATCCGAGGAAGAGGGAGATGTAGTTTGACCAAGCATATTGTTCAAGCTCCCTTTTTAAATGAAATGTGAATGTAACAGGTTGAGTTAAAAAGAAGTAGATCCTTTTAAAAAGAATTGTTTTTTATGTTTTGCTCTTGTAGCCTTGAGAACAAAACAACAAAGTGAAAAGGTAACTTCCCTCCTCCTCTCTTGGGGAGGAAGAGCCTCCAGACCGCGGGCTCTGGGCCTCTGGGTCCCTCACACAGGAGGGCACTGACAGCTCTTCAGTGCTGGGAGCTTATTCCACAGACCACCCCGGCGGTGGTTTGGAAGGTCTGTGCCTGTGGAGAGAAGGGGCCTGGAATGGGGGTGGGATAGAGAGTTTTCAGAGAGGTGGAGCACCAAGGGGTAGGACCCTAGCACCCTGGGGTGGGGGGTGCTGTGTGAATTCCTGAGGATGGAGCACCAGGTTCATGACCTTGGGAGCCCAGGCCAGGCTCAGAGGTCCAAGCTGGGGACAGAGGGAGTGGATGCCACGTCAGGATCGTCTGCTGCCTCAGGGTGCAGCCAAGAGTGAGCTGACCTGGGCCCAAAGCCGGGTGAGCAAGCCCTGCTTCTCTTGCATTCGGGGTTCCTTAAGACCCTGGTTGACAGCGCTGCTCTACAACAGTCATAATCCCCAAGCACGCACTTTCAGAGACCCCATCTTACATCATATAAAAGGTACTGAAATGCACCTGTGTCCCACATTAAATAAAATTTTTGTCCAAAACATTTTTTTGAGTTTTCATAATTTTGCTTCCGAGATTTTTCTATGCCTAACTCATTTAATTTATGTTTGGCTCTAATTTCTGAGGAAAATATTGTGTGTATTGTAAAAATTTGTTTTTTTAAGTTTTTTTATTTTCTCTTTTTCTCCCCGAAGCCCCCCGGTACATGGTTGTGTATATTTAGTTGTGGGTCCTTCTAGTTGTGGCCTGTGGGATGCCGCCTCAGCATGGCCTGATGAGTGGTGCCATGTCCATGCCCAGGATTCGAACTGGTGAAACCCTGGGCCACCGAAGCAGACTGTGTGAACTTAACCACTCGGCCACAGGGCTGGCCCCTAAAAATTTTTTTGAACTGTTTTCGAATTTGACAGGTTTTTTTTTTTGAGAAAGATTGGCCCTGAGCTGACATCTGTGTCAATCCCCCTCTATTTTATATGTGGGACGCCTGCCGCAGCGTGGCTTGACATCGGTGCTAGGTCTGCGCCCAGGATGTGAACCTCGGGCCTCCAAGGCGGAGCACACAAACCCAATGGCTCTGACACCGGGCCAGTCCCTGTGGCAGATTTTTAATACTAAATTTAATTACTAATAAATAGGCAACAATAGAACATTTTCTAAAGTTTAATTAAGCATCCATTAATTGTGATTTGGCTAGTTTTTTTGAAATGAGTGGCCTTTTCTCATCTTCAGGTCTAAGAGATTCTCATAGGCCCTGAAAAGCTCATGGGTCCTGGCACTCTGACTCTAGGGTCTACTCGATAAAGTATTCCTGGATGTGTCGCAGGAAAAGGGAAGGGGCTAGAAGGATGACCAACATTCCATCTATTACCAGCCTTGTTGAGTGGAAAGCTGAAATCGCATTTAATTTAGGATGTTCAAGAAATGCAGTATTTCTTGTCTCCAGTGTCGTGGAAGGATCCATGCCTGAGACACACACTGAAGAGAGTAGCTACAGGGGGCACAGCTGTAAAAGTTTGGGAAGCCCTGACCTGGTCAGTCTTATTCCAAGGGTCTTCAGGCAGTACCTAAAAAAGGTGCTAACTGGGAGGGGCTGGCTGTCCTGATGGCCCATGTGAGGTGCCCATACATCAAACTCACCCACTAGTTCCCAAACTGTTTTGAATAGTTGCACGAATTTTGAAGTTATTAGCCTCCAAGAGTAAATCTCTCTCTCTATTTTGGTGATGAAGATTAGCCCTGAGCTAACACCTGCTGCCAATCCTCCCCTTTTTGCTGAGGAAGAGTGGCCCTGAGCTAACATCTTTGCCCATCTCCCTCTATTTTCTATGTGGGATGCCTGCCGCAGCATGGCTTGACAAGCTGTGTGTAGATCAGCTCCCCGGATTCGAACCGGCAAATGCCAGGCTGCCAAAGGGGAGCACACGAACTTAAACCCTGCGCCACCGGGCCGGGCCCCAAGAATAAATATTTTTAAGGACAAAACTCACTTAGCTGGATGTTTGCTAGTGTGTTTAATTTAATTTTATGTTATGCTTATTGCTTGTGTGCTTGTGGTACATAGATTAAAATGCTGATTTACAAGAGGATATTTTAATTTAGCAAGCTGGCTGTGGTATAAAGTTTTAATTTTCTTTAAAAAATGTAAATTTGCATACCACATAAAATCAAGTGGTGGTTCTGTCTAGCAGCAAGGAAGTAAACTCGAGAGTCTTGTTTGTCCAGATTGATGTATTGTGTCTTGATGGCCTGCTCTACTGGGCACCAACACTTTCCCCCAGTGTGTGTTAGTCTCTGCTCTCAGCATGCGATGCTTTTTTGTAAGAGAAAATGATATACTGTCTTACCCCAGGTCCTCTAGAAATCAGAGCCTGAGGCAAAACTAATGTGCGAACGCGATACCAGGAAGCAAGAGCAAGGGGAAGGCGTGTTCAGTCACGCCATTCGGCTCTCAAGCAGCTGTATGGGAACCTTACTTCTCAGAACAGTTCGTGGGAGGGAGGGCAGGGAGAAAGGAGAAGTATTCATTTTTCTGCTTCTTCACATTTACTCTCTCTCAGTGGTCAAAGTTAGCCCCAAGGGGCACTCACTTCTGCATTCTTCCTAATTGTTACCTGGCCCTCTGGGCAGCTGTTTGGACACACCAAAGCCTTTGTCAGCAGAAGGGCCTTCCTCTGAGTGAGCTATAGGTCGAGGGAGAGCCAGCAAGATGAGGGCAAGACCCAGGGACACTCCTGCCTGCCTACCTGCAGCCTCAGGACTTGCCTGGTCAAACCAGCACGTGTCAGGAATGCTAGGCAGGTCCTGTGGTGTGTCATGCCTCAGTCGTGACCGTGAGGCCCCAAGGGAGCAGATGAGAGGGATACGGGGTGAGGCCTGAGGTGAGGTGCTAATGAGTTGTTCTGTGAGCACAAGGGACTGGGAGCAACTGCTGCAGAGAGCCCAGCTGGCACCCTGGCGGAGTGCTGTAAGCCCTACTTCTGAGGTGAGCTTGTTGAGAGCCTCCCTCCAAAAATGATCCAGACCTTCTCTCTAAGCCGTAAGAACAAGGTCCATGGCAAGCAATCTTCCCAGAGGGCCATCGGTAGCATTGAGCAGAAAGGCATCTTAGAGGAAAAGTGGGAAGGTTCATAACTAAGTCTAGCACTTACTCCACTAGAAAATAAGTAGAGATCCTTGCAAGGCAGGACAGGTATGTCCCACAAAACATCTTCCCTGGGAGGATGCCTCTTGATTTCAGTGGTTTTTAATATATTTACAAGGTTGTGCAATCATTACCACTATCTATTTCCAGAGCATTTTTGTCATCCCAAGAGAAACCCCATATACGTTAGCAGTCAGCCTCATTTGCCCTTCCTCCAGGCCTGTGAACCACTAATCTAATCTATTTCTGTCTCTTTGTTTGCCTATTCTGGACATTCCATATAAATGGAGTCATACAATATGTAGCCTTTTCCATGTGGCTTCTTTCACTTAGCATATTTTCAAGGACTATCTGTGTTGTAACATGTATCAGTATTTCACTCCTTTTCATGGCTGTATAAGATTCCACTGTTCATATATAACACATTTTGTTTATCCTTTGATCAGCTGATAGACATTTTGTTTGTTTCCACTTTTTGATACTTCTTGATTTTTAATGCTCAATTCCATACAATGTCATATCTCTTGAAATAATGTTTTCAGCAATATTTATATAGAACGATTTATATTTCTATCCTGAAAACTTAATACAACATTTTAAACAAAAGGAAGAAGGAGAAAAGTAATGATTTATATTCTAAATAAAATTGGTAGAATCACACATAGATATTTTGAAAAGTGTGCTGAGTGTCAATGAAGGGGATGTCCATCTGGGACGTTGCTGGAGCTAAGAAAGAGATCAAAACATCATAGTCATCCACAGTGCATAAAGTTTGTGGTTCAATATTTGGTTTAGTTTCCTCAAAAGCAGAAAATAGAGACAAGGATCCGAGTTTAAATATCTTATTCGGTTAAGGATCTGGGAAACACCGGTAAGGTAGTCAGTGTTGGACACATGCCTCAGAGTTACTCCATCAGGAGTGAGGGAGCAGTGGTCTTTAGCCACCCACTCTGTCAGTCATTGGGTGAGAACTGCTCCCAGGGGGCGTTATTGGAGACATTTCGACCCTGTGACAAAGTCCTAGTCCGGGGACTGTGAGCTCAGTGGACTGTGAAGCCCTCAGGCGGAGTCTCAGGTGCTGGCAGCCGGAACTCAGCAGCTGCAGGAAAGGCCAGGGCCACAGACGGGGTCCGCTGCTGCGTGAGTCAGGCTCTCCAGAGAAGCGGAACCGGAAGAACCAACACGTGAAGGGAGTAGAGGAGATCTACTGCAGGAACTGGCTCACGCACTTCCGGAGGCTGAGTCGTCCCACCATCTGCCATCTGCAAGCTGGAGAGCCAGAGAGCCAGCAGAGCCGGTGGTGTCCTTCAGCCTGAGGCCTGAGGCCTGGGACCAGCCCAGTCGGCCAGTGTCATGCCCGGAGTCTGAAGGCCGAGAACCAGGAGCTCTGAGCTGAGGGCAGAAGATGGACATCCTCGCTCAAGAAGGGGGGTGGGGGACGGCCCGGTGGCTGCTGCAGGGGTCAAGTTCGCGCGCTCGGCTTTGGCGCCTGGGGTTCTCTGGGTCAGATCCCAGGCTCGGACCTACGCACTGCTCATCGCGCCATGCTGTGACAGGCGTCCTACATATAAAATAGAGGAAGACGGGCACAGGTCTTAGCTCAGGGCCAGTCTTTCTCAGCAAAAAGAGGAGGATTGGCGGCAGATGTTAGCTCAGGGCTAATATTCCTCAGAGAAAAAAAACAAGAGAGAGAGGGCATTCATCATTCCTCCACCGTTTTGTGCCTTTGGGGCCCTCAGTGGATTGGATGGTGCCCGCACACATTAGTGAGAGCCATCACTTTACGTAGTCTACTCAAGCAAAAGCTAATTTCTTCAGGAACACCCTTGCAGACACACCCAGAAACAATGTTTTACCTGCTGTCTGGGTATCCCTTGGGCCAGTCAAGTTGACACATAAAATGAACCATCACAGCAACATAGGACGTGCAAACTGTTCACATTGCTGCATACGAAGCAATCATTAATACAAGAATAAGCCTGTTAATTTTTTGGTGATCCGAAAGTCACAATTTGAGACATTTACATTTTAACATGAACATTGTTTATTACATTTGGGCTTTTCACTGTGTAGTGTTGCATTTTAGGAAAAGCTTAAGCATTGACCGGTAGCCGTTACAGTTTTTCCCTTTCAAAACAATGGCAAATAGGACCGGTTGTGTTTGTGGCATTTAACACTGGATTTTCAGGACTGGCGTACTCATGTTCAGAGGGAGACGCCTATTTATAAGCAAATGCTATATTCTAGGTCAGATCTCATTCCGGAAAAAGACACCGTCCGTGTGCACCGTAGTAGGTGGGAAGTGCTTCACTGAAGAGCCTGCGAGGAGCTGTCAGCGAGGAGCAGAGCTGAGGGCGGAGGGGGTGTGGCCGGGGCGGGGCGTGGCCGGGGGCGTGGCCGGGGCGGGGCGTGGGTGTGCTTCCCACGCTCCTGGCCGTGTAGTCACAGCACCCTCTTTATTGAGCTACCCTTCACTAGCAGACATCTAAACCTGTCTTTTCCTGAAACGTCCCTGGAATCACGCTCACATGACCACGGGAACTGTTTACCAAACAACTTTGTCCCATGAACTTTTACAATAAATCAGAGATGAAGACACAGCAATTTATCAGCTACTGAGTAACGTTGTAACAAATCCTTAGTAAGCCATTTATGAAAGATCTTTCCCAACAATGCATTCATAAAATAAACATCAAAACAGGAGATATTTTTCTTTTTCCCATGGTCTCAAACCCTTGTACCAACGCGGAACACGTGAAGGACGTGTCCCACCCTCACTAGCTGCCGGCTGCCAGGCAGCGCTTCCCCCCGAGGCCGCAGGGCCCACGGGGGCGTGAGGACATCTCGAGTTGGCGGAGGGGCTGGGCTTGGCGGTGGTGGGAGACGCAGAGACAGCTCCGCGGGTGATCCAGTTACCTCCTCTGTGGCCACGAGACCGCGCCTCTCCGCCGTCACCCGCGGCGCAACTGACGGAGGGCCCCGCGCTGAGCTCCATCGCCGGGCTTGCGGGGAGGCTGGTCCCAGCCAACGAGAGAGGGCTGCAGGGACGCCGGGCACCACGACGGGCCGGGCCTGGAGACAGGCCTGCTCCAGCGCGGGACGCGGCTCCGGGACTCTGGCGGCCGCGCTGAAGCTCCCTCAGGCTGTGGGCGCCCTGGGACGGCTGCCCAGCCTTCCTCCTGGCTCCTTCCCTCAGTCAGACCCGCAGCAGTTGGACGGGCTCCCAGCTCGTCTGCCTTTCTCCCCGTTTTCTCTCGCACAGATGTTTCCCCTAATAAAATCCTTTGCCTTCTAATCCCACCTTGGAGGCTGATTCTCAGCAGACCAAGAATAACACACTTTCTTAGTTTAGAACCACTGATTTAGATTCTCTTTACCCAGAATTTCTGGCTCTGCCTCCGAAATAGAAAGCTTATAATACTCAGTTGTGCGTGTTCCTCCAAATCTTGCTCTAGCCAGGTGGCTGCTTTTCTGTGAAGTCGTCTGCTACTGTTTACAAGTTGCCCTCAAAATAAGCTCTTCCAGACTTAAATCCTCAGCTTTGATTCTGCTAATTAGTAATTTTCTAAATGGTGCCCTATCCACAAAACCTTAAAAATGAATAAATAAAAGCAATTGTTTTCCTTTATATTTCAATTTTCAAATTAAGATAATCAAAAACGTCTATTTTTCTGTTACATTTTTGTTCCTTTGTGATTTTTTTTAAAAAAACAAAAATATTTCTGAGTTCTGAAACACTGTTCACTGACGTGGTTATTCTCAAGTTTTACTGGGTTCAGGGACCCAGCACTTGCCCCAGAAAAAGACTTAGACATGCAAAATTTTCACAAAAACCCTACACCAAGGGTCTTTCTAGGCTAAGGAACATTTCAGAATGTCCTCGTTGCTGCTCTGAATTTAATGTATTTTGCTTCCTACTCTGAGCTACTTTTGAAAAGGAAAAGTTAAATTTGTTGTTCATGCTGATTCTTTGGAATTCATGTTTAAGTCAATGGAACACATAAATGTAAGATTATATAACTTATATTTAACTCAGATGACCATTTTTTCACATAATCTTCCTGTCTGAAGCAGAGAGTTTATGGAGGAAAGTGCAGAAGATAATGTGGGACTATGGAATGCAGGTTCTGGAGACAGACTTCCTAGGTTTGAATTCCACATTGCCATTCCTTACATATAACAAGCACTCTCCCACCTCAGGGCCTTTGCACTTGCTGTACCTTCTTCCTGGAAACCCCGTTTCTCAAATATTTACATGGCTGATTCACTCACTTCTTCAGGTCATTTCTCAAGTGTGACCTTATCAGAGAGACCTTCCTTATGGGCGCCACTCTCCATCACTCTCTACCCTGACTCTGCTTTATATTTCTTCATAGAACTTGTCACCACCTGACATATCGTCTATTTGTTTCTTTACTGTCCATGTCCTCTTGAAAGGATACAAAGCTCCATGTAAGGAAGGATTTTGCACAAACATACACACACATACCCATCAACCCCATTCTAGAACAATGCCTTACACAGGGTAGGAGCTCAATAAATATTTGTTAAATAAATTGTAGAACCTTAAAATAATGTACATTTTGGGATGTTTGCACAGAACAAAGACTACTTCTAATATAATAGTCTAAATTACTTTTAACTAATAGTGCTATTCGTCTTTTAATGAGATAGATAAATGACCTTTTAAAGCAGATACTTTGGTCTGCAAAAACATAGTATGGAAGTACATATTGATTTAGTCATCTCGAGATTCCAATAAAACTTCCTTCAGTAGATGTATGTGAAAGCTCACAAATAATTATAACTAATGCGTAAATGGTGCTTACTGCTTTAAATGGTCTACTTATGTTAGTTCACTAAGTCTTTTAACAGCCCTGTGATACAGACAGTGATCCCCAGGTTACACATAAAGAAGCCCAGGCATGGAAAGCTTGTAATCTACCCAAGATCACCTAGTTAACCAGTGGCAGAGCTGGGATTCAGGCAGTCAAGTCTGGATGCAAGCTCTTAACCACTGCCTTATACGGTCTTTCTAGAACATGAAAGAGAAAACTGGAATTAATGGTCAGGGAAATGTCTATGTTTCCATTGTTTGTACTTCCTACTTACAGTGTGAACATAGCACTGCTGTGGTTATTTAAAGTGCCCAAATTGTCTTTTCTAAAACTCGAAGAAAAAAACCCAAAAGGTTAATTGCTTGAACAACCATCCCACACCACTAGTAAAGCACAATCCTTGGCCGCCTCTTTCCTGCCCCTCCTGAGCAGCTTGTTTCTACACACATTGCACCACACTGAGTTTTCAACATCACCCTTGCAGTTCAGCCAGGGAATACGTTTCCATACCAAAGGCAGTTAGCTTGTGGAATGGTTTTCTGAGAGACAGTAGCAAAGTTGTTATAGTTTTGGGCTTGGAGAGCATTACCTGTCTAGGAATGTTCCTGAGGGGAGACGGCCCCGGGCCGGCCAATCCTGGGAGCACAGCTTCTCCTTCCTAGTCTGTGCTGCCCTGGTCCTTTGAGGGCATCAGGGTCCTTTCTGAAGGAGATATCACATTTTTTACTGATTCCAGATGTCCAATGAATTTGAGAACTGGATTTAGTCTGATCTATAATTTTGTACAGTATGCTGGAATTTTTGCCAAATCCATCTGAGGAAATAAGTTGGCAGTATTTCCAGTTTCAAAAGCAGGTGTGAAATGAATTTAAGCTTTGCAGGATGGTGAGGACCTAGGCCAGGCTCTTGATGACCACGGCTTACCACCGAGGACCGTGTGCCGGGAAGCTGTGCAGACACAGGCTGTGGATTGCAGGTGCCTCTGCAAAGACCTAGTTGTGCATCCGGCCAGTTCTGCTTCATTTTCTGGTGCAAATGGCAGCTGTGCCAGTAAGTGTCTATGGATTTGACTGAGTTGCACTGTGTTCTTTTTTTATACTCGTAATTTTGGATTTCAGAAAAGTGAAGGTGTTGAAAAGAGTTCACAGATTTTAAAACTTTACATTAACATTTTTAAAGAGCATAGAGTTTGACATTTCTCCTGAAGCAGCTGCTTCATCACTATTGATTGCCTTGACTTCCAGTTCTAGAAATAAACAGAAGTTCTATCTCACAAATGTTCAAACTAGGACTTAGCAGAGGCTCACAGACAACTAAGTCTATTCTTAGTTCCCCAAGAGCTCACCAAATCTCGTGCTTTATTCGTAATCCATGGGCCTAGCATTATTGGCTCTCTCTATCTCACATTCTTTTGAGAATAAGTAGAATATAAATAAATTCCAAACACATTTTTAAAAAGTCCCTTTGTATTATAACCCTCATCCATGCAGTGGACGCTTCATGATTGGGTCCCAGTATTTCATTTCTCCTTTCTAACCTCCACTTTCCTTTTAGGGACCCATGAGGTTCTCGGAATACTGTTTCTATCCTCAGCCCCTAAGATAGAGCAGGTGACACAGGCTAAGTCCATGACTCAGTCAGAGTCTGAGGGGTGGGATGTGGAAATGGGAGGCTTGAAACAAGAGCAAATGTTTTGCTACCATGAAGAAAGCCAACCTGAAGAAGAAGCCAGTACACGGGGCAGACAGAGTTGAGAACATGAGGTGGGGAAAAAAGCCAGAGTACTGATGACATCAAGAAACTCTAGCTCAAACCCCCTGAAGCCTGCCTCCCTCTGGACTTTAGCCAATGAATTGGTTTTATTGTTTAGATCTGAACTGTGGCTTCTGTTACTTGCAATTTAAAACTTTCTAATAATAGTCTTTTGCAAGGTATAAACTGGTTCCCAGAGGCAGTTTCTTAATACTGGAACTCTATCTGCCCCACTTTATGGACTAGGATGCTTTTGGCTGCAACTGTAGTGGCTTAACCAATGAGATCCAGGACCACCATGTTGTACGACGTGGAGAGTTCTCCCCGGAGTTATGCAACACAGTGGCTCTGATGAGGCTGTTTATAACACCACTCAACAAGAAGTTCAGAAGCAGGCCTGCTGCAGACTTGGTTAATGTGCAGCTCGAGAAGTCTTTAAAGACCTGGATCCTTCAGCTTTCCACTCTGCATCCTCAGTGGATTGGCTTGGCTCCTTGTAGTCCCAAGACAGCTGACAAGGAGGAGATATTTTCCTCAGAAGTGCCCCACAGACTTTGACTCATATCTCATTGACCAGGACTGGGTCACCTACCTACACAAAAGCAAAAACAAATGGGGTTGGGCAAATCATAATCTATATTTTGGGGCTCAAGATGGATCCCACTTCCCTGTGTACACTGCCGTTTGACAATCTGAAAAAAATTAGGGTTCTTAACATGGCTGCATTGGCGACTAACAGTGTTTGCCATATCCACCAAGGATATCATCGAAAATATCTGTTACAAACCTTTTTGTTTTCTACCTTGAGAGAAATATTTTTTTTTTTAAAGATTTTATTATTTCCCTTTTCTCCCCAACACCCCCCGGTACATAGTTGTATATTCTTCGTTGTGGATTCTTCTAGTTGTGGTATGTGGGACGCTGCCTCAGCGTGGTTTGATGAGCAGTGCCATGTCCGCGCCCAGGATTCGAACCAACGAAACACTGGGCCGCCTGCAGCGGAGCGCGCGAACTTAACCACTCGGCCACGGGGCCAGCCCCTTGAGAGAAATATTTTTATCAAAATGTTCAAAGCACAATCATACAGTGGAAATAAAAAAGTGATTTTCAAATCCAATTTTTTATGTCTGTTTTATTGTATGTCAATTTTACCTCAATAAAGCTATTAAAATATTTGTTATTAGTAGTGGTATCACAACTGTCATGCTTGACTCATATTTTAATACTAAAACACAAAGTCCCTGGACCTGGGCGAATTCAACATCAAAGATATTAAAAGAGGAGGACGCTCAATTAATCTGTTGTGTAGCAAGATCTATCAGATGTAGAAGCTACTATCCTCTCAATACCCTCTCTTGAGGAAAATAAGTTGAGAGCCACACAAGAGTTAAAATATTTGTTTTGCATACCTGTGATTCAAGATATATTATTGCAAAACCTAGTTATATTTTTGAGACTAGAAGCAAAGTTTAACCAACAACAACTTAAGAAATGACAAAATGAAGAAACAGAAAAAACTAGATAGGTAAGGAAAAGGAAATTGAACTAAAGAAAAAGGAAAATAGACAAGGGGAGTAATAAAAATATTTTTCAAAAATTATATATGCCTGGCTATCATTAAAAAACCACCCAAATATAAGTGATATCTATGTTTTCAGAGATATTGCTATTCGTATAATACTCATTTCTTTTGAGTTTTCCAGTATCATCAGTCTCTCACTATAGAATTACATTTGCTATGCCATATTATTTATTCTGTATTAAATTGCTCTGGCAATAATCAAAGACATGCTGTGGGTTTCTGTAACGTCCTGACCTATGGTTCTCCTTCAGTCCTCTTACTTTGATTAGTATGGTAGTTCTCCTGCTACCCTAGAATGGATTCCAGAAATGGAGAAATTGGCTTTGGCTTAATATTTATTACTTCCACTTTTCTTATAATAAGCTCTTAGGTCCCACTTATTTCAACATACATCTCCTGCCTTTTCATTGTTTTGTTGTTTATAATGTCATTGGCAAACACTGCGGGGGGAAAACCAGCTCTAACATAGCGAAATTCTGTCTGTAATTATCATGGTAGATAGTGGTAACAATTGTATTATGGCTTCTCTTTGTTTAATATAATTCAGCTTATATTTGTTAATCAAACGTTTAGTGACAATATGTTGTAAATTGCTGCTTCTGAGATGCATCATTTTCTAGTGTCACATCCTCTACATCTCTCTCTCCTTGACCGGGGTTAAAGTGACACACATTTCTTTGTGTCCACATGTACTGGATGGATTCCAAAGCTGCAGCTGCAGAAATCTCAGGTGAATTTTCAATGACATTTTAAATTGGTGCTTCAACTGGAAAAATCTCAGATGGTGATTGTGATAGGCAGCCTCTAAAACAGCTCCCAGCAATCCCATCCTTCTGGTGTTCATGAGCTTGTGCAGGCCCTCCCCTTGAGCGTGGGCTGGACCAGTGCTCCCTTCTAATAGATAGTGTACGGTAAAAGTAAGTGATGGGATGTCGCCCCTGAGATAAGGTTACAAAAAGACTGTGGCTTCCATCTTGGGCTTTCCTTCTGAGGGAAGCCAGCTGCAGTGTTGTGAGTCCCCAGTGGAGAGGCCCACGTGGCAAAGAGCTGAGGGAGGCCCCCAGCCCACAGCCAGCAGGTAACTGCAGCACCTCAGTCCAACAACCCCTGAGGAACCGAATCCTGCTGAGAACCACGTGACCGAGCCTGGGGGTGAATCCTCACCCAGTCAAGGCTTCAGATATCACCCTGACTGCAACTGGAGCCCCAGGCACCCTGCTAGGCTGCACCCAGACCTCTGACCCAAAGGAACAGTGACATAACAAATGTTTCATGTTTTCAGTCTCTAAATTCTGAAGTAACTTAAGCAAGAATTGATAACTAATATAGCGGCCAATTTAGTCCTTTTTTCCCCCAAAGACTGAATTGAGAATATTGTAAAATGGACTGTTAGCTCTGAAAAAACAAGAGTGGTCCAAGATTACCAGCTCACTTCTTGAAGTAGCCCCACTCCCTCTGTTTCAATGGCGAGGTGGGGAGTGGGGGGCAGGACCTCCTCTACCACCATATAGTCTGTCCATAATTAGTATTGTTAAATATATTAGGGTCCATTTTTCATTGCCTCTTTTTCAAAATAGGTTTGAGGCAGTTTATATTAAAGAGCATAAACACAATACAATTAACATTGCAATAGGAAATCAAGGCCAGGAGAAGAAGACTGCATTGCATCTACCGAGGGCGATGGTGGGAGGCAGAACGACGGCCCCCAAAGATGCCCACACCCTAATCCCTAGATCCTGTGAGCGTGTTATGTTAGATGGCAATGGGGAGTCAAGTTTGCAGATGGAATTAGATGTGCTGAAAGCTGACCTTAAAATAAGGAGATTATCCTGGATCATCTGGGTGGGCCCGGAGTAATCCCAAGAGCCCTTAAATGGGGAACGGGAAGAACCAGAGACTTGGCGTCAGGAGAAAGAATTGACCGGCCACTGCCGGCTTTGAAGATGGAAGGGGCCCAAGCAAGGGAGTGATCTTTTTCTAAGTTTTCAGACCCTTGTCATTTTATCTGGTCATCAGACGAAAAGATTTCAGGGGCAAATAGGCACCAAGGCAGGCTAATAATTTCAAGCGACTTCAAGCCTCTGCTCTTTCAGTATTGACTCACCGTTTACATAGAGAGGCTGAGAGTAGTGTGCAGGAAGGGCCCTGCTCTGAGAAGTTCAGCTCAGGCTGCAAATCTGCAAGTCCCACACACTCGGGGAAACAGAAGCCCCGTCACAAACACACCACACAGACCTACACATCTTAGAAGGAGTTTAGCCATGATTTGCTGCTTCTTGAGCAAGCCGCCTTGGAGATGGGTATCCCCCACCCATCACTGTAGAAAAGTGTTCTGACCCATCCCCTTCCCCTGTCTTTCTCCACTGCAGCCACGCTGGCCTCGTTCCTGTTCCTAAATGCCCCTGCAAGCTCCTGCCTCCTGGCCTTTGTGTTTCTGTTTCCTCTTTCTGGTATGTTCTTCCCCATTGCTCCCTCACCCTTTTCAGATCTCTGCTGAAAGTCACCTTGACAGAAAAGCCTTCCCTCTCCATCCTGTGTAGAGTGCTCCTCCCCTGTCACTGTCCCCTTAATCCGCTTTCCTCTCCTTCGTAGCCCCCGTCACTGCCTGACATTTTCTATAGTGATTCTGCACCGTCTCTGTCTCCCACTAGAATGTGGTCTCCACAAGGGCAGGGTTCTGGCTTTCTGATCACTCTTCATCCCCAGCATCCAGGACAATGCTAGGTGTACAGAAAGCACACAGTGAGTATTTAATGAACAAGTGAATGAATGCTTTCTAACCACCTATTGTCATCTCCCCCAGAGAAGTTTCCATAAATGGACTTTTCTCCATCTTGCTTCATTTTCACTGCTGTCTATACCATCCAGTGATGTGGGGAGTTCTCTGGCACCTGGGACGCTCCTTGTTGGCCCCGTCCTTGACTGGACTCTGCGAATCCACAAATTTGACCTGTATATGCTCGTTAGAGGGTCAGTAACATCTGTTCTATTCACCTAGAACTTACTTATCCCAAGTCGAATCTAGATCTCTAATAAATAACAGATCTTAGTGCATTGTTTTCAAACTTATTTTAGCCCCAATCCCTTTGTTCAAAGGAGGAGCAGAAGTCTAACACGTAAAACTAAATAAAGCAGCTATGCTCATTCCTGCTCCAAACTCACCCCTCCACACCTAAAACTCCCCAGGGGGCTCCACACCTCCCTGCTCTTCTGAGACCACACAGCGGAAAACATCCGTCTCCAGGCATATGTTATTCCTGGGGATCCCTCAGTTCAGGGGTCAATAACAACAAGGTCTCCTGAGCACTGTATACTCTGAGCATTTTTTTACCACTTTACTACCATCGGAGTCATGGGAATATGTCTAAAGAGTAAGAATTTAGGGAGTTCCACCATCTCTTTCTTTCGGCAGACATGTCCCTTTGGTCTGTGTAATCCAGGGTCTGCTAGTCCTTTCTCAGATTCCACAACATCTGCCCAAAGGTTTAAGATGTTTAAATCCCGGCAACGTTAATGAGACAATATCGTTAATGAAATGGAGGGAAAGCCCTACATAGTCTACTTTTTTCTGTTACAAAAGTCATATACGGTCATTGTAAAAGTTCTCTCAAATACAGAAATGAATGAGATAGACGTGACCCCTGACGTCGGGCTGTGGCACAGCTGCAGTAACATCTCCCCTCTCTTCCCTTCCATCACCTGTGCCCCGTGTGCTCCTGTGTGCAGGAAGTCCAGGGCCTCCTTCCTGAGGCTCCCTCTCCTTCTTCCCCCTATCTGGCCAAGAACCCCGGGCTCACTCAGGCAGAAGTGCCAGGCCTGCTGCTTCCAAACAGCACAGTGTCACCAGTGAATAGCTGATCCCTTTCTTGGCTGATTTTCTTGTGTTGCTTCCACTCAGGATTGCTGTGAAAGTGGTGGTCTGCTGCCCTTGCTGAGCCACACTTGACGACGTCACCAGGGTCCCTGTATCCCTCCTCAGCACTGTGAACATTCACCATACACACGCGGCTGAATGTGGCCACTCAGACAGGGAGGAAGACTCAGGCAGGAGCTGCTCCACAGAGGAGTCCTCCTCTGGGGCCCACAGACCCCAGAATTTCACTATAATTTGTTTATGTGAAATGATATGTATTCAATTTTGTGCTTTTAAAAATGTTATTCTGAGAACGTGTTCATAGGTTTCACCAGACTATCTAAAGAGTGCATGGCACAAAAATGGTTAAGAACCCCTTGGAGAATGACAATTCTCATGCTCAAAGTTCTGTATTCTCAGACGCCCATCACATATAATACATAAAAAGTAAAAGTCTCTTGCAATCCTGGTCTTCATTGTCTCCCCTAAGCCTGGTTCTCCTCTTGAGTTTCCTGATAAATTTGAGATTCTTCCTTGAGCCCTCAAATGCCAACCGCTGTGGATTTTCCCTCCTAAATATTTCTTGAATCCATCTACTCCTCACCTTCCACGGCTACCGTGCTGGGCCACCATTCTTCTCTTCCCAGGAGCATTGCCATGGCCTCCCGGCAAATCCACTGCTCCCCTACTAGTGCCCATTCCTGCTCCTGAACTCCTGACATTTGAGCAGACACCTGAAGAAGGTGAGGGAGCAAGTTAAACAGATGGTGGGAAATCTGGTAGGAGGATCGTGTTCAGGCAAAATGAATGGCAGGTGCACCAACTCTGAGAAGGGAGTGTGCACAGGGATTGGAAGCCAGTATGAAAGGAAAGGAATGAGTGTGTCAGGGTGAATGGTAAGAAGGTGGAGGACAGTGCACAGATCAACTAGGGCATTCTAAGTCACTGTAAAGACTTTGGCATTTACTCAGAATAAGATGGAAGCCATTGGAAGGCTCTCGGCAAGGAAATAATATGACTTGACTTCCGGTTTTTGTGTTGACAATGGACTGCAGATGAGCTAGGGTGAAATCAAGGAGACCAGTCTGGATTGCAGTAATCCAGGGACCCACGGTGGGAACAGAAGTGGTCAGATTCTGTATATATTTTGAAGATAGAGCCCACAGGATGTGCTGATGGGTTAAGTGTGGGTGAGAGAGAGAGAGAAGAGTCAAATATGATTCCTAGGTTTTTTCCCTGTGCACCTGGTAAAATGGAGTTGCCATTTACTGAGATATTAACCTATCAATAATGATGCCTATCTTTCTAGATTCATTTTTTCAATGCACAGAGAAAAATAGGTTTATTTTACAAAAATAGGATCAACTTGCTTTAAAAAGTCACACTTATAAGAGTAACACATCCTCCGGGTAGAAATTCAAACAGGAGAGACGGGACTACATTGAAAAGTGAAGTACTCCCCATCTCACATTTCCACACACTAGACACAGTCACTTTTAAGATTTCTTTTTGTATCATTTCAGAAAAAAATTTTTGCATATACAAATATTTATGTATGTTCTTTTTCATATTAATAAGATGATACTATTCGTAACATTTTTTATACTTGATTATTTTTATATCA
This sequence comes from Equus asinus, assembly GCF_041296235.1. NCBI lineage: Eukaryota > Metazoa > Chordata > Mammalia > Perissodactyla > Equidae > Equus > Equus asinus. The sequence continues at coordinate 61,445,317 of NC_091794.1, forward strand.
TTTATAGATCTACCTCTTCATTCTTAATCTTCGCACAATATGCCACTGCGTGCATGTACAATTATCCCTTACCTAGATAGGTATTTTAGATTAACTCTAGTGTTTTACAACTTTCTTTTTTAAATGCCTCTACTGTCTCAGCCAGGTGATCAAGAACAACATCAACAGTGATAAATCATGTTAATAGCATGCACACTTGATATGATATGTTCAAAGTGACATTTTACCTCTGTGGTCTTCCTCCCCAAACTTATAACTGCAGTCTAACCATGAGAAAAATGTCATACAAATTCCAATAGAGGGGTATCCTACAAATTGCTTAACCAGTACTCCTCCAAACTGTCAAGATAAGCAAAAACAGGGTAAGTCTGAGAAACTGTCATATCCAAGAAGAGTCTAAGGAGATATGGCAAGTAAATATAACATAATATCCTGGATGAGACCCTAGAACAAACAAAGACATTAGGTAAAAAACAAGAAAAAGAATCTATGTGAGATGATGGACATTAGCTGAACCTGTTGTGGAAATCATTTTACAGTATTTGTAAATCAAACCATCATGCCATATACCTTAAACGTACGTGGGGTTGTATGTCAATTATTTCTCAATAAAAAAATAATACTTTTTTCTCTGGAAAATAACTAAGGAAATCTGAGTGCATTACAGACTTTAGTTACTAATAATGTATCAATATTGGTTCATTAATTGTAACAAATGTACTAATGTAAGATCTTCATAATAGGGGAACCTGAGTACGGGGGTTTATGGGAACTCTCTGTACTATCTTCTCAACTTCTCTGCAAGTCTAAAACTGTTCTAAAAAATAAAGTCTGGCAAAAAAGGCAAATTTCATAGAGAGAACTTGTATATATCTTTATATATATTTAGAAAAGTGGAATGCTGAGTTAAAGCATTTCTGCATTTAAATTTTTGATAGTGACAAACTGCCCTACTGTTTACTCTCCTGCCAGCAAGATATGAGTGCAACTTGTTCTTTTCCTCTTAGTAATGTTTAGTGGCCTATGTTGCTATTTCTAATGGCTATGTACTCTCTTCTATGGATATATCTTAATTCATTTAACCAATCCCCTGTCATAAAATGTAAGCTGTTTCTGATGCTGCAGTATACATCTTTGTTCATCTTTACACATGATGCTTACTTAGGATTAACTCCTCTAAGTGGAATTGCTGAATTCAAGGCCTTACACATTAAAAAATCTCCACACATATTGCCTAACTAACCTCTAGAAAAGCTGTGCCGATTGACATTTCTACCAACAAAGTCTATTTCCTCACATGCTCACCAACGTGACTTTTCATCTTTGCCAACCTAACAGGAAAAAGAAAAAGGTATCTCACTCTAATTTACATTCCTTTGATTGTTCCTGAGTCTGAGGTCTTTTCAAACGCTTGTTGGTCATTTGCATTTCTTCTTTGAGTTGTCTTTTCTTGTCCTTTGCTCATTTGTCTATCAAGTAGGTTATCTTTTTCATAATTTATTTGCAAAGGCTCTTTGTGCATTACGAATATTAACTTTATTTCCTGTCATATATGCTTAAGTATTTTCCTCAATTTTTGCATTTTAGCTGTTTTTGGTGTCTTTTGATGCACTCGCAGTCAATCTTTTTTTACAATTTCTGGTTTTGGTACATGCTAACAAAACTTCTTCCCTTCAAAGACTATATTTTCTCCTATTACTTCAATATTTTCCCTTTTACATATAAACATTTCACATTCCTCATAATTATTTTAATGTATGGTATGAAGTAGGAATATGTACATATTCCTGTATTATATTATATATATTTCAAATGGCTATTCAATTAACATATATTGAACGATCTGTGTATTCTCCCCTTGACTGGAAATATGGAAATACACTATCTACATCATACCATTAATCAATTAGTATGCATAGAATCTCTACATTTCACTTTATTTATTGATTCCTGGATGAGTACCACACTATTTAATAACTGTAATTGATGATATGACCATATGTTTTGATATTGTGTAGGGCAAGTCTCCTATGACTAATCTTCATCTTCAAAATATTCATGGTGATTTTAAGTAATTTATTCTCCCAGAGGAACTTTAGAATGCATTTTTCATCTCTTCTCCACACCCACCCAGACTCTTTTTGAGGTTTGGATTAGGAGTGCATTGAATTTATTAGGGAGAATTGTTATGTTTAAAATATTGAAACTCCTCATTCAGGAATATGACATATTTCTCAAATTATTCAAGTCTTCTTTTAAATTCAACATATTAGTGTCAGATATTCCTTGGTAAGTTTATTCTACTTATTTTATAGGTTATTATTGTAAGTAGAGTTTCCTTCCAGTATACTTTCTTACCAATTATAGCTAAAGAAAAGCTATCGCATAAATGAGATTGGTCTGCGTGTGTGTGTGTGTGTGTTTTTGCGAGTGTGTATGTGGTGGTGGTGGTGTTGTGATTCTAAACTTCATCAAGTTTCGTATTAATGTTATGCCAGCCTTGAATGTTATGGGAGTTTATCACTGTTGGCTTGCTTATAATCTCTGCTTAGTCCATATGACCATGATGTATATGCTAATATTTTAAAAATATTCATCTTATATCTGGATATCTGATCTTTCCATCGGTCTGATATATTTTTAAGTTGACTATCCTGGGATTCCTAGGTATATATCTAGAATATATCATTGCAAATAATAGTTTTGCTTTTCCTTTCTGATACTATGCTTTTTATTTTTCTTGTAGCATTGACTAGAACATTCAACAGAATGATAAAAAATAGCAAAAATGATAGTGTAAAAGATGATATGAATCGAGCTATGTTAAAATAGAGCTAAGGGCAGGCCCCATGGCCTAGTGGTTAAGTTCGCACACTCTACTCCCGTGGCCCAGGGTTTTGCTGGTTCGGATCCTGGGCGTGGACATGACATCACTCATCAAGCCATGCTGAGGCAGCATCCCACATGCCACAACTAGAAGGAGCCACAACTAAAAATACACAACTATGTACCGGGGGGCTTTGGGGAGAAAAAGGAAAAATAAAATCTTTAAAACAGAGCCAGAGCAGCCATTTCAGAGGAATTGCCTTGCATGTCTTGTTTTCTTTATCTTCCAAACTAGACCAAACCATCAACATTCCAAGAAGTCACTAACAAAAAGAATATCTTGTTTGTTAGGACTCATGAAATTGGACTCTGCTGATGACTGAATCACTAAACAATCAACGAAGTACGAGTCTAGCCTTTTTGCCTGATGGCTGAACCTCAAGCCAATCTATGAAGGACATCCCAGCCTCACCTCATCTAGCATCAGTTAACCCTCTTGATACTACTCACCTCAGTTTCCCCCATTTTTCCTATGAAAATCCTAAGCCCCTCTCCTGTAATTGGGACACTATTTGGGTTTCTACCTGAATCTGTCCTCCCCAATTGCAATTCCTTGATCTCAAATAAACACTTTGCCTCTTAAACTGGTTTTTGTTTTTGTAGGTTGAAATAGAAACCCGTGCCTAATTTCTAATCTTAACAGAAATAGGTCTAGTCTGGTATTTCACTCTTAAGTACAATGTGTGCTAGTGATTTCTGGAACATAATTTTGATATTATTAAGGTAGTTGTCTTTTTCTCCTAGTTTACCGTCAGGAATTAATATTTAATTTTATGGAATTTACTTTTTCATCTATAGTGATGATGATTTCATATTCCCCCTTTAATTTGTTAATGTATAGTAACTGATTCTATAATATTGAAGCAATCTTGCTTTCCCTTGAGCATCCTCACTTTTGCTGCTGGGCTCCTGGCTGACCAGTACTCACTCTGCCCCTCATCTAGTGGTGTATATTGTTACCTCCCCACCAACAGTGTCTGCTTGGACCAATAAAAATACGCGATCAATGCACTTCAGTCCACAGGCATTATATTACCTGACTGAAAAAGATGAGTTCTTGGGGCTGGCCCTGTGGCCGAGTGGTTAAGTTCCCGTCATCAGCTTCGGCGGCCCAGGGTTTCACCTGTTAGAATCCTGGGCGTGGACATGGCACTGCTTACCGGGCCATGCTGAGGCAGCGTCCCACATGCCACAACTAGAAGGACCCACAACTAAAATAAATAAATAGAGAAATGCATTTGATATTCTGCAAACCTGAATGATTGGTTATCTGAAAATGTCTTAGACAGATGATGTGTGTGTTTGAACAAGATAGTTAGTTCAGTTGTTCCCTTTTTAATTATACCATATATAAAAATCAGGTCTAGCTTGTTTATTCCAGACTTCATGGTAATCTGTTTTTATAAAAGTTAGTTTGAAGTTTATGAGAATATAAAATCTTAACTCTTAAGTCTTTGTTGTTTGAGAAAGTGTTTCTGAGCCAGCCCTGATGGCCTAGTGGTTAAAGTTTGGCGCATTCGGCTATAGCAGCCCAGGTTCAGTTCCTGGGCACGGAACCACAGCACTTGTCTGTCAGTAGCCATGCTGTGGCAGCAGCTCACGTAGAGGGCCTTAGAAGGACCTACAACTGGGATATACAACTATGGACAGGGGCTTTGGGGAGTAAAAGAAGAAAAAGGGAGATTGGCAGCAGATGTTGGTGCATCTTTCCCAGCAAAAAAAACCAACAAGAAACAAGAAAATGTTTCTATCAAGGAGAAAAAGAACAGAAAATCTGCTATCACTCTCTCATGCTACTGTCATCCTTTTGTAACTTTGGAAGTAGAACTATGTGATTGTGCTCATACTCTTCTAATTTTCTGTATCATCTCCTGTTAATTTTATTAGTGTTTCATGCCTTTAATTTGCCACTAAAATAAGATGTGTGTGTGTCGATTCATTTTTATAATGGAAAGTAATTGAGCGTGTATTACTTAAAGATGTTAAAATTTTCCCCTTACGCATATTTTAGCATACTAAATACTATAACATATTGGGAAGCTGTCATAAGGCATACATTTTAAATAACACTTTTGCATAAATTCACTTGATAGAGCAAATCTCAATAGACACTGTGATTATTCCCCTTTTCCCTAATTCATTAGGCTGATGGTATCTTGAATCATTATATTCAAATATGAAAACACACTTTAATAAATAATTGTACTTAGAACAATATAACATCTATACATCATATAGCAGAGAATTCATAGAAACTTTTTTCCTCCCAGTTTGTTTACCATAGAAATCAAATAAAAATTGAATTAAGCATGTATTTCTTCTTATGCCACAGTGCTCCCTAGGTGCCACTTATAAAATAGGTGACATATAGAGATTCAATGTCAATTCTTTATGTCTACATGATGCTGAAAGTGACTTCAGAATTTATTTTTACCGTAATGCTAAAGTCAACCAATATAAAAAAGAAAGCTCTCTGTACCTTGTAGTTCACATACTTTTTCTTTATGGATGACTGTTGTTGTTTCTGGAACCCTGGGTCTTTTGGGAATGCAAGGATATTAACAATTTGGTGAATGTGACCTTGATAATAAGGCCAAGTTGCATACTTGGGCTCCTTGCCACTTTAGTGATTTTCCCGGTATCTGGCAGTATCAGAGGTTTTCATTACTGTACCTTCATGGCTCCATTATCCTTTACTGTCACAGGGCAGTTGCAGGAGCACCTTGGAATCAGATGGTGCCCTGCATGTCACAAAGTGATGGTGTTAGAGGTGGGGCCTTTGGGATGTGATTAGGTCAGCAAGGTGAAGCCCTCATAAATAGGATTAGTGCCTTTATAAAAGAGACCCCAGAGGACTCCCTTGCCCTTTCTGCCATGTGGAGACACAGTGAGAAGTTGGCTGCCTATGAACCAGGGAGTGGGCCCTCATCAGACACCGAATCTTCCCGGCACCTTGATCTTCAACTTCCCAGCCTCCAGAACTATGTGAAATAAATTTCCACTGTTTATAAGCTAGCTGATCTGTGGTATTTTTGTTGCAGCAGCCTGAATGGACTAAGACAGTGGTCTTAGGCTGACGGAGCTAGGACAATTTGGAGTCTGCTGAGGTTTGACCTACACCCTCGCTGCAGTGAATTAGGACCTTCCGTTTGGCAGCAATGTACATATCTGAGGCCTCTTGAGGCCCCCTGTCCCTGATTACATGGATTTTGCAGTGCATCCGCATTCTGATGATCTCTTTGACCCCGATGTCATGCTTATTGTCTCCTGGGGTTTGGGGAATCTGATCAGACTTCGGAGTCCTCTGGTGAATTTGGCTTTAAGTCCCATCTCCTATCTTGTGCCTGCCCGCCCACCATCTTCTATTGTCGGTGAAAACTTTCCTCAGTCTTTGTGTATGAGAAGTCGGCTTGGGGAGAGACCTTCTGTCCACCCACGTTGCCTTCTAACCCCACGTTTCTCAGGTTAGCAGTCAGGCGGTCTAACGTTAGGGTTAAAGCCCGAGGCAGACATGGAGTGGTTTGCGTTTGATAGGGCATCAGGCGGCTTTCCATGGGGCTGTCAGCGGACGGACTTGTGCTACCTGCTGGCGCAGCTGCAGCCCGGAATCGTAGTGGCCGCTCTGGGGAACTTTGAAATGAACAGGACTTTCACTGGAGAGGCGCCTTAGAAGAACACACCAACAGAAAAACAGCAGACAAACCCTCGAGAGGAGAGCCTCTGTGTTCTTCGTCTAAAAGAGACCACTTTGTTTAGGTAGACCACTCACCTTTCATGTCATTCTTAAGGGCTTTTTCACTGTGTGGCTAACATTTCAACTTTCTCTTCTCCGTGAAGAGGAAGGCAATCAGCCTTTTCCAGGGGTACTTTCACGGTAGTATTATCAAACTCAGTAACCGAGGAGGCCCATCAGACAGGGGCTTTAATGCCTTAGCAGCCTCTGTAGGCAAACCAAAGCCTAGGCCTGTAGCCCCCCGGGGCCGAGAGTTGCGACCGCAAACCCTCGGGCCCCAGCCACCCACCAGGCTTCCCAAAGAGGGCGCCCGCGGAAGCCGCAGCCCGCCGAGTGATCGCCTTGCTTGGCCTCTGCCTCTTCTCTACAAAGTCTTCCCCTGGCTCCCGCTGGTGGGCTGTTCCTGACCACTTCCCATTTGCTGCTGCCAGATTTTAACCCATTTTTGCTCAAAGTCAAAATTTTTAATATGCCTCAATGTATCTTTTAATGGTATAAAGCTGGCTCTAGCTCACCTTTTTTCCTATTTCTCTTTTTCCTCTCACTTGAAAATTTTTAAAGATGAATTCAGAAAAAAATAATTTTGTCATATGTGCAATCTAGGACTATCTGGTGCAAATGAATATCCAAAATGGCTAAGAGAAAAAAGCCAATAAACTATTTGTGCTGCTTTTGCATAAAATGTGGACGAGCGAATTTAAATAATAGCCTTTGCTATTATGGTTATAAGCAGAAAGGTTTTAAGATAAAAGAGGAGCTTTTAAATATGATTTAATGATTATGAATATAAGGTTTATAAAGTATTTTTAAAAAAGGTTTATGAAATATTTCCGGTAAGTGGATGAATTGGAGCAAACGAATGAATATTTCTTTAAATCAACTATATGTCTTCTCCAGGTTTTATTATTTAAAATTAATGCTAATAAAATATTCTAGCTTATATAAAACTAAGGTTGAACTTCTCATGATTTAAATTTTCTAACTTTCCTGTATTCATCTTATAGGTCAAATAAGTTATCACTGACTCACCAATTATGTAAGGTTACAAAATATAAAATGGTGTTTAAATAAAGCTGTAATACAGATATCATTTAAAGGGGTTTTGACCTTATGAAATTGTAATTCTATTAATTATAAGGACCAAATGTGTTAGCTAAAATTGCAATTATTCAAATCCTCAGGTAACTTCTCAAGACCTTAGAAAATGTGCAATTAGCCCTTGGATACTTGCATAATTTATAAGTGAAAAATGGTACAAAGCTTTGGTCACTAAAGATAATTTCAATGTATCTTTATTCTTATACATTTATAAAGTGACTGGATTAAAAGAATATGCAAATGTTTTGGATGATACCATATATGTGTATTTTGCCATTGTAAAACTTAACAGAGGTACCATATAATGTGTACACATAAGAATTTAGCTAGAGACTTCTTGGTTTTTTGTCTTTTAGTTTCCTCTGTGGAGAAAATAGTTGATCCCTTTGGTTAAAAGTGATTAATAAAAATAAGATATACTTTGTATAATAATTACGGAAAAATATGAAAATATACACACATAGAAGATAATGAGTATGAATTTTTCCTCAAGGAAACTGTTAAAGTGGTAATTTCAGTGTAACAGATGTACTGTTTTATATGTACTATTAAATAATTATATCTTAAAATTTTATTACCATTTACATAATTATGTGTTTATATATTTTAAACAAATACATATAAAGGCTTCTAAGACAATCTCCGAAAGTCTATAAATGAAAAATTTATTTAATGGTATATTCAGTGTTAACGGATTTATTCATCAAAGCAGCTTAATCTTTTTTTGTAAATTAATATATGGATGATATACAAAAAGTAAATTCGAAATTCATTACTGAGTCTCTGGTTTTACTTGTCCCTTGTAATTTCCTCTGATTTCTATTTATTCGATCTCGTTCATTCCACAAATATCATTGAGCACCTAGCCCACGCAGGGCGACCCAGCGATCCACAGCCCAGTCACTGTTCTCACGGCATTGACCTCACTGGGAAAGGAGACAGCGCTCAGGTGTGTGAGACGTCTGGTCTGAGAAGCGCTCTGCAGAGCGAAGCCGCACGAGAAGAGCGACGGGGAGGAGCTCGCGGGCGCGGAAGAGCCGGGCCTGGAGCACCCCGTTGAGCGGCCGCCTGCACGGAGGGAAAGCGCGGGCAGGAGCGGCCGGCGGGGCGGGGGGCAGGGGGCCGGCGCGGGAGAGGCGGGCTGGCGCGCGGCCCCGACCCCCGGCGAGGGGTTAAGGCACGCGCTGCCAGGAGACGGCGCGCTCACAGCGACTGAGTGCGGCACCGGCTGCGGTTTATGAGATGAAGACGACTGCAGAAGACGGTGCTGGGAGGGAGATCAGACGCTTCGTTTCGGACATAGTAAGTTCGCGATGCCTCCAAGTGGAATCGTCAAGGATGCTGTCTTCCATATGAACTGGCCCTAAAACGCCTAACACCGAAGAACGACGGAACGTTCGAGATGAGAAAAAGCACTTGTAATTGATAGTTCAGTCATCATTTTTCCACATTCTTTTCAGGTCGTGTCCTGTAGATAAGTATTTTTTCATATCTGTGATGGTAGCATAGATGACAACTGCTCTTTTTGTCACTTAAATTCTGTTAAAAAACGTTTCTCCGGGTTGCTACAGTTGGCACCACATCCCAAAAGGCTGCAGCGCTCTGGGAGCGTGCAAGGCTGGATGAGCTCGGCGAAGCGACTGCAGCTCCTCTTCCTCGTCGGCAGAGGGCGCCCGGGCAGCGGAGGGCGCTGCTCGGCCCTGAGATCCGGGAGCTCCTCCCTCTTTCCCTTCGTCCCTCCGCGCTCGCGTCCTTCGCCCCGGAAGTGCTCTTCAGGCGCTGCTGGCCGGCGTGACTTTGAAGGTCTCCCGCCGCGGTGCCGGTTGCTGAGCATCCCGGAGCCGCGGGCCCTGCGCTCCGGTTCTGCGCCGGCCATGAGGCTGCTGGGGACGGCCGCGGCCCTGGGGCGCGGGCTCCCGCGGGTCCCCGCCGCGCTGGGCTGGCAGGGGAGGCAGGTAGAGTGCCCGGGGAGCGGGGCCGAGCCCGGACTGTCCCCTGGCCGCGTGGCCCTCGGAGCGGCCCGGGCCCCTCTCCCTGTCCGTGCCGGCCGCGGGGCGCGCCCGGGGGCTGGCGTCGGGGGGCGGTGGCCCGCTGTGCCCGGGCCTGGCGCGCGCGGCTCGCAGGCTTCCCTGGGTTTACTCTGGAGGCGCCCGGCGCCAGGGTTCCCATTAGTTTTACCCGCCGCTTCCAAGTTGTGCTTCCCTCTGCCCACAAGTGACCGCAGTGCACTTGGATGTGCAGCCCTGTGGGCAGTGGTTTACATTGTGTCTTAATTCCATAAAATGCAGGATTCTGCCCTGTCCCCCCCGCCCCGCCCCAAGTAAAATAAAGTTTAAAAAAAAGTCGTTAACTTTGTGTAGAAGGAATTGGAAACCTTTTGTGGGTTGCGTTAGAGCTGTCGGTACCACCGCGTGAAGCACGGAAGTCCTCGGACGGCCTTGCTAGCTGTGAACGAGACTAAGGGGGAAGGGGAAACAGCAGAACTTAAGATGAAAACTCTAGTTCCTAGTAAAGTAGTTGTTAGGATCTATCTTTCTGATTTTATTATCCCCAGTGTATACTTTCAAACCTATAACATTTGATAAAAGTAGTTGTCCCCTTTTAGTTAATTATATAATTAATGCGAGCAGCTTTTTCTGATTGGTTGATTATGTATTTGTTTTCAGGCTGTGTCTTCTCTGCTCTCCCCTGCAGCCTTCCCTTTGGTTTCGGGAGTTGCGGTGGAGACGTGCCCTCTTTTGCCTTTCCAAGCTGTCTCGTATGGTGTTTTGTGTCCGTTGAGTTTCTCTGGAGGAACGATGTCCGCTGAACCCATGCTCTCTCTTAGAAAAAGTGCACTGAATTGATCTCTCTTACTTTTCAGGTTAATTGGAAGGTCTGCGATGGTGTTCATCAGGGGTGATTCCCAACGAGAAAATACGAAATATTGGAATCTCAGCTCACATTGATTCTGGGAAAGCCACATTGACAGAACGGGTGCTTTAGTACACCGGCAGGATTGCAAAGATGCATGAGGTGTGTGGTTGTGGTGGGCTCCAGAGTAGTTAGAGCTTGGTTTTACTTGTTTTGTAGTTAATGGTTTGATAAACTTCACAAAACTTGAAAGGTTAAAAGAATGGTAACCGTGGATCTTTAGTCAGTCATATCACACAGAGGATTGCTCAAGTTGGCCTGAAATGTTGCTCTCAGGAATCCGTCTAGACCATCACTGTGGGTTTCTTGAGTAGATTGTCTTTTAAGAGTGTTGTCAATATGATGTACCCTTCAACAGCCATTAAAATAGTATATACATAATTTTTAATGTTATTTAGAGATGTTTATAATGTTAAGTGGAAAAAATGGTTTTAAATATATAGTATGAGCTTGAGTTAAATACATATAGCAGAAAAAAATTTTTTTAAATCTTGAAACTCTCTTGAAGAAATTATTATATCATTGAGTGACTTAACTTTCCATTTAAAAATATTTCTTCAGATAAAAGATCGTCTTGTTAAATCATACGCTTTAAAAGCTGAATCCTTCCCACCTGGGCCTCAGACTCTACATGCAGCAGAGCAGGGCAGAACCCGTTCTCTGAACATCTGCTCCCGGACTAACACGAGGCCGGTGGGCAGGAGCGGGGCAGAGGGAGCAACAATGGCTTTCAGACCAGGTGATCGCTCTGTGGGAGCCCTTGCTGGGAGCAGCAGTGAAAAGAGGGTTAGACAGTTCACAGAGGGTAAAACCCATTACCAGTTTTCTATTTCAAGAGATGATCTGGTTTGGTGATTAGGCTTCTTTGGAAATTGCCCAGTTAACCATCTGTGCTCTAGTTCCACCTCAGTAAAGACTTCTTTCCTTCTTGGAATATAGGGACAGAAATCTGAATCACTGTGCTTGTGTTTAGGTGAAAGGTAAAGATGGCGTTGGTGCTGTCATGGATTCCATGGAACTAGAGAGACAAAGAGGAATCACTGTTCAGTCAGCGGCCACCTATACCGTGTGGAAGGATGTCAACATCAACATTATAGATACTCCTGGTAAGCTGAGTTCTTGGTTTTGTTGCAGCTTATTTTGGCAAAAGCCCATTTACTTCTTTTCTATTCTATGACCCAGCTCATTGTTGAGTATCAAATAATACTCTAAAGTGTGACTGTGAATTTCCTATTAGAGAAATCTGACTTGGGACCTAGAGCATTTCGTCCTTATGTAGTTTCCTTGAAAAATAGTGCAAATAATTTGTGAGTGGGAAGGTTCTCACGTTTTATGTGTTGTAGCTGATCCAAAGGTGCCCATGTCCTGGTATCTTTTTGAAGTGATTTGGGGCTCTGGACCTTATGCTGGGTGAATGGTATGAGTGATTTAAGAAATCCACATTCTAGGGGCCGGCCCCGTGGCCAAGTGGTTAAGTTCGCATGCTCCCCTTCAGCGGCCTGGGATTTTGCCGGTTTGAATCCTGGGCGTGGACATGGCACCGCTCATAGGGCCATGCCGAGGCGGCATCCCACATGCCACAACTAGAAGGACCCACAACTAGAATATATATACAACTATGTACTGGGGGGCGCTGGGGAGAAAGAGGAAAAATAGAATCTTTAAAAAAGAAAAAAGAAATCCACATTCTAATTAGAAGACTTATGTCGTGAAAGATAAAAAACTTTTAATTTTGCATGTTATAAAAAAATCAGACCGCTCTTTAAGACTCTCCCACACTTCTTTGTCTCATTTAGGGCACGTGGACTTCACAATAGAAGTTGAAAGGGCCCTGAGAGTGTTGGATGGTGCAGTCCTTGTTCTCTGTGCTGTCGGAGGGGTGCAGTGCCAGACCATGACTGTTAATCGTCAGATGAAGCGCTACAATGTTCCATTCCTAACTTTCATTAACAAACTGGACCGCGTGGGCTCCAACCCAGCCAGGTCCCTACAGTAAATGAGGTACCGAGCCTGAGAAAGGACAGGGGTTGTGACCATCTGGATAACAAACCTTACCTCCAGAACTACGATTGATTCAGTGTCACTGGAAAAAGAAATTTATTTATGTGAGTGACTTATCTTAGTAAGTGGAACACTGAGGTCAGTAGTTTGATTTGTGTTGTGATCTCATCAACTACCTTCTCTGTAAAATGGTGAAAATATGACTTAAATTGTAGGGTTGTTGAAGGTGAATTCAGAAGACAATCTGGCAATTACTGTTTTGCTATAGTTAGAAAAGTCATAATCTAGAGTAGATTTTAAAAGTTTGTTAGAGCTGTTGACATGATTCCGACTCCTAGTGACACAGCAGAGTGGTGTCTTTCTGCGCCGTCCTCTCACCTTATGGCGCTACGTCAGAAGTATTCCGCTGCTATTCACAGGGTTTTCATGGCCACTTTTTCTGGAACTGGGTGACCAGGCTCTTCTTCGCAGTCTGTCTAGTCTGGAAGCTCCACTGAAACCTGCCCACCATGGGTGACCCTGCTGGTGTTTGAATTCCTGGTGGCAGAGCTTTCAGCATCACGGCGACATGCAGCCACCACAGTATGACAACCGACAGAGGGCTGGTGTGGTTCCCTAATGGGGAAACGAACTCAGGCGGCATGGTGAGAGCGCCAGATCTTACCACTGACCACCAGGCCTGGCTAGATCCTAAAAGTACTTGCATTTACTGAGACAAACCTAAAAGATCATCTTCAACTAATTTTAATTAATGCCCTTAGGTAGTCTGCTCTCTTCCCTTGCTCTCATGTGGTAACATATTTGCTGAGACACAGTAGCACTTCTTTCTGTGCCAGATGTTACCCAGTGGTATTTGTGGCATTTTACATTTTGCACAATACTGTGTGTGTCACATAGCCTTGAGAAGAGTCCACGTTTCGCTCTTCACCCTTTGTAACTGTGTAAATGGAGCTGTAGCATTCCCACTCAGCTTTCCCATGGCAGAGCTGATTGATGGGTGTAGGCAGTCGGGTTCGTGGTAGTGGAGAGACTGAGTGATGTGTCCAGTGCCGGGAGGGATGGTGCTGAGGACCTTTGTATCGCTGTGTGCACTCAGATGGAAGTGAGCTATTTGGGAACATGAGAATGAAATTTTTCTTTATTGGATGTTTGTCATATTTTCTTGGTAAAATAGAACGTTTTCACTTTTTTGCCTTTATTACTTATATTTTACTTGTGCTTGGCAGTAGTGGACTCTTCCCAAGTCTTTTTCTGAATTCCAGGAAAATTTTCTGTTAGCGTTTATTTTTCTACTTTGGTTCTTTAGTCTACTCTCTTTTTTTTTTTTTTTGAGGAAGATTATTCCCGAGCTCACATCTGCCGCCAGTCCTCCTCATTTTGCAGAGGAAGACTGGCCCTGAGCTAACTCCCGTGCCCATCTTCCTCTACTTTGTGTGTGGGACGCCTACCACAGCATGGCGTGCCAAGTGGTGCCATGGGTTCCGAACCGGTGAACCCCAGGCCGCCGAAGTGGAATGTGTGTGCTTAACTGCTGCACCCTGGGCTGACCCCTACTCTCTTTAATCTGTTTTCCCATTTTGTAACTCTCATTAAACAGATTTTGAAACTCCTGAATCTCGCCTTCTTAACTTTTCTGCCATACTTTCTGTCTCCTTCTCATTTTGCACTGGGTTACAAGAGAATTCTTGAGGTCAGTCTTCCAGCTTACTACTCTGATATTCATCTGTAGCCCTTCTCTTGTTTAACCTGTATTTTTCTTTTTAATTTCAGCAATTATATAGTTAATTTCCATAAACTTTCTCTTTTACTGCAACATCTTTGTTAATAGAGGTAATTACTTCTCATCTTTACACTTTATTTTCTTATAGTAACTCTCTCTTTGGACGTTAGTTCTATTTCTTGAACTCATGCCTCTCTTTCAAGCTATTGGTTTCCTTTGAATATTTGGTGATTTTTAGTTATCTATCCATAGTTACAAATGGGGGCCTAAAGTCTAGACTGGATGTTGGTAGCTGGAGCCCATTTCTTCTTGAGGGAGAAGCCCTGCTGGTGAGTGTGGCTTCTGTTCAGTGGTTGGCCTGAGTCGGGATACGGGCTGGTGACGAGTGTCTGCCTTTAGCACCTACTCTGAGAGTCTTCCCCTAAGAACTTCCTCTTCAGATGGCAGTACTCGGCTTCACGAGAGTCGGCTGATCCGAGAATGAGGCGTGGGCACAGTTACCCCACCATCTTCAGATTTCCTGGCCAGCTACCCATTGACCTGTTCCTCCCCCTTCGGTTTCTGATCCAGGCTATTCTGGGGATCTGATGGCAAAACACTTACTTCAGAGTTCTTTTTGTTGCCTAAATAGGGTTGTGGCTTCCTGAGCACGAAGAGTTTGGTTGTCAGTCTGTCCCTGACTGCCGTATGTCTTCCATTCTGACCTGCTGGTGACACCCCTCGCTGTCCCACCTCATCTGCCATAGATTTCTTTTTATATTTATTTTGTCATTTCAGAGACATTTGGGGTGAAGAAAGAGGTAAACGTATGTATTTTTATTTTTCAGGTCTAAGCTAAGTCATAATGCAGCGTTTGTGCAGATGCCCATTGGTTTGGAGAGCGATTTTAAAGGGATTATAGATCTTATTGAGGAGCGAGCCATCTATTTTGATGGAGACTTTGGGTAAGTATTAAAAATATATTAAAATCTTACATTTTAAAAAGTATGAAAGAGAAGGAAAAGAATGAGTTCTTTAAACGCAGAGTAAACATCTTTTTGAAATGAGGCTGGGAGAATATCCTTTAAGCTGATTCTGTTCCAATGCCTTTAATCCTGGTTTCTTCCTATTTTGCTTAGTATTCATTCCAAGGGAGCGTAGGTTAAGTTTTCGCTAATTGATTTCTATCACATTGTGCCCTGCCTGGTGTGGTGGAAGGAGGCCTTCAGCTTGGGCTAGGAATGCAATCTCTCTTTTTCAACTGATTTATTTATTTGTTCATTCATTCTGCAAACTTTTTTGGAGCAGCTGCTATGTCTTGGGTCTTGTGACAAAAACTATGAAGAAAATAGGGATCATAAATATTTTCTCTGCCTATTTCATGAGATTACAAATATAAAAAGATTAATATGTAAAGGCGGTTAAAAATTGCACAGATGTGGTTTGGGCAATATAAGAAGCAAATTGGTAACTTTTTGACATGGTATTTGGTCCATCAGTCCACTTTTGAGTGGCCTTTGCATACAAAGCACTATAATTGCCCAGTGGTTATCAAACCACAGCATTCACAAAAATCCCCTGGAGAGCTTGTTAACGCACATGTTCCTGGATCTTCCTTCGGAGATTCAGTACATCTAGGGTGGGGCCTGGAATCTGCGTTTCTGGAAAGCCCCCAGGTGATGCTGATGTTGCAAGTCTGCAGACCGCACTTTGAGTGGCACTAATCTAGACAATGTGGGGAGTGGTAAATGACCCTTTGTTCTGAGGAGTGGCCCCAAGGGCCTGGCACTTTCTCCAAAGGTACTTCTTGAGGGATTTCCTTCCTCTGCTCTGGAACTGGGATTGCTGGTCCTGCAGGTGGGTGATAGGGCCTATGATCAATTAGCTGTAGAGTTTATCTCATCTTGTAGTTAGGGAAAAGATGGAGGCTGTCCAGCGGATGAGGCATTTCTCTCACTTTTCGTGTGACAGCAACAAAGTTTGTCTGTCCCCCTTAGAATGTAAGGCCCAAGAGGACAGGGATTTTTGTCAGGCTTATTCCTTCATGTCCCTAGCCCCAGAACAACCTGGTATGTAACAGGGACTCAAAACGTGTTGGTAGGTAAAGGATTAAATCCACTTCCCCAGAATTACCAGGGCACACGTTTCTGTCCTCTAAAGTGAAGGCTTGTCAACTTTGTTGTGCATCAGAACCCCAGGTGGAACCTCTTAATATACCTGCCCCTGCTCAGCGCTGGCCCGCCGGGCATGTGTATATTCTGATGTGAAACGCTAAGGGTCAGGGAGCTTGCGGGAAGGAAGGAATTAAGCTCTAAAAGCTGTGAAGAGCATTCTTTAGGATAATAATTATTTTCTGATCGTTTGCAATTGGCTTCTTTTACTTTTTTGGATTTAGAAATGTGTTTTCTGAAAAGCTTATTATTTTTTGACATTAAGTTCCATTTTTAAAGAAATACTTTGAAAACTGTCAGACTATTGTTTCTAAGTGTCAGGTGTATCCATTTCTTGGTTGTGTATGTTTTATTTGTGACTCTTAGCTATTCGTCCCCTAGAGGAATGAAGCATTGGGATCAAAGTTGAAGAGTCTGCGTATTTAGTAACCTTTTTTTTTTTTTTTTTACTGCAAAATGGGTTAGTCTGTGTTAAAAATTATGTGATTGGTTTGTTATTAATGGAAAGCAATGGAGTCGGGTCTCTAAATCTGCTTGTTAGAGACCATGATGTTCTGATTCATTTGGGTAATAAATTTTCAGGTGCTCACATGGGCTTTGGGGTCAGACTGGTTTCGAATCCTGCTGCTTCCATTCACTAGCAGGACACCCTTGAGCGGTTTGTTCTGGCTGTGTCAGTGAAGTATTTTGCCCACTGTTTTGTCTGAACTTTAAAGCTGTATGTTAATCTTATTTGCCATTATACTGCAAATATATCAGAGCTCTTTCTCATCTGAAAAAATATTTTAGCCATTGGTTTATCTTCTTCATGAGTGCTTTATGTGTTTAATCGAATATCCTCAAAGTACCAAAATAAACGTTTCTTTTCTTAGTCAAGTTGTTCGATACGGAGAAATTCCGGCAGAATTCAGAGCAGCAGCAGCTGACCGCCGGCAGGAGCTGATTGAGTGTGTTGCTAATTCAGACGAGCAGCTTGGTGAGATGTTCCCGGAAGAAAAAATCCCCTCTGTTTCTGATTTAAAGGCAGGTGCCGTCGAACTGGGCCTTAAGTTGACAAAGCACGAGGTGGGGGGTCTGGTTTGCAGCGAGGAGATGTGATGCTTTCCGATGGGCTTATTCATGGAATCTGAGTAAACTTATTTAACATGATTGCTTTCTTCAAAAAGTACTCGAGGGCTAGCCGTGTGGCCTAGTGGTTAAGTTCATTGTGCTCTGCTTTGGCTTCCCGGGTTTGGATCCCAGGGCAGACCTACACCACTTGTCAGCCATGCAAGTGTAGAAAGTGGAGGAAGACTGGCTCAGGGCCAGTCTTCTCAAGCAAAAAAAGAGGAGGGTTGGCAACAGATGTTAGCTCAGGGCGAATCTTCCTCAGGAAAAATTAATGCTTGACATGGTCTCGTACTCGTTTTTTTTTAAGTAATGAGTTATGTAATATTTTTAAATGGAAAAGGAGTCATAGTTTGTTCTAGAAAAAAGATACTTAAATAGCTAACCTCTTGGGTATGTCCTTATTAGAAAGAAAGAAGATATGTAGAGAAATGTTACAGCAATAAGAGAGATTAAGAGACAAGGCTGCTAAGTGTTTGCTGACTGCATGTTGGTACTTACACTGTTGTACTGTTTGGAAGGCTGTATAGAGTCTTTCACTTCATTGCTCAACTCTTTACAAATAAAGAGAAGATCCCTGCCTAAGACTGGTAGCCATTTTTTGATTATATGTTTCTGCATAGAAGATAACAAATGACCAATAAGCACATGAAAAGATGCTTAAGATTGTGAACCATGAGGGAAAGCAAATCAAAACCACAATGAGATACTGCTTCATCCATTAGGATGGCTATTATTTCCAAAAAACAAAAAAGCAGATAATAGGTGTTGGCAAGGGTGTGGGGAAATTGGAACCCTTGTGCATTGCTGATGGGAATGTAAAATGATATAACTGCTGTAGAAAACAGTATGGCAGTTCCTCAAAAAACTAAACAGAACTACTGTATGATCCAGCAATTGCACTTGTGTATACCCAGAAGAGCTGAAAACAGGGACTCAAACGTACTTGTCCACCGTTTTGATAGCAGCACTATCCACAGTAGCCAGGAGGGGGAAACGACCCAAATGTCCGCCAATGGATTAATGGATAAACAAAATTGGTATATACATACAATGAAATATTATTGAGCCTTTAAAAAGGAATAAGATTGTGATACATACTATGTGAATGAACCTTGAAGACATTATGCTAAGTGAAATAAGCTAGACACAAAAGAACAAATATGTACCACGTATATGAGGTACACAGAACAGTCAAATTCCTAGAGACAGAAAGTAGAATAGTGCTAATCAGGGGCTGGGGAGGGGCCGAAGGGGGAGTTTACTGGGGACAGAGTTCCAATTTGGGATAATGAAAAAGGTGTGGAAATGGATAGTGGTGATGGTAAGATAGCAATGTGAATGTACATAATGCCACTGAACCGTAAACTTAAAAATGGTTAAAATGGTAAATTTTATTTTATGGACATTTTATCATTATAAAAAAATGACTGATATTCATTTTGTCTAACCACTTCATGCACTTAGCAGAAATCACATAAGTAATTATTGTGTGTAAAACATTGCACTCATGGAGTTTCTAGGTCAGATGCCCAAGGAAAGAACTGTTGAAGCTGAGGATGCTTACTAATATATCTCATAACTTAGTCCTTTACCGCTCACAAAGCTCACCACCTCAGTTCTCTGATGAGTAGGGAACACAGTGTAGGAAGGGATAGGTCTGGCCATAAATAAAGTCAAGTATTGTGTCCTGGGAACCACAATAGAGAGTTAGGTTTTTATCTATTAAACAGAATGTGGAAGAGGTCCCCACGACCACGCCCAGGTTCGTTGACTAGGAGGACTCGCAGGACTCAGGACATAGTCACACTCAAGGCTGTGATTTCTTACAGAGAGAGGACATACAGCAGAATCAGCACAGGGAATAGGCACGTGAAGTGAAGTCCAGAAGAAACCGTGTGTAAGCTTCCACGAGTTCTCTCGCAGTGTAGTCACGTAGGCGTGCTTGACTCCTCCAGCAGCAAGTGGTGCCTGCGCCTGTGAAATATCTACCAGGGAAGCTTCTCAGAAACTCGGTGCCTAAGGTTTTATTGGGGGCTGGTCACATGACACCCTCTACCTGGCATGCACCAATTCCTGGACTCCCAGAGGGAAAGCAGGTGTTTAGCATACACCACATTGTACAAACAGTCTTGGCCCGGTGAACCAGTCTTAGCACTTCTGGGAATGCTGGGCACCCTCCTGAAATCCTGGTTCCCAGACACCAGCCAGGGGCCAACCTTGCAAGCAGGCCATTCTCAGGATAGCACTTCCAGTCCTGCTGTGTTTACTGTTTTCTGCACAGGATGCGTGGGTAACTTTAGTTTCTGTATTGTTGGATATATTATTATTAGAGACAGTGGAAGTCAACAAAGTGTTTCTTAAGAAAACAAGGGAAAATTTTGGAAAAGTACAGCTTTTGTTAGGCTGGTATAGGAATAGTTTTTCTATTTATCTACCACTATTTGTTTCTCTATCCAATGGATGTAAAGTAAGCATGGTAAGATTCTTATATGCCCCTACTTGCGTATAAGGGAGGGGTGGAAGGTCAAGGATGTGACCATGTGGCCTGGGTAGCCTCGGTGGTTAGTGACCTAGCCATTTTTGGTTCCTAGCAATGGCAAAATCAAGTTGCTAAGGTAGTTTCAAATAGTAATTGTTTTTTTGCTGTGCATGTTTTCCCCTGTTCTGCTCTGTTTTATCATGCTAGCTGTTATCTTACTTTTCATTTTCGTGATGTTTAAAAATTTTGGTTATAAATATTTTGCTTTAAGCTTTTTGAGGGTAGTTTTTTTTTTTTCATGAGGACTGACAAATAACTGTATGCTGGCTCCATATTTCTGCAGAGGTAGGTTGTGGCCACAGCGCTGCCCTTGGCCTCTTTCAGCTGCAAGAGCTGACGCTCCACTGCTGACGCTTGGAGACCTCCTGGGCCATTCGGGCACCTGGGGATGCAGCCTGAGGCCCACTGATAGGGCTTGCACTAAAGCCTGGCGTTCGTTATTGTAGAGCCTCTTACTCTCATTGCCCTTTACGATGAGTGATCCGTACCGCTGGACTTCCTGTATGTATGTTCTTTTAAAAAATAAATAAATAAACAATCAAGTGTTTTCTAAGGTATGCCTTTTTTTGGTAAGGAAGGTTGGCCCTGAGCTAACGTCTGTTGCCAATCTTTCTCTTTTTTTTCCTCCCCAAAACCCCAGTACATAGTAGTATATGCTAGTTGTAAGTCCTTCTAATTCTTCTATGTGGGATGCCACCACAGCATGGCTTGATGAGTGGTGTGTAGGTCCCTGCTGGGGATCCAAACTGGTGAACCCTGGGCTGCCAAAGTGGAGGGTGCGAACTTAACCACTGCCCCTCCAGGCTGGCCCCAAGTGTTTTTAATAGATGATACTTTCATATGGTTTAAAATTTTTTAAAGTATACAAAGATATACAGTAAAAAATCTCCCACCTGTCTCCCCTCTGCTCAGTTCTCTGCCCCTCCCTAAAGCAGGTTACTGGTAAATGGTTTCTGTTGTATCTTTCCAGAGATTTTTTTTTTGCATATGTATAACTTTTCCCTCCATTTTGTGCAATTGTTAGCATACTGTTCACACTCTTCTGTGTATGTGTCTATTTTCTATATGTATGTATCTTTTTTTGCCAAATTGAAAATTAGTGACATTCCAAGAATGTTGAAAGCCGTTGTACAGTACGTAGCTTCCAAGCCCTGAAAAAGGAACTGATTTTGTTTCTTTTTCTTTGTATTTTGACCTTAAGTTATAGAGAACCTGATGCTAGTCTCCGCTAGAGCCAGTACTCCAAAGAGTATCAATGCATTTCATTCATTTGTTGGTTTATAATTGATCTGAAACAAAAAATGTAATTTTTAAGATTAACTAATCATTAAATTTTTTTCTGTTGCAGCTTGCAATCCGAAGAGCTACTCTAAATAGGTCCTTTACTCCTGTCTTTTTGGGAAGTGCCTTGAAGAACAAAGGCGTCCAGCCTCTCTTAGATGCTGTTTTAGAGTATCTACCGAATCCATCTGAAGTCCCGAATTATGCTCTTCTTCATCAGGAGGAGTAAGTCTTGCAAACTGACTCCTAGTTTCTGCAGAAATACGTTAACACTTACGCAATATGAAAGCAATGGTTCCTTTAAGAAACAGACTTTTTTAAGCACGCATTGATTATTTTTCTTTCCTGTCTGTACCAGATAATTTCTGTATTTTTTAGTCTGCTCTGGTCCTGTCACCATGTTGTAACTAAGCCCAAGGAAGTTACTCTTACTGATCTCTTTCAAAGAAATTTCATTTATGTGAGGTCAGAAATGTTTAACACACGTGCATTTTCTTAGCTAATACTCTGATGAAAGAAATTGATATAAAAGAAGTTAAATATTGCATCTCATAGATTTATGTTTCTTTTATTTTAAGTGATTCAAAAGAAAAAACCAAAATCTTAATGAACTCCAAAAGAGACAGTTTTCACCCATTCGTAGGCCTGGCTTTTAAACTGGAGGTAAGTTGCTTTCTAATGTATTTAACTGCTGTAGGTAGAGATTTTCTTTTCTTTTAGGTTTTTATTCCTATTATAAATTGACTCATAAAAGATTTGGTTACAGGGTTCTCTGCTGTAAAGTTACTCTTTTTTCCCCCTTTTGATACTGACTCTTTAGGAGGAAGTTACTATGCACAGCCACAGTTAAGGGGTGGGGCATCAGCTCCCCCTCCTGGAAGGAGCAGCATCTACATTAACTTACTTGGGATTCTTCTATATGGGAGAGTTGTCTCTTTACCCCTGTTTATGTGTTTACTCAGTCATTAATTTATATCAGTATGGATTCATGGATATTTATTTGTAGTTTGAGTTGTAATCCAGTAGTATGTCACTTATTCTGTTGCCCAGCTTTGGCCAGTGGAGCTCTTTCCGTTGGCTCCTGTGTCTCTTTGACGTTCTTCAATGTTTTGCTTTTTTGAATACTTTCTTACTTTGTGGCATTACATGGCCCAGGCCCTAGAATCAACCATTTCTCTGGGAGCCCTGATTCCTTTTAATCAAGAATAGTATTAGGAACCAAGATTTGAGCATGGAGTGTGCTTTTTGTTGGGATATTGTTGCTTCTGTTCCTAATATTTTAAGTGGGGAAAAATGATGGATAAGTTAGAAGTGTGAAGAGTGGTTATTTCTGGGATGGAATTTTATTTGGGGACTTTTTCCTAGTTTTTATTTTTAAATTTTTACAATCTACTTCTTATTACTTCTAAAATGAGAAAATAATTTTAAATTCAAAAGTAGAAATAACTGTGCAGTGACAATTTTATGCATAAAGCTTTTAAAAATAGGTATTTAGGAATGCTTTCTTAGCATCCCAGAATAGTGATTATTCAGTTTAAGGTATGGAATGTTTTAATATTTAATGGTTTGTATTGCCAGATTGCTTTCATACTCTCAGAATTAATGTACTAGGTTATTTCAATGAGTCTTATTCAAATTGAGTATTATTTATTAAAAATCATTACTGATTTCATACATGAAAATGGCATTTTAATATTTCATCTTGCCTTAATTCCTAATGATAGAGAATATTTTTTCATATACTGTTTATGCAGTTGCATTTCCTTTTTTGTAATTGTTTCTTTATTTCTTTTGTCTTTCCTTTTTTAAAATTAGAGTCAAAGTGTTTTACTTATTTATATGAGCTTTCCCTAATAAAGTTCTCTTTTAAAACAATTAGCAGTTTAAAATTTATATAATCAAATATATGTCTTTATCTTAAGTCATTCTCTCATTTTTAACTGCAGAAGCCCTGCTCTTTGAATATATTTTGTAAATATTTCTTTAGTTTCCTCTGCTTTGTTTATTGGTTGTTAAACCGGCTGGAATTTGTTTTGCTGTGTGCTGTGAGGTAGGGTCTAAGTGGATCTCCTCTGCCTCCAAAGAGAAGACCCATTGTCTCGTTACCAGCTTTTGAACAACGTTACACTTTTCCATTGATTGTCATGTTTTTTTAATCATTGTTGACAAATGAATTAAACATTTTAGATTTTTAACTATGCTCTATGGACTGTTCAGTCTAATTGGTGCTAGTTCCATACTTTTTAAGTTTTGGAGTATTTAATTTTTTTAAATATTAGTCAGGGTTAGTTTCTTCTCATTGCCATAGTTTTTAAGATTTCTATTTTTAACCATTCTTCTAAGTAGATTTTAAATCACTTATCAAATGTTTATATATTCCTCTTGGGATTTTGGTTGCTATTGTGTTAAACCCATAAATTAATGTGGGAAAAATTGGTAACTTTTAAATATATATCTAATTGATTAGTGTTACTGTTCAGGAGGAATTGATTCTTGAGTACTCATTTTATATTCAGTCACTAGCTTTGCAGGTGATTATCAAAGGGTTTTTTAGATGTATAGTACAATCTTACCATTTCTAATGATGTTTTTGTTGTCTTTCCAATAATTATACCTTATTTTTGTGTCTTATTTTATTAAACTGAACTTATGAAATAATATTAGAAGGCAAAAGCATACTTCCTAATTATATAAATAATTAAAATTTTCTTTTGATAACTTTTATTTTGGAGGAAACAGAAGTAGTACCTTGGATTGTGATACCAAAAAGAATAACAACAACCATTTAACTTATCTTATTCAAAGCTAGTATTAAGGTAGTTTATGACAAACCAAAGCATGTATATAAGATGTACTACTAAGATTGATAGGAAATATTTGGAGGTAGTGTGAAGTTCTCCTAAGTTTGATTACTTTTATTATTATTTATTTGATTGAGGTCGCTTTGGTTTATAACATTGTATAAATTTCAGGTACACATCATTATATTTTAATCTCTATGTAGAGTGCATTGAGTTCACCACCAAAAGTGTAGTTTCTCTCTGTCACCATACACGTGTGCCCCTTTACCCCTTTTGCCCCCCAGCCCTCTACCACCTGCTGCTCTGGTAACCACCAATCTGTTCTCCTTATCTGTGTGTTTATCTTCCACATAGGAGTGAAGTCATATGGTAATTGTCTTTCTCTGTCTGACTTATTTTGCTTAGCATAATACTCTCAAGATCCATCAGTGTTGTCACAAATGGCACTATTTCATCTTTTTTTATGGCTGAGTAGTATTCCATTGTGTATATATACATATACCACATCTTCTTTATCCCTTCATCCATTGATGGGCACTTAGGGTGCTTCCAAATCTTGCCTATTGTGAGTAATGCTACAGTGAACATAGAGGTGCATATATCTTTTCAAATTAGTGTTTTCCTGTTCTTTAGATAAATGCCCAGAAGTGGAATAGCTAGATCATATGGTATTTTCTGTTTATAATTTTCTGAATAATCTCCATACTGTTTTCCGTAGTGGCTGCACCAATTTACATTCCCACCAGCAGTGTATGAGGATTCCTTTTCCTATACATCCTCTTCAACACTTATTTCTTGTCTTTTTAATAACAGCCATTCTTACAGGTGTGAGGTGATATCTCATTGTAGTTTTGATTACCTTTCCCTAATAGTTAATGATGTTGAACATCTTTTCATGTGCCTGTTGGCCATCTGTTTGTCTTCTTTGGAAAAATGTCTGTTCTTATCCTCTGCCCACATTTTGATTGGGTTGTTCATTTTTTTGATGTTGAGTTAAATGTTTTTTGATGTATTTTGGATATTAACCCTTTATCAGATATATGATTTGCAAATATTTTCTCCCAGTTGGTGAGTTGTCTTCATTTTCTTGATGGTTTCCTTGCCATGCAGAAGCTTTTTAGTTTGAAGGACTCCCATTCATTTATTTTTTCTTTTGTTTCCCTTGCCTGAGTAGACATGATATTGAAAAAGATGCTGCTAAGACTTATGTCAAAGTGTACTACCTATGTTTCCTTCTAGGAGTTTTATGGTTCCAGGCCTTACATTTAAGTCTTTAATCCATTTTGAGTTAATTTTTGTGTATGGTGTAAGATAATGGTCTATTTTCATTCTTTTTCACGTGGCTGTCCAGTTTTCCCAACACCATCTGTTGAAGTGACTTCCCTTTCTGCATTGTATGTTCTTGGCTCCTTTGTCAGAGATCAGTTGTCCATAGATGTGTGAATTTATTTCTGGGCTCTCAATTGTGTTCCATTGATCTGTGTGTCTGCTTTTCTGCCAGTACCATGCTGTTTTGATTACTATAGCTTTGTAGTATATTTTGAAATCAGGGAGTGTGATACCTTCAGCTTTGTTCTTTTTATCAGGATTCCTTTGGCTGTTTGGGGTCTTTTGTTGTTCCACATATATTTTAGGATTCTTTGTTTTATTTCAGTGAAAAATGTCCTTGGGATTTTGATAAGGATTGCATTGAATCTGTAGATTGCTTTAGGTGATATAGACATTTCAACTATGTTAATTCTTCCAATCCGTGAGCACGGAATAGCTTTCCATTTCTGTGTGTCTTCTTCAGTTTCTTTCAATAACGTCTTATGTTTTCAGTGTATAGGTCTTTCACCTCCTTGGTTAAATTTATTCCTAGGTATTTTCTTCTTTGTGTCGCAATTGTAAATGGAATTGTATTCTTAATTTCTCTTTCTGCTAGTTCATTGTTCGTGTATAGAAGTGAGACTGATTTTTAAATGTTGATTTTGTACACTGCAAGTTTACGGTACTTGTTAATTATTTCTAATAGTTTTTTGGTGAATTCTTTAAGGTTTTCTATATATAGAATCATGTCATCTGCAAATAGTGGCAGTTTTACTTCTCCCTTTCCAATTTGGATCCCTCTTCTTTTTCTTGCTTAATTGCTCTGGCTAGCACTTCCAATAGTATGTTGAGTAAGAGTGATGAAAATGGGCATCCTTTTTGGGTTCCTGTTCTTCGAGGGATGGCTTTCAGTTTTTCACCATTGAGTATGGGTTGGCTGTGGGTTTATCATAAATGGATGTTGAATCTTGTCAAGTGCTTTTTCTGTATCTATTGAGATGATCATGTGATTTTTATTCCTCTCTTTGTTATTGTGGTGAATCACATTGATTGATTTGTGGATGCTGAGCCATCCATGTGCCTGGAATAAATCCCACTTGATCGTGGTGTATGAGCCTTTTAATGTATTGTTGTATTTGATTTGCTAATATTTTGTTGAGAATTTTTGCATCTACGTTCATCAGTAATATTGGCCTGTAATTTCCTTTTTTGTGTTGCCCTTGTCTGGTTTTGGTTTCAGGGTAATATTGGCCTTGTAAAATGAGTTAGGAAGCATCCCGTCCTCTTCATCTTTTTGGAAGACTTTGAGAAGGATAGGTCTTAAGTCTTCTTTGAATGTTTGGTTGAATTCACCAGAGAAGCCCTGTGGTCCCGAAGTTTTGTTTTGTGGGAGGTTCTTCATTACTTCTTCAATCTCTTTATTTGTGATTGGTCTATTCAGATTCTCTATTTCTCCTTGATTCAGCTTTGGGAAGTTGTAAGAGTCTAAGAATTTATCCATTTCTTATATGTTATCCAGTTTGTTTGTGTTTCATGTATAATGTATATCATGTATATCATGGTGCATAGCTTTTGATGGTATTCTTATAATCCTTTGTATTTCTTTGGTATCTGCTGTAATTTCTCCTCTTTCATTTAAATATATATTTAAATAAAATATTTAAAATAAAACTGATTTTATTTATTTGTGCCTTCTCTCTCTTTTTAATTTTTTTGTTGGGGAAATTGGCCCTGAGCTAACATCTGTGCCAATCTGCCTCTATTTTGTATGTTAGTTGCCACCACAGCATGGCTTGATGAGCAGTGTGTAGGTCTGTGCCCAGGTTCCAAACCTGCGAACCATGGGCCCCTAAAGCATAGCTCGTAAACTTAACCACTACACCACCAGGCCAGCCCATGAGCCTTCTCTCTCTTTTTCTTAGTCTGGCTAAGGGTTTGTCAATTTTGTTTATCTTTTCAAAGAATCAGCTCTCAGTGTCATTGATCCTTTCTATTGTCTTTTTAGTCTCTATTTCATTTATTTCCACTCTGATTTTTATTATTTCCCTCCTTCAACTGACTTTGGGTTTTATTTGTTCTTCTTTTTCTAGTTCTTTTAGGTATAGTGTTAGATTGTTTATTTGAGATTTTTCTTGTTGCTTGAGGTAGGCCTGTATTGCTATTTAGTTCCCTCCTGGTACCACTTTTCTGCATCCCATAAGCTTTGCTGTGTTGTGTTTTCATTTTCTTTTGTTTCCAGGTATTTTTTGACTTCTCCTTTTATTTGTTCATTGATCCAATAGTTGTTCAGTACATGTTTAGTCTACACATATTTGTGACTTTTTCAGCTTTCTTATTGTAGTTGATTTCTAGTTTCATAGCATTGTGATCAGAAAAGATGCCTGATATGATGTCAGGTGTTTTAAATTTATTGAGGCTTGTTTTGCTTCCCAATGTATGGTCCGTCTTTGAGAATGTTCTTTGTGCCCTTGAGAAGAATGTATATTCTGCTGATTTGAGATGGAATGTTCTGTATACATCCATGAAGTCCATCTGGCCTAGCGTTTTGTTTAAGGCTAGTGTTCCTTGTTCACCTTCTGTCTGGATGATGTGTCCATTGTGTAAGTGGGGTGTTGAAGTCCCCTACTATTATTGTCTTGCTGTCAGGACAGGGTATTCTTGGCTGACAGTTTTTATCTTTCAATATTTTGAATATATCATTCCACTCTGTCCTGGCCTGTAGAGTTTCTGCTGAGAAATCTGCTGATAGCCTGATGTGGGTTCCTTTGTATGCTATTTTCTCTGGCTGCTCTTAATATTCCTCCTTTGTTGTTGACTTTTGGCAGTTTTAATGTAAAGTGCCTTGAAGAAGGTCTTTTTGCATTGAGATAATTAGGGGTTCTGTTAGCTTTATGGACTTGTATATCCAGTTCCTTCCTCAGTTTTGGGAAGTTCTCAGCTGTTATTTCTTTGAATAAGCTCTCTGCTCCTTTCTCCCACTCTTCCCCTTCTGGGATACCCATTGTCCTTATGTTGCTTTTCCTGAGTTGGATATTTCTCCATTTTTAAAAAATCTTAGTTCTTTCTCTTCCACCTGAATCATTTCTAGATCTGTCTTCAAGCTTGCGAATCCCTTCTTCTATATGGTCTGCTCTATTTCCACTGCTTTCTAGTTTTTTTCATCTCATTAATTGTGTTCTTTATCTCCAGAATTTCTGGGGGGTTTTTAGTTTCAGTCTCTTTGGTGAAGTGCTCCTTCTGTTGATTTTATTCCTGAGCTCATTGAACTGTCTTTCTGAGTTTTCTTGTAACTCAGTGAGTTTCTTCATGACAGCTATTTTGAACTCTGTCAGTTAGATCACAATCTTCCGTGACTTCCAGTTTGGTCTCTGGAGGGTTGTTGTTTTCCTTCTGTTCTGTGTGTTGCTGTGCTTCCTCATGGGGGGTGATGAGTTCATCCCCTGCCAGCGCATTCATGATGGTACCCACCTTTCTTATTTGGGCACGGCTTTGGTTACTTTGATTCTGAGCTGCTTCTGGTTGCATTTCAGAGCCTGCACTTTCCACCCTCCACTGCCTCTGCCAGAGGCATCGTCAGTGCCCTCTTGTGCTGCTTGTGCCTGCGAGGTTGCTGCTTATGATGTCCCCACAGTCGCGGGTGTTGCCACTGGGGTCACCAGGCTGCAGGCACCTCTGCTGGGTCTCGTGTTCCTCCACTAGCTCTCTGTGGGCTCTCCATGGGCTCGGGTGCTGCTGCCCCGTGCACCACCTGTGCTGCTGCTCCCAGGTTATCTGGGGATGCTGGCAGTACTACTACCAGAGGCACTCAGTTCACAGGTGTTACTGCCAGTGACTGAGGTCTGGGTCTTGTGTGCAGCCCCTGCTGCTGGTAGGGCTGGTGTCAGGAGTGCCGCCACTAGGGGATGGGTGACAGGTACTGCTGTGACTCCTGGAGCCTCAGGTTGCAGGTGCCACCTGCCACTGCAGGGGAAAGGAGAGGGGTTAAGTCACAAGTGCCACTGCTGGGAGAGGGGCAGGGGCTGAGCCAAAACTGCTGTTGCTGCTCATGCAGCCTCTGGTCTCCAGTGCCACTGTGCTTTTTGAAACTTCAGGTCAGGACACCACCACAAGGGGTATCTGCATTTTAGATGCACCCTTGCTGCTGGGAGGGCTGGTGTTGGAGTTGCCAATACTAGAGGAGGACACCGGGGCTGCTTCCCTAGTTCCACTGCCTCCCAGAGGTCCAGTCCACCCACCTTCAGGTGTTTATATGTCTGGATCTCTCAGGGTTTCTGGTGTGCTGTGCACCTTTTGTTTGTCATTCGATCTCCTACTGGCTGTAACTTAGAGGGGAGACACAATGGGAACAGCTCACTCTGCCATGATACTGACATCACTCCTAATTTTGATTTTTATGTTTCTTTTTCATTTCTTTCTGCCCTTACCCAATCTTGACTTCTAGGCAGGTCGTTTTGGACAGTTAACTTATGTTCGCAATTATCAAGGAGAGTTGAAGAAGGGTGACACCATCTATAACACCAGGACAGGAAAGAAAGTGCGAGTGCAGAGGCTCGTTCGCATGCATGCCGACATGATGGAGGC
The DNA here is from genome assembly GCF_041296235.1 of Equus asinus. Classification (NCBI taxonomy): domain Eukaryota; kingdom Metazoa; phylum Chordata; class Mammalia; order Perissodactyla; family Equidae; genus Equus; species Equus asinus. The sequence continues at coordinate 61,475,438 of NC_091794.1, forward strand.
AAGTACAGTCATTGCTGTGAGGTCCAAAATTTCTCTGATGTCCGTGAAATACATCTACCTTCTTGGTATCCTGAACCCCATGGGGAAATCACTTCTATTGAACATGTTCTTCTGGCTTCTTCCTTTTTAATTAGCTGTGCTACAGGTCTGATGGAGCACTTTGGTAAAGGTTAAATCAGCAGATGATAAGAACACATTCCACACCACTATTTGTGAGTTAGCTGTATTTCCTCAATGGCCGAGGTTAAGGAGAAGGGACAGTTTGGTCCCTGAGACTCAGAACACAAGATTCAGCCCTTAAGAGCTATCATTACAAAGAGTATAATAGGTTTTTAGGACAGTGGAACTGTGGTTCTCAAAGGTAAGTGAGAGTAATAAATTCACACATAATTTCCCACATTGTTTAGTGGATTTACTTTCTGAAATATGGTGGATCTGAAAGTTCTTTTTAACCCTAGAGTTTTGTAATCGTAGAACCAGCCCGTTGACAGGTCCCATTGGTGCTGGAATCTCTCTGAAGATTGAAAGCCTTTCAAGATCTGGTCTGGAAGATGAACTTCGGCTTAGGGCTTGAATGCTTGAATTGGCTCTGAGTCTGTCCTGGCCTTCTCTTGTCCACGGGGTTAGGCCTTGGCAGGAGTACCAAGTGTGTGTGGTTGTCTTCTACTCTCAGCCTTTCCCAGTTCAGCTCTGTATTCCTGGAGAAATTTAGTTGTCTAAGCAAAATCTTGATGTTCAGAAATTTTTGGTGGCCATAACTTTTGTGTCTCCTGGAACATAAATAGGCAGTCTCGATCTTGGGCAGCATTGCTGTTTTCTGAGATGGGCAACAGGGGCAGGCTGGAGGGGTTAGTGCTGGCACTGCTGTTTCATGGGCCAGAAGCTAGGCGATCTGTACGGCTGTGTAACCGTTACAGACACACACACACTTGCTCCTTCACAGTCAGTCGCAGCTCATTCACAGGTGTTCAGAATGAACTGTTAGTCTAAAAGGACAAAAAGCAGAAAGCTTAGAGGCACCAATGCTTTGTTCTTAGAGTTCCTGTGTTTTCTTAACTGCTTACATCTGTGAGAAATTGATTATTTTTAAGTACAATGGGCTCCATTCTCCTTGTTTTCAAAACTTCCTTTGCAGGTTTTCCGTGTAAGCCTTTGTCATACACATCTCATTGGACTATGGCAGCACATAGAGTACATGCTTTTTAATTCAATAGAAACTTTAGAACTGTGAGGCTCTGTGTTCTGTCAGTACTGCAGATCCTCCAAGTAATGAGGCCATATCTCTGAGTTTCTTGTTGACTGAGTTGTGGTTTAAATAAGGGCCCTGTTTAAGGTGTTTTGCTGTGGTTGATTGTCGGTGTTGCAGTGGTTGTAGCTAATTCATTCTTTGTAGAATTCATGGTGAGATTCTGCCCTGTTTATTTATGAACAATGTATTTATTCTGCAGTTACTTTTTAGTTACCATGCCCTGATTTGTATTACTTGCGAGTATCATTTTGTGTTCTTTCTTTATTTAGGATGTTGAGGAAGTGTTTGCTGGAGACATCTGTGCATTATTTGGCATTGACTGTGCTAGTGGAGACACATTCACAAACAAAGACAATAGTGGTCTTTCTGTGGTGAGTCATTTAATTTCAAAGCTGTTTATCACTTGAGTTTCGAAAGTCTGTGTTTCTATGTAGTACCTTTAGTACCTCAGAAAAACAGCCACTGAGGTTTTCATTGAGTGCCATAGGCATCACGTATAGTTTGGCTGTGGCTCTTTAAATGTCAATTAGACAAGTGTTCTGTGTAAGCTGACTTACCTGGTTTTTCATAGTAAAATCCTTCCATGATCCCCCAAGGTGTGGCGTGGAGGGAAAATCTCCCCTAGACACAGCTGGACCTATAGCTCTGACTCCTCTGCCTCCCCATTTTGGGTGCCTCTCTAATTGCCGTCACCAGCATCAGGCTAGTCCCAGTGGAGTGCCAGCTCTTTATTAACTCAGCAACCAGAGGGCGGGCCCTCAAACCCCAGGAGAACTGCTGGACCAGACTGTAACGTTTAGGCTAGACCTGGGGAGAACAGAACAGGACAGAACCGTGGTCTGAAGGCAAGATGCAGCTAGACAGCATGACTGACTGCAGCCTGCCCTGTGGGACTCACACAGGTGCCTTTTCAGCATCAGCGACCCTGAAGGGAAGAACGTGCTCGGCAGCCGCTGCCTTTGAATCCCCTTCACTGACTCCCCTTTTTTGCCTCTACAGGAGAGCAGGCTCTCCTACAGTATGACCACTTGTTCGTGAGGCTGGTTCCTCTCCTGAATTCAGTAAAGAAAGAATATGAGTACTTAGGGGACAGGTAATTTGCAGTGAAGGCATTTACGTGGGTCGTTTATGTAAGAACTGGTCCAACGCTAACAAGTGAGCCCTATAATAGCTCCTGTATACAATGATGAACTCATAATTTTGTAATTTAATTTTTTTGTATAAAATGTTCTCTAATGTCTATGGTTTTACAAATGCTTTAAGATACTACAAAAATCACACAGGAGGGCACTGATAGCTCTTCAGTGCTGGGAGCTTATTCCACAGACCACCCCGGCGGTGGTTTCGAAGGTCTGTGCCTGTGGAGAGAAGGGGCCTGGAATGCCCTACTATCCAGTAATTTTACTCCCAGGTGTATATGCTAGAGAAACTCTTGCAGGCATGCACCAAGAGAGAATACAAAATTAATTTATGAAATCATTGACCATAATAGCAAAAAACTACAAACTCAAACATCCACAGAAAGAAGATGAATACATAAATTATAGGACAGTCACCGAGTGGAATGTTAGATAGAAGTGACAGAAATGATAGAAAATGATAGAACTATGTGTAACCACATGGAAGGATCTAGAAACATAATATTGAGTGAAAATATACGGACCAGAGAACTAGCTACAGTAAGACACCATTTTTATAAAGCTCAAAATGAAGCAAAACTGAAAAACATACTAGTTAGGGATACAGAGATATGTGATGAAGTTATTTTTAAAAAGACAAGGGGAGGGGATGATAAAACACAAAATTCGGGATAGTGGTACCTGTGGTGGACAGGCAGGGAGGTGGGATAGGGCAGGAGATCCTGGGCCGGGACAAGGATCTTGGTCACAGTGCAGTTTCTAGGTCAGGTGGTGGTTCGTGGGTGTAGCACTCATGGTCGCTGCGCTTCCCAACAACACTTCCATGTGCTCTTCTGTATGTAGAGTTTCAAAGGTTTACATACATAAGCGTATACTGAGAGAATATTAGTACGAGTCCTACTCGATACTCAGTGCATATTTACCTGCAGATAGCAGGAACAATGTAAGAACACTAACCACACTGATAATTGGGAGATTGAAAAATGTGCAGAGAATTTCTGTATGTATGAAGGGTTCGTTTAAAATTTAATTCAGGGGATTTTTATTACATTCAGAGGCTCAGACGATAAGGGACCTTACATTTGAGTTTTATAACTTTGTAATAAGTGGCAAAAACAAAAAGAAAGGAGGACATCATGGGACAACATCATACTGGAAAATAGATTTATTTTTTATTAAACTGTGTCTTAAAGATTTCTTAAACCTAAGAGCTACAACTCTGAAAGTTTTTCTGAGAATATATTACTTCTAAAAGCTATATTTTATGTTCTTTGTATACTTGGAAGGCTAACATAAGTTGCGTAATTGAAAATGATAATTACCTGGTAACTCTTTTGTCCTTATTATTGTATCTCATGAAAACTTAGGATTGCAATTAGCTCTTTATTCATTACCACGTCGCTTGTAATGGTAAAATGTGTGCATAATGTACATCCCATGGTACTTCTTTCTTCCCTGTGAAATTCAGATAGTATTTTACTCTAGCAACAGATCTTTTAGGCTTTACATAGAGACAGAGCTTACCTACACTTGTCTTCTGCCCCACAAGAGTTTTTAGTGGATGCGGTCAATATTTATAGAGCAGTGCTGGTCCCAAAGGCTGACGCCAGAATTGTGGAATAGGACCCCATGTATTCTTTCTGAGATTTCTGTAACAGAGATCTACTGAAATGTTGTTAGAGCAATTCAAAAATTAGACTAATCATCTCAGCATCCCCGGGCAATCAGTGGATGTTAGAGTACTGAATCGGTGGTCAGAACTGAGCTTGAGTTTCCAACTTCTTATTTGCTGAATTGTGATATTCATTTAACATCTTTGTGCCTCATTTTCTTCATATTAATAAAGTGATAAAAGCTCCTTTATCCTCCTCATAGGATTGTTACGAGGCTGGAAGTCAATACACATGAAAAAACTTTACACCCTCAAGGAATATGCAAATATTAGTTTGTCACTAGAGGAAGGTGTTTTTTATTAATCAAACATAATAAGATTCAGATTAAAATATTAAAAAAAGCATATTTAGGCCTTTTAAAAATTACTATGTAAAGTACATGAATTTCTCAGCAGAAAGAAGAAGATGCCTATAGGGTCTGCTTGAAAAATCATTTTATTGATTTTCACACAAACGAACTACAGATCTTCCCTGACTTACAGTGGGGTTACATCTCGATAAACCCATTGAACGTTGAAAATATCGTAAGTCGAAAATGCATTTAATACATCTAACCTACCGAACATCTTAGCTTAGCCTAGCCTACCTTAAATGTGCTCAGAACACCTACGTTAGCCTACACTTGGGCAAAATATCTTACACGAAGCCTATTTTACAATAAAGTGTTGATATCTCATGTAGTTTATTTATTTGTTTGTTTGTTTTTGAGGAAGGTTAGCCCTGAGCTAACATCTGCCGCCAATCCTCCTCTTTCTGCTGAGGAAGACTGGCCGCGCCGGCCACGCTGGGAGGCTCCCTGTCCCTCCGGGGAAGGGCAGCGCCCAGGGGAGCCTCCGTGCCAGAGTCCCCTGCTCGCGGGCGGCAGGTCGCAGAGGCAGCCCCTCCTCGCCCTCCGGGGGCGAGAATCTTAGCGACCTCCAGGCGCCCCAGTCCTCACTTGCTGTCCTCCTCCAGAGGGTCTTGGCCCGTCGCGAGGAGGCTGCGAGGCCCCGATCCTCCTCGCCTCGGGGGATCCGGGCAGGCCCCCGCCACCGAACCCCAGCGGCCGGCCCGCTCCGCCCCGCTTTGCGAGGCGGCAGACCTGCGTCCCTTCTCGCTTGCCTTATGCGGGCGACGCGGGGACGGCGCTACCGCGCGGCCTGCCGGAGGGGGGGCGCTCACGGCCGGGCCTCTGCTTTCCAGCCGGCGCAGCGGCTCCCGGGCAAGGAGCGTGACAACGACCAGGGTCAGTGTCGTATTGTCCCGGGAGCCCGCGCGGGAGGAGGAACCAGCGTCCGCTCGAGCTCGGCCGTGGACGCGCCCCTCGCCTCGCCCTCGCTTCGCTGGGCCGCCCGGGGCTGCGTGCGCGCCGTCCGCCGCCGAGGCTCCCTGGCCTCTGACAGCTCGCCCGGAGCCCCGGGGCCTGGAGTCCCGGCTGCGGGGGCGGGGCGGGCGCGGGGGCGGGGCGAGCGCGCGGGGCAGGGCGAGCGCGAGCCGGGCCGAGGAGCGGGCGCGCGGGCGACGCCGAGTCGAGTCAAGCCGAGCGGAGCGCGAGCTGCCGGGAGAGGCACGCAGAGCCGCCGGCCGCCTGCGGCTCCGCGCCCATCGTGCTGCGTCGCCGGGCTCCGCGGACCCCGCCTCTGCCCAGGCTCCCGCAAAACTTTTTTTCTGGGGGGACCAGCGTCTGAAGGGATCGGCGGGCTCGCGGCTCCGGGCTCCCTTACAGCGGCGGCCGAGGGGATTCGCCTCGTTCCCCGCCGGCTCTCGCGCCCCGCGCCGCCTCACCTGCTGAGCGCTCCGCGAGCGGCGAGGGGCCCGCGGAGGGGCCGTGCGCGCGCCGGCGCCCCTGGACTCTCCCGCCCGCCGCGGCCGAGCCTCCCTGCGCAGCTTTCGCTTCATTGCCGCCGCCGCCGCCGCCTCACAAAGGGGCGCAGGAAGGGGAGGCGGCGCGGGCGGCGGGCGCGGGCGCCGGTTCGCAGGGCGCAGGCCTCGGGCCTCGGGCCGCGAGGCCGGGAGACAAAATGGAGGCTGCCTCTGCTCTCCGGGCCGCGCCGAGCCGCCGGCGTCTGCCCCCCGCCCGGCTCCGCAGCCTCCTGCTGCCCCTCCCGCGGGCCGTCCCCCCGCGCTCCGGACCGGCGAGCCTTCGGGGCGCGCGCGTGCTGGTGGTCGGGCTCTAGCGAGGATACAATGACTTTGCTGCCTCTGCTGGGTCGCCTCATGCGCTACTTCTTGCTGAGACCCGAGACGCTCTTCTTGCTGTGCATCAGCTTGGCGCTGTGGAGTTACTTCTTCCACCCGGACGAGGTGAAGACCATCGTCAAGTCCAGCCAGGACGCTGTGAAGATGGTCAAGGGCAAGGTGGCCGAGATGGTGCAGACCGAGCGGCTCGGGGGGCTGGACGTGCTGGAGGCGGAGTTCTCCAAGACCTGGGAGTTCAAGAGCCACAACGTGGCGGTGTATTCCATCCAGGGCCGGAGAGACCACATGGAGGACCGCTTCGAAGTTCTCACGGACCTGGCCAACAAGTCGCACCCGTCCATCTTCGGGATCTTCGACGGGCACGGGGGCGAGGTAGGAGTTCTCCGGGGCTTTGTTTGACAGGGTGTGCTTGTGTGAGTGTGTGTGTGTGTGTGTGTACACCAGGACGTTGCCTGCGCCGCGGGGTAGGACCTGGGTGCGAGGGGCGTGGTGATGACCTGGTGCCGGCTGGACAAGGCCGCTCGTTCAAATGCGGCTCAAGTTGCCCAAAACACGGCTGGATCCCGTTTGGGGGAGGGAGGGCCGTCCACAGCCGGGTTCGTGCCTCGTGACTTGTGAGGTTCCCCAGGGCCGGAGCCCAGCGGTGTCCGTGCGGGCTTCGCGGGAAGAGTGAGTGGTTTCTGGGGTGGCCTTTGGCCCGGGACCTCAGAGCTTCAGTTCTGAGGTTTGGGCTGAGCTGCGCACAAAGACGGAAGAAAGTGTCTGCGATGCTTCGTTGGGGAAAGGGACAGAATCTTCAGAGGCGAGTCAGGGTGGGTGAAGGAGCTGGGACTCCGTGCCGTGCCTGCGCCCCGAGGAGGCGCCCGAGGGGCGTCTCTGCGCTGCTTCCCGGTTCCATTAACTTGGCGGGTGCAGTGTGGCCAGGTGACAGCCGGCCGCCCGCGTTGGCTGGATCGGGGAGAGGGACCGAGCTGCCTCCGGCCTTTGCAGGGGTGACGGCGCTCGGATCTCACCCCCACGCCCTGGCCGGCGTGAGCACGAAGAGGTGTCCTTGCTGCTAAACCCCTTTATTTGGGGGTTGTCTCGGAGCCAGAGGCGAAGGTAGAGGCCGAGTCAGGTCTCTCTCCCGCATTTCTGTGGCGCCCTGGTTGTGCGCGGGGCTCGGATTTCCTGGAGGTCGAGGCGGGGCTTGGCTCTGGTCCTGGGGCATGGGCTCAGGCGGGGTGAGTGGCACAGGTGGCCGCAGCGCGGCGCTCCACAGAGCCCCAGGCCGGCCCCATCTCTCTCAGTTTGGCAGTTTGTGACAGTTTATTGCTGAATCCTTTTTTTTTTTTTTTTTCTGCAGCATAATTTCTTACTCATGTTCGCCCTCCTTCGCCATTTCCCCCTCCCCCACACCCCCATGCTCCCATCCAACTTTTCCCCCACTTCTCTTCTTTGCCCTTCTGGCGTCTGGATGGGCGGTAGGGCATGTCACTCCTTTTCAAGGGCTTGCTTGTTCTTCAGTCTTTGTTTTGGGTGGACGTTGAGAAAGCTTTCAATTGGTTAGCTTATCTGCATCTTCGATGCAAAATGACTTCACCCATTGCTCTGCTCCTCTTTCCAGGACAGTGTGTTTTCCTGCCTTGTAGAACCAGCTTTGCCAGAAGTGACAAACTTAGTTGGAAGGTGTATTTGGTAGAGCTGAAGTCAGTTTCTCCTGTTTCCGCCCGCCCCAGCCCTTTCTGTATTCTGGCTTTGCTACTCAGGGTTTCTTGCTGGTTGTGATTCGCAGCCTCTGGTGTAGTGTGAGCTTCCTTTCCTGTCACAGGAGGAGGAGGATGTGAACTTGATTGACAGACATGCTGTGTACTTGAGGAAGACACACCTTAATGATGAGGTCGCCAGTATAATGACTGATTTGTTTCCTTGGTTTGAGTTAGAATGTGCGTATTTTCATTTTATGTGCCTGGACTGTCGTAAACCATTCAGCAAAGCTTATATTTACTGTATACGTTTTACATTAAAGTTGTTGGCAGATGATAGTCTGCTTCTGGCCTTAGCACAGTTTTGTGTTTAATTGAAAGGTCTGGATATACTGTTAATGTTGTGGAACTTTGGGTTGTACTTGTTTGGCTGTGCTATATTGACATGTTTTGAGCCCGCACGTGTAAGTGAATGGGTATTTTAAGTTTTCCATTAAGTTGATATTCTAAAACCTGAAAGTTACAGACCCAAGCAGATTTCAGGTTGAAAAATTTCCAGTACTATTCTCCAGTAAATATATCCTCCAGAAAAGGGACATGATAAATGCTCTTATTTAACCAGGAGTATTTTACATGTACAGGGCTTTTCATTAAGTTTTTAAATGCTAAACAAGAAGATGATGATTGTTAGCCAAACTATGAAATGCTTTCCGTTGTGCCTTACATTAGAAAGCCTGTTGTTTGCAAAATAATTAATATCATCAGTACCCTTAAGAATAAAGTAATTGTTCTATTTCTGACCTCCTGCAGTATGGAGCCAGTTCATTCATTTTGGCTTTGTTTTAGAGCAAAATAAGGAAAGTGCTGTAAAAAGGAGTGAGTTAGTTGCTATTGGGAATATGATAATAACAAAGAATATTAGATGCTAATTTCTCTCCTGATTTTTCTTTTATTCAAAGAAAATCCCACCGTCAAATTCTTGCCTTTTGTGGTGTTCAGCTCCTTGAACAGTCACCAGAGGACTGTGCCACTGTTTGATTTTGGTGTAAATGATAGTTATCTCCTTTCAGAAAAGAGGAATCTTTTTCTGAACTATTATTTATGTATATGCTTCTGTTGAGTGGTACAGAAGACCACCGAGGTTAACTTATTTCTAATAATTCAAACTGCTGAGATAGGCTATAAAAAACCAGGGCCCGTCTATAGTGCTAGTGCTTTTTAGATCCAGAAGTGACCTAAGCCGCCTCATATATCCATTTCATCCCATGTTTTAGATGAGATGTTTGTTGATGGCTGGAGAAGTTGTGACCTTCCTAAGCCTACACAGCTAGTTCAAGGCCTTCAGTTTGGTGCCCTTCATATTAAACCACTGACAAGTTAGTTTGCATATTTATCTGGATAGATGGATAGCACACGAGGGATACAGAGATGAGTGAGCTATGATCCCCGTCCTCAGAACGTTTCAGTGTAGTGAGAGAGAGATTTGTGTACGAGCACTTAGTGCCATGGGGTGCTTGGGGTGTTAGGGGACCCTGAGGAGGGGCATTTCAATCAGGCTGGGAGGTGGAAGCCGTGGGAAGACACTTGAAAGCAGTCATTTACTGCAAGCTCGAAAGGGGGCTCGGGCTTGAGATCTGGCTTTGAATCTCTGCTCTGCCTTATCCAGCTGTGGCCTCGGGTGGGTTGCTTGAGCAACTTTATTTGGGAGATTTTGATCTGAAACAAGGCTAATGATGCATGTACGGCACACCCTCATCAGTTGTATTGTACCCTCTCTAGAGAAGTTCCTAATGGAGAGAAGGATGTGGAGGAAGAAAGCTTGCAGACCAAGAAGCCTGCAGACCAAGAAGCCTGCAGTGTTAGGGCGATGATGTCCAAGGGAAGGAGACCTGCATGTGAAAGGGACAACTCTGGTCCCTAAAAAGGTGTAGGTTGGATAATTCATTGGGTGTTCCCCAAACTCTCTGTCTCTCTTTGGTCTAACTTGTGGTGAATTGACTATCAATCCAGGATACCTCGTATCCTAGCATTAGGCAAGCAGCGTTGTGGCTTCAGATGTGAATTTTCTGATTAGTGAGAAGGGATATTCTCTTTGATTAGTTAGTAAATTGGTATTCTCATTTGCATTTCAGTCCCTTCTAGTTGGGTTAGGATGAGTTAGTTCTCTTGAGTCTACTCAAGTGTGTATGTTTGATAAAGATATGTCTTTGGCCTTGTTATGCTGAGGACCAGACTCTGGATGCCTGTGACTTCTAGATGGGTGAGATCTTAAAGGGCCTTGTCTCGGTGGCCCTACAGGCCAGCTTCCTCACTTGATGGCCTTGGGCCCTTGAGACATTCTAACCACGATACTATGGGTGGATGGTCGACTGTGTGTGTGTGTGTGTGTCTAAGGCTATGGCAGTGCTTGTGTTGCGGTATAGCAAAAGATGAAGACAACAAAAAGGCAAAAAAGAACATAGCTCAAATTGTATCAACTGACGTGGGAAGGTTATCTTTAAAATTAAAAAATAATGTTTATGTAGGAAAATGATTTTTTTGTGCTTATCTGTAATTTTTATCTGCAAGCAAAAGATGGGTTTTTGTTTTTACTTTTTATGTTATCTAGAGGAAATATCACCAGTCCTTTGAGGTAACTTTGTGAATGCTTATAGTGGAAAGCTGCCCAGAAGAGCAGATTATTAGGTGCTCCATGTGCTTGTGGGCATTATGGTATGAAAGGTCACGTATCATTGTCTTGTACGGCTGAGACACAGCCTCGCCAGTGGTTAAGCTCAGAGTTCCACATTCACATCAGAGAGGAGCACCCATCAGATGCTTGTCAGGAGCTGCGGTCTTGAGGCTCAGCAGTTCTCCAAATCTCCGAAGAGAAAGTGCTTGTGGAGGGATGCCTGAAGGATGCACACAGTCTAGTGCTGTAGATCAGGGGCTCTTATCCTTTCTTGAGTCATGCTTCTCTGAGGATGTTATGAAACTACAAACGTATCCCTCCGAGAAATGGACTTGTGCATCAAGTTTTGTCTATAATTTCAAGGTAAGTGGATGCATGAAGCCTCTGGATTTTAGGTTAGTCTAGGTGGAATGAAATCTGTTTCTGATAAAGCTAGACCTGCAGGGGCTGTGTAGTGGACCCTTTCCTTGGGTGGGTTGCCTTCCTCTTCATCATTTGCGTTGATTTGACTTGTGTGCTGTCATGTGCCTGGGAGGGTCATTATGAGGGATGGTCTTTCGAAGCTGTGACAAGTCAGCTGCAAGGATGTCGTTGAGTATTTGATTTGTTACACGATGTAGTTTCCTCTTATGAAGACCAAGGGGGAGAGAGTTCTCTGATAGCTTTTATTTTTATCTTAAGATGCTGACTCGTGTAACTGATTGGATCGTCCTGTTTTTGTTGGCTGCTAGAATTCTTAGAGCCAAACCTCTGACCTTCCTGGAGCAAATGTGCAGAATTTTATAGAATACATTAATTTGGTGCATGAACCTACTCCCAGGACAGCCTCTCTTTCCTGCATTCAGCTTTCTTTTGTCCCATTTTTCTCTTTCTCCTCTTAGGTATGTCATTTTATCTTGTTGTGGTATATGTACTTATGTACGTTTCACTGGATCCTTTCTGAAGTTAGATATAGTTCTGAATAAATAAATAACGAGTGGCACAATGAGTGATCTGCTCTCAGGCGTTACAGCTGCTCTTAGTAAATGTTGGGTTCCCACATTACTGATGTACAAGAGGCCTGTGGATTTACTATGGACAAATGCCTTATGGTTTAAGAGAAAATTCACATTATTTTGGTTTAAAGTGGCACATTAAGATTTCTGCCAAAAGGCAAGGAGCACTTCCCCCTTAATAAGCCCCCTCCCCTTGCCCCCATCCTGTGTTTAGGTACCTTTTTGAGCTGACTGCTGACCTTGGTGCCTCTTCTGAACGGATTATTTAGATGTTCAGTTCAGTTAAACCAGCATTTTCTATATAGTCTGCCACGTGTGGAAAACTGTTAAACTCTCTCTGATGCCTGAAGATCAAGCAGTGCATTCTCTGCCCTCAGGGAGCATTCCATCTACTTGGAGAGATGAGCCCGCCCCACCCCCCCACCCCCCCTGTTTTTTTTGGTGAGGAAGATTAGCCCTGAGCTAACAGATTTGGACAATAGTGAGTTTGGCTAGAAATTTGTTTCCTTCCTCCCTTCTATTTAGATATTTTCTGGAATTCATAAAATGTTCATCGACCATTTCCTCCCCAATTTGTAAAACGTTATTTCTGTCATACCTTATCTAAATGGACTCATTTTAAAACAATGAAAAGATATGTTATATATAAGGTCTGATTTATTCAATGGAAAGGCATTTATTACTATGTTACTTTGTTACCGAGACTAATTTAGGTTTTGTTACAGGAGATAGCTTTTCCAAGACTAAAAAACAGCGCAATGTCTTCATTTCTCTTAAATCATTTCGTTTCCCTGACAGTCATTTTACAATAAAAAATATGTATATCATTCAGTCTCAGATGTAAGGGGTCCCTGGACTCTGTCCAGTTTAAATACTGGATAACTCATTAGGGACTCAGTTTTTTAAATAATATTTTTATTTTGATTGTTAATATTTCAAGCACTTGTTTTATTCTTAATTTCTACTTTGATTCTTAACCACTTCAGTAATGTATTTGTGGTTTAACTTTTGTTACCATTTTCCTAACCCTATTTAATTAGTATTAAAATAAGTCTGTAGCAAGTTAAACATTTAAAAATAAGCTGAAAATTATAAAAGTAATATGACTATGTGATAGTACAGGAAAGAAAAAAATTCACCCCAAATATTATCTTCACATCCACTGTGATGATTTTGGTGTATTACTTGCTTAAGTTTTTTTAGTATGCATTTTAAGTATAATTTTACATTGTTATAATGATGTACATATAGTTTTAAATTTTGGCTCTTTTCGCTTTGTGTAATTGTATAAACACATAGCCATTTTGCTCCATAATTCTTTACTGTGTTTCTAATGTATTCTTAGTTACGGACTAATATTTTGCTGGATGGATATTGGATAAATGTCTCAATTGCTTCCTTATTAGTGTACATTTAGGTTTCTCTAACTTTTCACCATTGTAAATAACATGGTACTAAGTATTTTTGTGCCTCTACTGTAGTTTGGATTATTTCTCCAGGGTAGATTTCCAGAAGTGGGATTTCTGGATTGGAGGAGAAGTAAAGAAACCACTATTACTGGTAATAATAATAATGGCTGACATTTATCGACTATGTATAAAATGCCAGGCAGTGTCTCCAAGTACTTGATATATATCACCTAATTTTCATTGTCGTAACAGCTTTTGAGGTAGGTGCCATGTTGTCCCCATTGTATCTCTGTAGAAATGAGGGCACTGAGAGGTGAAGTGATTTACCCAGGATCTCTCACAGCTCACAGGTGGTGAAAGGAGGCTTTGAAACTGGGATTCAGACTTGGAGCCGCCTGTCTCCAGAGCGTGTGCTATCAGTTTCTGGTTGAAGCTCTCAGATCTCATCGTCTGAGTCATGAAGCGTGCACGGCCTTGTTAGGTGCACGCTGCCTGGTCTTCTCATGTTGCTCAGTAGGACTGGGAGTTTCTTGTTTGATTCTGATGGTTGTGTCCCTGCGACATGTGGTGGTGGTCTTGAAAACTCTATGCTGGAAACCTTAGTCGGTGGATCTCGAAATTACTTAAGAAAGTCCTGCAGTTAAAAACATAGTGGGGTCAGAAGTCAGAGCAGACGGTGAGTCACATTCAAACAGCTGTTCTCACCCACTCCCCTTGTTCGCTGGCAGAATCTCCGTCCCGCTACAGAGAATCTCTAACATTTTTGCCTGTTGGCTTGTGAAAGGCTTGCATAGAACTTAGAGTGGCATTAACATAGCCATTCTCAATAAGCAATAGTGATTTATGTTTTATTTTACTTCTAAGTACCAAAGGCTTGACTTTAGGATAAGTATGTAGGGGTATGTATGTACTTGTATAATTTCTTTTATGCTGAAGCAGTTTTTTTTTTGAGGACCAAAATAATTTCCTAATATATAAATGATTGCCAGTTTTAAACAGCAAAATATTTTCTCATTCGTTTGTAATACTGAGTTGGTCTATTTAGTAGATGCTAGTCTTGTATTTCTATTCCAGAAGACTACTTATTACGTTATTCCCTCAATTAACCTAAATCAAGTTCAAGCTTTGGTGATGGTTAGTTATAATATTTTTGTGTGTGTGTGAGGAAGATTGGCCCTGAGCTAACATCTGTGCCAGTCTGCCTCTATTTTGTATGTGGGATGCCACCACGGCATGGTTTGCTGAGCGGTGTGTAGGGCTGTGGCTGGGATCCAAACCCACAAACCACGGGCCACCGAAGTGGAGCACAAGAACTTAACCACTACACCACTGGGCTGGCCCCAGTTATAATCTGTTTTTCATATAAATCTTCAAAGGCAAAGTTTAAATAAACAAATAAAAAACAAATAAAGCCATCATTTAAAAAAATCATTAATGGCACATTGTACCTTTTATAGCTTCTTTTATAGTTATAGGCCCTCCTTTGAAAAATACAAAGCATTTTAAGTGAATAATCATAAAAGTCATAATACAGATATATTAATATCCTCTCAATAAAGTTGAAGTCTGTGCTGTAAAAAGCCTTGCTGTAAAAGTGAAGATTTACTTTCCATCTGAGCAACAAACCTATAAATCTTGACTCCTTGATCTCGCTGGAGAATTCTTTCTTTCTCTGTTTAGTGAGAAGTAGGGCCCAATTTAATGGAACCTTTGCTGCCTCCAACTTTTCTAGAATGAGGGAGGGCTTTGGTGGTTGAATTTGTTAAGAATGAGACTTCCTTTCCCCCATTCCTAAAAGACCTGGGAGTTCCCGTCTGCTGCCGGGCACGGGGCTCCGGAAGGTGAGTTTGGGGCCACTACGTATGATGGTGCAAGATGTGCATTGTACAGCGATACCAGAGAGAGTCTCCATTTCCTAACGTGTGCAGAAGAACTGTCTGCTCCCCAGGCTAGGCATCTCTGGGTCTGTAATCACTTGGAAAGGGTGCCTTAATGTAATGTGTACAAGCGGGAAAGGGACGATAGCAGTAGGCTGTATTTCTGAGACTCACGTTCTTTCCCATACCATCACTGCCCTCCTTGTCCTGCGCCTGTGTGAGCAGCTGACACATAATTTATGTCTTAGTTGCTGAACCGAAGACCAGTTATCCATTGCACATCATGTCGGCAAACCTTACGACTTCCCTGGAGAATGAACACTTATTTGCAGTTGCTTTTCAATGTTCATCTTCTACGTTTTGGTCATTATAAATGTGAGTGGGGATTTAGTGCCCTGGAGCCATAAATCTTAAATATTTCAAACTATTTTTAACAGGACAGTCTATAGTCAGCACTACTCTTGGACAGTAAAGTTTTTAATCTAAAAACGTTTAAAAAGGTGTATTCCCTTAGTTATGGAATTGCCATAGGGCGGAAACTGTTTGATTCTGATAAGTATATATACCATTTCTTTTTTAATCCAGTAAGTGCTTCCATTTCTCTTTTTAATTAAATAAATTACCTTTCAGTTAAATTAGTCACTGGACATTTTCTGGCTGAATAAGGCACTTCCTGACACTGTCAGGATTTGCCGGGAATTGAGACATAGTAGGAGTTTTGGTCATACTCTTTGCCTTTTTTGCTCCCTAGAGTAATGAGGTGGATTTGCCATAGGAAATGGTTTGCATAAGTATATATAATTGTCGTAGAGTTTGAGATTAAGAAGTTTTTGCTTTTATTTTGACACTTAGATGTTTTTCTACATTTCTGTTTAGAAAGAAGATAAATGTTCTCTTTAGATCAGCGTGGCAGGGATCTTGAATTGCCGTATGATCCAAGTATAGTGCCTAAGGCTTCACAGCTGCATGAATCTTGTGTTTCTACAGGCTTTCATCGAGGAGATTCCACGTTGTCCCTGGAGAATTTTTTCTCCATAGTCCTTTCTTTCAGGGAATTCATCTTTATGTGTGAACTAGGTCCCTTTGATTTAGGCCTATTTCTTAGTCTGGTCTCAATAGAGATAAATTAGGATTAGGTTGTTACTGTTTGTAAATTAGTAAGATTATAGTAATCAAAATCTCTTCCCTGCCTCCCCCCATATTAAATAAGGACATTCGATTTATGGGAGAAGCACTCATCTCAAAAAAAGGAGAGAGAGGGTAATTGCTACCAAAGACAGAATAGTTTCCAGATGATCAATAATAGCTCCTCTTTGTGAAGAGCTAGTTTGGCCGTAAAGGACAGATCCTCTTCCAGTTTTACAGATTGGTTGATTTTGTCTTTTCTGTCCGCTGTCAGAGGCTTCTTCTACAGGTGGAGTAATACTAGCTAGAAGACTAGATGGTGCTTTATTTGGAAGCTTTTGGGAATAAGTGACAGAAAACTCAACAGAAGCAGCTTGAACACCGGGGGCATTTCTTATCTCACATAACAAAAGGTCTTGAAGTGGGAGTTTCCAAGGCTGGTTGGTCCAGCAGCTCAGTGACTTCAAGTCTTTATGTAACTACACATCCAGAGACGTGAAAAAGAGACTGTACCCGTTCTGTGTTCTTAAAGCCTGAGGAAAACTTTCCAGAAACTACCCCTCCCATCTCCCAGGCCAGAATTGTGTCCATGCCTAAACCAGTGGCTTGGTCATGGAAATACCATCACTGTGATGAACTCTGACCCAACGTAATTCACCCTGGGCTGGGGAGGAGTCTAGCCTTCTCTGGAGGTCACGACAGCCCAGGAGCTAGCTAGGAAGATGAGGAATGGTTTTTGGGTGGGCCACACAGGTGGGAAGGGAGTTCAGAGAAGATGGCCTGGAACATTTCTTGTCTGCACATTAGCAACTCCGTTGAAGAATGTTGCTGTAAAGTATATACCACTGACATGGGGAAAAATTAGCTTAACAAGGTTGTAGAAAAGAGTAAACCATCTTATTTTTGGATTGGCTTAGAGATGACTTTGCCTAGGAGCTGAGATGTAAATTTGGTTTTTTAGGGTCCCAACAAGTTTTAAGAAGCTATTAGTAGGTAGTTTTCTCACTCAGGTTTTCTCTCAGTTCTGTGTAAACTAGCACGAGCAGGGGCCTGAGTGTTTGAGAACAACAGCGTGTGGTTTTTCTCTCTCTCTAAGTCAGTTTTCAGCACAGCTAATGCTACTGATGAATGTGGGAGTGTCATGGCAGTTCTTTTGTTGGCTATTCATTTTGATTTTACTATCTTCTTGTTTTAGACAATGAATTTGCTGGTCAAATTTAGAAGGAGTTTTATTTCTTAATGTTTACATATCATAAGTTTTTTTTTGAGGAAGATTCATCCTGACCTCACATCTGTTGCCAATCCTTCTCCTTTATTTTTTGCCCGAGGAAGATTAGCTCTGAGCTGACATCTGTGCCAGTCTTCCTCTACTTTGTATGTGGGATGTCTCCACTGCTTGGCTGATGAGTGGAGCAGGTCCACACCTGGGATCCGAATCCACGAACCCTGAGCCGCTGCAGCGGAGCGCACGGAGCTTTAAGCACTTGGCCACAGGGCCGGCCCCTACGTATCTTAAGTTCTATTATTTTGTTTTAAAAGATTCAAATCTCCTCCAGGCCAAAGAGAAGAGATTCCTGGGAGGTTCAGAATTTTTGTACCCGTTTTGGAGGGGGACAGCCTGGCAGTGGTCTAGGCTACAGTGGGAGGGGGAGGATGTTACAGTCTTCGGATTTTTCTGTGGGCCAAGTGAACGCACTTGGAGTAGATTCTGCGTGTGAGGATGAAGTACTTGTCCTGCTGCTGGTGCTGTAAGTGGATGAAAATGAGGGCATCTTTTCATTATGTTTTCCTCACTCATTATTGGCAGACTATAACAGTGCTTACTGACTGAATTCCCATTTAGTTTTAGTAGCTTTTCTGGCGATTCAGTCTTTCTCTACTTTTTTTTTTTTAAAGATATGCTATCATGTTGTGTACAAATAATGTGATTTTGTCTCCTCCTTTCTAAATAGTTAGACTTTTTGTTTTCTGCCTCACTTCATTAACTAGAACAGAACAGTGTTCTGAATTCTCATTGATAATGAGTGTTATCATGTTCCTGTATTTGAGATTAGTTAAAAAGCTTGACATGAGGGGACTATGAGGTGGCTTCAGTTTATGGATAATAGGGCTAAAGTTTCCTTGCTGATATAAGGAAAAATGGAAACCAGTGCTAAAGTAAGAGCCAAAGAAGAAAGGATATTCAAGATATAGTAATATAGAGAATTAATGATCACGAGGATGGACTAGAACATAATGGAGATGAGCGTGCATTGATCACGTGAAAGGAAGAACCAAGTCTGTCTTGTCTTCTTTGGGAAAAAACTATCATCACTAGAGCCATCTCATGGAAATGTCCGGGAAGCATTTGTCTGAACTACAGGCAAAACACCTGACTCGACAGGATACGATTCTGCAGGCTGGGGAGGCGCTAGTGAGACACACACAGGAATCTGTCCCTCTGGCTCCAGAGCAGTGGGAGGTCTGGAGCCTTCTTGCTGGGCTCTTCTGCCGGTTTTGGTGAAGGTTGTCCTTGTGGATTTCCTGTGCATAAAATCCTTGCCCTAATTTCAACTACCTGTCCTGTAAGGAAACTGCAGCTGCTTCCAGGAGAGTCTCATACTGTGGGGTCGGGTCCTAGGTTGGTGTATAAAGGCAGAATCACATATGGCCACAATTTCCCTTGAAAGACCCCCCAAATCGCCCATAAAGAATCATGTATGGGATTTTGTGCCTCTTATTCTGTAGAGCAATATGTAGTTATAGATGTGTAGTATCTGAACTAAGGTATAGTACAGAATAAAGTATGTGCATGTAAAATACAGTTTTATAGTGTTTTAACTGATATAAGAGAGTATCTTGAGTTTGTGTAAACTTGTGAATGGTATCATTTCACTGTACCTTCTGTAAGATACTAGAATAAGAAATTGAAGAATATTTTGAAATTTTCACGTGGCGACAGGAACTCTTTTATGTTTTAAATAGAGCATATTATATATTTCTGTGTGTGATTACTTTGAGAAAATTTAGTTTCTTAAAGTTTTAAAGATAGAAAGCAGAATAAACATGTGGGTTTTTTGGAGTTAACATTTATTTATCCTGATTATTTTTAAAGTCAGTTTTAGAACGATAATTATAATGCCATATTGAATGCTTTATTTATTTATTTATTTTTAAAGATTGGCACCTGAGCTAACATTTATTGCCAATCTTCTTTTTTTGATTTCTTCTTCTCCCCAAAGCCCCCCAGTACATAGTTGTATATTCTAGTTGTCCAGGTCCTTCTGGTTGTGCTGTATGGGACTCCACCTCAGCATGGCCTGAGTGGTGCCATGTCCACACCCAGGATCCAAACCGGCCAAACCCTGGGCTGCTGAAGCAGAGCGTGTGAACTTAACCCCTCGGCCGAGGCTGGCCCCTGGATGCTTTGTTTTTAATCTAAGTGCTAGCCATATCTTTTTGACACCGGATGGGAACGTAGAGATGGGAATTCAGCCTGGTAATTATTTTCATAAATACGTAGGAAAAGTTCACAATTGCTGTTTTTTTCCTGCGTGTGGCTTGAGACCTGGGGGATTTTATCCTCCAGTCATTTCCAAAGAGAGACTAACTGGGGATTCTGACCTTTCCTGCTTGCCTGGCACCCCTCCTGAGCATCCAAAATGGGACCTTCAGGCCTAAACTGTTTGGTAAATGTCTGGTTCTGGTTTGTCTAAGAGTGAGACTCTTTGAGCAGCAAGGACTTCTCGGAGAGGAAGTTCGTCTTTGTAATGTCTGGGGGATCCACGCGGCTGCTGACGAAGAAATCACGCAGGTAAAGAACTGGGATCCTGACATTGGCCAGAGAAGCTCTCTACACCTTCCTTTTAGGGCCACGGGCCCTGCTCTGGTCTGCGGAGCCACAGGGAGATGGAACTTGTTTGTCCTCGGAGGATGATGTAGTGCAAACAGTTTTAGACATGAAAGAGTACAGGCAGGCATGTACTTTGGAAAGATTGCTTAAGAGGGCATTCTTTGATGAAGGGCACAGCTGGTTGTTTTTCTCTCAAAAATAGGATAGCAGTGGGAGTGCCCAACTGATGTCCCCACTTTACCAGAGAGAAGTCCTTGTCCCCAGCCTTGATGGTGACTTTATATTATGGGGATTTAGGACATCCACCTTCTTCATTTTTAAAAATTTAACTTTGGGGCCGGCCCAGTGGCGCAGCGGTTAAGTACGCACATGCCGCTTCGGCAGCCCAGGGTTCGCTGGTTCGGATCCCGGGTGTGGACATGGCACCACCTGGCAAGCCATGCTGTGGTAGGCGTCCCACATATAAAATAGAAGATGGGCACAGATGTTAGCTCAGGGCCAGTCTTCCCCAGCAAAAAGAGGAGGATTGGCGGCAGATGTTAGCTCAGGGCTAATCTTCCTCAAAAAGAAAAATTTAACTTTGCTTTATAATACGATACACAGTCCGCATTCAAATTTTGCCAATTTTCTCAACTTTGCTATTTTAAACACAGCTTTACTGAGGTATGATTGGCATAAAATAAACTGTACATGTTTAATATGTGCAGTTTGATCAGTTTTGTATATACCTGTAAAACCATCACCATCAAGATAACATATCCGTCACCCTCAAAAATTTCTTCATGCCCTTTTGTTTTTTGTTTTTTGCTGCCAATCCTCCTCTTTTTGCTGAAGAAGACTGGCCCTGAGCTAACGTCGTGCCCATCTTCCTCTGCTTTCTATGTGGGACGCCTACCACAGCATGGCTTGCCAAGCGGTGCCATGTCCGCACCTGGGATCCGAACTGGCAAACCCTGGGCCACCGAAGTGGAACGTGCGCACTTAACTGCTGCGCCACGGGAACAGCGCCCATCATGGCCCTTTGTGATACCTCTCTTATGTCCTTCTCCAGTCCCTCCCTCCATCCCCAGGCAACCATGAATCTGCTTTCTGTCACTGTAGATTTAGTTCACATTTTGTAAAATTTTATATAAATGGAAATATGCAGTATGTATGCCCTTTTTTCTGCATTTTTTTCCAACTCAGCATAATCATTTTGAAATTCATCTGTGTTGTTGGACCTATGAATAGTTCACTCGTTTTTATTGCTTAGTAGTCTAATGTATGGATATGCCAAAACTTGGTTATCCATTGACTTGTTATTGGACATTTGAGTTGCTTCCAGTGTTTGGCCGTACGAGTCTTTGTATGGACATATGCTTTCACTTCTCTTGGTAGATACCTAGGACTAGAGTGACTGGATCGTAGGGTAGGTGTATGTTAACTTTTAAAAAAACTGCTCAGCTGTTTTCCAAAGTGGTTGTATTATTTTACATTTCCATCAGCAGTGTTTGAGAGCTCTAATTGCTCCACATCCTGGCCAGTCTTTTTAATTTTAGCCATTCTAGTAGTTGTGAAGTGGTTTCTCAATGTGGTTTTAATTTGCATTTTCCTAATAACTAATAATGTTCAGTAGCTGTCTATGTACTTTTTGGAAAATGGCCTTCTTTTGAAAACGTGAAAGAGGAATGTTGATCAAATCTTGGTTTTCTTGTAAACTCTGACATTTGTCCTTGCCTATATGATGTGAGTGAAAAAAAGAGGTGAGAAGGGCAGGCGTGACTAGACCTGGCCCTCTCTTACTGAAAGGAGATTCAGAAGTACAGCCTAGAAATAGGGTTGTCGAGAGGCTACACAAGGTAAGGAAATCAGATGAAACAAGGAGAGTGGAAGGGAAAGATTAGGGCCTGTGACCACTAAAGGAAGTTTGTAGTATCAGATTCTCTCATTTGCTTTTTTTTTCTTTTTTTGGGGGGCAGTGAGGAAGATTCACCCTGAGTCAACATCTGTGCCCATCCGCTTCCATTTTATATGTGGGACACTGCCACAGCATGGCTTGATGAGTGGTGTGTAGGTCCTTGCCCTGGATCTGAACCTGCAAACCCTGGGCCACTAAATAACCACTGTGTCACTGGGCCGGCCTCTCATTTTCTTAAAACCACATGTTCTTTATTCCAGATTACAAATCTGAATGAGACTTCTACTAGGAAAGTGCCTTTGAAAGCATAGAGTATAGACACTGCTCCTGCTTTCTTCCTACTTCCTTATTTCTTCCTGCCGTCTGAGACTTCTTTGAACCTGGTTTTTTGAACGTCTCCAGGGGCCTCATAATTGTCATGTGTGATGACTTGTTTTCAAGTGCTCATCTTAGATTTTTCTGTGGGATGCGGCTTTCTTGACCTCCTCTCTCTTCTTGAGACTCATCTTCTTGGCCTTAGTGACACCACTAAATTTGGTTTTTGTTTTTTTTTTGCTGCTTCTCTGATTTGTTTGAGGATTTCACTTGTTTCATGAACCTGGGTTTCAGGGAGGGCCATACTCAGTGTGCTGGTCCCATTTTGTTTCTTTGCACTGGAATGTTTGCAGCTTGCGTGGATTCAGCCACGCTTGGTGAGCAGAGGGCTCCCCTTCCCATCTAGAACCCACATCTTTGTGTGCTGACTTTTAGTATTTTTTTTCTGGGTATCACCTTGGTAACAACTCATCGGAAACCACATTTGCCTCCTGTGTCCCTAGATGACTCCAGACTTGCCTCTTCCTCTCATGGTGCTGCCATTCTCTCAGGCTCCCACCCTTGAGTCTACCCTGTCATCCTTGCTTCTTCCCTCTGCCTTCAAGTCTGTGAGACTTTGTATTATACCTCTCATCTCCGTCTCCATCTTTACTGTCATGCCACCATCGTGCCAATTCTGGTTTTCATCACCTTCTGCTAGGATTGTGACAGTGGCTTCCTAACTGGTCACTTAGTCTCTGTCTCTCTCCTCTGCAGTCTGCTCACTGACGTCTCTGATCGATCGGTCTTGTCAGCTCACTGGGTTGTACATGGTTTGTTTTGAAAAGTCTATGATTTTTGCCAAACATGATTTATTTCTCTGAAATTTGTTTTTTGGGTTCTCCTAATGTCATCCCTGACTATTTTACGGTCTTATCTTCTGTCACTCACCTACACAAAACTCTGCGCTACAACAGAATTGGTCTCTTTATTATTCCCTGACTACCTGATGGATACACATGCCCACTGCTGCTACTCTGTGAAATCTGTTCCATTCTCTGAGAGATTTCTCATTCCTCCTCCCCATAGCTATGTCTTGGCCTTATTTCAAGGTTTTCCTGTTTCCAGTTCTTCCCTGAAGTCTTGCTTGGTCATGTCATCTTTAAGTAATCATTCTCTCCTTTGAATTTATGGTCTGTGACAGGCAGTTGAACATTTTGTGTTATTGTTCATTTTTCAGGAACTTTTCTTCTCTAACCAGAATGCAGTTTCCCTGAGTTCGAAGTCTCTAAGTCTCTGTGGTGTGCGTGCACTCTTCCAGATGCTTGAGTTCTAATCATAATGATGCCTTACAATAATTCTAGAAATAATGATGCCTTACAATAATTCTAGAAATAATGATGCCTGACAAAGGAAGAGGAAACACCGGGTTGTATGACTGCATTTGCTACCACTGATATCTGGTGGAAACCAAAAGATTCCACTCATTCTGACTGTTGAGTGCCTGCCATGTGCCAGTGCTCTCACGGATTCCCTCATGCTGAATCCTAGTGGTCTTTTGAGGCAGCTGTTGTTATCCCCATTTTACAGTTGGTGAAAGTGAAGCTTACACCCGTGTATGCCCAGGGCTACGCAACTGCTTAGTGGCCGAGCTGGGATTAAAATATTTCCCGTGTCTGTCTGACTCCCAAACCTTGCTCTTCCCTGTACCGTAGTCTTTGCAGGCCTGGTTGGCGAGGCCTTCATATGGGGGTTATTCTGAGGTACTGTTAACACTCCGTTTCTAACACTTCAGATTATCTGTAGTAAATGTTTCAAGTACATGGGAATGGAATTAAGTTGAGGAGATAAAGCAATTCATTTACACCATTCACTCGTATTTACTGTTTTTCTCATTGACTCTCACGGTTTGTGCAATGTATAGTCCATTCAGAAGCCCTTTAAATAATGGCCAAGGAAAGTGCAGATTACGTATATAGGTTTCTGAAGGTTAGCCTACGCAAGTGGTTTTTGTCAGTTTGACAGGTAACTCGATTTCTGGTTGTAGGGCAGGAATTTTGAGAATTGAGGCTAGCTTCTCAGAGGAAGCTAGGCAACATTCTTAGGTTGAACTCAGTCTGCCCTTGAAAAGGTGGTTCAGTTATTTGATTAGGGGTGTATGGATTATAGGACGTTAGACATGCCTCAGTTTCCAAATGTAAGTACAAAAGAACGTGTCCTTGACTCACTTGAAAAAAAGTTCAATCTGTAGCTTCCCTCCCCAAAGCGTCATGTGAAATAAGATTATCTGTAGTATTTAGTGAGTATGAAAGAGTGAGGAAATATAAGTGAACAATTTCAGCTGCCTGGGGGCAGAAAAAATGATTCATGTATTTGAGATCTGTACCCCAGCCTTCCTGGTTTGTACTCAGTCAAGAAGAGAGGCATCAAGTAGGTTTCACGACAGAACAGAAAACAGTTTATTGATGGTGTGGGAACACCTTAGAAAGGAATAGAAATCATCAACTTTAGCACCCACCAGGGTCTGTGTGTCAGCATGCCTGGACCAGTTCAGAACAATGGCCCCCACCAATGTCTCAGTCTCTGGAGAGGTCCCTCCTCTCACCAAGATGCCCCCAGAACCCACCGGACTGGAAGGACTCCAGTGCCTTTAAGGGAACTCCAGCCCACGAACCCAAGCAGAGTCTTTCCAGACTGCAGTGCCCTCACCTTCTCGCTCTGCCTCAATGGGCTCTAGATGCTCCAGCTGGAATCCAGAGAAGATTGGCATGCCTCTCCATTTCTACGCCAGACTGAAAGCTCCTGGAGGACGGAGACCACTTGGCCATTTTCAGCACTCAAATTTGACCCTCTCCGTCACCTGTCGCAGGAAATACAAGTGGCCACATATAGTCAAGACAATCTAGAAGAACAACAACCCCGGAGAGCTTCCACTACCAGATATGAAGCCTTAGTATAAAGCCACAGGCATCAGGGCAGCGTGCCGTCCTACTGCAAGGACAGCCACAAGGAGAAGTAAGAAGAAGAGAGAGTCCCCCTGAGACCCACAGACGTGAACATTTGTATGTGACAGAAGAGTCAGGCCGAGCATTGGGGAGAAGACAGTCTTCTCAGTCAATGGTCCAGGGGCACTGGCTATCCAGACGGGAAAGAATTCACCTTGACTCCTGCCTCACACCATAAACAAAGGTCAATTCCAGATGATTTTACATCCAAATGTGGATGTTTAAAACAATGACGTTTGTAGTAGATAATACAGGGGAATATTTTCATGACTTTGGGGCAAGCAAAGATTTCTTAGGCAGGTCAGAGGGTACACTAAACATAAACACAAAAATGTATAAATTGGACTTTATTATTAAGACCATCTCCTCGTCGAATGATATCTTCGAGAGAGTGAGAAGGCAAGAACAGAATGGGAATAAACACGTGCCATATTTTATCTGGAAAAGCCTCATATAAGATACGTAACTAACTCCCATAAATTATTAAGAAAACAGACAATCTGCCAGAAAAAGTGGGCAAAAGCTTCAACTAGGCGTTTCACAAAGAAGAAAATTAAATGCCCAACAAGTATTTGAAAAGGTGCATAACATTGTTACTGGTCGGGAAAATGTAAATTAACACCAAGATGTGATACTAATGCACAATGACTAAAACAAAACCACTGAAAATATGGAGAGTCGGTGAGGATGGAGAGTAACTGGGCCCTCACAGACTGCTGAGGGTGTCAGCCACTTTCCAAAGCTCTTTTAAGATCTCCTGAAGATGGACCTTCACATACTCTAGGTCCCCAAAATTCCTCTCTTAGATAAACACCCAATAGAAATGCCTACATATGTTCCTCACTGCCAAAGAACATTATCACTTAGTTTACCTATTTCCAAGTCCTCAGGACCTAATTCTGTGTTTTTATTGTTTTCCTTCTGGTCTGGGGCTTTTATACATTGCTGGGTGGTAGAGGAGTGGTTTTTTCGCATGGTGGTAGAATTCGGTTGCAGTTACAGCCTGTCGCCACTAGATGGGGGTCTAGTGCCGCGCGTTCTGAGCTCTCTGCCTTCGGGCAAGATGGCGGCACCCAGTGCGGTTTGCTGGGGCGGGGGTGGGGGGGTGGGGGCGGTTTCTCTTGCGCACCCATCCGGATTCGATCAGTTTTGTTCCCTGGTCTCCCGGGGCCCTGGGTTTATGGGGTCCCCGCACACGGAAGCTTTCCCCCCTCAGCGGGTTTCCACTGTACCGGTGGACGGGAGTCCTAGATGATCCCCCGTCATGCGTCCCCTCCCCCGCTCCTTCCCGGACCCGCGCAGCGATCCCGGTTTCTAGGGGAGGGAGCAAAGTTCTCTCCTACCCCATTCCAGCTCCTCCGGGGTGGGCAGCAGGGGCTCTGTCCTGTGTCTTTTGATACTGTAGGTCTCTGAGTCCTGGCATTAGGTTCATTAGCTGAAATTCAGGGGTCTTTTTTCAGTCCTATTTTGTACGTTGGAGGGGAGAGAGTCCCGGGTCAGCTCACCCCGCCATTTTGCTCAAATCCTACCTGAACAGACTATGTTGTTAACTAAACAAGCTTCCGGCTGACGCCCCCACTGATTCTGAGGGGGCTTCTTTCTCAAACTCTCAGAGCCACACTGGCGGGAATGAGACCGCTCCTTCTACTGACGGAGCTACGCTGACTCTTTCTGCCTCCAGCGTCCCTCATGGGTCGGACAAGTGGGCGGGCGGTTCGTGCCTTGACTTCCCTCCGGACCAGGAGGCTGACTGCGTTCTTCCTTCTCAGCATCACCACCAGGAGGAGAGGTCCGCCCTGAGCCAAGGCTCAGGGCGCGGCCCCGCACCTCTGAGACCTGACTGCCAGGCGTCCCCCACACAAGTGCCAGACCCGCCCTCCCCGAGGCCTGGCCCCCAGGGACCGGCCACCTACCCGTGTCTGCTCGCTCAGGGTTCCTCTGCAGGATGGCTAAGCCTGTCCCTAGCCCTGACCCCAACCCCTAATTAAGGATGGTGCATTGTGCTGCATGTTTTAGATATCTCACTCTGTCAATTATTTGGGACTAGGAGAGACTACTTCTCTTCCTATTATTTTTCTGTTTGTTCATTTGTTTTTCCAGCAAAATCTCTATAGAATAGTCAATACGCTTATGCAATGATGTTCCACCTCATATTGGTCAGAGACAGGCTGGGTCCAGCCATCTGTGCCTAGAATAGAGTCTGGGGCCTGATGAAGACGTGTGAATGAATGGGACCTAAAAGTGTGGGGGGAGCACACACACGGGCCCCCAATGCCCAGGAGGTTCCAGGCAGACACAGAGCAAGGTGAAACGCCACAAGAACAGGCCTGGCTTGTCTGAGGACTGCTGGGAATTCCGTGTCACTGAAGCCAAGTGAGCAAGGGAGAGACTCCTGGGGGACGAGAACACTTGTCAGCCATTGTGCAGCCTGGTTTGACTCTGGGCGAGATGAAGAGCCAGGGGAGGGCTGGAGCAAGGAGGGGCGCCATCCCACTTACTGTGGCCCTGGTGCTGTGAGGCAGGAGCAGGGGCCAAGTCAGAAGCAGGGCCAGCCAGGAGGCCACAGGAGTGACGTGGGGAGCTCAGGCCGGGGTGTGAGCGGTGCAGAAGGCGACACGTGCTCAGGGCTGAGATGTGCATTTGCAGGGAGAACCAGGGCTGGCTCCGCAGGCATGTGACTGTGCTGTCATACGAGGCCCCTCGCTCAGGAGAGCCCCGTGCTTGCTCTCATGCTCTCCTGCTGCCATCCTGAGGTGCCGTCCCCCAGCTCTATCGTGTTATGATTGACGTGTAACATTGGGTGAGGTTAAGGACTGCGAGGCCATATTTTGACACACGCACATTTTGTGAAATGAATTGGACAGTAAGCATTGTGAACACCTCCCTCCCCTCCCATATTTACCTTTGTGTGCGTGTGTGGTGGGAACATTTCAGATCCGCTGTCTTATCAACATTCTAGTGTATCATAGAGTATTGATAACTGCAGTGATCATTCTGTCGAGTCGATCCCACAATTTATTCATCTTCTAAAGGAAAGTGTGTACCCTGTGTCCTACATCCCCCCACTGCCCCCACCTCCCAGCCCCCGGCAGACGCCATGCTGTTCTGTTTCCATGAGCTTGGCTTTTTTAGAGTCCACACTTAAAGAAAATGTAAGGTAAGAAAAATCCACATACTCACGTTTCAAGTCCTCTCCGTAACGGGACTTTGGCTGACTTCTCAGGGGCTCTGATTAGGGGCATGCTGCTCCCCAGGCACTGGGAGACTGGAAGGAGAATTCCTCCTCACAGTCAAAGGACCACTTTGGCCACTTTCTCACTCACCTCGTGGTTGTACATCTGGAAGTAAGCCGATTAAGTGTTTCTTCTCAGGAATATCTATCAGCCTCTTGTACATTTTGTCAGGATTAATTTCTGTGACGGTAGAGAATGTAACCTGTGTGTCCGTGCACTGAGGACATGTAGACTGCAGGGCAGCGCGAAGTGCTCCCAGCACAGGGAGTGAGTCCCCTGCCCACCTCTCCGCACACTGAGTGACAGCAACACAGACCATCCTGGATGCATAAGACGTCTCGTCGCGACTGAGTGATGGCACTCACATCAACCCACACCTGCTAGTACAGCTATTATCGTATCTTTCTGACATTTTAGAAAACAATGGCCCTTTGATAATCAATGGGAATCACCCTTTCAAAGAGCCAGTGATGCCATGAACTTTAATGAGTGACATCCTTGTCCTGTTCCATCAGTTTGTTCCCTGTGATTAGTTTGGGTAATCAGACACTGAGTCACACTTTTTACTGAATAAAATGTGTGCAAGCAAGAAAATTGGTTGTTTGTTCTAAAAGTAGCATTTGTGAACATATTGAAAAACCAATGGCCAGCCCGGTGGCATAGTGGTTAATAACGTTCATGTGCTCCACTTCAGAGGCCGGGGCGGGGGGGTTCTTGGGCTCAGATCTGGGTGCGGACCTACCCATTTCTCATCAGCCAGGCTGTGGCGGTGACTTGCATGCAAAACAGAGGAAGCTTGCCACAGATGTTAGCTCTGGGACAATCTTCCTCATCATAAAACAAAACAAATAAAACAAAACAACCCCAAAAGAGGCTTCTAGACCAAATTCTCTCTTTTTCCACTAGTACCACAATAATATTTCCTTTCCAGCCTCTTTGCTCTCTTCACTCTGTGCCCATGTGAAGTAGTGTTCAGCAAAGAAATGGGCTGGAAGGGCTGTTTGCATGTATAGGCTCAGTCCATGAAAACGTGCCTCAGGATGTGCCATACATTTCCCCTTTGCAACCTTCTGGAAGGAACCTAAGGACACGCCCAGAGCCGAATCCACATGTCGAAGAGGGCAAATCCCCAAATTGAAGGTAGCTGGGTCCTGACCCTCTGACTGGAGGAAAATCAATAGGCAGAGTCACTTGCTATTTGAAAGCTTGTGTTGAGATGCTATATGCAGGAAACAAACCTATATAATGTTCCAATAACTGATATTTTCATGTATCTGGGCCAGCAGATGACTTGACTTTACTTTAAAGAAGTCTGTAACAAAAATTGTTCTGAAGCAAGTTTTCCATGAAAAAATATGTTTCCAAATCTGGAAACAGTAAATAGCCCTTGAAGATCTGAAAGGGTAAATTAAAAATGTAATTCTTAAGTTTATTTATTTATTTTTTCTTATTATATAAGTTTGAGGTGTAGAGCATGATAATTTGCCCCCTGTGCATAAGTTTATTTAAAAAACAAAAATCACATTCTCTCCCAACAATTTTTTGATATTGAAGATGTAGCACATTTTAAATATATTACCATTCTTTTGTTTTCAGATAGTTTGTAGCTGGTAGGAGTGCAGATTACTTTCTTGTGCCTAAAAATATAATCGAACAGAGACAGTCAGGACCCGAATATTCTTCCTCACTTCATCAGTTTTGGATGCACTTGCTACACAGCTGGATTCCCTCCCCGACAAGCTCTCAGGCAGACCAGCTGTCCTCCAGGGCTTCAGAGAGCTGCGGATTCCTCGGAAGCACCTCTGGACCACAATTCAGGACCACAAATGAGGACGAGCCAACAGATTTTCAGCTCTCATCTTTGGCTTCAGTTCTCTGTGACTGTGATCAAGTCTGTAGGGCAGTTTATCAAAGAGGGTCTGATCACAAGCAGAGCTGCAGTCCTTTGAGTCTAACACCTAACATCCTGTGGAGACTCTGATGATGAAAATGGGTGGCTGTATTCTAGGGACTTGAAATGGGTGCTTTCATTGTGCCGTGGCATCGAGGCGGTCTTTTTCAAGGACTCCAAAGCCTGGTGACTCCCTTGTTCTCCAGGCCATGGCTCCAAGGGGTGGGGCATGTCCTGGGCAAGAGTGCAGCGCTGGCTGCAGCAGAGCGTCCTCAGGGCCATCAGCAAAGAGACTAGGGCACTCGGGTTTGAGTAATTTAGCACCATTTCCGGAAGGGGCGCCCATCCACCTCCAACTGTGAGTTCTGAGCCTCCTGCTCTGCCCCCGGTGTCCGGCAGGGGGCGCATGGACCTCCATTTGTGAGCAGCGTGGGGTGCCTGCGGGTTCTGCCAGAGGCCGCAGGAGCTGCATCCTCAGCGGGGAAGGTGCTTCGCTTGTCAGGAGGATGGAGGAGACACAGCTGCGGTCATGTTGGGGTCTCCTGCTCAGAAAGAATACACCTCCTGTCTGGCCCTCATGGCTGACGAGGGGGCTGCGTTCGGGGCCCCGCGACGTTTTTCTTAAACGGTCAGCACAGAAGCTTTATTTTCTGGGCTGTTCCCTCGTGGTTTATTCTCTACTTTCTCAGTCACGTTTTAAGAAGACTTACTTTACAAAAGTATCTCTTCATTGAGGTGTTGGAAGGCTCAGAATCACGGCATGCTGGGTATTTGTTGCATATTCAGGATTGTTTCTGGGGAGAAATTCTGATACAAATTAAAGGAGAAGGGCAACCTACATGACTGTGAAGTGAATATGCCAGATATTGGAACTTTTCAATCATGAGTGATGGGGACTGGCAGATGGCAGCCTGGGGTGAAAGGGGAAATGGTTGCAATCGTATAGGTGTCTTCTTTATTTTTAATGCTTAATGTGTCTTAGGATGTGAAAGTGACCGAAAAATGCCGTGTGTGGTTGGTGGTTTAACACCGCCTTACTTTCCAGCTCTGCAGGACTCTGCAGCATTGTCTTGTGCATTCTCAGCCTCAGCCTGGAATCAGCCTTTTCCTCAAGGAACGCTGGCTCCTTGTATGAGACAATGGCATTAAAAACGTGGATCTGTGAGCTCAGTGTGCTGGTTGCTCCGGGGTGTCCTTGCTTCTTGGCCCTCTCGGTGGCAGGATGCTTAAGTTAGGCTGGTGTGCTGACCTTACCGTGTGTACACTGTCTGCTATAAATGTGTCTATATGGAAACGGCCATGTTTAGATTAAGGTCAGCATCAGTTCAGAGCACGGCTTCCCACTCGAATGCATGGCCACATGGAGCCCTCCAGCCCACGCCCTGCCCTCCCCGAAACCTGCCCCTGCAGTAGTGGAACCCTGTCTCCTGCTGTCTGGCGACCACTCAGTCATTTCTCCAATCCCAGTCTAGATGCATAGGGGCCTCACAGTTATTAACCAGTAACTGTTGAGAAAGAACTTTATCAAGTAGGGTTCTTTGCTTGGTCGGTTTCTTTTCCTGTCGTTGTACAGATTCCAGTCATTTCCAAAGGTCCTTAGGTCAACACCACTTCCCCCACCACTTGCTGTGTGTTTTTTCCATTCTCAATATAGTTACACTCTTTAGTCTCATTTGCATTCCATCCAAGGATCCACCCACCTAAATCATTTTACTAATTTGTGTAAGTCAAGATTTGCTCTTTCTACTGTAGAAATCTGGGGATTTTGTCAAAGGCAGAGAGGCAAGTATCCGCCCCGCCATTAAAGCATCACACAGATTTCCTGACCTCTCCGCCCACACCATCCCCGCACAGCACTGGGAAGCTGATCTGCATATCAAATTGATTGCTTTGTGTTCGCAGAATGCCATATCAATGAGATCATACTCTACCCAGCCTTCACAGATGCTTCTTTCAGTTATAAAGATGAATTTGAGATTCCTCCATGTCTGTTCATCTTGATAGTTCTTTCAGTGTTGACACTTGATCGCATTACATTGCATGGATGTACCTCATTTGGGTGTGCTTTCATTTATTGAAGGTTATCTTTGTTCATTCAAGTTCCCTGCCCCTATAAATAAGGTGCAGCGTACATATGTGTGCTGGCTTTTTTGTTGACCTTCTATTTGAAAACAGTGTGCAAATGCCTAGGAAGATGGTTGAGGGATCACGAGTTAAGATGATGTTTAGCTTTGTAACAAAGTACCCAAGTGTCTTCCACAGCGGCTGCACCACTCGGCATGGGCAGCAGCGATGACAGAGAGTCTGTGCTGTCCTGCCCCCCAGCCATGAATTGATGTCGTCTATTTGTGTGTAAAGGTTGTCTCACTTTGTTTCAGTTTTCTTCTCTGTAATGATAAGTGATTTTGAGCGTCTTCTTGCATGCTTAATTTATGCTTATATCTTCGTTAGTGAGGTGTTTGTTCAGATCTTTACCCATTTTTAATTGGAATGTTTGTTTTCTTATTGTTGAATTTATGATGCTTTGTACCTTTTAATACAGCCTTTTCTTAGATATGCTTCTTGCAAAGATTTCTCACAGTCTAGAGTTGGTCTTTTTCTTCTCTTAGCAGTATTGTCACAGAGTAGAAAATTTTAATTCTAACAAAGTCCACCTTAACTTGATCTTTCTTTGAAGACTCATTCTTTCAATGTTGAGGATAAAAGGTCCTCATGAAAACCGAGGTCATATCTTCTCCTTTGCTATTTCTAGAATTTTAATAGCTTTGTAGTTTACATTTACATCCATGAACAATTTTGGTGAATATTTGTGTCATGTGGAAAGTTTGTGTCTTTGTTAATTGTTTTCCATAAGGTCACCCGATTGTGGCATCACCATTTGTTTAAAAGACTAACTTTTCTCCATCAAATTGCCTTTGATCTTTGGACAAAGATCAGTTGACCATGTTTGTGAGTCTATCTATGGACTCTGTGTTCTTTTCCATTTATCTACTGGCGCATTCTTACCCCGGCATCATGCTCGCTGTACCTTTTTAAATCCTGGAACGGGGAAGTGCGGCTTACTCAACTTTGCTCTTCAGTGTTGTGCAGGATAAAGGATATTCCAGCTGCAGAAACGGTTTGTAGATATCTACAAAGTATCTGACTGGGACATTGACTGGGGTTGTGTTGACTCTATAGGTCAAGTCGGGAAGAGCTGACATCTTAACTATACTGAGTCTACTGATCATGGAAGTGAAATATGTCTCCTATTAGGTAGGTTTTCTTTGCTAGCTTTCCACAGCATTTGGTAGTTTTCTGATACAGATTTGTCTTTACTTGTTTATATTTTTACACAAGGATTTTATTTATTTTCCTTTTGTACCCTTTTGTGAAGGGTATTTTCTTTTCTTTTAAGTTCCCCTCATTCATTGGCGGCACAGAGAATACGCACCGCGTGTTGCACTTTGACCTGTACTTCTTATCATAATCCACTCTCATCAAGGCCTGGGATACTGTGCCCATTTCCGTTTGAACTTCAGAAATTAAGGGACTGAACAGTGTGACCACTGAGCTGCTGTGCCTCGGCTTAGGAGTCCCTGCTTAGCCGTAGCCAGCTTGCTCCCCGGCTGGGGCACAGGGCTCACACCGCCGCCTTGTTCTGACCGGGGCCCCAGAGACCAGGGTGTGGCGCTGGGTGTGCTGCCCATGGATGCTGGTTCCTGGCCACAGTGAGACAAGAGCTTCCTGTCCCCAGGATCAATGTGCCGCTCCCTTGGGAAGAGGATGCTCCCTGCCCGCTGCCGGCCCAGCAGGGGCCTGGGTGCCTCCTCTGACCTCCTCCTTTGGTCGTGCGCACAGAGCTGCATGGTCTGGACTGTTCCCGGGGCTTGTTCTCTACTCCCTCAGGGCGTGTGTTCCTGAGGCCTCTTGTGCACAGGATCGTCCTTTACGGGGCTCATGGGGCAATCACAGCCCGCTGTGCTGTGTCACAGGCTCGCGGGGTTTGTGGGATGAATCGTGCACAGATTCAGACACACAGGTGCCCTCGTGAAAGGATGTGCGAGATGTCGGGCCTTCCCGGGGAAGGAGCTGGGAACACAGGACACGTCTGGAGACTACAGAATTCCTGGGCGAAAGGGAAAAAGTGTACAGATACACACGCACTACATGAATTGTTGATGGCTAATTTTTCCTGTAACGAGAAAGTAGCTAAAAAAATATTGCAAAGGTAAAGATGACGTATTAATACACGTTGTTTCAATATTTTAAGTATATCAGAGTGAGGAGTTATTACAGTTTTACTTTCCTGGCTTTAAAGGAAGACAAATTTATCTATAATATATTTAAAATACACTTCTTTGCTTATCTTGCTTTCAAATGAGAATATTACCATGATTGGCATTTTCTCATAACAGAGCTACAATCTTAAATATTTTTAAATATGAGCTCGTTGAAACATTTTTGCAGGATTCCAATGTGGCCAGTATTGTTAAACAACGATAATGAATCCAGGCCCCGACCAAATTGTTGGTAAGAATCTGATAAGACTATACCATGAATCAGTTTTCGACAATCCAAGCACAATGGTGATTTTTAAAATAACAGCATTGCATGCTGCTTAAAGCATTTAACATGAAATATACTAAACTTAAAGCTTCATCGTATTAAAGACCTAAGACAATGACAGTTTTGTAAATTAGATACATTCATTGCAAACGGATTTTCTCCTTTAAAAATGTAAAATCTGAAGACATCTTCTTTAAGTTTGTATATGTCCATTCAAAAGGTAAAAGTAAGATATCTATACCTTATTTTTATTATAAACGTCTTTCCCAGCAGAATTGATATTTTTATCTGTAGCTTCTTCCTTGCTCACTCCTTTATTTTCTTGTTGTTTATTGTGTAAATCAGAAAGTATGTTTCTGCGTCTCTCTCGCAGATTTCAGTTCCTTTCTCACGGCGGCCGTGGGCAAGGGGTGCGGCCTTGTACTCGGCGCGTCTTCATCTGGATCAGGAGTTTTCGCTGAGAGCTCCCTGGACAGTTTCCACTTGCTGCACACAGTCATCCCGTCATGGGAACTGCGTACAGATCTGTGGTCTCTTTGCACCAGGACACTTCTGCTTTCAGCCTGGGGTATTTCCCAATTTCATTTTACATTACATCTAATTCTAATAAGATAATATGTGATTTTCAGGTATGTATTATAAACTAACATGTTTTATACATATGTGTACACATATTTCAGCATTTGCTAAATGTCGTTAGTTTTCGTGGGACGGTGGCTGGTTGCATTTGATCTTGATGACCATTGGGGCACCAGTAGTAACCCTGGTGGGAGCACAGGCCAGGTTGTCAGCAGTGGAGATGGCGACAAGTGCTCAGATTTTAGATGCGTTTTTGCCAGATTCACAGGTGTGACACCTGTGCTGTCACACAAGGTCCTTCGTGCAGAAAAGCCCTTCCTTGATTTCCTGCTCCATTGTTGTCATCTTGAAATTCTTTTTACTTCACAGTTTTATTGACATATAGTTGATGTAATATAACATTGTTTGAGTTTAAGGTGTACAATGCGATGATTTGATACACATGTATATTGTGAAATGATTACCACTGTGAAATGATAAGGTTAGTTAACACCTCCATCACCTCCCATAATTACCATTTATTTGTGGGGAGAACATTTCAGAGCTACTCCCTTAGCAACTTTCAAGTATACAATGTAGTGTGTTAACTATAGTCACCATCCTGTCCATTAGATTCACTAGAGCTTACTCATGTAACTGGAAATTTGTAGCCTTTGACCAACATCTCCTCATTTCCTCTGTAACTAAGCAAAAGGGGCGCCTTCTGCTCACCACAATCTCATGCCAGTCAATTGCACACAGGCCTGTGGTTGAGAAAGGAAAATTTATGCAGTTAGCTAGCATAATCGGAAGATGGCGGACTAGTGTCCGAAAGAACCACCTTCCAATCCTACAGAACCTTGAGGCAGTTTATGGAGGGGAGATGGGCAGGGAAAGAGAGGGTTTAGGGATGTCGACCATCCGGTGTGACAAACTGCAAGGCGCCGAGTTATCTCTTTGGTCTGTCATTCATGACGGGTAGCAGTGCAGGATTTTTCTTTCTGGAGGTTGTCATGTTCCTGGGGAACTCAGAGAACAAAGTTGTCTTGTCACAGCTGGAGGATGTACATAAGCAAGAGTCTCAGAATGAGCAGGTGATGTATTTTGCACCAGGGAGAGGTGCTTAATCACCTAGGCTGCGTGCAGGCGAGAAGGTATTCCCAGAGACTAGTGCGTCAGGGTCCTGGTTACAGAATTGCTTCCTTTCCTAAGCTGGCTTCCCTCATGCTAACTTCAGATCTAGCTGTTAGACTCCCACCACCAGCCCCTGGCAAAAACCATTCTGTTCTCTGTTTCTCCGAGTTTGGCTCTTTTAGATTACACATATAAATGAGATTTTACAGTATTGGTCTTTCTCTGTCTGACTTATTTCACCCAGCATAATGCCCTCCAGATCCTTCCTTGTCACAAATGGTAGGATTTCCTTCTTTTTTATGGCTGTATAATATTTCCTTTTCTGTATATACCTCATGGTCTTTCTCATTCATGTGTTGCTGGACACTTCGTATGTTTCCAGGTCTTGGCTATTGGGAAGAATGCTGCAGTGAACATGCGAGTGCAGAAATCTCTTCAAGATTCTGATTTCGTTTCCTTCGGATATATACCCAGAATGGGTTTGCTGGATTACACGGTAGTTCTGCTTGTAATTTCTTAAAGGTGTACAGTGTGTTGATTGATCCATTTATATATTTCATATGATTACCATCATAGCTGTAGATAACACTTGTATCACATCACATGATTGTAACTTCTTTTGTGGTGAGAACATTTAAGAACAGATCTCTTAAGAATTTTGAAGTATATAAGCTAGTGTTTTTGCCTGTAATCACTGTGCTATGCACTGGATCTTGAGAACTTATTCCTTTTCTAGTTGCACGTTTTTACCCTTTAACAACATCTCCCCAATTCCCCCACCCCTCTGCCCCTGGTAACCACCATTCTACTCTCTGTTTCTATGAATTCAACATGTGAGATTCCATATATGATGATGTCATAGGATATTTGTCTTTCTCTATCTGGCTTATCTCACTAAGTCTAATGCCCTCAAAGTCCACCCATGTTGTTGCAATTAGCAGGATAGCCTTCTTTCTCATGGCTGAAGAACATTCCCTTGTGTGTGCATACACCTCATTGCTTTATCCATTCATCCGTTGATGGACACTTGGGTTGTTTCCATAGCTTGGCTATATTACTCGCTGCAATAAACATGTGACTGCAGATATCTTTTCCATATCCTGTTTTCGCTTCCTTTGGATGTATAACAGGAAGTGGGATTACTGGAGCATACGGTAGTTCAACTTTTAGTTTTTGAGGATTGTCCGTATTATTTTCTATAGTATTTGAACCAATCAACATCCTCACCAACAGTGCACAAAGCTTCTTTATTCTCCACAATGTGGCCAACACTTACCACTTGTCTTCTTGATGACAACTATTTGAACAGGTGTGAGGTGATAGCTCAACGTTGTTTTGATTTGCATTTCCCTAATGATTAGCGATGTTGAGTATTTTTTTAATGTACCTGTTGGCCATTAGGATTTCTTCTTTGGAAAAATATCTATTCAGATCCTCTGCCCATATTTAAATCGGATTATTTTGGGTTTTTTGCTGTTGAGATGTATGAGTTCCTTTTATATTTCGGGTACTAACCCCTTCTCCACTCTACAGTCTGTGAATTGTTTCTCCATTCCATACGTTGTTTTTACATTTTCTTGATTGTGATTATGCTGTGAAGAAGCTTTATAGTTATAGTTTACAGCTATATAGCTTTATAGTTCCAATTGTTGATTTTGCTTTTGTAGCTTGTGCTATCGATGTCATATCCAAAACGCAATTGCCAAGACCTGAGTCAGGAGCTTCTTCATGTATTCTCCCAGGAGTTTTAGGATTCAGGACTTAGGGTAAGTCTCTAGTCCACTTTGAGGTAATATTGTGAGTGGTGCAATTTAGGGGTCCAATTTCATTTTTCTGCCTATGAGTATGCAACGTTTCCACCACTACTCATTGAAAAGACTATCCTTTTCCCATTCACAATAGCATCAAAAACAATAAAATTTTTAGGAATACATTTAAGCAAGGAATTGAAAGAACTGTACAATGAAAACTACCAGACTTTGGTGAAAGAAATTGAAAAAGATAAAAACACGTGGAGAGATATCCTGTGTTCATGGACTGGAAGAATGAATACTATTAAAATGTCCACAATCCCAAAGCCATCTCCAGATTCAGTGCAATCCCTATCAAAATTTCAATGGCACTTTTTCATAGATACAGAAAAAACAATTCTAAAATTGGATGGGACCACAAAAGACCCCAAACAGCCAAAGCAATTTTGAGAAGGAATAAATCTGGAGGCATCACACTTGCTGACTTCAAACTATATTACAAAGCTATAGTAAATTATGCCAATGGGATAGTGGCCTAGAGAACAAGGGAGCAGAATAGGTAGCCTAGAAATAAACCTCTGCATGTGAGGTCATGTAATTTTTGATAATGGAGCCAAGAACACGTAATGGCGGAAAGCATAGTCTCATCAACAAATGGTACTGGGAAACTGGGTAACTCCTTCTAATGTTTTGAGGAACTTCTAAACTGTTTTACATCATGGCTGTACTAATATATATTCCTAGCAGCAGTGCAGAAGGATCTCCTTTTCCCCACATCCTTGTCCACACCAGTTTTCAAGTATAGCCATTCTAACAGGTGTGAGGTATTATTTCATTGTGGTTTTGATTCACATTTCCCTAACGACTAATGATGTTGAGCATCTTTTCATGTACCTGTTGGACGTTTGTACGTCTTGGCAAAACGTCTGTTAAGCCCTTCTATCCGTTTCTTACTCAGATTGTTTTGTTTTTGTTTTCTTGTTATTGAGTAGTATGAGTTATTTACAAACTCAGAAGATGACTTGCTAATATTTTCTCCCATTTTACAAGCTGCCTTTTCATTTTGTTGA
The DNA here is from genome assembly GCF_041296235.1 of Equus asinus. Taxonomy (NCBI): domain Eukaryota; kingdom Metazoa; phylum Chordata; class Mammalia; order Perissodactyla; family Equidae; genus Equus; species Equus asinus. The sequence continues at coordinate 61,514,652 of NC_091794.1, forward strand.
TTATTTATTTTGCTGTGTGTAAGTTTTTAGATAGTTGTAGTCTCATTTGTTTATTTTTGCTTTTCTTGTCTTTCCTTTTGGGGTCATATCCAAAACGTCATTGCCGTGACCCATGTGAAGGAGCTTTTCTCTTATGTTTCCTTTAGGAACTTTATGGTTTCAAGTCCTACATTTAAGTCTTTCATCCATTTGGAGTTAATTTTTGGGAGTGGTCTAAGTTGGGGGTCCAATTTCCTTCTTTTGTCTGCGGTTAGCCGGTTTTCACAACACCACTGACAGAAGAAATTATTCTTTCCCCGTAGAGTATTCTTGGTTTCCTTGTGAAGGATTAGTTTACCATATATGCATGGGTTTCGCTGAGGGCTCTTGATTCTGTTCCATTGGTTTCTGGGTGTGTTTTAATGCGGGTATTATACTGTTTTGATTACCATAGCTTTGTGGTGTAGTTTGAAATAAGGAAGCGTGATGCCTCCAGACTTGTTCTTCTTTCTCAGGATTGCCTTAGCTATTATTTGGGGTCTTCGTGACTCTATAGATATCACTGAAATCTGGTTGATTGATGGTGCTGTTGAGGTCAACTGTGTTGTTACTGATTTTCTGCCTGCTGGATCTGTTCATTGCTAACAGAGTGATGCTGAAGTCTCCAACTATGATGGCGGAATTGTCTATTTCTCCTTGCAGTTCTATCAGTTTTTGTCTCACACACTTTGATGCACTGTTGTTAGGTACTTAGATAGTAAGGATTATTACGTGTTGGAGTATTGACACCTTTGTTATTATGGAATACCTTATCCCTGATCATTTTTCTTGTCCTAATGTCTGCTTTGTCTGAAATAATATAGGTATTCGAGGTTTCTTTTAATTTGTGTTAGCAGGATATATCTTTGTCTATCCCTTGTAATTTGTGTATATCCTTAAAGTGGGTTTCTTATGCGGAACATATAGTTTATTTTGTGTTCTCTGACAGTCTCCATCTCATAATGGTATACTCAGACCATTCACATTTAGTCTGGTTATTGCTGCATTTGAATTAATATCTGTCACGTTTGTAATGGCTTTCTACTTCCTTCTTTTCTTCTTTTCTCCTTCTCTGCTTTAAACTGAACATTTAATTTTATTTCATTTTGTCTCCTTTCTTAGAGTATCAATTATAGTTCTTTCTAAAACGTTTTTAGTGTTCGTCTTACACTTTGCACTATATGTTTACAACTAACCTGGGTCCACTTTGAAATAACGCTATACTACTCCATGGGTCGTGCAAGTCCCATGTAACAGGATATTCGCAATTCCGCTCCTGCATTCCTTATAAAATTGTTGTCGTTCATTTCACTCATGCCTATGCTGTAATCACATCATTACTATTAATTTGAACAAACTTTTACCTATTAGGTCAATTAAGAATAAGAAAAAGAAAAGATTTATCTACCTTCATTGATTCCTTCACCAATGCTCTTCTTTACTTTATATAGAGTCGAGTTTCTGACCTATATCATTTTCCTTCTCCCTGAAGCCCTTCTTTTTTTTCTTTTTTTTTTACTTTTTATTAAGATGATGATAGTTTACAAGCTTGTGAAATTTCAGTTGTGCATTATTGTTAGTCATGTTGTAGGTGCTCCGCTTCACCCTTTGTGCCCTCTCCCCACCCCCCGTTTCCCTTGGTAATCACCAATCAGTTCTCTTTGTCTCTATGTTCACTTCCACGTATGAGTGGAGTCATACAGAGTTTGACTTTCTCTATCTGGCTTATTTCACTTAACATAATACCTTCAAGGTCCATCCATGTTGTTGTGAACGAGACGATTTTATCTTTTTTATAGCTGAGTAGTATTCCATTGTGTATATATACCATAATCTTCTTTATCCAATCATCTACGAGGTTGATGGATGTTTAGGTTGCTTCCACATCTTGCCTATTGTAAATAATGCTGCGATGAACATAGGGGTGCATGGTGCTTTTGGAATTGCTGATTTCAAGTTCTTTGGCTAGATACCCAGTAGTGGGATGTCTGGGTCGTAAGGTATTTATATTTTTAATTTTTTGAGAAATCTCCATACTGTTTTCCATAGTGGCTGCACTAGTTTGCATTCCCACCCGCAGTGTATGAGAGTTCCTTTTTCTCCACAACCTCTCCAACATTCATCACTTTTTGTGTTGGTTATTTTTGCCATTCTAACAGGTGTAAGATGATATCTTAGTGTAGTTTTGATTTGCATTTCCCTGATGACTAGTGATGGTGAGCATCTTTTCATGTGTCTATTGGCCATCCATATATCTTCTTTGGAGAAATGTCTGTTCATGTCCCCTGCCCATGTTTTGATTGGGTTGTTTGATTTTTTGTTGTTGAGCTGTTTGAGTTCTTTATATATTATGGAGATTAACCCTTTGTCAGATAAATAACTTGTAAATATTTTTTCCCAACTCGTGGGCTGCTTGTTTTTTTCAATCCAGGTTTCCCTTGCCTTGAAGAAGTTCTTTAGTCTGATGAAGTCCCATTTGTTTATTCTTTCTATTGTTTCCCTTGTCTGAGGAGTTATGGTGTCTGAAAAGATCCTTTTGATACTGATGTCAAAGAGTGTACTGCCTATATTTTCTTCTAGAAGACTTAGTGTTTCAGGTCTAATCTTTAGGTCTTTGATCCATTTTGAGTTTATTTTTGGGAACGGTGAAAAAGAATGGCCAATTTTCCTTCTTTCACATGTGGCTGTCCAGTTTTCCCAGCACCGTTTGTTGAAGAGACTTTCTTTCTCCATTGTAGGCCCTCAGTTCCTTTGTCAAAGGTTAGTTGTCCATAGATGTGTGGTTCTATTTCTGGGCTTTCAAGTCTACTCCGTTGATCTGTGCACGTGTTTTTTGCACCAGTACCATGCTGTTTTGACTACTGTAGCTTTGTAGTATGCTTTGAAGTCAGGGATTGTGATGCCTCCAGCTTTGTTCTTCTTTCTCAGGATTGCTTTAGCAATTCAGGGTCTTTTGTTGCCCCATATGAATTTTAGGATTCTTTGTTCAATTTCTGTAAAGAATGTCATTGGGATTCTGATTGGGATAGCATTGAATCTGTAGATTGCTTTAGGTAGTATGGACATTTTAACTATGTTTATTCTTCCAATCCATGCGCATGGAATGTCTTTCCATTTCTTTATGTCGTCATTCATTTCTTTCAGGGAAGCCTTGTAGTTTTTGTTGTATAGGTCTTTCACTTCCTTGGTTACATTTACCCCAAGGTATTTTATTCTTTTTGTTGCTATTGTGAATGGGATTGAGTTCTTGCGTTCCTTTTCTGTTATTTCGTTGTTGGAGTCTAGAAATGCTACTGATTTATGAATGTTGATTTTTGTATCCTGCAACTTGCTGTAGCTGTTGATTATTTCTAATAGTTTTCCCATGGATTCTTTGGGGTTTTCTATATATAAGATCATGTCGTCTGCAAACAGCGAGAGTTTCACTTCTTCATTGCCTGTTTGGATTCCTTTTATTTCTTTTTCCTGCTGACTTGCTCTGGCCAAAACCTCCAGTACTATGTTGAATAAGAGTGGTGAGAGTGGGCACCCTTGTCTTGTTCCCGTTCTCAGAGGGATGGCTTTCGGTTTTTGCCCATTGAGTATGATGTTAGCTGTGGGTTTGTCATATATGGCCTTTGTTATGTTGAGGTACTTTCCTTCTATACCCATTTTATTGAGAGTTTTTGTCATAAATGGGTGTAGGATCTTGTCGAATGCTTTCTCTGCATCTCTTGAGATGATCATGTGGTTTTTGTTTCTCATTTTGTTAATGTAGTGCATCACGTTGATTGACTTGCGGATGTTGAACCATCCCTGTGTCCCTGGTATAAATCCCACTTGATGATGGTTTATAATCTTTTTAATGTATTGCTGTATTTGGTTTGCCAAACTTTCGTCGAGGATTCTTGCATCTATGTTCATCAGTGATATTGGTATGTAGTTTTCCTTCTTTGTGTTGTCCTTGTTAGGTTTTGGGATCAGGGTGATGTTGGCTTCATAGAATGTGTTAGGGAATGCTCCACCTTCCTCAATTTTCTGGAGTAGTTTGAGAAAGATAGGTATTAAATCTTCTTTGAATGTTTGGTAGAATTCTCCAGAGAAGCCGTCTGGTCCTGGGCTTTTATTTTTGGGGAGGTTTTGGATTGCTGTTTTGATTTCTTTACTTGTGATTGGTTTATTCCGATTCTCTATTTCTTCCTGCTGAAGCACTTCTTTTAATATTTTGTGTATGGCATGTCTGCTGGCAAGCAGATCCCTCAGTTTGTTTGAGAAACTCTTCAGTTCCTCTTTCCTTTTGAAGGATGGCTTCACTGGATGTAGAATTCTCCTCTTCTCCTGCATGTCTTCTAATGAGAAGGGCACTGTAATTCTTACCCTTTTTGCACTAAAGGCTTTAGCTCCTCTTGGCTCTTTCAAGAGTCTCTGTGCCTTTGGGTTTCTGCAGTTTGAGTATATGCCTAGATGTAGATGTTTTGGTATTGGTTATTTGTGGTGATCTCTGAGCTCCCTGGATCTGTGTTTTGGCATCTGTCATCCCTTTGGGAAAGTTCTCAGCTATTGTTACTTCACATATTTTTCTTCTCCTCTCTCTTTTTCTTTTCCTTCTGTTATTTCCATTGTGGATAGGTATTACTTTTGTAATTGTCCAAAATTTTCAATATCCTATTTCCCCCCACACACCCCCATTCTCTCTTTTTGCATTTCAGTTAGGAAAGTTTCTATTGGTGTATGTGCAGATTCCAAGATCCTTTCCTCAGCCTTGTCCATCAAAGGCATTCTTCACTCTCTTACAGTGTTTCTGGTTTACAGCATTTTCTTGTGTTTCTTTCTTACCACTTCCTCTCTCTTCTTACGTTCCTCATCTGTTGTTGCATGTTGTCCGTTTCTTCCATTATTGTCCTTAGCATATTAATCACAGTAATTTTAAATTCTAAGTCTGATAATTCCAAAATCTCTGCCATATCTGAGCAGGGTTCTGATGCTTGCTCTGTCTCTTCTGACTGTATTCTCTCTTGTCTCTAGCATGTCTTGTTTTTTTTGAAAGGTGGACATGATGTACCAGATAATAGAAACTGAGGCAAATAGGCCTTTAGCTTGAGGTGTCATGTTAACCTGGCTAGCGTTCTGGCTGTGTGTCTAGTCTCTACTGTAGTGGCCACTGTACATGACAGGGCATCAGATTCCTCTAATGTCCTTATTTTTTGTCTCCTCTCTTGCCTTGAGCTTCTTTATGAACTTTTTCATATGGTCTGTACCTTGTGGCTTTTCTGCTTTCATTAGTGGGTCATAACATATTAGAAACTATCTACCTAAAAAAAAAAACCTCACTCTTGGCTCACTGGAATGATGATAAAAACCACCAGGGCATCAGTAAGAACTTCTTTGTTTTATAGCTGCTGTGGGATTTATTCCATCAGGAAAACAGGTAGCGCTAAACTGGAGTTTGGTAAGGGTTCAGGGTGTATACAGCACGTATTTCTGTTTAAGAGCTCTGATGCTTTACATGGGCTGGACTGAACTTTCAGAAGTGTAGTCTATGTAAAGAATATTACAGACACGCCAGGTTTTGTCTATAGTCGCCTCCCTCACTTAACCATGGACTTCATGTCTTCTTTGCCATAGGAAGTGGAGAGGCTGCCGGTTTTTAAGCCTGTGCCTTTGTCCTCACAAGCCCTGGGTGGACTGAGTGGGAGTCAGGTACACAGGTTGAAGATGCTTTATCCGGGACTCCTCTTAGTATTGTCATAAGTGCTCCTTTATCTTTCTCATTCCTGTTTCTAATGTGGATACTCCCAAATTAGTTCTAGGTGATAATGTTTTACTTCTGCTGAGAATGATCTTTTATTTCCCTGACCTCTTTCTTTATTTAGGAGATATTTTACTTTTTAGAGTATTTGGAAAATACTGTATATTTCAATGAATATTTCCCCATATATAAAGCCTGCCATCTGACATTGCTTAAATTGGTACCTCTGCAATAAAGAGAAAATAAATTTTTCTTTAATTTGTATGTTCTACATGCGCTTTGCTGCTCCTTACTTTATTCCTAGGAGTTACCCAGTAGAATTGAACTAATTAGCCATTTTTATTTGTATTGAAACACTAGAAAAAAGTGTTTGTGGCACATGGAATTTGTAGTTAACTTGGTCCTCCTAAGCATTTTTATAAGAACTGCCTAGCCTAAGTCCGGGCTCTGCAGTGAGGGTGGTCTCTGCCCAACAGGGAGAGCAGAGTCCTCCCTTGTCACCCATGGGGAAGAAACGGAAAGAGCCAGGTGCTGCTGAAGAAGCTGGAACGTAATTTCCAGTTAAACGTCACTTTTTAATTTTTATTTTAAAATCACATGAATCAAGTTAGACTATGACCAAATATGGCTTATTTCAGCAATGAGGCTAGTCAGATATTAGAAAATCTATCATCGTAATCCATTGTGTCACGAAAATGAAGGAGAAAGTCCCACGATTACATAAATAAATAGAGAAAAGTAGTTTGGTAAACTTTAGCCAGAATTTCTAATAGAAAGTCTAAGTAAAATAGAAATAGAAAAAAAAATACCTCAATGTAATACTCGGTTTCCAAAAAACTGACAGCAAAGGGTACGCTAAGTAGCAAAAGACTCAAACTATTTTGAGTAAAGCCGGGACTATACAGACTTTCCTACGATTTCATTATTATTTGACATTGTTTCAGATATTCTAGATCTGACCTGTTCAATAGGGTAGCTATTAGTCACATGTCGCTATTTACATCTAAAGTAATTAAACTTCAATAAAATTTAAAGGTTTCTCAGTCTCACTAGGCACACTGAAAGTGCCCTACAGCTACGTGTGCCTAGTGGCTACTGTGTTAGCACAGCTGTAGAACATTTCCATCATCAGAAAACTCCATGGGCCATGCTGTTCTAGAGAATGAAGTCAGAGAAGAGTATCTGTATGTATAGTATGAAAGATGAGATTAAATGATCCATCTCTTTTGGTTAACATATGTTTATATACGTAGACAACCCAGGAGATTTTAGTAACCAAAATGTATAATGAATGAGCCAGTTTAGATCCAACATAAACACACAACAATGAATAATTTTCTGTGTTATAGCTGTATACACCTAGAAAGGGAAATGAGACAAACATTACATTTACAAGAGCTGAAAAAACAACTCACAAGCCAGACACAGAAATAGATCTACTGCCTGATTTCACTTATGTGTGGAATCTAAAGTAGTCATACTCATAAAAGCAGAGTAGAGTGGTGGCTGGGTCTAGGGGGGTTGGCGGGAAATGGGGAGACGTGGGTCAAAGGGTACAAAGTTCCAGGGCTGTAGGATGAACACGTGCTGGTGACCTAATGCCCAGCATGGTGACTGCAGCTCACAATCCTGAATTGTGTGCTTGAAATTTGCTGAGAGTGAATCTTCAGTGTTCTCAGCACAAAAAAATCATAACTGTGTGAGGTGTGGATATGTTAATGAGCTTGATTCTGGTAATAATTTCGCAAAGTATACATATATGAAAACTTCGCCTTGTACTCTTTCTAGTGAAGACCACGTACCCAGAAGCTCCAGAAAAGAGGAGAGACTTATTCCACTGTAAACATTAAAAGTGTATTTTTAGAAAGAGAAATATAAATCAATTTATTCTGATATTTCCACTTCAACATTAAGACTAAAGAGTTTGTTCTCAACTTCCTTAATTTTATATTCATCTCTCTTTTATGCTGAAATCTCAGTTGCTAATTGCATTAACATAGTTATTTCTTTACTTTCTTCTACGATATATATCTTACAGCTTAAAAATAACAATTCCAGTATTATTACTAACAAATATGATTATTGAATGTCATTTACAATTTCTTTTGGATTCCTTTTGTCTTTGGGGTATCTCCTACCAGTTTTGTGCAATTACTGTGCCTTAAGAAACCTGGAATAATTCTCTCTGTTGCTCCTGCCAACAGCTGACTTATATTTAAGAGTCATTTGTTGTATTTGTTTTCATGTTTTAGGAATTTTTGGGTGTAATTTTTATAACTATGAAAATAATTCCAAAGTGAAAATGATGAAACACATTCGGAGAAGTCTAGCTTCCCCTCCTGACCCCCAACCACCTGTTCCTTCTTCTTAGAGGTAACCATGTTTATTAGGTCTTAGTTTCTACTTCCATTGTTTATTTTGAAAACATAAACAAGTAGTCATATCTGGTCTTATATTGCCCCTTTGTTTTGTGAAAAGTACCTCCTGTAACACTGTCCTGAACCTTGCTCGTTCCCGTCCTGGTGTGTCCTGGAGATCAGTCCATAGCAGTATATGGAAACCTTCCTCATTTCCTTTGACAGCTGCATGGGGTTCCATTGCTCCAATGCACCATATTTTATCCAGGAAATCTTTTATGATGGACTCTTGCTGGCAAAAGTTATTGCTGCTGGGTGTGTGGGAAAAAAGTACTCTGAAATAATAGGAAATATCTATTTTGGCCTCTGCTCCCAGTTCCTGGCACAGAGCTCCTGAAACCTTGTGCCCTCCTAAATGATGGAAGCACCAGTAGCATCTTCTGTTCTAGCATTTGTTCTTTGAGCCTGGGTCCTGACACAGAGCTCCTGAATCCTTTGTAATTTCCTGGGTGATAAGAGCATCACTTGTTCTAACGAGGTGACTCTTCGTGGGTTCCTGAATAACTTCAGGATCTGAGCTCATCACCAGAAAGGCCAAGGGGTGATGAGAAGTTTGGCACTTTCAGTCCTACCCCATCCTCCAGGAAGGGCAGAGGGTCAGGAAATGGAATTAGTGTCCATCAGACCTATGTGATGACGCCTCCATAAAAATCCCACTAGTACAGGGTTTGGAGAGCTTCTGAGTTGGTGAACACGTTTACACACCAGGAGGGTGGCACATCCCAAACCCACGGGGACAGAAGCTCCTATGCTCAGGGCCCTTCCTGACCTCGCCCTATAAATGTCTTCATCTGGCTCTTTATCCACATCCTTTATTATGCCCTTTAATAAACCCGTAAATGTAAGTGTTCCCTGAGTTCTGTGAGCCATTCTAGCAAATTGTCACACCCAGGGAGGGGGTCATGGGTGCCCCAGTTGATAGCTGGTCAGTCAGAAGTGCAGGTGACAACCTGGCCCTTTTCAACTAGCGTCTGCAGTGGGGCCAGTCTTGTGGGACAGAGCCCTTAACTTGTGAGCTGTGGTGCCCACTCTAAGTAGTCAGCGTTAGAACGGAGTTGAATTGGGGAAGCCCAGCTGGGGTTGGAGGATGGCTTGGTGTGTGGAGCACTGCCGGGGTCCAGCCTCGGCAGAGTCCAGGTTCCCGCGGGAGAGACGGCGTCGGCGAAAACCTGAGGGAGGGGGAAATAAAGAGGACGTGAGACTTGGGTTGGTGTTAGCAAGTCCACCTTTACTGTGCACAAGTGTCGTTTATATATTTTTCAGGATTAGTACAGAAATGGTTCTACAAATATTCTCAGAGAGATAAGGAAGTAAAAAATGAGCACAAGAATATTTATTAGCATTCTATTCTATAGAGCATAAGGTTAATGGTAGTCTTCTCCGCAATTAACTAGTGTTTGTTGTCTCTAAGCTAAAGGAGATAGGTACCTAGACACCTGTTGTAATTCATGGCAAAGTTAAATCAAAGAGAGAAGGTCCAGGCCTCCGGACAGGACAGCAGTCCGTCTGGTTGCATCCTGGTGGAGCCATCCCTGCCTCCCTCAATCATTTACGCCATTAGTGTAGATGGTTAATGGGAACAAAAGGCGACTCCAGGGTGTCTTATCCCCAGGGCTATCTGCATTCTCAGCGGGCAGTTAAACATCTTTACTTTTTCCGCGCCCTTTAGGGGTGGAAGCATTCCTTTGTCTTTTAGATTGTAGAGCTAACAGTCCTTTAAGCACACTGCCGGAGAAAGTATCAGTTTGTTAGTAAAGTAAAGGGCTGAAAAGCTAAGCTAAACTATATATCTTCAGGAATAAAAAACAGAAATAAGTATAAACATAACCTTACTAGAAAGCGTGCATATAATTCAGAAAATATCAGGGGTGTCGGCCGGCCATTCTTCGCCGAGGGGCCTTCTTGCACCCCTCGGCCATTCTACTCATCAATCATTTATTATTTATTGCTTTTAGGAGAAAACCTCTATAACATTTTAACAGAAAGCAGAAGGTCCAGAATAATATGTAGATACTTGTTGATCATCCAATTAACCAACCAACTTAGAAGCACGATGCATATATATTTAGACAAAGAACTGGAGGGAGAAGGAAACATTAAGCAGACAGAGGCCATAAACCTAATTCGACATCTTACCTGGGCAGGATTCCTTTCTGATTGTCTCAAATGGGACTGTGTGCTCCTCCAATAATTAACTGAAAAATATCTTGAAAGTTACCTGCAGGTGGTCACATTCTCTTACTATATCTAATATTCCCAGGAGGTAGTGCCTCCCAAGCAGCCACCCAAAGGAGTGAAAACTGGAGGTTAAGAAAGGAAAAGGAATGAAGGGCAATTAGAAGCAGCACAGGTTTCAGAACTATGTGAGGGGCTGGCCAGTTATTCTTCACCAAGGGGCGACCCTGCACCCCTCGGCGTTAATCGGCTGGACCCTGTCAAACAGCCGATCAAATGATGTAGCCACGGCTCCCAGCAGAGCACCCACACATCTGGCGTCAGGAGTGCTGTGTGGCAGTGGAGTGAGAGTCAGGAGGCCCGCGGGAGGAAGAGTGTTTTTTCTGTGCAGGCACTCTCACACATTGATGGGAGAAATATTTAGTATTACAGCCATGGTAAGCAATCTGGTGAGAGGTATTGAAGATTTTAAAGATGTATATAATAATGTCTCATCTTTCCAAACAATGATCAAAAAAACGTAACTACTTTATGTGTCTATCTGTCTATCCATCTGTCTGTCTAGGTGTATCTCTGTATGGGGAAAATAAAAAGATACGTACTAGGTTGTTGAGATGTGGGGCGGGGGTAGAAGTGGAGAAGACTTAGGGTAACCCAGAAAAAGCAAAAGAAAAAAAGGCTGTGGTTGATCAATAAAGCACGTGCATATTCACACTGGTGCATCTAGGAAAAACTGTGTGAATATACATGGAATATTTTAAAAACTATTTAGCAAATATAATGGGGGAAAAGTTGCCATTTAATATAGCAGTGTAAACTTTTAGGTTGCCCGGGAATGAGGTGGATGTAGAGGCCTGTGTGTAGAGAACTTTGCGTCTTACTGAGAAACATAAAGAAGGCTGGACAGAGGCATTGCGTGTTCCCAGGAGGAGACTCGATACTGCAACACTGTCTGCTCTCAAATTATTTTTCCCTGGATTGCAGCTCCCGTAGGATTCTTATGCTGCAATTTGATGAAATAGTCTGTATTTCATGAAAGAGAAACAGCCCATTTTGGGGGAGCACAACAGGCGCACAACAGTAAGCAGTACAGCATGGCAGTGGTGCAAGGCTGGGTGGTGGGTGGGTGACCAACTGTCCCAGTTTGCCCGGGACTGAGGGTGCCCAGGGGCTGCCAGCGCTAAAACTGATACAGTCCTGAGCACACTGGGGTGAGTGGTCGGCGTAGCCGTGGGAAAGAGCGGGCAGCTCAGAAGAGCAAACGTTCACAGGGAACAGAGGATCACACATCAAGGGGCCAAGGAAGGACTCTGTAAGAGGTGGTGCTCAGAGGAATGGTAACTATTTGGAAAAGAGCAAATCAGACCCCCCTCATACCATATTCCAAAAGAAATCCCGTATGGTTTGGTGAATTAGATATACATAAAAAGTGAAAATGTGAAACAGTGAGAATTTCTATAGGTAAACATTTCTGCCATTCTGATGTAGGAAAGAACGTTCTAAGAATAAATCCAGCAGAAGATACCACAGAACAAAACACTGATCCATTCGAATATAGAGTTTATTTTTCATATACATCAGGAAACAGCACACACAAATGAGAAAGGGAGATTATAAATTGGAAGGAGGATTTGCAAAAATGAATGCTAGGCAAAACCCGCCTCAGCCAGAGGAGCCCAGGGAGCCCTGGCGGCTAACCGTGCGGTGCATCCTGGGTGGGACCCTGGGACGAGGGACTTAGGTGGGAACAAGGAAACAGAGTGACGTGTGGACTGCAGCTCGCAATAGCGCGTCAGTACTGGTTCACTACCACCGGCAAACGTACCATCCCACGGAAGGTGTTCACAGCGGGGAAACTGGGTGTGGGGCATGTGACAGCGCTCTCTACTATCTCCCAACTTTTCTGCAACTCCAGAGCTGTTCTAAAATCAAAGTTTATTAAACATATTCCTGATAAAACTGGCTAATATCTATACTATATAACTATATAAAACCTAATAGACAATATATTATATATAACATATATTATATATAACATATATGCATATGTACACACATAACATATAATACATATACCGCAATGTATAACATAATGTAATATATAACTATACAACATAGAAATTAGAAAAATGAACATGTCTAAAGAAACATGGACAAAGCACATAAATAAGGAAATAAGTGGAGATGAGCAGCACTCGGGGCCCCTCGTGGTCAGCTTCACGGTCTGTGCGTACTCTGAGGCTGTTCAAACATATGGAAGAAGAGTGTGGCATCAAGGGCGCAGGTTTTGCAGACACATCTCAATTCAAGTCGAAGCACCATCAGCGGCCGTGTGATTTGGGGCGAATCACTTCACATTCTTTCTAAGGCCCAGTCTCTCGTCTGTAAAATAATGCCAATAACACATGTAATCCATAGGGGTTTTGTGAAAATCAAATGGGATTATTCAAGTCTTTAGCACAGTGCCTGGCAGATAGCTTAGTAAATAGCAACTCACACTAACTTACAGATGAGAAAATGGGAGCAGAGAGAGGACCAGTAACTTACCCAAGGTCACACAGCTGGTGAGTCGTGAGCTGGGACTCAGACACAGAACGCTTGACTTCACATCCCACGTTGGTAACCACAACTCAAGTCTTCGCTCTTATTGATGCAGTTCCGCTGCTGCTGCATAATGACCTGGGAAAATGCTCATGGGAAAACGCTGAGTAAAAAAAGTACATACAAAATTATATGTACTGTATCAATCTGATTTTCCCCTGAAATTTTTGTATGTGTACTAAACATGCATAGATGAAAGACTGGAAGGAAATAGGCCAACATATTGAAAGGATGATCTTTGAGTAAAGCGTTGAGCACACAGGAGACGCTGTGTTCTCCTGTGGTCACTTGTGCTGGTGTTCTGGTGACTCACCTAAGTGCCTTGGGTGTGAAGGCAGCTGTGTTCTTCCTGCTCAGGACTCACTTCCTGAGCTGAGCATTCGCATCGCACTCCATCTGTCCGGGAACACTCTCCCCACTGCTTCTGTGAAGGTGACTTTTTTCCCTTAGCTCTCTGTGTCTCTTTCCCTCTCTTTCCTATTTCTGTTTCTCTCTCTGTGCTGTGTTCTGTGTCCGTATTCCATTTCACCACTTTTCTCCTTAGCTGTGCTCAATCTGCGGTTTAACCTGTCCATTGAGTTTTTAATATGAAACATTTTTTTATTTCTGGAATTCTCTTTCAAAACTACTTGGTCTTTTTAAAAACAAAAGTCTGTTCTTTCCTCCTGTTTTCACCACGCCTTTAATCGTTTTAACACGGCCGTTTTTAGCCTGTGGGTCAGGTGATTCTACCGTCTGAAGGGCTGGCATCGAATGCGGCTGCTGGTTCTCACAGGGGCTTGTGGTGGTGCTCTTGTGTGCTCTGTGAGTTTTTCTTGTGCATCGTGCTCAGGGCGGCTTTTCCTGTGGGGATCCTGCGGGAAAGATGTCTCTCTGGAGCCGTCTTTGTTGCTTCTGGCGGGATTCAAGGGAGACCAACAGCGAGGGGTCCTTCATGCTGACTTTGACCTGGAGGATCACTGGACCTTGCAGGAGAGACACATCCTGAGGCCCAGGCCCGCGTGCAAGCAGGCTTGGAGCTCCCCGTCCTCATGGGGGACCTTTCCCTCCGACTCCCCAGGCCCAGGCTGTCTCCACGCTCCTGAGCCGGTTCTCGTCTAGCTCGCCCTCACTGAAGCTGTGGGCCTGTGAAGGCTCCGACTTTCTGCAGGGGTCTCGATTCCAACCCCCGGCCCTACTGAGGTCCAAGGCTCTGTCTCCTGCCTCCACGTGGCCACCAGAACCTAAGCACCTCACTAGGGAGATGACCAAGCCACCGCGGCACAGCCTCAGAGCTGCTGAACTCCACCTCCGCTAAATGCTGTGGGCGTGGACCCCTAGGAGTTTCTTCAGTTACTTGCAAACTCAGCTGTATGTTTAACAGGCTGCTGTTTTTTAATCCTTATTTCTAAGTGTGTCGCCCTGTGGGAGGACCTGCAGGTGATTTTGGCCCTCATGTTACTGGCAATGGACCCCAAAGATTATTTTTAAGGGAAAACAGTCTTAGGTGTCAGGCAACATTGACCTAGACATTGTTTTCTTTTAGAAGGTCATCCTGTTTCTTTCATAGGAGCATGTCAGTGGATTTTTTTCTGCCCTATTTCTTCATCTTTAAATAGTTTTTCTTGCCTAAAAACGAAAACAAAACTGTCAGCCTTCCAGTTACCTGTGCTCTGCTGTCTCCTGTGTTTTATTTTTATCCTAATCACGGCACATTTGGCAGGAAACCAAGTTTCTTGCCAGCTTCTTGCAAAGGACTCTAGTGAGGGTGAGGACAGGGATCCATCTCATATGTGTGCTTGTAGATACACTATAAATGGGTCTTTTTTTTAATTTCTTTTTTGCCAATGAAGATTCACCCTAATCTAACATCTGTTGCCAAGCTTCCTCTTTTTGCTTGAGGAATATTAGCCCTGAGCTAACATCTGTGCCAGTCTTCCTCTATTTCGTATGTGGGTCGCCACCACAGCATGGCTGACGAGTGGTGTGGGTCTACACCCAGCATCCAAACCCCTGAGCCTGGGCTGCTGAAGCAGAGCACGTGGAACTTCAACCACTCGGCCATGGGTGTGGCCCCTGTGAGTCATTTATAAAATGAGGAAAATGACCAGAGTAATGATTCCTAAGTTTTTTTATTAAGATTATGATAGTTAACAACCTTGTGAAATTTCAGTTGTGCATTATTGTTAGTCATGTTGTAGGTACACCACTTCACCCTTAGTGCCCTCCCCCCACCCCCCCTTTCCCCTGGTAACCACCGATCAGTTCTCTTTGTCTTTATGTTAACTACCACCTATAAGTGGAGTCATACAGAGTTCGTCCTTCTCTGTCTGGCTTATTTCACTCCACATAATACTCTCAAGGTCTATCCATGTTGTTGTGAATGGGACGACTTTGTTCTTTTTTATGGCTGAGTAGTATTCCATTGTATATATATATATCATATCTTCTTTATCCAGCCATCAGTTGCTTGGCACTTAGGTTGGTTCCATGACTTGGCTATTGTGAATAATGCTGCGGTGAACATAGGGGTGAATGGGACTTTTGGAATTGCTGATTTCAAGTTCTTTGGATAGATACCCAGTAGTGGCATGGCTGGGTCATAAGGTATTTCTATTCTTAACTTTTTGAGAAATCTCCATAATGTTTTCCATAGTGGCTGCACCCGTTTGCATTCCCACCAAAAGTATATGAGGGTTCCTTTTTCTCCACAGCCTCTGCAACATTTGTCACTCTTGGTTTTGGATATTCTAACAGGTGTAAGGTGATATCTTAGTGTAGTTTTGATTTTCATTTCCCTGATCTTCCTGCCTTTACAACAGAAGTAAATATTCAAATGATGGTTATTTCTTGCTATTAACCCATGACCTATGTTAATTACCCATGCTTTATAAATGCTCCTTGTTTATAGATTGTTTCATTAGGTTAGTTAAAAAGTAACTAGGGAGAAAATAATGAAAGGTGAACTGAAGTCAAATGCAGACTTTCAACTTTAGGATGTCACCTCCACTAAAAAGCCTTGTTCATTCCAACAGGTGTACTTCAGAATCCCACTAACTCTGAATCTTTCTGAAAAGATTTCAGCTTCTATTTAACTGTCTTTTAACATCACAAAGGTTTTAAAAAATTAAAACCAGATTAATCTGGTATTACTGATATTAAATGATTTTTCCAAATTTTTATTCTCCTCTTTTGCTTATACATTACTTGTACTTTCACAAAGTACTGGAATAACTTTCAATTTCACTTTATTAATGAGTAGAAACTGTTTAGTGTTGAGAATAAGTAGTAAAAGTTCCCTATCATACACTGAGGGATTATCCAAATTTGGATCTCTGCCTTCAGAGAATATAGTTCCTCAATGCAGTACTTCTTAGAATTTTTATTTTTTAAAGAGCTATTTTAAGAAAAGAACTCGAATTTCTTGCTAAAAGTAGGTATATTTAATAATACAAAGAAAATTGGTTAGTATATTTCTCTATAAATGTGTATGCATGCACAAAAATTGAAAGTTATTATGTGTTCAAACATAACTTTTTATCTTTATCAAAAGTAGAGGTTCATTCTAGAAAATATACAAAACAGAGGGAAGAGTAAAGGGGAAAAATCCTACACATATAGAGCATGTTCATTTCTTAGTTTATTGTTACTTCTATAAAAATAAGATATTGCAAACTATTTTAAATCAAGCTTTTCCCCTTCAGCAATATCTGGTGAAGATCTCTAAACGTTATCTGGTGTAGAGCTAATTTATCATTTTCAAATATTTGAAACACAAAAATTTGTGCTATTCCTTATTGATTAATAGTCACTTTGATTCTAGTCACTTTGACTGCAATATTTCAAAAATATACTTATAATTTATCTTTATATATATTCATTTTATTTCTAGCAGACAGTTCTTAAGAAAAGAATTGACGGAATGAAAGATGTATAAATATTTAATTTTCACAGAAGTTGCTCCTCTATTTTTCTTGGAACACATTGTGCATTTTCAACTTTTTAATTCAGGCTTCTTAGATTTTTATATCTGGTTATATTTTTGGTTTAATTATTACAGTTCTTTCCTTAAAAGGTGCCAATAATGTGCATGCTGATATCCCTTTGCCAGTTTACCATTTTCTTTCTACTCATGTTAATATTTTGTTCATTTCACCTTAATTGTGTATGCTCTCCTTGGCTCTACTATTCAAGCACTTGCCTTATTTTCATTAGTGATTATTCTGTTACTCATACTTCTGATTTGACCTTCCTTTCTGTGATGGCCTTATTTTACCCTTCAACATTTGTTCTTGAATTATTCTATTTCATTTTGTTATTCCTTTCCTAGATTTTTTCTGTGAGCCACTCATTCGCTTCTATAAAGATAATTGCTTCATTATTATTTTTTTTAAATTCACAATAATATGCAGCCATACTTCCTTTGTGGCAAGATCTTTAAGGCAGTGTTCTCTCTTTGACATATATTAATGGTTTATTCATCCTTTTCTTACCTACTTTATATGTACATATATATATAATATATATTAACACACATATATATATTAATTTGTTTTATTTTTAGTTGTCATTCTTCTTTCTAAAAGTTTCTGTCTTCCTGGAATATTCAGAAAGTTCATATGGGGAGCAGCAAGATAAATATTCCTAATTCCCATGACACAGTTTTGTCTTTATGAATTAGAGTCTATTTAACATTTTTCCTCTGAAAAAAAGCAGATATCACTGAAGAATATCTCACCAAACAATATGCCCTTTCTGATATATATATATATATATATATATATATATATATATATATATATATATATATATTTTCAAACAAGCCTAAACTAAGGCTGTTCTTTTAAATGAATCTTAAAGGTCATCATTTTCATCATTGCAGTGGCTGTTCTTCCTGAAGTTTTCATAATTTTTCAACTAGTTTCCAATAAAATGTTGCTTTCAACACCTTTCTCATGATAAAATTGATGCTAGGTTAATAATTTTCAACATAATACTATGCATCAAATTTAGATATATAGGACAGACCTGATGGCACAGCGGTGAAGTTCACACGTTCCGCTTTGGCAGCCCGGGGTTCACCGGTTGGGATCCTGGGTGTGGACGTGGCACTGCTTGGCAAGCCACGCTGTGGTAGGCGTCCCACATATAAAGTAGAAGAAGATGGGCATGGATGTTAGCTCAGGGCCAGTCTTCATCAGCAAAAAGAGGAGGATTAGTAGCAGATGTTAGCACATCTGCCTCAAAACTAATAATAAATTTATATGTATATATTTTCATTCATGTGTACATATATATATTTGTCTGTTAGGTATATATATAAAGTGTGTATGTACGCATATATATGTGTGTGTAGGTGTGTGGTGCATAGTGTGTATGTGGATACCTACATACATATGCACACAGTACTCTGGGGTACATATTTAATGTTAGTAAGTTTCCTTTGTAGGAAAATTTTAAAAAATGAATATATGGGTACATCTCATTATTTATTTACCCTTGTAAAATGCTCATTTGTATTGCTTCTAAGAACTGAATTGGATTTTACTATGTTCTTTTTGTTGGCAATAGCTCTGTGCTTGTCTAGCTCAAGTATATTTACTAACCATTTAATCTCAGGTTTTGGATTATTTGATGTACCTTAATACTGATGACATATACTCTTATGAGAGGAAAAAAAGAATAATAAAATCTACCACAAATGTACAAGAATTCTTTTCAGATTCTGTGTAAAGAAAGTCCATGGCAATATGTTATTTTTCACAATTGAAAGAGTAACCAGATATATAAGCATTTGGTGAATATACGTTCACTAACGTAAAGGAGAAGCTGAAGAGGAAAATACAAATACTACGAAAATGACCTAGGAATAAGTCAGTATTGAGTGATAACAAGTTCAAAATAAAATTTGATTTTTAGGTCAAGAAAAGCAAGCAACTAGAAAACATTTTTCGATATAGAGTAGAGGAGATTGTCAGGGTTTAAATCTAGTTTTAGAGAAGTGTTCCTGAAAACAGCCAACTAATATGAATTCCTATAGGGGAAAGATAATAAATGGGCTGATAGTGGGACAATATACATATCTATATACATATATATATATTAGTAAATACAAGAGAAAAATAGGATTGCATTTGAAGAAAAGATATGTGATTGGTTACACTTTTTTGCTAGTCTTTTTTTATGCTGTCTACTTTGAAAATATATAAAGACAAAGCTGGCTATTTGAATAAAATAAATATTCACCCGAGTTTCCTTACTCAAGCTACTTATTACTAAGTATTCATCTCTATTATCTCTAACATTCCTCCACTGAAACACATCTCACAGATATAAAAGAGTGGTTATCACTGTTTCTGGGGGATACTGGTGTCAAGTTTTTCTAATTCTAACCAAAACCCAAGTGTGTGAACATCTTTATGCAGGCCCATTCCAGCGTCACCAGGGAAACATCACGCCATCAGTGAGATAATGAGCTGATAATAAAGATAGCAGTTGAATAATAGATCTAACACAACATAGAGATACAGAGCCAAGAGGTGATTTGAGGGAAAGAGCAATGACAACAACCAAAACACAACATCAGTCATGTGCAGTGATGGAACAAATTGTACACTATTCTAACAGCAAGATATGATGTTTGAATATTGCTGGCCTTGGTACTGATTCGTGATGTTCCCTGCATGATATAAAATAGAGTTCTTATTACCCCTTTGGCCTTCTGTCTTGAACTTTCAAGTTTTAGGAGCCAAATAAAGCAAAGGAATTATATTATATGATGTAACCTGTCTGTAGATCCCAAGTCACTTCTCTTTGCATGTGTGGAGAGTGTAAACTTTGAATAGCTGAAGCATGTTCAGGAGAACAGAACAACTTTATTAGATCAATCACAATCCATGATAATTCTTTTGTGTGTATCACAGTAGGTATATTTTATTATAGTAACATAGTGCTCAAGTTAGCCTAGCTAAAACACTAATGGAATATATTGGCCGTGTTAGTGAAAAATATGAAGTAAGGTTGGCTTCGGGCTTGTTTTGTTTCAACAGTTAAAGTATGTCATCGTTATCTTGTTTGTTTCCACCTCTCTCTTTTACTAGCTGACATTTCGTCTGAAGACTGACTTACCGTTATGATTACAAGATGTCTGCCAAGAGTTCCCAGATCTTCATTATTCTGTAATGAACTAAAGAGTAAGATTGCCAGATGAAATTCAGAGCACCCAGTTAAATTTGAATTTCTGATGAACAGCATTTTTTTTTTTGGTCTAAGTATGTCTTATGAAAAATTATTCATTGTTTATCTAAAATTCAAATTTAACTGGTCATCCTGTATTTTACTTGCTAAACCTGGCAATCTTACTAAGGGAAGAAATACAGCTTTGCTTTGGGAAACTCTTAAAAACTGAGGAAACTTCTTTTCAGAAGTTCTCTCAAAATATCTTCTCATGTTTCATTTTCTCAACTTTGTCATGCATCATGCCTGAATAAGTAATGATTCTCAGGAGATGAGATTTTGAATGTTTTGTTTAGACTGAGCTGCATGTTGCACTACATTTCCGGAGAAGTACAACCATAATACCCTAAAATTTGGGGTGGTTGTGAAGAGTAGGATACTAGCTAACTGTTGAGGAAGTGACAGCAAGAGTTATATTTCAAAATATAATGGCAGAGGCAATGTAACATAATTTAAATAACATGGAATTTGAAGCCACACTGTGTGGATCTTCTGTGTGTTAGCAATGTAACCTCGGGCAAGCTGCTTAACTAACCCTCCGTGCATCAGTTACTTCACTTTTGAAACTGGCCTTATAATAGTATCTACTTCATGATAGTTTTTATTTAACGTATATAAAGTACTTAAACAGTAGTTTGCCTATAGAAAATCTTTATCTTATGATAATCAGCATAAGGAAAACACACCTCAAAATGACATTTTGGAAAATCTACAAATGAATTATCATTAAGTCATGAATGTCCTAATTTAGACCGAGTAGAAGAGTACCCTTAAAACTTATTTTTACTGATGTTTCTTGAGCATTTTGTGGGAAGAAAATTTATTGGAGCTGTGGACATCAATTTAGATACTTATTGAAGTTTAGCTAGTACCCAATTGTGTAATTTTCTTATTGTAGCAACAACAGTTAATATGAGATCTATCTACTTAATAAATTGTCGTGTGTACAATACAGTATTGTTAACCATGATCGCCATGTTGTAGAGCAAATCTCTAGAACGTCTTCATCTTGTGTAACGAAAACTTTACACCTATTGAATAACAGCTCCAATTTCCCCCTCCCCCAACCTCTGGCAACTACCATTCTTCTCTCTGCTTCTTTGAGTTTGACTATTTTAGATAACTCATGTAAGTGGAATAATGTACTTACTTGTTCTTCTGTGGCTGGTTTATTTCACTTAGCATAATGTCCTCCAGGATCATCCCTTTTGTCCCATATGGCAGCATTTCCTTCTTTTTTAAGGCTGAAAAATATTCCATTGTGTGTATATGCCACGTTTTCTTAATCCATTCATCCATTGATGGGCATTCATGTTGCTTCCATATCTTGGGTGTTATGAATAATGCTGCAATCACACAATCACACAAGAGTCCAGGTATCCCTCTGAGATCCTGATTTCAATTCTTTTGGACATATACCCAGAAATGGGATTTCCGGATCACACGGTAGTTCTATTTTTAATCTTTTGAGGACCCACCACACTCGTTTCCATGGTGGCTGTCCCATTTCTATTCTCACCAAGAGTGTACAAGGGTTACAATTTCTCCACATCCTTGCCAACACACTAAAACAGTATGGTATTGGCATGAAGATAGACATATAGACCAATAGAACAGAAAAGAGAGCCCACATGGGTAATAAGAATACACAATGGGGAAAGGATAGTTTTTTCAACAAATGCTGGCAGGAACACTGGACATCTATATGAAAAAGAACGAAATTGGAACCTTAACTTTCACAATACACAAAAATCAACTCAAAATGGATCGAAGACTTAAACAAAAATCTTGGAGCTGTAAAACTAGAAGAAAACACGGGGGGAAAGCTTCTTGACATTTGGCTTAGCAATTACTTTTTGGATATGAAATCAAAAAGCAAAAACAGATGTGGGGCTATATCAAACTAAAAAGCTTCTGCACAGCAAAGTTAATAGCCAACAAAATGAAAGGCAAGCTATAGAATGTGAGAAAATATTTGCAAACTATATATCTGATAAAGGATTAATATCCAAAATATATAAGGAGCTCCTATAACTCAGTAGCAATAATAATAAAAACAATATTCTCACTAAAAGTGGGCAAAGGACTTGAATAGACATTTATCCAAAAAAGACATACAAATGGGCAACAGGTATCTGAAAACGTGCTCAATGTCACTAAGCATCAGAGAAAGGCAAATTAAAACCACAATGAGGGGCCGGCCCGGTGGTGCAGCAGTTAAGTGCACACATTCCACTTCAGCGGCCTGGGGTTCACTGGCTCGGATCCCGGGTGCGGACATGGCACTGCTTGGCAAAGCCATGCTGTGTAGGTGTCCCACATATAAAGTAGGGGAAGATGGGCACGGATGTTAGCTCAGGGCCAGTCTTCCTCAGCAAAAAAGAGGAGGGTTGGCAGTGGATGTTAGCTCAGGGCTAATCTTCCTGAAAAAAAAACCCACAATGAAATATCACCAGACACCTGTAAAAATGTGACTATTAAAAAAAGTCATTGTTTCATAATTTCTGTAAATAATAAGACTAAATTATTCGTAGCTTTATGTCATAACTTCATCTTCACAAGTTCCTTACCATAATTGTTCAGTAGCCACATATATTTGCATATTCTCACAGACTAAGGTCCAGTTGAAAATTAGAGACTATCAAAGGAACAAAATGGAAGTATACTAATCAAACCTTATATTGATGCAATCTCTATCATCTTATCATATGTATTGGTAGCAGAGAAAGAGAGTTCCATGCATATTCTTATTCCACTTTTCCTCGTAAGAACCGCATAATATAGTAATTAGGTATCTAGTGAAATCTGAAAATTTATTCGGCATTCTGACATTGTCTTAGTCCATTCAGGTCACTATAACAAAATGCCATAAACTGAGCAGCTTATAACCAACAGAAATTTATTTCTCACAGTTCTGGGTGCCAGGAAGTCCAAGATGAAGGAGTTGGCAATTCGGGGTTTTGTGAGGGCCCAGCTCCTTCGATGGCTGTTTTCTTGCTGTGACCTCACGTGGTGGAGCATGCTGGTGCCTCTTTGATGAGGGCACTAAGTGCATTGCTAACTACTTCTGAAAGCCGGCACCTCCAAATACCCTCACAGTGAGGATTAAGTTTCAACATATGAATTTTGGGGCAACATAAACAGAAAGTCCACAGCAGATATTAAGAAAAAGTTTAGTGTCTTCATTTCTTTCTAACTAATCTGTTATTTGCTGTGAATTCTCTACACGTAAGTAGTTTTCTGTAGCAGGCATAGGATGGGAGTTTTGGGGGACTTTGAAAGAGTCAACAGAATCCACTGGATTTATTTTAATGTTTTATACACAATCTCTGCTTGGAAAATGCAAGGAAATTTCGGTGTTTTTCCTATGTGTTCCCTTTACCTGGTCCTGTGTTCATGGAGTGGAAGAGTTGAAAAAGGCTGTTAAGATAGAAAGAGAATGTGGCAATGAAGAAAACAGAGAATCTTCAGACTGTTAAGATAGAAAGAGAATGTGGCAATGAAGAAAATAGAGAATCTTCAGATGCATAAGGTGGCCTCTAGGTTCTCCTGGGCTGGTGTACTCCAAAGAGGGTTTGGCTCAATCCCATCCCTGGGTGTGCAGCTGGTAGATGTGTCTCATGTTTACGGCTTCCTTATGTTGGATCTCATCTCTTTTTACATTAATTTAGGCTGGTAGTCCTTATTAGCAATCTTTGCTGCTGCCTCATCATCCCTTGGCCCTTATCTCTCAATGTCTGCCAGGTTCTGCACTTGGATTCTTGCCTGGGTTGCCTTCGGCCTCCATTTCAACAGTGACTTTTACCTTTTGAGCCCTAGCACATTTATTGAGGTCTTCTTGGCTCTCAGTATGGTTACGTCTATTGACTCTAAAAAGCACGTGGAGATTTCTGGGTCTCACTATGCTGAAAGGAGATGAAAGATATTCAAGAGTGTCAGCTAATCCCTCTTCCCAGATAACAAAGCTGATCCTCTCTCTTTTCTTTACTGGAACCCACCGACATGGGAGAAGAGCATTGTGTGGAGTATCTCCTTCATAAATCTCAGATATCCAGTGTCTGAAGACATATAAAATACTTTTATTACAGGTTTGAAATTTGCACAAGTCAGATTAAGACATCTGCCTAGATTCTTGCTTTTATATATGTGGCTTACTTCCATAAAATCCTGGGACTAGGACAGGTGGTGTTTCCTTCTTTTCTTTCACTGTCTGGTTGGGAATTCCCTTATGCTAAACTCTGTCTATGATCAGGTCCTCAAAGCTTAGCTCTTGATACGATAAACGCAAAGAATAGGAATATAGGAAATAATTTTTTTCTAAGCTTTATATTCAAAAGCTAAGTAATTTTCTATTCTTCACTATCTTGCAAAAAAATCCATTCATGCATATAATTAATGAATTCTTTAAGATATTTAAGAACACAAAGGATGAGTTCAATGTTAATTTGTATATACGTATATACCTATATACATATATATGTGTATTTCAAGATATTTCCTTTGGTACATTAATATGTAGAGAGAGCAGAATTCTCAGCTGCTACATATTTTTGGGGGGAACATGATCACGTTTAAAGAAAACTTGTCAAAAATGTTAAAAAAGGGAAAAAATGTTGTAGAAGCTTGCTAGTGGCAAATAAACGGAGGCAATCCGTAAGGGAAAGGCTCCCTCATGCAATATCCCTAATGATCACTTTGCTGGGCTTTACAAGAGTGATTCTTTTTAGGAGAAAATTCCCACAAATTTTGTTAGAATCTTAAAGTAACTGAAAAAACAGTTTTACAAATTCTGCTCTAAATTGCTTAATCTTCTAGCTCCTTGCCAAGGGGTAATTTGGGGGAAATAGCTATGGGATATCCATATTGGAATATCCATATTTTGTACCCCTTATCTGAAAGATGGTAAAGCATTTGCCTATAAAAATAAAGGAGGAACTTAGAATTGTAAGAAAAAAAACCTTAGCCACCAACTCTGTCAAATAATATACTATGTTCTATATTTGAGATTTTCTTAGCCAAGTAGAATTTTAATTTTGATTTTTGCATGAGAATGCTTCTTTTCAAGTACTAGTTATACCACTTATTATTAGAGACAAGTCACTTACTCTTTCTGAGTCTCAATACCTGTATCTCTGAAATGGCTCAGGTGGACAATATATGAGACAGATGGAAAAAATGTTTTATTTTTGGAACACAAATACCCAGTGTATGTATTAACATTAAGGATATACTCATCTGAAAAAAATCTGTTTTGTGAGCGTTTGTAGAGACTTCTATAGAGAGAAGAGGTGTTAGATATTTTTAATTGGTAAATAAACAAGCTAATGAGCTCTATTTTATAAAAGAAACAGAATAGTAAATATAAATGACAAGACTTTTATCCAGATTGGAATACAAAAATATTATTATTTGACAGAGTAAATTTAGCATCACTTTATTTTCCTTACAGTGGAATTGGATTTTAACAGACGTGGGTATATTGGATGTATATGACATGGAGTATCTTAAAGGTGATGACATTTTAAATGGTTTTCCAAAGTGGAAAATAATTTTAAAAAGAAAAAGCAAAGACATAATTTATTTTCTGTACCAGATGAAGCAAGTGCATAGTGTACAGTTTTTTTTCAAGATGACTTAAAAGAGTATGTTTGCTATATTTAATTTTTTGTCACTAGATGGCATACTATATGTAAAAATAAAGAACTTATGACAGTAATGAGATTAAATTAATGGCAAATAAACGCAATTGTGTAAATTGTCAGAGAATACCGTTTAGTTCAAGTAACAAGAACCCCTTTAAAATTAAAATTCATTATGTAAGGCTTTATCTCAAGGTTATTTTTGTCGCAATAATTTAATGATAATCATGTGTAAATCTAAATTTTCATTTTTAAGCACCAATATGGATATAGTATACAAAAATCATTATATTCCAGTGTAGAGTAAACTTGGAAGACTGTTACATTGAAATAAATATCAAATGAATGAAAATAATTTTGTTTTAAAAAACCTCAATTTAATAAAGGGGGAAACATTTATGTGCAACATATAGTGAATGCTGAAATTATTTCAGTCATTCACGTGTTATGTATTTTAATAATGCTACTAGAAAGATAATGTTTTCAATCTAATTTACTCTAACCTACATTAAGTTTGCTGGCATTGTCATGAAAGAGAAAGACGTGAGACCTAGTATTTTCATTATTACTGCTGCATACAAACTACCCTAAATGCGAAGTTTTTTAAAACAACAAATTCTTTGCTCTTGAGTTTTTAGTTTTTTTATTTGAGTAGTGTTCAGCCAGAACAGCATATCTCTAATCTATGTGAAACAACTTAATTGGGGCTAGAAGATATCCAGTAATTCATCGTGGCTGATTGTTGGCTGGAAACTCAGCCGGGACTATCAACTAAGGCTTAAATTTTCTTCCACATGGTTATCTGGGCTTTTTTCCACTTCATAGCAGGATAGATATCAAGAGAGAGGACACAGAACTTGACAGTCTTCTAAGAAATTAGGGCTGAAACCAGCACAGAGTCACTTCCGCTATGTTCTATGAAACACTCACAGTTCTGGTTACACAGTTCAGATTCAAGGGGGTAGAGAAACAGACTACAGGTTTCTGAGGGGAGTGACAAAGAATTTATAGTTCTCTTTAATCTGCAATAGTCTACCCTCTATCCATAATTATTTACATAACACTCACCTTTAAAATACCCTATAAGACATAAAGCTTTATCTCATTAGTCATCATACTCAAATCTGGAGTATTTTCATTTGTTTCAGGAGATGCAGATGTGGGGGTTGTTTTTAGATGTGGTTTCTATTGGTCTAAAAAAAACATGAAGTAACATGAAAAGTTTTGTGCCCTCCATATACCCAAATAAAATGACAGATATAGGAAAAAGGTAATGGGCACTTTCATTCAAAAAGGAGGAGAATGGGAGGCAGAGAGAAATCATTAGTTCGTAGCGATTCTGAAATCTCTGGGTGTGTATTGCCAGTTGCTTGATTAGCGCTCAGTGCCGCACTCTGGGAATGGTTTTCTATGGCTCTTCGTTTCCCTCTCTAAGTTCTTGGCTCTGCCCTTTGCCATTAGAAATATTCCAAAGTTGCAGCTGCATAGCTTTCTCAGTCTGGGTCACGGTTCTGGGAAGTTAAGGGCGTAGAGACCACTCTTTGTTTTAAACTCTCTCTGTCCCTTTCAGTTCAAGTGGATTAATCTTTTGAAAATTTGTGAGTTTCTTTTCTGCAATTTATATTCAATTCAATGAGACCTTCGAAGTGTGAGACAAGCCCAGATTTCTTTCTAAGGAAGGCCCTTCTCTACCCTACATCATGTTTTAGGCTGCCATTGGACAACACTCTTCTGCTGCTCAGAAGCTCTTCATCTAGCTGCATGGGTCTGTGAGACAGGGCCATAAATCTTTCTGAGGTCTTAGCAAAGGGTCTTACAAGATCCACCGTTGACATTTTTGACTCAGAGACCACTTTACTGGATTTAAAGTCCCACTGAGTTGAATCTTTTACCTGAAGCCTTTTATTACTTTGGTAACTTATTGTTGTTTAAAGACTTGGAATGAGAAAGTTTTATTTTCAAACACAGTCCTGCTCTTTTATTTTTCCTTTAAATTCCACCTGAAGACTGAGAGTTCATTTTGGCTCTTCTCAAAGCTTTGTACTTTTTCATAAGAAGCTCAGAGAAGTCAGCTAGTAGCTGCAGCATT
The DNA here is from genome assembly GCF_041296235.1 of Equus asinus. NCBI lineage: Eukaryota > Metazoa > Chordata > Mammalia > Perissodactyla > Equidae > Equus > Equus asinus. Next base: position 61,542,534 of record NC_091794.1, read on the forward strand.
CTTCCTGGAAACCTTGTAGGCCATATCTGTGAGTTAATTAGATACCATTTCTATTTTCCAGAACATCTCAAGCAACAGTACTGGCAAATGTTATTTCACGTTCCTCTTATATTCAATAGCAAGATCACTGTCCTTCCAGCTTTCACCAATAGTGTCCTTGGGAGCTTTCCCCACCACTCCATTTCAAAGCTAATTCCACAAGTTTTAGATTTTTGTTCCAGTAGAACACCATCTCAAGAACTAGTGATACTAGTAGCACCACGTATACTATTTATAAAATAATGTCACATATCTTTCCTTATAAATAAGCTTTTTTTATTTTGGAATACTTCAAGAATTACAGAAAAGTTGCAGGATAGTTCAGTGAGTTCCCAAATACTCCATACTCAATTTCTTCCACTGTTAACGTCTTACAGTGCCATGGAACAATTGCAAAAACAAAGAAACTGGCATCGGTACATTAGTATTAACTAACTCTAGACTTTATTTGGATGTCACTAGTTTTCCCATTAATTTTCTCTTTTTGTTCCAGATTCAAATGTAGGGTACCACATTATAGTTAGTTCTCAATATCTTCCCAGTCTGTGAAAGTTTCTTAGTCTTTCCTAATCTTCTGTGACTTTGACAGTGTTTAGAAACATTGACCAATTATGTAGAATGTACCCAACTGGGGATTGTCTGATTTTTTCTTTTTTTTTTTTTATGGTTAGACTAGTATATGGTTTTTGGAAAAAATAACACACAGTACTCTTCTCATTACATCATATTGGGTGCTACATGATATCAACAAGATTTCATTGGGGATTTTAACCTTCATCACTTAGTTAAGGTAGTGTTTGCCAAGTTCATCCACGCGAAAATTACTAATCGACCTTTCTATGGTATATTCTTTGGAAGCAAGTCACTACGTGTAGCCCTCCCTCAAGCAGGGCCTAGAAGGTGATTAACTTCTACCTCCTGAAAGAGGAGATGTATCCACATATTAATGTGGTTCTTCTGTCAGGAAGATTTGCTGCTTCTCCTCATGTATTTATTTATTTAATCATTTATTTATGTTAGTATGGACTCATGAATATGTATTTTCTATTTTTGGTTATAATCCAATACTGCATTATTTATTCATTCCTCAAATTGACCCAGCTTTGTTTACCGGGTGCTCTTTCAGGTTGGCTAATGTGTTCTTTTAACATACCCTATTCTTCTGAATTTTTTAATAAACTTATTACAATTTTAGGATAGATGTAGATTTACAGAAAATTTGTCAACATGGTGTAGAGAACTCACATACACCCCACATCTAGTTTTCCTATTATTTATATCTTACATTAGCATGGTATATATGTCACAATTAATAAACCAATAGTGGTATATAATTAACCAAAGTCCACACTTTATTCATATTCCCTTAGTTTTTCTCTAATGTCCTTTTTCTGTTACAAGATTCCATCCATTTAGTTGTCATATCGCTGTAGTCACATCACATTTAGTTGCAGACTGTGACAGTTTATAGAATATCCTTGAGAGCTTTGAGTAATACTGGTCAGATATTTTGAAAAATATCTCCTAGAATTTTTCTGATATAATTCTCATTTTTTGACTAAGGTAATAGGGTAATGGGTTTTGGGGAGGCCAACCACAGAGGTAAATTGCCATTCTCTTCATATCATATCAAAAGTATGTCTTACGACTATTGATCTTAACCTTGAACACTTGACTAAGAGAGTGTTGGTTAGGTTTCTATACTGTAAAGTTACTGTTTTCCCCCTTTTCTGTACTGTACTCTTTGAAGTAAGTCACTGTAATCAGCCCACACTGAAGGAGCGGAGAGTTATGCCCTCCTTCCTGGAGGAGGAAGTATTTATAGAAATTATTTGGATTCCTCTCCAATGGGGATCTATCTATTCTCTCCCACTAATTTATTTATTCAATCATTTATTTGTATCACTATGCACCAATGGATATTTATTTTGTACTTTAGATTATAATCCAATAATGCATTATTTATGTGGTTGTTCAAATTGTGCCAATTTGTTATTTCAGTTAGCTCCTGTGTCCCTTTGACATATTCCTTCATTTTGTTGTTTTGTGAGTTCTTCCATACTTTCTGGCACTATAAGATGTTCCAGACTCTCGTCACTTTTGTTTATGAAAAGTCAAGTCTGATTTAAGACTTTGATCTCAAATTCAATTTACATTTCATATCTTTCCCAGTCTCAAATGCAGACTTAAAACATCCCTCTAGTTTAATGGCGATAGTGATTTGGGAGATAAAAGGCAAAACCTGATTTTGTGACACTTTTTAGTCCCATCCTCCTTAAGGTCAATCTCCTTTGGTGCTGGAGGTAAAGAGCGGGAGGAAACATGAACATCTCACGGAAACTGCCATTGAACATGGCAGAGTAATATCCCTGTTCCAATTTAGGCCAGATGGCCATCTTATATTTGCTGCTGGTGTTCTATACTGTTTGGGGAATGTAAACACTTCACAGGAGCCACAGACACAGATACTAGTGAAATCCACTTTTACAATCTCCAATTAAATTACAATGGAGTGGGCCCTTTGGTTTTGTTCTTGTTTGTATGACAATAGTTACATCTCTCACCTTTAGCAATCTTCTAGTACATTGAGATTTTTAAACATCTTATATTTCATATATTGGAACTCAACATCACATTACCATGTAAAATACTCTCTTATACGTATTTGCATGTAGCTCCATAACAATATGCAACAATCGAAACAACTATCAGAACTTGTAACCAAAGAAGTATATATAGTGAAAATTAAGCAACATTATCATCCTTTCTTCATTAAGTTTCACTAATATAGAGAATCTGAGGCTTCTTTCATGGCTATAAGTCAAGGACGAATTCCTCATCCTACATATTGATAAAACAATTGATGAGAAATATTTTACGCTGTCATAGAGTAAGAATAGAAGTCACAGTAACAGGCATAACAACTATGTATAAATAATTATGTCATTATGTCAAAATATAGGAAATATTTATATCAAAGTTGCGATGAAACAGAATTTGGTTCAACTTAGTTAAAAATGTAAATATTAACTATATTCCAAATAGAATGTTATTACTTGGAATCTCATCATAAAGAAAATATATCTTACAGTCTAGGAATTCCGTCCAGTAGAAGCACCAAAGATGATGATAAATATATACAATTCTGATTAAAATTTATGTAAGTGAGATGAAATAGTAAGATTTGTAATTTGTGAAAATGAACCATATTTCTAAGCATTCTCACCCATTCCAATGACAGGAATGTCAGCATGCCTTGTGAAGGGCCTGGAAAAGAGGAGAGGGGGGGAGGGAGATTGGCCACAAAGGATTTGACTGTTTCTCTTTCCCACACTCACTGTAGCACCTTTTTAAAAAACACAGATTGTTTAGATGTTCAGTACACTTGAAATATTTATGTGGGCTAGGGACAATTTGAATTCTAGTTTGGAAGGCATTTGAGTGTGGAACCTTGGAGTAAAGCAAGTGATAATTAGTGAAGAGAAGAAAGAGGTGGACATTTTCAGCAGAGCATGCGGCATATGAACAGATCTTGAGTCAGGGAATGTGGAACGTCAGAGACATAGCTAACACACACACCTCCTTCATGTCTGTCTTTCTGCTTCAGCCTCACCCTGGCAGGCACTTGTAATATAAAATAGGAGAAATATTATTAATAAAGAGAATTCTTTACCATATGGATGTACTTTGAAGAAGAATATAAAAATACCTAGTGCCTTCCTAAAATTAAGCAAGAAAATTTTGTTTTCTTTGTATGCTTGTTATAGTTCTCAGAGAAGGAGATGTTGGCAGGGTGGTGACAGGAGGAAGAATGAGAGAAGTACAAAAATGTAAGGAGCAAGCAGGGTCAGGGCACTACTTACCACTCCTTGTTAAGTAAAAACTGAACAGTAATTGAAGAAAATAGTAATAGCAGGGGCAGTAGTAGCAGTATAAGTAATGATAAGAAAAACAGAAATAACAATGACTTCTTTTCATTATTTATATGTTTTAGACGTTTTCAATAGACGACCTCACTCTAATAAACTCTATTGAACACCACTCTATTGAACACCACCAACCCTATCAACACGCTGAGGTGGGTGATAATAGTGTCTACGTTTTACTGTAAATTTAGGTTTAGAGAAGTTATTGTCTTACTTAATGTTAAACACCTAACAAACGGTGGAAATGAAAAAAGAACCAAGGGACTGAGTAAATGGTTGGAACCGTCCTCACTGCGACCTGCATTACTATTACTATTAAGATTTTCTTTCTTTAATTGGTCTGCTCTATTTTTCTGGTAATGGACTCCAGGTCTCCAACTTCTCTCCCCTCCTTCTCTCTTAATTCCATCCAATCAGGCTCTTGACCTCTCATCACTCCAACGAATCTGATTTCATCAATGTCACTCATGATATACAGCTTCTTAAATTTAGTGATCTATTTGCATCCTGGTTTTATTTGATTTATTAGAAGCATCTGACACAACTCCTTTCTCCTTCTTCTACTTTTTTCACTTGACTTTCAGGACTGAATACTCTGTGGGATTTTCTCCCCTATCGTTAGAGTTGCTTCTCGGTTTCTGTGGCTGCATCCTCTTCTCTTGGGCTTTTAAACTTGCAGAGGCCTTAAGCCTAGTCCTTGCTGATCTCATTCATCCTCATGGCTTAAATACTACCTGTGTACTCACAGCTGTCAAATTTGTATCTCTAATCCACAATTCTTTTGTGAATTCCCATACTTAGGTTCTCGTACTTAAAACGTGTATTCATCACCACCTGGTTGTCTCTTAGAGATCTTAAATTTAATATGTCCAAGTATAAACTCAGGATGATCTCACAAAAATCTTATCTATCTGCAGCCTTAACTATTTCAGTTGATGGAAAATTCTTCCTTTTAGTTTCTCTGGCCAAAAAAAATCTTTGTTTTACCCTAGAATCCTTTATTTATTTTTAAAACACTACATCTAAACCATCATAAAATCACGCCAGCTCTACCTTAAAATATGTTGAACTCCAACCACTTCTTCCCATTTCTACTTCTCCCGCTCTAGCCTGAGCCACCATCACCTCTCGCCTGGATTTCCATAACAGCCTTCTACGAGTTCTTCCTAATGCCCAAGAGCTTAGACCCTGAAAACACAGCTGCCAAAGTGAATCTTTTAGAACATAAATCAGATTACACCACTCTTTTGCTTAAAACTCTGTATGGCTACTCTATATTCAGCATAAAAGCCAAGATATCTGCAATGCTTATCAGTAGAGTGATCACATAATTTATGATCCAACCCAGATTAGAGAGTGAAAGAAGGACTTATAGCAATTATGACAGAAGAGTAGACATAAAAATAAGTTGGCCAGGACAAGTGGGATGTTTCCTCGCCCTACTACTGAAGTGCATGATGATTTGCCCCCATTGCCTATCTGATCTCTTCTGCCATCACTCTTCTTTGTATTGATTCTGTTTTCATTACTCGCACTTCCTTTCTGTTCCTCAAACACACCACGCAGCCAGGCACACATCTACTTCAGGACTTGTGCTCCCACCCTGTTCTCTCCGCCTAGAATATTATCTTGAGAATTCACTAGGATTACTGGGTCCTACCCTGACCCTCTATTTAATACTGAAATCTAAACCCTCATCAACATTTCTATAATGCTGTGAATCTTATACTGGAAAACTATGCACATAACAAAGTGCTGAGTATATTGTAAAAAATATTATCATCAGTAGCATCATTATAACTAGATATTCCTTTGGTAAATCAATAAATTTTGAAAAGCTTTAAAGAATGGCAGATACAGAGTATGGCAGTTACATTGGTATGTTTACCTAATTATTAATATGCTATTAATGCTCAGAATACCTAGAAATGGGTTTAGAGATGGATACAAGCCATTTGACTTTGAACAGTAAGATCTAGGTATACCACGTTAGAATCAGGATAGTGCTAACTCTGATATATATCCATATATGTGATTTGTAAAATATATATATTTTAAAAAGTAAATACAGAGTTTTACAAGATATTTTCTTAAACAATCAAATATTCTGCACTACAGCCTTTAAAAATTTGCATAGCCTTTTCATGTCCTGAAAGAAAGAGTCATACAGTGTGGGTTTTATCAATCTGTATTCTTCAGAAGTATTCTAAACATACTCATCAATCCACCACAGACAACCTACTACTAAACACCTTTCCCTTTTTTTTGTAATTTCAGATAAACTCAAGAACACTAAAATAATAACAATAACGTACCAATGAAAATACTAATAGTATCTTCCTCCAGGCAAATATTTTAAAAATAGGAATAAGCATTTTATAAAGTCTGTTCTTTTTAGAATTACAAATAAAATTTGTTTGAAAATAGATATTTAGATAGATAGTTGTATATGTAATGTGCACAATGTATATTAATATTAAATGACTAATCTCTTGTCTGAGATTTCCATAAGTAAAAGGGAATGCTAGCTGTGTTAGGCAGGGTTCTCCAGGGAAACAGAACCAGCAGGATATAGAGATAGAGACAGAGGCAGAGACAGAGATAGAGGTGTACAGAAAGAGATTTATTATGAGGGATTGGCTCATGTGATTATGGAGGCTGAGAAGTTCCATGATCTGTAGCCTGCAAATGGGAAGCCCAGGAAAACTGGTGGTGTAGTTCTAGTCCAAATTTGAAGAGCTGAGGAACTGGAGAGGCAATGATGTAAGTCCCAATCTTAGTCCAAAGGCTCAAAAACCAGGGGTGCTGAAATTCAAGAGCAGAAGACAGATGTCCCACCTCAACAGAGAACAAATTTGCCCTCCGCTACCTTTTTGTTCTCTTCAGGCCCCCAAGGTATACAATGATGCCTACCCACATTGGTGAGGATGATCTTTTTCACTCAGCCTACTGATTCAAATGCTAATATCTTCCAGAGACACCTTCATAGACACACCCACAAATAACGTTTTACCAGTTCCCTGGGCATCCCTTAGTCCAGTTGAGTTGTCACAAAAAATTAACCATCATTGCTGATCAGTGATCTCTTTCTAAATTAGTGAATAGTTTATTCAGCAAACATCTGCACAAAACCTATAATATGAAAGCAATGTACTAATATATTTATTCCTTTAGTTTACTAGATTTACAACATAATTTAAACCAGCTGGTTACCTTCTATCTTCTATTCATCAAAATCTAATAGTACCATGTAATATTTTTCCTCCATAAGGGGAATTACATTCTCGGATGCTTCACTAGATGATTTTTAAGGCACTTGAATCTACTTGTTGCCTAACATTCTACAGGGTTCAATCTGGACCATTCCTGGGAACTGCTCTACAAAGTCTTATAACTTTTCCGGGAAATTAAGCTATAGTGTCCTAACTAAGAAGATTATTTTGAGGACAAGCATAACATGGGCTTCTCCTTTTGCTTGTCTGAATACTACACATTATCACAAGGTTATGGAAAGTGTTCAGTAAATAAATATCCACAATGTGAAAGTGATAAAGAAATGCAGATTTCAATTTCCATTATTCCTTTGAATATTAAATATCATCTCTGTCCGACTTCTTTCGAAAGAGGTCCTCGGAGTTATCAGAGGACATAGGTAAGTGTTTTTTTCTCCTTTGAAGCGAGTACCACGGTGTAAGAGAAGCAATGTGTGATTCAAGATTAGGAAATTGGAGCTTAAATTTTGCCTTTAATGCTGTCTTATGCTGTCGTCTTAGACGAGTTAACTCAAAGTGGAGGTGAAAGGATAATGATTCCTTGAGAATTCTTGTGAAAATGAATTGAGATGGGATATCTAACCCTCAGATTACAGGGCAAATAGTTATTGCTGTTTACCCTCTGGGCACATTTTAACTTCATGTAATTTTATGTCATTCTACAAGGAATTTACAAATATAATCATAAAGACTTACTGAAATCAACTTTATTAAATATTAATACATTTTAAATATAGTAAAACTATTTTAATCAGTAAATTTTTGTCCATAAACATCACTGGAGATGAAAGAATACTTTCATCTTTTAACAATGTGGGACTGTCCAGATTTTTATTTCAAACTGTTGCGTGAATTACTTTCCTTTGAAGGACTAACTGGAGGAGAATACTGTATTTCCATTTTTTTTTCTTGGAAATACATTGTTTAGGGATCAATTCTTAAGTTTGAGAAAATTTATTTAAAATATCGTCATCTGAAGACACATAGTCTGATTTAATTAATATGAAAATTTCATCGTACCGTTAGAGACTAAGTGCTGCAATCTTTTCCTTTACATTCATTCATTCTTCTGATCGTATTCACCTTATGGCGATGGAATGTGAAATTTCTTCTCTTTGTCATCATGGTTGGAAAATAAAAACTTCTAATTCTCATATTGAGTGGATCTGAAAGCAAACTACAGAGATGCTGCCCCTAGTATTTCTAACACTTTCTTAAAAGATGATGCAATAGTTGGATAACACAATAAAAACACAGAAAAATAACAATTTATTCCACTCTTGTGTCCTCCTCCTAAGTGATTTCACCACTCTTTTGTTTTCTTATTACTTATCTTTTTTCAGCTTAGTTGGAATAACTGACGAGTAATCATGATAATGATGGAAGAATTCTTAAGATGATGAATTAGAAAAAAGGTTGCAAATACAGAGAAAATAAAATCATGATCTCATAATTCATTTTAGATTCTTTACAGAATCCAATGGACCAAAATGATAATCGCAAGGGAGTATGAATTATATTCTACGAAAAAAGGTAAAGGCTATTTTTGTTCTTTGGAAGGACTCAAAGAATAAAAGTCATGAAATATGGATCCTTGAAAACAGAGTTGTTCAAAAGAGAAACTGAAAAGCTAAAATCGATCCAGTGATCCTAATGTTTACCAACGGTTAATCAACTTGGCACACCATATATGTTCAATAAAAATCAGCCTTATTTTCTTTTTCAAACGACGTCTTGATTTCTTGAACCCTGAAGAAAGAAGGGTTTGGGTTTTGGAAGATAGTAGAAAGAAGAAAGCAATAGAGGCAATATGTGCATCTATATATTTAAACAGTGTAAACTGTAAAATAGTAAATAGTATTTAATATGCGTACACACATACATATATGCATGCATACAGTATATATGAATTTACATATACACACATACACACACACACCATCTCCACTCTTTAAACTGATGCCACAAAATGCGCATTTTCATAAATACCGTTTTAAGATATTAGAGTGGTTTGGCTATAATATCTGCTACTTCACTAGAATTTATTTAAGATTGTCATAAATTAAACCAAAAAAAATTATCAAGAGTAGGATCTCTTATTTGGGGGAAACGTAATGCATTAGGTTGAGGCAAACTGGTTTTGAAATATATTAGTCTTGGAGAATGGAAGCAACTCACTAAGGTGAATTCACTGAAATAAACTGGATTAGTGGAAGAGGAAATCACCATCTGAACACTAGCTGAAATCTGAAAACTGGGTAAAAGTGGCAGCCCGCCGGGCTGCTCAGCCCTGGGGCCAAACCCCCACTCAGGCAGTCGACGGCCTGAGTGGGTGAAAGTGGCAGCCCGGCGCGCTGCTCAGCCCTGGGGGCCCTCCCCACCCACTCAGCTAGCCGACGGCCAGAGTGTGTCAAAGTGGGAGCCCGCCGCGCTGCTCAGCCCTGGGGACCCTCTATCCCACTCAGGCGGCCGACCCCCAGAGTGGGAAAAAGTGGCAGCCCGCCGCGCTGCTCAGCCCTGGGGGCCCCACCCCCACTCCGGGGGCCCAACGCCAGATAGGGAAAAACTGGCAGCCCGCCGCTGCTCAGCCCTTGGTCCCTCCCCCCCACTCAGGCGGGGGACCAGCAGAGTGGGTGAAAGTGGCAGCCCGCCATGCTGCTCAGCACTGGGGCCCTCTCCCCAACTCAGGCGGCCGACCGCCAGAGTGGGTCAAACTGGCAGCCCACCGCGCTGCTCAGCCCTGGGGCCCTCCCCACCACTCATGCGGCCGACCGCCAGAGTGCTTCAAATTGGCAGCCCGCCGCGCTGCTCAGCCCTGGCGGCCCTCCACACCCACTCAGGCGTTGGACCGCCAGGCTGGGTCAAAGTGGCAGCCCATCGCGCTGCTCAGCCCTGGGGGCCCCACGCACACTCAGGCGGCCGACCGCCAGAGTGGGTCAGAGTGGCAGGCCGCCCTGCTCAGCCCTGGCGGCCCCCCCCCACCCCCACTCAGGCGACGGACCGCCAGAGTGGCTCAAAGTGGCAGCCCGCCGCGCTGCTCAGCCCTGGGGGCCCTATCCACACTCAGGCGGCCGACCGCCAGTGTGGGTCAAAGTGCAGCCCGCCGCGCTGGTCAGTCCTGGGGTCCATCACCACCCACTCAGGAGGCCGACCCCTTTGGTGGGTCAAAGTGGCAGCCCGCCGCGCTGCTCAGCCCTGGGGGCCCCACCCCCACTCCGGGGGCCCAACGCCAGATAGGGAAAAACTGGCAGCCCGCCGCTGCTCAGCCCTTGGTCCCTCCCCCCCACTCAGGCGGGGGACCAGCAGAGTGGGTGAAAGTGGCAGCCCGCCATGCTGCTCAGCACTGGGGCCCTCTCCCCAACTCAGGCGGCCGACCGCCAGAGTGGGAAAAACTGGCAGCCTGCCGCGCTGCTCAGCCCTGGGGCCCTCCCCACCACTCATGCGGCGGACCGCCAGAGTGCTTCAAATTGGCAGCCCGCCGCGCTGCTCAGCCCTGGCGGCCCTCCACACCCACTCAGGCGTTGGACCGCCAGGCTGGGTCAAAGTGGCAGCCCATCGCGCTGCTCAGCCTTGGGGGCCCCACCCACACTCAGGCGGCCGAAGGTCAGAGTGGGAAAAACTGGCAGCCCGCCGCAATGCTCAGCCCTGGGGCCCTCCCCCCAAATCAGGCGGCCGTCGCCCAGAGTGTGTCAAAGTGGGAGCCCGCCGCGCTGCTCAGCCCTGGGGGCCCTCCCCACCCACTCAGGCGGTGGACCCCCAGAGTGGGTCAAAGTGGCAGCCCGCCGCGCTGCTCAGCCCTCGAGGCCCCACCCCCTATCAGGCGGCCGCTGGTCAGAGGGGGAAAAACTGACAGCCCGCCGCGCTGCTCAGCCCTGGCAGCCCCCCCCAACTCAGGCGGCCGACCGCCAGAGTGGCTCAAAGTGGCAGCCCACCGCCTTTCTCAGCCCGGGCGGGCCCCCATCTACTCTGGCGGCTGACAGCCAGACTGGGTCAAAGTGGTAACCCGCCACGCAGCTCAGCCCTGGGGGCCCCGCCCCCCACTAAGGCGGCCGACCACCAGAGTGGGTAAAAGGGGCAGCCGGCGGAGCTGCTCAGCCCTGGCCGCCCTAACCCCCAACACAGGAACCAATCGCCAGAGTGGGTCAAAGTGGCAGCCCGCCGCGCTGCTCAGCCCTGGCGTCCCCACCCCCACTTGGCGGCCGACCGCCACCGTGGGTCAAGGTGGCAGCCCCCCTCGATGCTCAGCCCTGGGGGCCTTCCCCACCCACTCAGGCGGCCGACCGCCAGAGTGGGTCAAAGTGGGCGCCCGCTGCGCTGCTCCGCCCTTGGGGCCCTCCCCACCCACTCAGGCGTCCGACTGCCAGAGTGGGTGAAAGTGGCAGCCCGCCGCGCTGCTCAGCCCTGGAGGCCACCCTACCCACTCAGGCGACGGACGGCCAGAGTGGGTCAAAATGGCAGCCCGCCACACAGCTCAGCCCTGGGGGCGCCCCACGTAGTTGGCGGCCGACCGCCACAGTGGCTCATAGAGGCAGCCCGCGGCGCTGGTGAGACCTGGGGGCCCCGCCCCCCACTCAGGCGGCCCACCGACAGAGTGGGAAAAAGTGGCAGCCCGCCCCGCTGCCCAGCCCTGGGGGTCCTCCCCACCCACTCAGGCGGCCCACCGCCAGAGTGTTGCAAAGAGGCAGGGCGCCACGCTGCTCAGTCCTGGCGGCCGCCCCAACTCAGGTGGCCGACCGCCAGAGTGGGCCAAAGTGGCAGACCACCACGCTGCTCAGCCCTGGCGGCACTCCCCCCCACTCAGGCGGCCGACCGCCAGAGTGGGTCAAAGTGGCAGCCCGCCGCGCTGCTCAGCCCTGGGGGCCCCACCCCCACTCAGGCGGCCCACCGCCAGAGTAGGAAAATTTGGCAGCCTGCCGCGCTGCTCAGCCCTGGGGCCCTCCCCCCAAATCAGGCGGCCGTCGCCAGAGTGTGTCAAAGTGGGAGCCCACCGCGCTGCTCAGTCCTGGGGGACCTCCCCACCCACTCAGCTGGCCGACGGCCAGAGTGTGTCAAAGTGGGAGCACGCCGCGATGCTCAGCCCTGGGGCCCTCCCCACACTCAGGCGGCCGACGCCAGAGTGGGTCAAAGTGGCAGCCCGCCATGCTGCTCAGCACTGGGGCCCTCTCCACCACTCAGGCGGCCGACGGCCAGTGTGGGTCAAAGTGGCAGCCCGCCGCGCTGCTCAGCCCTCGAGGCCGCACCCCCTATCAGGCGGCCGATGGTCAGAGTGCATCAAATTGGCAGCCCGCCACGCTGCTCAGCCCTGGGGGCCCTCTATCCCACTCAGGCGGCCGACCCCCAGAGTGGGAAAAAGTGGCAGCCCGCCGCGCTGCTCAGCCCTGGGGGCCCCACCCCCACTCCGTCGGCCCAACGCCAGATAGGGAAAAACTGGCAGCCCGCCGCGCTGCTCAGCCCTGGGGGCCACACGCCTACTAAGGCGGACGACAGACACAGTGGGTCAAAGAGGCAGCCCGCCGCGCTGCTCAGCCCTGGCGGCCACTCCCCCACTCATGTGGTTTCAGTGTTCTGTAATTTAACCTAAGCCTTAACGGTTTAGATGCGTTGTTGTGTCGAGGACAGGCACCGAGGTCAGCTTGCCAGGCTTTGCATATCAGCTCTGCCAGCTGGTTCCTGACATGGGGCCTTGGGGAGGTGATTAACCAGGCTGTGTTGTGGGGACTTCCCCGGTGTGAGCACTGAGAATCCCATGTCCCAGGACCCCATCAGTGCTGGGCACACAGTAAAGATCGGTCCCCCTAAACCTCAGGCAAATGATGTCATCTTTCCCCCAGTGTCTCCCTCTAGGAAATGGCAATGATACTGGTATCTGCCCCACAGGGCTGCGGGGAGGATTAGTGAGGTCATACAGGGAAAGGGCCGCGACCAGCACCTGGCCTGGGCTAAGTGCTGAAAAAAGTTCATTTCCCTTCCTCCTCTCCCTTCCTCCTCTTTAAAATTGTCTTCACTATTCTTGAACTGATAGAATTTCGTATGAACTTTAGAATCTTCTTGCTGAGTTCTCCATAATACCCTGTGGGAACTTATAATTTGGGGGAAAACTACATCCTCACAACATCGAAGCTTCATGTCAGGGCTCGCCCCGTGGCTGAGTGGTTAAGTTCACGTGCTGCACTTCAGCGGCCCAGGGTTTGCCACTTCAGATCCTGGGCGTGGACCTACACACTGCTCATCAGGCCGTGCTGTGGCAGCATCCCATATAGAAGAACTAGAATGACCTACAACTAGCATATACAACTATGTACTGGGGCTTTGGGAGGAAAAGAAAGGCAAAGATTGTCAACAGATGTTAGCTCAGGGCCAATCTTCCTCACCAAAAAACTTTTAAAAAAAGCTTCATGTCATGAATATGGTCATTTCTTTCTTTATATGTTTCCTTTAATGTTACTCAATGAGTTTTAAATAATTTCCTCTCTAAAATTCTTGCACATCTTTGTAAGATACATTTCGAGGTATCCTAAGTACCTCATAGATTTGTTGTTATTCTGAGTGGGTCACGATCTATTTTAGATTTTAACTTTTAAAAATAGAAAATTTTAGGTTTATGCGGAGGGAGACAGACTGGAATAATGAACACGCGTGTCTGTTACTCAGCTTCTACAAGTTCCAGCTCCCAGCCATTCTTGTTTTATCTGTGGAATTGTATCTTTTTTAAAAGTTCTAGTTGGTGTTATCTTTTCAGTATAAATGAGTGCTATTGATTTCTGTATTTTGATTTTGACTGCAGCAGCCTTGCTCCATTTTTGTTAGTTCTAACAGTTTGAGGATTGGCTTCATAGAGCTTCTAAGAGAACAATCACCTGAAAATGACAGTGAATCTTGTTTTTCCCTTTACAGTTCTTACGCGTTCTACTTCTTCTATTTTTCTTCGTTTGTTGGCTAGCACCTCCACTACAATGATGAGCAAAAGTGGTGATTCCAAGTGTCCTCGGGGCTTCTTTTAACTTTAATGAGAATAACTTTTGCTTTCACCACTGATCAAGATGTTTACTGCAACATTTTGTTTGATGCGTTTTATCATTTTACCATTTCCCTGTACTGCAAGTTTGGTAAAATGTTTGCTGGTTAAGTTTTCGCACTTTTCCTCCCAATCTGTAGGTGTGAGCACTTGTGCATTTGGTGCTGATTCCCTACCCGCCCGGGTTCCTAGCGTAATGCACTTATGTTAGTGGATTTCATGTCGTTAAGCCATCCTGAATAGTTAAGGTAAATCCTCCATGACTTGGATGCTTTGTTAAAATACACTGTTGGATCCCATTTACTAAGATTTCGTTTCAGATTTTAGCCCAATTATAGGGCAATGTTCATAACAACGTTGGTCTCTAATTTTCCGTTCTCCACCTGTCTTTGTTTAGTTTTCATTTCAAAGCTATACTGTTAGCCTCATAAAGTGAGTTAGGGAGGTTCCTTCTTGGTCTGTTCCTAGGACAGCTTATGGATAAGAGGAGATTGTTTTCCCAACAGTGGTTGGAACTTGTCTAACTATCATTGGAGCGTGGTGCTCTTTCATCAGAAACCTGACACTTGATTCACTCTCCTCCATGGTTACAGTGCTATTCATATTTTCTCTTTCTTTATGAAAGAATTTTGTTGCATTTTTCTTTTGTAGATCTCTTTTATCTTTGTTTTCTATGTCATTAAGTGTGTCCCTTTTTTCTGCTTTCCTAGAGTTTATACTATTGTTCTGTTTCCAGTTCTCCTTTCTTCTTTTGAAAGGTTATCTGTGTCATTTTCAATCATCCTTCTCTTCTGTTATATCCACACAAGGGGACATTTTCCCTCCAATTCCTGCTGTCACTGGTGCACACATTTTGTTTTCAGTTTTGTGTTATCCAGTCCAAAATAGTCTATAAACTGTATATGATTTTACGATATAAATTTATTTAGACACGTTTTGGTTTGGTTTGGTTTTGTTTTTCAGACTGGCACCTGGGCTAACAACTGTTGCCAATCTTTTTTTTTTTTTTCTGCTTTATCTCCCCAACCCTGCCCCCCTGTACACCGTTGTAGATCTTAGTTGCAGGTCGTTCTAGTTGTGGGATGTGGGACACCGCCTCAACGTGGCCTGACGAGCGGTGCCATGTCCGCACCAGGATCCGAACCCTGGGCCGCCGCAGCAGAGCGCGTGAACTTAGCCTCTCGGCCACGGAGCCGGCCCCTAGACACGTTTTGATTGGTGTATATGTATGTGTTTCACTTTCCAAATACTTGGAATAAGGTCAATTATCTTTGTTATTGATCTCTGGTTTTGGTGCACTGCTGTCAAAGAAAGTGATCTGTGTCCTGTTGACTCTCGTATGTTTGAAGTTTTCTTTATGAGCTAATGCATGGTTAATTTTTGTAGAAATTACATGTGTGTTTGAAAATAATGTATATGCACTAAGTATTGAGTCTAGAGTTCTACATATGTCAATTAGATTAAGCTTGTTACCTGATGTCAAATCTTCTATCATGATGAATATTTGTCATTCAATATTTCTGTTTCTAAGAGAGGCTTTAAAAATTTAATGTAATCATGGATTTTCCATTTCTCCTTGTAATCTGTCTGTTTTTTCATTATACATTTTGAGGCTGGCTTGTTGACTCCATTCAACTATATACAGCTTCAGATTTGCCTAAGACAAATTTTGCTGGGTCGCTTTTACTTGATTAGTACTTCTCTGGTATGTCTTTTCCTATATCTTTACTTCCAAATTTTCCATGGTGTTATATTTCACATGTGTCTGTTATAAACAAAATAGGCCTGGAGTTTTTAATCTTTATAATTACTGCCTTTTAACTAACTAGTTTTATCCATTCACATTTATTGTGACCTTTAATATTTTTGAATTCTTCTTCCATTTTATTCTGTATTTACCATTGCTCTTTTTAAATAACTTTTCTTTTTTCTATCTCCTATTATATTACTGAAGGACTATTTATGCCTACTTCTCTCCGGCTGTATTAGCTTAGAGGTTAACTATTCTGTCTCCACATTTTCAGTAGCACTGTTAAAGTTTTAACATTTGCACTTCAGGTAACAGATCTAAAGGTAATCAATAATTCTGGCCTCCCCCCAAACCATTCTACAGGCTGAGCATGCTGGAGTGCCTTTATTGCTCCTGCCATTTATCATTATTGTTGGCTACCATTTTAGTTCTACCATTTTGAAACGTATCTCATCAAAAACCACACTGGACTGGTGGTGCTCTCTGTTTTTGTTTCTCATGGCCCAGGCCTGTTTTGATTTATCCCGTGTAGCAAGCTCCTCTTCTCCACCACGGCTTCTGGGAAACCTCTTCTGCCTTCTGGATTCAGTTTGCCTCTCACCTAAGTAGTGTTGCATTGAGGTCTATGAGTAGCAAATTCTGTGTATTCGTCTGCTGGGAGAATGTTTGTTCGCTCTTTCTCGTGAGTGTATACAGAACTCCAGGGGACGGTTATGTTCCTTTGGCGGATATGACCTGCAGGATCCCGGGTTCTGCTGTGACTGCTGAGAAGACTTTAGTTTAAGGATGGTTCTTTCACACTAAACCTGCTTCATTCGCTGATTGCATTTAAGATTGTTCTTTGTTTTTTTGTGGTTGTGTAGTTTTATTGTTATTTGATGTGGATTAATTTTTAATTTATGTATATCTGGCTTTGTGGGGCTTCTTAAATACAACCAATTATGGAAAGTTCTTAGCCATTATCTCTTCAATTGCTGTCTTGTGCTTATTTTCTCTAAGCCTCCTTTGGACTTTTATTATACAAAATTGGACCTTATCATTTAGTCATCCTGTTTTTAACGTCTCTTTGTCTCTTTATCACGTTGCTCTATATTCCAGGTGATGTGTCCAAGTCTAAATGCCATTTCACAGTTCTTTCTTGAGCTGTGACTAAATTGCTGTTTAAACTCTGTGTAGACTTTCTTTGCATTTTTGAATACCTTTAATTTTTCATTTATAGAATTTTTATTTTTTCTTTTTCAATTTTGCTAGATATTTTAAAAATAACATCTTTTCATGATCTTCCTTTATGGTTTCTATGTATTCTTCTTGGTCTTTAAAACTTTGGACATACATGATGGGAAGAGAAAATCTATGATAATACAGAAACAATGACCAACCCATCACTAGTGAAAGCTTCTAGTGACGAGACTGTGGACTCCAAGCACCATTTCTCATTAACTGCAACCAGGGCTCCTGGGAGAAATGGCTGACTCTAGGTCTGGGACAAGCAATGTAGCAGGTGAGCCTGAAAATCTTGTCGTATCCAAAGATAGGAAGCCATCAACCATAACTCGAGTCTTGTGAAGAGGTCTTAGGATCTAACCTGACTAGGCTCCCATTAGTCAAAGATGGAGCAATTTGAGCATCAAAACTAATAACAGTGACTTGAAAGACACCAAAATATTTGTACAGTCATGCATCACTTAACGACGGGATACGTTCTGAGAAATCCATCCTTAGCCAGTGTTGCCCTTGTGTGAACATCACTGAGTGTACTTACACTAACTTAGGTGGGATAGCCTCCTTCACACCTAGGCTCTACGGTACGAATCTTTTGGGACCACTGATGTATATGTGGTCTGTCATTGATCCAAACGTCATTATGCCAGGTGTGACTGTATTCAGGAATTGACTAGCATGGATTAAAAAAGGCAAACAGAAAACATCCCTTTGGTGGCTCAGGATGCCAGAGAACCAACATCGTCTGTGCAAAATGGGTTAATGAAAAGAGAGATTCAAGCATTTATCCTGACTTCTGTAAGAACCCTACCTTAGGGTATTCAAACAGTTGACGAGAGAAAGTCTCCTTATAGAAATGGGCCAGGTAATGAATGAAGAAGGATCCAATTCTTTCTACTCCTCTGTTTTTTAATACTCAGCCTTTCCATAATAAGATGGATGTTAAAAGAGTCTAATTCAGACAAATAATGTGCCAAATATAACAAAATGTTAATTATTAAATGGGTTGATGGATGTATTAGGGTAGCTATTACCCTTTTCTCTCTACTTCTCCATGTGCTTGAAAAGGTTTCTACTTAAAACTAAAAAGACTTTCACTGGGAAAAACTGAAGTAGGTGCTCACGCTTCAAAACATGGGAGTCACTGTAGAAAAGACTGACGTACTTGCTGTAACAATTATTGATGAAAGCGTATGTGCAGACACCATATTAGACAAATTCAGATGTGATCACCTTGTTGTTAACACCAGTGTTAATCAGCAGGAAGCGAGGTCCAGGGAGCTGTCGCCCAGAGTCACAGGCTGTGCCTGCGGTCAGTCCCAAGCCGATCTCTACCTGTCCTGTGATCTTCCTGGTTCTGGAACATTTACATTTCAGAATCACATCATTTTTCCGGTTTATTGTTGATCATTCCTATGACTTGGGGATGCTTTCTGTGTTCTAGGATATCAAGTGATAACATTCTGTGCTGTGTGTTTGTTACTTGATTTTTGACTTTAAAATGTGTCATTGGGTTATAACATACATTCAGAAAATTGCGTGAATATGAAGTATGCAGCTGCACAAGTGTCACTTATGTCTTGTGGACAGGTTTCTGGACCCCCTCTCCCTGGCCCAGTGGGTGAATCTCGCCCGCAAACTGCATAGGTGTTAAGTCAGTCCGATAACACCCACGCTGTGCTGCGCAGGAGCCGTGCAGGCCGTCTTCAGCCTGTGTCATACGACCTTGCGTCCCCACGTCTCATGACTGAAGAAGCCAGTTGGACCTCTGCAGAGCAGGAAGAGGTGAAGGGCAGCTCGCTCTCACCCTCCCCTGCTGCATTGCTTAGAGATTGTGGGAATAGTTAAGGACCCTGGTCCTCGTCTCCCTCCACACGTAGATAACGTCAGCGTCTCTGAACTTGTTTGATGTGTGACTGAAGATGCTTGTTTATGTCACCCAGATGCACCGTATCCTTTTTTGACATAGATGAAACTTGGTCACAAATTTTTTCCCTCTTCTCCTCTTCCCTGCACAGTACACTGACTGCTCACACCCTCGGAGCAGTCCCCTCAGAGCACCCTGTGGAACTGGTTCTCAGGGTCCCACTCCTCACCCCGAGTATTGAATGAACTCCGTCACCAATATCACCTGCAGCTTTCTCTCAGTTGACACTATGCAACCTGTGTACCACCTCCCGGGGCAGGATGTAGAATATTTCCCATGCCTCCATCCCTTGTGCCCCTCCCTTGTCACAACCCTCCTCCTGGGAAATGGCTATGCTGAGGTCTACCACCAGAGATAGAAGTAGGATCCTAGTGGGTGGTCTTTTCTGTCCTGCTCTTTCACTCATCATGATGTCTGGGAGAGTCACACTGTTGCTGCAGGTGGCAGGAGCTTATTGCTTTTTGTTGCTGTGTAGTATTCCATTGTGTAAATATACTCAAGTTACCTATCTATCCTATTTGATGGAAAGTTGAGGTTGTTTCCAGTTCTCCACTATTGTGAGTAGAATGGTGATGAACATTCCCAGGATTTGGAAAGGTACAGGGAGTGTGATGCTGGGGTAAGAATGTGCCAGGAGATAAATGGAAAAGAATACAGAGTCCACAGATAGACTCACAAACATGGGCAACTGATCTTTGTCAAAAGATCAGAGGCAATTTGATGGAGAAAAGTTAGTCTTTTAAACAAATGGTGATGGCACAATCGGGTGACCATATGGAAAAAACTTAACAAAGACGCCAACTTTTCACATGACACAAATATTCACAAAAATTGTTCATGGATGTAAACATAAACTGTGAAACTATCAAAATTCTAGAACTAGCAAAGGAGAAGATATGACCTCAGTTTTCATAATGACCTTTTATCTTCAACATTGAAAGAACGAGTCTTCAAAGAAACATCCAGTTAAGGTGGACTTTGTTAGAATTAAAATTTTCTACTCTGTGACAATCACTGTTAAGAGAAGAAAAAGACAACCCTAGACTGTGCAAAATCTTTGGAAGAAGCCTATTTAAGAAAGGGCTTGTATTAAAATGTACAAAGCATCATAAATTCAACAATAAGAAAACAAACATTCCAATGAAAAATGGGTGAAGATCTGAACAGACACCTCGCTAATGAAGGTATAAGCATACAATAAGCATGTAAGAAGATGCTCAAAATCACTTATCATTAGAGAGAAGCAAGTTGAAACAAAGTGAGACGCCTTGACACACAAATAGACGAGATCAATTTATGGCTGGGGGGTAGGACAGCACAGACTCTCTGTCGTCACTGCTGCCCATGCCGAGTGGTGCAGCCACTGTGGAAGACACTTGGGCACTTTCTTACAGAGCTAAACATCATCTTAACACGTGATCCCTCAACCATCTTCCTAGGCATTTACACACTGTTTTCAAATAGAACGTCAACAAAAAAGCCAGCACACATATATAGACTGCACCTCATTTATACAGGCAGGGAACTTGAATGAACAAAGATAACCTTCCATAAATGAAAGGACACCCAAATGAGGTACATCCATGCAATGTAATGCTATCAGGTGCCAACACTGAAAGAGCTATCAAGATGAAAACACATGGAGGAATCTCAAATTCACCTTTCTAACAGAAAGAAGCATCTGCAAAGGCTGGGTAGAGTACGGTCTCATTGATATGGCATTCTGCAAACACAAAGCTATCAATTTGATCCACAGATCAGCTTCCCAGAGCTGTGCAGGGCTGGGGTCGGGGGAGAGGGATGAAGAGGTCAGGAAATCCGTGTGATGCTTTAATGGCGGATACTTGCCTCTCTGCCTTTGACAAAATCCCCAGATTTTTACAGTGGAAAGAGCAAATCTTGACTTACACAAATTAGTAAAATGATTTAGGTGGGTGGATCCTTGGATGGAATGCAGATGAGACTAGAGAGTCTAACCGTATTGAGAATGGAAGAAACAAACTCACTGCAAGTGGTGGGGGAAGTGGTGCTGACCTAAGGACCTTTGGAAATGACTGGAATCTGTACAACTACAGGAAAAGACACCGAGCAAGCAGAGAACCCTACTTGATAAAGTTCTTTCTCAACAGTTACTGGTTAATAACTGTGAGGCCCCTATGCATCTAGACCGGGATTGGAGAAAGGACTGAGTGGTCGTCAGACGGCAGGAGCCAGGGTTCCACTACTGCAGGGGCAGGTTTCGGGGAGGGCAGGGCGCGGGCTGGAGGGCTCCATGTGGCCATGCGTTCGACTGGGAAGCCGTGCTCTGAACTGACGTTGACCTTAATCTAAACATGGCTGTTTCCATATAGACACATATACAGCAGACAGTGTACACACGGTAAGGTCAGCACACCAGCCTAACTTAAGCATCCTGCCACCGAGAGGGCCAAGAAGCAAGGACACCCCGGAGCAACCAGCACACTGAGCTCACAGATGCACGTTTTTAATGCCATGGTCTCATACAAGGAGCCAGTGCTCCTTGAGGAAAAGGCTGATTCCAGGCTGAGGCTGAGAAGGCGCAAGACAATGCTGCAGAATCCTGTAGAAAAGTAAGGAGGCGTTATATCCCCAACTAAAATACACAGGCGCCATAGTTTTCCATCACATTTATGTCGTAAGAATATTTAAGCATTAAAACCTACCCGGCGGTGTAGTGGCTGAGTCAAATGCTTCATTTCGGCTGCCCAGGATTCACAGGTTCAAATCCTAGGCGCAGAATTATGCCCTGTTCATTAAGCCATGCTGTGGTAGGTGTCCCACAGACAAAAGAGAGGAAGATTGCCACACATGTGAGGGACGCTGGAGGCAGAAAGAGGCAGCGGAGCTCCATCGGGACAAGGAGCGGTCTCATGCCCGCCAGCGTGGCTCTGAGAGTTTGAGAAAGAGGCCCCTTCAGAATCAGTGGGGGCATCAGTTGGACATTTGTTTAGTTAAGAAAATGGTCTATTCAGCTGAAACACTTCAAAATCAGAGTGATGTGCATGGAGCAAAGGTAGCTGGTGTTGGTTTCTGGCCCGTGTGCGCTCACGCCCCCATCCATTCGCTGAGTGACTGAGCTTCTCCACATGAGCCGCAGTGGCTCCTGGGCCCTTTGCACTTCAGGTTCCCCATACAATGCACAGGTTAGCATGGGATCTCTGTGCATCCTTCCAGCTCCGTCTGCTTCATTGCTACATTCACATAAGGACACATTCCACTAGGGAACTATTGTTGCCGTTGTTAGGACACGAAAAACGCATCCTGGGCCCTGCTGAGAGGTGCTGCCGGGCCTCACATGCCTCCTGGATGCAGGGTTCAGTGTGGTTGGCATGCCGTCTGTGGGCCATGGTCACACCAAGCCCGTGCTCAGCAGCTTTTCTCACATCCCGGTCCCAGGCCACAGGGCGAGGAAGGGGCAGCAGGCCAGCAGGCACTGGGGCCTGAACCACTCAGCAGGTCAGCACTCCCGTTTGAATCCACGCTTGGGGTGGACACCAGGGAACAAGCACCCTAGGCTCCCCTGGGCTCCTGAGGTGTTTCGGGTGCCCCTTCCCTGCCCCCTTGCTCCATACCCCATGCCCTGGGAGCCCTTCCACCAAGGACATCAGGAGGCTTAGCCCCTCCAGCCTGGCTATGGGACCCCCGAAGCCTCGTGGTCGTGTCCTCCTGGCAGGGAGCCTCTCTTTTTTTCTGGAAATGAACTCCAGTCGTGCTGGCTGAGGGCTCCAGCCCTGTTTGTTTGAGGCTTCATCCGTCGCCCAGGCTGCATGCCTGCTGCTCTCTGAGACGGGGCCCCGTTTTCCTTAACGTGCCCTGTTGTTCACCACAAGCTCTCTGGGCCTCCAACTCCTGCCCGCTCCAGGCTGTGTACTGTCTGCTCCCACCCCTCACACCCCTGTTACTGGGCTCCACCTTCTGCTGGGAAACCCACCAGTTGGCTTTGACTGGTCTGTGGACACTCAGCACTGCCCTGGCCTCTGTTCACCTCTGTTTCCATCACGGTGGACACCCAGCTCTGTGTGACAACCTCACATCCTTCCAGCCATCCTCAGCTCCCCACGAGTCCTGGTCCAGCTCCTTCTTTCACACCTCCTACCAACCAGGATGCTTTTAAACAGCCTCTGAGTACCACAGACAAGCTGCCACTCCCCCAGGCCGCCTGCTCTGATGCTAGCCTAGGTCCCTGCATCTCGGCTGCTTCCAGGAGGAGGTGCCTCCTGGGCAAGGCCCTGAGTGACCACCTTAGTGTAGTCATGCTCAGAAACTCAAAACCAGGTCCTGCTTCCTGTGAGCTCATGAAGATTCTGGAGACATGGTCAGAGAGCTGACGCTGACTTCCCAAATCTGCTCCCAGGCCATTCCAAAATGTCTGCCCCTGAGAGAAGCCCGACTACCCAGCAGTTGTCCCCTGCAATGGGGTGGGATGGCACTCATGGCACGAGAACTGCGGGGAGCAGGGACGTCTCCCTTGGTCTATTTCACTCTCTTGGCTAAAAGACCACAGACCAGTGAAGAGTTCTGATGATGAAACTTTGCCCAGTTCTGACTCCCACTCTCTGTGGTCAGGAGCAGCCTTGGGGGGATGCTTGTTAAGAAACAGCTAGTGAGACTACACGGCAGAACTTTGTGTCACTGAAGAACGTCGTAAAGTCTCCCACCAGGACCCTTTAACTGTGTGACGCTATTCTTCTCTGGCACAAAATGTGCCCCCAATCCAACAAGATTCCAGTTGCTCCTTCATTTCTGGGCCTGATGGTGGGTGGGATAGAAGGAAATTCATGACTTCAGCCTCTAATCTGGTAGGACAATCAGGCACACACTGAGCTCTCTCTGTCTCTCACGGCCAAGGGAGGGGGACCAACTCGGAACTGACCTTGGCCCTGGTCACATCGAAGACAACAGGTTCCCTGCATCAAGATGGAGTCCCTGGGTAAGCCATCTGTCTGAGGGGGCAGAGATGCGGTGGGCAGGCATTCTAGGTGCGGGCAAGAAGAGCGGAGGTGAGGGAGCAAGAGAGCCCAGGCAGGTTTGAGGAGGACAGGCCAGATGGTGTGGGTGACAACGGCCAATTACTCCTCCTTTCTGTGCTTCCTCTACATTATTAAAAACCTGGGATATTACCCACAACACTCCAAATTATTCTGAGGGCAAAATGAGTGGATACGCACAAAGACTCTTAACCTAGACCTCTTGCCTTCCCCGGCCCTGCTCAGCCCTGGGTCCTGGCGCTTCTCTTGCTCTTGGAGGTAAAGGATGGTCTGCCGTGTAGCCAGTCACGTTCTTGGATGGCTGTGCCCTGTCAGGGAGGCCGTGGGCAACCAGGATGTGTGTTCCGTCCCTGCCGCAGCCTGAAGGCCACGCTGGCAGAGGCCAGGCCCCCTGTGTGTCTGAGGGCCACTGGCAGCCTCCATCCAGAGGGGAGAGCTCTGAACCGCTAAACAAGTCATCTGGGTCTTGCTGTGACTGGGTGTTTCCGTGGGAGCACGTTCACAATACTCAGCGGTGACCCCTGAGCTGCCGATCACCGGGTGGGGACTCTGGGTGAACTCAGCGCAGTGGCTCTTGTCCACCCATACTGCCAGCCCTTCAGGATTTAAACAGGCAAGGTCGTGTCCATGGATGCCCAGAGATCATAGTTGGGTGGCATTCCCCTGGAGGACATCCCTACACCTGCCCCTCTCAGCCTCAGCTTTCAAAGCCCCCAACAGAAATGGCTCACACAGCCCAGGAGGTAACCACAGCACAAGACTGCGGATGAGAGCACAGCCATCCCAGGGGCAAAGGTCTATGGGCTCGGGCCCAGCCAGAACGTAGGACAAGTCAGGAATAACATGACTCAGGGTGTGACGGATGCATCTCCCAGACCAAGGACGTCAGCACCACACAGACCCGGAAGTCATCTTGGTCAGCAAGGGACCGAGTGGGGGTTTCGTCTGGCCAGGTACATGGACCCTTATCCCGCCTGTCAGAACCCATCCTGGTCCATCAGGCCAGCCAGGAAGGAGTGGCTGTGAGGCACCTGAGGGAGGGTGGGGCCTTGAGGGGACTTCTGACTTGACAAGACTGAAGAAGGAAGTGCAGGGGCTGGGGTCCTGGGTCCCAGGGAGCAGGAGGGTGTCGGGAACGGGGCCCAGCTGGAGCCTGGACGGCTGCACCACAAGTGTTCCCCTGGAGAGGAGACGAGCAGGGAGAGGACTTCGGAGCCGGGGACAAGTTCCCAGCAGGATTCCAGGCCAGGGAAAGGGTGAGCATGGAGCCCCAGGGAGACACTGGGGAGGGGAGGTCCTGCCTGCCCAAAGTCCCTGCACAAATGACCTTCCCCTGGCCTTGTCCTCTCCACACGCACGGTTTGATCTCCTTACGTGTTTTCCCCACTTAGAGCTGATGCGTTTCCAGAGGCTGAACTAAAAAACTACAAGTTCCCAACATGGGGTCCAGAGACACGTCCACAAGAGACGCAGGAAATGTTTCCTCTCCCTCCAGAGTGTGGACGGGCAGCCCCTCTCCTGGGGCACAGAGTGGGCCTGGCAAGTGGTGGCTTTAGGGCCCCCCACATTTCCGTGGTGGATGCTCGGCCTGAGAAAATACCTCGACCTCCCATCTCAGGGGTCTGAGGGGCTGTCTCTGCTCCTGGCCCAGCTTCACGATGCTGACACGGACCTGTCCTCTGAGGAGAGGCACTTGGCGGTCTCCTTCAGCAGCCAGGGAGGGGCTGCACCTTCCCCCTCTCCCACACACAGTAATCGGATGACTGCAAAATGTCTTACTCCAGTGAGGGATCTGAGAGTCTGGACAGCGTTTAAATTAGCACAGAATGTGAAAGAACCACCACTCCCAGGCTCTAAGAGAAACAGGACTTTAATACAACGGTATGC
Organism: Equus asinus; assembly: GCF_041296235.1. Classification (NCBI taxonomy): domain Eukaryota; kingdom Metazoa; phylum Chordata; class Mammalia; order Perissodactyla; family Equidae; genus Equus; species Equus asinus. The sequence goes on from NC_091794.1 coordinate 61,568,580, forward strand.
AAATCTGGCATGAACTATTTACAAGCAGTGATTCTCACCCCTACAGAGATGGAAATTGGCCTCAGGAAGGGGTGGCAGGCGGTGGGGCCCCTGCACCCTGAGTGCCCCAGCTGGGTCCCTGCTGCTAAGGAAGAGGTCATACGACAACGGGACGCTCACTCCCTCCTCAGCTTCATGATGGCCATGCTCTCTGGGCCTGGAGAGATTTGCTGGCCAACTAGCACCGGGGCTCCAGCTGGCAGGACAGGCTGTAGCTACAGGATAGAGTGGCACCTGTGAGCCTCCCACAATCCACAGCCCTGGTGTCCCTCCCGGCATCTGCCCAGCAGCTGGAGCCCAGCTTCCCCAGCCATCGCCATGCGACAGGTCAGGGCTGACAAGGGAGTCATGGACTCAGGCTCTCTGGACTGGCCAGCAGGGAGAGTGCACCTCTTCCTCCCCATGTCCTGTCCAGCCTCACCTCTCGTCCTCACTGAGCTGCTGCATGTCCCAGAACCAGGCCCTGAATCGCTCCTGGGGCTCTAGGTTGTAATTCTCTGCAGCCTCCTGGAGCTGCACGATCTCCATCATCACTTTGTGCTCCTGGCACCAGAGGGAGGAGAGGATGCAGACAGAGCCTGCTGGGGATGCTGCAGGGTCTTCAGGGGGTGAGGAGTGGGGCAAGGGGCTGGTCCTGGGTCCTTGCTCACATGGGACCCTCCTTCCCTCCAATTCCACGCAGGACCTACCTGTTCTCAGAGATGGGTAGAAGCCCCTCCCGCAGGAAGTTTTGCTTGATGCCCACCGCTGCCCCCACCCCCCCACTGGATGGGTCTCCTGATTCTCTGTCATCCAACACTCTCAGTAAATGTAAGATGCAGCGGGTGGTGCCCAGGAGAGTTCCGCCCAGGGGCGTCTCTGGTTTCCACGCCCCTCTCCTCCCTGACATGGAAGGCCACAGCTGCTCACCTTTTTCTTTTTCTCGTGGTTGATCTCATTGCCCTGGAAGGCAGACAGCAAAAGTCCATCAGAACGAGCCCCCTAGCTATGACCAGCCCCCGTGCACACCCCTTCTCATGGTGCCCAGCTCCAGGTCCAGGAGGGGGCTGGGCCTGACAGAAAACAGGACTTGGACCCAGGCCAGGCTCTGGGCTCCAGAGAAGGGAGGACATGGGGGCCGACACTCAAAGACCCTGTAGCCCAAGCCCCTCCGATGACGGACAGGGAGGCTGAGTCCTCAGGCAGGCAGGGACAGCTCCATCAGTGTGCTGCCTGACTTGGAGGCTGACTTCTCTCTCGCCTCCAACAAAGCCCATGCAGCTCTGCAGGCGGGCAGCTCTGCTGCTTCGCCAGCCTGGGGACCCGGGACGGGCTCCACGTGGAGCCTTCGTTCCCTCATCCCTAAGAGGGGCACACTGCCCCAGCCCACAGGGGAGCCTGGGAGGCTGTCATGACAGGAAGTTACCACATTCTGACCACTCAGGTCTTGGTACTGGGACTGTGTCTTCCCAAGTCCCAACCTGGTCATCCCCTTCTGGCCCCCGGCCTCACTCACATTTACGTAATCCTCCATGGCAGTGTCCAGCATGATCAGGTCAGTTAGCATGGTGCCCAGGAAGGGGACGATGCCCTGTGCCATTGGGATTAGATGGGATGAGGCCCTGGTCTCAGGTGTCCCCATGACCCTCCCCTGAAAACTCCTCATGCTCAGCCTCCTGGCCCAGCCCAGGGTCCCCACACGGAGCAGCCTCAAACCCTTTATAGCCGGCCCTCAATCCCCACCCCTCACCCTCCAAGAACACCAGACTCCTCCTGGTCACCTCCCAGGGCCTGCTTTTGGCTGGTCACAGGGCCTTTAATCCTTGGCCCCTCCACTCTCCCGACCCATCCTGCTGCAGCTCCCCAGGCCCTCCTCCTGGTCACTTCTAAGGGCGGGTGTCAGGCTCTGCGGCAACAGGAGGAGGGCTGCAGGAGGAAGGTCCCCTCTCTGGATTGGAGCCCCCAGCTGGGAGGGCAGAGTCCCCTCCTCTGACCTTGGAGCGCCTCCCCACAGGCACACTCACCTGCTGCTGCTGCCTCTTCCGGCCTCTCTGCAGGGTCCTCAGCAGGGTGGCAAACTTGGAGGGCTGCTTCTGCCAGGATTGAGGACAGGGTCAAGGAGGCCATCCTCCCCTCACCCCACTTCTCAGCCCCTCTGACCTCAGCCCTGGACGTCTGAACCAAGTCAGCTGGTACCCATGCTACTCCATCCTCCAGCACACTCTGATTCTAGAACAATCCTAGCTCCAACACTCTCGCTGTGTGACCTTGGGCCGAACGCCTGTCTTCCTTGAGTCAGCCTCCTCATCTGGAAAGTGTGACAACTCCCCCTACCTCGCAGGGTCTCCTGAGGACTCAGCGTCAGTGACGGTCTACATGGTTCTGGCTCTCACCCCACCCGGCGTGAAAGGGTGGGGCGGGGCTGAGAGGACACTTCGGTTTCTCTTTCATGTGAAGCCTATGAGGTCCATTCAGGAAAGATCCACTGAGCACCACCAGTTTCCTGGACACTTCCCATAAGCCACCTGGGCACCAGTTACTGCTGACTAGGACCCAGGTGAGTGTTCCTGACAGGGACAGACTAGCAGGGACGGTGGTAGGGCCTCTGGGGAGTCACACATGCACAAACATCTGTCATGCTCCAGCCATTCAGACTCAAAGCTGGGCAGCCCATTTGTCCACCTGGCCTGGGGGAATGCCTGGCAGTGCCCATCCCGAGGGCAGGCAGGGTGCCCTCCTCGTGGAGAAGTGGTGAAGACAGAAGGAGCAGTGGGGGCCTGGCTTCCTAAAGACACACTGAGCTGCTTCAGGGAAGAAACATACGCCTGTCCACCCCATGCACGCAACAGCCTGGAAGAATCTAAGTGCTGACAGCGTGGACCAAAATGGAAGGCAGCCCCTGCTCCACCGGCCAGCTCAGCATCCCCTCCGGGATCAGCCCAGACACCCCCCACTTCCTGCCATGACCGGGGCTTCCCACCCCACAAACACCTCCCCCACCTGCCCATGGACCAAACATACCCCATCTTCCTGTTCATCCAGGGAAGACTGGAATTGTACACAGAAACTCCAAGTGAGAAATGACCGTCCACATCCTGCCCCTTCCCCCTTCCCCACACCCCACCTCTCCCTCCACATGCCAGCCTCCACTCTACCTTGATGAGCAGCTCCCAGCTAAGGGAGTTGTCCTCATCACAGAGCTTTTTAAATTTTCGGCAGCTCTTCCTGAGGGGGGAAAGGAGGAAGGAGAAACTCAGGAGTGCAAGTCCCTTCTCGATGAGAATCTGGAAAATCCAAACTGCCCGAATGAGGATTTTCGTGGGGGTCCTCTGAGCACTGACGTCACCATGGGACTGCAGAGGGGGCTCTCATGTTGGTCACCTGGGGCTGCCACTCCCTTTTCTATGCAGCAGCTGTATTTTGACCAGTTTGGTTTCCCACTGGGCACAGAGTTCTGTTGCTGTATGGCAAACACTTGAAAATCTCCACTTTGGTTCAACCTACTATGTGACATCCAGGGAACCTGATTCCTGAAGCAGAACTGGGGGCCTAAGTTGCCAGTGAGGATCAGGGACACTGCACACCCACCCAGGCCCTGTGCCCAGGGCTTACGGCCACCCAGGAAGCTCCAGCCGACGAGAGGGCAATGGCAGACACGTGGGAGCTCCCTCCTCCCCCTGGTCCTCCTGTGGAGAGGCCTCCCCACCTGGACACTTTCCCCCAGGTCTTCTTCAGTCTGTGTATGGGCACGCTCTGCAGAGCCGAGAGGACTGCGTGCAGGGAGGAGATGTTCCTCAAGGCTCGGCACTCCTGAGGAGGGAGAGGAGGAACTGGGAGGGGGAGCAGGAGCCCTGTCTGCTCTGGCTTCAGTCCCCCTCCCTTCCACTCTCACCTCCTGAGTGGGACAGATGGCCAGGGTGCCAGGGTGGGCACAGGTGGACCAAAGAGTAACACTTCCAGGAGGAGGAATTTCGCTCAAAGTAGGAAGGAGCCAGGGAGGAAGTGAGCATCCCACCCCTGGGACATGCGAGTCAAGGTCAGTGTGCCCTTGACAGGAAGGACCTAGCGACTGTGCAGGGGCTTAGAGTGCAGCCTTCAGTCCTGAGAGCTGATCAAGGAGAAGGGGCAGTTCCACGGCTCTGGAGAGGGTCTCCCCCCGCATACCCTGGCCACCTCGATCCACCGCTCCAGAACCTTGGCCCTGTCCCGGGCCGTCACGTTTGGGTCCCCAAGGCAGGACGTCATGACACACTTTACTACTCTGTTGAACTGCACCACTGTGGCCCAGACGGTGGGTGCCACGTTCTCATGTCCGGGCCGGTTTCTTTTGCCCCAGGTGGAGCCCAGACACTCAGAGGGCTCGACGTTCTTGAACACTTCCTGGGGAGGAGGGGGAGTGTCACTCAGCCCTGCCACAGCCCAGCTTAGTGTCCAAGCAGGAGTCACCGGTCTAAGGAGGGGCTCAGGAAGCTGAGGATGTGTTCTCAGCGTGGTGGGAGCCCCTCGCTTTCATTGTTCTTCCACTGAGAGCACCCAGCACAGGAGGACCCGGGACTCCAGACTGGTGGGGAAAGGACAGGAGCATTTACACACAGCCCACCCCCACAAACTGCAAGCTCCAGAGGGCTGCTCCGCTTGGCTCCTCCCAAGGGGGCATCTCCCTGCATCCTGAGCATCCTTGGTCCCAGGCCCCATTCCGCTGCACATTGCCCTGTGCCAGCTACACCCACGGGCTTTGTCAGGTTGTCTCCCTTTTAGTGAAGTACACGTCTGGTGCATCACAAATGCTGAGGCTGCTGAGCATCCCGAGCAGATGGCTGGGCCGCCTGAGTTCCTGGCTGCACACAGTGAGTTCTCCTCCCCGACCTCTCGGGCCAAGCCCCACCAGGCTTCCTCTGTGTTCTACTTCACTCAATGTGCTCAGCCCCTCTGTCCAGCAGGGCCTCTTGGTCCCCATCTCTACAGTGTGAGGGTGGAACACGAAGGCTGGGGAGTTGCCCAGATCCCATGGTTGGGAAGTGGTGGAGCTGGGATTGGGACCCAGGTCACAGGAGCCGCCACAGGGAAAAGCAGGTCTGGGCCAGCTGATGGCATAGGGGTGGCCTGCCCCACCCCGCCCTGAGAGCCCGGGTGCTCACCGCGTCAATGGCCGTCAGCTGTTCTGCCACCTCCCTTGGGGAGAAGGCCATGAGGCTAGGCTTCCCATCGGGCTGCTTCTTCCCGGTCACTCGACAGGGGTGGGAAGCCTCTGGAACCGGAGCTGATTCTGCGGCTGTTACTGGAGCCTGAGGTGGAAATCCCAGCAGACCCCTTGGTCCCGTTGAGTCCAGTTCAGGACCTGGCACTTGGGCTGGGGCTGCTGATGGCACTCGCTCGGGGTCTGGAGCAGCTGAGGGCGCTGCTGCCGGTTCCAGCGCTAGAAGTGACGGCAGAAATAGAACTGGAGTTCCGTCCAGCTCCAGATGTGGCCCCTTTTCTGCCTCTGCACCTGGCAGAAGCGCTGGAGCTGGGGCAGGAGATGGAGAAAGAGAAAGGGTCAGCTACATAAGTTGCTTTCCATGTGCCTTTCCCCAAACAGGAAAGATCCCACTGTCTTTCAATGAATCCCCAGTCGTGACCCACCCACTGGGGTAGTCTTCCAAGCCTACGGTCTCCCTTACCCTCTGTCTCCAACTCAGTGGCCTGGAAAAGGTCCACCTGGATGAGAAGAGGGGTGGCCTGGTGCTTCAGGACTGAGCCAGGCAAGAGGTCCTGGAGATACGCCAACGTCAGATTGATCCTGGAGTGGCGCAGCATCTGCCACATATCCTGGGAGTTCTCCTGAGGCCGGGGGCCCCAGATGGGAGAGAGGGCACTGGAGAGAGGCATGTGTGAAGAGAGTCACAGGCCTGGCCTGCTGTTCCACACTGTGTTCCCACAGCACCTTCTCTGTGCCTGAGCCCCAGAGGGTGGACCAGCCACTCCAATCCCTGGGTGGCTGTCCTTGCACTGGAAGGCCTGGTCATCAGCCAATCTAACAGAGAGCCTGTGTGAGTCTGGTCTTCCACCTGACACTCTTTTCCCAAAGGGCCTGGACATAGCCTGCCCCATCCTCCACGCTCGAGCATCAGGACTGAGGTTGGAGGCAGATTTGTGACCAGGCTGCTCACCAGCTACTGTTCTGGGCCCCAGTGGCGGTGCTTAGGAGAGGTGCCTGTGCAGAGGGCAGGGAGAGGGAGAGGGAACTGTGGAAGCGAGGAGTCTCTCAGTGGCCGACTCAGCCCAGCCTCTCCTCTGCTTCCCATGGCGGGACTGGCACCCCATGAACAGGTCTCTTTGATTCATTTCCTCCTGTAGGGAAGACCGCAGACCTCAGGCCCCCCACAGAAACCCCAAGAGGCGTGAGATCCAGGGTCTGCCAGTCCATCCATAGCCACAGTCCCCATGGTCTCCTAGCCCCTTCTGTGGACACAGGAGGCCCTCCCTCTGGACCCAACACCACTCATGGTCTTAGTTGGTCCTTGAAGTCTGTCATCGTGGTCTGACTATGAGAGGATGCGTCCATATCTAGAGGAGGCCAAGAGGGTGTGACATCTAACGTCCTCTGGGCATGAATACTCATGATGCCCAGAAGTGAGCTTCTAGCTCTCAGGCTAGAATTGAGCCCCAGGGAGAGTGTCTGCTTCCTTCAGTGGACACCCTTAGTGTGTAGGAAAGGGTACGAGTGTAGTAGGAGCTTAACATATAGTATTGAATGAATGAACCCCATCCAGAGCCTTCCCAGAATTCTGAGTGGGCCTGCGTCTCCTCTGCTGCCCACAGAGACCACTGCTCTGGCCGCACCGAAGACAAGGACCAGGATCAGCTAGATGGACTCGCTAAATTGTCTTGCCAATAGGAAAACAGTTTGCTTTCATGTACTTTTCCACACTCAGGAAGGCCACAGGCCAGCGAGGGGAGAGGCAGGGAGTCTCCTCACTGGCGACGGAAGCTGTAAGCATGAGGACACGCAGCATGAGCAGCAGTCCCTTCTGTGGAGTCCGGCACCAGGCAAGCGTCTGCCGTGCTGTCTCCCGTGATTTCCTTCAGTGACCCTGTGAGGTTTACCCTCTTACCACCCCACTATTCGGATGAGCAAGGTGACACTCAGAGAGGTGTGGGGACGTTCCCAAGGCACACGTTTATTAGGTAGGAGACTCCCTGCTGTGCTGTGGAGGGGTGGACACTCACCTCTGGAGCAGCTGGTCCAGGACCTGTGGGGTCGGGTAGAAGGCCTGGTACACACACGGGAAGGTGGTGACGGAGATGGATCTGCCGTGGAAAGATGGTTGCAGGCAGCCTACCACCTTCTGCACTGCGCCTGCCTTGAGGGTCCGCATCGTGCGGGCCTCAGCCACGGACAGGGTGGGTTCCTTGGCATACCACGTGGACAAGGAGGGACACAGAGTCAGTGGAGTCACCATGAACCACCAGGGGCATCAGGGTCTGGAGCTCAGACCAGAACCTCCCAGCGCCTCAGGAAGTTGTGCAAGAGGGACGAGAGCCCGCCTTGAAAATGGTTTTGGACTTAAAAGTACAATTTGATTTTTAGGGGAATGACAAACACTCAGTACCTTCAAGGCATTCTGTGACCTGAGGAACAATTGTACCTCTGTGCATTAAGAGCCTGAGGTAAGAGCATTATCCCAGGGAGTCATCAATGAACATCCCCACCACAGACAGGAGCAAAGAGATGATTAGTGACCTTCCGCCAATCTGCGGTTCTATGTCATGGCAGACCTGGAAAACTTAGAGTCTATTCGGACACGCTTAAAATGTGCCCTGCAGTGTTGGCTCAAATGGCAACAGAATTGGGTCATGTCAAGGTCCAACAGCATCGAAAGGCTGAATCACTGTGCAAAATGTCCTCCTCTGTGGAATATGATGAAGTCACTTAAGGCCTCAGCTCCTGACCTGAGCGGCCTACAATGAGTTGCCGTGTTCTGTGCAATGACAAGTAGCAGAGAAATGTATAGGATCCTGTAATCCCACCGCCATCCTCTTTATGTGTAAATCAGCCTAGCAAGTGTGATGATTCGTGAGGCTTGGAGAAGGTCTGCAAGGACAGTGGCCTGAGTGCTACACAGCTTCACAGCCGGGTAGTTACATCAGTCAAAACAGGAGCAAAATGCTAAGGTCCTCATGGCCTCGTGAAAAGTGATAACAACATTAAACATTTCCTCTATGATTCCAAGAAACGTCAAGAGTGTCTTTCCACCCTACCCCACAGCTGGCTCGGGAGGAGAGGAGGCCCAGACTCCTTCAGGAGCAAGGCCGTAGGACACTCCGTTGGGAAAGCCCTGTGAGGGCCCCAGGGGTGTGCTCAGATTCAGACCTGGGTTCCAGGCCCACGCTGAACATCTTGGGGGGGGGTGGGGGTAAAGACCTTCTGCTCCTGCTCTCACCTCAGACCGGCACAGGATGCTGCTGGTGGCCTGCTGCTCCTGCCCCTTGACTAGGGAGGGAGAGAAGTCGAACCCAACACATAACTCTTCAAACATCTCCTGAGTGGAGTTCTGGAAAGACAATGACCGGCAGACGGGCCAGGAGGCATCAGGAGCCTGCTGCACATCGCCATAGGGGGACACCCCCATGAGAATTTCTGTTCCCTAGTTCAGGCACAGATGGACATCTGCACAGACATCTGACCAGGGAGGGAACTAGATGAAACTTCTAAGGCTGGGGATTAACACAAGGGCAGAGGAGCTTGATCCCCAGCACCCACCTGCTCAGGTTGCCAGCCTGGGGTATGAATATCACAGACTCACCAGTTTTACAGCACGTAACAAACTGCTCTGATTCGAAGTGTTTTGTGAGGTGACAAGGTGCAGAGAAATGTATAGAATCCTGTAATCCACGCCCATGCTCTTTGTGTGTAATCAGCCTAGCAAGTGTGATGATTTGTGAGGCTTGGAGCAGGTCTGCAAGGACAGTGGCGCTGAGTGCTACAGCTTCCCAGCCGGGAAGTTACATCAATCAAAACAGGAGCAAAATGCTAAGGTCCTCATGGCCTCGTGAGAAGTGACAACAACAGTAAACCTTTCCTCTACGATTCCAAGAAACATGTGGAGAGTGTCTTTCCACCCGAGCCCTCAGCTGGCTGGGGAGGAGAGGAGGCCCAGACTCCTTTGGGAGTAAGGCCGTAGGACACTCAGTGGGAAAGCCCTGTGAGGGCACCAGGGGTGTGCTCAGATTCGGACCTGGGTTCCAGGCCCAACCTGAACATCTTGGGGTGGTGGGCGGGGAGACCCTCTGCTCCTGCTCTCACCTCAGACCAGCACAGGATGCTGCTGGCGGCCTGCTGCTCCTGCCCCTTGACTAGGGAGGGAGAGAAGTCGAACCCATCATGTAGCTCTTCAAAGATCTCCTGCGTGGAGTTCTGGAAACACAGTGCCCGGCAGACGGGCCAGGAGGCATCAGGGGCCTGCCTGCACATCGCCACAGGGGGACACCCCCATGAGAATTTCTGTTCCCTAGTTCAGGCACAGAGGGACGTCTGCACAGACATCTGACCAGGGAGGGAACTAGATGAAACTTCTACGGCTCAGGACTAACACAAGGGCAGAGGAGCTTGATCCCAGCACCCAGCTGCTCAGGCTGCCAGCCAAGCCCCGGGGTATGAATATGACAGACTCACCTGGCTGACAGCACATAACACTCTCCTCCTGCCCAGGAGGGACCCACTCCTCACCTGCTGCCTTCCCGCACAGCGCCCACGCGTACACACACACCCCGACACTCACACACAAACCCTCACACAAGGTGCAAGGGCTATGGGGCTGCTCAGGTGGGATCCGAGTTGTGTCCTGCCCTCCAGTGGGCTGCCCTGGGCTGCCCCACATTACCTTTGGGTACCTCCTGCCAAATTGGCCATGAGGCTTGATCCGATGTCCACAACAACACAACAGTCTCACACTCTGGGCTTTCCTGAGCCTAGAGCCTCTGAAAACTGGTACACAACAAGTAAACATGTTGTACTCTGAAGTGTCTCCAGTCAAATGAACTGGCTAGGGGTCTGTCTCTAGAATTAACTGCCTGGTTACCAGAGTTCTAAATCTGTTGGGGTCTATCGCCAAGGAAGTGAGGTCACTTTTTCAAGATTCCATTACCTGGGCTGCTTCCTGTAATCGGACCTACCCAAACCACCCCCATGTCTTCTTCTTAACTCTACATGAGGAGCTTCCACAGCCCCAGCCACAGCTCCCTGGGAATGTGATGAGGGTCCCAGCTTTGAGGAGGCAGAGCAGAATTCAGACCTCCTTTATCTTACCAGTTCTCTGTCCTGGAAAACTCATTGTGCCTCTCAGGGCCTCCCCAGTCTCCAAACCTGCCCAAGGGGAATCCGCCTAGAATCTACTTGCTAGGGACATCATCAGGTGTATATGAAATAATATCCATACCACCTGTGAGGTGGTGTCAAGTGCAAGTAATGCACAAACAAAGAGATGGAAGAATTACGAGAAGGGATGTAGCATGAACACCACTCAAACCAGGCCTGGGTTCAGCAATGCGCTATTGCAACAGGCACTTCCTCTCTTGGCCTCATTTCAATGTCAGCACAAGGAGAGGGTTGATGAATGAAATCCAGACACTGTCATCCTCTGGATTCAAACCTCTCCATTGTTTCCTCTTCTGTTTAGAAAGAGACCCAAGAGCCTCATCTTGATCTGTGAGGTGGGCAGCCTTCACCATGGCTCCCAGAGATCCCCACCCGTGGTACACACATCCCTCACAGATTCCTGTGTGACCACTGAGTGCTTAGTGACTGGCTCTCGCCAATAGAACACAGCCAATGTGGACGAGTGTCATGTCTAAATTTTAAACACAGAAAGTCTCTCACTTCTTTCTTATTCCCTCTCTTAAGTTCCGTCTCTCTCTCTTTCCCGTGTCTCTCTCTCTCTCCTGTCCCTGAGCTGTGGAATCAAGCACACACGTTTTTAGCTGCCATACACAGAAGCCCACATGGGAGAGAACCGAGGCAGCGCCCAGGCCAACAGACAGAAAGGAACCCATGCTCTGAGTCCAAAGTGCACCTCGACTCCTTTGAGTGAACCTGAGAGGAAATTCTCTGCCAGTCGAGCATCACTTGAGGCCGCGGCCGCGGCCTTGAGGCATCTCGAGCAGAAGAACCAAGCTAATCTATGTCTGATTCCTCAACCACAAAAATTGTGAGACATGAGGCATTTGCCGTTTACAGATGCAAGGCACTGGAACCGTGATTTCAGGCCCCAGGATCTGGCCCTGCCCTCCTCCGCCTCCTCTCTCCCCCCAGGCTCCCTCCAGCCACACTGGCCACCTTTCTCACATCCTCTGGCCAAACCCCCTTCTGCCCATGAGTGTCTACAGCAGGGGTGCCTTCTCCCTGACACGCCACTCCCAGACTTGTGCAGGGCTGGCTCCCTCTTGTCATTCTGGTCCCAGGAAATGTCACCCCAGTGAGGCCTTTCAGACCCCTACCCGGTGACCCCCAGCCCTCCCTCACAGGCCCCTGAATGTCCCCTCAGCACTGGCTCTTTCCCCTCTCATGTCTTTGCTTTCATGCTTTTGTCCTTGTCCCCTCCAGACTGTGAGCTCCTGACCGGCAGGGACCACTCAGTCACTGTCAGCCCTGCACTTAGACCCACCTGAGCACCTGGCACAGGGTGAGTGCTCGGTGCACAGTCGCTGAGTGAAGAATTGTGAAACTCGTGTCCCCTCCTCCTGCTCTTCACCAAGTCAGACTGTGGAGAGGACCGCTAGTACCAGGAGGAGTGAGTTCTCTCTGAGGCGGGGGACAGCCGAAAAGGCCTCTGCACGGCTATTTGCTGCTCCAGCAGCTGAGGCAGGCTGAGTGGGTGCCGTGTAAGTTTAAGAAGTCAGCACAGGGACTGGATGCACACAGCCTGCGCAATGACACCATCAGTTCACTTAACATCCGTCACCGAAAACAGAAAAGTAAGTGTTTGCTTGTGATGAGAAGTTTAGCTTCTTGGTTCTTAGCAATTTTGAAATGTACCACACAGCAGTGTTAACTTAGGCAGTGCTGTGTGGCAATTACATCCCAATAGAAGTGACAACAGTGAAAACCCAACCTCATTGGGCACCACTGACGCTGGAGGCTGCCTGCACCCTGGTGGCCAGCACCAGCACTGCAGCCCTGGCAGAAGCCACCACACAGGAAGTCTCTTTGGGTGTCCTCAAGGCAGAGGCTCCCCACTGTCCCAGGGGTAAAGGAGCAGGAGCTGCAGGCTTCCAGGCCGTGGGAGGAACCTCAGGAGCCTCCCTCTCCCTCATCTTTCTGTTCCTACACTTGGGTGTCCTGTTTTCTCAGGAGGCATCCTGACCTCAACCAAGGCAATGATTCTCCTCTCCAGCCAAGTGAGGACCTCGGGAGTCCAACAAGGACTGGTCTTGTCCCTGGACTCTGGCCTTAGTTCACAGTGCTCTGGCATGTTCTTCCTTATCCCAAGTTCTCATCCACCCGAACCCCCAAACCTCTCTCAGTTCTAAAGGATCTCCAGCAGGTGGGAAAGCATTTTCTCAGGTGCTCAGAGCACAGGGCGTCATCGATGGAGAACCAAGGGCCATAGACCCTTCGTGAGCATCATACGGAACCCAGGGAGTCACCCGCTGGACGCACTCCACTTGACACAGGAGGACACCAAGGTCTTCTCTCCTCTACCCAATGTCTACACAAGAGGAGAACGGCTCATCAGAGTAGCAGGTGCCCACAGAAGTGGACTCCAGCTCCCCAGTCCTGTGCCCTCCAGGCTGGGCCAGGGATGTCCTTGGAACAGGTACACACCTAGAAACCTTAGGGATTCTTTGGTCTGTCTCGGGCCTTCTGGGCATGTAGCCAGGAGGATGGATGCTACTGTTCATGGCAGAGCTGCCTCTGACCGCCTTCTCCTCGGCCTCTTGTCACTTCCCTGGTATCTGCTCTTTCCTGGGGTCCCTGCATGGTCCACACAGGAGAAATCGCTGTGAGTGTGCCTGTGCATGATTGGATGCGAATAGGAAGATGACCCCACGTGTACAGGGGTGGGCAGGGCTCCCCTAGAACCATGAGGTCCCTGTTTCCGAAGAAAACCCAAAGGGAAGGGGTTGAGCCCTGGCCAAGGAAGCCAGAGCCCTGCCTGATCTTCTGGATTCTGACCCCCTCCTGAGGTCTGGGCCAGTCCCTCCAACTTTCTGGGCTTCAGATTCCCAAATGGACAAAGAACACGTTTTGTAAGAGCAAAGTCAAAATGGACCCTCAGCAAATGAAACAAGTACCATGCTTTGACCTCCCCCCACTGCTTATCCTCCAAGGAGACTTCAAACCTACACGGTGTCTATTACTGGGTAAAATCACCCTCAGCATACAAAACTGATAATGGTTAAAATGGCACACGGTCAACTTTATCATTGACTAACTATTGACGGAAGAAGAAATACATCCGAATATATTTTGATATGACTGATAAGATTCAGGAAAGTTAGCTTGCTAGAAATAATAACACCTAAACAAAACTTAAAATGTCAGAACCTGTATCAGTATATTATGATGTAGATTAAAACAAATTCAGTCATTTGCCTAAAAATTAATTGATTCTGAGAAAAAATAGATTCAGTGAATTAATAATAAAATGGATACACTGGAATTGTTTTATGGTGCTTATTTTATAGCAGCCAAGGAATTAATAATACTATATTGCATTTTGACAGTTGCTAATAGCGTAAATCTTAGATGTTCTCGTTACGAGAAAAACATTTGTAACTCTTGATGATAGATGTCAACCAGACTTCTTATAGTGATCATTTCACAATATACACACATATTGAATCATTCTGTTGTAGACCTGAAACTAATATAAAACAAACTTAAATTTAATATTAAAAATGTCTTCTTATTATTTTTTCTCTGAAAAATACATTGTAACAAAAATTTTGAAGAGATTTGTTTAATTCTGATTTCAAGGTTGTATTAGGCCCAGAATGAAAGCATTTGTCTGATCAAAGTTGTCTCAGGTACAAGGGCTGAGACAAACACCAGGGTCAGAATGGAAGAGCACGAATGGCAACACTAAATCATACTCTGCTCATTTCTTTGTATTTGCACTTTTAACAGAAAATCTATTTTTATTCGCTTAAAATACACACAATGTAAAACTTACCGTCTTGACCATTTTTCTGTGTACACATCATTAAGCACATTAATTTCATTAAGCGCATCTTCAGTGTGTTGACCAAAGTCATATGGTGGTGCAGCCATCAGCACAATGCATCTTCACAACTCTTGTCACCCCACAGAACTGAAGCCTCGTCCCCACTCATCGGTCACTCCCATTCCTCTGCTCCCACCCCTGGCCACTGCATCTGCTGTCCATCTCTCTGAATCTGGCCATTTCAGGAATTTCATGTAAGTGGAGTCACACAAGGCCTGTATTTTTGGGACTGGTTGATTGTCCTAAAGGTTCATCCATGTTGTATCATATCTCAGAATATCCTTAGTTTTTGAGGATGAATAATATGCAGTTGTGTGTCGATATGCCCATGTTGCTTCTCCATTCACCCCTGGATGGATCCTTGGGTTGTTCCACATTTCAGCGATCATGAACAATGATGCCATGAAGATGGGTGTTCAAATATGTCTTTGAGACCAAGCTTTCAGCTGTGCTGTGTATATATCCCAAAGTACAATTGAGGGGACATTTAGTGATTCTATTTTTTAATTGTTTTATGGAACTGCCATGCTGATTTCCACAGCAACTATACCATTTTACATTCCAGCCACAGTGTACCTGCGTCCAATTTCTCCACATCTTTGCCAACATTTGTTTGAGTCCTTTCTTCACTGTCTATTTTTTGGAGTGCCGTCACATGGATGTGAGGTGGTGTCTCATTGAGATTTTGACTTACATTTCCCCAGTGATTAGTCACGTTAAGCATCTTTTTATATGCTTGTTGACCATTTGCGTATCTTCTTGGAGGAAAAGTCTATTCAAGTACCTGGCTCGTTTTTGATTTGGGTTGTTTGTTTTGTTGTTGTTAATTTTAGAAGTTCTATGTCTATTCTGTATATTCAGCCCTTGTCAGATAGATCATTTGCAAATATGGCCTCCCATGCTGCATGGGTTGTGTTTTTACTCTGTTGATATTGTCTTCAGAGGCAGAAAAGTTTTAATATTCATGAATTTTGGCATGTGTACTCTGTTTTTTATTGCCCATGCCTTGAGTGTCATATCCATGAAATCATTGCCAAATCCTATTGTGGAAAGTTTTCTCCTATGTTTTCTTCAAAGAGTTTCAGCTCTTACATTTGGATCATGATCCATTGAGAATTAAGTTTTATATCTGGTGTGAGGCAAGAATCCAAGTTTATTTTTTGCATGAAGATATCCACTTTTTCAGGAACCACTTGTTGAGAAGACTGTTTTCCCGCTGTTGAATAACCTTGGCAATCTTATTTCTGGGCTCTCTATTCTGTTCCGATTGTCTATGTGTCTGTCTTTACGCCATTACAATGCTGTTTTGATATTGTAGGTTTGTAGCAAGTTTTAAATCAGTAAAAAGAGAGTCCTCCAAATTAGTACTTCCTTTCAAGACTATTTTAGACATCTGGGCATACTTGAGATTCCATACGAGTTTTAGGATGGGTGTTTTTCAGCACAAAATGTCATTGGGATTTTGATAAGGACTGCATTTAATTGGTTCATTTCTTTGAAGAAGTTGACATCTTAACAACATGGAGGCTTCCAATCCACGATCACAGGACACCTCTCATTTCTGGTAGTGCCGGGTGGTGTTCAGGTGGAGGGGACAGCACTCTTCCAAGTAGTCACGCAGGGTCCCAGAATTCCTCCACACTGTGCCTTTGCCATTTCCTCAGAACTTATCGACATCTGCATCCAGTCAAAGGAGAGAAAAATGCGTGTCAAATGCATGTGGGAAGTTTTCAAGGACCGCGTGTGGATATGGCACACGTCTGTGCCACCCTCTCCCCTGGCCAGAACTACGCACGGAACCAGCAGACCCTAACAGTCGGCACTGCAGGCAGAATCAGCGGACCCCACCAAATTTGGGACTGTGGACTAACCAAGGGCTAGAGACTCAGCGTCCCAGGGAACCATCTGCCAACTCCAGCTGCCTGCTAAGACTCTGACTGGCACTGTGGACTAACCCAGGGCTGAGACAGATGCTCTGCTAGAGCATCCTGTCAGACCAGACTGGCCCGTTAAACTGCGCCTGGAAAGACAGTTAGATCAGGAGCTCAATGCAAGGACAGCGGATCTGAGATACACAAGACGCTTACCCATGGCCCTCAGAAACAGGAAAAAAGACGTAGAATCCAAAGGCTTCATGGCCACCAACGCTGTGTTTCTCATCCACGAAGCCATGAGAAGTCTCCTTCCAATCCCACTGCTGCCACCAAGCCGTTAAGAAACAAAATGCAACCGTGTAAGTCTAAAGAACTTCGTTGCTTTATTCACCAATTCCTGCACCCAGAGGCATCCAATCTAGCAGATAGAAAGGAGCTCCAAGGAGCTGTACGGAATGAAAGACTTTGAAAGGAAGAAGAGAGAAGGAAAAGACGTCACAGCAGGCGGGAAGGTGGCTGGCTTATTGCAAGGTTACTTTCCACACGGGACTGCAGGAGTCTATGATGTGGAATACCTATCTAGTGCTGATTGGGGGATTCCTGATCCAGTGGGTTAAGATTCTGTTTCCGGGAGAGTCGAAAATCTAATGAAGTCAAGACTCAGTTTGGTGACGTGGGGCTTAGCGTAAGAGGCTCCTCTTGGGGCCCGCCGTCTGGTTTTGACACATGACTCTGCTGGCCCCCTGCTGGCCCCGGGTACACCCGGGTTTCCCTTCCTGACCATTGTTGGTCACACATCCACTGCACCTGCCTCCAGTTCTCCCCCTTCCACACCGCAATCCCCGCCATGACTCCCTCTGACACTATCACGACTTCTCCCACCACACTGCCCTGCTTTCCACAAGGCCAGCAAGAGGCTCCGTAAGCACCACTTCAGCAGTCCAGTGGGCTGAGCGGGCTGCCCAGCATCGGGACTCAGAAACTGGTGGGCCTGTCACATGGCCTCCAATCACCGGTACCCCAGCTGAAGTGCCTGCCCTGATGAGATACTCAAATTTAGCCAACTCCATCGAACAACATCTTTGCTGCAAGCTTCCCTTAAAAATGCTCCACCCAATTTCTGCCCCAACTGTTTTTTGAGGAGTCGTTTTGGGGGAGCCTTTGAGGCCACCTTGGTGATTCTGTGCCCGGGCACAAGCAGCTCTTAGCCCACACACCCTTTGGTTGCACCACCTGGAATCGTAGAGCACAGGGAGCCAGTGGATGGGCACCAATCACTGGTTTGACCCCCAAGAGCCGGTGAATATTTCATAGCAGGAACATCCACTTTCGGGTCTTCCTGTGGGCGCACGTCACAAGGCGCTCCCTGGTACCCCGCTCTCCCCCACATCCTCTGACCAGCTTTCCCCAGGCGATGTTCTGCAGTACATCATTGTCTCCACGGACCTGCCCCTAGAGCTGTACCCCACAGACCAGGAGTCCCTGAGTTTCCTGCCCTGACAGGCTACCACCGACCCAAAGAGATATGTCTGTTCTACTAGGATGACTGGACTGGCATAGAGGACGGGCCCTAGCCACAGAAAATCAGGTAATTGAGGCCACCCAGAAGTGTGCACAAACAGAACCCAACACGGACAGCAGCTCCATGAGACTCTATTCTACTCCTTGTAGGACAGTCGCCTAAGTCTCTGCCAAATGGTTTTAGGAAACCACCTGGCCTCAGACTATCTCTACTGGCCAAGGAAGGAGGGGTCGGGGCCCTCCCATGGTCTACCACCTGCATGTACATCAACAACTGACAAGTTCAAACCTACCTACACCAGAGGGTCCAAGAGGTGAGAATACTGCCCAGTATTACTGAGATCTCTGAACAGATTCCCAGGGCCCCCAAGACCACTGAGCTATTTTCTTGGCTGGTCTTTTCAAGGTGGAGACCATGACTATGGACTGGATCTCAGACTGTAGCTTGTGTGATTTTCGTACTTGCTACTAGACCCTAATCAGATGTTTACTCTCAGGGCTACACCGTGCCTTACCCCTAATAGCTGCATGAATTACCCTAATTTCAAATTTTCACTGAAGAAAATCTGCTCAACATAAAATACACCATTTTAAGTACTTGAAAGTACACAAGTCAGTGACGTTTAGGACAATGAGAATGTTGTGTGGCTATCACTACTATCTAAGTCCAGAACATTTTTAATACCTTGCAAAGAAACCCAGCCTCGCTGTCTCTGTGCTTTGCCCTAACCCAAGTCCACAGAAAGACCTTATCTGTTTCCTCTCCCTGCAGATTTGCTATTCTGGGCATTTCATTCAAATGGAATCATAGAATCTGTGGCTTTGTGTACCACTTCAATTAGCACACTTTTTTAAGGATCATCCAGGGCCTAGCACGTAGCAGTGCTTTCTTCCTTTTTAGGGCTGTGTTATATCCCATAGTATCAATATGCCACATTTGCTTTATGTGTTCATAATTTGGTGGAAAATTGGGTTTATTTCATTTTTGGGCTACCGTGAATAATGCTGCTTTGAATGTCCATGGACAGGTTTTCCTGCAAACATATGTTTTCCATGTTCTTTTGGAGATGCCTCACAATGGACTGTCCAACTCAAAGGCAATGATTGCTTGAAGATGTTAAGAAATGCAAAGCTGTGCTCTACAGTGGCTGCATCATTTTACGTTCCCACCAGTGATGTATGAGGGCTCCCCTTCTTCCACATCTTTACCAACACTTGGGATTTTCCTTTATGTTGAATACAGCCTACACATTGAGTTGGAAACAGTAGCACATTGTGGTTTCAATTTCCCTTTCCCTAATCATGAATGACATCTAGCATCTCTCTTGTGCTTATTGGCCATCCGCATATCTTCTGGAGAAATGTCTATTTCAACCATTTGCCTATTTTAATTGTTTTGTCTTTTATTATTGAGTTCTAAGAGATATTTATGTATTCTGAACACTAGATTATACAAGTTGAAAGTCGGCGAATTCAAGACCCAGCTTTCAACAATGGATAGAACATCCAGACGGAAAAGAAGGACACCCTAGAAATAAATGACATTAAATACTAAGAACATTTTATTGAAGAGCAGCAGAATACACCTTCTTCTCAAGAGCACACAGAGTATTTTCCAGAAGGGATCACGTTTGAGGTCACAAAACAAATCTTAACAAAATTAAGACGATTGAAATCATACCAAGCATCTGTCCTGAACACAATGGCGTGAGACTAGAAATCAATATCGGGAAGAAACCTGCATCATTCCTGAGAGATGGAAATTAAACAGCAGCCTCTTACACAGACATTAGGTCAAAGAGGAAATCAAGAGAGAAATTAAAAAATAGCTCAAGACAAACAAAAAGAATTAAAAACACACCAAAATTATGGGATGCAGCAAAAATAATACTGAGGGAAGTTTGCAGTGATCAACTTGTAATGTCTTAAAGAAGAAGGACCTCAAATTGACAACCTAAGTGACAACACACAGAACTAGGAAAAGGGAAAACTGAATCCAAAGCTAACAGAAGGATGGAAGTCACAAAGGTGAGAACAGAAGAAAGGAAATAGAGGAGAAAGACAAAAGATGAAAAGGAGGAGTCAATGTTTTGAAAAAATAAAATTGACCAACCCTTAGAAGACAGAACGCCTGACAGAAGAAAAGAAAGAACAATCAAGTAAAGTAAATGAGAAGTGAAAGAGGAGGCCTCACAATCGATGCTTCAGAAATACGATCATAGAGACCCTCCATCCTCTTGCTCACTAACACACTGGGTGACCCAGCAGACTGAGTAAGTTCCTAGCAACAACCTACCCAGTCTCACTCAGGAGGAAACAGACAACTGAACAGACCAATGACAGATACGGAGGCTAAGTCAGTGATCACAAATCTATCATTTAAAGAAAAAGACCTTTCTAATTTCCACTAGACACACTTAAAACCAGTTACATGCCAAGCCAATCTTTATTTGAGTTATTTACTTAATGTTGAAATACAGCTGATAAAAATATTCATAATGCTCTTTTATGTAGAGAGTTTGAAGGTAAAGTTTCTTGAGAAAACTACAGGTTTTTGTACTTGGTACACAGGGAATGAAATTCTAAAGCACGGAGAATGCGCATTTCTTCACATGATTAGCGCCCCAGTTTTAGCGAATACCTCTGAGAGATGAGCAAATACAATAAAGTGTATGACTAAAGCATCACACTTCACTCAAGACTCATTCTATATAGCCACCCTATCTGCAAATATTTAGTATGTTATTTCTAATACTTCACAGTATCACTGCCATCGATGATAGTAATACTAAATTTCCCTTTGAAAGCATCCTGACTTGCCAATTTCTTTGACTTTCTAATACTAGAACACTTATACAGGTAAACTGAATATGTTAAAAATGAAATGGAAAACAAGGTAAAATTAAGCTAGCATAACAAAATTATTTGACGTACTTGAATATTTGAAGAAGATAAAGTTAGATAAAATTTATTTGAAAAAGTAAGATGTCAACAACTTTAAAAGTAAATAAGGTGCTTGAAAAATGGTTATATGCATTTAAATATAATGTATTTAATATTTATAATTAATTTTATATTTGTATGATTTAGAGATGCTGCAAGTATACGTTTTTACCAAATGAAATGGGTGTATATTAAAATTACTTCGGCGTCCAAGCCTAGATCAATGGCAAACATTGCTAAAAAGAATAAGCTTCTGAGATTAAGAATTAAATCTAAAAGCGGAAAATTTTTATTATCAAATATAAATTACAAAAGTTGTTTTTAGTCAGATTTTTTAAAGGAAAATTATTTCTCAGCATTGCCGGATCTCATAGCACGCACAAGATGGCAACATTCTACATAATACCCACTTTCTCCAGAGGGGTGTGGAGAACCACATTAGGTTTTGGTCAGCTCTGAAGTGGCTGCCACCAGGTTGTTTGTCCTAATTCTCTAATAGTAAATGAACTTGACAAAGATTTCTCTTTTTTTCCACACTTGGACTTTGAAGATTTCATTGTTTGTGGTCAAGTAGATTGATTCAAATAATCTCACAAAGTAAAAGGGTTCATAGCTCAGGGAAGATGCTTTCCGAACATTTCCTGAATTGAGTTTGGATTGTTATCCTCATTAGATCTTTTACTTCTAGTGTTTCTCATACGCCTGCTGCCTCATTAAAACTCATCCTTACAATATGAATCAAGAAATGTGGCCCAAGAAGGATGTTGTTCGTTTTCAAAATAGACAGATAATCTCTGAATTTTTAACTACGAAGACATGCCTTTTATTTTACACACATTGAATAATGCACCTTTCCTGATATAAAATGTTAAGGGCACTTTAGAGCAAGTAGCAGATTAGAATTCCCTTGACTGTCAACGAGTGGTTCCAGCAACATATCGATTATGACTGGCTGTAAAATAAAATTTGTCCCTAGTTTGTGTTATTATTTACAAAGTACAGTATTTGTTTTTTCGTGTGTGAGTAGAAATTTAAACTTACTTTTTGGATATTGTTGAAATCCTCTCTCTCTTTTTCTCTGTATCTCTTTTATTTATTTTAAATCACTTGTAATTCACGTATAGATTCCATGACACTTCATGCCTGGATAGTATATTTATGCTCTGAGTTTTTCCAACAATGGCTTCATAAATATTTTTAGATAAATGATACAATTTAATTTCACTCGTTGAATTTGGTTGTTATATCTTCTTAGTCACTTTTTGACTCTCAACTTGCTTCAACTTTTTTATTTTGTGACATCAATTTCTTATGAACGAATGACAGTTGTCTTATAGCTTGTCCTGCTTCTGGATTTACTTAATGATTTCTTCTTAATTCCATTTATTTCCTATAATTTAGAAACAAGGTTTAAGGAATTAATTATATTTAGATTAACTATTTTAGCAAATATACTTCATGATGTATCATATCAGAAACACCATAAGTAGCTGCTTTTTCATTTCTTTCAACATCATGTGCAAGTTTGTGACAAGGCAAAAATTTTTTTCAGCTTTATTGAGATACAATTGCTAAGGTACATCTTAAAAGGTCTCATCCCCAGAAAAAAAATTGTAGCTACATGAAAATGTGCTTTTACTATCATTTTTAAGTAGTGTCTTGTCTTTGAGGAAAGATAATGAAAATGGACTTCTTTCTTCCCCACATTCAGTAATTCTGTAACATTAGGCTATGTGATAGTCACAAATAAAGGCTTAAAAATGTATTAAATTTTTGCAATTCCTACCTCACTCATGGACTTCATCATGCTTGTTTCATGAGCTTTAACATTTGTGTGACTCAAATATTTCACCAATATCTGAAAGTCAATATACAGCTATTAGCAATAATTTTATCAACAAGCTTTGCTCATGGTATTGGGGTTTTATTCTAATTTGAAATGAAGGTAACCTAAAAGATTTCACAGTTATTAGTCAAGAATATGCTCGATCAGCAATAGCAGTGTGAAAATCAATAAACAGAAACCTCACTGAAAATAGAGTTGAGAGGCCAGAAAGGAGAGCTCTCACATGTATTAACCACTGCAGAGCCCAACAGGAAGAAGACTTCCTCTTCCTGCCCAGTAATAGCCAAGGAGAGACTGTCACAACACAGCCAATGAAAAGCCGCCACGCTTTGATCTCCCAGTCTCCTCCAATGGGCTTTTTGCTTACAATAGCTCTCCCAACTTTCTTTGCCCCTCTATAACAGGGTTTCTCCTCCCCTTGTTGCTCAGGACTTGCATGTGGCTTGCCATAGTTGCAGACTCCAAATTGCAGTTCTTTGCTGATCCCAGGTGAAGCCATTTTGGCTGGAGAAATAATTGGCTGTCTGTTTCCTTAAGGTCAAGACCAGAAACAATGTTGAAGTCACCATGTAATAGAGCCTTCTAAATACTGACACTGAAATCAAATTGTAAATTAAAGCTCTTGTTTAGTTTATCCCTAACATGTGAATGCGTATACAAATGCAAAAATGAGCAGTTTCTTATAGAAAAATGAAATCTAAAATAAAAGTCTCTCTATATCTTGAATCTAACTTACAATTCCCACTGTGTCATTCTATATCGGTCAAATGTTGCCAAAA
Organism: Equus asinus; assembly: GCF_041296235.1. Taxonomy (NCBI): domain Eukaryota; kingdom Metazoa; phylum Chordata; class Mammalia; order Perissodactyla; family Equidae; genus Equus; species Equus asinus. The sequence goes on from NC_091794.1 coordinate 61,591,765, forward strand.
TAATATTGTGAAACAAACTACCCCAAAATTCTGGATCCTGAAATGGGAATCATTCATTTTCATCTGTGCGTTTGTACGTAAGTTTATTTAGGGTGGGCTCATCTGGGCTTAGCTCCAAGCTGGAGATTGCCAGTTTCTTTCATGTGTCTCCCATACTCTATGTATCAGCAGGCTAGCAGAGGCATCTTCTTCTTCTTCTTCTTCTTTTATTTTTTGAGGAAGATTAGCCCTGAGCTAACATCTACCGCCAAACCTCCTCTTTTTGCTAGGAAGATTGGCCCTGAACTAACACCTTTGCCCATCTTCCTCTAGTTTATATGTGGGATGCCTGCCACAGCATGATTTGATAAGTGTGTGTAGGTCCACACCCAGGATCGGAACAGGCAAACCGTGGGCCTCTGAAGTGGAGCACGTGAAGTTAACTGCTATGCCACTGGATGGGCCCCAGAGACATCTTCTTACTGTGGCAATACAAGAACCACATGAAGGGAAGTCCAACTGTGCAAGTCCATTTTAAGCCTCAATTTGCAGAATGTCTGCTAGCATCCTTTGAATCAGGGAACCACATGCCCCAGTCCAAAGACAAAGGTTAGAGAATAACCTCTGCCTCTAAAGGGAGAAAATGCAGGGTTATGTGACCAACTGCCTGGATACAGAAAGGAAAGAAGCATTTGTTCCAATTACTCAATTTAGTACACTTCTGATGTATTGTCCACTCTGGACTCATCAAATGTAAGAAGTATTTCCTGAACTTTCTATAAGCTTTCATGCTTTGGGCATTTAATTTCACTTGCCAATGACTTTTCCTAAATTTGTACTCTTTCCCTCTGTGTCTCCCTCTGTATCTGTCTCTCCCTCTTTCTTAGCCTATGAAAACAACATGAAGTGTCTATTCTCAGTGAGTTATTTTTCAAAACATCTAAATTTTTTTGTCTGTGACAGAGAGCAAAGAGAACAGAAAAAATGTGAAAGTCGGTGAGATATTTCGGGGGAAACCTAAACTAACGAGGAGGAAGAGTACACAAAACAACCTTGGTTACCTGTCCCCCTTAGCGAACAAGTGTGAGGAATGTGCCCGTGCAGGGTTTCCTATTGACCGGGTCCCGGCTTCCTTTGCACATGTAGCGCTGTACAGATATCTGCGCTCATGCTCTCCATCAATAGTGTGCACTGTATTGCACTGTAATTACAATGCAATCCACTGCCGGGAACTGCTGAGAGGCTAATTAAGTAATTTCTACAAATTACTTTTAGATGCTTCAAGGAAAGTAGTTTATGGATGTCAATTATAGTATCGAAGTATTTGCTGCTAGTTATTGTCTGAAAAAGATGACTACTCCCATCTTTGTTTAATGTGTTGAAATTGTCCTTAGTTATATAACATGTTGACAATTTTCCCTATTTTCCTTCCTAGAGAAGTAAATAAAGTTTTGTTCAAATTAACTGTGAACATAGAAATTTTCAAACAAATAAATGGAATATTACCTTAATAGAAATTAATAAAAATAATTAAATAGAAAACAAATCACATGTGATTCTATAGCATCAGAATAATTGTAAAATATCAAAATACTTTATTGAGATGTTAAGGAAACTTCGAGCAGAACTTTGTGTGTCATTAATCATGAAAGACTCTGTTCTTCAAAAGTCGAAGTAATTTTTATTATAATCTTGCTAAGAGAATTCTTTCTGTAAAAACATTTCAACGATGCAATAAATAGACAAAGAATAAATCTATAGAGCTATGCACAGCTAGATACGTGGATAATCCACAGCTTCCTGGATGTGGGAGTAGTTCTACAACTTCATCATTCAGCATTAAAAAAGGAGTATTTTTTAAATATATTTTACAAAACAAAGATACGTGTATGCATCACTTAAAGCGATTAGAAATCTACCAATCTTTTTATTATAGTGGGGGATTCTGTAAACATTTCATAATACTGTAATGAAACGGAAAATGAAAATGACTATGAAAAGTAAGCCAGACGAATTATCACAAAAGGAGGAAAGTCCGCACTATTTCTAAAATAACATTACCCCTTTTCATTTAGAAAATAGTAGGGAATGTCTTCATTAAAACAATTAGTAACTTTGAATTTGGGCACGTTTAAAGAAAATTTCCAAGTATTTCAATATTAAGGAATATAATGTATGCAGAATATTCATGTGTGAATTGTGAACAGAAAAAAATCAGCATATAGAAAAAGGACATTTTGTCCTAGACTTATAGTCTCTTTTATTATATGATATTTATATATTTCTGCTTGTATTTTTCTATTGACACTTCTGCCTAGACTTATCTAGACTTACTTTTAACAGTTTCAAGCTGAATATACCTACACTTATAAGTATGATAAAAATGATGTGATAATGTTTCTCATACACTTTAATGCAAAAAGCTTAATTATATTTCACATTATATCTTAAATATATTGACAGGCCAAAAATACAAAAAAAATGTGTTTTCATGACATATTTTGCATCTCATATCTTAAAACATTTTAACTTACATGGATGAATATGAATAAACATCAATTGAAATATTAATTTTATGTACCAAATTCAACTAATTATCACTCTCAGAAGAAGGCGATCTTTCTTTTGCTTTCTTTTTATTGAGGAAGATTCACTCTGAGTTAACATCTGTGCCAATCTTCCTGTATTTTGTGTGTGGGTTGCTGCCACAGCATGGCTGCTGATGAGTGGTGTAGGTCTGTGCCCGGGAATAGAACCCAGGCCACTGAAGCGGAGTGTGCCAAACTCAACCTCCAGGCGGTGGGGCCAGCCCCTAACTCTTTTTTAAGATTGTAAAAATTGTAAGGGAAAACAAACTTTAGAATACACATACACACACACACACGTATTCACAAAATAGTTCATTTAATAAACATTTACTAATTATTAATTAATAAATGAATGGAATAGTTAATAGATTAAAAATTCTCAGAGTTCTCGAATTATAGCCATTTAAATCAGCATAGCCATAGATGTATTTGGAAAAATTAGCTATACCGTTTTTATGATTATACAAATTTAATTAGCACAACTTGCTCATTAAAAAGGTTATCCATAGCATCAGACTTCAGATTCCCCTAAATTGCTATTGTTATTGGCAAATGAAATTAATAAAATAATATAGGGCAAATAAGAAACCTAGATGTTGTTTCTCTCACTGAATTTAATAGACACTGGCAAGTGACCCTAACCTCCAGGCAAATCCCTTACCCTCTCTGCACCTCAGATCCCGCCACTGTAAAATGAGTGGCTGCGCTGAATGAACACCACATTCACTTCGTTCTCTGAGATTTCCTGCACCTCTGAAAAAGACTTCTGAATAGTAGGATGTAAAAACTCTGATGACCTGCTAAACCTTACATTTCTATTTTGTAATATGTTCATTTCCTAAAAATTTGAAACTTTATTTGTACATTTCCATTATGTTTATTTATGGACTTTTCACTAACGGAATTTTGAGCATATATATCTTCCTAGAGCTTAAAACATTTCTCTCAACTTCACCTTCATCTGACTCACTTTTGCAAATAATTAAATGTCTCAAGGTGTCAAAACTAATTTGTTCACAGTAAGATGTAGCTTGGTTGTTCAGGGTTCTGAAAAGGGAAAGGCTAAAAGGGTTGGCAAATGGATTGCACTGTGAAAAAGGAAGAAACTATGCCCTTAAATTGTATATCTTTAAAACTTTCTTGAAAAAAATAGATCACCTCGTTTGTACTTTCCTATGCTGTGTTATAGCTATGAGAATACACAAGTTGTAAGAGCGTTATCCTAGGAAAATAACATGTACTCTTTTTACGTTTTCTGTTACAGTTTTGATCCTTTAGCTTATAGTTGATTAAAAACAAAGTAAGAGAGAATATTTTAACTAAGAATTTGCCCCATTAAATTTCTTAGTCTTGGAATTACACAATTGTCATTATATTAAATGCTGAGAAGCAAATAATATATAGTCTATGCAAAAACAAAAGCAAACAACACTTATAGACATACCTGAATGTGGATATAGGTCCCTAACCATTAAAAAAAAATCACTGGCTTTGGCTTCCAAGAGGTGAAGTAAATCTTGAAAATTGGAAACTAATTCCACTTTACTGTTCTGAAGTTTTCATATCTTAAATCCATGTTTCTAAAATCTATTTCACATGTATTAATTAACTGAAGTTCAGTGTTTATTCTATTTCTTAACTATACCTAATATCACTTTCTTATTTTATTTATATACTAAAATAGTACATTTTTGCTTCAGATTATTGAATGAATTGGACTTTATTAAACCAATTTAATTCTGATGTTTCCTTCTAATCATATTAATATGGACATCCTATTGCTTTTCACTAGTCAAAGTAGAATATCACTACTTTGATCCTTAGACTCAATACACCTATATACAATTAATCTTATGAAGACAGAATTTTTAAGGAGTACTATTTACTTTTTTTTTTCTGCTTTATCTCTCCAAACCCCCCTGTACATAGTTGTATATCTTAGTTGTAGGTCCTTCTCGTTGTGGGATGTGGGACGCCGCCTCAAAGTGGCCTGACGAGTGGAGCCATGTCCGCACCCAGGATCCGAACCCTGGGCCGCTGCAGTGGAGCGCACAAACTTAACCACTCGGCGACGGAGCCGGCCCAGTATGATTTACTTTTGACCGATCTGAGCGTAGAAGTTTGGTACATTAGAGTCAGAGCTTTCTATCCCTTTCAAGTTTCAAAACATAGGATCCCAACACTCAGAGCTACATTAATATTACAAATAGATTGATGATAATAAATTAAGCTACACAATGAGAAGTAGGATTCTAAATATGTCTACTTATTGAGTATTTTAAACAAGCCAGGCACTGTGTTAATTATGTTATAGATATAATTTTTAATTCTCACAAGCCTTCAAGTTAGGTATTTTTCTTCTCTTCCTTTTTCAGTGAAAGTAATTAACTCACCCAAAATCACACAACTGAAGGTTGACCCAGTATTAGAAGTCATGATTTCTCCAACTCCAAGGCATTTTTTGACTTCTTGATTCTACACACTAATACGTGACAACTATAAATAAAAGAATCGTGTCTCCTGCTTTGCTCAAGTGAGCCCGTCTTTCCTCCTGTTGTCTTAGAAAAATAAATATAGAGCTTTCTTCATTATCGGAAAAATCCTGGCTTGGATGAAAAATTATATGGTGTCCCTAAATATAGAAATTATATAAGGGATTTTTACTTTAATATCTAATCAACAAGGCATTTGTGAAAATCATTAATTAGCTCAGTATAATCTGTATTCCAGTAAAGTCTAGCTCCTTTTCTGCGGTTCCTCAGCTGCTGTTTTCTCATTACGACTGTGCAAAGTGCCAGTCTGTTGTGTCAGGAAACTTATTACTGAAATTGTGGTTGTTTATTACGTTGTTCAGTGCATAGTTCTTTAAGCGGCAAATTGTCCTTTGATTTCTGAAGAAGGCTTTGCCAATTCCAGTCTGCCTGTTCTTGGAATCGAAGAGTCGGGGTAAAATTTAGTTCTGTTTAATCAAGCAACGAGTTCTATGGTTGAGCCCATATGGGTTTTTGTTTGTTTGGATTCTCTATGTAGATACACCTGGGTCAAAGTTCAACATGTTGGCAGGGTAGGAGGTGTATTTTAAATTTTTCCTGGCAATGTCAGTTGAAAAATGGATCTCTCCTCTAGTAGTGCCATAAGATCCTGAAAAACGCCACTAACCCTCACCTGGCCACAGCAGTTAGGGAGCAATTCTGACTAATGACGTGGTCACCTGCTTAGAGCAGGTTATTACACATAAACATCCGTTTCTCGAAGAAGCATCGTGGACCTCTGGCCTTGAATAAAATTTGTAACTCCACATTTCTTTTTAAACTACTTAAGATCTACAATTTCTCTAACTAATGGAAAAAGCAGAATGTAGAGTATGAAGAATAGGTTGTGAGTCATATAGATGCGATTGTTAATCCCTGTCCTGCCACTTATTAGGGTGTGACCTCAGATAAATCTCTTAAACACCTTCAGCCTCCAGGTTCTTATCATCATATAAAGATCTGAGTGCATAATACACTATGCTGTCCAAGGAAGAGGTGATTTATAGCTCAGACAAAGCGTTTATCTCAGGGCCTGGAGCCTAGTACTCGCTCAGTAAAATAGAGCTACTATGGTATGATTGTTACATTGCACACTCAGTTTTAAACATCAAGTTTGCAACTACCCAGAGACACAAAATTGTGAAAATCACAACGTAACTTCCACAGTCTAGATAGATGGACTGTAATGCAGAGTGAAAATACAAACTCAACTATTTTAATTGTAGATGTGAGAACATTTTATAACATTTGAATTCATCCTTAGTATTTATTATCTTCTACTGGTTTCCATACAAAACTATTTTCCTCATTTTCTTAAAAATAGACTCAAATAAATTTTAGGTAAATTAATGCCTTAAACAAAAATCAAGGTATCTGCCTTCTAGTTCCTAGACTGACAATGTGTTCTTTGGGGAAAAAATATCGAATTGATAATTCTTATTCATAAGGAGGAAATGTGTAAAATAATCTGTCCACAACGATAAAGATAAGATTTCTGTTAACTCTTGGAGGAGATGGATTCGTGGCTGCTGAGTTTAATACCTTATGGGGAAAATAGCTGTTAATATTCAGCAACTCTTAGGAATATGCGTTTCTTCCCTAAAATGAAATAAATATGATGGAATATTTACAACAGATAAAAATCAATAACATTTCACCCATGTTATTTCAGAACTAATATGACTCTATGGAAGATCTTCATTCCATAATTTCTTATGTTATAGAAACTTTTTAAAGACTCCTTCACTATATTTTTTTCTCAGTGGTATATTATTTCATGGTGAATACCATTCTAATAATAGTAGTTAAAATTTATGATCCCCATATCAATAATATGATTATGTTTCCAAAGACACAGAGTTTCTTACATGTTTGACAAATAAGTTTTAAAATTTTACTTAATAATTTTGATCTGAGTAAATCACTTTGAAACGACTTCACAGCAGGCCAAGCCCTTTTTCTAAATGCAGTTAAGCTTGTATCCTTAGCAGATCAAGTACAAATACTTCCACTCTGTTCTCTTAACTTTTAACCCACTATTTTTCAACTCCAACTTAAAATTCTCATTTTTCCCTCCTATTTTTTCCAGATAAAAGTGGCCTTCTATATCTAATAGAACAAAGGTTTATCTCAGTTCAGGGAAAATAGTTATTCTAATTGCAAGTGCCATAGAATATGTTTTCTGTAAAAGATGAGATTTGGCTACATACACTCACAAATTAGTTCATCATCCTTTTTTGATCTCTCTAATTTATACCAGGTAGTTCAGCTTCTGATTGCTTGCTAATATTCAGGGACACTGAGCATTAATAAGAAACCATATCCTTTAATTTGCATGAAAACATAGATTCCTATAGAAAGAACAGGAACCTGATTTACATTGCTATTCAGGAAGCTTTGGAAATTATCACGTGTGAAGATGTGTTGAAGAGTTAGGCGTGCACTAAAAGAAACACCTAAACATTACTGTGGGACTTTGCCTTTCCAGCCTCAAACCTTGAACTCCATATCATTGGTTGTGTTCTCTGATGAAGCAAGAATGTGTTTGAAATCAAGAACCACTTTCCTGAGGGCAGCAGAGCTACTTCAGGACCCATGACCGCCTGTGCAAGTAGATTATTAGAAGAGGAAGAAATTCAGATAGACAAAGAGAAATATCAGACAGCATTGGTTAAGAGACAATTAGCAGCAGCATCAGCAGCAATCCATGAAGAGAAAAATAATAGTAATGTACAAGAGTAGTATGAGTCCCCTCCACGTTCCTCCATAAAGATCCTTGTTTTCTGAGAGTAATAGAAACGATACTACGGTGGAAGATATTGGATTTGCATGGTAAAGAAACAGGACTACTTCTTTGGGAAAATGTCTGTGTGTACCCTCTGCCCATTTTTTGATCAGTTTGTTTCTTTTTTTGTCATTGAGTGGTATGAGTTCTTTGTATATTTTGGAAATCAACCCCTTGATTTGCAAATATATTCTCCTGGTTGGTGGGCTGTCTTTTCATTTTGTTCATGGTTTCTTTTGCTTGCAGAAGGTTTTTAGTCTGACATAGTCCCATTTGTTTATTTTCTCTTTTATTTCCCAGGTCTGAGTAGACACGGTATTCAAAAAGATGCTGCTAAGACTGATGTCAAACAGTGTACTGCCTATATTTTCTTCTAGGAGTTTTATGGTTTCAGATCTTACATTGAAGTCTTTAATCCATTTTGAGTTAATTTTTGTGTATGGTGTAAGATAATGGTCTACTTTCATTCTTTTGCATGGGACTGTCCAGTTTTCCCAACACCGTTTATTGAAGAGACTTTCCTTTCTCTATTGTATGTTCTCAGCTCCTTTGTCAAAGATTAGCTGCCCATAGATGTGTGGTTTTATTTCTGGGCTTTCAAATCTATTCTATTGATCTATGTGTCTGTTTTTGTGCCAGCACCATGCTGTTTTGATTACTATAGCTTTGCAGTATTCTTTGAAGTCAGGGATTGTGATGCCTCCACTTTGGTTCCTTTTTCTCAGTATTGCTTTGGCTATTTGGGGTCTTTTATTGTTCCATATAAATTTTAGGATTCTTTGTTCTATTTCTGTGAAGAATGTCATTGGGATTCTGACTGTGATTGCATTGAATCTAGATTGCTTTCACTAATATGGACTTTTTTTTTTTGGAGCAAGATTAGCTTTGGGCTAATGTCTGCTGCCAATCCTCCTCTTTTTGCTGAGGAAGACCAGCCCTGAGCTAAGATCCGTGCCCACCTTCCTCGACTTTATATGTGAGATGCCTAACACAGTATGGCCAAGCAGTGCCATGTCCATACCCGGGATCCCAACCGGCAAACCCTGGGCCGCCAAAGCAGAACATGTGCACTTAACCACTGCACCCCCTGGCCAGCCCCTGAGCATTGAAACTATGTGTATTCTTCCAATCCATAACATTGAATATCTTTCCATTTCTTTATTTCTGCTCCAAAGGATATGAACAGACATTTTTCCAAAGAAGATATCCAGATGGCCAACAGACACATGAAAAAATGTTGAACATCACTAATTATTGGGGAAATGAAAATCAAAACTATGAGATATCACCTTACGCTGATCAGAACGGCTATAATTACCAAAACAAAATGTAAAAAATCTTGGAGAGGATGCGGAGCAAAAGGAATACTCATATACTCCTGGTCGGAATGCAAACTGGTGTAGCCACTATGGAAAACAGTATGAAGAATTCTCAAAAAGTTAAAAATAGAATACCAAACAACCTACCTATCCCGCTACAGGATGTTTATCCAAAGAACTTGAAGTCAACAATTCAAAGAGGTTTATAAATCCCTATGTTCACTGCAGCATTATTCACAATAGCCAAGACATGGAAGCAAGCCACACAGAGAAAAACCAATACTGCATGATTTCCCTCGCATGTGGAAGACAAACAAACATATGGACAAAGAGAACACATCAGTGGTTACCAGAGGAGAAGGGTTGGAGGGCTGGAAAAAACGGGTAAACAGGCACATATGTATAGTGACAGATAAAAACTAGACTATTAGTGGTGAGCATGATGCAGTCTATACAGAAACTGATAAGCAATAATGTACCATGAAATTACACAATGTTATAACCCCCACTATGACCTCAATAAAATAATTGAAAAGAAACAAAAGAGTGCTGATGTTCAGAGAAGTGTCTTTATGTGTATCTACTCACCAGCAAGTGAAGTATTCCTTCACTTCCAAGTTTTAATTCTAACTTAATTTAAAGTACTAACAATTTCTATTAGCAAACAAAGGGTTCTTCCATTTATTAAATTCTGAATATGTGCTATGAATTCTTTGGTGAATTTATGGCTAAATTTTTATTTTTATCGTTATACCAATCTAAAGGCAATTAAAATTGCTATCACTCCCTCAGAGGAGGAACTAACTCTTTTCTCGTGTCACACAATCCTTGAGATGTAGAGCCAGGATTAATTGTTGCGGATGAGATACTAAAGCACAGGTTTCCACGATCCCATGGAAGAAATATTCCCATGATATTCCTTTTGTTGTTAAAAAAAACGATATCAAATGTAAAAATGTAAATAGGCTTACATAATTTAAATATCATATTAAAATGTACAATTTGTCTCTAAATAGAAAATATTTTTCTGGGGCAATTTAAACCAGAAAAGGAGAACAGGAGGAAATAAAGGCAATGGTGAAAGATAGCTCTCACCGGCTTTTAACATTCATTTTTATTAATTTAATCCTGAATGTGTACATAGGGTATTCTAGATAAGAGACAGATTTCTCATGAAATGCCTCCCAGTAAGTAATATGTCTGTTGGTGCCCGTTGCCCTAGTCCTTACCCCTAGAGCAACCTGATGAGAGCCAGGTCAGTTATCCTAATGAGTAGCTGGACACTTCATAGGCAAGATATGGGGGAAAATGACACACTTCTGCTTATAAAGGGGAAGGGGGCAGTTGTTCCCTCCTGAAATATAATGGGCCTGAATCCTAACTGAACCCTTTGGCATGTAAATAATCTCTCCGGGAGTCAGACAGCCTCATGGTTTTGGCTTTTACCAACTAGAGGTGTCTCCAACCCTTGCGTCTTATTTCTCCTTGAAACGACAGTCCCTAGGGAGATGTCTCAGTGGTCCACCCTGACTAACTTAGGTGCCCATCTTAGGGTGTAACCATTTGGCTTTGGGAGATAAGAGAACTTTTAAACAAATGGATATGGATTTAATCCTTATAGTACATGGATGTTTCTTAGAGAAGTGAAAGCAAATGTTCTCCCATTTTACAGCGCGTGTTTCTGTGGCTCAGGAGACTAGGCCTTTTACAGGAGCACAGAGAATTTGCCAGCAGCAGCAGAACTGTGTTTGGAAATGAGCAAGTGGCAAAGTGTTGAGAAGGGAAAAGATCTTTTGAAGACCTGTGGTAAAGCATTGTTGGCTATATGATTTGGGGAAACTTTATAACTGGCACGACATTCTCCTCTACTCTTAACAATTGTTGGAAAATTTTCTCTTGTAAACTAAGCAAGATCAGGCTTAGGTTAATTTACTCAGGTGGAGAAGCATGCTTTCTCTTGTTCACTGTACGATGTGTGAGAAAGTAGAGCGGCCCTCTCCTCTTTTCCCCTTAGTGGGCCAATGAAAATGCCCCAGTGCATCCCCAGTTTATGAGTACTCAAGGCTACTAATTCTCAGTCTGCCAAACATTCATCACATATCTAAAATGCATGAAGTGTGTGAGGTTCCAATTTTTGAAGGTATCTGAATAATTAAAGTTTCATTATTCCAAAGATCATATAGTGAAATGTGTTGATAGGTTAACAGATTACTTAGGAATAAAGTGCCAAAGGCACTGTCACGATGTTCTCTTCTGAAGGCCATGCCCACAGCCAGCTCTGTGCCACAACACCGTCTAAATCGCTATACTGGGATGGGTTTAGGTACCTACCACATCATAGGTCAAGAGTGCTAACCACTGACTCGTGGATCTGAAGCTTCTTATTACAAAGCTAATGCATTGTACAGATTGCATCATGCCACATGGGTCTAAGAAAAAGCACAGTGCTTATTGTTTTGCTCAAGATTTTGTGGAAAATCGTAATGCTGGATTTTGTCCAAACTTTAATTCTTTGTGAATCTTCTTTCCGTAAAATTGTCCACTTTGTAAAATGAATCTAGAATCTGAAATACAGGGCCTTAATATCATTGTCTTTGAACTTCCTTTTCTCAGCATTATCCTTGCAATTAGAGAAAAAAATGATTATTTTATTGACAACCTCTAATAAAGCTCCTTTTATTGCCCCTTTTTTTTCTGCGCAAAAAACTGCCTGCATTTTATCTGCCCCAGCACTATAAAGTATTCTGCAGGATCATTTCTCATTCTTCATAAACCGGCAGCATGCCCCAAATCAACAGTGACTGGAGTTGCTTGTCTCTAGGTCAGTTTGCTCAAACAGTTAGAACTTGTTTGTCATAAATCAGTTGAGTCCACACGCAGAGATTGATATTAATGCTTTGTTAAGAGATTTTCAGTATGGTTATTTTATACATTGCTGGTTTTGTTTGCAAAATTTAACCAGTGAAAATTGCTCCTCAAGACTCAGAAGCAGGCAACGCCACAAAGTTTACTGTCCTAAGTGGAAGTAATTGCACTCAAATTGACCCAACCTGGAATAGGAAAACATTTAGTTACAGTAATGTTCCTTTCCCTTCTCCTCCCACATGATGATCAAGGCCTTGATGCTTACCACATCAAAAATATTAAGGAAAGGCCTGTGATCTTTTCTATTGGTGTCATCCATTTTCCTTGTGCCAAGCTCAGAGCTTAGTCATGCAGATATTTGTCATATCTTCCAAGGTCAACTCACATTGTGTTCTGTCTCCAGGTCTCATGCAGCCTGTAAGAGATTTTCCATTTCTCATGGTCTTTGTTTGAACTTCTCCGTGACATTCCACACTGGCATCTCTACATTGGTTTGTTCCGAGGGCTTACATACTCATTTTGTAGAGAAGTGTCCCCTCTGCTTGAGCACAATATTAAGAAAATATTGTGAAAGTTTCTCACAATATTTTCTTAATATTTCAACAGGCGTAATGGTAAAAATACAACATTCAAAATGGTTGAAATCCAGATACAGTAGTGTTTACAAGGTAAAATAAAGCCATATATGATAATATTGGAGAAGACAAATGTCATAAAATCAATGGTCTGACATTCCTGGTTAAAACACTTTAAAAAGGGGGGGAAATTATACAAAAGGTAAACAAATAAAAGAAACTAATAAAGAACAGGAATCAATGGAATAGAAAATAGAAAAACAATGAAGAAAATTAATAAAATGAAAAACTGATTATTTAAAAATATCAATAAGAGGGATGAACTTCTAATTAGGCTAATACAAATATGAGCAAAGGCAAAAATTAATAGTATGGAGAATGGAGGAGGGAACTTCCATAGTTATTAAGACATTAAAAAGATAATAAAGAGATGGTATTAAATTTTATGCCAGAAAATTTGACTACTTGGATGAAATATGCAAACTATTTGAAAGATACAAATGACCCATGAAGAAATAGAAAATCTGAATATCTCTATATGCATGAAAAATAATAAAAAATTTTTTGTTGAGTAAGCAACTTCCCACAAAGAAACTTCTAACGTCTGAAGAAAGACAAATATAATTCTTAAACAGACTCAGAAAATAAACTTGCCTTGTTAGAAACGTTAAGAAGTTCTTCAGAAAGAAGGAAAATGCTGTGAGTCAGAAAATGGGTCTTTCAATAGACGAACGGATGAAAAAACTGCGGTACATGCACACACTGGGATATTTTCATAGAAAAAAATAAATGAGCTATCAAGCCACAAAAAAAACCATGGAGGAACTTTAAATTTATATTTCCCAGGGTAAGAAGTCGGACTGAAAAGTCTACATATTATATCACTCCACTTAAATGGCATTTTGGAAAAGGCAAAACTACAGAGACGTTAAAAAGATCCGTGGTTGCCAGTGGTTTTGGGGAGAGGGGAGGAGGGATGAATATGTGGAAAACAAGGACTTTTAGGGCAGAAAAATTACTCTGCACACTATTGTAATCGTGGATACACAATATTATGCATTTGTCAAAATCCATACAACCGTACAGCACAAAGCATGAATCCTAACAAAATTAATTTTAGTTACTGATAAAGTGTCAATATTGGTTGTTCTTCACTTGTAACAAATGCACCATACTGAAAGAAAATGTTAATCACACGGGAAACTGTGGGTTTGGGAAGGAAGTACACGGGGACTCTCTGTACCATCCACTCTCATTTTAAATCTTTACAAAAGTAACTGACCAAGTTAATATGGAGGAAAAGAACTATCTTGACCTCCTTTACGCAATATCAGATCAAATCAGTCGTTGATAAACTTTGTTTTAGCCTGGTTAAAACAGAGTAGTACAGCTTGAAAAAATTGTGTGTTATTCCAGGGACGCAAGGTTTGTTTAATATATGAAAATTAATGCACTTCACTATATTAAAATAATATATAAGAAAAGACATGATCATTTTAATAGAGGCAAAGAAACCATGTGAAAAAACTTTTAAAAATTCATGGAAAACCTCTCAGCAAACTAAGAAGAGAAAGACAAATGCTCAGTGGTGAAAAAATAATAATAATGATTTCTACCTAAAATCTTAAACAATGCAAGTCTATACTTGTCACCATTCCTTTTCAACTTTGACCAGATATCAGTGTAAAAAGATGAGAAAGAAGAAACGGAACATAAAATTCGAAAGGAACAAGTCGAACTCTGTTTTTCTAGAGATGATGTGATCATCTATATAGATAATCCAAAGGAATCCAAACAATGAATACTAGAAACAATAAGTAATTTTATTAAGTAGCAAGACACAAAGTTAATACACAAAAGTCAAATTTACTGCTATACCTCTCAATGGGCAGGTAGAAAATAAAATAAAAAGTAACATCATTTACAAAAGCATAAAATTAAAATTCTAGGAGTAATTTAATTGGCAATTTATAAGATGTGTCCACTGGAAGTTAAAAGTAAAAGACTCAGAGAAATTAAAGATAGAGTAAAGAAATAAATATACAATTCTATCAACTGGAATACTTGACATAAAGATGGCAATTCTTCCCTGAGTTCATCTATAGATTAAATGTAAGCCTAATTGAAATGGAAATTCTAGCAGGATCTTTAAAATATATAAGAAACTGAATCTAAAACATATTTGCTAAGTCAGAGGTCCTAGAATATACAAAATGATTCGATTAAAGGAAAATACTTGAGGACATATATTTCCTGTGTTTAATAGTTACTACTAAGCTATATGGAACAAAACAGTATGCTGCTGGCATATGGATTCATGGATGAAGGAGTTGAACAAGCTACAAAGTCTGGAAATACATCCCCTCTTACGTGATAAATTGGCATTCTACAAAGATACTAAGATTTGTATGGTAAAATGAAAATGACTGTTAATATCAAATATCTGGCAGTTTTTATAATGTTAAACAAACACCAGATGACCCCACAATCCCACTCTAGGTATTTAACCTAGTGAAATGAAAACCTACGTCCACACAAAATCTGTTCGCAAATGTTTATACCAGTGTTTTCTCACAGTTGCCCCAAACTGGAAACAACCCAAATGTCCTTCAACCAGTAAGTAGATAAAGAAACGATGGTGCAGTCGTACCATTGGATACCATGCAACATTAAGAAGGAACCAACTGTTAATGCTCACAAATACTTGGATGAATCTCAAAGGTAATAAGCAAAGTGAAAGAAGCCAGACTCAGAAAGCTGCACACCATGTGAATCCGTTTATGTGGAAACAGAGAAGGCAAAACTACAGGATGGAGAAGAGACCAGTAACTTCAGGGTTAGAGATGGGGAAGGCATTTGACTATAAAGAGCAGCTCAATGATATTCTGGAAGACGACAAACTGTTCTGTATCTTGAGTGTGGTGGTAGTTTACACAATCATATGCATTTGTCAATTCTCACAGGGCTGTGCCTCTCAAGAGAGTGAATTTCACTTTAGGTAAATTACAGATAATTTTTTACAAGCAAAGAATAATGCACATTTCTGCCTATTTTCTTTCTTGGTGTGTCTTCTTTGCACCTTCCTCCCCAGTTTCTGTTGTCAAGAGAAGGCAAAGGTAATATATACGATTGTAACCTGTGGTGTCTTGCCATGAGAAAACATGTCATATACAAACTGGAACTAGGCAGCATTAAGGTTCTTTCCAAAATGATGGGCAGGGTTTAGGTCAAACAAGATTTAGCAATGAAGAGATCCATTACTGCCTCTAGGCCTGAAAGAACAAAGGAGGAAGCAGTCTCCGGACTTGGAAAGAAAGTCATCTGGTGAGGGCTGCCTGGGGCCCTCAGTCCAGGGAAGCACCCTACCTGCAGTGCCCAGCCCAGGGACCAGAGGGAAGAAATATCCTGAGGGCCCTCTTCTTCCTGCAGGTGGCTGACGCTTGCAAAACTTAACCAGAAACTGTGAAGCAAGAGTTCCCACCAGTGCGGTCCAAGCAGGTCAGCCTCACTGGGCACAGAGCCAGGCAGAAAATGGGGACATATATCTGGATGGGCAAATGGAGGCCATCCAGCAAAACCATAGCATTTCCAATAAGGAACTGAAGGAATAGAATCCATATTATTAAAAAAAAAAAAAAAAAGCTGAAACACCTACTGTTAGTTATCCCATCTTTTGTAGCTCCTAAGAAGCTCCTGTTATTTCAGGATTACATATTCACACTAGCCTTTGTATTACTAGGAAATCGTGTGTAACGATGCATACTACAACATTATTTTTCAAATAAAAGTGAAATTTTGTAAATATATACTAAAATGATCAAATATAGATAAATTATCTAACTTTTTTTTTGCTGAAAGCTATTCAAGGAAATTCCTTGTACTTTTTACAAAACAGACTATTCTTTTAGATATTTTTTCAGACATAAATTTGTATCTAACAATAGATATTGGGTTTCGCTTGTCTTTTCTCCTTTTAGTCTGTCACTTTTTATCCTATATCCAGAAACTCTGCACATCTCATCAAATCCCATAGCTTCAACCGTAATCTGTGAGTGTGTAACGGACACATCTTCCCCACTCGCCTTCACCTCCTTGCATTCTCCAGTCATAATGTCCTTCATTGGATGACATTTCCACCTAAGTACTGAAGTCACATTCTCATCAAAACAGTTCAATACAAAGCTCATCACACCCTCTTCTCCATGAAGAGACATTCTTTTTCCTTCATCCCATGAAGAGACAACCTTCTTTCTAGCTTCTCTTTTCATTAATATTCCATAAATAGGGCATGGGGTATTTATCTATGGCACCTTTTCAGAAAGATTGTTGTGAAGAATAAAAAGATAAAGAATGTGAAATATTCTGCTAAAACGTTAAATAAAAATGTTTTGAGATTTTATATTCCATATTTTCAATGTATAATAAAGATTGGCGTGGATTAGGAAAACTAGATTTATTTTTCAGACACACTCAGTGTCTTCAGTGATCTATTTTTATGTTATTCATGTTTAAGACGTTTCAGAATTTAAATTTCCAACATTTGGCGTTTACTTGAAAACATATGTACTGTCTATAGTAATTTGCTCACTAATAGGTTGGGTACCTTTTTATACATATGTCACATTTCTAAAATTTATTTGGCCACTTCCTATGTTAGAGGCTTGCTAAATTTATCTCAACATTTTTAATAAGCACATGCTTATTTGCAGAATATCAGCATCCATATAAATTGCTTACAAAATATGGCTCTGTATTTTATATTAAAACATAAATATAGGTGATACCTTTGTTAATGATTCAAATAATATCCAGTGATATTATAAATTTGATATTTTCACATTTAATTGATTTTTTTTACATTTTAAGATTACGTGCTGTAAAAATGTCACATTCTATTTATTCAAGTGACTTTTGATTTCTCCATCTTGATTCAATGACAGATGCTGTCAATGTTTTCTACATTTGGTCACTAAAAAATATGTTTTGTTTGAATTACCAATGCTTCTACTTTTAACGTGACTATCCTAATTTAGCAGCTAGCAGAATAGTTTCCACATTTTCAATTTATTGTGCCCAGTGCACTAGATTCATTTATGAATACCTTTGTTAATGTCAGCTCCAGCTGAAAATTCTCAGAGGCTCAGTATAGTTTTCAGATTAAAATTGAAGCTCCTTCCATTAGTTCTTTTTTTATGGCTGAAAATATCTTCTTTTTTTTCATTTTCCATTCTTTTAATTTCAACTTGTATCTTTTTTTATTGTGGTAACACTGTTTTATAAAATTATATAAATTTCAGGTGTACATCATTGTCTTCTGATTTCTGTGTAGATCACATCATGCTCATCACCCAAAGACTAATTACAATCCATCCCCACACACATGTGCAAATCACTACTTTCACCTCCTCCCTGTCCCCCTGCCCTCTGCTAACCACCAATCCAATCTCTGTCTCTATGCGTTTGTTGGTTTTTTATTTTGTTTTGTTTTCCCAGTAATCTTACTGAGATCACAATGGTTTATAACATTGTGTAATTTAGGGTGTACAATATTATTTATCAATTTCTGAATACACTTCATCGTGCTCATTCTCAGCGGTCTAATTTTTATCCATCGCCATACATATGTACCCCTCTGTCCCTTTCGCCCACCCAGCAACCTCCTTCCCCTCTGGTAACCACTAATCTGTTCTCTTTATCCACGTGTTTGTTATCTTCCACATATGAGTATTTGTCTTTCCCTGTCTGGCTTATTCCACTTAACATCATACCCTCAAGGTCCATCCCTGTTGTTGGAAATGGGACAATTTTGCCTTTTTTATGGCTGCATAGTATACTATTGTGTGTATATATATACCACATCCTCTTCATCCATTCATCTGTAGAAGGGCACTTGGGTTGCTTCCACATCTTGGCTACTGTTAACAAACTTGCAATGAACATAGGGGTTCATAAATCTCTTTGGATCATTGACTTCAGATTCTTTGGATAAATACCCAGTAGTGGGATAGCTGGATGGTATTGTATTTCTATTTTTAATTTTTTTAGAAATCTCCATACAGTTTTCCATAGTGGCTGCACCAGTTTACATTCCCACCAGCAGTGTAGGAGAAGTCCCTTTTCTCCACAACCTCTTCAACATTTGTTGTTTTTTGTCTTGGTAACTATAGGCATTCTGACTGGTGTAAGGTGATGTCTCATTATAGTTTTGATTTGCATTTCCCTAATAATTAGTGATGTTGAACATTGTTTCACGTGTCTGTGGGCCATCTGTATATCTTCTCGTATTTTCAACCTAAATGTCCATTCTGGCTTTTTCTGCCCCTTCTGTCTAATAATAAGAAGGAGGAGGAAGAGGGAGAGGAGGGGGAGGGGAAGGGAGGGGGAGGGAGAGGGGAAGGGAGGGGGAGGGGGAGGGGAGGAAAAGAAGAAAGAGCGTCAGTTCACTTGAACTGCACATTGATCACCAAGTGCATTATTTCATGGCCTCAGCTTTGTGGTTTTTTGAATTGCTGTTTCTTCGAACACGTACTTCCACACTTTCTATACCTATGAAAACCCATTTTATACTACAAGGTCAAATGATACCATGTCCCCTAATAAATTCAATTTTCCTTCTTCGAAAAACCGGGATCATTTTCTACTACTGTGCATCTCATCATATATAACCAACTCTGGAAGAGCCTCCATAACAGCTTATTGCCTAATAAAGCTTAAATTCCTTCAATGCAAAGTTTTTTCTATTTACATATTAAGACAAACCTAAATAAACCCACACGTAGCTATTTAACACACCTTGATTTGATTTGACGATACATCACCATCTAGACTATCATTTAAATGTGTATTTGTTAGGATCCTGCTCTCTCATATTGCTTCTTCTTGAAAAATACTGCTCTTTCAGATGACTGAGCTACAGAGTGATGGTAATGACTCATACATTCTCCTGAAAGTCTTAACCATGGAATCCTCTTGATTCTCTATGCTTTTCACATTCAACTTTAAATGAAATTTGACAATTATACCTTTCTTTTTTGTAACAAGCCTTTTTATTTTTAGTCCACTCCGCCAGAGTGGGAAAAAGTGGCAGCTCGCCGCACTGCTCAGCCCTGGGGGCACCCCCCCCCAACTGAGGCGCCCGACCGCCAGCTTGGGTCAAAGTGGCAGCCTGCCGCGCTGCTCAGCCCTGGGGGCCCTACCCACCCGCTCGGGCGGCCGACGGCCAGAGTGGGTCAAATTTGCAGAACGCCACGATGCTCAGCCCTGGGGGACCTCCCCACCCACTCAGGCGGCCGACAGCAAGACTGGGTCAAAGTGGCGGCCCGCCGCACTCCTCAGCCCTGGGCACCCCCATCCACTCAGGCGGTTGAGCGACAGAGTGGGTCAAAGTGGGAGTCCGCCACGCTGCTCAGCCCTGGCGGCCACCACCCCACTCAGGTGGCCAACAGCCAGAGAGGGTCAAAGTGGCACCCCGCCGCACTAGTCAGCCCTGGCGGCCCTCCCCCCCCACTCAGGCGGCCGACCGCCAGAGTGGGTCAAAGTGGCAGCCCGTCGCCGTGCTCAGCCCTGGGGGCCCCACCCCAAATCAGGCGGCCCACCGACAGAGTGGGAAAAAGTGGTAGCCCGCCGCGCTGCTCAGCCCTGGCAGCCCCAACCCACTCAGGCGGCCGACCACCAGGCTGGGTCAAAGTGGCAGCCCACCACGCTGCTCAGCCCTGGGGGCCCCACCCCCACTTAGGCGGTCGACGGCCAGAGTGGGTCAAAGTGGCATCCCACAGTGCTGCTCTGGGGTCCCTCCCCCCAGTCAGGCGGCCGACCGACAGAGTGGGTGAAAGTGGAAGCCCGCTGCGCTGCTCAGCCCTGGGGACCCCCGCCCATTCAGGCGGCTGACCGCCAGAGTGGCCCATAGTGGCATCCCGCAGGGTTGCTCAGCCCTGGGGACCCCGCCCCCCCACAGGAGGCCATCCACCAGAGTGGGAAAAACTGGCACCCCGCCACGCTGCTCACCCCTGGCGGCCCCCTCCACTCAGGTGGCCGACCGCCAGAGTGGGTCAAAGTGGCAGCCCGCCGTGCTGCTCAGCCCTGGGGGCCGCCCCCCCTACTCAGGCGGCCGACGGACACAGTGGGTCAAAGTGGCAGCCTGCCGTGCTGCTCTGCCCGGGGCCCCACCCCCTCCAACTCAGGCGGCCGAAGGCGAGAGTGGGTCAAAGTGGCAGCCCGCCACTCTGCTCAGCCCTGGCGGCAACCCCCCACTCAGGCGACCGACCAGCACAGTGGGACAAAGTGGCAGACTCCCCGCTAGTAAGCCCTGGGGGCCCTCCCCCCCCACACACACTCAGGCGGCGGACTGCCAGAGTGCGTCAAAGTGGCAGCCCGCCGCCCTGCTCAGCCCTGGAGGCCACCCCCCACTCAGGTGGCCAAACGCCAGAGTGGGGCAAAGTGGCAGCCCGGCGCGCTGCTCAGCCCTGGCGGCCCCACCACACACACTCAGGCTGCTGACCACCAGTGTGGGAAAAAGTGGCAGCCCGCCGCGCTGCTCAGCCCTGGAGGCCGCCGCCCCCACTCAGGCGGACGACCGACAGAGTGGGTCCAAGTGGTAGCCCGCCGCGCTGCTCAGACCTGGAGGCCCCACCCCCTATCAGGCGGCTGAGGCTCAGAGTGGGAAAAACTGACATCCCGCCGCGCTGCTCACCCCTGGGGGCCCCCCCAAACTCAGGTGGCCGACCGCCAGAGTGGGTCAAAGTGGCAGCTAGCCGCGCTGCTCAGCCCTGGGGGCCGCACCCCCACTCAGGCGGCCGACCGCCAGAGTGAGTCAAAGTGGCAGCTCACCGCGCTGCTCAGCCCTGGGGGCCCTCCCCACCCACTCAGGCGGCCGACCGCCAGACTGGGTCAAAGTGGCAGCCCCTCGCGCTGCTCAGCCCTTGGGGACCCCCCATCCACTCGGGCGGCCGACGGCCAGAGTGGGTCAAAGTGGCAGCCCGCCGCGCTGCTCAGCCCTGGGGGCCCCCACTCAAGCTGCAGACTGTGTAAATGGCAGCCCCTGTGGCTGGGAAGTGCTTTGCATCTACAGAAGCCTCTGGAACTCGGGCTATGTTCTATATATTATACAGAATCCAGCACAAAATGTTCCTCCAAGAACCCATGCAAAAGTCGCCCATCCTATTCCGCTGTCTCCCTTCTAGAGGGAACCACTATTCCGATTCCCCTGGGGTTTTTGGGGGGGTTTTTTTGATGCCTCTTTGTTGTTAAAATCCCACAGGTAGATTTTCTTAACACTGTATTTTTAATATTATTTTAGAACATTATCAAAAGTATAAACTGTACATTTTCTGTTTTGATTTGTGTTTTCAATGAATATTATGTTTCTAGATTTTACAGCTTTGTTGAGGTATAAGTGATATAGAAAGAACGGCACATATTTAATGCGTACAATTTGTTTAATTTAGATGTATGATAATAGCGCAATCAATGTAATAGCCATATTCAACAACTTCCAGAGCTTCCCTCTGTCCCTTTGTGGGCTTTTTGTTTTGTTTTGTGTGTGACATTTATTTTCTTGGTGGTGAGAACACTTACCATGAGATCGGTTACCCTCTTAACAAATATTGCAGTGTTCTGTGCTCCCATACCATATTGTTAACTATAGACCCTGTGTTGGGCATATCTCTAGAATCCATTCATCTAGTACAACTGAAACTTTGTATTCACTGAATAATAACTCCCCGTTTCCCCCCCAAAGCCTCTGGCAACCTCTATTGTATTTTCTATTTCTATGAGTTTAAGTATTTTAGACATTTCACTTAAGTAGATTCATGTAATATCTGTCCTTCTCTGACTGGCTCCAGGGTCATCCATATTGTCACAAATTTCAAGATTTTATTCTTTTTCAAGACTGAATAATATGCTGTTGTACGTATACACCACATTTTCTTTATCTCTTCATAGGATGATGAGTTATTTTTATATCTTGGCTATTGTGTATAGTGCTGCAATGAACACGAGAATGCAGATATCTCTTCGAGATACTAGTTTCATTTCCCTGGTACATATACCAGAGATGAGATTTATAGATGATACGGTATTCTATTTTGAATCTTCTGAGTAATCTCGATGCTGCTTTCCATAGCAGTTGCACATTACATTCATACCAACAGTATATGGGGATTATAATTTCTCCACAACCTTGCCAACCCATTATCCTTTGTTTTTTTTTTTATAAAAAACATTCTAACAGGTGTGAGGTGATATCTCATTTTAGTCCTGATTTGCCCTTTCCTGGTAATGAGTCATATTAAGCATCTTTTCATATACCTGTTCATTTGTCTTCTTTGAAGAAATATCTATTCAAGTTTTTTGCCTATTTCTTAATTGAACATTTTTTGTTTTTGCTATTGAGTTGTAGGATTTCCTTGTATATTTTGGAAATACATGATTTCCAAATTTTTTTTTTCTGTTTTGTAGGTTGCTCTTTCATTCTGTTGATTGTTTCCTTTGCTCTGAAGAAGCTTTTCAGTTTGATATAGTCCCATTTGTCTATTTTTGCTTTTGTTTTCTGGGCTTTTGGTGTTCTATCCAAATAATCTTTGCCAAGACTTATGTCAAGAAGATTTGCCCTGCTTCTCCTAGTTGAACAGTTTCATGGTTTATGTTTAAAGCTTTAATTCATGTTGAGTTGATGTTTGTGTATGATGTACAGTAGGGAAGGCCTAGCCAGCGCAATTAAGCAAGAAAAAGAAATAAAGAGAATCCAAATTGGAAAGGAAGAAGTAAAATTATTTGTTTGAAGATGACGTGATCTTATATGTAGAAAGCCCTGAGGACTGTACAAAATTAATACAAAAACATTATTAGAATAAGTGCGCTCAGTAACGTTGCAGGGCACAAAATCAACATACGAATGCCAGTTGCTTTTATATACACGAACAATGAGCCATCTGAAAAAGATGCTTTTAAAAATCCAATTTACAATAGCATCAAAAATAATAAAATACTGAGGAATAAATTTAACCAAGGGGGTGAAAAATATGTACGCTGAAAATGATAAGTTAATGATGAAAGAAATTTAAGAAGCCACAAATACATGGAAAGGTATCTCATGTTAATGAATTCGAAGACTTAATATTGTCAAAATGTCTATAGTAGCCAAAGCAATCTACACATTCAGTGCTATCACCATCAAAATCCCAGTGGCATTCTTTACAGAAATAGAAAAGGCAATTCTAAAATCTTGGCAGACCTACAAAAGACCCAGAACAGTCAAAGCAATCTTGAGAAAAAAGAACAAAGCTGGAGGCATCACAATTCCTGATTTGAAAATATATTGCAAAACTAAGTAATTAAAACCATACGGTACTTGCATAAAGACAGACGTTATAGACTGATGAACAGAATAGAGAGCCTAGTAATAAACCCATGGATATGAGGTTAGCTAATCTTTGACAAGGGTGCCAAGAACACACGATGGGGCAAAGACAGTCTCTTCAATAAATGAAGTTGGGAAAACTGGATAGCCACATGTAAAAATTTTGTTTCTAGAGTTGTTCAGTATTATATATATATATGCATAAACCAAGATTTTCATATCCATTCTTTTTTTTAATAGAAATCAGTGGTGTTGTCTCTATTCCTCACAATGGTGTTATGAATATTCTTATAAAAGTCTCTTGGTACCTTTGTACAAAAGATCTCTTAAGTAATTCCATAACACAGAATTATTGTGTTGAAGAATAGGCAAATGTTTAGCTGTAAAAAATAGTGCCAGACTATTTTCTTGAAGTTAAATTCCACCTCCCCAGCAGTGGGTAAGAATTATCTTTTAGGCTTATCTTTGATAAAACGTTATTTTCAAGATTTTAAAATATTTTCTATGCATTTCCTATCAGACTGATTTGTTTTTATTAGTTTACAGAAGTTACTTATAATTTATGGATGATAATTCTTTATTTGCCTCTCTGTTATTTACTTTTCAATTGCTTTGTAAACATAGATTCTTGAAACATTTGAGAAATTTTTTGCTAGCTACGTGTGACCAACTTTGCTTAAAATTTTCCATTTTTTGGGATTAATACTCCTTGTACTGTATTTGTTTCATTCAGTATTTTATGCATGTCTAAAATATTCAAGCTTGTTCCATTTGTTGTTCAAGTGATCTCTATTTATATGTAAAGTATTTATTCAGGCTTGACTGACCTATCAATAAACTGTGGTGGTATTTGCAATCTGCGGTGTGTAAATGTCAACCACTCTTTTGTTTTTTCAACTCTGTAGTTACTTCACATGTTAGGTACATAGTAATTTATAGTCAATTATATTCATGATGTATTGTATCATTTAATGATAGATTTATTTTTTTCTTAGAATTTATTTTGTGGGATGCTGATATAGCCACCCATATCAGAATGTTTGTGTTGTGCCATCAAAATGTTTTGTCCTGGGGCACAGTGGTTAAGTTCCCACATTCCACTTCAGCAGCCCGGGGTTCCTTGGTTTGAATCTTGGGTGTGGACCTATATACTGCTTGTCGAGCCATGCTGTTGCAGGCATCCCACATGAAGTAGA
This sequence comes from Equus asinus, assembly GCF_041296235.1. NCBI lineage: Eukaryota > Metazoa > Chordata > Mammalia > Perissodactyla > Equidae > Equus > Equus asinus. The sequence continues at coordinate 61,616,962 of NC_091794.1, forward strand.
GGAAGATGGGCACGGATGTTAGTTCAGGGCCAGTCCTCCTCTGTGAAAAGAGAAGGATCTGTGGCAGGTGTTAGCCCAGGGCTAATCTTCCTCAAAATTAAAATTAAAAAATAAATAAATAAATAAAGTTTTGTTCTATGGGCTAGAAGACACACCTTACACACACCCGTGCGACTGACTCCAGGCCCAGCCTTTAACCACAGTGCAGATATTTGTACCTGCTCCCAGGAGAGCTCAGTCCTCACTGAGCACTTAGTGCGGATCACCACTAATGTTTGTTTTACAAATTTACATTAATTTTTGGCCACCTGTAATTGCTCCAAATTTCTTTTAGCCCAGCCACACAAGAAAAATGACTCTTCAGGCTGCACTTAATGTTTTTGCTGCGGGAACAACACTCTTCTCCATGCAGACCTCCAGACCTTTACTTGGCTGCTCAGTGCTGCTTTCTTTGCCCCTTTTTATGTATACTATGGCTGGCTCACTCTCTACACCTCTAGAGTCTTTTCACTTAGGTTGAAGTTTGAAAATTCAGTGTCTTAGTTTTGCTAAAACAGATCTGTGTTTATGTTTCCCACTCTCATTGCTCTGGCATGATTTTCAAGAAGAGAGTGATAATGCCGCCTTTTTTGTTGTTGTTGAGGAAGATTCATTCTGACCTAACATCTGTGCCAATCTTCCTCTGTTTTGAACGTGGGTTGCCGCCACGGCGTGACTGCTGATGAGTGGTGTGTGTCCATGTGCAGGAATCGAACCTGGGAACCTGGGCAGCCAAATCAGAGCACTCTGAACTTTACCACTACCTCGTGGGGGAGTCCCCCAACTTTATGTTGTAGTAGTAAAAGTCAAAACCCTGGCTATTTCCTGTTCCTTTCAACAATTGTGCCAATTCCCAAGAACTGAGCAAGTGCTTAAAAAAATGACAAAACTATGGGGGTTAAAACCTATTGGGAATTATATATACCTTGCCATTCCCCCAAAATAATGGCTGGCATCTCTACAATGTAGTCTGGAATTCACAAATTAATTTAAGACAATGCATAAAATCTAACTATAAAAGATGCTATCTTAATAGATAATTTGATTGAAAGGATATTAGGGTTAAATACAAAAGCTCTGGAGGGCTGAGATTTATTGAGGAAACTTTAAAAAAATCCTATGATTTTAATGTTCAGTAAGTTTGATCCATTTTAACAATATTTTCCTTCTGTAGAAAGAATCCCAGATCTACATTGACCCTCAAAAACTGCTCAGTGTCTAATTTTAGCCATGTATTAGGTGTAGGGGAGGAATACGAATTATTGTGAGCACTCTGAGGGGAAATGTTTTTCTGAACATTCAACTCATGAGAAGAAATCACAGAAAAAGAAGAAATGTAATGATATACATATTTCAATTTATAATATAAAATTTGATGTATGTTATATTTTATGAACATGACGTGCTTCTCTATTAGATTTTCAGTTTTTAACCATTATGTGATTATATCTTTTTGCCCTCATTTCCAATCATCCTGCAACTCATCCTGTGTAATAATATATACGGCATCATCTTAAAATAAAGGATCCATATTCATGGCTAATCTAGATATATTTACAATACACTGATATGGTGTAATATGAAAATGGAGCATTGTATATTTTCTCATGGGGATTTACCAAAGCCATATTTTGTCAGAAAGACGTTTTTTAAAACTTTAATTATATTGAACATTTTGGAAGAAAGTATAGTAGAATTTATTTCTATGTTATGTTCTAAAATCCTCCTCTGAAGCAAAAATAATATATTCAAAATGAAGGAACTCATGAGTATTACTGTATGATTTTAAAAAGTAACACATGGATACATGCATAATGTATGCATTTATGCAAAATTTTCTATATCAAGTAATTGAATATGATTATGTTAAATAAATATATTATTCAATATTCTCCATACATATTGCTAAGTTTAAGAAAACCTCAAAAAGTATAAATATGTGTTCATATTATACGTAGTATTTATTTCATGTATTGACAAATAAATATGTGAAATATTTATATAAATGTGTCAAATAGTATTTTCTACATGGATTTATATTAAGTAAAAAATAGTTTCCCATAGTTTTTACTTCTGAATATGATCACGTATAAAGTCTTCGCTAAAATTTCACAAGCAGTGCTTTGTAATATTCATGCCAAGTTGTATCTTTCTTACTCCTCTGCTGTTACTAGTTCTTGAAGGGTACAAAACAATATGCACCAAGAGTGTAAAAATGTGAGTGTTGCCAGTAATCCTTCTAGTAGGCAGTTTATAGGAGACAGAAAATAAAAGCATTCATCAGCTGTATTGTTTTGGCAATGTTCCCACATTTTTAGTGGCATACAATATTTGTTCGTATGAATCGCAGCGAATTCCACTCCCTGGATGTTTGCAATTGCACTTTTCATGTGAGTTACTGAGCTTGCACAGAATTAAATGTCAAACGAAATCAGCCCAAGTGTTTTATAGCATGAAATAAACCTAAGCAGGGCTCAGGGAATTCTTGATATAGTAATCCAGTTTCAATGAGTGAATCCAGGGTAAAATTTAAATGCACACTTCTATTCTATAAGAAAACACTGGGCTTAATAACATCAGATTAAAGAATATTTCCTTGTTATTATTTATTGAGTACTCCTTGGATCTCAAAGTAGATATGTGTCTACTTGACTTACAAAAATAATGTATTTTTAAATATTCTTCATATATTTGCAATAAATCAAATTTAATTATGTAATTCAAATTAATTTTGTTTTTGTATTTTAAGCATTTCATGCTTCTGAATCAATTTTTGTTATTTGATTTATCATTTAACTCAAAACTAGAAAGTATTTCATAGGTGGAATATATGTAAAATTTTTATTAAAATATTAAAATAAAATATTCCCCAATCCATGTATAATTATTTAAATTTAATGAATTTATTTACATGCCTTTTCTTTGGAAAAAGATGAGGCTTGTTCAATGAAGTGTTTACGATATTAGTTTTTTTACTCAACTACCTCAGTTTGAAGATTGTTCCATAGACAGACTGAGAGATACATACTGTTGGAAACAACTAATACAAGATAATATATTTTTGACATACTTGGAGGAAAACAATCATGTAAAAAATTGTATTGCTTATCTATCACTGTTTAACAAATTTTCCCCAAATTTAACGGGTTAGGACAACATACATTTATTTTATTCTGTTTCTATGACTCAGAAATTTCAGGATGACTAAACTGATTTCTTCATCTCAAGGTCTCTCACAAGGCTGCAGTGTCTGCTGGGTTTCACCTGGGGACCATTCACTTCCAAGTTCACTCCTGTGGTTGTTGGAAGAACTCAGTTCTTCATGGGCTCTTGCACTGAGGAGCTGTGTTTATTATTTTTTTTAAGGATGCTTTTTTTGGTGAGGAAGACTGGCCCTGAGCTATCACCTATTGCCAATCATCCTCTTTTTTTTTCTCTCCCCAAAGCCCCAGTATATAGTTGTATATCACAGCTGTAAATTCTTCCAGTTCTTCGATGTGGGATGTCACCATAGCATGGCTTGATGAGCAGTGAGTAGGTCCAGGCCCAGGATCCCAACCAGTGGAACCCTGGGCCTCTGAAGTGGAGCAGCACCATAGCCGCTCAGTCGGCTGGAGGAGCTCTGGAACAGAGACTCTCAGTTCCTCATGGCTGTTGGCCTGAAGCTGCCTTCATTTACCTGCCACCTGTGCCTCTCCATGGGGCAGCTCACCACATGGCTGCTGGCTTCATCAGAATGAACAAGTAGGAACCAGAAATGGCATCATCAAGATGGAAATCACAATCTTTTGTAATCCAGCCTTATCCCGTTACTTTTTGTCTTATTCTTCTTGTTAGAAGTAAATCATTAGACTGAGCCAACACACAAAAGGAGGGGATCATACGAGAGCATAAGATTTTAAAATTCATATAAAATAGATTGTGGAAAAATGCACTTTAACTTTTGTCTTCTATAATTAAAAAACATATGCCCAAATAAATGTGACATAAGCAGAACCAGTAGCAATACTGGAAATGTTACATAAATTTTCAAATCTAGGTTAAAATAAACAGGGAAAACACAATTTTCATAGTAAAATTAAGTATGTCAAGGAAACAGAGTGGTAGCGTTGAAACAAATAAAAACTATTTCGGCACATAAACCATACCAAAGAGAAATAATAATAATTTAAATAATCTAACCTTGCTTTTAGAAATAAAAAGGCATTCAGATTGAGTTAGGTCACAAAATAAATTTATACAGAATTTTTCAAAATAGCACAGAAAATTTAAAGGAAAATTAACTTATAAAGCTACTATAGGGAATGCAAAAGAGAAGATAGGTATCAAAACACAACCACCCTAATAAACCATTAGTTTATGTGACTAAATGAAGGGCACTTTTTATAAACATCTTTTAATTGACATTGAAGCTATTGTTAACTTAAGGGATCAAATATACAGCACATGAAAGAATCACCTTGTTAAATAGACAGACGGAAACCGGCCCCTGTAATCTATCACTCACACACTAGGTGTCTGTAGGAAACGTTCACCGTTATATCTAAATTGGATGTATTATAATTAATTAATAAGATAACATATTTAAGTGCTTAACAGAGCACCTGATACAAAATTATAACTCATTAATTGAGAATTATAATAAAATTAAGCAATTCTATTACACAAAACAATAAGTGGTATATAAAAGATAAATGCTTAGAAATAATAGAAGAAATTAAAAGATACATTTATTGGGAAACTTTTAACAGTTTAAAAAAGGACAATAAGAAATGATTCGGAAAACATAAGGGCTACTTGATAGATAACATTATTTCACGAATGTGACCAAATTAGATTATATAGGTGGACATGAGGAATACAACAGCAATCTTCCTGTAGTGAACACACTCTACCTTGGCTACCCATGACCCTCACTTCCTGGTATTCACCATCTGAATAATCCTCTCCCCTTGAGAGTGGACAGGATCTGTGACTTTCTTCTGGTCAACAGAATATGGGAAGGATGACATTGCTTAGAAGATGTAATTAAGATCCCAAATGAATTGATTTTATGTTAATCAAAATATCCTAGTTGAGTCTGACTTAATCGAAAAACGTTAAAAGAGGAACTGGACCCTCTGAGAAGAGAGTCTCCCTTGTTGGCTCTAAAGAATTCCACCACCATGTTCTGAGAGGGCCTGCAGAAAGGGCCATGAGACGTGGAACTGCTGGTGGCCTCTAGGAGCTGACAGCAGCGGCCAGTGAAAGCTAGCAAAAAACAGACCCCTCAGTTCCATGGTAGCAAGGAGATCAATTCCACCGACAGCTTGAGGGAGCTTGGAAGCAGATTTTTTTTCCCTTTCAAGCCTCTGATGATACCACAGCTCAACCTGTACCTGATTCCAGCCTTTTAAGACTCTGACTGAGGACCCCAGACTCCTGATCCCCAGAAATTTTGAGCTAATAAATGTGAGATAATAAATGTTTGCTGTTTTTCGCTGTTAAAATTGTGATAACTTGTTAGATAATACACTTTTAAAAATTAGGCAAATGAGCAACTGAATTCTCTATGACATATTAAACCTAGGAGAAATTTTTTTAAAAGATAAAAGTTTTAAATAAAGGAAGCAAAGCAGAAATTTTCTTAAAAATTTCTAAAATTATCCCATTAAGAATCAAAAGCAAACCCAATTTACTTCATTTAAAGGAAAGATAAAATTTCAAATATGTTAAGAACTTTTTCTGGGGCAGCCTTGAGGGCCTAATGGATAAAGTTTGGCGCTCTCAGCCCTTTGGCCACCCGGGTTCATTTCTGGGTCGTGGAGCCACACCACCCGCCTTTCAGTTGTCATGCTGTGGTGGCAGCACACATTGAAGAAATAGAAGAACTTACAACGAGGATGTACACCATGAACTGGGAGACTTTGGGGAGGGAAAACAATGAGGAAGATTGATTGTCCCTGCAAAAAATAAGAACTTTTTCTGTTTGATTTGCTCCCTTAGACCCAAATGCTAGCATAGTGCCTACCACGTACTAGAATCGTACTTCTCTATTACCTTTCAACAGCGTCGGTCAGATCATGAGACTTCACCAGATCAATGAAAAGAGAGCATAAGCGATATTTCTCTCTCAGAAGTTTTGAGGGCCAGCATATGTCTCACCAAATTCCCTTTTCCTTCTTTGGAGAATACGGGTGCATGTGTCAAAGTGGAAACTCTGCTGCTACCTAGTTATCTAAGATGAGCAGAGCTTGCATGACAGGAAGTATGACTAAGAATACAATATTGGCTATATGATGTCATGAAGGTTTAGGTTTATTTGTTACTGCAGCAGACTGATTTGTAAAAATGATGCTTGAAGTAGGTGCTACTGTGACAAAAGCAAAACGCAGAAACACAGCAATGGTTAAAGAGTCCGTTGATTTAAAGGGTTGGATGAAATTAATACTGAAGTCTAGAAGGAGAATGATAAATATTATACAGCGACAGAACAGTTGGTGCAACTGTCCTTGTGATCAGGTGGAATGTGCTAATGTTCTACTGAACTTTTATTTATAGAAGATGTTAGAAAACATAATCTCAGTATGGATAGATGAGTGACCAATGGTTTCAACAGAGTAAGTACTATTTTAAAAAAAGCGATGCCACCAAGATAAAATATATAGCAAATTTGAAGAAGAATGGAAAAAGAACAGAGAGAGGCTAGAAATGCAGAGACTTGCAGGGTTGGAAAACACAAATTGTTCTCAACTCTCGAAGAAGCAAAAACAAACTAAGGAGACCTACAGAGGCCAATGAAAATTTAGAATTGTGTGAATGATCAAATCAAAGAATTCCTTACTAAATTGTATGAACAAATTAAAGTGGTAATATTAAATCGCATCAATTAGACAAAAATAGCTCATGGAAAAGAGGCCAAAGGTACAACTCTCCTACCAAAGCCTAATAAACTCACATTAACCACATGAGATAAAGAGGGAGAAAGAGAGTGGGCAGGGTCTGGGGTCAGAAAGAAAAATAATAATAATAATAATTAATAGTAATAAACCAGATACGAGACATTATGCAGGAAATGAACTGTGTATTACGGTCTTATACTCACAGCTATGTAGCACATGGAGTTCACCGAATTCAAACAGATAAGAAGCTAATTGAGTTAAGGTTGTTTGTACTGTCATAAGCATCACTGCCCTGTACTAAATGACAATAAAAGACTCTAGTGCCTGCACACATCAACATGCACAAAGCGGGCTGAGAAAGCTGCTCAGCCCCTGGGCGTAGTTCTGGATACCAAATTCCAGAGTGGGCAGGGATCAGACTGTAAAGGAAGGGTCACACAGAAGGTGAGGCCACTGGTGGTGGAGAAAAATACACAAAGTTGCTTGAAAAGAGCTTTGTCATCCCCTGGTTAGGAGGCCTACTAACAAAAGCCAAATGGGATTTGAGCATCATTCCAAAGTTCTACCAGAATAACAGTTACAATGCAAAACAAAGACAAAACTGTAATTATAGATCATATATATTTTGATCTTTGCCTATCTGAAAAGATCTCTTCTACACTCTGCCCCATTTGCTCCAATGTGGAATCTAAATGTCACAATACTTTTCCATTAAAGACCTTGTGATTTTTTTCCCATGGTCTTCTAGAGCTCAATGTTCTGGAGGAGCTTTCTAACACTAACCTGATTCTCTTTCCTCTGTAACCATCTCCCTGAATTAGGTAACTCACAGGCTTCCTATTTATCCTTAGAATATGTGACTTTCACTGAGTAATATTTTGTTTTGTTTTCTTTTCAATACTGTCCATTATGCAGTGGCCTTTTTGGTATTAACGATTAACCATTTCTTTATTTCAGTTTTCACCATTAGTTTGATTTTTTTATACCTCCCTATCCACCCCATTTTGTGCTCCTGGAAGTATTATTCTACGGATTTGGATGTTCTAGATCCCGTGTGTCATGTCTTAGCCCTCAGTATTTTAATCTCTTCTTTGCGTGTTTGTTCTGCATTCCAGTGGAATATCTAATATTTATCTTCCAAATCACAGTCAGTATTCCATATTATCCACTCAGTTTCTCTGTTGGCTTTTTCCCCATTATTTTTACCACCATACCTTTTGTTTCCCAAAATACTCTTTCTTGCCAAGCTTATTTATTGATTCCTTCCTGAAAAAAGTGCTTAAAGTTGTTTTTATTGCAAAGTCCTATCTGTTTTCTGCATTCAGCTTTTTTATCAACAGCTGGTTGTCCTAACGAATCCACTCATTTTACATCTATTTTGAAAATTTTCTGTTTCTCCTCGTATGTCTGATTATTATTTTTTCAAATCTGTCATTTTTAGGAAAAGAATGTCTAGATTGACATAGAATGATGGATTGTTCAGCATCCTTCATGAATCATCTCATTGCTCAGTATTCTGAGGAATACATTTTCTATTTCAGTTGGTCCCTCTGTATGCTGAAAAAAAATCGAGAAGAAATCTTATTTCTATCTCCCTAAATCCTTTCACAGGAAAATAAATAGAACATGCTTAATATAAGGCAATTAATAACTATTACTAAACCCATTAATTACTGGTGACAAAGTGAGCAAATCTGTTGCAGTAAACATCTAGTGTGCTGATGTCACCCTCTTGTCCCTAAGGCAGGATCCTCTCATTTTCTTGGCATTTTTCTCTGGGACAATTGGAGCTATCAATTAGAAGGTTATCAGTTAGAAGGTTAATTCCACATCCTGGACCATACATTCTGACATTATTTTGTGTTTCTGTCAAATGTGTTTGCTCCAAGAGAACAAAAATGGCACACTAATTCTAAAGGATATCATCAAAATGAACAGAATGTTCAATAAGGCAATCCCACCCCTATTGGTCTGTGTCCCAATACTTATCTTCCAAAGCAAGTGCTTTCTTCTCATATGACTGATCAACCTTAGCGTCTCTTCAGTTATGCAGGCCTAAATTATTATCAGGCTGCCTTCTATGACTTAGTGAAAAAGAAGTTAATAAATGTTACTGGGGTTATACGATGTGTAAAGCTTTTACATGTCCTTTTTAAAAGCTCATTAACTTTTCAAAAAACTAAAATGAATAAATAGATGTTCTTCCTATTTCAGCATCCACCCAAGCACAAATTTGTGACAAAGATCACTTCCACATCCCTCCTGGTAATCCAATCCCACATTAATGAATTGTCAGGGGCTTTGTCTAGTGGAATTTTTATGTGTGTGTTGGTTGAGTGAGGTGTTTGACATGAGAGTTTGGGTCTGTTTAGAAGTCTTCCAATAGATGGTAAACTTCTTCAATCAGGAGATTGCCTATGAATTCCCTTAAATGGCATGATCCCTTTTAAGTTGCTTTTCACACCAAATGAAGCCTGAGTGCATAGCCTGTGGTTAACTATTCAGTGTGTTGGTCCCTGGAGGAAACCTTAAAAGTCCTGTACTTCATCTCCTCGTCTGTTCCCCAGGCAGCGCCATCTTCCAGACTCTGAGGTGTTAGGGTTGTTTGAGTCCGCTTAGAGTCGTAGTTCTTGGGATTCAATAAGAAAGGAAATACCACATCATTCAGGATGTTTTCCAAATATGTTAAATCATTTTTGTCTTCCAAGTTTTATTAATGGCACCCAAATGCTTGCTGTGGTAAATCCCTTCTTCTCTTTGTCTCTGCTGCCAACCTTGACAGATTTCAGTGCCATATCCCTCAGTTCATTTTTAATAGTCCCTGGCAACTCCGATTGTACAAGTCAACTTGTGTGGGAATGACTAGCTCAGAATCTGAATCCCTTCACTTTCTACCTTATTACCCAGCTTGCCTTGTTTCCAGTCCCTTCTGTTCTGAGCTTTGATTGTTTTCAGGGCTCAGTTTAGAAAATCTGCTCACTTATTCCTCCAGGTTTTCCCCTTTTGCCTGCTTTGAATCAAAGGCTATTCTGCACTGATCAGCTTTGCCCTCCATCTGTTCCCGTCTGCTTCATATCTCCCAGAAATTCCTCAAAATTCCGCTGTATTGAGACAACCTCTCTTATGTCCCAGGGATGCTAAAATTTTTTAAAAATTATTTCCAAGTACCTTTTTGAGAAGAGGAAGAAAACATACGTGCTAAATAGTCTATTTTTAACAAAGATAATTGAATTTACCCATGAAGTCCCCTTGCCTGTCTGTATTTTCATTTATCTTCTGTTCTACTTTGTCTTCATGTTTGCTCCATAGTTTTTACATAAGACGGTGATGAGAAATCTCAAATACTCATGTTCGTAATTTTCCCTGATAAAAACGTCTTCACGATTCCCAAATATTCAAAGGTATTCCATTGGAAAACATGAAAATTTTCAATTGACTTTGGTCCCTCTGTACTTTTAATTTGATTCTATCTAGAAATAAGATAAGCTTTTCTTAATCAATATTCCTGTTTACAGATTATGCTTTATGAGGTAGATTTCCACTTGATTAAATTCTTACGCTAATCTGCTTCACGTTAATATAAGGAAGTAAATTTAGAAGCCAATAAAGTGTTTCTCATGATGACTACTTGTGTATATTTAGATTATTTGAAAGATTTCTAGGTTTTCTATCAAGTCATTTCAGAAGCCTATCTTTGTGTGTGTGTGTGTACATGTGTGTGTCTGCCTGTGCACGTGAAAACAGCTGTTCTGCTAATCAGGGAAGCAAAGGCTGCAGAAGTGGATTCAGTGATGAGACATCCCTTTGCATCGGACCAAATCTAATCCAGAGTATAACTTATCTAAGCTATCAACTCTTCAAAAGACTGTGACTTCTGAGCACTCCCAGCTTTGTATGTGATTCCTGTAGACAATACAACTGATTATAAGTTAGAACTTACAACAAAGACTATGTCATCATATGCCTTCTTTTCACTGTTAACAGTGTCTTCATTAATTATTGGTTACATCTTTATCATTCTATTGCATCTGTCATTGCTGTCATTTTGATGCCCTAGAATAAACTTTAATTTTTGCATTTGATTTCATGGAGATGACAAACATCGATATATTGCCAAATTTCCTTTACATGACTTATGCACAATATTTCAAAATAGCTTTAGTACCTGCAGTGAAATTTACCAAAGTTATCTTTCTTCTCTTCTTTTTTTTTTTTTAATCTTTTCATTGGGCTTCTTATCCCCTTATGTTGAAACATAAGAAGATAACTTGTCTGAAAGCATTGTTTCTTGTTTTTCTATTTACTTTAGTAGAAGATTATTCCACTATGAGTTCTGATATAATGTTACCACTGAATTCAAGTAGCACAATTTCTGTTAAGGTGACAGTATATTGTACTTCACTGTAAATGCTTAAAAAGATTTATATTTTCTAGGCCAAAACCAAATTTTGTTTTAATTTTAAAATAATTGTTAATTTGCAAAGTAGTCAATAATAAATATCATATTTTTCACCCAGATTTGACTTTCGCTTGAAGTGTTCTTGGATTGTTATTTCAGGTTAGTAGATTTGGCTAAATTCCCTAAGGCTTTGTCAGCTGCAAGTGTTTTAATGAGTGTTAAGAGACAATTGTTGGAAGACAGATTGAAACATCATTCAATCAATCAAGAACATTATTCAATATGTATTTATTTTACTAAGTTATTACTAAACTTTCAAGAAATTATTATATCTTCTCACATAGTGGTTTTAACATGTAATAGATGAGTTACTTGGAATTGAAAAATACGATATATTGATGATTTGCTTTTGGCCAAACCCAAGCCATGTTACAAGTGAGAAACCTTCCTGTTAAACAGAAATTCCTTTTCGGTACCACTCAAATATGTTATTTGAAATGTTCTATTTAGCTATCTACTCATCAGTGGCTAAGAGCAAGAACTGTGTTTTCAGAATATGGGTCCTGTCAATTCATTTTGTAATCTGTGAACTTGGGGAAATTACTTAAACCTTCTTGTTATCAGCAGCATAAGACAGGAATCATAAATTTACCTTTTTAAATGGATGGGGTAAATAGACAATTTAGGTACAACTCTTAGAGTGGTACCAGGCATAATCATACGTGCTGAATAAGTGTTACCTTCTATTGTTCTATCTGCCTATATAACTATCCTTCTGGGTTCTTGTCTAGCTACATTGATTTTGTAAAATCTCTTATAAGTTATGTTGTGATATCAAACAAGCTAGTTGCTTAAAATACATAATATCCACTCATTTCTCATTTACGTAATGTCCACTGTGGTTAGGGCAACCCGCTATAGATGCTATCCCCTATGTGGGCATATTATTTTAGGTTGCTTTGATCTGGGGCACCACTGTATGAATCCATGTAATGAACTCATAAGATCACAGTGGCATGGCAAGATATCTTAACTGCTTTCATCTAGAAATGGCATTCATACTTCAGATCACAGTTCATTAGTCAATGAAGTCATCTGGCTATGTCACACGTCAAGGTGACTAGAAGCTTCAGTCCTCTGACGTGCCCAGGTGGGAAAGAGAATTAGAAATATTGAAGAGCAGTAACAATATGGACCACTTTATCTACTGATTCTTTACCTTTCTACGTAGAAATTAGAAGTGCCATACATACTGAATCTTCCTCACTCAATTTGAGAGGAAGAAACTAAAATCTGGAAGGGAAAACTATTTAGAGTAACGTGATATGCAACTGACAGTACTAAGACTCATAAAAGGGATCTCCTTATCTTTAGTTGTCCATATTCTTTCCACTACAAAAAACACACAATAATTTCAATTGAATCCAGTGGGTAATAAATAACTATTTGGAGTCCGCAGAAATAGTAGAGCTTTAAAATGATCAAAACTACACGAAAGTTTTGGCAATAAGTATGGAGAAGAAAAGATGGCCACAAAGAAAACTACAAATCTTATCTGAAATATCCAAGTAAGGAAAGCGTGGTAGCCAGTGTGAAAAATAGAATTCTCCAACGAGGTCTGATTCAGTCCAGGGCGTCTCTTCCCTGGGTGCTCGGTCTTGGCTGTAGGTGTAGTGATTGCTTCTTATACCTGCTCTTTCTGTAACTTTACAGTTCTCTTTACATCTTACCAGCCAATTCCCTACCACTTTAATCTGTTCTTGTGGAGAATCATTCTTTGTATTAAACTTTCCCTTCTCAAATTTTGTGTGACTCTCTGTCATGATTAGACTCTGACTAATACACAGCAAAACCTAAATCAAATATATAGCTCTGCTTAGGCCAAATGCTTTCAAATGTCTGAAGATACTCTCCTGTTTAATAGGTACATGAATAATAAACCCTCATATAAGAATTAAAGATAATATTATATACTTTAAAGCTTAATGTAAGTGCTTAATAAATGTTTCTTGAAGCTGAATCAGGAATTAAACCTGAATCTGAATGAGGTAATATGTATCTAGAAGGGTACTGAACCCAGATTATCAGAAGTTAAGGAAGCCAGATTCAAGAGATTTGTTAACTAAAGAATAGGAATGTTTGAGATATAGAATTGTCAGCTAGATTAAATAATTTTACATTTTTACTTGGTTGTATTATAGTTGAGAACAGCAAACAATGGAATGCAGAAAGATCCAATAACAAAAGAGACTCTGAAGATGCCAGAAGAGTGTAAGTGTGAGAAGGAATGTTCTCTGGGTAATATCTATGATTATAAAGGTCACATTAATTAATGTGATATATTTTATGCAAATACAATTTAAATAAATGGAAAATTGTGATAAGAAAGATATTAACGTAAATACTAAGCTATATATCAACATTGTGCCTTTTCAAAGCAAAATTCAGTTTATGATTCTGGGAAAATTAGAGGCATAATATATTAACAATTTGCTATTAATTGCCTAATGGAATTCCAAGAAATAGTAATGAAAGCTAATATTGTTATATATTCAAATTTTATCATAATTTTTGTAGTATTAATATTTAAAGAACAATAACTTTAATTGAATATTTGTTACACTAAGGAAGGAGATTGTTAGCCATTCTCATAAATTTTCGGGTTAGCATTTTGTGAGTACTCATGTACTTCTTATAGACTGGATTTGGTTATGAATATATGTGTGAAAATCAGTGTTTGAAAACATCACTATAGCTTTTTGCTCTAAATTTGCACAGCAGCTTAGAGAGGAATAAGTGCATGAGATATCTGCAATTTTAGACCTTCTGCACTTCAAATTATTGCACAGCAAAAACTCCTATAGGAGCTGGAGAAACATAATTATTTCACAGTTGATGTAACTTAAAAACAGTTGAAGAAATTCAGCTCCCATTTCTCAGCAAACTGAAAAATGAACCTTCTTGTGGCACCAATTCTAATATTCATGTCTCCAGAACGGTATTTTTTACGTCATTGTTAAGAACTAACCTGAGTTACGTCTCTGGGAATTTATTAAGAAATAAAGCAAAAGGGTAAACAATGACAATTAATAACCAATACTACCTCTGAAAGTTGCATTAAAAACAGGATATTTTTATGATAATCAATACATTATTTTTCTGCTTATTTTTATGGTAAAGTTATTTTGCTTATATTTTACACTAGAGATAGCAATAACTTGCTCCTCACTTACAGTTCCTTCTTAGCAGAAACACTGCCTTCCTGAAGTACTCCATCACACTATCGCCTTCACCACTGTAGAGTGCTAACTCGGCCACTCTGAACTAATTAGCTTTCACTTCCCAAATGTGAATTTTGTCTGCAAAGATCCAAGCTCAAAAGTTGATGCACACTCACAGCCTAACATCCTATATTGGGCTGTCATAACAGGTATTCCCACATAGGGGAAGATGCCTGGAATTCAGTTGTTTGGGGTGGTAAGTAAAACAGTGTGTAGGAAGACCCAGAGGAGAGAAATGGAGGAAACATCAGCTGTACTCATCTAGCGGTAAAGTTTTCTGCAGACACATTTTTGGAATAGCACTTATAATTTCCTTCTTGAGGCATTATTTCTGAATGAGTTTTAGTTCTTCGGAACCAAATAATCACAAAATAATCTGAATATAAGACATGTTTTAAAAATGCTTTAGGGACCTCAGCAATTTGATATTCTTTCTTAAAGAAATCTATTAGGAAAAATAGAAAGAGTTTAATACATATACGATTTGCATATTTGTAACATATGCATTCTAACAATGAATGCTACAGGGTTCAATACCCTTCATTTTCATTCACATCTGTGATGCATTTTCACATTTGCCCTCCCCTACAGATTTCGCTTAACACATAGACTAGGACAGGAAATAAGAACAAATCCTTACGTAGAAATGTTTTATGTAAATTGAAGACCCCAAAAGACAAAGAAAAATATCCTAAAACACCTTAATGCTTCCTTAAGCCTTTCTTCATAAGCTGATCTAATCATAATTTTCCCTGTCACAGTTCATGGTAACACCTAACACCACCCTTCCAGATTCAGAGGACCAAAGTAGACAAAACAAAACAAAACAGGAAAGCAGAACTATGCCTGCCTTGTCTCCTTACCCTCTTACTGCAACATCACAGAATCCATCAATCAGATAAATCAATAAGACAATTTCCATATTCAGTTTGATTACTCCTCAATTACTTTGATTACTCACTTCCACAATTACCATTCTGTTTCAATCCTATTATTTCTCCCTAAAATACTTACAATAGCCCCCTATTTGGTCAATCTTCTTCCTCACCTTTATCTTTTCTAAATATAATAGTAGATTGGTTCCACTGAAATGTGTCAGGTCATACTACTGCTCTGCACAAAACTGTCTAATGATTTATCATCAAATTTTCATTTAAAACTAAGTATTTTTTAAACTGTTTGCAAGGTCTGACATGATCTAGCCTTGTCATTTATCATCTTGGATCTGGGACTTGAAAAATAATAAATTTCATGTGGCTTTAGATATAACTATAAATTTCCTCATATCTAAAATATATATAATATTTCAATATTTTTAATTTAACTTAGGGTTCATTGGGTCATGTTATATTAATTTCTATCAAATTCCGTACTGTACTATATATTTAAAAGAATTCAAAATTAAAATAAATTTTAAATGCAAAATGCTACCTTTAACTTTGGTTGATGGAAAAATAAATCAACAATGTTGTTTTAAAACCAAGTATATATTTTATTAAAAGAAAATTGAGGGCTCAGCCCACTGGCGTAGTGGTTAAGTTCCTGTGCGTTGCTTTGGCGGCCCCAGGTTCACTGGTTCAGATCCCTGGTGTGGACCTACACCCTGCTTATCAAGCCATGCTGTAGCAGGCATCCCACTTATAAAGTAGAGGAAGATGGACACAGAGGTTAGCTCAGGGCCAGTCTTCCTCAAAAAAAAAAAAAGGAGGGGGGAGGAAATTGAAGTATTCATACAAATAGGGAAATTAAATTTAAGTACAATGAAAAGCGCAAAACCAAGAGGGTAAAACCTGAAGAGGATCTTATAGGAAAGCGCTAAAACTTATGAGTGTTATAATAAAATTAATTGGCAACCACTGTGGGCAATAAAGCAAAGTAAAGGACCATTCCTTCACTTTGATGGTTCCCGTAAAGGGAAACATTTCTTTACACGGCACTTAACCAACGTTGTGGGTTATTGAGTTAAATGTTTTGGCTGAAATTCAGGGAAAGATAATTTCCTAATCGTTAATAACTCTGGATTTCTAGGAGCTAAGATGAGGGTGATGAAGTTTCATGCTTCAGGTAAGTAGCAATTTTACATTGACTACAAATTCATATTCGACTTCTCCTATGTCCCAGATTCTCTAATTCAAATGCAGTGAATATATGAAGTTTGTTTTCATTACCCTCATAGTCATTCTTCTTTCCTTACCTCCTCTCTCACTCACACAATCATTTTTGTTGGGTTATTCATGCTAAACTAATCCTATGGAACTATTTCCACTTTTGATACAGTGACGTGTACTATGGTAATTTCTTCTTCTAACCACATTAACCACTACTTGAGATTGAAAGTACAGGGATTGTACTGGTATGATTCTTCTTCAGAGAGAAATACTTTATTATAATGTGCTACTTTGGAGAAACTAAATTTATCATGGGTAAGATTCATTGAAAAGTTCACAGACTATAAAATCAAACATCTGTGTTTGACACTTAAATCTGCCTCCTTCATTTTGCATGTTTTCAGGGAATATCTAGATTTACTAAACTTCCATTTACTAGTCTATAAAATAGACACTGGTCTGATCAGGGGGTTGTAGCTTCTGGTTCACGTATCTAAGTTGCTAGACACATGCTAGGAATTCAATAAGTGGTGTAAATCATTGGATATGTATCTTTTATTTTCTTTCTCCAATAATACTTTTACTTAAACATCAAAAACTCTTTTCTGTTATGTTCCAAATAATAAGGAAATATGTTCTTTTAGTAGTGAGGAAGAAAATAATTGATGTAAAATAGGAATAAATATGCTGTTGGCTTTTAAGATGTACTATTTCAGTGACTAGTGGAGGATTACTGACAGATACTAAGGGAACTCATCGGGTCTTTCCTTGGGCTGTGCCATCATATCCAAATATTTCCACTAGTAGTAGCAGTTTCTGCTTATGTGGGTAACAGCAAACACACAGAGTTTGGTAGCAATTGTGTCTTGACAGTGATTTTTTGTGTGACCTTTGAT
This sequence comes from Equus asinus, assembly GCF_041296235.1. Classification (NCBI taxonomy): domain Eukaryota; kingdom Metazoa; phylum Chordata; class Mammalia; order Perissodactyla; family Equidae; genus Equus; species Equus asinus. The sequence continues at coordinate 61,634,566 of NC_091794.1, forward strand.
GAATTATTTGAACTTTTTATATGTCAAGTCTTATCACACATGAATGAGAATTGTACTACCTATCTTAAGAATTGCTGTAAGAATTTAAAGAGGCAATGCATTGGGCCCATTTCCCAAAAATAAAGTAGTTTAATTTTGTTTGTTTACTTCTTTTTCATTTTGAAGCAATCATCTTCAATTAGCTACATCCCTCCCTCAGTAATTCTATTCTTTGTGATTTATTTTTCTCATTTGAAGTCTTGATATATGATGCCACTTGCTCTATCTTACTTTTAAAAACCACAACTGAGATTATGTCTACATTATCAGGATACAGAAATTGGACATAACTAATAGATATTCAACAGGTTACTACACATGGTTGTTTTATTGTCTTAGAATTACTGGCTTCCTTGCATTCTCTTGGAGAAATATTAAACACTTTTCGATAAATGCATCTCTTCTGGTATTTCCAGGAATGCGGTCTCTTGTGTTCCTATATTAGAAGCACTTAGATCATACTCTCAATGAATATCTTTACACTTTATGGCATTTGCTTTATAGCTCATATTTGGAATCATTGTTTTCTTTATTCTTTTCTTTTTACAAAATGACTTAGCAACTATGGACTTCTTCTACTCAAACACTCTTATAAAAGAACTTTTGGTGAATTTCAGTTTTTTATTTCTGTTGGTGTTATTTTGGTTTTCTTTTTTTAGTGAGAAAGCCTGGTCCTGAGCTAATGTCTATGCCAATCTTCCTCTATTTTGTATGTGGGATGCCATCACAGCATGGCTTGAGGAGCGGTGCGTAGGTTCCCACCCAGGATCCAAACCTGCAAACACCAGGCTGCGGAAGTGGAGCACGTGAACTCAACCAGCACGACACTGCACTGGCCCCTTATTTCTGTTGGTTTTAATTACTCTCGTTAAATTGATGTCCAAAATCTCTCAGGGCAAGTTTTCTAAATGCCAAATAATCAAATTTTCAGTGAATTCATGTGTAAACATGCCCTCCAAATGTTGAATATTCAGATCATCTTATATAATACGGAAAATGACTCAGAAAATTTCATTTATCTCTTAGTAAAGTGTTAAAACATAACATTAATTAAAATTGTAACTAACATTTATTGCATGATGAATCTTTTTCAGACTATGGTTTATGTATATTTATACGTATAATCCTCATAACAACTCTATAATGTAGTCACTGGTGTCATCTTAATTTTACAGATGAAGAATCTGAGACCTGAAAAGATTAAATAATATGTTCAATATGATGAGTTTCTTAGGTGACAAATCAGGAATCTGATCCAAGATCATGTTTCCAGAGCCAATAGTCTAAATCATCAGACATTTTTGTTCCTAGTAAGGGTGAAGAAGTTTTAATATTTTAAAATTTGCTGAGTTATTTTGTGTTATGGTAACACAATATAAATATAAATGTTCAGAGTGAACATTAAAATATTTTAAATTCATATTCAGCTGTGTAGCCAGATAAAACTAATTAAAACATTTATTTTAGCCTTTCAGCCTTCTTATTAATAATGATGAGCACCACTTGCTGAGTATGTATAATATGAAAGCCACTGACTGAAGACCTTTACATATATTGTCTCATTTAATATACATACATGCCATATATGATATAGGTAACACTGTTTCTTCCTATATTGTAAAATACTGAAAAAGTATCAAGATTAAAAATATGACACCTGATTAATCTTATTAAGACCAAAATTTTACTGTCATATCTGGATTATTTTACCTTAAACTTTTGCATATAGATATATATGTATGTGTCTATGTGTTCATATTTCTTCTGTTTGTATGTACTTTAGCAACTCTCCATTTGCCTAACACATTTAAACATATAAAACACTGAAAACACTTCTTTATACCAAATGAATATATTTACAAGCACTGTCTTTTGCAAAGCTTCTCTCATTAACAAGTGAATGCAAGAAGTATGGATGATGGATAACTATCTCAAAAGCTATTAATCATGAAAACACAGCATATAACAAAGTAAGTGTTCAATCATCATGCTTAAAACAGTAACCCAATTCTAAGAAACAGTATTTGAGTTCCATCAAGATTGGATTCAAATTCCTGATTTCACACCAACCTCTTTGTCGACAGATCATCCTCTCAATTGCCAATTTATCCAGAATCCTTCTCCACGGCTTCTAGTTTTCCAAGATAGTTTGTGCCTACAGGGGGTCCACCCACCCACCATCTGCCATGTCAAATTTTCTCTATTCATTACTTAAGAAAAACAACTTGTACAATTAAAAACAAAGTGTTCTGTTCAAATTAGGATATCTTGACACATGGTGTTTGCTTGGATTTACAAATATGAGATCCTATGGTACCCATATTCTAGAATTTGAATAAAAATTAAAATTCAAAGTAAATTATCTTAAAACCACATAAATCAAATGTACAAAAATTTAAGAAAAATAGTGAGGAGAAAACAGAAGTCCATATAAGGCATGATCAAGTGGAGATTTGAAATGTTCTTGAAAAATAAATATAATGTATAAGCTTTTTTTAAATCGAGGAACACACTTCTTGACCATTTTTACAAGTGCGATCTAGATTTTTACACAGCAATTCAAGTAAAGTTTTATTTTAGACACCACACATAGAGACATTTAAAAAATTCAAAACATTAAGGTATTTGACCCAGCAAAACACTTTGACATTGGAAGGCCACAGTTTCTTGGTTTCTCAGATTGAGAAGAAAACTCTTGGTATCATTTAAACATTAGAATCTAAGAATATTTGACTCCAGACCAGAACCCAAGAACAGTTGGCTACCGAATACAAAGGCATATAAGAACCCTCCTTGAATGTTCACTCTCAAAGCTGGAATGAGACTGATATTCCACATGTCAGATTCTTGCTTGGTAGCAATTTTGAGCAAGACTCCTGCTGGAGTGACGCCCAAGGAAATAAACAAAACAGAATCCCCGCCCTCTAGTGTATCAAACGTAAATGACTGCAACCCTAATCAGGCCATGAGGGTCATGCTGCTCAGTGGAGAAACAAAATATGATGAGGTTAGGGAGTTCAAGATACTGATTCTAGTGGAGAATATGGGGTTATCTTTAATTGATGATGTCTTATTTTAATTGGGATTTTACGAATAAATGAATTTATAATGGACCAAGGGAGGCAGAAAGGGAAAGGAAGCATGTGCCCCAAGGAAAGAACAACAGGATTGTAGGGACAGAGTAAGATTTCAGAATCCATTGAAAGACTAGCCAGTTGACCAATGTGGCACATATGAGGGAAGTTGGAAGAAACATAACTTGAAAAGGATTTTAAAGGATATAATATTAAATGAGAAAATGAGGAAGCTATTTTAGCATAAGTTGATGTTGACTTTGCTCATCTGCTGAGGGGAAGAAGCCATGGAAAGGAAAACATTGACATCGATAGGAAGAGGAGAGATGATTGATGGTACAACATCACTGAAAAAGAAGTAATAGTGTTGAAAAGAAATCACTCCGGCTGCTGGTGAAAACCACAGATAAAGAATCTGGATTTTATAACACCTCCAAAATTTGAAAATGAGATGCATTTATTGACCTAAATTAATTAATTATATCTACAATATAATTATTAAATGGTTCCCAGTGGAGAAACATTTGAGAACTTTTAAAACATTTGTTTGATAAATTATAATTAGAACAGGTTTTAAAACCTAGCTTTATGCTTAATTAAGAAACAAATTTCCAGACATCAAGGAGATTCTTATATTTAACAACTTATCTAGGGAAAATGTGCTTTCCCCCCAAAAGAGCAGTCCAGTATTCTTTCTTGGTGATCTCTTCTTATACAGCACAACACTCTTATTTTAGGGAGCTATCTTGATAAAGACATGCATTTATTATCAGAATGCACATTATAAAAGTAAGAACTGGCAATGAGTTAATTGATAGAGGCAGGACAAGTCATTCTCTACATGCTTGTTTTGAGAGTCAACTAAAATAATGTATAAGCAAATGATCTGTAATATGCAACAGAAAATTATTAGGTATATCACTGCTTTTTTTCCACCATACTGTTACCTGTTTGCCACAGGAGTACTTCCTCCTCTTTAGACCAGTTAGATAAATTTACCCTCTACAAAGACCACTCTTATAAACAAAAGAGTATTTATGTTTATATAATACATCAGAGATAGACACCAGATAGTTTCTATCTTCGTGGTCTGGAAGGAGTCTCTCCCTCTCCCCAGTGAGTGTTGCCATCCTGACTAGGGGAATCTGTACACAAAGAATGCAATCTTCCTCTTCCGCTCGGGCATGGTTACCAGGGACACATCACTGTAGAAATCACATCTTTCTTCACCCTGTCCCCACACACTCCAGTTTGCTTGAAAAATGGTTTATTCATTGGACATTGTCACATCTATAACGATGCTATAATTTTTGTTTGAAAATTTAGGTATTCCAATCTCTCAAAGCCAACCTCTATTTTATTGAAACAGAAACACATCTCTCATTTGACTTTCTGTGAAATAATAAGGCATATAATTTTAGCTCTTGACTAATTTCCTAGACTAGAAGCATAATCTGTTTGGTTTATCTTGCTTCAATGCAAAAATAGTGTTAAAATAATTATTCTGACATTTTAATGTCTCCTAAAGATGTTAGGGATGGTAAAATTAGTAAGAAAACTGCTGTTCAGTAATAGCTGAGATTGATGAAATAGGAAGCATTTTTAAATTTGTTTTTCTTACATATATTTCAGAACTTGTAAATTCCTATGCCATAGTTTTTCTGGAGTAATAAGGCAAGAATTATCTTCTCCCAGCTTTAAAAAAGAATTCTGTGTTTTAGATACTTGTTCACACAATTTTAAAAAATTAATCATGGCCTTCAAAATGTTGCTGTTCTGACTGCTCCCTGGCCCTCCTGCCTCGTCTTGTACCATCTCCCCCCTCGCTCTATGAACTCAAGACACGCTGACCTCCTTTCAGCGCTGCATACGCTCGTGCTGCCAGAGAGCTTTGCAACCCTGTATCCTCTGTTTGGAGATCTTTTTAATCCCGGCTTTATTCATTTTACTTTTCTATGACCAATTTCTATTTCTTTAGGGAGTCCTTTCAGAAATTCCCTAAGTCCTATCTCCTAAAACATGGTTTCATGATATTGTGTGCTTATATTTCAGGGTGTTTGTCCCAGTGAAGATTTTGCATTTACTTGTGAGGTTTTTTAATTAATGTCTGTGTCCTCACATGTTACTCACCCCTACAACTACCTGAATCCAAACAGTTGTGTTAATGAATGGGGAGCACCATGTTTTTGTTCCTATCAGTTTCGGGACGTATCAGGTACTGTGTAATTACAAATGTATATCGAAATTGGGAAACAAAAATTTTCAGTTATAAGCTTTGGTAAAGCACAGCTGTTTTAATTTGAAAATAAAAATCACGATTAAATTAATTAGTAGGTCTCCTTTAAGATATTCAGGACAAGTCCTCTAATATTTCAACAGAATGCTTGCAGCTGGCCAATAGTTCTGAGCACTCGTAACGTGCAGAACATTGAGGCATTTTCAAAAAGGCAAGGCAAGTTAATAAACAATTTTTTAATGATTTTTCTAAGTACCTCTCATTACAACATAGATGCTGTTTACAAAATTAAAAACACAAATTATACAAAGCTTTTTAAACAAAACGATTGAATGCTACAAAGAAAATACCAACGACTAAATTCCTGTGATGAAAATCAGGGATTACACCACAGTACATAGCTATACTTACCAGTTTTCATTTATTTCCATGCAGTGATTCTCAGCCAAGTTTTAAAAGCCATCATGAAATTATGTAATCTGAAATAAAATTCTAAATATATTTGATTAGTGTTGTATCATTAAAATGTCAACCATTTTAAGATCAATTTTTCATCCTGATTTGAAGAGTGGTTTAAAAATATTTGTTGAAACCATTATGCATGCTGCATCTACATATGCAAATATAGTCTAAAGATTCTGTTCATTTTCCTAAACACACTGTAGCTATAATCTGAGTGGTCACTGGAGTAAACACAGGCTTTGACATTACATAAAACCTACCATTTTCAAGACTTCTAGAATCAACAAATACTTGACACTCTAGAAATATCTCTTTCATCAGCTGCATGCTGGAAGGGACAGCGTTACAATCTAGAGTGTGGATTCCTTTATGTGAAGACACGATTAGAACCTGTTAATAAAGGGCTGCTAGGGTCTTTTAATATGAAGGAGTCAACATTTAAATTCAAGGTTATACTCCGGTTTTATTGTTCCTCCCAGACAAGCAGGTTCTGGAGCCTCTACTTCAGGTTAATTACAGAAATATTTGTCCTGCCCCATTGTAAGTAGGAGAGAAACAGCCAAGGACAGGACCACGGGGCTCAGGGAGTTGAAAAAATGAGGTGAGCCGCCGATAGCAAGGTAGACATACTCTTTACTTACTTTGGCCTACATACGGTGGGAGTGCAGCTGTTTTCCTTGTGGCCATTTTTATATGACCCTAGACAAAAGTGGCATACAGCCAGCAGATGTTGACATTATGAAGGTTACATAAGGTGTTCATATACATGGTGGCGCATACGCTGCCTGCAGTAACATGCTGAGTCACATCTGCCCGGAAGCTGCTCCCATCTAATTGTCCACAGCGCCTCCATATTTTTCTTTCACTCTACACCCATTAGAGTGCAGCAGTCGCGGGCTTGTAGGAGGTGTGTGCACGTGCACACAGCACGACGTCTTAAAGCTACATTTTACAACAACAATACAATGATCAGTAAGTAGCCACCAAGAGACAAGCTACACCCACCAGCGTGGCGAGAACCCACTGCCGCAGGGAGGACAGCTTAGGGCCACCCTCAAGTATATTGTCCTATCAAGTTAGTCAGGAGATAAGGCCATTCATGACTACCATAGACCCAGAAGCTGCCCAAGGGTACTATATCTGTGGGGGCCACCCCCACACAGGGAGGGACGTTTCACCAATATTTGGGCCAGGTCATTCGTGTAACCTTTTGACACAGCCCCTGGGGTATCCACCTTGTTGTCGTATTCTCCCTTTTGTTGTTCTATGTACAAGGGCACAGGTGTGTGGAGCACAACAGCCTCCCCGGATAACGACCCATGGCCGTCTAAGAGGCTTGGGGTTGGCCAGGGCTGCTTATGTCCACATTGTCAGCGTATCTGTTGAGCCACCTGGCACCTCTGAGCATGAGATGGTCTCTAGGAATACAGCCAGGTCTCGTTTCTTTCCGAAGCGGGGTGGATGCGCCATGGCAAGCCTTCTACTGCTCCGGTGGGCAGTTCCGTGTACACCCAACAGTTAGATACATTGGCAAGCTTCGTACAGGTGTATGCCCCTTCTACAATACTGTTCGCTGTACTTTATCTATGGGCAAAAGGACAAGGCAGTGATAGGAGCCAACAAAGATAAATCACGTTCTTTAAGCGAAATGCATGCTAGTCCCTTATCTTGGGGCAAGAGGGTGGCTACCAACAGGGGCCTTCCCGGCCATTGATATTACACTTTTCATGTCCGTAGAGATGCCGCAAGCGTGGGCTCCACATGGAGGAGTAGAGGGGAACTCATTATCGGCCGCAAAGAAATCACATGCATTTCCTTTAGGATAGAACCAGCACTGGTCTGTGGCAGCCTGACAGTTACCCAAGGGGGCCAACTGCTAGTCACCCACGGGGTGATATGTAAGTCTCGCTGCTTTTCAAGTCCCCATGGAGCTAAAAGCACCAACCATCTACAGTGGGGGCTTTCATATTTTATGACCATTTTTATTCTTGTACTTGTCTCATGTTGAGGCACATTGGGGCCGGCCCACTGTTGGACTTCTTGTCCTGTAAAATGTGTCCCCTTGTCGTTTTTTACAACCAAGGGTCAACCAAAAAGACCATAAAGCGTACCTGTAGGGCCTGAATTGTCTGTCTCTGATCTGTGGCCGTACAGGGCCTTGTAAAGAGTTAACCAGTGGCCGTATCAACAGCCATAAAGGCGTACACAGTGCCTTTGGTCTTTGGTAATGGTCCGATGTAGTCCACTTGCCATTGGACCAAGGGCGCATGCCCTCTACTAGTACCTTCAGTATACCAAGCATTCTCTAGGACAGGGACTTTTCTTTAGCATAGGGTGTGGGCTCTATTTCTAGAGGAGACTTTGGGGCCTATTCTTCCACAGCGAGGAACTCAGCTGGCCCCAACACTTGTTATAACTCTATATTCAGGGGGCTGGAGCTCACTGAACTCTTTTGTTTGAGCCATCCCTGTACAGGGTATGTAGTTCTGAGCTTTACAGGGGCCATCCGTGTGATGGCCTCACATGCTACCAGGGCAGCATAGGCAGCTGTCAACTGTTTCTTTAGTAGAGAATATCATATTTTTGCCCTTTTCTAAAGTTGGGACCAAAACCCAGCAGGGGCTCATATCCTGTCCTGTCACTACAATAAGCCTCAGCCAAAACCCTCTTGGGTAACACAGACACTCAATTTATATGGCCGTCCTGGATCAGCCACTTGCAGAGCCTGTACCTGCTGCACCGCATGCTTGGTGACCTTAAATGCTTGGTTTGCAGTGCGTGTCCAGTCTCAAGGGGCCCGCTCTTTCTCCATAGCATACCGGGGTCTCACCACCTGGACTAAAAGAGAGATAAACACTTGCTAATATCCCAACAAGTCCTGGTCTCTGGACTTTGGTGTCATTCACAGCCCAACCACATGTTGCCAGATGTCTCTGCAGGGAGTTGGTAGCCTGTTTGAGATCTGTAAGAGAATCAGAGTTTAACACAACATCAATGTAGTGAAATACAAGCACTGTATCACTATGAACTCAGGCAGCCAAGTCCTGGGTGATAAATCTATGACAAATAGTGGGGCTGTGCAAGTATCCTTGTGGAAAAACATGAAAAGTCCACTGCCTGCCATCCCAGGTGAAGGCAAACTGATCTTGACTCTCAGTGGCAACATCAATGGAAAAGAAGGCATTAGTAAGGTCTACAGCATAGTGGTACTGTCCCAATCGGACTGTCAGCTGATCCATGAGGTCATGCATTGAGGGCACAGCAGCATGTAATGGAGGAGTCACTTTATTTAATTCCCAGTAGTCCACAGTGATACTCCATGTGCCATCAGGCTTCTTCATGGGCCGAACCAGGGCATTATAAGGACCGTGGGTGGATTGTACCATCCCAACCTCTTTTAACTTTGCAGTAGTCTGTGTGATCTCCTCATGTCCACCAGGACAACAGTCTCAACCACACGCACCTGTAGGTGGAATTCACCCATGGTCATCTGTAGGCACAGTCTTTTCAAGACGTCCACCCCCAGAACATACTCAAGCATGGGAGACATACACTGTGTACACTCGGGGTGGTAAACGGCCAATGCCAAAGGACAGAGACACTGGCTTTACTTTCACCTACCGTCTCTATTGCCATCAACATATGCCAGCTTCTCTGGAAACTTAACCGGGTTGCCGTAAATCAGACTGTAATCAGCTCCAGTATCTACCAATACCAGCACAGACTGTACATTGCTGGGGGACCAGTAAATCCCAAGTTCCACAGGAGTCCTATGGTCCTTTGGGAATCCCCTAAGCTGAGCACCTCAGCCTTCCCCCTAGTCAAAGAGGTATATGAGCTCCTCACCTGAGGGCTTCAGAAATCCTGAAGGCTTGCCTGGTGACTCTTGCCAGGATTTTTCCCCACTCCTGCTGTCTTCTAGAACTGTTTCTCAGGGTTTAACCAGTGCCTTAGTGCCATCAGGACAGTGTTTGGTTGCCTGTCTATTTTCGTCTGATCAATGCCTGCAGCTAACAGGTCAATCTACATCTGCATGCAGTCACTTGCTTGGGCCTGTTCTCTGCCGAGCCTGCTCTAGGCTTGGGGGCCTCCCCCGCAGTGAGACATGCACGGTTTTCTCCTTCCTTGGGCATTCTACGTTCCCCAAAGTGGCCATTGTAGTGGCTACTTCATGTATCTGGCCCAAAAGAATCAGACGGGATCTCGTTCCCAACACGCGGATAACTTGGACCAGTTCCACATAGGTCTGCCATGGGCTTACAGTCTCCGGGAGCTCCCCGGCATTCTCTCACACTCCCAGGCGGCAGCCGTCACCCACTCCGTCATGGAGTAATTTCCCTGCCCTTGGGTTAGCCAGCGGCTGTAGCAGCTGCTGAAGGGATCTGCCCCCTCATCCCATAGCGGCAGGAGCCAGGCTGGTATGGGCTCCCCCAGCCGCTGCCTGTGCAAGTTCTGCAGTTCCTTTGGCGTATAGGTGGTATACGCCATGAACTCTGTCACCATCAGGGCTCCTTGGGCAACATCGCCTGGACCCAAGGGCTGCTCATGCTTTACCTTTGGCTGGATTACTGGCGAAGCGTGGAGAGGGCGTGCTTCCTCTACGTCCCAGTCCTCAGCGTCCTCTGCCGATTGCTGCGAGGTGGCATTTCTAGCTCCTCTTCCAACTGCCGCACCCGTGCCTCCAGGGTGTCCTCCTCGGCTAGGAGTTCCCTGATGCCGGCTGCATCCCACAAGGCAGAATCCATGTTCAGGCTTAAGGCTGTCAAAAACAGCCGGCCCGCCAGCCCCATGGCAGGTCAGGCGTTCTCTGGCACCTGCTCCCATGGGCATGCAGAGCCATCTCAGTGCTGACCAGGGTGCCCTCCACGGACTCCCATCCTTCCACAGGGGTGGCCACATGTCTGTCCTGGCAGCCTCAGGAGCCATAGGTCCATACACCTCAGAATCCTTTTGACTATGCCAAGTGTATGCAGGAGAGAAACAGCAGATGAAGGGACCATGTGGCTCGGTGCTCGAGGAGTTGAAAAAAAGGTCTGAGCACCCGAGGGCAAGGTAGACATACATTTTATTCACTTTGGCCAAGAGAGAGTGGGAGCGCAGCAGTTCCCCTTGTGGCTGCTTTTATATGACCACTAGACAAAAGTGGCCTACAGCCAGCAGATGTTTACATTATGTAGGTTACATAAGGTGTTCATATACATGGTGGCGCATACGCTGCCTGCAGCAACATGCTGAGTCACATCTGCCTGGAGCATGCTCCGGTCTAATTGTCCACAGTGCCTCCATATTTTTTCTTCACCCATAGAATTTGCCACTATGAGATGGATTTCAGTTCACGGACAGAAGGATACGAGGTGAGAAAAAGATTGTCTCTATTCTCCACTCTCTCCAAAAATGTGTGCCTCTTCCTTTGAACCTTATCTAGAGACTGTCAGTTATGCCAAAATGTAGGAATTTTTCACAATGCCTCACGCCCAATGTTTTGCTAAAGAAAATGCCTTTTTTAATTGTACAGGTACGTTGGCTCTCCATTTGGTTTTGGTGTTCTCTTCTCCAGGCTACTCAATCACTGAGGGACAGTATAGACCTCCAAAATATATTGTCTGTTCTACTGCAACAATCTTCTTCTTTTTCTTTTCTTTTCTTTTTTTTTTTTTGAGGAAGATTAGCCCTGAGCTAACTACTGCCAGTCCTCCTCTTTTTGCTGAGGAAGACTGACTCTGAGCTAACATCCGTGCCCATTTTCCTCTACTTTATATGTGGGATGCCTACCACAGCATAGCATGCCAAGTGGTGCCATGTCTGCACCTGAGATCTGAACCATGAACCCCGGGCCGTGGAGAAGCAAAACATGCGAACTTCACCGCTGCGCCACCAGGCTGGTCCCTGCAACAATCTTTTAGGCAGAAGCCCTGTTTTATGTTTTGCTACAATCGCTACCACCTCATTTTCACACTATTAAGTAAAATGATTTCTAAACGTAATTTTACTCATTTCTGCTTCCTATTTCCACCTCTTCAGTTCTTCCCCCTCTGCTTTCTTTATAAAAGCAACTTCTGGAACATGATATTCCTCCGGATACACAGGGTCTATCATAATTATTTTCCTTTCTCTCTTGTTTTATCCTAAATACCCAATTAATACTAAAGTTCAATTAATAATCAATATCAAAAATATCTCCTTGCCATATTTGCATGCACATTATATTTAAAATAATTAAAGATAGCACTCCAAGAATTAATGTAAGTATCAAAAATCACTGTATAAATGTCTCCTTAAAACTATCTACTTGGGGGCCTGCCCCGTGGCCGAGTGGTGAAGTCTGTGCGCTCCACTTCCACAGCACAGGGTTTCCCAGTTCGGATCCTGAACGCAGACCTACACACCACTCACCACGCCATGCAGTGGTGGAATCCCACATAGAAGAACTAGAATGACCTACAACTAGCACATACAGCTAGGTACTGGGGCTCCGGGGGAACCAAACAAAGAAGACTGGCAACGGATGTTAGCTCAGGGCCAATCTTCCTCACCAAAAAAAAATTAAAAAGCCTACTTAAAAACAAAAAGGAAGGCTCAACCTCCTGTTCTCTTAAAAAAAAGAAATTATCTACTTAACATCTTATCCTCATTAGAATTTAGGTACACATTTTTTACTACTCGATCACAGAATAGTAGCCTATGGTAGGTGCTCATTCATATTGATTAAGTTAATAAATCAGTGCATAGATTAATTAGTTAATTTAACAGTATGGGTAAAATGTCCTCATAGGAACTAGAGATTTATGTATGGGAGAACAGCTTATGCTTTACAAATGAAATTCTTTTATTTTTAAGTTTTTTCTACCTATTCTTTATTATTATACCAAAGTTTGTTAGCTTTCATAAACTCATTTAGCGAAGGAAACTGATGGTCTCTGATATTACTAGGGTAGACACTAATTTCAGTATCGATGAATGTTATATCACCTTATTTCTTGCAGTATGTATGCTTCCTTTTATGACAGCCTCATCCTTCCGATTTTTGAGGACAAACACTTGGCGTCCTCTCTGCCTCCTCTTTTTCTCTCATGCCTCTGATATAATCACTCAGTTCTGTTCTCTCTGTTATTAAGTTTCTCAGCACTCAACTGCTGGCCCCCTGGATGAAGACACCGCCTCTCTTGCCTGTGTTATTGCAATAATCTGTAACTCAATCTCTCCTTTCCATGTAGTCTACTCTTGAGATAAGAGCCCGAGTGGTCCTCTTAAAACATAGCTGACATCATGTCATTCTATAGCTCAGTCCTCCTCCCGGGGCTCTCAGTCGCTCTCACAATGCAGGCAGATTCCTGACAGTGGCTGGCAGAGGCCAGCAGAAACTAGCTTTTTGCTCCCTCCTGATCTTATCTCCCAGTACTCTTCATCGTTCCTGATGCTACTCCAATGACACAGGTCCCCTTGCAATGACATAAACATACAAAACATGCTCCACTCAGGCTTTTTGCATTTTTCCATTTTAAATTACTAGATATTCTTTCAATGAGAATTATAAAAAACCCAAATACATTTTTTTGTAAACTGTCTTTTTAAGAAAATTGTTTTCCTTTAATTATATACACTACTGAATAAGATGTCTTCTTTTGAAAAACTAATAAATAAAAGAACAAGTTTTAAACATATATGATTTGTCCAAGATATTTGAAAAAGGAAAAACGAAGCCTGATTTTCTTTGGTAAGTTTTTAAATCAGAATTTATTCTCTCCCTTTTTAAAGAGTAACTCTAACGTTGTGAGTCACATGGGACAAAGAGAGAGAGCACCTTGTAGGTGCTGTAATAGCTCTAATAATTCTGGTGTTATCTTTCTTTTCTGGAATTCATATCTACACAAAATAGCTGAATTTATAATATTTCTAATGAATTGATTAATGGGGAAAAGAAAATATTTATTGAACATGTACATAAATAAACTTTACCATAAACAATTATGCCTATCAAAAAGACAGTAACTTTAAAAAGTTACCCCAAAAGTGAGGGAAAACATTAATTACAGAAAATAAAGTGGAATTTAATGAAAAAACAGAATTAATAAAATTTAGTGAATACATGGCCCCCTCTTCAAGTTTTTATTTAAATGTCATCCACTCAGTGAAGACTTTCCTATCTCCTTATTTAAAAGGTGCATCAGGTCCACACCTGGGACTATGTAATTTATTACCCTGCTTTATTTCTCATATTCTTTGTTGTATATATGGCTTTTACTTATTTAGTATGTTTTTTTCTTCATGATGTGTTTTTTCTCTCTAATTCAGTGGTCATGGAATTTGACTCTCCCTCCTGATGGGTGAAGGCCAAGGTCAGGTGCAGAAGAGCATGTCTGGGGAATATCATGGTGGCCACAGCCAGACAGGCATGAGTGTAATTAAGTGAAATGAAATAATTTGAGTTCCAACATGGAAAAATCTACATTTTATGGATAGACATACGCACCCCAGCAGCTGTTGGTCTAGTGCTGGTAGAATAGAGAGAAATTCAAAGTAATGTGGGAGGTATTCCAAGATCTCTAAATCGCTGTAACAATCCTGGTATTGTGGAAAAAGAGTCTGAAAGATGACCTGGCATTACTGGTCATTATAGCTATCAACAGTAGATATAATAAATAACCCTCTGTAAAGTCAGCCAGAAAATAAAAATGAGCTAAAAGGTCAGCATTCTCTCCTGGTAGCATGGGATTTCAGAGGAGAATTTGAAAGCTGTGCAGGTGTTTTAACAAAACAGAAACAGAACCTCCAGACAATAGTATTTCTTCTAGCAAAGAAAACTCAGGGCAGTATTTTTGAAAATGATGTCTGCTAAAGGTACTTTCTATTTCCTCTGCTCCAAGTATCTGACTCATGAGTTTGCAAGAATTTGAAGGTTATATTTAATACAAATTTTTCTATGTAAATGTTTACTGTGTTCTGGAATAAAGTTATAGAATGCAGTGCACGGCTGTGGGGATGCAACAGTGGTAATCAGAAGACGGAATAATTTCCTAAACGGTAGACATCGTCTCTCAGATATGACAAGTAAACAAAGAGATGGCTTCTATGAGTCACTTTGGACTAAAAATAAAAAGGATTCGTACAAAAAAGAAAGGTATAATTGTCAAATTTCATTTAAAGCTGAATGTCAAAAGCATAGAGAATCAAGATGATTCCGTGATTAGGACTTTCAGGAGAATGTATGAGTCATTACCATCACTGTGTAGCTCAGTCATCTGAAAGAGCAGTATTTTTCAAGAAGAAGCAATATGAGAGAGCAGGATCCTAACAAATACACATTTAAATGATAGTCTAGATGGTGATGTATCGTCAAATCAAATCAAGGTGTGTTAAATAGCTACGTGTGGGTTTATTTAGGTTTGTCTTAATATGTAAATAGAAAAAACTTTGCATTGAAGGAATTTAAGCTTTATTAGGCAATAAGCTGTTATGGAGGCTCTTCCAGAGTTGGTTATATATGATGAGATGCACAGTAGTAAAAAATGATCCCGCTTTTTCGAAGAAGGAAAATTGAATTTATTAGGGGACATGGTATCATTTGACCTTGTAGTATAAAATGGGTTTTCATAGGTATAGAAAGTGTGGAAGTACATATTCCAAGAAACAGCAATTCAAAAAACCACAAAGCTGAGGCCATGAAATAATGCACTTGGTGATCAATGTGCAGTTCAAGTGAACTGACGCTCTTTCTTCTTTTACTCCCCTCCCCCTCCCCTCCCCTCCCCCTCCTTCCCCTCCTCCTCCTCCTCCTCCTCCTCCTTCTTATTATTAGACAGAAGGGGCAGAAAAAGCCAGAATGGACATTTAGGTTGAAAATACGAGAAGATATACAGATGGCCCACAGACACGTGAAACAATGTTCAACATCACTAATTATTAGGGAAATGCAAATCAAAACTATAATGAGACATCACCTTACACCAGTCAGAATGCCTATAGTTACCAAGACAAAAAACAACAAATGTTGAAGAGGTTGTGGAGAAAAGGGACTTCTCCTACACTGCTGGTGGGAATGTAAACTGGTGCAGCCACTATGGAAAACTGTATGGAGATTTCTAAAAAAATTAAAAATAGAAATACCATACCATCCAGCTATCCCACTACTGGGTATTTATCCAAAGAATCTGAAGTCAATGATCCAAAGAGATTTATGAACCCCTATGTTCATTGCAAGTTTGTTAACATTAGCCAAGATGTGGAAGCAACCCAAGTGCCCTTCTACAGATGAATGGATGAAGAGGATGTGGTATATATATATATATATATATATATATACACACAATAGTATACTATGCAGCCATAAAAAAGGCAAAATTGTCCCATTTCCAACAACAGGGATGGACCTTGAGGGTATGATGTTAACTGGAATAAGCCAGACAGAGAAAGACAAATACTGAATAATTTGACTCATATGTGGAAGATAAACACGTGGATAAAGAGAACAGATTAGTGGTTACCAGAGGGGAAGGAGGTTGCTGGGTGGGCGAAAGGGACAGAGGGGTACATATGTATGGTGATGGATAAAAATTAGACCGCTGAGAATGAGCACGATGAAGTGTATTCAGAAATTGATAAATAATATTGTACACCCTAAATTACACAATGTTATAAACCATTGTGATCTCAGTAAGATTACTGGGAAAACAAAACAAAATAAAAAACCAACAAACGCATAGAGACAGAGATTGGATTGGTGGTTAGCAGAGGGCAGGGGGACAGGGAGGAGGTGAAAGTAGTGATTTGCACATGTGTGTGGGGATGGATTGTAATTAGTCTTTGGGTGATGAGCAGAAATCAGAAGACAATGATGTACACCTGAAATTTATATAATTTTATAAAACAGTGTTACCACAATAAAAACAGATACAAGTTGAAATTAAAAGAATGGAAAATGAAAAAAGAAGATATTTTCAGCCATAAAAAAAGAACTAATGGAAGGAGCTTCAATTTTAATCTGAAAACTATACTGAGCCTCTGAGAATTTTCAGCTGGAGCTGACATTAACAAAGGTATTCATAAATGAATCTAGTGCACTGGGCACAATAAATTGAAAATGTGGAAACTATTCTGCTAGCTGCTAAATTAGGATAGTCACGTTAAAAGTAGAAGCATTGGTAATTCAAACAAAACATATTTTTTAGTGACCAAATGTAGAAAACATTGACAGCATCTGTCATTGAATCAAGATGGAGAAATCAAAAGTCACTTGAATAAATAGAATGTGACATTTTTACAGCATGTAATCTTAAAATGTAAAAAAAAATCAATTAAATGTGAAAATATCAAATTTATAATATCACTGGATATTATTTGAATCATTAACAAAGGTATCACCTATATTTATGTTTTAATATAAAATACTTACAGAGCCATATTTTGTAAGCAATTTATATGGATGCTGATATTCTGCAAATAAGCATGTGCTTATTAAAAATGTTGAGATAAATTTAGCAAGCCTCTAACATAGGAAGTGGCCAAATAAATTTTAGAAATGTGACATATGTATAAAAAGGTACCCAACCTATTAGTGAGCAAATTACTATAGACAGTACATATGTTTTCAAGTAAACGCCAAATGTTGGAAATTTAAATTCTGAAACGTCTTAAACATGAATAACATAAAAATAGATCACTGAAGACACTGAGTGTGTCTGAAAAATAAATCTAGTTTTCCTAATCCACGCCAATCTTTATTATAC
The DNA here is from genome assembly GCF_041296235.1 of Equus asinus. Classification (NCBI taxonomy): domain Eukaryota; kingdom Metazoa; phylum Chordata; class Mammalia; order Perissodactyla; family Equidae; genus Equus; species Equus asinus. The sequence goes on from NC_091794.1 coordinate 61,652,100, forward strand.
ATTGAAAATATGGAATATAAAATCTCAAAACATTTTTATTTAACGTTTTAGCAGAATATTTCACATTCTTTATCTTTTTATTCTTCACAACAATCTTTCTGAAAAGGTACCATAGATAAATACCCCATGCCCTATTTATGGAATATTAGTGAAAAGAGAAGCTAGAAAGAAGGTTGTCTCTTCATGGGATGAAGGAAAAAGAATGTCTCTTCATGGAGAAGAGGGTGTGATGAGCTTTGTATTGAACTGTTTTGATGAGAATGTGACTTCAGTACATTAGGTGGAAATGTCATCCAATGAAGGACATTATGACTGGAGAATGCAAGGAGGTGAAGGAGAGTGGGGAAGGTGTGTCCATTACACACTCACAGATTACGGTTGAAGCTATGGGATTTGATGAGATGTGCAGAGTTTCTGGATATAGGATAAAAAGTGACAGACTAAAAGGAGAAACGACAATGCGAAACCCAATATCTATTGTTAGATGCAAATTTATGTCTGAAAAAATATCTAAAAGAATAGTCTGTTTTGTAAAAAGTACAAGGAATTTCCTTGAATAGCTTTCAGCAAAAAAAAAGTTAGATAATTTACCTATATTTGATCATTTTAGTATATATTTACAAAATTTCACTTTTATTTGAAAAATAATGTTGTAGTATGCATCGTTACACACGATTTCCTAGTAATACAAAGGCTAGTGTGAATATGTAATCCTGAAATAACAGGAGCTTCTTAGGAGCTACAAAAGATGGGATAACTAACAGTAGGTGTTTCAGCTTTTTTTTTTTTTTTTTAATAATATGGATTCTATTCCTTCAGTTCCTTATTGGAAATGCTATGGTTTTCCTGGATGGCCTCCATTTGCCCATCCAGATATATGTCCCCATTTTCTGCCTGGCTCTGTGCCCAGTGAGGCTGACCTGCTTGGACCGCACTGGTGGGAACTCTTGCTTCACAGTTTCTGGTTAAGTTTTGCAAGCGTCAGCCACCTGCAGGAAGAAGAGGGCCCTCAGGATATTTCTTCCCTCTGGTCCCTGGGCTGGGCACTGCAGGTAGGGTGCTTCCCTGGACTGAGGGCCCCAGGCAGCCCTCACCAGATGACTTTCTCTCCAAGTCCGGAGACTGCTCCCTCCTTTGTTCTTTCAGGCCTAGAGGCAGTAATGGATCTCTTCATTGCTAAATCTTGTTTGACCTAAACCCTGCCCATCATTTTGGAAAGAACCTTAATGCTGCCTAGTTCCAGTTTGTATATGACATGTTTTCTCATGGCAAGACACCACAGGTTACAATCGTATATATTACCTTTGCCTTCTCTTGACAACAGAAACTGGGGAGGAAGGTGCAAAGAAGACACACCAAGAAAGAAAATAGGCAGAAATGTGCATTATTCTTTGCTTGTAAAAAATTATCTGTAATTTACCTAAAGTGAAATTCACTCTCTTGAGAGGCACAGCCCTGTGAGAATTGACAAATGCATATGATTGTGTAAACTACCACCACACTCAAGATACAGAACAGTTTGTCGTCTTCCAGAATATCATTGAGCTGCTCTTTATAGTCAAATGCCTTCCCCATCTCTAACCCTGAAGTTACTGGTCTCTTCTCCATCCTGTAGTTTTGCCTTCTCTGTTTCCACATAAACGGATTCACATGGTGTGCAGCTTTCTGAGTCTGGCTTCTTTCACTTTGCTTATTACCTTTGAGATTCATCCAAGTATTTGTGAGCATTAACAGTTGGTTCCTTCTTAATGTTGCATGGTATCCAATGGTACGACTGCACCATCGTTTCTTTATCTACTTACTGGTTGAAGGACATTTGGGTTGTTTCCAGTTTGGGGCAACTGTGAGAAAACACTGGTATAAACATTTGCGAACAGATTTTGTGTGGACGTAGGTTTTCATTTCACTAGGTTAAATACCTAGAGTGGGATTGTGGGGTCATCTGGTGTTTGTTTAACATTATAAAAACTGCCAGATATTTGATATTAACAGTCATTTTCATTTTACCATACAAATCTTAGTATCTTTGTAGAATGCCAATTTATCACGTAAGAGGGGATGTATTTCCAGACTTTGTAGCTTGTTCAACTCCTTCATCCATGAATCCATATGCCAGCAGCACACTGTTTTGTTCCATATAGCTTAATAGTAACTATTAAACACAGGAAATATATGTCCTCAAGTATTTTCCTTTAATCGAATCATTTTGTATATTCTGGGACCTCTGACTTAGCAAATATGTTTTAGATTCAGTTTCTTATATATTTTAAAGATCCTGCTAGAATTTCCATTTCAATTAGGCTTACATTTAATCTATAGATGAACTCAGGGAAGAATTGCCATCTTTATGTCAAGTATTCCAGTTGATAGAATTGTATATTTATTTCTTTACTCTATCTTTAATTTCTCTGAGTCTTTTCCTTTTAACTTCCAGTGGACACATCTTATAAATTGCCAACTAAATTACTCCTAGAATTTTAATTTTATGCTTTTGTAAATGATGTTACTTTTTATTGTATTTTCTACCTGCCCATTGAGAGGTATAGCAGTAAATTTGACTTTTGTGTATTAACTTTGTGTCTTGCTACTTAATAAAATTACTTATTGTTTCTAGTATTCATTGTTTGGATTCCTTTGGATTATCTATATAGATGATCACATCATCTCTAGAAAAACAGAGTTCAACTTGTTCCTTTCGAATTTTATGTTCCGTTTCTTCTTTCTCATCTTTTTACACTGATATCTGGTCAAAGTTGAAAAGGAATGGTGACAAGTATAGAATGGCATTGTTTAAGATTTTAGGTAGAAATCATTATTATTATTTTTTCACCACTGAGCATTTGTCTTTCTCTTCTTAGTTTGCTGAGAGGTTTTCCATGAATTTTTAAAAGTTTTTTCACATGGTTTCTTTGCCTCTATTAAAATGATCATGTCTTTTCTTATATATTATTTTAATATAGTGAAGTGCATTAATTTTCATATATTAAACAAACCTTGCGTCCCTGGAATAACACACAGTTTTTTCAAGCTGTACTACTCTGTTTTAACCAGGCTAAAACAAAGTTTATCAACGACTGATTTGATCTGATATTGCGTAAAGGAGGTCAAGATAGTTCTTTTCCTCCATATTAACTTGGTCAGTTACTTTTGTAAAGATTTAAAATGAGAGTGGATGGTACAGAGAGTCCCCGTGTACTTCCTTCCCAAACCCACAGTTTCCCGTGTGATTAACATTTTCTTTCAGTATGGTGCATTTGTTACAAGTGAAGAACAACCAATATTGACACTTTATCAGTAACTAAAATTAATTTTGTTAGGATTCATGCTTTGTGCTGTACGGTTGTATGGATTTTGACAAATGCATAATATTGTGTATCCACGATTACAATAGTGTGCAGAGTAATTTTTCTGCCCTAAAAGTCCTTGTTTTCCACATATTCATCCCTCCTCCCCTCTCCCCAAAACCACTGGCAACCACGGATCTTTTTAATGTCTCTGTAGTTTTGCCTTTTCCAAAATGCCATTTAAGTGGAGTGATATAATATGTAGACTTTTCAGTCCGACTTCTTACCCTGGGAAATATAAATTTAAAGTTCCTCCATGGTTTTTTTTGTGGCTTGATAGCTCATTTATTTTTTTCTATGAAAATATCCCAGTGTGTGCATGTACCGCAGTTTTTCCATCCGTTCGACTATTGAAAGACCCATTTTCTGACTCACAGCATTTTCCTTCTTTCTGAAGAACTTCTTAACGTTTCTAACAAGGCAAGTTTATTTTCTGAGTCTGTTTAAGAATTATATTTGTCTTTCTTCAGACGTTAGAAGTTTCTTTGTGGGAAGTTGCTTACTCAACAAAAAATTTTTTATTATTTTTCATGCATGTAGAGATATTCAGATTTTCTATTTCTTCATGGGTCATTTGTATCTTTCAAATAGTTTGCATATTTCATCCAAGTAGTCAAATTTTCTGGCATAAAATTTAATACCATCTCTTTATTATCTTTTTAATGTCTTAATAACTATGGAAGTTCCCTCCTCCATTCTCCATACTATTAATTTTTGTCTTTGCTCATATTTGTATTAGCCTAATTAGAAGTTCATCCCTCTTATTGATATTTTTAAATAATCAGTTTTTCATTTTATTAATTTTCTTCATTGTTTTTCTATTTTCTATTCCATTGATTCCTGTTCTTTATTAGTTTCTTTTATTTGTTTACCTTTTGTATAATTTCCCCCCCCCCCTTTTTAAAGTGTTTTAACCAGGAATGTCAGACCATTGATTTTATGACATTTGTCTTCTCCAATATTATCATATATGGCTTTATTTTACCTTGTAAACACTACTGTATCTGGATTTCAACCATTTTGAATGTTGTATTTTTACCATTACGCCTGTTGAAATATTAAGAAAATATTGTGAGAAACTTTCACAATATTTTCTTAATATTGTGCTCAAGCAGAGGGGACACTTCTCTGCAAAATGAGTATGTAAGCCCTCGGAACAAACCAATGTAGAGATGCCAGTGTGGAATGTCACTGAGAAGTTCAAACAAAGACCATGAGAAATGGAAAATCTCTTACAGGCTGCATGAGACCTGGAGACAGAACACAATGTGAGTTGACCTTGGAAGATATGACAAATATCTGCATGACTAAGCTCTGAGCTTGGCACAAGGAAAATGGATGACACCAATAGAAAAGATCACAGGCCTTTCCTTAATATTTTTGATGTGGTAAGCATCAAGGCCTTGATCATCATGTGGGAGGAGAAGGGAAAGGAACGTTACTGTAACTAAATGTTTTCCTATTCCAGGTTGGGTCAATTTGAGTGCAATTACTTCCACTTAGGACAGTAAACTTTGTGGCGTTGCCTGCTTCTGAGTCTTGAGGAGCAATTTTCACTGGTTAAATTTTGCAAACAAAACCAGCAATGTATAAAATAACCATACTGAAAATCTCTTAACAAAGCATTAATATCAATCTCTGCGTGTGGACTCAACTGATTTATGACAAACAAGTTCTAACTGTTTGAGCAAACTGACCTAGAGACAAGCAACTCCAGTCACTGTTGATTTGGGGCATGCTGCCGGTTTATGAAGAATGAGAAATGATCCTGCAGAATACTTTATAGTGCTGGGGCAGATAAAATGCAGGCAGTATTTTGCGCAGAAAAAAAAGGGGCAATAAAAGGAGCTTTATTAGAGGTTGTCAATAAAATAATCATTTTTTTCTCTAATTGCAAGGATAATGCTGAGAAAAGGAAGTTCAAAGACAATGATATTAAGGCCCTGTATTTCAGATTCTAGATTCATTTTACAAAGTGGACAATTTTACGGAAAGAAGATTCACAAAGAATTAAAGTTTGGACAAAATCCAGCATTACGATTTTCCACAAAATCTTGAGCAAAACAATAAGCACTGTGCTTTTTCTTAGACCCATGCGGCATGATGCAATCTGTACAATGCATTAGCTTTGTAATAAGAAGCTTCAGATCCACGAGTCAGTGGTTAGCACTCTTGACCTATGATGTGGTAGGTACCTAAACCCATCCCAGTATAGCGATTTAGACGGTGTTGTGGCACAGAGCTGGCTGTGGGCATGGCCTTCAGAAGAGAACATCGTGACAGTGCCTTTGGCACTTTATTCCTAAGTAATCTGTTAACCTATCAACACATTTCACTATATGATCTTTGGAATAATGAAACTTTAATTATTCAGATACCTTCAAAAATTGGAACCTCACACACTTCATGCATTTTAGATATGTGATGAATGTTTGGCAGACTGAGAATTAGTAGCCTTGAGTACTCGTAAACTGGGGATGCACTGGGGCATTTTCATTGGCCCACTAAGGGGAAAAGAGGAGAGGGCCGCTCTACTTTCTCACACATCGTACAGTGAACAAGAGAAAGCATGCTTCTCCACCTGAGTAAATTAACCTAAGCCTGATCTTGCTTAGTTTACAAGAGAAAATTTTCCAACAATTGTTAAGAGTAGAGGAGAATGTCGTGCCAGTTATAAAGTTTCCCCAAATCATATAGCCAACAATGCTTTACCACAGGTCTTCAAAAGATCTTTTCCCTTCTCAACACTTTGCCACTTGCTCATTTCCAAAAACAGTTCTGCTGCTGCTGGCAAATTCTCTGTGCTCCTGTAAAAGGCCTAGTCTCCTGAGCCACAGAAACACGCGCTGTAAAATGGGAGAACATTTGCTTTCACTTCTCTAAGAAACATCCACGTACTATAAGGATTAAATCCATATCCATTTGTTTAAAAGTTCTCTTATCTCCCAAAGCCAAATGGTTACACCCTAAGATGGGCACCTAAGTTAGTCAGGGTGGACCACTGAGACATCTCCCTAGGGACTGTCGTTTCAAGGAGAAATAAGACGCAAGGGTTGGAGACACCTCTAGTTGGTAAAAGCCAAAACCATGAGGCTGTCTGACTCCCGGAGAGATTATTTACATGCCAAAGGGTTCGGTTAGGATTCAGGCCCATTATATTTCAGGAGGGAACAACTGCCCCCTTCCCCTTTATAAGCAGAAGTGTGTCATTTTCCCCCATATCTTGCCTATGAAGTGTCCAGCTACTCATTAGGATAACTGACCTGGCTCTCATCAGGTTGCTCTAGGGGTAAGGACTAGGGCAACGGGCACCAACAGACATATTACTTACTGGGAGGCATTTCATGAGAAATCTGTCTCTTATCTAGAATACCCTATGTACACATTCAGGATTAAATTAATAAAAATGAATGTTAAAAGCCGGTGAGAGCTATCTTTCACCATTGCCTTTATTTCCTCCTGTTCTCCTTTTCTGGTTTAAATTGCCCCAGAAAAATATTTTCTATTTAGAGACAAATTGTACATTTTAATATGATATTTAAATTATGTAAGCCTATTTACATTTTTACATTTGATATCTTTTTTTTAACAACAAAAGGAATATCATGGGAATATTTCTTCCATGGGATCGTGGAAACCTGTGCTTTAGTATCTCATCCGCAACAATTAATCCTGGCTCTACATCTCAAGGATTGTGTGACACGAGAAAAGAGTTAGTTCCTCCTCTGAGGGAGTGATAGCAATTTTAATTGCCTTTAGATTGGTATAACGATAAAAATAAAAATTTAGCCATAAATTCACCAAAGAATTCATAGCACATATTCAGAATTTAATAAATGGAAGAACCCTTTGTTTGCTAATAGAAATTGTTAGTACTTTAAATTAAGTTAGAATTAAAACTTGGAAGTGAAGGAATACTTCACTTGCTGGTGAGTAGATACACATAAAGACACTTCTCTGAACATCAGCACTCTTTTGTTTCTTTTCAATTATTTTATTGAGGTCATAGTGGGGGTTATAACATTGTGTAATTTCATGGTACATTATTGCTTATCAGTTTCTGTATAGACTGCATCATGCTCACCACTAATAGTCTAGTTTTTATCTGTCACTATACATATGTGCCTGTTTACCCGTTTTTTCCAGCCCTCCAACCCTTCTCCTCTGGTAACCACTGATGTGTTCTCTTTGTCCATATGTTTGTTTGTCTTCCACATGCGAGGGAAATCATGCAGTATTGGTTTTTCTCTGTGTGGCTTGCTTCCATGTCTTGGCTATTGTGAATAATGCTGCAGTGAACATAGGGATTTATAAACCTCTTTGAATTGTTGACTTCAAGTTCTTTGGATAAACATCCTGTAGCGGGATAGGTAGGTTGTTTGGTATTCTATTTTTAACTTTTTGAGAATTCTTCATACTGTTTTCCATAGTGGCTACACCAGTTTGCATTCCGACCAGGAGTATATGAGTATTCCTTTTGCTCCGCATCCTCTCCAAGATTTTTTACATTTTGTTTTGGTAATTATAGCCGTTCTGATCAGCGTAAGGTGATATCTCATAGTTTTGATTTTCATTTCCCCAATAATTAGTGATGTTCAACATTTTTTCATGTGTCTGTTGGCCATCTGGATATCTTCTTTGGAAAAATGTCTGTTCATATCCTTTGGAGCAGAAATAAAGAAATGGAAAGATATTCAATGTTATGGATTGGAAGAATACACATAGTTTCAATGCTCAGGGGCTGGCCAGGGGGTGCAGTGGTTAAGTGCACATGTTCTGCTTTGGCAGCCCAGGGTTTGCCGGTTGGGATCCCGGGTATGGACATGGCACTGCTTGGCCATACTGTGTTAGGCATCTCACATATAAAGTCGAGGAAGGTGGGCACGGATCTTAGCTCAGGGCTGGTCTTCCTCAGCAAAAAGAGGAGGATTGGCAGCAGACATTAGCTCAGAGCTAATCTTACTCCAAAAAAAAAAGTCCATATTAGTGAAAGCAATCTACAGATTCAATGCAATCACAGTCAGAACCAAAGTGGAGGCATCACAATCCCTGACTTCAAAGAATACTGCAAAGCTATAGTAATCAAAACAGCATGGTGCTGGCACAAAAACAGACACATAGATCAATAGAATAGATTTGAAAGCCCAGAAATAAAACCACACATCTATGGGCAGCTAATCTTTGACAAAGGAGCTGAGAACATACAATAGAGAAAGGAAAGTCTCTTCAATAAACGGTGTTGGGAAAACTGGACAGTCCCATGCAAAAGAATGAAAGTAGACCATTATCTTACACCATACACAAAAATTAACTCAAAATGGATTAAAGACTTCAATGTAAGATCTGAAACCATAAAACTCCTAGAAGAAAATATAGGCAGTACACTGTTTGACATCAGTCTTAGCAGCATCTTTTTGAATACCGTGTCTACTCAGACCTGGGAAATAAAAGAGAAAATAAACAAATGGGACTATGTCAGACTAAAAACCTTCTGCAAGCAAAAGAAACCATGAACAAAATGAAAAGACAGCCCACCAACCAGGAGAATATATTTGCAAATCAAGGGGTTGATTTCCAAAATATACAAAGAACTCATACCACTCAATGACAAAAAAAGAAACAAACTGATCAAAAAATGGGCAGAGGGTACACACAGACATTTTCCCAAAGAAGTAGTCCTGTTTCTTTACCATGCAAATCCAATATCTTCCACCGTAGTATCGTTTCTATTACTCTCAGAAAACAAGGATCTTTATGGAGGAACGTGGAGGGGACTCATACTACTCTTGTACATTACTATTATTTTTCTCTTCATGGATTGCTGCTGATGCTGCTGCTAATTGTCTCTTAACCAATGCTGTCTGATATTTCTCTTTGTCTATCTGAATTTCTTCCTCTTCTAATAATCTACTTGCACAGGCGGTCATGGGTCCTGAAGTAGCCCTGCTGCCCTCCGGAAAGTGGTTCTTGATTTCAAACACATTCTTGCTTCATCAGAGAACACAACCAATGATATGGAGTTCAAGGTTTGAGGCTGGGAAGGCAAAGTCCCACAGTAATGTTTAGGTGTTTCTTTTAGTGCACGCCTAACTCTTCAACACATCTTCACACGTGATAATTTCCAAAGCTTCCTGAATAGCAATGTAAATCAGGTTCCTGTTCTTTCTATAGGAATCTATGTTTTCATGCAAATTAAAGGATATGGTTTCTTATTAATGCTCAGTGTCCCTGAATATTAGCAAGCAATCAGAAGCTGAACTACCTGGTATAAATTAGAGAGATCAAAAAAGGATGATGAACTAATTTGTGAGTGTATGTAGCCAAATCTCATCTTTTACAGAAAACATATTCTATGGCACTTGCAATTAGAATAACTATTTTCCCTGAACTGAGATAAACCTTTGTTCTATTAGATATAGAAGGCCACTTTTATCTGGAAAAAATAGGAGGGAAAAATGAGAATTTTAAGTTGGAGTTGAAAAATAGTGGGTTAAAAGTTAAGAGAACAGAGTGGAAGTATTTGTACTTGATCTGCTAAGGATACAAGCTTAACTGCATTTAGAAAAAGGGCTTGGCCTGTTGTGAAGTCACCATGGACACGGTGAAGATTACAAAATGAGTATTAAGTTTCAAAATGATTTACTCAGATCAAAATTATTAAGTAAAATTTTAAAACTTATTTGTCAAACATGTAAGAAACTCTGTGTCTTTGGAAACATAATCATATTATTGATATGGGGATCATAAATTTTAACTACTATTATTAGAATGGTATTCACCATGAAATAATATACCACTGAGAAAAAAATATAGTGAAGGAGTCTTTAAAAAGTTTCTATAACATAAGAAATTATGGAATGAAGATCTTCCATAGAGTCATATTAGTTCTGAAATAACATGGGTGAAATGTTATTGATTTTTATCTGTTGTAAATATTCCATCATATTTATTTCATTTTAGGGAAGAAACGCATATTCCTAAGAGTTGCTGAATATTAACAGCTATTTTCCCCATAAGGTATTAAACTCAGCAGCCACGAATCCATCTCCTCCAAGAGTTAACAGAAATCTTATCTTTATCGTTGTGGACAGATTATTTTACACATTTCCTCCTTATGAATAAGAATTATCAATTCGATATTTTTTCCCCAAAGAACACATTGTCAGTCTAGGAACTAGAAGGCAGATACCTTGATTTTTGTTTAAGGCATTAATTTACCTAAAATTTATTTGAGTCTATTTTTAAGAAAATGAGGAAAATAGTTTTGTATGGAAACCAGTAGAAGATAATAAATACTAAGGATGAATTCAAATGTTATAAAATGTTCTCACATCTACAATTAAAATAGTTGAGTTTGTATTTTCACTCTGCATTACAGTCCATCTATCTAGACTGTGGAAGTTACGTTGTGATTTTCACAATTTTGTGTCTCTGGGTAGTTGCAAACTTGATGTTTAAAACTGAGTGTGCAATGTAACAATCATACCATAGTAGCTCTATTTTACTGAGCGAGTACTAGGCTCCAGGCCCTGAGATAAACGCTTTGTCTGAGCTATAAATCACCTCTTCCTTGGACAGCATAGTGTATTATGCACTCAGATCTTTATATGATGATAAGAACCTGGAGGCTGAAGGTGTTTAAGAGATTTATCTGAGGTCACACCCTAATAAGTGGCAGGACATGGATTAACAATCGCATCTATATGACTCACAACCTATTCTTCATACTCTACATTCTGCTTTTTCCATTAGTTAGAGAAATTGTAGATCTTAAGTAGTTTAAAAAGAAATGTGGAGTTACAAATTTTATTCAAGGCCAGAGGTCCACGATGCTTCTTCGAGAAACGGATGTTTATGTGTAATAACCTGCTCTAAGCAGGTGACCACGTCATTAGTCAGAATTGCTCCCTAACTGCTGTGGCCAGGTGAGGGTTAGTGGCGTTTTTCAGGATCTTATGGCACTACTAGAGGAGAGATCCATTTTTCAACTGACATTGCCAGGAAAAATTTAAAATACACCTCCTACCCTGCCAACATGTTGAACTTTGACCCAGGTGTATCTACATAGAGAATCCAAACAAACAAAAACCCATATGGGCTCAACCATAGAACTCGTTGCTTGATTAAACAGAACTAAATTTTACCCCGACTCTTCAATTCCAAGAACAGGCAGACTGGAATTGGCAAAGCCTTCTTCAGAAATCAATGGACAATTTGCCGCTTAAAGAACTATGCACTGAACAACGTAATAAACAACCACAATTTCAGTAATAAGTTTCCTGACACAACAGACTGGCACTTTGCACAGTCGTAATGAGAAAACAGCAGCTGAGGAACCGCAGAAAAGGAGCTAGACTTTACTGGAATACAGATTATACTGAGCTAATTAATGATTTTCACAAATGCCTTGTTGATTAGATATTAAAGTAAAAATCCCTTATATAATTTCTATATTTAGGGACACCATATAATTTTTCATCCAAGCCAGGATTTTTCCGATAATGAAGAAAGCTCTATATTTATTTTTCTAAGACAACAGGAGGAAAGACGGGCTCACTTGAGCAAAGCAGGAGAGACGATTCTTTTATTTATAGTTGTCACGTATTAGTGTGTAGAATCAAGAAGTCAAAAAATGCCTTGGAGTTGGAGAAATCATGACTTCTAATACTGGGTCAACCTTCAGTTGTGTGATTTTGGGTGAGTTAATTACTTTCACTGAAAAAGGAAGAGAAGAAAAATACCTAACTTGAAGGCTTGTGAGAATTAAAAATTATATCTATAACATAATTAACACAGTGCCTGGCTTGTTTAAAATACTCAATAAGTAGACATATTTAGAATCCTACTTCTCATTGTGTAGCTTAATTTATTATCATCAATCTATTTGTAATATTAATGTAGCTCTGAGTGTTGGGATCCTATGTTTTGAAACTTGAAAGGGATAGAAAGCTCTGACTCTAATGTACCAAACTTCTACGCTCAGATCGGTCAAAAGTAAATCATACTGGGCGGCTCTGTCGCCGAGTGGTTAAGTTTGTGCGCTCCGCTGCAGCGGCCCAGGGTTCGGATCCTGGGTGCGGACATGGCTCCACTCGTCAGGCCACTTTGAGGCGGCGTCCCACATCCCACAACGAGAAGGACCTACAACTAAGATATACAACTATGTACAGGGGGGTTTGGAGAGATAAAGCAGAAAAAAAAAAGTAAATAGTACTCCTTAAAAATTCTGTCTTCATAAGATTAATTGTATATAGGTGTATTGAGTCTAAGGATCAAAGTAGTGATATTCTACTTTGACTAGTGAAAAGCAATAGGATGTCCATATTAATATGATTAGAAGGAAACATCAGAATTAAATTGGTTTAATAAAGTCCAATTCATTCAATAATCTGAAGCAAAAATGTACTATTTTAGTATATAAATAAAATAAGAAAGTGATATTAGGTATAGTTAAGAAATAGAATAAACACTGAACTTCAGTTAATTAATACATGTGAAATAGATTTTAGAAACATGGATTTACGATATGAAAACTTCAGAACAGTAAAGTGGAATTAGTTTCCAATTTTCAAGATTTACTTACTTCACCTCTTGTAAGCCAAAGCCAGTGATGTTTTTTTAATGGTTAGGGACCTATATCCACATTCAGGTATGTCTATAAGTGTTGTTTGCTTTTGTTTTTGCATATACTATATATTATTTGCTTCTCAGCATTTAATATAATGACAATTGTGTAATTCCAAGACTAAGAAATTTAATGGGGCAAATTCTTAGTTAAAATATTCTCTCTTACTTTGTTTTTAATCAACTATAAGCTAAAGGATCAAAACTGTAACAGAAAACATAAAAAGAGTACATGTTATTTTCCTAGGATAACGCTCTTACAACTTGTGTATTCTCATAGCTATAACACAGCATAGGAAAGTACAAACGAGGTGATCTATTTTTTTCAAGAAAGTTTTAAAGATATACAATTTAAGGGCATAGTTTCTTCCTTTTTCACAGTGCAATCCATTTGCCAACCCTTTTAGCCTTTCCCTTTTCAGAACCCTGAACAACCAAGCTACATCTTACTGTGAACAAATTAGTTTTGACACCTTGAGACATTTAATTATTTGCAAAAGTGAGTCAGATGAAGGTGAAGTTGAGAGAAATGTTTTAAGCTCTAGGAAGATATATATGCTCAAAATTCCGTTAGTGAAAAGTCCATAAATAAACATAATGGAAATGTACAAATAAAGTTTCAAATTTTTAGGAAATGAACATATTACAAAATAGAAATGTAAGGTTTAGCAGGTCATCAGAGTTTTTACATCCTACTATTCAGAAGTCTTTTTCAGAGGTGCAGGAAATCTCAGAGAACGAAGTGAATGTGGTGTTCATTCAGCGCAGCCACTCATTTTACAGTGGCGGGATCTGAGGTGCAGAGAGGGTAAGGGATTTGCCTGGAGGTTAGGGTCACTTGCCAGTGTCTATTAAATTCAGTGAGAGAAACAACATCTAGGTTTCTTATTTGCCCTATATTATTTTATTAATTTCATTTGCCAATAACAATAGCAATTTAGGGGAATCTGAAGTCTGATGCTATGGATAACCTTTTTAATGAGCAAGTTGTGCTAATTAAATTTGTATAATCATAAAAACGGTATAGCTAATTTTTCCAAATACATCTATGGCTATGCTGATTTAAATGGCTATAATTCAAGAACTCTGAGAATTTTTAATCTATTAACTATTCCATTCATTTATTAATTAATAATTCGTAAATGTTTATTAAATGAACTATTTTGTGAATACGTGTGTGTGTGTGTATGTGTATTCTAAAGTTTGTTTTCCCTTACAATTTTTACAATCTTAAAAAAGAGTTAGGGGCTGGCCCCACCGCCTGGAGGTTGAGTTTGGCACACTCCGCTTCAGTGGCCTGGGTTCTATTCCCGGGCACAGACCTACACCACTCATCAGCAGCCATGCTGTGGCAGCAACCCACACACAAAATACAGGAAGATTGGCACAGATGTTAACTCAGAGTGAATCTTCCTCAATAAAAAGAAAGCAAAAGAAAGATCGCCTTCTTCTGAGAGTGATAATTAGTTGAATTTGGTACATAAAATTAATATTTCAATTGATGTTTATTCATATTCATCCATGTAAGTTAAAATGTTTTAAGATGTGAGATGCAAAATATGTCATGAAAACACATTTTTTTTGTATTTTTGGCCTGTCAATATATTTAAGATATAATGTGAAATATAATTAAGCTTTTTGCATTAAAGTGTATGAGAAACATTATCACATCATTTTTATCATACTTATAAGTGTAGGTATATTCAGCTTGAAACTGTTAAAAGTAAGTCTAGATAAGTCTAGGCAGAAGTGTCAATAGAAAAATACAAGCAGAAATATATAAATATCATATAATAAAAGAGACTATAAGTCTAGGACAAAATGTCCTTTTTCTATATGCTGATTTTTTTCTGTTCACAATTCACACATGAATATTCTGCATACATTATATTCCTTAATATTGAAATACTTGGAAATTTTCTTTAAACGTGCCCAAATTCAAAGTTACTAATTGTTTTAATGAAGACATTCCCTACTATTTTCTAAATGAAAAGGGGTAATGTTATTTTAGAAATAGTGCGGACTTTCCTCCTTTTGTGATAATTCGTCTGGCTTACTTTTCATAGTCATTTTCATTTTCCGTTTCATTACAGTATTATGAAATGTTTACAGAATCCCCCACTATAATAAAAAGATTGGTAGATTTCTAATCGCTTTAAGTGATGCATACACGTATCTTTGTTTTGTAAAATATATTTAAAAAATACTCCTTTTTTAATGCTGAATGATGAAGTTGTAGAACTACTCCCACATCCAGGAAGCTGTGGATTATCCACGTATCTAGCTGTGCATAGCTCTATAGATTTATTCTTTGTCTATTTATTGCATCGTTGAAATGTTTTTACAGAAAGAATTCTCTTAGCAAGATTATAATAAAAATTACTTCGACTTTTGAAGAACAGAGTCTTTCATGATTAATGACACACAAAGTTCTGCTCGAAGTTTCCTTAACATCTCAATAAAGTATTTTGATATTTTACAATTATTCTGATGCTATAGAATCACATGTGATTTGTTTTCTATTTAATTATTTTTATTAATTTCTATTAAGGTAATTTTCCATTTATTTGTTTGAAAAAGTCTATGTTCACAGTTAATTTGAACAAAACTTTATTTACTTCTCTAGGAAGGAAAATAGGGAAAATTGTCAACATGTTATATAACTAAGGACAATATTCAACACATTAAACAAAGATGGGAGTAGTCATCTTTTTCAGACAATAACTAGCAGCAAATACTTCGATACTATAATTGACATCCATAAACTACTTTCCTTGAAGCATCTAAAAGTAATTTGTAGAAATTACTTAATTAGCCTCTCAGCAGTTCCCGGCAGTGGATTGCATTGTAATTACAGTGCAATACAGTGCACACTATTGATGGAGAGCATGAGCGCAGATATCTGTACAGCGCTACATGTGCAAAGGAAGCTGGGACCCGGTCAATAGGAAACCCTGCACGGGCACATTCCTCACACTTGTTTGCTAAGGGGGACAGGTAACCAAGGTTGTTTTGTGTACTCTTCCTCCTCGTTAGTTTAGGTTTCCCCCGAAATATCTCACCGACTTTCACATTTTTTCTGTTCTCTTTGCTCTCTGTCACAGACCAAAAAATTTAGATGTTTTGAAAAATAACTCACTGAGAATAGACACTTCATGTTGTTTTCATAGGCTAAGAAAGAGGGAGAGACAGATACAGAGGGAGACACAGAGGGAAAGAGTACAAATTTAGGAAAAGTCATTGGCAAGTGAAATTAAATGCCCAAAGCATGAAAGCTTATAGAAAGTTCAGGAAATACTTCTTACATTTGATGAGTCCAGAGTGGACAATACATCAGAAGTGTACTAAATTGAGTAATTGGAACAAATGCTTCTTTCCTTTCTGTCTCCAGGCAGTTGGTCACATAACCCTGCATTTTCTCCCTTTAGAGGCAGAGGTTATTCTCTAACCTTTGTCTTTGGACTGGGGCATGTGGTTCCCTGATTCAAAGGATGCTAGCAGACATTGTGCAAATTGAGGCTTAAAATGGACTTGCACAATTGGACTTCCCTTCATGTGGTTCTTGTATTGCCACAGTAAGAAGATGTCTCTGGGGCCCATCCAGTGGCATAGCAGTTAACTTCGCGTGCTCCACTTCAGAGGCCCACGGTTTGCCTGTTCCGATCCTGGGTGTGGACCTACACACACTTCTCAAATCATGCTGTGGCAGGCATCCCACATATAAACTAGAGGAAGATGGGCAAAGGTGTTAGTTCAGGGCCAATCTTCCTAGCAAAAAGAGGAGGTTTGGCGGTAGATGTTAGCTCAGGGCTAATCTTCCTCAAAAAATAAAAGAAGAAGAAGAAGAAGAAGATGCCTCTGCTAGCCTGCTGATACATAGAGTATGGGAGACAGATGAAAGAAACTGGCAATCTCCAGCTTGGAGCTAAGCCCAGATGAGCCCACCCTAAATAAACTTACGTACAAACGCACAGATGAAAATGAATGATTCCCATTTCAGGATCCAGAATTTTGGGGTAGTTTGTTTCACAATATTATTTTGGCAACATTTGACCGATATAGAATGACACAGTGGGAATTGTAAGTTAGATTCAAGATATAGAGAGACTTTTATTTTAGATTTCATTTTTCTATAAGAAACTGCTCATTTTTGCATTTGTATACGCATTCACATGTTAGGGATAAACTAAACAAGAGCTTTAATT
This sequence comes from Equus asinus, assembly GCF_041296235.1. NCBI lineage: Eukaryota > Metazoa > Chordata > Mammalia > Perissodactyla > Equidae > Equus > Equus asinus. The sequence continues at coordinate 61,669,273 of NC_091794.1, forward strand.
TACAATTTGATTTCAGTGTCAGTATTTAGAAGGCTCTATTACATGGTGACTTCAACATTGTTTCTGGTCTTGACCTTAAGGAAACAGACAGCCAATTATTTCTCCAGCCAAAATGGCTTCACCTGGGATCAGCAAAGAACTGCAATTTGGAGTCTGCAACTATGGCAAGCCACATGCAAGTCCTGAGCAACAAGGGGAGGAGAAACCCTGTTATAGAGGGGCAAAGAAAGTTGGGAGTGCTATTGTAAGCAAAAAGCCCATTGGAGGAGACTGGGAGATCAAAGCGTGGCGGCTTTTCATTGGCTGTGTTGTGACAGTCTCTCCTTGGCTATTACTGGGCAGGAAGAGGAAGTCTTCTTCCTGTTGGGCTCTGCAGTGGTTAATACATGTGAGAGCTCTCCTTTCTGGCCTCTCAACTCTATTTTCAGTGAGGTTTCTGTTTATTGATTTTCACACTGCTATTGCTGATCGAGCATATTCTTGACTAATAACTGTGAAATCTTTTAGGTTACCTTCATTTCAAATTAGAATAAAACCCCAATACCATGAGCAAAGCTTGTTGATAAAATTATTGCTAATAGCTGTATATTGACTTTCAGATATTGGTGAAATATTTGAGTCACACAAATGTTAAAGCTCATGAAACAAGCATGATGAAGTCCATGAGTGAGGTAGGAATTGCAAAAATTTAATACATTTTTAAGCCTTTATTTGTGACTATCACATAGCCTAATGTTACAGAATTACTCAATGTGGGGAAGAAAGAAGCCCATTTTCATTATCTTTCCTCAAAGACAAGACACTAGTTAAAAATGATATTAAAAGCACATTTTCATGTAGCTACAATTTTTTTTCTGGGGATGAGACCTTTTAAGATGTACCTTAGCAATTGTATCTCAATAAAGCTGAAAAAAATTTTTGCCTTGTCACAAACTTGTACATGATGTTGAAAGAAATGAAAAAGCAGCTACTTATGGTGTTTCTGATATGATACCTCATGAAGTATATTTGCTAAAATATTTAATCTAAATATAATTAATTCCTTAAACCTTGTTTCTAAATTATAGGAAATAAATGGAATTAAGAAGAAATCATTAAGTAAATCCAGAAGCAGGACAAGCTATAAGACAACTGTCATTCGTTCATAAGAAATTGATGTCACAAAATAAAAAAGTTGAAGCAAGTTGAGAGTCAAAAAGTGACTAAGAAGATATAACAACCAAATTCAACGAGTGAAATTAAATTGTATCATTTATCTAAAAATATTTATGAAGCCATTGTTGGAAAAACTCAGAGCATAAATATACTATCCAGGCATGAAGTGTCATGGAATCTATACGTGAATTACAAGTGATTTAAAATAAATAAAAGAGATACAGAGAAAAAGAGAGAGAGGATTTCAACAATATCCAAAAAGTAAGTTTAAATTTCTACTCACACACGAAAAAACAAATACTGTACTTTGTAAATAATAACACAAACTAGGGACAAATTTTATTTTACAGCCAGTCATAATCGATATGTTGCTGGAACCACTCGTTGACAGTCAAGGGGATTCTAATCTGCTACTTGCTCTAAAGAGCCCTTAACATTTTATATCAGGAAAGGTGCATTATTCAATGTGTGTAAAATAAAAGGCATGTCTTCGTAGTTAAAAATTCAGAGATTATCTGTCTATTTTGAAAACGAACAACATCCTTCTTGGGCCACATTTCTTGATTCATATTGTAAGGATGAGTTTTAATCAGGCAGCAGGCGTATGAGAAACACTAGAAGTAAAAGATCTAATGAGGATAACGATCCAAACTCAATTCAGGAAATGTTCGGAAAGCATCTTCCCTGAGCTATGAACCCTTTTACTTTGTGAGATTATTTGAATCAATCTACTTGACCACAAACAATGAAATCTTTCAAGTCCAAGTGTGGAAAAAAAGAGAAATCTTTGTCAAGTTCATTTACTATTAGAGAATTAGGACAAACAACCTGGTGGCAGCCACTTCAGAGCTGACCAAAATCTAATGTGGTTCTCCACACCCCTCTGGAGAAAGTGGGTATTATGTAGAATGTTGCCATCTTGTGCGTGCTATGAGATCCGGCAATGCTGAGAAATAATTTTCCTTTAAAAAATCTGACTAAAAACAGCTTTTGTAATTTATATTTGATAATAAAAATTTTCCGCTTTTAGATTTAATTCTTAATCTCAGAAGCTTATTCTTTTTAGCAATGTTTGCCATTGATCTAGGCTTGGACGCCGAAGTAATTTTAATATACACCCATTTCATTTGGTAAAAATGTATACTTGCAGCATCTCTAAATCATACAAATATAAAATTAATTATAAATATTAAATACATTATATTTAAATGCATATAACCATTTTTCAAACACCTTATTTACTTTTAAAGTTGTTGACATCTTACTTTTTCAAATAAATTTTATCTAACTTTATCTTCTTCAAATATTCAAGTACGTCAAATAATTTTGTTATGCTAGCTTAATTTTACCTTGTTTTCCATTTCATTTTTAACATATTCAGTTTACCTGTATAAGTGTTCTAGTATTAGAAAGTCAAAGAAATTGGCAAGTCAGGATGCTTTCAAAGGGAAATTTAGTATTACTATCATCGATGGCAGTGATACTGTGAAGTATTAGAAATAACATACTAAATATTTGCAGATAGGGTGGCTATATAGAATGAGTCTTGAGTGAAGTGTGATGCTTTAGTCATACACTTTATTGTATTTGCTCATCTCTCAGAGGTATTCGCTAAAACTGGGGCGCTAACCATGTGGAGAAATGCGCATTCTCCGTGCTTTAGAATTTCATTCCCTGTGTACCAAGTACAAAAACCTGTAGTTTTCTCAAGAAACTTTACCTTCAAACTCTCTACATAAAAGAGCATTATGAATATTTTTATCAGCTGTATTTCAACATTAAGTAAATAACTCAAATAAAGATTGGCTTGGCGTGTAACCGGTTTTAAGTGTGTCTAGTGGAAATCAGAAAGGTCTTTTTCTTTAAATGATAGATTTGTGATCACTGACTTAGCCTCCGTATCTGTCACTGGTCTGTTCAGTTGTCTGTTTCCTCCTGAGTGAGACTGGGTAGGTTGTTGCTAGGAACTTACTCAGTCGGCTGGGTCACCCAGTGTGTTAGTGAGCAAGAGGATGGAGGGTCTCTATGATCGTATTGCTGAAGCATCGATTGTGAGGCCTCCTCTTTCACTTCTCATTTACTTCACTTGATTGTTCTCTCTTTTCTTCTGTCAGGCGTTCTGTCTTCTAAGGGTTGGTCAATTTTATTTTTTCAAAACATTGACTCCTCCTTTTCATCTTTTGTCTTTCTCCTCTATTTCCTTTCTTCTGTTCTCACCTTTGTGACTTCCATCCTTCTGTTAGCTTTGGATTCAGTTTTCCCTTTTCCTAGTTCTGTGTGTTGTCACTTAGGTTGTCAATTTGAGGTCCTTCTTCTTTAAGACATTACAAGTTGATCACTGCAAACTTCCCTCAGTATTATTTTTGCTGCATCCCATAATTTTGGTGTGTTTTTAATTCTTTTTGTTTGTCTTGAGCTATTTTTTAATTTCTCTCTTGATTTCCTCTTTGACCTAATGTCTGTGTAAGAGGCTGCTGTTTAATTTCCATCTCTCAGGAATGATCCAGGTTTCCTCCCGATATTGAATTCTAGTCTCACGTCATTGTATTCAGGACAGATGCTTGGTATGATTTCAATCGTCTTAATTTTGTTAAGATTTGTTTTGTGACCTCAAACGTGATCCCTTCTGGAAAATACTCTGTGTGCTCTTGAGAAGAAGGTGTATTCTGCTGCTCTTCAATAAAATGTTCTTAGTATTTAATGTCATTTATTTCTACCGTGTCCTTCTTTTCCGTCTGGATGTTCTATCCATTGTTGAAAGTTGGGTCTTGAATTTGCCGACTTTCAACTTGTATAATCTAGTGTTCAGAATACATAAATATCTCTTAGAACTCAATAATAAAAGACAAATAAAACAATTAAAATAGGCAAATGGTTGAAATAGACATTTCTCCAGAAGATATGCAGATGGCCAATAAGCACAAGAGAGATGCTCGATGTCATTCATGATTAGGGAAAGGGAAATTCAAACCACAATGTGCTACTGTTTCAAACTCAATGTGTAGGCTGTATTCAACATAAAGGAAAATCCCAAGTGTTGGTAAAGATGAGGAAGAAGGGGAGCCCTCATACATCACTGGTGGGAGCGTAAAATGATGCAGCCACTGTAGAGCACAGCTTTGCATTTCTTAACATCTTCAAGCAATCATTGCCTTTGAGTTGGACAGTCCATTGTGAGGCATCTCCAAAAGAACATGGAAAACATATGTTCGCAGGAAAACCTGTCCATGGACATTCAAAGCAGCATTATTCACAGTAGCCCAAAAATGAAATAAACCCAATTTTCCACCAAATTATGAACACATAAAGCAAATGTGGCATATTGATACTATGGGATATAACACAGCCCTAAGAAGGAAGAAAGCACTGCTACGTGCTAGGCCCTGGATGATCCTTTAAAAAGTGTGCTAATTGAAGTGGTACACAAAGCCACAGATTCTATGATTCCATTTGAATGAAATGCCCAGAATAGCAAATCTGCAGGGAGAGGAAACAGATAAGGTCTTTCTGTGGACTTGGGTTAGGGCAAAGCACAGAGACAGCGAGGCTGGGTTTCTTTGCAAGGTATTAAAAATGTTCTGGACTTAGATAGTAGTGATAGCCACACAACATTCTCATTGTCCTAAACGTCACTGACTTGTGTACTTTCAAGTACTTAAAATGGTGTATTTTATGTTGAGCAGATTTTCTTCAGTGAAAATTTGAAATGAGGGTAATTCATGCAGCTATTAGGGGTAAGGCACGGTGTAGCCCTGAGAGTAAACATCTGATTAGGGTCTAGTAGCAAGTACGAAAATCACACAAGCTACAGTCGGAGATCCAGTCCATAGTCATGGTCTCCACCTTGAAAAGACCAGCCAAGAAAATAGCTCAGTGGTCTTGGGGGCCCTGGGAATCTGTTCAGAGATCTCAGTAATACTGGGCAGTATTCTCACCTCTTGGACCCTCTGGTGTAGGTAGGTTTGAACTTACTTGTCAGTTGTTGATGTACATGCAGGTGGTAGACCATGGGAGGGCCCCGACCCCTCCTTCCTTGGCCAGTAGAGATAGTCTGAGGCCAGGTGGTTTCCTAAAACCATTTGGCAGAGACTTAGGCGACTGTCCTACAAGGAGTAGAATAGAGTCTCATGGAGCTGCTGTCCGTGTTGGGTTCTGTTTGTGCACACTTCTGGGTGGCCTCAATTACCTGCTTTTCTGTGGCTAGGGCCACTCCCCTATGCCAGTCCAGTCATCCTAGTAGAACAGACATATCTCTTTGGGTCGGTGGTAGCCTGTCAGGGCAGGAAACTCAGGGACTCCTGGTCTGTGGGGTACAGCTCTAGGGGCAGGTCCGTGGAGACAATGATGGACTGCAGAACATCGCCTGCGGAAAGCTGATCAGAGGATGTGGGGGAGAGCGGGGTACCAGGGAGCGCCTTGTGACGTGCGCCCACAGGAAGACCCGAAAGTAGATGTTCCTGCTATGAAATATTCACCGGCTCTTGGGGGTCAAACCAGTGATTGGTGCCCATCCACTGGCTCCCTGTGCTCTACGATTCCAGGTGGTGCAACCAAAGGGTGTGTGGGCTAAGAGCTGCTTGTGCCCGGGCACAGAATCACCAAGGTGGCCTCAAAGGCTCCCCCAAAACGACTCCTCAAAAAACAGTTGGGGCAGAAATTGGGTGGAGCATTTTTAAGGGAAGCTTGCAGCAAAGATGTTGTTCGATGGAGTTGGCTAAATTTGAGTATCTCATCAGGGCAGGCACTTCAGCTGGGGTACCGGTGATTGGAGGCCATGTGACAGGCCCACCAGTTTCTGAGTCCCGATGCTGGGCAGCCCGCTCAGCCCACTGGACTGCTGAAGTGGTGCTTACGGAGCCTCTTGCTGGCCTTGTGGAAAGCAGGGCAGTGTGGTGGGAGAAGTCGTGATAGTGTCAGAGGGAGTCATGGCGGAGATTGCGGTGTGGAAGGGGGAGAACTGGAGGCAGGTGCAGTGGATGTGTGACCAACAATGGTCAGGAAGGGAAACCCGGGTGTACCCAGGGCCAGCAGGGGGCCAGCAGAATCATGTGTCAAAACCAGACGGCGGGCCCCAAGAGGAGCCTCTTAACACTAAGCCCCACCTCACCAAACTGAGTCTTGACTTCATTAGATTTTCGACTCTCCCAGAAACAGAATCTTAAACCAGTGGATTAGGAATCCCCCAATCAGCACTAGGTAGGTATTCCACATCATAGACTGCTGCTGTCCCCTGAGGAAAGTAACCTTGCAATAACCGAGCGATCTTCCCGCCTGCTGTGACTTCTTTTTCTTCTCCCTTTTGCCTTTCAAAGTCTTTCATTCTGTACAGCTCCTTGGAGCTGCTTTCTATCTGCTAGATTGGATGCCTCCGGACGCAGGAATTGGTGAATAAAGCAATGAAGTTCTTTAGACTTACACAGTTGTATTTTCTTTCTTAACAGCTTGGTGGCAGCAGCGGGATTCGAAGGAGACTTCTCATGGCTTCGGGGATGAGAAACACAAGCATTGGTAGCCATGAAGCCTTTGGATTCTCCGTCTTTTTTGCTGTCTCTGAGGGCTGTGGGTAAGTGTCTCGTGCATCTCAGCTCCACTCTCCTTGCATTGAGCTCCTGATCTAAGTGACTTTCCAGGCCCAGGTTAACGGGCCAGTGTAGTTTGACAGGATGCTCTAGCAGAGCATCTGTCTCAGCCCTGGGTTAGTCCACAGTGCCAGTCAAAGTGGTAGCAGGCAGCTTGAGCTGGCATATGGTTCCCTGAGACACTGAGTCTCTAGCCCTTGGTTAGTCCACAGTCCCAAATTTGGTGGGGTCCGCTGATTCTGCCTGCAGTCCCGACTGTTAGGGTCTGCTGGTTCCGTGCGTAGTTCTGGCCAGGGGAGAGGGTGGCACAGGCGTGTGCTACATCCACACCCAGTCCTTGAAAACTTCCCACATGCATTTGACACGCATTTTTCTCTCCCTTGACTGGATGCAGATGTCGATGAGTTCTGAGGAAATGCTGAAGGCACAGTGTGGAGGAATTCTGGGACCCTGCGTGACTACTTGGAAGAGTGCTGTCCCCTCCACCTGAACAACCACCCGGCACTACCAGAAATGAGAGGCGTCCTGTGATCGTGGATTGGAAGGCTCCTTGTTGTTAAGATGTCAGCTTCCTCCAAAGAGATGAAGCAATTAAATGCAGTCCTTATCAAAATCCCAATGACATTTTGTGCTGAAAGACACCCATCCTAAAGTTCATATGGAATCTCAAGTATGCCCAGATGTCTAAAATAGTCTTGAAAGGAAGTACTAAGTTGGAGGACTCTCTTTTTACTGATGTAAAACTTGCTGCAAACCTACAGTATCAAAACAGCATTGTAATGGCATAAAGACAGACACATAGAGCATCGGAACAGAATAGAGAGCCCAGAAATAAGGTGGCCAAGGTTGTTCAACGTGGAAAAGACAGTCTTTTCAACCAGTGGTTCCTGAAAAAGTGGATATTTTCATGCAAAATCTAAACTTGGATTCTGACCTCACACCAGATATAAAACTTAATTCTCAATGGATCAAGACCCAAATGTAAGAACTGAAACACTTTGAGGAAAACATGGGACAAACGTTTCACAATAGGACTTGGCAGTGATTTCATGGATATGACACTCAAGGCATGGGCAATAAAAAACAGAGTACACACACCAAAATTCATGAATATTAAAACCTTTTCTGCCTCTGAAGACAACATCAACAGAGTAAAAACACAACCCGTGCAGCATGGGAGCCCATATTTGCAAATGATCTATCTGACAAGGGCTGAATCCCCAGAATAGACATAGAACTTCTCAACTCAAGAACAAAAAAACAAACAACCCAAATCAAAAATGAGCAAAGTACTTGAATAGACTTTTCCTCCAAGAAGATACGCAAATGGTCAACAAGCATCTAAAAAGATGCTTAATGTGACTAATCACTGGGGAAATGTAAGTCAAAATCTCAATGAGACACCACCTCACATCCATGTGACGGCACCCCCAAAAGACAGACAGTGAAGAAAGGCATGCTGGCAAAGATGTGGAGATATTGGACCCACGTACACTGTGGCTGGAATGTGAACTGGTATAGCTGCTGTGGAAATCAGCATGGCATTTCATTAAAACAATTAAAAATAGAATCACTAAATGACCCAACAATTCTACTACAGGATATATACACCTCAGAGCTGAAAAGTTGGTCTCAAAGACATATTTGAACACCCATGTTCACGGCATCATTGTTCATGATCGCTGAAACGTGGAACAACCCAAGGATCCATCCAGGGATGAATGGAGAAGCAGCATGGGCATATATATATATATAATTGCATGTTATTCATCCTTAAAAACTAAGGATATTCTGAGATATGAGACAACATGGAGGAACCTTTAGGAAATTATGCTAAATGAAATCAACCAGTCCCAAAAATACTGGCCTTGTGTGACTCCACTTATATGGCATTCCTGAAATGGTGAGATTCAGAGAGACGGACAGCGGATGCTGTTGGCCAGGGGTGGGAGCAGGGGAAGGGGAGTGACCGATGAGTGGGGACAGAGCTTCAGTTCTGTGGGGCGACAAGAGTTCTGAAGATGGATTGTGGTGATGGCTGCACCACCATACGACTGTGGTCAACACACTGAAGATGCGCTTAAGGAAGTTAATGTGCTTAATGACGTGTACACAGAAAAATGGTCAAGATGGTAAGTTTTACATTATGTGCATTTTAAGCCAATAAAAATAGATTTTCTGTTAAAAGTGCAAATACAAAGAAATGAGCAGAGGATGATTTAGTGTTTCCATTCGTGCTCTTCCATTCTGACCCTGGTGTTTGTCTCAGCCCTTGTACCTGAGGCAACTTTGATCAGACAAATGTTTTCATTCTGGGCCTAAGAGAACCTTGAAATCAGAATTATACAAAACTCTGCAAAATTTTTGTGACCATGTATTTTTCAGAGAAAACATAGTAAGACATTTTTAATATTAAATTTAAGTTTGTTTTATATCAGTTTCAGGTCTACATCAGAATGATTCAATATGTGTGTATATTGTGAAATGATCACTATAAGAAGTCTGGTTGACGTCTATCATCAAGAGTTACAAATGTGTTTCTTGTGATGAGAACTTCTAAGATTTACGCTATTAGCAACTTTCAAAATGCAATATAGTATTATTAATTCCTTGACTGCTATAAAATAAGCACCATAAAACAATTCCAGTGTATCCATTTTGTTATTAATTCACTGAATCTATTTTTTCTCAGAATCAATCAATTGTTATGCAAATGACTGAATTTCTTTTAAGCTACATCATAATGTACTGACTACAGGTTCTGACATTTTAAGTTTTGTTTAGGTGTTATTCTTTCTAGCAAGTAAACTTTCCTGAATCTTATCAGTCATATCAAAATATATTCGGATGTATTTCTTCTTCCATCAATATTTAGTCACTGATAAAGTTGACCGTGTGCCATTTTAACCATTATCAGTTTTGTGTGCTGAGGGTGATTTTACCCAGTAATAGACACCGTGTAGGTTTGAAGTCTCCTTGGAGGATAAGCAGTGGGGGGAGGTCAAAGCATGGTACTTGTTTCATTTGCTGAGGGTCCATTTTGACTTTGCTCTTACAAAACGTGTTCTTTGTCCATTTGGGAATCTGAGGCCCAGAAAGTTGGAGGGTCTGACCCAGACCTCAGGAGGGGGTCAGAATCCAGAGAATCCAGCAGGGCTCTGGCTTCCTCGGCCAAGGCTCAACCCCTTCCCTTCGGGTTTTCTTTGGAAACAGGGACCTCATGGTCCTAGGGGAGCCCTGCCCACCCCGTCCATGGGGGGGTCATCTTCCTGTTCGCATCCAATCATGCACAGGCACACTCACACCGATTTCTCCTGTGTGGACCATGCAGGGACCCCAGGAAAGAGCAGACAGCAGGGAAGTGACAAGAGGCCAAGGAGAAGGCAGTTGGAGGCAGCTCTGCCATGAACAGTAGCATCCGTCCTCCTGGCTACATGACCAGAAGGCCCGAGACGGACCGAAGAATCCCTGAGGTTTCTCGGTGTGTACCTGTTCCAAGGACATCCCTGACCCAGCCTGGAGGGCACAGGACTGGGGAGCTGGAGTCCACTTCTGTGGGCACCTGCTACTCTGATGAGCCGTTCTCCTCTTGTGTAGACATTGGGTAGAGGAGAGAAGACCTTGGTGTCCTCCTGTGTCAAGTGGAGTGCGTCCAGCGGGTGACTCCCTGGGTTTCGTATGATGCTCACGAAGGGTCTGTGGCCCTTGGTTCTCCATCGATGACGCCCTGTGCTCTGAGCACCTGAGAAAATGCTTTCCCACCTGCTGGAGATCCTTTAGAACTGAGAGAGGCTTGGGGGTTCGGGTGGATGAGAACTTGGGATAAGGAAGAACATGCCAGAGCAGTGTGTACTAAGGCCAGAGTCCAGGGACAAGACCAGTCCTTGTTGGACTCCCGAGGTCCTCACTTGGCTGGAGAGGAGAATCATTGCCTTGGTTGAGGTCAGGATGCCTCCTGAGAAAAAAGGACACCCAAGTGGAGGGACAGAAAGATGAGGGAGAGGGAGGCTCCTGAGGTTCCTCCCACGGCCTGGAAGCCTGAAGGTCCTGCTCCTTTACCCCTGGGACAGTGGGGAGCCTCTGCCTTGAGGACACCCAAAGAGACTTCCTGTTTGGTGGCTTCTGCCAGGGCTGCAGTGCTGGTGCTGGCCACCAGGGTGCAGGCAGCCTCCAGCGTCAGTGGTGCCCAATGAGGTTGGGTTTTCACTGTTGTCACTTCTATTGGGATGTAATTGCCACACAGCACTGCCTAAGTTAACACTGCTGTGTGGTACATTTCAAAATTGCTAAGAACCAAGAAGCTAAACTTCTCATCACAAGCAAACACTTACTTTTCTGTTTTCGGTGATGGATTTTAAGTGAACTGGTGGTGTCATTGCGCAGGCTGTGTGCATCCAGTCCCTGTGCTGACTTCTTAAACTTACACGGTGCCCACTCAGCCTGCCTCAGCTGCTGGAGCAGCGAATAGCTGTGCAGAGGCCTTTCCGGCTGTCCCCCGCCTCAGAGAGAACTCACTCCTCCTGGTACTAGCGCTCCTCTCCACAGTCTGACTTGGTGAAGAGCAGGAGGAGGGGACACGAGTTTCACAATTCTTCACTCAGCGACTGTGCATCGAGCACTCACCCTGTGCCAGGTGCTCAGGTGGGTCTAAGTGGGTCTAAGTGACTGAGTGGTCCCTGCCAGTCAGGAGCTCACACTCTGCAGGGGACAAGGACAAAAGCATGAAAGCAAAGACATGAGAGGGGAAAGAGCCAGTGCTGAGGGGACATTCAGGGCCCTGTGAGGGAGGGCCGGGGGTCACCGGGTAGGGGTCTGAAAGGCCTCACTCGGGTGACATTTCCTGGGACCAGAATGACAAGAGGGAGCCAGCCCTGCACAAGTCTGGGAGCGGCGTGTCAGGGAGAAGGCACCCCTGCTGTAGACGCTCATGGGCAGAAGGGGGTTTGGCCAGAGGATGTGAGAAAGATGGCCAGTGTGGCTGGAGGGAGCCTGGGGGGAGAGAGGAGGCAGAGGAGGGCAGGGCCAGATCCTGGGGCCTCAAATCACGGTTCCAGTGCCTTGCATCTGTAAATGGCAAATGCCTCATATCTCACAATTTTTGTGGTTGAGGAATCAGACATAGATTAGCTTGGTTCTTCTGCTCGAGATGCCTCAAGGCCGCGGCCGCGGCCTCAAGTGATGCTCGACTGGCAGAGAATTTCCTCTCAGGTTCACTCAAAGGAGTCGAGGTGCACTTTGGACTCAGAGCATGGGTTCCTTTCTGTCTGTTGGCCTGGGTGCTGCCTCGGTTCTCTCCCATGTGGGCCTCTGTGTATGGCAGCTCAAAACGTGTGTGCTTGATTCCACAGCTCAGGGACAGGAGAGAGAGACATGGGAAAGAGAGAGAGACGGAACTTAAGAGAGGGAATAAGAAAGAAGTGAGAGACTTTCTGTGTTTAAAATTTAGACATGACACTCGTCCACATTGGCTGTGTTCTATTGGCGAGAGCCAGTCACTAAGCACTCAGTGGTCACACAGGAATCTGTGAGGGATGTGTGTACCACGGGTGGGGATCTCTGGGAGCCATGGTGAAGGCTGCCCACCTCACAGATCAAGATGAGGCTCTTGGGTCTCTTTCTAAACAGAAGAGGAAACAATGGAGAGGTTTGAATCCAGAGGATGACAGTGTCTGGATTTCATTCATCAACCCTCTCCTTGTGCTGACATTGAAATGAGGCCAAGAGAGGAAGTGCCTGTTGCAATAGCGCATTGCTGAACCCAGGCCTGGTTTGAGTGGTGTTCATGCTACATCCCTTCTCGTAATTCTTCCATCTCTTTGTTTGTGCATTACTTGCACTTGACACCACCTCACAGGTGGTATGGATATTATTTCATATACACCTGATGATGTCCCTAGCAAGTAGATTCTAGGCGGATTCCCCTTGGGCAGGTTTGGAGACTGGGGAGGCCCTGAGAGGCACAATGAGTTTTCCAGGACAGAGAACTGGTAAGATAAAGGAGGTCTGAATTCTGCTCTGCCTCCTCAAAGCTGGGACCCTCATCACATTCCCAGGGAGCTGTGGCTGGGGCTGTGGAAGCTCCTCATGTAGAGTTAAGAAGAAGACATGGGGGTGGTTTGGGTAGGTCCGATTACAGGAAGCAGCCCAGGTAATGGAATCTTGAAAAAGTGACCTCACTTCCTTGGCGATAGACCCCAACAGATTTAGAACTCTGGTAACCAGGCAGTTAATTCTAGAGACAGACCCCTAGCCAGTTCATTTGACTGGAGACACTTCAGAGTACAACATGTTTACTTGTTGTGTACCAGTTTTCAGAGGCTCTAGGCTCAGGAAAGCCCAGAGTGTGAGACTGTTGTGTTGTTGTGGACATCGGATCAAGCCTCATGGCCAATTTGGCAGGAGGTACCCAAAGGTAATGTGGGGCAGCCCACTGTAGGGCAGGACACAACTCGGATCCCACCTGAGCAGCCCCATAGCCCTTGCACCTTGTGTGAGGGTTTGTGTGTGAGTGTCGGGGTGTGTGTGTACGCGTGGGCGCTGTGCGGGAAGGCAGCAGGTGAGGAGTGGGTCCCTCCTGGGCAGGAGGAGAGTGTTATGTGCTGTCAGCCAGGTGAGTCTGTCATATTCATACCCCGGGGCTTGGCTGGCAGCCTGAGCAGCTGGGTGCTGGGATCAAGCTCCTCTGCCCTTGTGTTAATCCTGAGCCGTAGAAGTTTCATCTAGTTCCCTCCCTGGTCAGATGTCTGTGCAGACGTCCCTCTGTGCCTGAATTAGGGAACAGATTTCCTCATGGGGGTGTCCCCCTGTGGCGATGTGCAGGCAGGCCCCTGATGCCTCCTGGCCCATCTGCCGGGCACTGTCTTTCCAGAACTCCACGCAGGAGATCTTTGAAGAGCTACATGATGGGTTCGACTTCTCTCCCTCCCTAGTCAAGGGGCAGGAGCAGCAGGCCGCCAGCAGCATCCTGTGCCGGTCTGAGGTGAGAGCAGGAGCAGAGGGTCTCCCCGCCCACCACCCCAAGATGTTCAGGTTGGGCCTGGAACCCAGGCCCGAATCTGAGCACACCCCTGGTGCCCTCACAGGGCTTTCCCACTGAGTGTCCTACGGCCTTACTCCCAAAGGAGTCTGGGCCTCCTCTCCTCCCCAGCCAGCTGAGGGCTCGGGTGGAAAGACACTCTCCACATGTTTCTTGGAATCGTAGAGGAAAGGTTTACTGTTGTTGTCACTTCTCACGAGGCCATGAGGACCTTAGCATTTTGCTCCTGTTTTGATTGATGTAACTTCCCGGCTGGGAAGCTGTAGCACTCAGGGCCACTGTCCTTGCAGACCTGCTCCAAGCCTCACAAATCATCACACTTGCTAGGCTGATTACACACAAAGAGCATGGGCGTGGATTACAGGATTCTATACATTTCTCTGCACCTTGTCATCTCACAAAATACTTCGAATCAGAGCAGTTTGTTACGTGCTGTAAAACTGGTGAGTCTGTGATATTCATACCCCAGGCTGGCAACCTGAGCAGGTGGGTGCTGGGGATCAAGCTCCTCTGCCCTTGTGTTAATCCCCAGCCTTAGAAGTTTCATCTAGTTCCCTCCCTGGTCAGATGTCTGTGCAGATGTCCATCTGTGCCTGAACTAGGGAACAGAAATTCTCATGGGGGTGTCCCCCTATGGCGATGTGCAGCAGGCTCCTGATGCCTCCTGGCCCGTCTGCCGGGCATTGTCTTTCCAGAACTCCACTCAGGAGATGTTTGAAGAGTTATGTGTTGGGTTCAACTTCTCTCCCTCCCTAGTCAAGGGGCAGGAGCAGCAGGCCACCAGCAGCATCCTGTGCCGGTCTGAGGTGAGAGCAGGAGCAGAAGGTCTTTACCCCCACCCCCCCCAAGATGTTCAGCGTGGGCCTGGAACCCAGGTCTGAATCTGAGCACACCCCTGGGGCCCTCACAGGGCTTTCCCAACGGAGTGTCCTACGGCCTTGCTCCTGAAGGAGTCTGGGCCTCCTCTCCTCCCGAGCCAGCTGTGGGGTAGGGTGGAAAGACACTCTTCACGTTTCTTGGAATCATAGAGGAAATGTTTAATGTTGTTATCACTTTTCACGAGGCCATGAGGACCTTAGCATTTTGCTCCTGTTTTGACTGATGTAACTACCCGGCTGTGAAGCTGTGTAGCACTCAGGCCACTGTCCTTGCAGACCTTCTCCAAGCCTCACGAATCATCACACTTGCTAGGCTGATTTACACATAAAGAGGATGGCGGTGGGATTACAGGATCCTATACATTTCTCTGCTACTTGTCATTGCACAGAACACGGCAACTCATTGTAGGCCGCTCAGGTCAGGAGCTGAGGCCTTAAGTGACTTCATCATATTCCACAGAGGAGGACATTTTGCACAGTGATTCAGCCTTTCGATGCTGTTGGACCTTGACATGACCCAATTCTGTTGCCATTTGAGCCAACACTGCAGGGCACATTTTAAGCGTGTCCGAATAGACTCTAAGTTTTCCAGGTCTGCCATGACATAGAACCGCAGATTGGCGGAAGGTCACTAATCATCTCTTTGCTCCTGTCTGTGGTGGGGATGTTCATTGATGACTCCCTGGGATAATGCTCTTACCTCAGGCTCTTAATGCACAGAGGTACAATTGTTCCTCAGGTCACAGAATGCCTTGAAGGTACTGAGTGTTTGTCATTCCCCTAAAAATCAAATTGTACTTTTAAGTCCAAAACCATTTTCAAGGCGGGCTCTCGTCCCTCTTGCACAACTTCCTGAGGTGCTGGGGGGTTCTGGTCTGAGCTCCAGACCCTGATGCCCCTGGTGGTTCATGGTGACTCCACTGACTCTGTGTCCCTCCTTGTCCACGTGGTATGCCAAGGAACCCACCCTGTCCGTGGCTGAGGCCCGCACGATGCGGACCCTCAAGGCAGGCGCAGTGCAGAAGGTGGTAGGCTGCCTGCAACCATCTTTCCACGGCAGATCCATCTCCGTCACCACCTTCCCGTGTGTGTACCAGGCCTTCTACCCGACCCCACAGGTCCTGGACCAGCTGCTCCAGAGGTGAGTGCCCACCCCTCCACAGCACAGCAGGGAGTCTCCTACCTAATAAACGTGTGCCTTGGGAACGTCCCCACACCTCTCTGAGCGTCACCTTGCTCATCCAAATAGTGGGGTGGTAAGAGGGTAAACCTCACAGGGTCACTGAAGGAAATCACGGGAGACAGCACGGCAGACGCTTGCCTGGTGCCGGACTCCACAGAAGGGACTGCTGCTCATGCTGCGTGTCCTCATGCTTACAGCTTCCGTCGCCAGTGAGGAGACTCCCTGCCTCTCCCCTCGCTGGCCTGTGGCCTTCCTGAGTGTGGAAAACTACATGAAAGCAAACTGTTTTCCTATTGCCAAGACAATTTAGCGAGTCCATCTAGCTGATCCTGGTCCTTGTCTTCGGTGCGGCCAGAGCAGTGGTCTCTGTGGGCAGCAGAGGAGACGCAGGCCCACTCAGAATTCTGGGAAGGCTCTGGATGGGGTTCATTCATTCAATACTATATGTTAAGCTCCTACTACACTCGTACCCTTTCCTACACACTAAGGGTGTCCACTGAAGGAAGCAGACACTATCCCTGGGGCTCAATTCTAGCCTGAGAGCTAGAAGCTCACTTCTGGGCATCATGAGTATTCATGCCCAGAGGACGTTAGATGTCACACCCTCTTGGCCTCCTCTAGATATGGACGCATCCTCTCATAGTCAGACCACGATGACAGACTTCAAGGACCAACTAAGACCATGAGTGGTGTTGGGTCCAGAGGGAGGGCCTCCTGTGTCCACAGAAGGGGCTAGGAGACCATGGGGACTGTGGCTATGGATGGACCGGCAGACCCTGGATCTCACGCCTCTTGGGGTTTCTGTGGGAGGCCTGAGGTCTGCGGTCTTCCCTACAGGAGGAAATGAATCAAAGAGACCTGTTCATGGGGTGCCAGTCCCGCCATGGGAAGCAGAGGAGAGGCTGGGCTGAGTCGGCCACTGAGAGACTCCTCGCTTCCACAGTTCCCTCTCCCTCTCCCTGCCCTCTGTACAGGCACCTCTCCTAAGCACCGCCACTGGGGCCCAGAACAGTAGGTGGTGAGCAGCCTGGTCACAAATCTGCCTCCAACCTCAGTCCTGATGCTCGAGCGTGGAGGATGGGGCAGGCTATGTCCAGGCCCTTTGGGAAAAGAGTGTCAGGTGGAAGACCAGACTCACACAGGCTCTCTGTTAGATTGGCTGATGACCAGGCCTTCCAGTGCAAGGACAGCCACCCAGGGATTGGAGTGGCTGGTCCACCCTCTGGGGCTCAGGCACAGAGAAGGTGCTGTGGGAACACAGTGTGGAACAGCAGGCCAGGCCTGTGACTCTCTTCACACATGCCTCTCCCCAGTGCCCTCTCTCCCATCTGGGGCCCCCGGCCTCAGGAGAACTCCCAGGATATGTGGCAGATGCTGCGCCACTCCAGGATCAACCTGACGTTGGCGTATCTCCAGGACCTCTTGCCTGGCTCAGTCCTGAAGCACCAGGCCACCCCTCTTCTCATCCAGGTGGACCTTTTCCAGGCCACTGAGTTGGAGACAGAGGGTAAGGGAGACCGTAGGCTTGGAAGACTACCCCAGTGGGTGGGTCACGACTGGGGATTCATTGAAAGACAGTGGGATCTTTCCTGTTTGGGGAAAGGCACATGGAAAGCAACTTATGTAGCTGACCCTTTCTCTTTCTCCATCTCCTGCCCCAGCTCCAGCGCTTCTGCCAGGTGCAGAGGCAGAAAAGGGGCCACATCTGGAGCTGGACGGAACTCCAGTTCTATTTCTGCCGTCACTTCTAGCGCTGGAACCGGCAGCAGCGCCCTCAGCTGCTCCAGACCCCGAGCGAGTGCCATCAGCAGCCCCAGCCCAAGTGCCAGGTCCTGAACTGGACTCAACGGGACCAAGGGGTCTGCTGGGATTTCCACCTCAGGCTCCAGTAACAGCCGCAGAATCAGCTCCGGTTCCAGAGGCTTCCCACCCCTGTCGAGTGACCGGGAAGAAGCAGCCCGATGGGAAGCCTAGCCTCATGGCCTTCTCCCCAAGGGAGGTGGCAGAACAGCTGACGGCCATTGACGCGGTGAGCACCCGGGCTCTCAGGGCGGGGTGGGGCAGGCCACCCCTATGCCATCAGCTGGCCCAGACCTGCTTTTCCCTGTGGCGGCTCCTGTGACCTGGGTCCCAATCCCAGCTCCACCACTTCCCAACCATGGGATCTGGGCAACTCCCCAGCCTTCGTGTTCCACCCTCACACTGTAGAGATGGGGACCAAGAGGCCCTGCTGGACAGAGGGGCTGAGCACATTGAGTGAAGTAGAACACAGAGGAAGCCTGGTGGGGCTTGGCCCGAGAGGTCGGGGAGGAGAACTCACTGTGTGCAGCCAGGAACTCAGGCGGCCCAGCCATCTGCTCGGGATGCTCAGCAGCCTCAGCATTTGTGATGCACCAGACGTGTACTTCACTAAAAGGGAGACAACCTGACAAAGCCCGTGGGTGTAGCTGGCACAGGGCAATGTGCAGCGGAATGGGGCCTGGGACCAAGGATGCTCAGGATGCAGGGAGATGCCCCCTTGGGAGGAGCCAAGCGGAGCAGCCCTCTGGAGCTTGCAGTCTGTGGGGGTGGGCTGTGTGTAAATGCTCCTGTCCTTTCCCCACCAGTCTGGAGTCCCGGGTCCTCCTGTGCTGGGTGCTCTCAGTGGAAGAACAATGAAAGCGAGGGGCTCCCACCACGCTGAGAACACATCCTCAGCTTCCTGAGCCCCTCCTTAGACCGGTGACTCCTGCTTGGACACTAAGCTGGGCTGTGGCAGGGCTGAGTGACACTCCCCCTCCTCCCCAGGAAGTGTTCAAGAACGTCGAGCCCTCTGAGTGTCTGGGCTCCACCTGGGGCAAAAGAAACCGGCCCGGACATGAGAACGTGGCACCCACCGTCTGGGCCACAGTGGTGCAGTTCAACAGAGTAGTAAAGTGTGTCATGACGTCCTGCCTTGGGGACCCAAACGTGACGGCCCGGGGCAGGGCCAAGGTTCTGGAGCGGTGGATCGAGGTGGCCAGGGTATGCGGGGGGAGACCCTCTCCAGAGCCGTGGAACTGCCCCTTCTCCTTGATCAGCTCTCAGGACTGAAGGCTGCACTCTAAGCCCCTGCACAGTCGCTAGGTCCTTCCTGTCAAGGGCACACTGACCTTGACTCGCATGTCCCAGGGGTGGGATGCTCACTTCCTCCCTGGCTCCTTCCTACTTTGAGCGAAATTCCTCCTCCTGGAAGTGTTACTCTTTGGTCCACCTGTGCCCACCCTGGCACCCTGGCCATCTGTCCCACTCAGGAGGGGAGAGTGGAAGGGAGGGGGACTGAAGCCAGAGCAGACAGGGCTCCTGCTCCCCCTCCCAGCTCCTCCTCTCCCTCCTCAGGAGTGCCGAGCCTTGAGGAACATCTCCTCCCTGCACGCAGTCCTCTCGGCTCTGCAGAGCGTGCCCATACACAGACTGAAGAAGACCTGGGGGAAAGTGTCCAGGTGGGGAGGCCTCTCCACAGGAGGACCAGGGGGAGGAGGGAGCTCCCGCGTGTCTGCCATTGCCCTCTCGTCGGCTGGAGCTTCCTGGGTGGCAGTAAGCCCTGGGCACAGGGCCTGGGTGGGTGTGCAGTGTCCCTGATCCTCACTGGCAACTTAGGCCCCCAGTTCTGCTTCAGGAATCAGGTTCCCTGGATGTCACATAGTAGGTTGAACCAAAGTGGAGATTTTCAAGTGTTTGCCATACAGCAACAGAACTCTGTGCCCAGTGGGAAACCAAACTGGTCAAAATACAGCTGCTGCATAGAAAAGGGAGTGGCAGCCCCAGGTGACCAACATGAGAGCCCCCTCTGCAGTCCCATGGTGACGTCAGTGCTCAGAGGACCCCCACGAAAATCCTCATTCGGGCAGTTTGGATTTTCCAGATTCTCATCGAGAAGGGACTTGCACTTATGCCCCCTGCCCCATTGTTCCTGAGTTTCTCCTTCCTCCTTTCCCCCCTCAGGAAGAGCTGCCGAAAATTTAAAAAGCTCTGTGATGAGGACAACTCCCTTAGCTGGGAGCTGCTCATCAAGGTAGAGTGGAGGCTGGCATGTGGAGGGAGAGGCGGGGTGTGGGAAAGGGGGAAGGGGCAGGATGTGGACGGTCATTTCTCACTTGGAGTTTCTGTGTACAATTCCAGTCTTCCCTGGATGAACAGGAAGATGGGGTATGTTTGGTCCATGGGCAGGTGGGGGAGGTGTTTGTGGGGTGGGAAGCCCCGGTTACGGCAGGAAGTGGGGGTGTCTGGGCTGATCCCGGAGGGGATGCTGAGCTGGCCGGTGGAGCAGGGGCTGCCTTCCATTTTGGTCCACGCTGTCAGCACTTAGATTCTTCCAGGCTGTTGCGTGCATGGGGTGGACGGGCGTATGTTTCTTCCCTGAAGCAGCTCAGTGTGTCTTTAGGAAGCCAGGCCCCCACTGCTCCTTCTGTCTTCACCACTTCTCCACGAGGAGGGCACCCTGCCTGCCCTCGGGATGGGCACTGCCAGGCATTCCCCCAGGCCAGGTGGACAAATGGGCTGCCCAGCCTTGAGTCTGAATGGCTGGAGCATGACAGATGTTTGTGCATGTGTGACTCCCCAGTGGCCCTACCACCGTCCCTGCTAGTCTGTCCCTGTCAGGAACACTCACCTGGGTCCTAGTCAGCAGTAACTGGTGCCCAGGTGGCTTATGGGAAGTGTCCAGGAAACTGGTGGTGCTCAGTGGATCTTTCCTGAGTGGACCTCATAGGCTCCACATGAAAGAGAAACCGAAGTGTCCTCTCAGCCCCGCCCCACCCTTTCACGCCGGGTGGGGTGAGAGCCAGAACCATGTAGACCGTCACTGACGCTGAGTCCTCAGGAGACCCTGCGAGGTAGGGTGAGTTGTCACACTTTCCAGATGAGGAGGCTGACTCAAGGAGGACAGGCGTTCGGCCCAAGGTCACACAGCGAGAGTGTTGGAGCTAGGATTGTTCTAGAATCAGAGTGTGCTGGAGGATGGAGTAGCATGGGTACCAGCTGACTTGGTTCAGACGTCCAGGGCTGAGGTCAGAGGGGCTGAGGAGAAGTGGGGTGAGGGGAGGATGGCCTCCTTGACCCTGTCCTCAATCCTGGCAGAAGCAGCCCTCCAAGTTTGCCACCCTGCTGAGGACCCTGCAGAGAGGCCGGAAGAGGCAGCAGCAGCAGGTGAGTGCGCCTGTGGGGAGGCGCTCCAAGGTCAGAGGAGGGGACTCTGCCCTCCCAGCTGGGGGCTCCAATCCAGAGAGGGGGCCTTCCTCCTGCAGCCCTCCTCCTGTTGCCGCAGAGCCTGACACCCGCCCTTAGAAGTGACCAGGAGGAGGGCCTGGGGAGCTGCAGCAGGATGGGTCGGGAGAGTGGAGGGGCCAAGGATTAAAGGCCCTGTGACCAGCCAAAAGCAGGCCCTGGGAGGTGACCAGGAGGAGTCTGGTGTTCTTGGAGGGTGAGGGGTGGGGATTGAGGGCTGGCTATAAAGGGTTTGAGGCTGCTCCGTGTGGGGACCCTGGGCTGGGCCAGGAGGCTGAGCATGAGGAGTTTTCAGGGGAGGGTCATGGGGACACCTGAGACCAGGGCCTCATCCCATCTAATCCCAATGGCACAGGGCATCGTCCCCTTCCTGGGCACCATGCTAACTGACCTGATCATGCTGGACACTGCCATGGAGGATTACGTAAATGTGAGTGAGGCCGGGGGCCAGAAGGGGATGACCAGGTTGGGACTTGGGAAGACACAGTCCCAGTACCAAGACTTGAGTGGTCAGAATGTGGTAACTTCCTGTCATGACAGCCTCCCAGGCTCCCCTGTGGGCTGGGACAGTGTGCCCCTCTTAGGGATGAGGGAACGAAGGCTCCACATGGAGCCCGTCCCGGGTCCCCAGGCTGGCGAAGCAGCAGAGCTGCCCGCCTGCAGAGCTGCATGGGCTTTGTTGGAGGCGAGAGAGAAGTCAGCCTCCAAGTCAGGCAGCACACTGATGGAGCTGTCCCTGCCTGCCTGAGGACTCAGCCTCCCTGTCCGTCATCAGAGGGGCTTGGGCTACAGGGTCTTTGAGTGTCGGCCCCCATGTCCTCCCTTCTCTGGAGCCCAGAGCCTGGCCTGGGTCCAGGTCCTGTTTTCTGTCAGGCCCAGCCCCCTCCTGGACCTGGAGCTGGGCACCATGAGAAGGGGTGTGCACGGGGGCTGGTCATAGCTAGGGGGCTCGTTCTGATGGACTTTTGCTGTCTGCCTTCCAGGGCAATGAGATCAACCACGAGAAAAAGAAAAAGGTGAGCAGCTGTGGCCTTCCATGTCAGGGAGGAGAGGGGCGTGGAAACCAGAGACGCCCCTGGGCGGAACTCTCCTGGGCACCACCCGCTGCATCTTACATTTACTGAGAGTGTTGGATGACAGAGAATCAGGAGACCCATCCAGTGGGGGGGTGGGGGCAGCGCTGGGCATCAAGCAAAACTTCCTGCGGGAGGGGCTTCTACCCATCTCTGAGAACAGGTAGGTCCTGCGTGGAATTGGAGGGAAGGAGGGTCCCATGTGAGCAAGGACCCAGGACCAGCCCCTTGCCCCACTCCTCACCCCCTGAAGACCCTGCAGCATCCCCAGCAGGCTCTGTCTGCATCCTCTCCTCCCTCTGGTGCCAGGAGCACAAAGTGATGATGGAGATCGTGCAGCTCCAGGAGGCTGCAGAGAATTACAACCTAGAGCCCCAGGAGCGATTCAGGGCCTGGTTCTGGGACATGGAGCAGCTCAGTGAGGACGAGAGGTGAGGCTGGACAGGACATGGGGAGGAAGAGGTGCACTCTCCCTGCTGGCCAGTCCGGAGAGCCTGAGTCCATGACTCCCTTGTCAGCCCTGACCTGTCGCATGGCGATGGCTGGGGAAGCTGGGCTCCAGCTGCTGGGCAGATGCCGGGAGGGACACCAGGGCTGTGGATTGTGGGAGGCTCACAGGTGCCACTCTATCCTGTAGCTACAGCCTGTCCTGCCAGCTGGAGCCCCGGTGCTAGTTGGCCAGCAAATCTCTCCAGGCCCAGAGAGCATGGCCATCATGAAGCTGAGGAGGGAGTGAGCGTCCCGTGGTCGTATGACCTCTTCCTTAGCAGCAGGGACCCAGCTGGGGCACTCAGGGTGCAGGGGCCCCACCGCCTGCCACCCCTTCCTGAGGCCAATTTCCATCTCTGTAGGGGTGAGAATCACTGCTTGTAAATAGTTCATGCCAGATTTGCATACTGTTGTATTAAAGTCCTGTTTCTCTTAGAGCCTGGGAGTGGTGGTTCTTTCACATTCTGTGCTAATTTAAACGCTGTCCAGACTCTCAGATCCCTCACTGGAGTAAGACATTTTGCAGTCATCCGATTATTGTGTGTGGGAGAGGGGGAAGGTGCAGCCCCTCCCTGGCTGCTGAAGGAGACCGCCAAGTGCCTCTCCTCAGAGGACAGGTCCGTGTCAGCATCGTGAAGCTGGGCCAGGAGCAGAGACAGCCCCTCAGACCCCTGAGATGGGAGGTCGAGGTGTTTTCTCAGGCCGAGCATCCACCACGGAAATGTGGGGGGCCCTAAAGCCACCACTTGCCAGGCCCACTCTGTGCCCCAGGAGAGGGGCTGCCCGTCCACACTCTGGAGGGAGAGGAAACATTTCCTGCGTCTCTTGTGGACGTGTCTCTGGACCCCATGTTGGGAACTTGTAGTTTTCTAGTTCAGCCACTGGAAACGCATCAGCTCTAAGTGGGGAAAACACGTAAGGAGATCAAACCGTGCGTGTGGAGAGGACAAGGCCAGGGGAAGGTCATTTGTGCAGGGACTTTGGGCAGGCAGGACCTCCCCTCCTCAGTGTCCCCCTGGGGCTCCATGCTCACCCTTTCCCTGGCCTGGAATCCTGCTGGGAACTTGTCCCCGGCTCCGAAGTCCTCTCCCTGCTCGTCTCCTCTCCAGGGGAACACTTGTGGTGCAGCCGTCCAGGCTCCAGCTGGGCCCCGTTCCCGACACCCTCCTGCTCCCTGGGACCCAGGACCCCAGCCCCTGCACTTCCTTCTTCACTCTTGTCAAGTCAGAAGTCCCCTCAAGGCCCCACCCTCCCTCAGGTGCCTCACAGCCACTCCTCCCTGGCTGGCCTGATGGACCAGGATGGGTTCTGACAGGTGGGATAAGGGTCCATGTACCTGGCCAGACGAAACCCCCACTCGGTCCCTTGCTGACCAAGGTGACTTCCGGGTCTGTGTGGTGCTGATGTCCTTGGTCTGGGAGCTCCGTCCGTCACACCCTGAGTCATGTTATTCCTGACTTGTCCTACGTTCTGGCTGGGCCCGAGCCCATAGACCTTTGCCCCTGGGATGGCTGTGCTCTCATCCGCAGTCTTGTGCTGTGGTTACCTCCCGGGCTGTGTGAGCCATTTCTGTTGGGGGCTTTGAAAGCTGAGGTTGAGAGGGGCAGGTGTAGGGATGTCCTCCAGGGGAGTGCCACCCAACTATGATCTCTGGGCATCCATGGACACGGCCTTGCCTGTTTAAATCCTGAAGGGCTGGCAGTATGGGTGGACAAGAGCCACTGCACTGAGTTCACCCAGAGTCCCCACCCGGTGATCGGCAGCTCAGGGGTCACCGCCGAGTATTGTGAACGTGCTCCCACGGAAACATCCAGTCACAGCAAGACCCAGATGACTTGTTTAGCAGTTCAGAGCTCTCCCCTCTGGATGGAGGCTGCCAGTGGCCCTCAGACACACAGGGGGCCTGGCCTCTGCCAGCGTGGCCTTCAGGCTGCAGCAGGGATGGAGCACACATCCTGGTTGCCCACGGCCTCCCTGACAGGGCACAGCCATCCAAGAACGTGACTGGCTACACGGCAGACCATGCTTTACCTCCAAGAGCAAGAGAAGCGCCAGGACCCAGGGCTGAGCAGGGCCGGGGAAGGCAAGAGGTCTAGGTTAAGAGTCTTTGTGCGTATCCACTCATTTTGCCCTCAGAATAATTTGGAGTGTTGTGGGTAATATCCCAGGTTTTTAATAACGTAGAGGAAGCACAGAAAGGAGGAGTAATTGGCCGTTGTCACCCACACCATCTGGCCTGTCCTCCTCAAACCTGCCTGTGCTCTCTTGCTCCCTCACCTCCGCTTTTCTTGCCCGCAACTAGAATGCCTGCCCACCGCATCTCTGCCCCCTCAGACAGATGGCTTACCCAGGGACTCCATCTTGATGCAGGGAACCTGTTCTCCTCGATGTGACCAGGGCCAAGGTCAGTTCCGAGTTGGTCCCCCCCTTGGCCGTGAGAGACAGAGAGAGCTCAGTGTGTGCCTGATTGTCCTACCAGATTAGAGGCTGAAGTCATGAATTTCCTTCTATCCCACCCACCATCAGGCCCAGAAACGAAGGAGCAACTGGAATCTTGTTGGATTGGGGGCACATTTTGTGCCAGAGAAGAATAGCGTCACACAGTTAAAGGGTCCTGGTGGGAGACTTTACGACGTTCTTCAGTGACACAAAGTTCTGCCGTGTAGTCTCACTAGCTGTTTCTTAACAAGCATCCCCCCAAGGCTGCTCCTGACCACAGAGAGTGGGAGTCAGAACTGGGCAAAGTTTCATCATCAGAACTCTTCACTGGTCTGTGGTCTTTTTGCCAAGAGAGTGAAATAGACCAAGGGAGACGTCCCTGCTCCCCGCAGTTCTCGTGCCATGAGTGCCATCCCACCCCATTGCAGGGGACAACTGCTGGGTAGTCGGGCCTTCTCTCAGGGGCAGACATTTTGGAATGGCCTGGGAGCAGATTTGGGAAGTCAGCGTCAGCTCTCCGACCATGTCTCCAGAATCTTCACGAGCTCACAGGAAGCAGGACCTGGTTTTGAGTTTCTGAGCATGACTACACTAAGGTGGTCACTCAGGGCCTTGCCCAGGAGGCACCTCCTCCTGGAAGCAGCCGAGATGCAGGGACCTAGGCTAGCATCAGAGCAGGTCGCCTGGGGGAGTGGCAGCTTGTCTGTGGTACTCAGAGGCTGTTTAAAAGCACCCTGGATGGTAGGAGGTGTGAAAGAAGGAGCTGGACCAGGACTCGTGGGGAGCTGAGGATGGCTGGAAGGATGTGAGGTTGTCACACAGAGCTGGGTGTCCACCGTGATGGAAACAGAGGTGAACAGAGGCCAGGGCAGTGCTGAGTGTCCACAGACCAGTCAAAGCCAACTGGTGGGCTTCCCAGCAGAAGGTAGAGCCCAGTAACAGGGGTGTGAGGGGTGGGAGCAGACAGTACACAGCCTGGAGCGGGCAGGAGTTGGAGGCCCAGAGAGCTTGTGGTGAACAACAGGGCACATTAAGGAAAACGGGGCCCCGTCTCAGAGAGCAGCAGGCATGCAGCCTGGGCGACAGATGGAGCCTCAAACAAACAGGGCTGGAGCCCTCAGCCAGCACGACTGGAGTTCATTTCCAGAAAAAAGAGAGGCTCCCTGCCAGGAGAACACGACCACGAGGCTTCGGGGGTCCCATAGCCAGGCTGGAGGGGCTAAGCCTCCTGATGTCCTGGGTGGAAGGGCTCCCAGGGCATGGGGTATGGAGCAAGGGGGCAGGGAAGGGGCACCCAAAACACCTCAGGAGCCCAGGGGAGCCTAGGGTGCTTGTTCCCTGGTGTCCACCCCAAGCGTGGATTCAAACGGGAGTGCTGACCTGCTGAGTGGTTCAGGCCCCAGTGCCTGCTGGCCTGCTGCCCCTTCCTCGCCCTGTGGCCTGGGACCGGGATGTGAGAAAAGCTGCTGAGCATGGGCTTGGTGTGACCATGGCCCACAGACGGCATGCCAACCACACTGAACCCTGCATCCAGGAGGCATGTGAGGCCCGGCAGCACCTCTCAGGAGGGCCCAGGATGCGTTTTTCGTGTCCTAACGACGGCAACAATAGTTCCCTAGTGGAATGTGTCCTTATGTGAATGTAGCAATGAGGCAGACGGAGCTGGAAGGATGCACAGAGATCCCATGCTAACTTGTGCATTGTATGGGGAACCTGAAGTGCAAAGGGCCCAGGAGCCGCTGCGGCTCATGTGGAGAAGCTCAGTCACTCAGCGAATGGATGGGGGCGTGAGCGCACACGGGCCAGAAACCAACACCAACTACCTTTGCTCCATGCACATCGCTCTGATTTTGAAGTGTTTCAGCTGAATAGACCATTTTCTTAACTAAACAAATGTCCAAGTGATGCCCCCACTGATTCTGAAAGGGCCTCTTTCTCAAACTCTCAGAGCCACGCTGGCGGGCATGAGACCGCTCCTTGTCCCGATGGAGCTCCGCTGCCTCTTTCTGCCTCCAGCGTCCCTCACATGTGTGGCAATCTTCCTCTCTTTTGTCTGTGGGACACCTACCACAGCATGGCTTGATGAACAGGGCATAAGTCTGCGCCTAGGATTTGAACCTGTGAATCCTGGGCAGCCGAAATGAAGCATTTGACTCAGCCACTACACCGCCGGGTAGGTTTTAATGCTTAAATATTCTTACGACATAAATGTGATGGAAAACTATGGCGCCTGTGTATTTTAGTTGGGGATATAACGCCTCCTTACTTTTCTACAGGATTCTGCAGCATTGTCTTGCACCTTCTCAGCCTCAGCCTGGAATCAGCCTTTTCCTCAAGGAGCACTGGCTCCTTGTATGAGACCATGGCATTAAAAACGTGCATCTGTGAGCTCAGTGTGCTGGTTGCTCCGGGGTGTCCTTGCTTCTTGGCCCTCTCGGTGGCAGGATGCTTAAGTTAGGCTGGTGTGCTGACCTTACCGTGTGTACACTGTCTGCTGTATATGTGTCTATATGGAAACAGCCATGTTTAGATTAAGGTCAACGTCAGTTCAGAGCACGGCTTCCCAGTCGAACGCATGGCCACATGGAGCCCTCCAGCCCGCGCCCTGCCCTCCCCGAAACCTGCCCCTGCAGTAGTGGAACCCTGGCTCCTGCCGTCTGACGACCACTCAGTCCTTTCTCCAATCCCGGTCTAGATGCATAGGGGCCTCACAGTTATTAACCAGTAACTGTTGAGAAAGAACTTTATCAAGTAGGGTTCTCTGCTTGCTCGGTGTCTTTTCTTGTAGTTGTACAGATTCCAGTCATTTCCAAAGGTCCTTAGGTCAGCACCACTTCCCCCACCACTTGCAGTGAGTTTGTTTCTTCCATTCTCAATACGGTTAGACTCTCTAGTCTCATCTGCATGCCATCCAAGGATCCACCCACCTAAATCTTTTTACTAATTTGTGTAAGTCAAGATTTGCTCTTTCCACTGTAAAAATCTGGGGATTTCGTCAAAGGCAGAGAGGCAAGTATCCGCCATTAAAGCATCACACGGATTTCCTGACCTCTTCATCCCTCTCCCCCGACCCCAGCCCTGCACAGCTCTGGGAAGCTGATCTGTGGATCGAATTGATAGCTTTGTGTTTGCAGAATGCCATATCAATGAGACCGTACTCTACCCAGCCTTCGCAGATGCTTCTTTCTGTTAGAAAGGTGAATTTGAGATTCCTCCATGTGTTTTCATCTTGATAGCTCTTTCAGTGTTGGCACCTGATAGCATTACATTGCATGGATGTACCTCATTTGGGTGTCCTTTCAATTATGGAAGGTTATCTTTGTTCATTCAAGTTCCCTGCCTGTATAAATGAGGTGCAGTCTATATATGTGTGCTGGCTTTTTTGTTGACGTTCTATTTGAAAACATTGTGTAAATGCCTAGGAAGATGGTTGAGGGATCACGTGTTAAGATGATGTTTAGCTCTGTAAGAAAGTGCCCAGTGTCTTCCACAGTGGCCGCACCACTCGGCATGGGCAGCAGTGACGACAGAGAGTCTGTGCTGTCCTACCCCCCAGCCGTGAATTGATCTCGTCTATTTGTGTGTCAAGGCGTCTCACTTTGTTTCAACTTGCTTCTCTCTAATGATAAGTGATTTTGAGCATCTTCTTACATGCTTATTGTATGCTTACACCTTCATTAGCGAGGTGTCTGTTCAGATCTTGACCCATTTTTCATTGGAATGTTTGTTTTCTTATTGTTGAATTTATGATGCTTTGTACATTTTAATACAAGCCCTTTCTTAAATAGGCTTCTTCCAAAGATTTTGCACAGTCTAGGGTTGTCTTTTTCTTCTCTTAACAGTGATTGTCACAGAGTAGAAAATTTTAATTCTAACAAAGTCCACCTTAACTGGATGTTTCTTTGAAGACTCGTTCTTTCAATGTTGAAGATAAAAGGTCATTATGAAAACTGAGATCATATCTTCTCCTTTGCTAGTTCTAGAATTTTGATAGTTTCACAGTTTATGTTTACATCCATGAACAATTTTTGTGAATATTTGTGTCATGTGAAAAGTTGGCGTCTTTGTTAAGTTTTTTCCATATGGTCACCCGATTGTGCCATCACCATTTGTTTAAAAGACTAAATTTTTTCTCCATCAAATTGCCTCTGATCTTTTGACAAAGATCAGTTGCCCATGTTTGTGAGTCTATCTGCGGACTCTGTATTCTTTTCCATTTATCTCCTGGCACATTCTTACCCCAGCATCACACTCCCTGTACCTTTCCAAATCCTGGGAATGTTCATCACCATTCTACTCACAATAGTGGAGAACTGGAAACAACCTCAACTTTCCATCAAATAGGATAGATAGGTAACTTGATTTACACAATGGAATACTACACAGCAACAAAAAGCAATAAGCTCCTGCCACCTGCAGCAACAGTGTGACTCTCCCAGACATCATGATGAGTGAAAGAGCAGGACAGAAAAGACCACCCACTAGGATCCTACTTCTATCTCTGGTGGTAGACCTCAGCATAGCCATATCCCAGGAGGCGGGTTGTGACAAGGGAGAGGCACAAGGGGTGGAGGCATGGGAAATATTCTACATCCTGCCCTGGGCGGTGGTACACAGGTTGTATGCTGCTGACTGAGTGAAAGGTCCTGCTGACATTAGTGATGGAGTTCATTCAATACTCGGGGTGAGGAGTGGGACCCCGAGAACCAGTTCCACAGGGTGCTCTGAGGGGACTGCTCTGAGGGTGTGAGCAGTCAGTGTACTGTGCAGGGAAGAGGAGAAGAGGGAAAAAATTTGTGACCAAGTTTCATCTATGTCAAAAAAGGATACGGTGCATCTGGGTGACATAAACAAGCATCTTCAGTCACACATCAAACAAGTTCAGAGACGCTGACGTTATCTACGTGTGGAGGGAGACGAGGACCAGGGTCGTTAACTATTCCCACAATCTCTAAGCAATGCAGCGGGGGAGGGTGAGAGCGAGCTGCCCTTCACCTCTTCCTGCTCTGCAGAGGTCCAACTGGCTTCTTCAGTCATGAGACGTGGGGACGCAAGGTCGTGTGACACAGGCTGAAGACGGCCTGCACGGCTCCTGCGCAGCACAGCGTGGGTGTTATCGGACTGACTTAACGCCTATGCAGTTTGCGGGCGAGATTCACCCACTGGGCCAGGGAGAGGGGGTCCAGAAACCTGTCCACAAGACATAAGTGACACTTGTGCAGCTGCATACTTCATATTCACGCAATTTTCTGAATGTATGTTATAACCCAATGACACATTTTAAAGTCAAAAATCAAGTAACAAACACACAGCACAGAATGTTATCACTTGATATCCTAGAACACAGAAAGCATCCCCAAGTCATAGGAATGATCAAGAATAAACCGGAAAAATGATGTGATTCTGAAATGTAAATGTTCCAGAACCAGGAAGATCACAGGACAGGTAGAGATCGGCTTGGGACTGACCGCAGGCACAGCCTGTGACTCTGGGCGACAGCTCTCTGGACCTCACTTCCTGCTGATTAACACTGGTGTTAACAACAAGGTGATCACATCTGAATTTGTCTAATATGGTGTCTGCACATACGCTTTCATCAATAATTGTTACAGCAAGTACGTCAGTCTTTTCTACAGTGACTCCCATGTTTTGAAGCGTGAGCACCTACTTCAGTTTTTCCCAGTGAAAGTCTTTTTAGTTTTAAGTAGAAACATTTTCAAGCACATGGAGAAGTAGAGAGAAAAGGGTAATAGCTACCCTAATACATCCATGAACCCATTTAATAATTAACATTTTGTTATATTTGGCACATTATTTGTCTGAATTAGACTCTTTTAAAATCCATCTTATTATGGAAAGGCTGAGTATTAAAAAACAGAGGAGTAGAAAGAATTGGATCCTTCTTCATTCATTACCTGGCCCATTTCTATAAGGAGACTTTCTCTCGTCAACTGTTTGAATACCCTAAGGTAGGGTTCTTACAGAAGTCAGGATAAATGCTTGAATCTCTCTTTTCATTAACCCATTTTCCACAGACGATGTTGGTTCTCTGGCATCCTGAGCCACCAAAGGGATGTTTTCTGTTTGCCTTTTTTAATCCATGCTAGTCAATTCCTGAATACAGTCACACCTGGCATAATGACGTTTGGATCAATGACAGACCACATATACATCAGTGGTCCCAAAAGATTCGTACCGTAGAGCCTAGGTGTGAAGGAGGCTATCCCACCTAAGTTAGTGTAAGTACACTCAGTGATGTTCACACAAGGGCAACACTGGCTAAGGATGGATTTCTCAGAACGTATCCCGTCGTTAAGTGATGCATGACTGTACAAATATTTTGGTGTCTTTCAAGTCACTGTTATTAGTTTTGATGCTCAAATTGCTCCATCTTTGACTAATGGGAACCTAGTCAGGTTAGATCCTAAGACCTCTTCACAAGACTCGAGTTATGGTTGATGGCTTCCTATCTTTGGATACGACAAGATTTTCAGGCTCACCTGCTACATTGCTTGTCCCAGACCTAGAGTCAGCCATTTCTCCCAGGAGCCCTGGTTGCAGTTAATGAGAAATGGTGCTTGGAGTCCACAGTCTCGTCACTAGAAGCTTTCACTAGTGATGGGTTGGTCATTGTTTCTGTATTATCATAGATTTTCCCTTCCCATCATGTATGTCCAAAGTTTTAAAGACCAAGAAGAATACATAGAAACCATAAAGGAAGATCATGAAAAGATGTTATTTTTAAAATATCTAGCAAAATTGAAAAAGAAAAAAATAAAAATTCTATAAATGAAAAATTAAAGGTATTCAAAAATGCAAAGTAAGTCTATACAGAGTTTAAACAGCAATTTAGTCACAGCTCAAGAAAGAACTGTGAAATGGCATTTAGACTTGGACACATCACCTGGAATATAGAGCAACGTGATAAAGAGACAAAGAGACATTAAAAACAGGATGACTAAATGATAAGGTCCAATTTTGTATAATAAAAGTCCAAAGGAGGCTTAGAGAAAATAAGCACAAGACAGCAATTGAAGAGATAATGGCTAAGAACTTTCCATAATTGGTTGTATTTAAGAAGCCCCACAAAGCCAGATATACATAAATTAAAAATTAATCCACATCAAATAACATAATAAAACTACACAACCACAAAAAAACAAAGAACAACCTTAAAAGCAATCAGCGAATAAAGCAGGTTTAGTGTGAAAGAACCATCCTTAAACTAAAGTCTTCTCAGCAGTCACAGCAGAGCCCGGGATCCCGCAGGTCATATCCGCCAAAGGAACATAACCGTCCCCTGGAGTTCTGTATACACTCACGAGAAAGAGCGAACAAACATTCTCCCAGCAGACAAATACACAGAATTTGCTACTCATAGACCTCAATGCAACACTACTTAGGTGAGAGGCAAACTGAATCCAGAAGGCAGAAGAGGTTTCCCAGAAGCCGTGGTGGAGAAGAGGAGCTTGCTACACGGGATAAATCAAAACAGGCCTGGGCCATGAGAAACAAAAACAGAGAGCACCACCAGTCCAGTGTGGTTTTTGATGAGATACGTTTCAAAATGGTAGAACTAAAATGGTAGCCAACAATAATGATAAATGGCAGGAGCAATAAAGGCACTCCAGCATGCTCAGCCTGTAGAAAGGTTTGGGGGGAGGCCAGAATTATTGATTACCTTTAGATCTGTTACCTGAAGTGCAAATGTTAAAACTTTAACAGTGCTACTGAAAATGTGGAGACAGAATAGTTAACCTCTAAGCTAATACAGCCGGAGAGAAGTAGGCGTAAATAGTCCTTCAGTAATATAATAGGAGATAGAAAAAAGAAAAGTTATTTAAAAAGAGCAATGGTAAATAGAGAATAAAATGGAAGAAGAATTCAAAAATATTAAAGGTCACAATAAATGTGAATGGATAAAACTAGTTAGTTAAAAGGCAGTAATTATAAAGATTAAAAACTCCAGGCCTATTTTGTTTATAACAGACACATGTGAAATATAACACCATGGAAAATTTGGAAGTAAAGATACAGGAAAAGATATACCAGAGAAGTACTAATCAAGTAAAAGCGACACAGCAATAGTTTTCTTAGGCAAATCTGAAGCTGTACATAGTTGAATGGAGTCAACAAGCCAGCCTCAAAATGTATAATGAAAAAGCAGACAGATTACAAGGAGAAATGGAAAATCCATGATTACATTAGATTTTTAAAGCCTCTCTTAGAAACAGAAATATTGAATGACAAATATTCATCATGATAGAAGATTTGACATCAGGTAACAAGCTTAATCTAATTGACATATGTAGAACTCTAGACTCAATACTTAGTGCATATACATTATTTTCAAACACACATGTACTTTCTACAAAAATTAACCATGCATTAGCTCATAAAGAAAACTTCAAACATACGAGAGTCAACAGGACACAGATCACTTTCTTTGACAGCAGTGCACCAAAACCAGAGATCAATAACAAAGATAATTGACCTTATTCCAAGTATTTGGAAAGTGAAACACATACATATACACCAATCAAAACGTGTCTAGGGGCCGGCTCCGTGGCCGAGAGGCTAAGTTCACGCGCTCTGCTGTGGCGGCCCAGGGTTCGGATCCTGGTTGCGGACATGGCACCGCTCGTCAGGCCACGTTGAGGCGGTGTCCCACATCCCACAACTAGAACGACCTGCAACTAAGATCTACAACTGTGTACAGGGGGGCAGGGTTGGGGAGATAAAGCAGAAAAAAAAAAAAAAGATTGGCAACAGTTGTTAGCCCAGGTGCCAGTCTGAAAAACCAAACCAAACCAAACCAAAACGTGTCTAAATAAATTTACATCGTAAAATCATATACAGTTTATAGACTATTTTGGACTGGATAACACAAAACTGAAAACAAAATGTGTGCACCAGTGACAGCAGGAATTGGAGGGAAAATGTCCCCTTGTGTGGATATAACAGAAGAGAAGGATGATTGAAAATGACACAGATAACCTTTCAAAAGAAGAAAGGAGAACTGGAAACAGAACAATAGTATAAACTCTAGGAAAGCAGAAAAAAGGGACACACTTAATGACATAGAAAACAAAGATAAAAGAGATCTACAAAAGAAAAATGCAACAAAATTCTTTCATAAAGAAAGAGAAAATATGAATAGCACTGTAACCACGGAGGAGAGTGAATCAAGTGTCAGGTTTCTGATGAAAGAGCACCACGCTCCAATGATAGTTAGACAAGTTCCAACCACTGTTGGGAAAACAATCACCTCTTATCCATAAGCTGTCCTAGGAACAGACCAAGAAGGAACCTCCCTAACTCACTTTATGAGGCTAACAGTATAGCTTTGAAATGAAAACTAAACAAAGACAGTTGGAGAACGGAAAATTAGAGACCAACGTTGTTATGAACATTGCCCTATAATTGGGCTAAAATCTGAAACGAAATCTTAGTAAATGGGATCCAACAGTGTATTTTTACAAAGCATCCAAGTCATGGAGGATTTACCTTAACTATTCAGGATGGCTTAACGACATGAAATCCACTAACATAAGTGCATTACACTAGGAACCCGGGCGGGTAGGGAATCAGCACCAAATGCACAAGTGCTCACACCTACAGATTGGGAGGAAAAGTGCGAAAACTTAACCAGCAAACATTTTACCAAACTTGCAGTACAGGGAAATGGTAAAATGATAAAACGCATCAAACAAAATGTTGCAGTAAACATCTTGATCAGTGGTGAAAGCAAAAGTTATTCTCATTAAAGTTAAAAGAAGCCCCGAGGACACTTGGAATCACCACTTTTGCTCATCATTGTAGTGGAGGTGCTAGCCAACAAACGAAGAAAAATAGAAGAAGTAGAACGCGTAAGAACTGTAAAGGGAAAAACAAGATTCACTGTCATTTTCAGGTGATTGTTCTCTTAGAAGCTCTATGAAGCCAATCCTCAAACTGTTAGAACTAACAAAAATGGAGCAAGGCTGCTGCAGTCAAAATCAAAATACAGAAATCAATAGCACTCATTTATACTGAAAAGATAACACCAACTAGAACTTTTAAAAAAGATACAATTCCACAGATAAAACAAGAATGGCTGGGAGCTGGAACTTGTAGAAGCTGAGTAACAGACACGCGT
The DNA here is from genome assembly GCF_041296235.1 of Equus asinus. Lineage (NCBI taxonomy): Eukaryota > Metazoa > Chordata > Mammalia > Perissodactyla > Equidae > Equus > Equus asinus. The sequence continues at coordinate 61,704,487 of NC_091794.1, forward strand.
GTTCATTATTCCAGTCTGTCTCCCTCCGCATAAACCTAAAATTTTCTATTTTTAAAAGTTAAAATCTAAAATAGATCGTGACCCACTCAGAATAACAACAAATCTATGAGGTACTTAGGATACCTCGACATGTATCTTACAAAGATGTGCAAGAATTTTAGAGAGGAAATTATTTAAAACTCATTGAGTAACATTAAAGGAAACATATAAAGAAAGAAATGACCATATTCATGACATGAAGCTTTTTTTAAAAGTTTTTTGGTGAGGAAGATTGGCCCTGAGCTAACATCTGTTGACAATCTTTGCCTTTCTTTTCCTCCCAAAGCCCCAGTACATAGTTGTATATGCTAGTTGTAGGTCATTCTAGTTCTTCTATATGGGATGCTGCCACAGCACGGCCTGATGAGCAGTGTGTAGGTCCACGCCCAGGATCTGAAGTGGCAAACCCTGGGCCGCTGAAGTGCAGCACGTGAACTTAACCACTCAGCCACGGGGCGAGCCCTGACATGAAGCTTCGATGTTGTGAGGATGTAGTTTTCCCCCAAATTATAAGTTCCCACAGGGTATTATGGAGAACTCAGCAAGAAGATTCTAAAGTTCATACGAAATTCTATCAGTTCAAGAATAGTGAAGACAATTTTAAAGAGGAGGAAGGGAGAGGAGGAAGGGAAATGAACTTTTTTCAGCACTTAGCCCAGGCCAGGTGCTGGTCGCGGCCCTTTCCCTGTATGACCTCACTAATCCTCCCCGCAGCCCTGGGGGGCAGATACCAGTATCATTGCCATTTCCTAGAGGGAGACACTGGGGGAAAGATGACATCATTTGTCTGAGGTTTAGGGGGACCGATCTTTACTGTGTGCCCAGCACTGATGGGGTCCTGGGACAAGGGATTCTCAGTGCTCACACCGGGGAAGTCCCCACAACACAGCCTGGTTAATCACCTCCCCAAGGCCCCATGTCAGGAACCAGCTGGCAGAGCTGATATGCAAAGCCTGGCAAGCTGACCTCGGTGCCTGTCCTCGACACAACAACGCATCTAAACCGTTAAGGCTTAGGTTAAATTACAGAACACTGAAACCACATGAGTGGGGGAGTGGCCGCCAGGGCTGAGCAGCGCGGCGGGCTGCCACTTTGACCCACTCTGGCGGTCGGCCGCCTTAGTGGGGGGCGGGGCCCCCAGGGCTGAGCTGCGTGGCGGGTTGCCACTTTGACCCAGTCTGGCTGTCAGCCGGGGGAGTAGATGGGGGCCCGCCCGGGCTGAGCAGTGCGGTGGGCTGCCACTTTGAGCCACTCTGGCGGTCGGCCGCCTGAGTTGGGGGGGGCTGCCAGGGGTGAGCAGCGAGGCAGGCTGCCAGTTTTTCCCACTCTGACCATCGGCCGCCTGATAGGGGGTGGGGCCTCGAGGGCTGAGCAGCGCGGCGGGCTGCCACTTTGACCCACTCTGGGGGTCCGCCGCCTGAGTGGGTGGGGAGGGCCCCCAGGGCTGAGCAGCGCGGCGGGCTCCCACTTTGACACACTCTGGCCGTCGGCCAGCTGAGTGGGTGGGGACGTCCCCCAGGACTGAGTAGCGCGGTGGGCTCCCACTTTGACACACACTGGGCGACGGCCGCCTGATTTGGGGGGAGGGCCCCAGGGCTGAGCATTGCGGCGGGCTGCCAGTTTTTCCCACTCTGACCGTCGGCCGCCTGAGTGTGGGTGGGGCCCCCAAGGCTGAGCAGCGCGACGGGCTGCCGCTTTGACCCATCCTGGCGGTCCAACGCCTGAGTGGGTGTGGAGGGCCGCCAGGGCTGAGCAGCGTGGCGTGCTGCCACTTTGACCCAGACTGGTGATCAGCAACCTGAGTCAGGGTGGGGCACCCAGGGCTGAGCTGCGCGGCGGGCTGCCACTTTGCCCCACTCTGGCGGTCCGCCGCCTGAGTGGGGGGGAGGGACCAAGGGCTGAGCAGGGCTGCGGGCTGCCAGTTTTTCCCTATCTGGCGGTTGGCCGCCAGGGTGGGGAAAGAGCCCCCAGGGCTGAGCAGCGGAGCGGTCTTCCACTTTGACCCACTATGGCGGTCAGCCACCTGAGTGGGGGGGGCGGCCCCCAGAGCTGAGCAGTGCGGTGGGTTGCCACTTTGACCCGCTCTGGCGGTCGGCCGCCTGAGTAGGGGGTGGGCTGCCAGGGGTGAGCAGCGCGGAGGGCTGCCAGTTTTTCCCACTCTGACCATCGGCCGCCTGATAGGGGGTGGGGCCTCGAGGGCTGAGCAGCGCGGCGGGCTGCCACTTTGACCCACTCTGGGGGTCCGCCGCCTGAGTGGGTGGGGAGGGCCCCCAGGGCTGAGCAGCGCGGTGGGCTGCCACTTTCACCCACTCTGGCGGTCCCCCGCCTGAGTGGGGGGGAGGGAACAAGGGCTGAGCAGCGTGGCTGGCTGCCAGTTTTTCCCTATCTGTTGTTGGGCCGCCGCAGTGGGGGTGGGGCCCCCAGGGCTGAGCAGAGCGGCGGGCTGCCAGTTTGAGCCACTCTGGTGGTCGGCCGCCTGAGTGGGGGTGGGGGGAGCCGCCAGGGCTGAGCAGCGTGGCGCCCTGCCTCTTTGCAACACTCTGGCGGTGGGCCGCCTGAGTGGGTGGGGAGGGCCCCCAGGGCTGAGCATCGCGGCGGGCTGCCACTTTGACCCACTCTGGCCGTCGGCCGCCTGAGTGGGGCTGTGGCCCCCAGGACTGAGCAGCGTGGCGGGCTGCCACTTTGACCCACTCTGGCGGTCGGCCTCCTGAGTGGGGGGAGGGCCGCAGGGCTGAGCAGCGTGGTGGGCTGCCAATTTTTCCTACTGTCGCGGTGGGCCGCCTGAGTGGGAGTGGGCCCCCCAGGGCTGAGCAGCAAGGCGGGCTGCCACTTTGACCCACTCTGGAGATCTGCCGCCTGAGTGGGGGTGGGGCCCCAAGGGCTGAGCAGCGCGGCGGGCTGCCAGTTTGACACACTCTGGCCGTCGGCCAGCTGAGTGGGTGGGGAGTTCCCCCAGGACTGAGCAGCGCGGTGGGCTCCCACTTTGACACACTCTGGCCGCCGGCCAGCTGAGTCGGTGGGGACTTCCCCCAGGGCTGACCAGCGCGGTGGGCTCCCACTTTGACACACTCTGGGCGACGGCCGCTTGATTGGGGGTGGGGCCCCCAGGGCTGAGCAGCCTGGCGGGCTGCCACTTTGACCCACTCTGGCGGTCGGCCGCCTAAGTGGGTGAGGAGGGTCCCCAGGGCTGAGCAGCACGGTGGGCTGCCACTTTGAGCCACTCTGGCGGTCGGCCGCCTGATACCGGGTGTGGCCTTCAGGGCTGAGCAGCGCGGCTGCCACTTTGACCCATTCTGGCGGTCCAACGCCTGAGTGTGTGTGGGGCCCCCAGGGCTGAGCAGCGCGGCGGTCTTCCACTTTGACCCACTCTGGCGGTCGGCCGCCTAAGTGGGTGAGGAGGGTCCCCAGGGCTGAGCAGCGCGGTGGGCTGCCACGTTGACCCACTCTGGCCGTCGGCCGCCTGAGTGGGGCTGTGGCCCCCAGGACTGAGCAGCATGGCGGGCTGCCACCTTGACCCACTCTGGTGGTCGGCCGCCTGTGTGGGGAAAGGAACCCCAGGGCTGAGCAGCGCGACGGGCTGCCACTTTGACCCACTCTGGCGGTCGGCTGCCTGAGTAGGGTGAAGAACACCAAGGCTGAGCAGCGCAGCGTGCTGCCACTTTGACCCGCTATGGCGGTTGGCCGCCTGAGTTGGGGGTGCTGCCAGGGGTGAGCAGCGCGGCGGGCTGCCAGTTTTTCCCACTCTGACCATCGGCCGCCTGATAGGGGGTGGGGCCTCGAGGGCTGAGCAGCGCGGCGGGCTGCCACTTTGACCCACTCTGGGGGTCCGCCGCCTGAGTGGGTGGGGAGGGCCCCCAGGGCTGAGCAGTGCGGTGGGCTGCAACATTGACCCACTCTGGCGGTCGGCCCTCTGAGTGGTGGTAGGGCCCTCAGGGCTGAGCAGCGCTGTGGTCTGCCACTTTGACCCACTCTGGCCGTCGGCCGCCTGAGTGGGGCTGTGGCCCCCAGGACTGAGCAGCGCGACGGGCTGCCAATTTGACCCACTCTGGCGGTCGGCTGCCTGAGTAGGGTGAGGGACACCAAGGCTGAGCAGCGCGGCGTGCTGCCACTTTGACACACTCTGACGGTCGGCCGCCTAAGCTCGGGGTGGCGCCAGGTCTGAGCATCGCGGCGGGCTGCCACTTTGACCCACTCTGGCGTTCGGGCACCTGAGTGGGGTGGAGGGGCCCCAGGGCTGAGCAGCGCGGCGGGCTGCCACTTTGACCCACTCTGGCGGTCGGCCGCCTAAGTGGGTGAGGAGGGCCCCCAGGGCTGAGCAGCACGGTGGGCTGCCACTTTGAGCCACTCTGGCGGTCGGCCGCCTGATACCGGGTGTGGCCTTCAGGGCTGAGCAGCGCGGCTGCCACTTTGACCCACTCTGGGGGTCCGGCGCCTGAGTGGGTGGGGAGGGCCCCCAGGGCTGAGCAGCACGGTGGGCTGCCACGTTGACCCACTCTGACGGTTGGCCCTCTGAGTGGTGGTAGGGCCCCCAGGGCTGAGCAGCGCAGTGGTCTGCCACTTTGACCCACTATGGCCGTCGGCCGCCTGAATGGGGCTGGGGCCCCCAGGACTGAGCAGCGTGGCGCCCTGCCTCTTTGACCCACTATGGCGGTCGGCCGCCTGAGTGGCTGGTGCGGACCCCCAGGGATGTGCAGCGCGGCTGGCTGCCACTTTTTCCCACTGTGTCGGTGGGCCGCCTGAGTGGAGATGGGCTGCCAGGGCTGAGCAGAGCGGCGGGCTGCCACTTTGACCCACACTGGCGGTCCAACGCCTGAGTGTGTGTGGGGCCCCCAGGGCTGAGCACTGCGGCGGGCTGCCACTTTGACCCACTCTGGCCTTCGGCCGCCTGAGTGGGGGGAGGGCCCCAGGGCTGAGCAGCGCGGCGGGTTGCCACTTTGACCCACTATGGTGGGCGGCCACATGAGTGTGGGGAGGCCCCCAGGGCTGAGGAGCGCTTCGGGTTGCCACTTTGACTCACTCTGGCGGTCGGCCGCCTGAGTGGGGAGAGGGCCCCCAGGGCTGTTCAGCGCGGCGGGCTGCCAGTTTGAGCCACTCTGTTGGTCGGCCGCCTGAGTGGGGGGGAGGGACCAAGGGCTGAGCAGCTTGGCGGGCTGCCAGTTTTTCTCTATCTGGCATTGGGCTGCGGGAGTGGGGGTGGGGCCCGCAGGGCTGAGCAGCGCGGCGGGCTGCCAATTTGATGCACTCTGGCGGTCGGCCGCCTGAGTGGGGGGGAGGAGCCCACGGCTGAGCAGCGCGGCGGGCTGCCACTTTGACCCACTCTGGCGGTCGGCCGCCTGAGTGGGGAGAGGGCCCCCAGGGCTGAGCAGCACGGCGGGCTGCCAGTTTGAGCCACTCTGTTGGTCGGCCGCCTGAGTGGGGAGGAGGGACCAAGGGCTGAGCAGCGCGGCGGGCTGCCAGTTTTTCCCTATCTGGAGTTGGGCCGCTGGAGTGGGGGTGGGGCCCCCAGGGCTGAGCAGCGCGGCGGGCTGCCACTTTTTCCCACTCTGGGGGTCGGCCGCCTGAGTGGGATAGAGGGCCCCCAGGGCTGAGCAGCGCGGCGGGCTGCCAATTTGATGCACTCTGGCGGTCGGCCGCCTGAGTGGGGGGGAGGAGCCCAGGGCTGAGCAGCGCGGCGGGCTGCCACTTTGACCCACTCTGGTGGTCGGCCGCCTGAGTGGGGAGAGGGCCGCCAGGGCTGAGCAGCGCGGCGGGCTGCCAGTTTGAGCCACTCTGGTGGTCGGCCGCCTGAGTGGGGGTGGGGGGAGCCGCCAGGGCTGAGCAGCGTGTCGCCCTGCCTCTTTGCAACACTCTGGCGGTGGGCCGCCTGAGTGGGTGGGGAGGGCCCCCAGGGCTGAGCATCGCGGCTGGCTGCCACTTAGACCCACTCTGGCAGTCGGCCGCCAGGGTGGGGAAAGAGCCCCCAGGGCTGAGCAGCGGGGTGGTCTTCCACTTTGACCCACTATGGCGGTCAGCCACCTGAGTGGGGGGGTGGGCCCCCTGGGCTGAGCAGCGCGGTGGGCTGCCACGTTGACCCACTCTGGCGGTTGGCCCTCTGAGTGGTGGTAGGGCTCCCAGGGCTGAGCAGCGCTGTGGTCTGCCACTTTGACCCACTCTGGCCGTCGGCCGCCTGAGTGGGGCTGTGGCCCCCAGGACTGAGCAGCATGGCGGGCTGCCACCTTGACCCACTCTGGTGGTCGGCCGCCTGTGTGGGGAAAGGAACCCCAGGGCTGAGCAGCGCGACGGGCTGCCACTTTGACCCACTCTGGCGGTCGGCCGCCTGATTGGGGTGAGGGACACCAAGGCTGAGCAGTGCAGCGTGCTGCCACTTTGACCCACTCTGGCGGTCGGCCGCCTAAGTTGGGGGTGGCGCCAGGTCTGAGCATCGCGGCGGGCTGCCACTTTGACCAACTCTGGCGGTCGGGCGCCTGAGTCGGGTGGAGGGGCCCCACAAATGCGCAGCGCGGTGGGCTCCCACTTTGACCCACTCTGGCGGTCGGCCGCCAGTGTGGGGAAAGAGCCCCCAGGGCTGAGCAGCGGGGCAGTCTTCCACTTTGACGCACTATGGCGGTCAGCCACCTGAGTGGGGGGGGGCGGCCCCCTGAGCTGAGCAGTGCGGTTGGTTGCCACTTTGACCCGCTCTGGTGGTCGGCCGCCTGAGTTGGGGGGGGCTGCCAGGGGTGAGCAGCTCGGCGGGCTGCCAGATTTTCCCACTCTGACCATCGGCCGCCTGATAGGGGGTAGGGCCTCGAGGGCTGAGCAGTGCGGCGGGATGCCACTTTGACACACTCGGGGGTCCGCCGCCTGAGTGGGTGGGGAGGGACGCCAGGGCTGAGCAGCGCGGTGGGCTGCCACGTTGACCCACTCTGGCGGTTGGCCCTCTGAGTGGTGGTAGGGCTCCAAGGGCTGAGCAGCGCTGTGGTCTGCCACTTTGACCCACTCTGGCCTTCGCCCGCCCGAGTGGGGCTGTGGCCCCCAGGACTGAGCAGCATGGCGGGCTGCCACCTTGACCCACTCTGGTGGTCGACCGCCTGAGTGGGGAGAGGGCCCCCAGGGCTGAGCAGCGCGGCGGGCTGCCACCTTGACCCACTCTGGCGGTCGGGCGCCTGAGTGGGGAGAGGGCCCCCAGGGCTGAGCAGCACGGCGGGTTGCCAGTTTGAGCCACTCTGTTGGTCGGCCGCCTGAGTGGGGAGGAGGGACCAAGGGCTGAGAAGCGCGGCGGGCTGCCAGTTTTTCCCTATCTGGCGTTGGGCCGCTGGAGTGGGGGTGGGGCCCCCAGGGCTGAGCAGCGCGGCGGGCTGCCACTTTTTCCCACTGTGTCGGTGGGCCACCTGAGTGGGGGGTGGCCGACAGGGCTGAGCAGGGCGGCGTGCTGCCTCTTTGACCCAGCCTGGTGGTCGGCCGCCTGAGTGGGGTGGGGCTGCCAGGGCTGAGCAGAGCGGCGGGCTGCCACTTTGACCCACACTGGCGGTCGGCCGCCTAAGTGGCGGGGAGGGCCCCAGAGCTGAGCATTGTGGCGGCCTTCCACTTTGACACACTCTGGCCGCCGGCCAGCTGAGTCGGTGGGGACTTCCCCCAGGGCTGACCAGCGCGGTGGGCTCCCACTTTGACACACTCTGGCCTTCGGCCGCCTGAGTGGGGGGAGGGCCCAGGGCTGAGCAGCGCGGCGGGTTGCCAATTTGACCCACTATGGTGGGCGGCCGCATGAGTGGGGGGAGGCCCCCAGGGCTGAGGAGCGCGGCAGGTTGCCACTTTGACCCACTCTGGCGGTCGGCCACTTGAGTGAGGGTGGGGCCCCCAGGGCTGAGCAGCGCGGCGGGGTGCCACTTTGACCCACCAAAGCGGTGGGCCTCCTGAGTGGGTGGTGATGGACCCCAGGACTGACCAGCGCGGCGGGCTGCACTTTGACCCACACTGGCCGTCGGCCGCCTGAGTGTGGATAGGGCCCCCAGGGCTGAGCAGCGCGGCGGGCTGCCACTTTGAGCCACTCTGGCGGTCCGTCGCCTGAGTGGGAGTGAGGGGGGCCGCCAGGGCTGAGCAGCGCGGCTGGCTGCCACGTTGAGCCACTCTGGCGGTCCGTCGCCTGAGTGGGGGTGGGGGGGGGCCGCCAGGGCTGAGCAGCGTGGCGGGCTGCCACTTTCACCCACTCTAGCGGTCCCCCGCCTGAGTGGGGGGGAGGGACCAAGGGCTGAGCAGCGCAGCGGGCTGCCAGTTTTTCCCTATCTGGCGTTGGGCCGCTGGAGTAGGGGTGGGGCCCCCAGGGCTGAGCAGCGCGGCGGGCTGCCACTTTTTCCCACTCTGGCGGTCGGCCGCCTGAGTGTGGGGAGGGCCCCAGGGCTGAGCAGCGCGACGGGCTGCCACTTTGACCCACTCTGGCGGTCGGCCGCCTGAGTGGGGAACGGAACCTCAGGGCTCAGCAGCGCGACCGGCTGCCACTTTGACCCACTCTGGCGGTCGGCCGCCTGAGTGGGGTGAGGGACACCAAGGCTGAGCAGCGCAGAGTGCAGCCACTTTGACCCACTCTGGCGCTCGGCCGCCTAAGCTGGGGGTGGCGCCAGGTCTGAGCATCGCGGCGGGCTGCCACTTTGACCCACTCTGGCGGTCGGCTGCCAGTGTGGGGAAAGAGCCCCCAGGGCTGAGCAGCGGGGCGGTCTTCCACTTTGACCCACTATGGTGGTCAGCCACCTGAGTGGGGGGGGGCGGCCCCCTTAGCTGAGCAGTGCGGTTGGTTGCCACTTTGACCCGCTCTGGTGGTCGGCCACCTGAGTTGGGGGGGGCTGCCAGGGGTGAGCAGCTCGGCGGGCTGCCAGATTTTCCAACTCTGACCATCGGCCCCCTGATAGGGGGTAGGGCCTCGAGGGCTGACCAGTGCGGCGGGCTGCACTTTGACCCACACTGGCCGTTTGCCGCCTGAGTGTGGATAGGGCCCCCAGGGCTTAGCAGCGCGGCGGGCTGCCACTTTGAGCCACTCTGGCGGTCCGTCGCCTGAGTGGGGGTGAGGGGGCGCCGCCAGGGCTGAGCAGCGCGGCGGGCTTTCACATTGAGCCACTCTGGCGGTCCGTCGCCTGAGTGGGGGTGGGGGGGGGCCGCCAGGGCTGAGCAGCGCGGCGGGCTGCCACTTTTTCCCACTCTGGGGGTCGTCCGCCTAAGTGGGATAGAGGGCCCCCAGGGCTGAGCAGCGCGGCGGGCTGCCAATTTGATGCACTCTGGCGGTCGGCCGCCTGAGTGGGGGGGAGGACCCCAGGGCTGAGCAGCGCGGCGGGCTGCCACTTTGACCCAACAAAGCGGTCCGCCTCCTGAGTGGGTGGTGATGGACCTCAGGACTGAGCAGCGCGGTGGGCTCCCACTTTGACACACTCTGGGCGACGGCCGCCTGATTTGGGGGGAGGGCCCCAGGGCTGAGCAGCGCGGCCGGCTGCCAATTGGATGCACTCTGGCGGTCGGCCGCCTGAGTGGGGGTGGGGCCCCCAGGGCTGAGCAGCGCGGCGGGCTGCCACTTTGACCCACTCTGGCGGTCGGCCGCCTGAGTCGGGGGGAGTGCCGCCAGGGCTGAGCAGCGTGGTGGTCTTCCACTTTGACCCACTATGGCGGTCAGCCACCTGAGTGGGGGGGTGGGCCCCCTGGGCTGAGCAGCGCGGTGGGCTTCCACGTTGACCCACTCTGGCAGTTGGCCCTCTGAGTGGTGGTAGGGCTCCCAGGGCTGAGCAGACCTGTGGTCTGCCACTTTGACCCACTCTGGCCGTCGGCCGTCTGAGTGGGGCTGTGGCCCCCAGGACTGAGCAGCATGGCGGGCTCCCACCTTGACCCACTCTGGTGGTCGGCCGCCTGTGTGGGGAAACGAACCCCAGGGCTGAGCAGCGCGACGGGCTGCCACTTTGACCCACTCTGGCGGTCGGCCGCCTGAGTGGGGTGAGGGACACCAAGGCTGAGCAGCGCAGCGTGCTGCCACTGTGACCCACTCTGGCGGTCCGCCGCCTGAAGGGGAAAGGGCCCCCAGGGCTGAGCATCGCGGCGGGCTGCCACTTTGACCCACTCTGGCGGTCGGCTGCCAGTGTGGGGAAAGAGCCCCCGGGGCTGAGCAGCGGGGCGGTCTTCCACTTTGACCCACTATGGCGGTCAGCCACCTGAGTGGGGGGGGCGGCCCCCTGAGCAGAGCAGTGCGGTTGGTTGCCACTTTGACCCGCTCTGGTGGTCGGCCGCCTGAGTTGGGGGGGGCTGCCAGGGGTGAGCAGCTCGGCGGGCTGCCAGATTTTCCCACTCTGACCATCGGCCGCCTGATAGGGGGTAGGGCCTCGAGGGCTGAGCAGTGCGGCGGGATGCCACTTTGACACACTCGGGGGTCCGCCGCCTGAGTGGGTGGGGAGGGACCCAGGGCTGAGCAGCGCGGTGGGCTGCCACGTTGACCCACTCTGGTGGTTGGCCCTCTGAGTGGTGGTAGGGCCTCCAGGCCTGAGCAGCGCAGTTTTCTGCCATTTTGACCCACTCTGGCCGTCGGCCGCCTGAGTGGGGCTGTGGCCTCCAGGACTGAGCAGCGTGGCGGGCTGCCACTTTTTCCCACTGTGTCGGTGGGCCGCCTGAGTGGGGGGTGGCCGACAGGGCTGAGCAGGGCGGCGTGCTGCCTCTTTGACCCAGCCTGGTGGTCGGCCGCCTGAGTGGGGTGGGGCTGCCAGGGCTGAGCAGAGCGGCGGGCTGCCACTTTGACCCACACTGGCGGTCGGCCGCCTAAGTGGCGGGGAGGGCCCCAGAGCTGAGCATTGTGGCGGCCTTCCACTTTGACACACTCTGGCCGCCGGCCAGCTGAGTCGGTGGGGACTTCCCCCAGGGCTGACCAGCGCGGTGGGCTCCCACTTTGACACACTCTGGCCTTCGGCCGCCTGAGTGGGGGGAGGGCCCAGGGCTGAGCAGCGCGGCGGGTTGCCAATTTGACCCACTATGGTGGGCGGCCGCATGAGTGGGGGGAGGCCCCCAGGGCTGAGGAGCGCGGCAGGTTGCCACTTTGACCCACTCTGGCGGTCGGCCACTTGAGTGAGGGTGGGGCCCCCAGGGCTGAGCAGCGCGGCGGGGTGCCACTTTGACCCACCAAAGCGGTGGGCCTCCTGAGTGGGTGGTGATGGACCCCAGGACTGACCAGCGCGGCGGGCTGCACTTTGACCCACACTGGCCGTCGGCCGCCTGAGTGTGGATAGGGCCCCCAGGGCTGAGCAGCGCGGCGGGCTGCCACTTTGAGCCACTCTGGCGGTCCGTCGCCTGAGTGGGAGTGAGGGGGGCCGCCAGGGCTGAGCAGCGCGGCTGGCTGCCACGTTGAGCCACTCTGGCGGTCCGTCGCCTGAGTGGGGGTGGGGGGGGGCCGCCAGGGCTGAGCAGCGTGGCGGGCTGCCACTTTCACCCACTCTAGCGGTCCCCCGCCTGAGTGGGGGGGAGGGACCAAGGGCTGAGCAGCGCAGCGGGCTGCCAGTTTTTCCCTATCTGGCGTTGGGCCGCTGGAGTAGGGGTGGGGCCCCCAGGGCTGAGCAGCGCGGCGGGCTGCCACTTTTTCCCACTCTGGCGGTCGGCCGCCTGAGTGTGGGGAGGGCCCCAGGGCTGAGCAGCGCGACGGGCTGCCACTTTGACCCACTCTGGCGGTCGGCCGCCTGAGTGGGGAACGGAACCTCAGGGCTCAGCAGCGCGACCGGCTGCCACTTTGACCCACTCTGGCGGTCGGCCGCCTGAGTGGGGTGAGGGACACCAAGGCTGAGCAGCGCAGAGTGCAGCCACTTTGACCCACTCTGGCGCTCGGCCGCCTAAGCTGGGGGTGGCGCCAGGTCTGAGCATCGCGGCGGGCTGCCACTTTGACCCACTCTGGCGGTCGGCTGCCAGTGTGGGGAAAGAGCCCCCAGGGCTGAGCAGCGGGGCGGTCTTCCACTTTGACCCACTATGGTGGTCAGCCACCTGAGTGGGGGGGGGCGGCCCCCTTAGCTGAGCAGTGCGGTTGGTTGCCACTTTGACCCGCTCTGGTGGTCGGCCACCTGAGTTGGGGGGGGCTGCCAGGGGTGAGCAGCTCGGCGGGCTGCCAGATTTTCCAACTCTGACCATCGGCCCCCTGATAGGGGGTAGGGCCTCGAGGGCTGACCAGTGCGGCGGGCTGCACTTTGACCCACACTGGCCGTTTGCCGCCTGAGTGTGGATAGGGCCCCCAGGGCTTAGCAGCGCGGCGGGCTGCCACTTTGAGCCACTCTGGCGGTCCGTCGCCTGAGTGGGGGTGAGGGGGCGCCGCCAGGGCTGAGCAGCGCGGCGGGCTTTCACATTGAGCCACTCTGGCGGTCCGTCGCCTGAGTGGGGGTGGGGGGGGGGCCGCCAGGGCTGAGCAGCGCGGCGGGCTGCCACTTTTTCCCACTCTGGGGGTCGTCCGCCTAAGTGGGATAGAGGGCCCCCAGGGCTGAGCAGCGCGGCGGGCTGCCAATTTGATGCACTCTGGCGGTCGGCCGCCTGAGTGGGGGGGAGGACCCCAGGGCTGAGCAGCGCGGCGGGCTGCCACTTTGACCCAACAAAGCGGTCCGCCTCCTGAGTGGGTGGTGATGGACCTCAGGACTGAGCAGCGCGGTGGGCTCCCACTTTGACACACTCTGGGCGACGGCCGCCTGATTTGGGGGGAGGGCCCCAGGGCTGAGCAGCGCGGCCGGCTGCCAATTGGATGCACTCTGGCGGTCGGCCGCCTGAGTGGGGGTGGGGCCCCCAGGGCTGAGCAGCGCGGCGGGCTGCCACTTTGACCCACTCTGGCGGTCGGCCGCCTGAGTCGGGGGGAGTGCCGCCAGGGCTGAGCAGCGTGGTGGTCTTCCACTTTGACCCACTATGGCGGTCAGCCACCTGAGTGGGGGGGTGGGCCCCCTGGGCTGAGCAGCGCGGTGGGCTTCCACGTTGACCCACTCTGGCAGTTGGCCCTCTGAGTGGTGGTAGGGCTCCCAGGGCTGAGCAGACCTGTGGTCTGCCACTTTGACCCACTCTGGCCGTCGGCCGTCTGAGTGGGGCTGTGGCCCCCAGGACTGAGCAGCATGGCGGGCTCCCACCTTGACCCACTCTGGTGGTCGGCCGCCTGTGTGGGGAAACGAACCCCAGGGCTGAGCAGCGCGACGGGCTGCCACTTTGACCCACTCTGGCGGTCGGCCGCCTGAGTGGGGTGAGGGACACCAAGGCTGAGCAGCGCAGCGTGCTGCCACTGTGACCCACTCTGGCGGTCCGCCGCCTGAAGGGGAAAGGGCCCCCAGGGCTGAGCATCGCGGCGGGCTGCCACTTTGACCCACTCTGGCGGTCGGCTGCCAGTGTGGGGAAAGAGCCCCCGGGGCTGAGCAGCGGGGCGGTCTTCCACTTTGACCCACTATGGCGGTCAGCCACCTGAGTGGGGGGGGCGGCCCCCTGAGCAGAGCAGTGCGGTTGGTTGCCACTTTGACCCGCTCTGGTGGTCGGCCGCCTGAGTTGGGGGGGGCTGCCAGGGGTGAGCAGCTCGGCGGGCTGCCAGATTTTCCCACTCTGACCATCGGCCGCCTGATAGGGGGTAGGGCCTCGAGGGCTGAGCAGTGCGGCGGGATGCCACTTTGACACACTCGGGGGTCCGCCGCCTGAGTGGGTGGGGAGGGACCCAGGGCTGAGCAGCGCGGTGGGCTGCCACGTTGACCCACTCTGGTGGTTGGCCCTCTGAGTGGTGGTAGGGCCTCCAGGCCTGAGCAGCGCAGTTTTCTGCCATTTTGACCCACTCTGGCCGTCGGCCGCCTGAGTGGGGCTGTGGCCTCCAGGACTGAGCAGCGTGGCGGGCTGCCACTTTTTCCCACTGTGTCGGTGGGCCGCCTGAGTGGGGGGTGGCCGACAGGGCTGAGCAGGGCGGCGTGCTGCCTCTTTGACCCAGCCTGGTGGTCGGCCGCCTGAGTGGGGTGGGGCTGCCAGGGCTGAGCAGAGCGGCGGGCTGCCACTTTGACCCACACTGGCGGTCGGCCGCCTAAGTGGCGGGGAGGGCCCCAGAGCTGAGCATTGTGGCGGCCTTCCACTTTGACACACTCTGGCCGCCGGCCAGCTGAGTCGGTGGGGACTTCCCCCAGGGCTGACCAGCGCGGTGGGCTCCCACTTTGACACACTCTGGGCGACGGCCGCCTGATTAGGGGGTGGGGCCCCCAGGGCTGAGCAGCCTGGCGGGCTGCCACTTTGACCCACTCTGGCCTTCGGCCGCCTGAGTGGGGGGAGGGCCCAGGGCTGAGCAGCGCGGCGGGTTGCCACTTTGACCCACTATGGTGGGCGGCCGCATGAGTGGGGGGAGGCCCCCAGGGCTGAGGAGCGCTTCGGGTTGCCACGTTGACCCACTCTGGCGGTCGGGCGCCTGAGTGGGGTGGAGGGGCCCCAGGACTGTGCAGCGCGGCGGGCTGCCACTTTGACCCACTCTGGCGGTCGGCCGCCAGGGTGGGGAAAGAGCCCCCAGGGCTGAGCAGCGGGGCGGTCTTCCACTTTGACCCACTATGGTGGTCGGCCGCCTGAGTGGGAGTGGGGGAGGCCGCCAGGGCTGAGCAGCACAGCGGGCTGCCACTTTGGCCCACTCTGGCGGTCGGCCGCCTGAGTGGGGCTGCGGCCCCCAGGACTGAGCAGCGTGGCGCCCTGCCTCTTTGACCCACTATGGCGGTCGGCAACCTGAGTGGGGTGGGGGACCCCAGGGCTGAGCAGTGCGGCGGGCTGCCAATTTGACCCAGTCTGGCGGTCGGCCGCCAGGGTGGGGAAAGAGCCCCCAGGGCTGAGCAGCGGGGCGGTCTTCCACTTTTACCCAGTATGGCGGTCAGCCACCTGAGTGGGGGGGGGCGGCCCCCAGGACTGAGCAGCGCGGCGGGCTCCCACTTTGACACACTCTGGGCGACGGCCGCCTGATTTGGGGGGAGGGCCCCAGGGCTGAGCAGCGCGGCAGGCTGCCAATTTTTCCTACTCAGGCGGTGGGTCGCCTGAGTGGGGGTGGGGTCCCCAGGGATGAGCAGCGCGGCGGGCTTCCACTTTGACACACTCTGGGCGACGGCCGCCTGAGTGGGGGGGAGTGACGCCAGGGCTGAGCAGCGTGGTGGTCTGCCACTTTGAACCACTCTGGCGGTCGGCCGCCTGAGTGGGGAGAGGGCCCCCCGGGCTGAGCAGCGCGGTGGGCTGCCACGTTGACCCACTCTGGCCGTTGGCCCTCTGAGTGGGGCTGTGGCCCCCAGGACTGAGCAGCGTGGCGGGCCGCCACTTTGACCCACTCTGGCGGTCGGCAACCTCAGTGGGGGGAGAGCCCCAGGGCTGAGCAGCGCGGCGGGCTGCCAATTTTTCCTATTCTGGCGGTGGACCGCCTGAGTGGGGGTGGGGCCCCCAGGGCTGAGCAGCAAGGCGGTCTGCCAATTTACGCACTCTGGCGGTCTGCCACCTCAGTGGGGGAAGGGCCCCCAGGGCTGAGCATCGTGGCGGGCTGCCACTTTGACTCACTCTGGCGGTCGGGAGCCTGAGTGGGGTGGAGGGGCCCCAGAACTGAGCAGCGCGGCGGGCTGACACTTTGAGCCACTCTGGCGGTCGGCCGCCTGGGTGGGGAAAGAGCCCCCAGGGCTGAGCAGCGTGGCGGTCTTCCACTTTTACCCACTATGGCGGTCAGCCACCTGAGTGGGGGGGGCCCGCCCCCAGGACTGAGCAGCGCGGCGGGCTGCCACTTTGACCCACTCTGGGGGTCCGCCGCCTGAGTGGGTGGGGAGGGCCTCCAGGGCTGAGCAGCGCGGTGGGCTGCCACGTTGACCCACTCTGGCCGTTGGCCCTCTCAGTGGTGGTAGGGCCCGCTGGGCTGAGCGGCGCAGTGGTCTGCCACTTTGACCCACTCTGGCCGTCGGCCGCCTGAGTGGGGCTGTGGCCCCCAGGACTGAGCAGCGTGGCGGGCCGCCACTTTGACCCACTCTGGCGGTCGGCCGCCTGTGTGGGGTGAGGGACACCAAGGCTGAGCAGCGCGGCGGGCTGCCACTTTGACCTACTCTGGCGGTCGGCAGCCTGAGTGGGGGGAGGGCCCCAGGGCTGAGCAGCGCGGCGGGCTGCCAATTTTTCCTACTCTGCCGCTGTACCGCCTGAGTGGGGGTGGGACCCCCAGGGCTGAGCAGCACGGCGGTCTGCCACTTTTACGCACTCTGGCGGTCTGCCACCTGAGTGGGGTGAGGGACCCCAGGGCTGAGCAGCACGGCGGGCTGCCACGTTGACCCACTCTGGTAGTCGGGGGCCTAAGCTGGGGGTGGCGCCAGGGCTGAGCATCGCGGCGGGCTGCCACTTTGACCCACTCTGGCGGTCGGCCGCCTGAGTGGGGGAGAGGGCCCCAGTGCTGAGCAGCATGGCGGACTCCAACTTTGACCCACTCTGGCGTCGGCCGCCTGAGTGTGGGGAGGGCCCCATGGCTGAGCATCGCGGCGGGCTGCCACTTTGACCCACTCTGGCGGTCGGCCGCCTGAGTGGGGAGAGGGCCCCCAGGTCTGACCAGCGCGGCCGGCTGCCTCTATGAGCAACTGTGGCGGTCGGCCGCCCACTACGTGGGGCGCCCCCAGGGCTGAGCTGTGTGGCGGGCTGCCATTTTGACCCACTCTGGCCGTCCGACGCCTGAGTGGGTGGGGTGGCCTCCAGGGCTGAGCAGCGCTGCGGGCTGCCACTTTGACCCAGTCTGGTGATCAGCAAGCTGAGTCAGGGTGGGGCACTCAAGGCTGAGCTGCGCGGCGGGCTGCCACTTTTACGCACTCTGGCGGTCTGCCACCTGAGTGGGGGTAGGGCCCCCAGGGCTGAGCATCGCGGCGGGCTGCCACTTTGACGCACTCTGGCGGTCGGCCGCCTGAGTATGGTGAGGGACACCAAGGCTGAGCCGCGCGGCGGGCTGCCACTTTGACCCACTATGGGGGTCCGCCGCCTGAGTGGGTGGGGAGGGCCCCCAGGGCTGAGCAGCGCGGTGGGCTGCCACGTTGACCCACTCTGGCGGTTGGCCCTCTGTGTGGTGGTAGGGCACCCAGGGCTGAGCTGCGCAGTGGTCTGCCACTTTGACCCACTCTGGCCGTCGGCCGCCTGAGTGGGGCTGTGGCCCCCAGGACTGAGCAGCGTGGCGGGCTGCCACTTTGACCCACTCTGGCGGTCGGCCGCCTGAGTGGGGGGAGGGCCTCAGGGCTGAGCAGCGCGGCGGGTTGCCACTTTGACCCACTATGGTGGGCGGCCGCATGAGTGGGGGGAGGCCCCCAGAACCTAGCAGCGCGGCGGGCTGCCAATTTTTCCTACTCTGGCGGTGGACCGCCTGAGTGGGGGTGGGGCCCCCAGGGCTGAGCAGCAAGGCGGTCTGCCACTTTTACACACTCTTGCAGTCTGCCACCTCAGTGGGGGAAGGGCCCCCAGGGCTGAGCATCGCAGTGGGCTGCCACTTGGACCCACTCTGGCGGTCGGCCGCTAAGCTGGGGGTGGCGCCAGGGCTGAGCATCGCGGCGGGCTGCCACTTTGACCCACTCAGGCGGTCGGGCGCCTGAGTAGGGTGGAGGGGCCCCAGAATTGAGCAGCGCAGCGGCTGCCACTTTGACCCACTCTGGCGGTCGGCCGCCAGGGTGGGGAAAGAGCCCCCAGGGCTGAGCAGCGGGGCGGTCTTCCACTTTGACCCACTATGGCGGTCAGGCACCTGAGTTGGGGGGGGGCGGACCCCAGAGCTGAGCAGTGCGGTGGGTTGCCACTTTGACCCGCTCTGGCCGATGGCCGCCTGAGTGGGGCTGTGGCCCCCAGGACTGAGCAGCGTGGCGGGCTGCCACTTTGAACCACTCTGGCGGTCGGCAACCTGAGTGGGGTGAGGGACCCCAGGGCTGAGCAGCACGGCGGGCTGCCACGTTGACCCACTCTGGTAGTCGGGGGCCTAAGCTGGGTGTGGCGCCAGGGCTGAGCATTTTGGCGGGCTGCCACTTTGACCCACTCTAGCGGTCGGGCGCCTGAGTGGGGTGGAGGGGCCCCAGGACTGAGCAGCGCGGCGGGCTGCCACTTTGACCCACTCTGGCGGTCGGCCGCCAGGGTGGGGAAAGAGCCCCCAGGGCTGAGCAGCGTGGCGGTCTTCCACTTTGACCCACTATGTCGGTTGGCCACCTGATTGGGGGGGGTGCGGCCTCCAGATCTGAGCAGTGCGGCGGGTTGCCACTTTGACCCACTCTTGGGGTCCGCCGCCTTAGTGGGTGGGGAGGGCCCCCAGGGCTGAGCAGCGCGGTGGGCTGCCACGTTGACCCACTCTGGTGGTTGGCCCTCTGAGAGGTGGTAGGGCCCCCAGGGCTGAGCAGCGCAGTGGTCTGCCACTTTGACCCACTCTGGCCGTCGGCCGCCTGAGTGGGGCTGTGGCCCCCAGGACTGAGCATCGTGGCGGGCCGCCACTTTGACCCACTCTGGCGGTCGGCAACCTGAGTGGGGTGAGGGACCCCAGGGCTGAGCAGCACGGCGGGCTGCCACGTTGACCCACTCTGGTGGTCGGCCGCCTAAGCTTGGTGTGGCGCCAGGGCTGAGCTTCGCGGCGGGCTGCCACTTTGACCCACTCTGGCGGTCGGCCGCCTGAGTGGGGCTGGGTCCCCCAGGACTGAGCAGCGTGGCGCCCTGCCTCTTTGACCCACTATGGCGGTCGGCCGCCTGAGTGGCTGAGGAGGACCCCCAGGGATGTGCAGCGCGGCGGGCTGCCACTTTTTGTCTCATATTGAATTAATTCTCAAAAAAAATAATTAGTGCTCTCACAAGCAAAATGAGCTATTTTCTAGTCA
This sequence comes from Equus asinus, assembly GCF_041296235.1. NCBI lineage: Eukaryota > Metazoa > Chordata > Mammalia > Perissodactyla > Equidae > Equus > Equus asinus. Next base: position 61,723,314 of record NC_091794.1, read on the forward strand.
TAAAATATTCCTTTTTAGTTAGATTTGAACAATAATTTTTTACAATAAATAATGATAAATTATGCTGTCTGTTCTTTATATGTAGATTTTTATCTGTACTAGTCACAATGTACATGCACATATATCACTATCTTGTAATCCCATTTCCTTAATATATATGAAACATGCTATGTATTTTATATATTTTCAGTATTATCTCTAAAATCACATGAATTTCAACGCCTTTGGATCAATTGCAAAAGGTTTCTTATCCTTGTTAATAAAATCTTTAACTTTTAAAAACATTATTTTGGAACTTTAACTTTGAAAATATGTAATATTAGAATGCTCTTACTATGTGAGGCTTATGCTTTTGTATCCGGTGTTGCCTAGAAAAGTGCTTCACTTCAAAGGCATCGTGGAACCATATTCCCCCAGTACTTAAAATATCATGCGGGCAAAGTAGCTTTAGGTCCCAAAGTGTCTATCTTCTCTCTTAAATCTTCTCAGTCTGAATTCTTTACTTCTGTTTTCATTCAATACCTTTCGTGTTTTGACTAATTTGTCTCAAACTCTCGTCCTTTTTATCAGCTCCTCTAAAGTTTTTCCAGACTAATTCTTTACTGTCCTTCTGTAATATTTGACACACATCACAACCGATACATTAGTCCAAATGTATTTCATGCTAAACAAACAAAATCATAAAAAAACCAAAGACTTCTTTTCCCCAAATTTTCCCTTTAGCTAGTGTCCACTTTCTTAAATCCTCTTCTCATCTCCACTTCGTAAGACCGTATAATGTGTTATACATGTATGTAAAACTATTTAAATAGCCATTATTTTCTTCACCAAACACTTTTACTTTAAGTTTTGTCACATATCTAATTAGGCTCATCCATCAGCTAATTATACTCCAGAAGAGGAAAAAGAAAAACTGTTGGTTAAATTGGTGCACCTAACATAACAAGTTTCACCCCTTGGTGAATTAAAAATAGTGCGTCAGCAATAAATAACAATTGACTAACCATTGTTGCATAATTCAAAAATTTTAGTGTTTTATTCACATATCTTTATAATAATTGTCTTACTGATCTTCAGTAAGTACGTTTTCATTTTGAAAGGCAGGACATTAAGAAAAAAAGTGAAAATGCCAAATGAAAGAAAGAAACTTTCCTAAAGCCATTAAGAAGATGTATTCACAGTGAATTACTAAACTTTAATTTTAAACACTAGTGAATCTGAAATTGCTACTTTTATGATCGGATCCTTGCAGGTTTCTATTTCCAGTGACAGCTATACTTCAGTAATCACATAACTATTTGCTTCTGCCATAAAGCTCTTGCTTAGCCATGGTCACACGCTGTTTCAATTTTCTAGCACAAAATCAGATATAATGTTTCTGTTCAGTCATTTACAATACTCTTTTTAAGGACCATAAGAATTGGAAAGTAATAGGATTAAAAAGGGTGAACCCAAGGCATAGTTTTTTTTATTAAATAAAAATAGTTTGAAACAGTTTTAAATCCATTTTCTTTATTATTCAGTCTTTTAAAGTTAACTGGCAATATTTCTACACTTGATAGCATAATTGAAGCAATCGTTGAATTATTAAGTGATTATATCTGCAGAATATTTTCTGTTTATCTGTCATATTTTAATAACCTTCTAAATAGCAATATGAAACACTAGCCATCTTTTATTTGTGAATATGTTAAACGTTCATGCAAAACCCAATATTATTTAATTTAGGAAGAAATTAAAATGTGTGCATTTGTTTTAATTTTGGAAAACTGGCTCAAATAAGTAAGTGAAATGAAATAATCTTTAGAAAAACCGTTACATGAAAAGTGTAATTTGAGAAACTGATACATACATAGATATGGAGATATTTACAAATAAAATGATTTACCGAATGCACTTATTACAAATCAGCCAAGTATATAAGACACAACCTATGATGTAGAAGAGTGAAAGAAAAATACCAGAAGAGTTCATGCAAACCCTAGGTTATTCTGGGACCGAGATCCTTCCTGATGGCCCCAAAAAAGACATAGGGGTACAAGTTATGCCGTGCGCTGCTGGTCCAGTCCAGCTGAAAGTTCATTTCTTTGTACGCACACCTTTGACAATCTCTTGACCTCCGTACCCAGGTTAGTTTAATGTTTCCCCTGACTGTTTGCCTCTTACTTTTCTTTTCGCCTTTTTAGTCTCCATTTTACTTCCATCACATCTTTTTTTTTTTAAACTCACTTCCACCTCCTAGATTCTCATAGCTGTTTGCGCTCCTGCCAATGGAGAGTTCTCTTCCCTCAATTGGTACTAGTACCTGTCTTCTTTGCTGATTAACAAGTCCACTATTTGGCTTTCCATAGATTTTTCCTCCTTATCTACCATTCTCTGTCACCCTGATAAGAAATAAATCTTGAGCCTTGTGTGAATGGCAAAACAGTAAAAATCTCGAAATACTAGGAAAGATTTGGCTTTGGACTGTTCCAAATCTTAACCTGGTCTAGATGATACATTTTCAATAGTCTGTTCTGTTTCCATTTGTTTCTCCCTTCTTCTTTCAATTTTTAAATTTTGAATCATTATTTTTTAGCACATAAAGAGTGCCCCTGAATTTCTTCAACTCACAGCTTGCTAATAATTATTGATACCTGTTGGGCAACACCAACTAACTGCATGAATTTATGTCATTACATTCTGTTGTCAAACTGTATATTAATAGGAAGTGAGTATATTTTTATGAATATTATTTGAAAGATTATGACAGATATTTAAGTAAATCAGCTCATTGTCTTATAAAAGAATATTGTAAAATTCATGGAAACTCAGAGGATGAGAACAACTTTGACCTTAGTTTGATGAGAAGCCCATGAAAGTTTTCATTGACGAGGAAGGAAAGAACCCAAACTTACAAGATGGATAATAATTTGGCAATAGTTAGCACAAATTATTTAGGGCCATTTCGGAAAGCTGAAATAATATGGACATTGACTTTGGTAGCGAGCTTGAAGCAGTCTGGGAAACATCTGGTTCATTTTTTATTAAATTCTATTGCCAATGCTGGGGATATTGAAATGTTAAACTAGTTTAATAGATTTTGGCAAGAATTTCCAGGGAGTTGCCTTGTTTTTCCATTAATTAGGATGCACTCCATAAAGAAAACTTAATAGAAAAAAATTCTAGTGCATGATAATGAATATAATAATACTCTTGTTAGTAAAATAGAAATAACGATGAGTGTAGTTGGAAAAAAAATCACAAGAAGCCAGAAGAGGAGTTTCATTTCTGTCATGGTCTTCATGAAGTCATTGACCATTCTAGGGCTTCCGTTTCTTCAACTCTAAAATTGAGATGATAGTGTCAATAAGTTCTGATTACTTTACAGATACGTGATAAGGATGAAAAGGTCACATATTAATAACACTTTCTATGTAAATCTACTAAAAACAATAAAACACTATGTGGAAGGAATGAGTTTCAATGGCCTAGACCCAGTATGTGAAGCACAGAGAATACTAATCTTTCTTTCTTCTAGTGGGTCAGTACTAAAGGTTTTCCACAAATGAATAAAAGTGAAAGGATATAATATATAAATGAATAAAAATATGAACAGATGATTCAAAACCAAGAAATAAAATGGGGATTTTAAAAACTAGATATTTAACATCATTTACCACTGGAGAAATAAAAATTAAGGCACAGGTTTCTTTTTTCACCTACTGAATAAGAAAAATCAGTAATGTTGAACATAACACTAGCAAGAGTGTAGAAAACTAAAGACATCGCTTACAAAAAGCGTTAATCAATAAAAAGTCTTTGCATGGCAATCCAAAATTTAAACTCATATACTTTTCAAGCCAGCAATTCCACCATTTAAGTAATTGCACAAGAAACTGTGGACTGCCCTCTGGAATTTGGGCTAGATTCAGAAGTGGGAGGATTTCTTTCTTTCTTTTAAGCTTTTAATATGTGTATGTATCAATCTTGTAACAAAATGATATTTTCAATTAGAAAAAAAGCTAATGTGTTATAAATATCCGAAATTACTGTAATGCAAATATTTTTTTGTTTTGTTTTCCTCTTCTTAATAGAACATATGTGGGCCATTCTATGTCTTTTATTTGATCTAATTCACTACATGGTTGCTTTCCCTATGAGTTCAGTCCCACTAAATTGAGCTACATGGATAATCATCTTTCTTCCTACTTTTATTAGTGGTCATTTTGAACCACACTATTGGTTTTGATGAATTCTGCCTAAAAGGGAAATAATTCTAGCACTAAGTTTAATTCACATACCCCTACTCCCCTCTCAAGGGGGAAACTACCACAGTTTCTGACAAGAAACAATCATAAATGATAGTATCATTTGGCTTAATTATCATGACTGTTGCATGCTGTGATGCAAATTGGAGATATCAATTTTAGCACCATGCTGAGTTTATCTTTATTGATTCTTTACATCTAAAGGTGAATCCAGACATCAATGCATCTGTAGATCAATGGAAACATAATTTATCAGTTGCATCTGATATCTTACTTAAAAAGCATTTATAATTTGGCAAATAATTCTAATGACCATCCTTTACTAGCTTCACTGTGGACTCTCTGAAATCTAATTTAAATCATTGCACACTAATTTGCTTTCCTCTAATTTAGTGGGTATTTTGCTTGTTCTTTTTTAAACTGTTTAATAGAGATAACCCATTTTATATTCCTATTTTCTTTCAATTTATAGAGGTTTCTCCATATATTTTCATCCTAGCAATGAGCAAGACAAGAAAGCCACCCTTATTGAATAGAGAAGCTGGGGACATTGTATAGTTGAAAGGATTATATAACTTTTGTTATGTGTTATTATTATAAGGCTTGAACACAGATTTTGTGTTTTCATGTCAATATTTTATCTGATGCAACACAGTTATCTATATACTTTGAAGGCAGTGTGTTTGTTCAGAAATTTTAAGACAGATATATTAAGGGTCAATCTATATTAAGGACATATAATAGATTCTGTCAGTGCCTAGTACATGTTCCTTTTGTCCTGATTACTTCTGGGTACATTGACTGGAATTCCAACTGGTGGCAGCTGCATCCCTTTGCTTGAAGGCTTTTTTCTAGCAGCTGGAATCCAATTTATCCATACAAGTGGCAAGCTGTGAAGTTAACACCACACTACTCAGCCATGACTGATAAGAGTAGGTGAATAAACACTCTGGCTTCTTTGGGTGACATAACTGAAGGGTGTGTTCTATAGAGGCTTTTCAAGTTCCCTGTGTCCTTAAATTTTTGTTGCACCCAGTGGTAAACCAATTAGTAATATAACTTTATTGAAGATACTCTCCCTTCCCCTAATCACAATCTCACTCTTGTGTCAGGGTTTCCAGGGACTGTCTCTGAATTAAACTATTCATACTTTTTTTTTTAAATGAAGGCATTGAGTTTTAGACCGTTTTTCATTCAGTTGTCGGAAAATTAATATGATTCAAGGAGACTAAGGATTCTAAGAGTGAAATATTAGTGACTTGCAGATGGTAAAAAAGATAAGACACAGTGGAGATAAACAGAGATGACCCAATTAATCAGTCCAGCATTTTACATCTTTACAATTTATTGAGGGGGCCTGCCAGGTGGTGTAGTGGTTAAGTTCATGTACTCTGCTTCTGAGGTCCTGGGTTCATGGCTTTGAATCCCAGGTGTGAACCTACACACTACTCATCACACCACGCTGTGGTGCGGTCCCATATCGAAAATAGAGGAAGACTGGCACTGATGTTAGCTCAGGGACAATCTTCCTCACCAAAACAAACAAGCAAACAAACAAACAAAAACTTACAGTATAATTCTGCTGCAAAGAGGACCAGATCATGACCTCAGGAGGAAGAACCTATTGCTTCACACTTCATTTCACATGATTACCAGGGCTCCATAATTCCTCATTATTTTCCCTTTGTGATGTCATGTGGAGGAATGGGAAAAAAGATTTTAGTGGAGTCTTTGGAGAAAATGGAGACGAGGAGAATGCTGAGATTACCAAGAAAGTGGCACAAGGCATATGCAGCATTCCGACCTAGTCATGGTCCTTAAAAAGGCCATTTTGTTAGGGTGAGACTTCATTTAAACCATATTTGAAATGTACCATTTTCCACATTAGGTAGTTTGCAGTGTTAAAGCTGATATTTCCTTGCAGAGATACTTTTAGATGATTGGTTGGAATTCTTTATATGGTACAGGCTTTTGTTCCCTGCCACCGTCACCATTTCATTCCTGTACATTCATCTCATTGAGGTATATGTTACCAGATTTTAAATATCACTGGGAGAAAAATGTTAAACTATGACTCTATCCTTACCTCCACAAATATTTCCACTTGTTTAAACAAAATTAACTTTCTTCATTCCTCTGATTAAGGAAGCAAGGGAAAACACTCAATTATGACAATTTAGTAGAAAGACAACACAAAGTAACATTCAAGAATCTGAAATCCTCTGATCATGTTTCAGTTATAGAACTAAGTTTGGGAAACACTGCATTCCAAGAATTTCAAGAAGAAGGGATATTGAAGATTCTTCTAAGCAACTATATTTCTCCCAAAAGAGTAAAAACGAAACCATCTGAAAAACACAAATTGCTGCAAGAACAGATTGCTCTGCACTTTTCTGTAGAGAGGTCCATCTCCACCCGGGGCTGTTCATCTGAATCCCCACTGAGATGAAAGCAAAGTGATGTCTAATAGTGTTCCCAGTAGCCTAGAGTCCAGAACGTCTGTCAGGAGCTACAGGAGGCAATGAAAGCCTAATAATATCCTGCTCTATAGTCTTTTCAGACTGTTAAACGTCTCATTTTTCAAGAGTCAAGAACCTTGCTTAAGGTTTATCTGATAGCCTTTCTCATTGGGCACAGTGTGCAAATAGTAATATATTTCCATGGACTATAACAGAACAGCAACAAACTGTTTAGTAAAAGCCTTTGTAAATTAAAATTTCAAATGTCATTTGTCAGGTAATCTAAAAATAAGTGTTAGAGCGTGGTTAGTACAAAGTCCTCAACACAACTAGATAGCCTAAAGATGGGTATCTCTACCATCTGTAGTTTGTGACACAAGAGGTCGCCTAAGGAAAAACTAATGTGCTGAAGATCTTAGGTTCCGCTGGTCCCCCAAAATAAGACTGTGATACCTTTGATTAAGAGGAGGACGCTCTCTTGGTTCTTCAACCTTTAATCTAGAAGGGTTGGATTACGGATTATGTAGATCTTTAAAAAAAAGTACATAGATGACTAAAAATTAAGGTGAGGGAATAAAATGTATTTCTGCATAAATTAATAAACAAAATATTCAAGAAGAAAGAGGAAAGAAAAAAGACACCTGCTTCAGTAGAAAGGGAACAAAACTATGAGAGAAAGGATAGCAATCAAACAATTGAAAAACTAATTGTTTTACAGCAGATATCACACCTTCTCAACGATCGATGTAGGAAGGCTATTAAAGAGAGAAAGGACAGAATCTGGTAAAAGAGCCACTCATTTCTGTAAGCATTTAAGAAAAACCTGGGCAAACAGGATAATTTTCACTAGCTCCTGAGAAAAACATCCTTTATCCATACAAGATAACAGAGGATACTTTTCTGTTTCTCTATATACAGGGAAAGTACTTAGTAATTATAAAGAAGCCTTGTCTTTTTCAATATTTGATAATTATATTCAGTTTCAAGGAATGAATGTAACTTGTATCCTCATCATTTAGTGAAATTAGATAACACTACTTAAGGCTTTAAGTGAAAAAATACATAACTACAGGAAATTGAAAAAGAATCCTTTACTGAAGTGAGGAGGTTGACTTATAGTGTAGTATATTACAGATTTAGCAAATCAAATCTGTTCTCCTTTCTGAATATGCAATCAATTCCGTATCTTTATTTCATTTACTCATTACACAGGGCCATTTCATTTCTTTCTCTGCTTTTCCTGGTATGCTTTTCCTAGAGATATTGACATGGCTTTTTTTCTCTTTTCAGTTTTCTGGTTAAATTTCGCCTCCTCATAGACGCCCTTGCTTAATACTCCATCTAAAATAGGACCTCATCTCTTCTTTAACCCTTTGCCTAATTCTATTTTTTTTTTTTGCAGCACAAACTGTTTTCTACTGTTTGATAAAATTTTAATTGTTAATAATATATATAATTGTACACATATATATAGTAAAGATTATATGTATATACATATAATACATTGTATTCCCTGTTTTGTAAACTGCTTGTTTCACATATTGGGGGTAGTTTTCACTTCATTTTGTTACATTTGCTTATTGAATATCTATATATGGCAGGCAATTTTCTAAACCTATTCAAACATTCATTCATTTATTCAATGATTCATTTATTTTTTCAATACGGTTTCATCGCTTACTAAGCACCAGCCTTATTATGTGCTTTGGGAATACAGCAGTGAGCACAAGCAGCAAAGTCTCTGCCATCACTGTGTCATAGTATAGACAATGGGTTGGCAAACATTTTCTGTAAAGGGCTAGATAGTAAATGTTTTAGGTTTTGTGGTCTAGTTGGTCTCTGCTGCACTGTCAATTCTGCTGTTGTAGCACGATTGCAGCCAAAAAAAAAAAAAAAAAAAAAAACACCACATCAATGAGTGAGCATGGCTGTGGTCCCATAAAACATTACTTACAGAAACAGATGGAGGGTTGAATCTGGTCCACAAGCCAATGACTAGACTATACATATTTAGGTGCATGTATATATGCATATATGTATATATGTGTCCACATATACACACACTCCATGATAGATGCTGCAATAGATTCTCCAGCAAGTGGGAGAAGGAGAGAAGAGAGCATAGTCAGGGCACATAAGGAACACAGGGTTGAAGCCAGAGAGTTAGAAAGAGCCAGATCTTAAAGAGATTTGAATGATATGCTCAGAGGTTTTTATTTTATTTGTAGGCAAAAAGGAGAAGTAGAAGGTTTCTAATGAGCATGACAAGAGATGAAATTTGTGTTTTACTGTAGAGAAGAGAGTATGGAACGAAGTGGAAGAAACCATTGGGAAGGACTTGAGTTTATAGTCCATTCAAATAGTCCGTCTAGGTTGAACAGAATTGCAATTGGATCTAGAATAGTGATGGCTGAGGAAAAGTGTAAGGAAGGGCTTCCAGAGAACATCGAAGCTGCCTAACACCTTTGTACACGTAAGGCAATAGGGAGAAAAAGGGGCAAAAATAGCAGTGGGGGTGGGAGGGCTGGAAAGCCTTCAGTAGTCACAGAACTTTATTCTTTTTCCTTCCCTTCTCCCTTGTAGGGAATGCCAAGCAAATCCAACTCTCTCTCTCTTCTCTGTGTCTGTCTATTTTTTTGGTCTGCCCTAAGGCAGGAGGCCAGAACAACTTCAGAGTTGAAACAGGAAAATCTGAGCTTTAATGTTCCTCCTGTATTTAGAAACACCACTATTAAATCCACCGGCACTTTTCTGTTTGATGTATTCCTTTTTTGTTTTGGTAGAAACAAGGGTCAAATTGTTTTATTCATGTGGATCCACATTTGTCTTTTTTCCTGAATTTGCTCAGGATTTATGTATTTCAACAGTAAACTTCAGAATAAGACCCACTTTAAAACTTAGATGCAAAATTCAGTAGGGTATACAGTGCATAAATAAATGTTTACAAGTCCAAATGAAGTACAGGCTCCTTTGTAAATCTCATATTGGGTTCAAAAATAAGTTTAGAAGTTATTTGACATTTGTGATAACTTAATATGTTATTTTTGGGGCCCTAATATGATTTTGGGACTCTCATTTTGGCTTTCCGGTTACTCAACAATCCCTGCTGTGTGCTACCGTTGAGCAGTTACCTCCTCAGTTACGGCTGCTTAGGGTGGGAGAGCTTGTTTTGTTCTAGTTGCTCCATCACAGCTGGCAGAGGTAGTTCCTAAAATGTATTTATTCAAACCATTTTTAAAAAGTGAAATTTTTCCTAAACTACATAAATTAATATTCGAATTTTCTTTCCAAATTCGCTGTATGTGTGCTGTAACTAGCGTTTTTCAAATAATCATAGGTTCTACACATATATCATTATGATATTTATGTAAGTACAGTTAGAAAAAGAAATGAAAGAGCAAACTAAACTACTGTATAAAACTTCATTATATGCGTCTGTTAACAATTTACCTATTTCCTTCGGATGGAATTTTGGATTGTTTAAAACAGATTGAATTACAAAATCTGCTACTAGGCTCTTTCCTGTGCATGTCCATTTGCGCATGTGAACAAGTATTTCTCCAGTGTATATTCAGGAATTACTGAGTCATAAGATATGGACATTTAAATTTCTATTAGATCATTTAAAATTACTCCTTAAAGTAGCTGTCCCAATTTACATTCCCACTAAAAACGAGTGTATACATCCTCTGTGCCTTAGGTTAATGCTGGGTTAATAGCGTTTTCCTTTTATTCTAGGGCCAAATTTATTCCTATTCTAATTTAAATGTTTTACAATGTATAGTTATATGATTTTAGTCATTAGCCTTAAATTTGTAACATATATTTTTAACCAAGTCTGAAATTATTCATATCTTTAGTCTAGTCCTGAATAAGACAAGCTACTAATAGATTTTTACTTTCATCTGAAAAGCTCATTCCTAAATTCCAAGATATTTTGTCTCGAACTTTAATTATAACTGCATTTAAATATAAAATTACTGTTATTATCTTATCACAATCATATTTTTTAGTCTGGCCAAAATGTCCTATTGATTTACTTTTCCATTATAGCTACACAGTTTGAATTAGTTTTTTTTCTTTGAAGTACATACATTATTTACCACTTTCCCCTACATATCTGGAGTTGCAACGTTCATTCATTTAACTGATCTAATAGTAGTAAAATATCTGGAAAGTTACATATGTTTTTATTTTTAAATTCTTTTAGGTTGATGGATTAATTCATTGGATGTAAAGGTCTTGTTTCAATTTTTCCATAGAATTTTGAGGTTATTATGCTTTGAAGTTTACCATCTAATATTGTTAATAATTTGTCTTCTCTTGACTTATAATTCTTTCTTTTTTCTTAATGTACTTCAATTTTAAAGAAATGTGTATCGATGTTAACCTTTAAAAGTAAGTCTTCTCAACATTCAGTGCTGTTTTTCCTTCTGAGGACTCATTCCTTTCTATTTCAATAAAATTCTGTGGTAATACCTTCTTCAACAAGAACAAACCAATTCTTCCCCATAATATTGCAGTAGCACCTAAATGAATAGTGAAAGCTAAAAAAGAAAAAATAATTTACTTAATCCAGAATTTTTCTCATCCAAGAAATAGGCACAATTTTAGTTTATGCATGTACTTGATAATTATTACATACTATAATAGCAGAAGTTTCATTTCAAAGTTTGACATGTATTTAGCATTTGGTGGTAAGAATACAATGTCGTAAAATTTTTAAAGGATAGGAAAAATGGCAAAATTAAGTTATTAGAGTGTCTTACCTTGGGTTTATTCCAGAAATCAGAATCTAAGCCTACAGTTTGGATGCAGGTAATCTGTTTTGGGAATTGACCCCAAAGACCAGGAGTGGAGAACGTGGGAAGAATGAATAGGGAAGAAAGGAACACCAACATAAAGGTGAATAATGAGTTAGTTACGTCTGTGGAAAATGGGGATCAGTGTTGCTGGGAATAGCATAAGGAAAGTTTTATTATGCATTTTCAGAATTGTTCATTTGAGACACAAATGAGAGCATATGTATCTATTGGCTTTTGCTGCTCACTAATCAAATGTTGGCCCAGAGTTGTTATCACATACTTCCTATTTCCAAGTTTGTGCATGCAAATATTTCCCCAGTTTGGACAGTTGAATGAATTCAACAGACACCACAGAGCATACCCAAGTAGAGCTTCTTTTTCAAGGCAAATGATATGGTCCAGCAAAAGTTAAGAGTTCAGTCAAGTGTCGGAGGTCCCAGAGACTTTCCTTGCACAAGCTTCCCAGTGTCCCACATTTATACACGTGGACCGTGCTCTCTCTCCTGCTCATACCACCGACCTCTGTGTGAGGAATCTTGGCTTTGGGAGACTCAAAGCAGAAGTTCCTCATGACAGTTTTATATATGCTTCTAGCCACTTAATCAATAAAAGCTGACTTAATGAGTAGGCCATTGGTAAACCATCAGTAAAGAACTGATTTGGGGATCACCAGGAGAGTTTCAACTTTCAACTACACTTCATAGGTCTTGTCCTATCTTAGTCAAGAGTCAAAAACCAGGGGCTGGCCCCGTGGCCGAGTGGTTAAGTTCGCACGCTCCGCTGCAGGCGGCCCAGTGTTTCGTTGGTTCGAATCCTGGGCGCGGACATGGCACTGCTCATCAAACCACGCTGAGGCAGCATCCCACATGCCACAATTAGGTGGACCCACAACGAAGAATATACAACTATGTAATGGCGGGGGGCTTTGGGGAGAAAAAGGAAAAAAATAAAATCTTTAAAAAAAAAAAGTCAAAAACCAGACATCTGATATAGAGAGAAAGATTTTTCAAGCCAGCTGTAAATCAACTCTCCATGTGCCAGATGGTCGATCAGATTCCTACAGACATCTGTGTGTAAGAGGGAGAGGATGTTGAAGACATAAAGCAAAATGTATGGGATGTAGCTAAGCAAGGTGTTTTAGGATAAACCTTCAAGTGATACCTGTCACAGCAATGGTGAGCACAAAAGCGTGGGAGAAAATGTGTAGGTAAGGCATGAAAGATACCCAACAAAGAAAAAGTGTGCAATGCCATTTATTGGATGAGGCTGTTAGACTATATTACTTGTGTTTTTTCCTTCTTTTTAACTTTTTAATGAAGTTATGATAGTTTACAACCTTGTGAAATTTCAGTTGTACGTTATTGTTTGTCAGTTGTGTTGTAGGTGCACCCCTTCACCCTTTGTGCCCACCCCCCAGCCCCACTTTGCCCTGGTAGCCACTAATCTGTTCTCTTTGTCTACATGTTTAACTTCCACAAGTGAGTGGAGTCATATAGAGATTGTCTTTCTCTACTTGGCTTATTTCACTTAACATAATACCCTCAAGGTCCATCCATGTTGTTGTAAATGGGACGATTTTATCCTTTTTTATGGCTGAGTAGTATTCCATTATATATATATATATATATATATATATAAAACATGCCTTCTTTATCCAATCATCAGTTGATGGGCACTTAGGTTGCTTCCACATCTTGTCTATTGTAAATAATGGTGCAATGAACATAGGGGTGCATGGGACTTTTGGAATTGCTGATTTCAAGTTCTTTGGATAGATACCCAGTAGTGGGATGGCTGGATCATATGGTACTTCTATTTTTAATTTTTTGGGAAATCTCCATACTGTTTTCCATAGTGGCTGCACCAGTTTGCATTCCCACCAGCAGTGTACGAGGGTTCCTTTTCCTCCACAACCTCTCCAACATTTATTACTCTTTGTTTTGGTTATTTTTGCCATTCTAATGGGTGTAAGGTGATATCTTAGTGTAGTTTTGATTTGCATTTCCCTGATGATCAGTGATGATGAGCATCTTTTCATGTGCCCATTGACCACTCATATATCTTCTTTGGAGAAATGTCTGTTCATGTCCCCTGCCCATTTTTTGATCAGGTTGTTTGATTTTTTGTTGTTGACTTGTGTGAGTTATTTGTATATTATGGAGATTAACCGTTTGTTGGATATATCACTTGCAAATATTTTTTCCCAATTACTGGCTTGTTTTCTGGTTTCAATCCTGTTTTCCCTTGCCTTGAAGAAGCTCTTTAGTCTGATGAAGTCCCATTTGTTTATTCTTTCTATTGTTTCCCTTGTTTGAGAAGACATGGTGTACAAAAAGATCCTTTTAGTACTGATGTCAAAGAGTGTACTATCTATATTTTCTTCCAGAAGCCTTATGTTTTCAGGTTTTACCTTTAGGTCTTTGATCCATTTTGAGTTTATTTTGGTGAATGGTGAGAAAGAATGGTCAATTTTCATTCTTTTACTTCTGGCTGTCCAGTTTTCCCAGCACCATTTGTTGAATAGACTTTCTTTTCTCCATTGTATGCCCTCAGCTCCTTTGTCGAAGATTAGCTGTCCATAGATGTTTGGTTTTATTTCTGGGCTTTTGATTCTATTCCATGGATCTGTGTGACTGTTTTTGTACCAGTACAATGCTGTTTTGATTACTGTAGCTTTGTAGTATGTTTTGAAGTCAGGGATTGTGATGCCTCCAACTTTGTTCGTTTTTCTCAGGATTGCTTTAGCAATTCAGGGTCTTTTGTTGCCCCGTATGAATTGTAGGATTATTTGCTCTATTTCTGTAAAGAATGTCATTAGGATTCTGATCAGAATTGCATTGAATCTGTAGATTGCTTTAGGTAGTATGGACATTTTAACTATGTTTATTCTTCTAATCCATGTGCATGGAATGTCTTTCCATCTCTTTATGTCATCATAAATTTCTTTCAGGAAAGTCTTGTAGTTTTCATTGTATAGGTCTTTCACTTCCTTGGTTAAATTCACCCCAAGGTATTTTATTCTTTTTGTTGCGATTGTGAATGGAATTGTGTTCTTGAGTTCTTTTTCTGTTAGCTCGTTATTAGAGTATAGAAATGCCACTGATTTATGTAAGTTGATTTTATATCCTGCAACTTTCCTCTAGTTGTTGATTATTTCTAATAGTTTTCCAATAGATTCTTTGGGGTTTTCTATATATAAGATCATGTCATCTGCAAACAGGAAGAGTTTCACTTCTTCACTCCCTATTTGGATTCCTTTTATTCCTTTCTCTTGCCTAATTGCTCTCACCAAAACCTCCAGTACTATGTTGAATAAGAGTGGTTATAGAGGGTACTGTTGTCTCGTTCCTATTTTCAGGGGGATGGCGTTCAGTTTTTGCCCATTGAGTATGATGTTGGCTGTGGGTTTCTCATATATGGCCTTTATTATGTTGAGGTAGTTCCCTTCTATGCCAATTTTGTTCAGAGTTTTTATCATAAATGACTGTTGGATCTTGTCAAATGCTTTCTCTGCATCTATTGAGATTAGCATGTGGATTTTATTCCTCAATTCGTTGATGCGGTGTATCATGTTGATTGATTTGCAGATGTTGAACCATCTCTGTGACCTTGGTATGAATCCCACGTGATAGTGATGTATGATCCTTTTGATGCATTGCTGAATTCGGGTTGTCAAAATTTTGTTGAGAATTCTGCATCTATATTCATCAGCAATATTGGCCTGTAGTTTTCCTTTTTTGTGCTGTCCTTGTCAGGCTTTGGTATCAGAGTGATGTTGGCCTCATAGAACATGTTGGGAAGTGTTCCATCCTCCCTAATTTTTTGGAATAGCTTGAAAAGTATAGGTATTAAATCTTCTCTGAAAGTTTTGTAGAATTCCCCAGGAAAGCCTTCCGGTCCTGGAGTTTTATTCGTTGGGATGCTTTTGATTGCTGTTTCAATCTCTTTCCTTGTGATTAGTCTGTTGAGATTGTCTGTTTTTTCTTGACTTAGCTTTGGGACGTTGTAAGAGTCTAAGAATTTATCCATTTCCTCCAGGTTATTCATTTTGTTAGCATATAGTTTTTTGTAGTATTCGCTTATAATCCATTGTATTTCTGTGGAGTCTGTTGTTATTTCTCGTCTTTAATTTCTGATTTTGTTTATTTGAGCTTTCTCTCTTTTTTTTTCTTTGTAAGTCTGGCTAGGGGTTTGTCAACTTTTTTGATCTTGTTGAAGAACCAGCTCTTTGTTTCATTGATCTTTTCTACTGTCTTTTTTGTTTCAATAGCGTTTATTCCTGCTCTGATTTTTATTATTTCTCTCTGTCTACTGACCTTGGGCTTTGTTTGTTCTTGTTTTTCTAATTCAGTTAGGTGTAATTTGAGATTGCTTATTTGGGATTTTTCTTGTTTGTTAAGGTGTGCCTGTATTGCAATGAATTTCCCTCTTAATACAGTTTTTGCTGCATCCCATATGAGTATGGCATGTTATTATTTTCATTTGTCTCCAGGTATTTTTTGATTTCTTCTTTAATTTCTTCAATGATCTGTTGCTTGTTCAATAGCATATTGTTTGGTCTCCACATCTTTGTCCCTTTCTCAGTTTTTTTCTTGTAATTAATTTCTAGCTTTATAGCATTACGATCTGAGAAGATGCTTGCTATTATTTCAATTTTTTTTTAATTTATAGAGGTTTACCTTGTTTCCCAAAATATGATCTATCTTTGAGAATGTTCCATGCACACTTCAGAAGAATGTGTATTCTTCTGTTTTTGGATGGAGTGTTCTATATATGTCTACTAAGTCCAACTGTTTTAGCTTTTCACTTAATTCCACTGTTTCCTTGTTTATTTTCTGTCTAGATAATCTGTCTGATTATGTGAGTGGGTGTTGAGGTCCCCTACTATTATTGTGTTATTTTTGATTATCTTCTTTTAGGTTTGTTAATGGTTGCTTTATGAACTTTGGTGCTCCTGTATTGGGTGCATAGATATTTATAGTCATTATTTCTTCTTGATGTAGTACCCCTTTGATCATTACATATTACCCCTCTTTCTCTCTCTTTACCTGCCTCATCTTGAAATCTGCTTTGTGTGATATGAGTACTGTGACACCTGCTTTCTCTTTTCTTACATTAGCTTGCATATCATCTTCTACCCCTTCACTCAGAGCCTGTATTTGTCATTGGAGCTGATATGTGTCTCCTGGAGGCAGCAAATTGTTGGATCTTGTTCTCTAATCCATCTTGTCACTGTGTCTCTTTATTGGAGAGTTCAATCCGTTGACATTGAGGTTGATTATTGATGTATGAGGGCTTAATGCTGTCATTCTGTCACTCGTTTTCCTGATTTTCCTCTACTTCCTTTGTTTCTCGTCCTGTATGTTTTAGTCTACCCATTGATTTCTGCAGTTTCTTATGCTGTATTTTTTGTTTTGTCCTTGTTTATTTTTTGTGTCTCTGTTCTGATTTTAGTTTAGTGGCTACCTGAAGATTGTACTCAGAATCTCATGCATACCATCGTCCATTTTCTGATGGCCTCTTATTTCCTTAGTCTAAACTGATTCAGTCCCTTTCCTCCTCCCCTCCTAAATTATTATTTTAATATCTTATTCCAACTTTTGTTGTGAGTTTGTAGTTAAAGTGACAAGATTGTCTTTGTTTTTGGTGTTTTCCTCCCCTTTATCCTAATGCTATAGTTGAATATTTGCTATCCTATTCTGATTCTATTTGTCTATTTACTCCTTACTCTGTGTTTTGTGACCCCTTTCTCCCTTTTGGTCTTTTGTCAGCTATGGGAGCCTTCTTGAGGATTTCTTGTGTGTGTGGTGGGGGGGTATCGTGGCTATGAAGTCCCTTAGCTTTTGTTTGTCTGGGAAAAATGTAATTTCTCCCTCATATCTGAAGGATATTTTTGCTGGATTAGAGTATTCTTGGCTGAAGATTTTTATCTTTTAAAGTTTTGAATATATAATTCCATTCTCTCCTAGCTTGTAAGATTTCTGCAGAGAAATCCGCTGAAAGTCTGACAAGGGTTCCTTTGTAGGTTATTTTCTTCTGCCTCCTGCCCTGAGTATTCTTTCTTTGTCATTCATTTTTGATAGTTTTACTACTACATTCCTTACAGTAGGCCTTTTTACTTTGACAAATCTAGGAGATCTGAAAGTTTCTTCTACACACATTTCTCTCTCATTCCCTATATTTTAGAAGTTCTCTGCTATTATTTCTTTGAGCACACTTTCTGTTCCATTCTCCTTCTCTTTACCTTCTGCGGTACCTATAATTCTTATGTTGCATTTCCTCATTGAGTTGGAAATTTATTGGAGACTTTCTTCATTTCTTTTTAGTTTCAGTTCTCTCTCCTCCTCTGTCTGGAGCAATTCAACATGTCTATCTTCAATCATGCTTATTTGCTCCTCTATGGTGTCCACACGAGCATTTTGGGAATCCATATTTTGTTTTATCTCTTTCATTATGTTTTTCATCTTTACTATTTCTGATTGATTCTTCTTTATAATTTCAATCTCTTTTGTGAAGTAGCTCCTGAAGTCGTTGAATTGTTTCTCTATGTTCTCTTTTACCTTATTGAGTTTTTTTGACAGCTATTCTGAAGTCATTGTTGTTTAGTTTACTTATTTCTGCATCCCCCAGACTGAATTCTGCATGCTTGTCATTTTCTATCTGGTCTGCAGATGTGATGAATTGCCTGATGCTGGAAGTATGGGTTTTTCCCATTGTGATATTATTTGGTTGCAGTTACAGCCTATCGCCACTGGATGGGGGTCTAGAGCCACATATTCTGAGCCCTCTGCCTTCAAGATGGTGCGGCACAGCACAGGTTCCGGGGAGTGTTTCCTCTAGCGCACAGTGCGGGTTTCCTGATCAGCTCTCACTATCTGGTCTCCTGGGGTCTTGGCTTGATGAGGTCACCCCATGCAAAAGCTTTCACCCAGTTAGAGAGCTTCCCTCTAGGCTGCAAGGGCACTAGGGAGTCTTGGGTGATCCTGCAGATGCACAACCTCTCCCCTACTCCTTCCCTCATGGAGCCTCCTGTGGCAGTGACCCCATTCTTTAGGGAAGGAAGCGAAATTCTCTCTTACCCCATTCCAGCTCCTCCAAGGGTGGGCTCCAGCCTCTCCACTCTCTGTCATTTGGCTGCTGTGACTCTCTGAGGGTTCCTTTGGTGTTAGGATATTTCCTTTTAGAATATGGTTGCTCCTTTTTGTTGTATGTTGGAGG
The DNA here is from genome assembly GCF_041296235.1 of Equus asinus. NCBI lineage: Eukaryota > Metazoa > Chordata > Mammalia > Perissodactyla > Equidae > Equus > Equus asinus. The sequence continues at coordinate 61,742,046 of NC_091794.1, forward strand.
GAAGGGAGTCCCTGGCAATCTCACTCCACCATGACACTGATGTCACTTCTGGATCTATATTACTTGTATTTAATACCTAAAAACTGAGTATTTGATTATAGGTAGTCTTTCAGTTATCTTATAGAAACAGATCTGCAAATGGTAAGTGTCATATCTTGTCAATATTGCTATGGCACTTCTAAGTACTCTGGGGAAATTTGTTTGTTTTTCATTTGGGAGAGAGTCATAGTACCACTCTGAACCAAAGTAATATTAATAACATCGATCAGAAGAATATATTTGTTTTCTTTATGTCTGGTTCACTGTTTGAAGGAATAATCATTAACTGATTATAACATATTTATAAAATTATTTAGTCCCACAGGTATAGAAGTTGGCAGTTAGTAATAGAAATATTCCTTCAAGGGAAAATCATAATGAATAATAGTTTTTATGTTTCTTTGGAGACTTAATTCTAACAACATTTACCATTTTTAAGCATACAAGATAGTTCCAAAATATAATGAGTGGCAAGGAAAGATCAGAAATATTTCTTTTACAGCAAAATACTGTTTAATATTTTAAAAACCTACACTTGTTAAACAATTTGAGGATTGTCAGAAGATGTTCAGCAGAACTGAGTGACTCTGAATTGGAAACAATATCTAGAGGCTCTAAAATCTTTCACAAAATGTAGAAGAGTGATTCGGATCAACTTGTACAGATTAGAGATGCTAGGAATTTCTAGAAAAAGTGATGCCCTTTTATTTAGAGATAGTGGTAGGATTCATAGAACTTCACTTTTAAATATAGTCTAGAGATTTCTTTTCTTGATTCGCACAATTCATCCTCTCCACATAGAGAAAGTAAATGTTCTTATCCATAAAGTACACAGTCATGCATGAAGTTGACATGATCTGTGTCTCATTCTTTCCTTTTGGGAAAATTATGTGCTAGAAGAAATAAATATTACAGAGTTATACAAGTTAAAATTGGAATATAATTGTGAATAAACAAATTATTGCATGTGAGTTTACAAAGAAAAAAGAAAGTTATTTTCTGTAAAGCTCAAATCTCTCTTACAATCAGCCTATTGTTCCATATAGGATCAATTTTGAGAGCTACAACAAATTATACAAATGTATACAAAAGCACAAATATATATTTAGGATAATCAGAAATAACTATTAAAGGACACAAAATGATAAGCACAAACATATACAATTTTTTTTGAGGAAGATTAGCCCTGAGCTAACATCTGCTGTCAATACTCCTCTTTTTGCTAAGGAAGATTGGCCATGAGCTAACATCTGTGCCCATCTTCCTCTATTTTATATGTGAGGCGCCTGCCACAGCATGGCTTGATAAGCTGTGCATAGGTCTGCACCCAGGATCCAAACTAGCAAACCCAGGCTGCCAAACTGGAGTGCACAAACTTAACCACTACACCACCAGGTTGGCCTCAAACATACACAATTTTTATTAAAAAATTTAAAAAACACAAAGCAAATTTTATATAGGAGGAAATATAAGTGACCAACAAATAGAAGAAACCATGCTCAAATACAATAGATGCTAAGGAAATACAAATTAAAGCTGAAATAAGGTAGGGTTTGAAACCAAACATATTGTCCAAATTAAAAATCTGAAATGCAAAGTCTCAATAAAATGGTTTAACCAAAGTAATTCTGATGCATAATCTGCATAAGACCATAAATTGATATAACTGCCTTGTAACGACATTATCCAGTATATTTGAGTATTTTCATTATCTACCATTTAGCTGTTCAAATATGTGTTAGTCTGGATCCTCCAAAAGCCGACATCAAGGCACGATTTAGCATGGAAGAATGTTATTAGGGCAAGTGCCTAGTGAGAGAAAACAGGAAGTCCTTGAGCCAACCTTGACCGTCTGAGGAATCCCATCTCTCTCAGAAACAAGCTTTCCTGAATATCTCTACTGTACTCCATCATTGGCTGGGAGCCATGGTCTCCAAATAAAAAGGGGGACAGATTTTCAAGAGCAGCTGTTTCGTCAATTACGTTCTTTGTATTTGGAGCTCTACAGAGTATTTTAATGCCTACCACAGTTCACCACTTGGGCCACACAAATCTTTCTCCAGACAGGTTCATGGTATAATCCCTCCATGGTTTCCATGTGACTTTTTGCCTGAATGAGTTTAGTGGTCTGAATTATAGCTTCCATCACTTCAGCTGACCTCTGCGCTACAATTGGTACTCATCATCTCCTCCAACCACTATCCATTCTAATTTCCCTTTACCCTAAACTACCACTTAGGTAGGTCAAATGGTGCTGTGTCCCAAACCTCCATATTCATCTCCTGCTCAGGTCAGGTTGCCACACAGGTCCATTAGCAGTTAAAATGGGTCACAAGAACATCAAGAGGTATCTAGTTGGATTATTTGAGTTGCGCACATATTTCTTCCTGTCCCCATTGTGTAAAAGCAGCCCTACCATACACTCTGCCAGGATGGTGACTCTTCTTTTCATCTGCCAGTACCTGGGCACAGAGTTCAAAATGTCTTGGTAGCAGCTATAACAGGTAATTCACTGATATCCTTTTTTGTCTCCTGGCAAGTGTGTACCCTTCTGTGGGGACCAGTACTTCTGAATCTTCAGATCCCAGATTTGTGGAAATGGAGAGCACCATTCCCCATCTGAATCACTGGAAGTGATGGCAATGGGAGCCCCTCCTACTTCACCTCTAGGGTCATAGAACCATACACCATTTCCTTTGAGAACATAGCACCATATTGAGGTTTCTGGCTGATGCAGTACATGATCTGACTAGTGATCCCATTGTTATTTGCCCATCTGTGCATGTCATTCTTCATGAAGTAGGATTCCAGGCTAGAGGTTATGCAGTGGGGGATTCACTGCTTGTGTACCTGGCATTACATAAGCCCCAGAGATTGTACCTGAAACCTCCTCTAACACTGCTAAAAATATCAGACACAGAGCTGCAATCAGGTCTACTATTTAGTTAAGTCTGGGTGGTGTATATACTTTTCCCCATGATTCATCTGATTTTTCCAAAAGGCAGACTGGTGAATTAAATGGAAATATGCTAGGAACCATCCCTCCTGGGATTTTTTATTTTACTTTATTTTTGTTTTACATTTATTTATTTATTTTTTATTGAGGTCTCATTGGCTTATAACATATTATATATTTCAGGTGGACATCATTATATTTCAATTTTTGTATAGACTGCATCATGTTCACTACCTAAAGTGTAGTTGTCATCCATCATCTTACACAAGTGCCCCTTTACCCATTTTGTCCTACCCCCACCCTGCCCCTTTACCATCTGGTAACCACCAATCTGTTGTCTCTATCTACATGTTTGTTTACCTTCCACATATGAGTGAAGTCATATCGCCATTGTCTTTCTCCATTTGACTTATTTTGCTTAGCATAGTACCCTCAAGGTCTATCCACGTTGTCACAAATGGCAAGATTTCATCTTTTATATGGCTGAGTAGTATTCTGCTGTATATAAATATACCACACCTTCTTTATCCATTCTTCTGTGGATGGGAATTTAGGCTGCTTCCAAGTGTTGGCTATTGTGGATAATATTGCAATGAACATAGGTGTGCATGCATCTTCTTTAACCAGTGTTTTCATGTTCTTCCAATAAATACCCAGAAGTGCAATAGCTGGTATTTCTATTTTTAATTTTTTGAGAAATCTCCATACTGTGTTCCAGAGTTGTTGCACCAATTTCAATTCCCCCCAGCAGCAGCATTTTTAAAGAGTCAACCTCAATTTAAGTTTATTAAGATATTTTCTCATGATTATTATGTAATTAAGGATTTGGGGGAAGAATACTAGAGAGATGAGATACTTTCCTCAACACATCAAATCAGTGGAACATGATGTCAATATGGCTTATGATTCATGATATTAATCTTGGTTGCTTGGATAAAGTGATAGCTGCCAAGTTGCTCTTACAGTAAAATTACTATTTTTCTTTTTCCAAACACTATTGTAACTTAGTTGCTAAAATAAGCCTACACTAAAGGGAAAGGAAATTAAACTCCGTATCTCAGAGGGAAGAGTATCAAAGAATCTGTGGACATTCATTACAACAATCACAGTACTTAATAAATAATTTGGAGGAGATACCTTGAAGCTATGCAAATATTCTGCTTAGCCTTGAAGTTTAGCATGCTAATTTTATCATTAACTGTGGATGTTGTGTACAACAGTTATTATTGTGGTGTTACTGGTGATTTTCTACTTTCCACATTCCTTCTACATTTACTATTTGGAATTCTGCTAGGAAGATTTGTTTTTTTCTCCCCTATTTATTTATTTAATTACTCATTTATATAATACTGTAATATCTTTATACTACTGCATAGCAAAAAACTACAAATTTAGCAGATTAATACAACACACATTTATTAGCCCTCAGTTATGTAGATAATATCTCTGGCAATGTCCAGTCAGGGGATCGCAAGGGTGAAGTCAAGGTGTCAACCAGGCTAAATTCTCTGGAAACTTGAGAGAAAAATAATCATTTCTAAGCTCACTCCTCTTGTTAAGAGAATCCAGTTCCTGTGGTTGTAAGATGGAGGGCCCGCTTTCTTTGCTGGATGTCAGATGAAGGCTATTTTCAACTAGTGACCACTCTCAGATCCTATTGACATGACCCTCAGTAGGCAATTCACAGCATGAATGTTTGCTTTCTTCTGGACAGATGGAGGGCCTCTCAGACTTACTCTTCAATGGCCAGTGATTGAGAACTCTGTGCTCTAAAGATGCTCATGTGATTATGTCAGGGCTGTTTGGGTAATCTCCCTTTCTTAAGGTCAATTTTATCATATAACGTAGCCTGGTCATGGGAAGGATATCCATTACAGTCACTGTCCTGGAAATTATGCAAGATGTATACACCAGAAGGACTGAAAATCTTGGGGAGGATCTTATATCTTGCCTACAACAGAATGAACTCATGGGTATTTATTTTACGCTTTGGACTAAAATCCAATACTATCATCATTTATTTCGTTGCTGTACTTGTACCAGTTTTGGTCATTGAAAGTTCTTTCAGGTTGCGTGTCACATTCTTTTGACATACCCACAACCATTTATTTGTTTACCACTCCTTTACTTTATGACACTGCAAGAAGCTTCAGGCTCACCTTGTATATCCCTTGAACAGCATTAGAATATGCCTCTATGTGACTTGGTTCCTTCTACTGGAGAATTATTTTTAAGAAAACAAGATCATGGTGGTGTGCTTATTGCTACTGAGGTGTTCTTGCTTCTAAGACCTCTCAGATGGAAGAGTAAGAAAATATTTGTGTGCAGACTAACTCATGTATCTATCTAACGATCTATCTATCTATCTATCTATCTGCCTATCTACCTACTTACCTATCTATCATCTGTCAATCACATATCTGTGTATCCATCTGTATCTATCTTAAGCTAAACATGAGTTCATGTTGATGACTCCAAGCCAGAAAGAGAGCTCTCACCAGGAACCAAATCTGCCAGCACTTGATGTTGGACTTCTCAGCCTTCAGAACTATGAGAAAAGACTTATGTTGTTTATGCCACCCAGTCTATGGTATTTTGTTTATGGCAGCCTAAGCTAAGACAGATTTTGAACATCTTTTCACATGCTTAGTATTTATTTGCGTATCTTCTTTGATAGGTTGTCTGTTTATATTGTTTGCCAAGTTTTTAATTGGATTTTTTCTCATTCATCAATTTTAAGGATTCTTGGTATATTTTAATATGATTTTTTGTCAGATATTTATTTTTCAAGTAATTTCTTTCTTTCTCTGGCTTGTCTTTTCATTCCATTCATGACTTTGTACAAAGTAGAAACTTTTAATTTGAATAAAGTCCAAATTATCAATTTTTTCTTTGATCGATAATGTTTTTGGTGTTGAATCTAAAAGTTAATCACCAAACCTAAAGCCAATTAGATTTTCTCCTTTGTTTTCTTCTAATTGTGTTATAGTTTTAAATTTTGGGTGCAAATCTATGAAAATTTTGAGTTAAATTTTGTGTAAAATGTGAGCCTGTGTAGAGCTTCATGTGTTTTAATACATGAGCTTCCAAATGTTCTAGGCCAATATACTTAAAAGACTATCCTTTCTCCGTTGAATTGGCATCACACTCTGAACTAAAATCAGTTAACTGTGTTTGTGTGTATCTATTTCTGTGCTCTCTATCCTGTTCCACAAACCTATAGGTCTGTTCTTTGCCAGTACATTGCCTCAATTACTGTAGATGTTTAGTAATTCTATTATTCAGGTAGTGTGAATCCTCAGGCTGTGCTCTTTTTTTTTTTTTTTTTTAGAATTATCCTGGCTATTCTAGTTCCTTTGGATTTTCATATTAATATTAGAACAACTCATCAATATATATAACTAGCTACCTGGGATTTTGATTGGAATTGCTTTGAATTTATAGAATAAATTGGGAGGAATTGATATCTTAACAAAACTGAATCTTTCAATCCATAAACGTGGATATCTCTTCATTTACTTAAATATTCTTTTATTTCTTACATCAGTGCTTTGTAGTTTCCCATATACAGAGCCCATACATAATTTGTTAGGTTAAAACCTAGCAAATGAAATGGCTTTCATTTGAAATGAAATAAGAATTTCATTTTTTTGTTGTTGCTATACAAATAGTAATCCTTTTTAAATTTAAATTTTCATTGTTCATGCTGGTAGATAAGAAAGCAATTGACTTTTGTATATTGACCCTATACTTTTCTCCCTTGTGATATTCACTATCAATTCCAGGAGACTTTTTGAGATTTTCTATGCAGACAGCCATGCCATCTGGGAATAAAGAGTTTTATTTCTTCCTTTCCAATATGTATACATTTTAGTTCGTTTTCTTGTTTCATTTATGCACTCACCAGAACTTCCAGTAGGATTTTGAATAATTGTGGTAAGATAAGACCTCCTAGTCTTGTTCTTGATCTCAAGAGAAAAACATTCAACTTCCCACCATTAAGTGTGATGTTAGCTGTAGGCTTTTTGTACATGTTCTTTATCAAATTGAGGATGTTTCCCATTCTACTTTTCTGAGAGTTTATAGCACGCATAAGAATTGGATTTTGTTCATGCTTTTTCTGCATCACTTGAGATTACCATATTATTTTTCTTGTTTACTCTGCTGATATAGTGGGTTATACTGCTCAATTTTCAAATGTTGAACTAGCCTTGCCTAGCTGTAATAAATGCCACTTGGTTGTGGTGTACAAGTCTCTTTAAACTTTGTTAGATTTGGTTGGCATCTATGTTCATGAGAGATATTGGTCTGTAGTTTTCTGTTCTTGAAGTCACTTTATTTGTTTTGATAGTAAAGTAATACTGGCCTCAGAAAAATTTAGGAAGTGTTCTCTCTGGTTCTACATTCTGGAAGACATTATGGAGAACTGATGTTCCTTCTACTTAAAAAGTTTGGTAGAATTCACCAGTGAAACTGTCTTGGCTTGGTGCTTTCTGTTTCTGAAGGTTATTAATTGTTAATTTAATTTTTAAAGTAGATATAGACATACATGGTATTTTTCTCCATCCTTTTACTTTTACTACATATTTACATTTTAAGTGAGCTTCTTAATAATAGGATAAATTTGGGTATGACTTCTGACAACTTCTTTCACTGGTATGCTAACCTATTTACCTTTAAAGCCATCAGATCATTTTGCTAGCTGTTTTCTATTTGTCCCATTTTTTCTTTGCTTTCTTTTCCTATTTTTCTGCCTTCTCTGACTTTGATTAATCAGTTTTATTATTCCGTTTTATCTCCTCTAGTGACTTATTATTTATATCTATATTTAAAACCTTTTTGTGATTGCCTTAGGATTTATAATATATATTTTAAATTGTTCTGAGGCTATCTTCAAATAATAATCAACTATTTCACATGAGGTATACGAGCCTTATATTCCCAAATCCTACTTTCTATCCCTTATTACCTTGCTTTTCCCTAGGCATTGCTATAAAAACACACTACATTGTTGTTTCTGGTATCTCTCGTAATACAGTGTTTTTTTCTCTCCATCTAGGTTCAGGTCTTACATCTCTGTCACTCCTCAGAGAGAATCTGTCTCTTGTAGCCTCACTAGCTGTATCCCACTGTTATTTTTATTAAAAGCTTACTAGATTTGTGCTGGGGGCGGGGCACAGGGACTGGGGCTTTCTTCGGTGGTCTGACTGGGCCTTGGTCTTCCTAGGTACTGAGAACCCGGGTAGCAAGTGTGTGCCGTTTACAAATGTTACTGTCCCTCCTCCACGGGTAATGCTGGGCCCAGCGTATATTTCCCATCCCTCCCCAGCTGCGGTCGATTTCTAGTCTGTACTCAAGCTACAGGTTTTTCTTTGTTTGTTTTTGCCCTTTTCTCTGCAGATTAAGGCTTTCCTCAATGAAACAGATGGAGAGATAAGTTCAGGCAGAGTTTCTTATGAGCATATTATTTTGGGACATTTAAAATGAAAGAATTTTTAATTTGTAATAGATAAAAACTTTCTAGCCATGAAATTGAAAGTGTATGTTGCAGTACTAAGTACAAAGGCTATTTTATGAGGCTATAAATCCAGGAATTAATAAACAAGATAATGTTTACTGCTACTGGTCAATTAGCATATTATTTTCCTCAGTCAGTTAAATGGCTAAAACAAATGTAATTTAGCTTGTTTATTTCTGTTCTTATAAGACAGTAATAATCTCTAAGGATGGAAAGTAGTCAAAGCATAAATAAATCCGTCATATGTATAAATTTTCAGCTTTATGGCATTTTAGTTAAGAATTAACAAGTAATACAGATTGTCTCATTATGAGAAAAAAATATTCTCCCATGTTTTAGTTGAAATCAAGAAATGCAGTGATGGATTTTAATAAATTTATAGTGCATATCTTAAGATATGACTTTTCTTTATTATTTCAAATAATTCACGCTTACCTTTCTAATTTTACAGAGATTAAAAAAGATGCAAAAATTTTAAAATGTTAATGCAATTAGAATGACTATATTACTTATTCTGCTGTAGTCATGGACTTCCATTATAAGTAATATACTACTTAGGACATACTGGAAGAAAGACAAATAGATGGAGGCAAAATGACAAGACATGTCAACAGATGACACTTATTTTCAAGACAGAGTTGAAGGAACTAAGTGCAGTATTTGACAGCTAAAGGAACAACTGTCTGAAGAACTTCTCTAGAGAGATTTTTTTCCACTGCTGGCAATGAATTTTAACAAAATTCTGAAAATGAGGATGGGTTTTTGTCTCTCCATTTTTGGAGGAAGAAGCATTGATTTTTGTGAGTACTTCAAAGTTAATGAAAACAGCAATTTAAAGTTTCAGCTTACATATGTATCCCCAATGCTTCCAGAAAATGCTTTCACATGTGTTGGTGATCTTTTATGACCTTTGGTGACTTTGTTAAGGCTTATTCATAACCTAACTTGCAGAGAGGGTGAAGAAACAACAGCAACAACAAAATGGGGTGTAGGCTGTCAATGCAGTGCTCTGTCAATTATAATGGAACAAAAAGGAAATTGTCTTGCCTAATAAGATTGATGTCTATTTGAAAACGGAGAATTGGGTGATCAAATATTGTGGTCTTCTATTTTCCTTTAATAAATCCAGCAATGCTTACATAGTAAAAGTGTATTTTCAGAAAACACACTACTTTTGCCCTGGGTATTGGAAGACAGATGGTATTGTAAAGAATTTGCAATGTTTTGCAAAACAACATATTAAATAATTTGATTCCTAGAGCAACTCATTTCCTTTATGTGACAGGCAGAGATCAGAATATATTAAACTCCTTTCTTACTAACAAGTCCTTTTGCTGCTCATCTTTACAATTTTCTGCCTCATAAACTTTTGGAAAAAGTTGATAGAATTTTATTAGTGATTACCATGTGATGTCAACAGGAGCAACTACTAGCGTTAGGCACCTTCGAGTAAGGCTAGTGCAGTTTTTTGAGAAGTTGGGATTTGATTATTGCATCAAGGTGTAAAATAATGACTCTACTAGAATAACGAGGCATATTGGTTAAAATATTTCAAATTTTGAGAGCACATGAGATAATCAAATATGTATTTAACCTCAAATAATTTCACTGAAGTTTTCCATTTGTAGTACTTCCCTGTGATTATATTTTGTTTAATCAGAAGTAAGATCTCTTCTCCAAACATTATTTTTTAAATTAAACAGAAATACACATAAAAAAGAAGGAAGAATCTTGTACTACAAGGTTTCTTTTACTGAACCTAACATTTTTCATAATTTGACTAAATATCAAACATGACTACATTTTTCTCCATTTAAAAAGGGGAAAAGAAGAAAGATTGAATTTTAAAAATCACAAAAAATGAATTTTCAGGGCAAGAATTCTTTCTGTGGGAGAATCAGACTCCATTTTGCTCAATGATCTTCCAAAGCTCCATGTGAATGATAATCGTATTTCAAATTGTGCTATGGAATCTGAAGCCTGAAATGTGGGAAAGCAATAGCTGGGACATGCTGCAACATGACACATTGAGTGGATGCAGAATGACCCGCTCACTGTTACACTCAAACACATAGAAATTTTAATTAAAATTAAAAAAAAATCTGTCCAATGCTGAAAAAAAAAGGGAAAACTTTTAACTTCTAGAATTGAAAAAAAAGGGCAAAAATTGTGAGGTAAGTAAGAGCAATGTCAGAGAAAGCCAGAGTATCAGATATAATTTAAGTTTTAGGCCCTGCTTTTAAATCTGAGAATAGAGATCTATCAGTGATTACTGAAATCAATCTAGTGGGTAGTGTCAGAAAAAATACCTGAATGTTAAAATTAGGCAATGAATTTCTTAGTGTACTCTCAGTAATCTGTGCTTGAGTTGACCTTACTCGAGGATTATTGACAGTTGTTTTCTTTTTTGTTTAGGAAGATTAACCTTGAGCTAACTTCTGCTGCCAATCTTCCTCTTTTTGTTGAGGAAGACTGGCCCTGAGCTAACAACCCATGTGCCTCTATTTTATATGTGGGACGCCTGCCACAGCGTGGCTTGCCAAGCAGTGCCATGTCTGCACATGGGATCCCAACCGGCGAACCCTGGACGGCTGAAGAGGAATGTGCAAACTTAACTGCTGCGCCACCGGGCCAGCCCCTGACAGTTATTTTCTAAAGGCACATACGCAGAAGTTAACTTGTAGATTTTTGTTTGGGAAGTGGGGAAATAATTGATTCCCCTAGCTATAATAACACCAAGAATTACAGTTTATTGCCACGTAGGTCATTAATCAGTTTGTATCTTACCTTGTGATTTTATCCTAACGTTCCTTTATGCAATTTCATGTTAATAGTTAGTTTCTAAAATTCCCATTTGAGCCTGTCTTCATATGTTACTAGCTCCCTTATAAATAGGGCAAAGAACATCATTGAAGAGTCTTTATTTTTTATTTGATGGTTGTTTTTGTCCACGTTTGGAAATCATACTTGAAGAGTTCTGAGTAGCATTAATCAGAATGAATCTCTTATGAAAAAGGTAAGTTTTATTTTTGAAAAGATGTGGTTTTGTGTTTGTGTGTATGTCTGTATTTGTGTATACTAGATTACAATGCAAATGAAAACTCCTTACTATTTCAAAGTCATCATTTTAGGGTCTAGAGTTTGTGCTGTTAATATCTATTAAAATAATTTAAAAAAAAATCTATTGGCCGATGTTGAGAACTAAGTCACTTGCCAAAAGCTGGAAACACAAAAAAGCTGTGTTTTTTGTGAAACCAGACCTAGAAAAACTTCGTCTAAACTGGCTGAACAAAGCAGAAATGTACCTATTCATCCCTTCTAAGCATGGTTGGGGAAAAAGAAATCACAAAAGAAAAATTTAAAACACAAGCTTAAATTATGAAAGTACACGGGGATTCTAAATGTGTGCTACATGGTTATGTGAGAACCCCAACCATAGATTTAAACATGTAATTGATTTGTTCTCGAAACCTTCCCTGCAAAAGCAAATTCAAAACTTCTCTGTAGGTGTATATCAATAAGAGCCTCCCACAGAAATAAAATTAGCTTATAATAGAAAAGCTCAAATGACATATTAAACAAACTATTTTAAAAGAAATTAAATATAAAACCTCCCAAAGTAATTATTATAACAATAGAGACTGAAAATTCTAAATGATATTATAAAACATATATATATGAAAAATTTGCAGAAAGGAATACACATCTTAATGAAAAGAATGAACAATATTAAAAAAAGGTCAGTAGGTTTAACATTAAAAGTAGAGAGACTACTTCATCTTCAAGATTTAGGCTGTTTGAAATACTAGACATTTAACTATAAAACTCAGAAAACTAGAGCTTAGTATTTATTCGGGTGTGAATAAGAGAACCTGGATTCACATCTTTGTTCCACATTTGCTACCTATGGAACCCTGAATAATTCCTCTACCCTCCATGACCCATATTTCTCTTTTATTAATAATACTCATAGAGTTTCTGTAAGGATATTTGCTATTAGAAAAACCCCAAACATATAATAGTGTCTGGAACAGATCTTAGCCATAAATATTATAATTAATATTATCATGATGATTCAACTCCTTATGGAAGTTAATTCTGATACATATAGAGATATCACTATTTACTTAGAGAAAGTAAATTCTTCCACATTGCTGTTATTTTTGGCTTTTAAGATGATATTTTTTGAAAAAATACATTATCTGAAACTAATATACTAATTCACTAAGCATTAGATAAATGGAAAAAAGAAAACTTCTTATAATAACAATTCATACAGGTCTAACTTACATATAGTTGAAAAACTAGACAATATTTGTCAGGAGATTTCTCACTGCTGATTTTACACATTACATCTTGTTATTGACATTTTTAAAAACTCTTTTAGTTTTCTTTTTCATTATTAGAATTGAAGGGTGAACTTCAACCATATTAGGAATAAACGGAAACGTTACACATCTTTCAAAATTTTTGTGTTAGAAGATTAAACTTTTCTGGTGCAATTCAAATATCTTTGTCATAAAAGTAAATATGACCACCCTATGTAAGCATAGCTATGCTTTTTCTATTAATATTTACAAATGGATACATAAATTTAATAACACTTTCTGTGAAATCAGTTGCCCACTCTGGATATGCACTTTTTCTGGGAGAGAATATGAAGTTGTCAAAGGAGAGTCAAATATAATAATTCTTGGTAAGAAATACTTTCACAAAATTAATATGTCTTTCTTCTATGCCTGTGTTTCTCCATGACGAAAGTATATTTGCTGACGTCTTAACGAACAGAAACATTTTATTTCTCCATATATAAGTATTATATTACTAGAAACACAATGAACTTACCATTGAGGCTATCTTGTAGTCCAAGGAGAAACCAGTTCCTCAGTCGTGTTTGAATACACGCGGAGAGAGGACTGGGGATAGCGTATCGGGAACACTGCAGGCACCTTTCCTGCTTTGCCTGATCAAGCTTCCTCACTTCTAATAGAATAAACTTCCCCATTTTGGTGAAATTCGTCTCCCATCACCAAAATCACAAATTTCAAATGGATATCCTTATATTCTTAAAGACGCTGTCACCCATAATTGAATATGCACTAATTGAAAGCATTCTCTAAATTATTTAAATTAAGAACTACGGAACCTTTCCTTCTCTGGAATTGGTGTATGTGAAGTTCAGATGATTTACCTGGCCATCTTCACACACGGTTAGAAAAACTTTCATCTGTAATAAAAACAAGTAAAACAACCATGCAGATAAAAACAGTGACTCAAAAAGGAGAGAGAATTCTGATGGCTTTTGACTCCCTGCTATCAATTTTCCCTGAAGACAAGCTGTCTCCATGCTCTCCCCTGAGATTTGTCTGTAACTTTCCTTAGCTTATGTGAGAAACCTCAGCATCATTTCCAAACCAACAATACCACATGAACGCTAGTTAAAATTTCATTTCTATGTCTTGAATACAAAAGAATTATGGCTATTAGGAAATTTTAAAACTTTCTGTCTTAAGAATCTGTCATATAAGTGGCATACGTATGGAATTAAATAATTTTAATATTCATTCTATGAAAAGATATTCTCCAGAATTGTGTTTGAGTACTATAATTCCCCAGGAGATGACTGAACTTTGTTAAGTGAAGATAACAAAGAAAACCATTATACATTTGTAAATGCTAACTTTTCCTAATATATGGGGATATATAAATATTCTTTGTATTTTTAATATATTTTATTCCTTTTGAGGAACAAAAATAGAAACAATGTTGTATTAGAAAAAGAATGTAAAGTTTGATATTTCTCTCTAAATTGTAAATCCTCCCATTAGAATTATCACTAATTTTTGAAGAATTATTGAAAATTCCAGCAAGCAATTATTTCCTTTAAAAATAAAACTGAATTCATTACATAATATTAAGGCATTGTTTTATAGAAGTCTCTAGAATTAGAATGATCCTAGTCTACATTACGTTACATCATCATTTAATGCAAATGGGATCCTTCAGCAAATATTCTATCTTAAATTCTAGAAAAAGGAAAACGCACGTTACGCTTCAGCACTTTTACAATTGCTGAAGTGCTTAAGAGCTAATGGTCTACTTGTACTAGCTTGCTTGACCTACTGAACGGCATTTTTAAACTAATGATCTAAAGAGCAAATGCACGTCAATATAAAATCATTAGTTTCTTACTTCATTTAAAAGAACATTTTCTTGACAATGAGACTATTTGGACTCGCAATATAAAATGAATGAAACATTTTCTGATTTGGCTTAACATTAAAAAATATTGGAAAATATTTCACGTCCTACAAACTGAATTCTGATGATTATTGTTCGTGGCTTAATATTAAATCTTTCAAGTTGCATGTATCGTTTATGCTTTTTCTTATATGAGAAGCATGTGGAGGGACATTTGTCTTCTCTGTATTGAATCTTCTCCAGGAGTTTGGTGTTTTTAAGTTGTAATTTCACATCTCATGCTAAATCATAGAAGTATATATTTTTACTCAAAATAATATAGTTTATATTGCAAGATATAGCAAAGGGAATGTAAATTATTTTTATATTTGTTCAAAAATTTTTCATTATAATGTTCATGTGAAAAATAAAAATAATAAGATAAAATACAATGTCTCATTTTTGTACTCAGTCTTTCTGAGTATGATAATCACTAGTAACTGTACAGAAATATATAAATATGTAATTTCGGGTTTTAGGGAAAAACATGGTTATGCAAACGTTATACTACCAAAAGTTTTCTATCAACTTCAATGTTTTAATTTAGGTGTATATTGTGGAGTGTTTATCACACATGGCCAAGGAATGCTTAACCTGAATCTTCTATGAATTACCATGAGTAAATTACCAGAATCCTATTTCTGGGTTGATAGATCTTTAGTAAAGTCTGTCTGAAAAAATAAATCTTCCAAGGCAACTGTAACATGAGGCAATCCTGTTGCAAATATCTAGAAGATAAAATAATTTAAAATAGCTCAGCACTCTTAAGTGTTAGCATCTGTTCTCACCAAATTCCAATCAAGTATTGGGTTAAAGTAGCCACAAAAAGCCCTACAATGTTTAAAGTTGGTCCTAGTCCTACTATCAGAGATGAACCCTGACTGGACATATGACTAGGAGCTGGTGCCAGGTTTTAGCATTATCATAATGTCAGGTATTATATGCAGAGTCCTTATCCTACCTAAAGAACTAGGTGAGGAAAGAATAGGGCAGCTAACCTGATATAATGGTGTTAAAATATACTGAACAAAAAGTCCAGGAATATGTTCAGATGACAAAATTGAAAGACAGATGTCAGGCTCAATAGAAAACTATGTGAATAATCTTACAATAACTAAGGCACACTGTCTCTTCTGGCAATTTGAAGTTCTCCATCACTGACCCCCTGTGTTGTCATCATGATGTTGCTCCATAATTAATAAGTAAATAGATAAGAAATAAAAATAAATATGTATTTATTCAGAAAATACATTTATATGTGGACTTAAAGCTTACTTGATTCCTGGGGAAATAAAAGGTAAATTAAGAGTAAAATGAGAACAAAGAGTAAATAAAAGGCACTGATGACTGAATGAAAGTAATATGAAGCAGAATATATAAAGAAATGATTGATGCATTATCAGCAATTTGCAAAAGATCACATACTCAAACATACTCCTTTGTTTATTCATCTAATAAATATTTATTGAGGATTTACTTTGTGTTAGGCACAAAGACAGGGCCCAATTATGCAGGAGCTAAAACACTGGTGAAAGATATATATTTATGGCCTACTGAAATAATATGATGTGAAAATATCAAGAGTTAATTGAGTTATATTAGAACAGTAATTTAAAACAGAAGGAAGGAAAAAATCCTGCTTCAGGCTAGTATCGAGAAGTTGGAATAAGACTAACTTTACCACCAAAAATGACTACAAAATCTAGATAAGAATATCAAAATAAAACCCAAACCCACAGATGTTTAAAGTCATTGGAGAACAACCAAGGCATCCAGGACTTGAGGGGCCAAGATGTCAGAGAGAAATGAACACATTGAAGTTATCCCTGCATTTCCTTAAAGACTTGTTTTGAATTACAGTGCAGAGCAAAAAACTGAACAAATGCCGCAAAAGCATTTACAGCTATCTCACAAGTCTGGGGAGACAAAAATATGTGAATTCATTGATATATATTAGCCAATCTTTGAGGGGCAAGATCCTAGAGAGAAGGCAATCATAGAGAAGAGAATGCATATTCTGTTCAATGTTACCCAACAGCAAGTTTTTGCTGCCTAAATTACACATGCTTGGTGCTGAACGCAGTAAGTAGGCAGGAATGAGATGTCACTCAAGTTCAGCCATTTAATAGTACTGTAATGAAACAAACCAAACAACATCTGGATTTCTGGGTTGAACAAGAACTTTGCTGGGCACATATTTAGTAAGATTTTGGTTAGAACTCTTAAAGAGCTGTAACCAAGGAAGGACCTACCTTTACCAGAATAAGATGATCTGCCCTTACTTTATCTGACAGCCAGAAATGAAAATACTCTCTAGATAAAGATGACACAATGCAGAGCCTCAATAATTTTTTGTAATCAATGTAAGTAATCAAAACTTTGCCAGGCATGCAAGAAAATATAAAAAATTATTGAAAACAGAAAAGAAAACAAATAAAAGAAACTGACCCATAAGTAAGCTAGACACTAGGGTTTTAATACAGAAGTGGTAAAATAAGTATGAATAAAATGTTAAGAAATTAGAAAATATAGAATATTGCCAGAAAATAAAACATATGGAGAGTAAAATAGACACGATAAAATTGAGAAAAAATTCAAAATAGACAATTTGATAAATAATATTAGCAGCAGAATCAACAAACCAAAAGAGAAAATTAGTAATATGTAAAATACACCACTGAATAATTCAGAGTGAAGCACAGAGAAAGATAGGAACAATACAGAATAGAGCATGAGAGACTTATAGAAGATAATAAAGTGTTCAAATATACAAGTGATCGAGGTCTCAGAATGTGAAGAGAGAGAAAATAAAGCAGTATCAATATTAGAATATGTAGTAGATGAGAATTTTCCAAACGTGGTGAAAGATATCACATTCATGAAGTTTGAGACACCAGTAGTGAGAAAAGAAAAAAAAGAAATGGTTAAAGAAAGCATAGAAATATTGTTGGAAAAAGGATAAAGGTAAAGAAATATCACAAAGGGGTTTATTAGGGGAAGATTTAACCGCTCCCTATACTGACTGTGGCTTTAGCTCCATGTGTTAAAATCCATAGTACCACACACTACAAAAAAAAAAAAAAAAAAAAGATTGATATTATGAAATCTTAGTTTAAAACAAAATATTAAACAGATGTAGAAATGTGGTACATTATCTTCAATGTAACAACAAGATTGACAGCAATAATGTTTTTGCAATAGAAATGATGAATCCTAGTATAAAAGGGAATGAAATGTTAAAAAATATCATTTCAGAGTTCTTGAATGTTCTGTCCTGACTTTTGTTCATTCTTTTTCTACCTCTCTTTGCATTTCAATTTGGGACACTTCTGCTGACATATATGCAAAGTCACTGTTTTTCTTTGGGTGTGTCCAGTGTAGTGATTAACCTTTCAAAACATTCTTCATTTCTATTACAGAGTTTTCCATTTCAAGCATTTTCTTTCAGTTTCCCTTTTAGAGTGTCCATATCTATACTTACATTGCCATGTGTTCTTGTATGTTGTTTAATTTTTCCATTATAGCTCTTCGCATATTAATCAAAGTTATTTTAACTTCCTTGTCTCATACTTCCATCATACGTCTCATATCTGAGTCTAGTTCTGATGATTATTTTGTCTCATTAGAGTATATTTTTTTCCCGCCTTTCTGCATGATTTTTAACTTCTTTATTGAAATACATTTTGTTTTGAGTAGTGGGGATTGAGGAAAATCGGCCTTTACTGTGAGGATTTATGTTAATCTGGATAGGAATTGAGAGATGTTTATTATTTTCCATAGCTTTGTGTGTCAGGGCTTCAAGTTCCTCAAATGTCTTTGTTTTTAATCTTCCATTTTGATTTAGGATCTTTCCCATGTACTCCTTCTCATAGAGAGTCTGTGTCTTGCAATTCTTTCAGTTATAATCCATTGTTTTACTGGAGGCTTGTTGATGTGGTTGGGGAGAGAGGAGTGTTCTATATTCATCTAATTACTGCTTGCCCTTTAGGTGGCCCTGTGTCTCAGGGGTGTGGCCTTCATAAGTATTTCTTTCCTTCTTCCAGAAATATAACTTTTTACCCCTGGCATTCTACTCCTTTCCCTGGCTGCAGCATTCCTAATCTATGTCCTTCAAAGTATTTTCTCAGAACAGGGTAATTAAGTTGAAAGTTAATAACAAAAAGATTAAAATCTCTAAAAATTTGTAACACAATGCAACATAGCAAAGCCTGGGAAATTGAGCAGAAGCTGAGAAAATATGTAATCTATGATCTCTATATTAACAAGAGGCGAAAATTAATGCTATAAGAATCTATCTCAAAATTAAATTAAAAGAAAGTAGTAAGAACTAACAATGAAGCTTAAGAAATTAATAAAAAGTGAGAAAACTATATAACAGGGATGGATAGGTGAGAGATAGATAGATAGATTGATGGATAGGAAGATAGATGATAGATAGATGATAGGTAGGTTAGATAGATGATTTTTTCTTTAAATTTTCAGTGCAGAACATTGTTGACAAAATATATATGGAAAGAAATAATTATAACTTCAGATAAGTATATATAACATTGTTCAGTCTAGGCATAAATTAAAAAACATACAAACAAAACTCTGCATTTGCTTACATGAAATATGAATGAAATAATTAAGTAAATTTTATTTATTTATATATTTGGCAAAAATTCACTCTGAGCTAACATCTGTTGCCAATCTTCCTCTTTCTTTTTTTCCCTCTCCAAAGCCCCAATACATAGTTGCATATTCTAATTATAAGTCATTCGAGTCCTTCTATATGAGCTGCTGCCACAGCATGGCTACTGACAGACGAGTGGTGCGTTTCCACACCAGGGATCTGAACCCGGGCAGCCAAAGTGGAGTGTGCCAAATTTTACCACTAGGCCATGAGCGTTGGCTCAAGTTAATTTTAAAAGGAAATGTTTGGCGTCTCTCCTGGATTTATGAAAGAAATATAATTATAAGCAACATAGGGTACATTGTACTGACTGCCGACAGTCTTAGCATTATAAATATGCTGCCTCTTAGCTGTGTATGTATACCTATTTGCCCAATTATGAGTATTTGAAATAACTTTTACTATTTAGAATAAATCACTAAGATTTTAAATTGTGTTAAATCAATGGATTTTAAATCAATTACTTTTTATATCTACTATCTATTTTTATTCAATCCACCATTATGTTTAGAGGACAAGAATTTTGAATGTCAAAAGAAACATTGTTTGGGCCAAACCTGATGGCCTAAACTTTAAGAATAGATGGTAAAAGTAAATTAATGGAAGTCCTACACGTCACCATGGAATATCTTTTGTGAGATTATTCATGTCTAAGTCCAAAGCAACTTGCCGTAACCTTCAGAAATGGACAATTTTAAAACATGATTTCTTAAGAAACACCAAACCTCAACCAAGAATAAACAAAATCTTAACTTTGTTGCAGGTCTCTTTAATAATTATCTGTCTGGTTAGCTTTTTATCTTCAAGGGGGTAGGACTTCCTTTCGGCGCTATAAAGATAAATGGTAAGATAGGTTTATATTCTGGCCCTTGTTGCTAATGATTTATTAGAGCACCACAAGCTCTCTCTAGTTCCTGTGAAGGCACAGTCCAACGGCTATGAAAACGTATTGAAAATTTACATTAGCATGGAAGTATTTTAAAGTGAATTATATTTTAAAAGAATAAATTTGAATAATTCAATGGTTCATCCACGTCCAGTTTTAATTTTTATGACCTAGTCATATGAACACATTTTTCTGAAGTTTTCTGTACAAACAGGCAGGGAAACTGTAGTCTGTCTTTCTCAATTAGTGAAAAAATACAGTATAGCCAGAAAATTGTTTATAAAGTATGTTTTTATTTGAAAAGTGTTTCTAATTGTATTACCTTTTCAATGCATTTCAAGAAGGTTGTAAAAGTACCTTAGATGGAAGTGAATACACATACTAATCCTGGCATGAAGTAGAAAATACATATTTACATTTGGTACTATTTTAATTTGGCATTTTAACCTATATATATACTTATGAGGTGAAAACATCAGGAGAGCCATCTGCTGGTAAAAAGAGGACCTGTGGGCATATCTTTATTTCTCCTGTTATTTAAGGAATCATACCATAATTTATTAACTGAAGAAGCTAGGTTATTTAGAGCCATACTAATGCAACATCACTGGTAAAGCAAAGAATACCAAGAAAATAAAATTGGTTGCCTGAAGTATATGTATATTGGTATTTTTTCTTGGTTTTAAGGGCATTAACATTTTTCTTTTCTATTTACAAACAATGTATTTCTAATATACATTTAAAGTTGTGTGTCCATGCAGTCACCAAATCTTAAGTAGGTAAGTGTTCCTTCAGTTGAATATATTATTAATTCTGTGAAAATATTGGTAATAAGCAAATAGAAACTTCCAGGCTTGTGCCCAAATTTTCAAGTTGTTATCTCAATCTAGATTTTGGTAGTTGCAAATTTTTGTAAGAGATCGGTGATACTTTTATTTGAAATGTCAAATTAATGTTGTCTGTTGAAAATGTTCATTTTTGACAATTCAATACCAACATATCCAACTCAGAGCAAAATACTATTTTATTAACAGAAGTCTTTGCATCACCATTATTTCAAAATAACTGAGCATTAGTGTTTATTTTGCTGTTATTTATTTGTTTGTTTGTTTTAAGAACAGATCGATCATTGGCAGGAATGTTTTTTCTTGCACATCTTTCAAACTCACGGTAGTAATTCCACTTCAAATAATTTTTAAAATTCAAATTATTGGTTGTTAAAATTAATGGTGCATATTGACATAAAGGAATAATTTATAGAGACAATTTGAATCTTCTAAGGAAAAAATGCATGTCAAAATGTCCAATGATGTTAGTAGACTCCCACAATATTGTGTTACAAAATAGACAAAGTGAATGAATTT
This sequence comes from Equus asinus, assembly GCF_041296235.1. NCBI lineage: Eukaryota > Metazoa > Chordata > Mammalia > Perissodactyla > Equidae > Equus > Equus asinus. The sequence goes on from NC_091794.1 coordinate 61,763,724, forward strand.
GCTTGGTAGAACAGTACATTTGAGTTGTTTTGGAGGAAACTAATTTTTTCTGAGTTGGACAATTGGATTATGTAGAGAAGATATGAACAAGAGTCAGCCATTAATGTTAATTACTACTTCTTTATGAATTTGCTTTTTCTTTAAGAATTACCAAGTATGTAGTCAAACAAGCAGTAGCAGTCAGAGGTTACAAGTTGGGCATGTTCTTTAGTATTCATTAAAGTATGCATTAAAGTATGATTGCTTTTCTAAAACTTTTATGCAATTGAAAATCACTTTTAAAAAATTTTAGTTATATAGTCATTCTGGAGTCATATAAATTTTAGTATAGCAAGGAAGACTGGACTATTCATCATTAACCTTAACTATAAATGTTGCATCAAGAAATAAGAAAGATATTTATTTCAAAAAAATTCTAGAGATAAGTCGAATGAGAGCAAGCCAAAAAATTCATATTGCTATGATAAACCACTGTCATGGAAATCATCTGACCAGTGTACCAGAAAATGCCTGTAAGCGGCAATTCTCGATGCTCTTATTAGGAGAGTTATTGCAGGTGACATCTATTCCACACTCAAATGTCATAAAGACAATGGTGCAAAGGGAGAGTCAGCACCGGGTCAGCAGATGCTGAAAAGTAGATTTAGAAGATGTCAGCACAATGTAGTAGTAAAACTCATGTGCATGAATGATGGTGCCCTCAAGAAGCATATAAATAGATACACATTCAAGTCGAATCTTGAATGATCCCTGTGTGATTCCCTGAATGACCTGGGAAATACTAGCTTAATACAAACATATAACACATTGTGAAAAGAAAAACTTATTACAGGCTACGGCCATGTGAAATTTCATCCAAAAGCCAAATGCTTTAAATTCCAACCGACAGTAGAAATAATTATGCCTGCAGGCTATGGTGGGAAATGAGTTATCAAAATTTAAAAGAAAATATTGTATTTGTTTTTATTTTATTTATTTAATCTATGGTTATATAGCATTGATCCAATGACAGCCACTGTTTTAAGTGCTTTACAGATATGAACTCATTTAACACATATAGCAAACAGATATAATGCATGTGTTACTGGTGAAGAAACGGAAAAATTTTGGAATTTATTCAAAGTCTCATAACTAATCAGTGAAGGTGCTGGGTTTAAAAATGCAGAGTCTTGCTACACTCTGTAGAAGAGCATGATTATTATGAAATTAATAGTATCTGATGGTAAAACCAAAGTTAAAAAAGTGAGTAAAGATTTGTTCCAAAATAGTACTGAACTATTCTCCATGGAAAGAAGCAAGAACTGAGGAGGAATCTTTCGTGAGCTTGAATGTAATTTTTTAATAGCAGTTGCAAGAGTCTTGGAATATCATTTTGCTGCTCGGGCACACGACTTTGGTCCAAATAAAAAACAATAAGAATCGTCATACTGGAAGTCCCCATAATTTTTCCACATTAAAAATCAATATGTTAGTAGATTCTCATTTTAGGTTAACCAACTCATCTCGATTTCCTGAGGATATTTCTGGCTGTAGCACTGAAAGTCTAGCATTTCTGAGAGGAAAGGGGCCAAGTCTCTGGTGATGGGATTACGGCAGGGAGCTGAAATGACATTCTGAAGGAACTCTTGCTCCACAGGGGTACTCGCCAATCTGAGCCTTAGGCATAAAACCTACAATCTGAACTTTTCCTGAGCAAAGAGCCTCTGCTAGGACTAGGGAAATCAGCAAAGATACGGGTTTGCTTTTGGAGGTGGAGTACAAAATTGTAGAATGAGGGCCAAAATCCTAATGAGAAGGAAGAGTAGAAAAGTCAGTCTGACAATCAGACTATCCTCCTTGACAAAATATTATATTATTATATATTATATTATTTTGTATTATATCGTATATTTTTATATTATATATTATATTAATATATAATATATTAATATATTGTTAAGGAGGATAATCTGATTGTCAAACTTTATTGTGTGTATATATATATACATATATATTTATATAAAATTCTAGACTTGCATAGGGTTTGGTCTTAAAGAACCAGGCAGAAAGCCTCTGGAAGGCAGAACATAGTATTTCTGCAATCTCACCAAGCCAAGGAGGAAAGGCTTCGAGATCAAAGCCCTCTACCCCAGGGCCTGGAAGGGTATGCCTTAGGAGTAAACTCATCAGAGATAGACACAGCCCAACCAAACGTGAGAGACCCATGGAGAAATGTCTCCCATAACCATTTTTGAAATATAGCAGTAAATGCTGTGTGCTGTATCCACAGAGGGGTGGTTCAGCTTATGTTTGGGTCCAATAAAGACACAAGCAATTTGCAATTTAGTCAGAAAGATAAACATGTGATGAGAACTCTAAGAAAGTTAACCTATAAGTAAGGTGTACTTCTTTTATTGTCTAGAGTTTAGATGGCTTCCTAATTTTCAACGGCCATGGATGTGGATTAATGCGAACTCACCAAGTTGAATCCTAGTGTAAAATGAAACACAGCATTGTTAGTCTTAGAACGACTTGTATTTGGAGGAGCTGTCTTTTATTTTTCTTCCTGTTGCAGAGAGCATTAATTTTCCTTCAGGGTAAGTCTCTGTGAGATTTATGTTTGAACTGAAAATTTTGCAGTGGGCGGAAGTGTTGAGTTCACATTGAAGTGATATCCATTATTCCCTAGATTTTGGACCATCATTCTGTGCTCACTTTCTTGCTAGTTTAAAACAAACAAAAAAAACTCATACTGGGCCTGTGGCCTAGTGGTTAAGTTGGGCATACTCCGCTTCCTTGGCCTGGGTTTGGTTCCCAGGCATAGACCTACACCACTTGTTGGCAGCCATGCTGTGGTGGCAACCCACATACAAAATAGAGGAAGATTGACACAGATGTTAGCTCAGGGTGAATCTTCCTCCAGCAAAAGAGAGGAAGATTGGCAATAGATTTTAGCTCAGGGATAATCTTCCTCAGCAAAAAAAGAAAAATAAAAAAAAAAAAAACTAAAGTAAAATCCCTTCTTTTCATGGATATTAAGATAAGTTCATCATTGCAAATAGCATAACAACTCCCAAGTTACCTAAAGTTTCTATTATTTTAACGTGCTGCTTGCAGGATTCTTAAAAAATTGTTTTGCAGAACAGTGTTATCTTCTGATTAATTCAATTAAATAGCTATTTATGAGCAAATTCATGTATCAGAAACTTTTTGAAAATGGTTTCCATTTCCAACAAAATCATTTATATAATGTTAATCATTGCTTTGTTGTAAATCCTTCTGCAAAAATAAAACATTGTTCCTTCATAATGTATGCTTTCATTTTTTCTCTCTCTGACTTTCTCTCTGTCATTTGGAATATGTCACCCCTTCAAGGCTATTGACACTCAGCTCCACAACTTCCTACAAAAATCAATGTCGTCGCTAAAACAAATGTTATGATGAGGTCCATTACTGCACTGTGAAAGGCAATCAGAGAATGACCAGATCCAACTGGTTTCGTAGAGAAAAATGGTTTGAAAACAAAAGTGAGACAAATTGTTTGTTCTTTCATGTTCCATGGTAAAACGAGCTCTTGCTTCAGTGCCCCTCACCTCAGGGCCCAGGAGTTGATCCTCTTTCAAATGGGAAGTCAGAACTTGAATGAAAGCATCTGACTGTGACACATATTAACTAGACAAATGTTTCAGGAGTGACTTTCTGTTCAGTTTTGTGACAATTTAAGCACCAGGAATCAATAGTTTAGTGTCTTCGACAATTGCTGTAATTTTTTTCTTTTTTCTTAGTGATTGTTTTTAAAGACAACAATTCATAACTAGAACAAGCGCTGCTTGAATTGTAGTCAGTGTCAACTAAGAAGAATATTTGCATCAAAACTCTATAAAACTGTAACTCATCACTGTAAGATTACTGATCTGCCAGCAGTCATCTTCTCTGGAATCTCAACTGTGTCTTTAGAAACATGTAGGATGCAATTATTATATAGTTCCCAGAAATATTTTGAAAACAAAACCACCCTGAAATAGAAATGATACAATATTATTATATTAGCATAAATTCTTGAGAAAAGTTTCAAACTATACTTTTTTAATATTTGAAAGTTAGAGAGTATTAAATATTAGATCTTTTGCTTTTAAGGTTTTTTTGACTTCCATGTTAAAATATAATATTCAAGTAAAAAATTAGATTTTTATCTTATGAATTTCTCATTTTAAAGTGCACATCATCAGTTGGGAGAATGTATGCTAAACTCAAAACAGTGCCAGGATGCAAATATTGTAAACTTTAAGCCCGTGAATTGTAGCATTTTGTAAACTATTCAGAATAATCACAGAAGATAAAATTGATATCTGTTAAATTGTCTTAAAATAATTTATAACATATAGTTATGAAATAAAGAGAACTATTAAATAACTATAAAATAAACTATGAAATAAAGAGATCTTGTTGCTATTTAATATTATCAAACTTACAAGTTATTATTCTGACCCACATTTATCTCCTACAGTTGGTGCGTGTGGGAAGGTGACTTCTTTTATACTCATTGTAATTTATCTTTACAGATTATTTTCAGCCACCCATCCTAGAAGACTACTTTGACTTTCTTCTCATAAGACTGTACAACCAGTGATCTCTGGTTGTAGTTATCTATTGATTCCTAAGTTACCACTTGTAATTCCTTGAGAGCTTTACTATTTTCAGCATTATTTCTGTTATATATCTTGGGGTTTCACTATCTACAATGACAGCTCCTTCAATAACTGTCACCTCACTTCTGTGACCTCTTCTCTTCCAAATACTACTCAATCTTTTCTAAACTATTCACTCCTATGATCATTCATTAGTTCTTATCATTTCCCCAAAATTCACCACCTTCATCAACTCAGTTTCCAGCATTCAACTCTTTACTAATGCCTTCAAAATTACAAGTCATTCACAAACCATTGTATCCTGACTTCAAAAAACCTTTTACCTTACTGAGACTTTTATTCATTGATCTTCTTAAGTTTCTTTAACTTTATTCATTGATCTTCTTAACATTGATCTTCTTAACTTTTTATTGTTTCTGCCTAATATGTTCATTTACTACTCTTTCTAGCGTAAATGAGTGTGTGGGGGCCCCTCCGGAATTAAATCTCAAGCTTGTCCACACGAAGACTTTAAGAATTCATCAATTACAGTTTAAGTTTTCCTATCACAATATCAGCTCCAGCAGCAGACTTCTACACCTGGACTTTTGCTCCACTAAGCTGTGGTTCTCCATAACTGCCGGTCTGCCCCTCCAATTTTGGGTGCAGTAATTTGCCCTGTGACTTCAATTCTCTGACAGATCTAAGAAAAGTTATTAATTTTCAGCTTCTTTTTCTTTTTTCTTGTTATAAGGACAGGAGGGATGACTTCCAAGCTCCTAAATGGCCTATTTCTTAATTTAAAAATAAATCATCGACATCACCGCCAGCTTGTATTTGGCTCTCTCTATATTTTTATTTCTCCTATTTTTTCTATAGATATACATAAATTGGATCATATCTTTCATACTCCACTTGTTGGTGTGATTCTCTTTTGATTTGCCCCTCTCCTTTCTCCCTCCTCCAAACTACTCACGTTGTCATTCCTCCATCCCCTTTGTGTATCTATGTCAACAAACTGCTCTTTTTCTCTTCAGATAATCATGGATGTGTGCATACACACCCAAATTGCTTTATTTTTTGATTTACAACGTATAATCATAATAGACTCTTTTCCCTCAATACACTGAGAGAAATTTGCTGTTCCCACAACTGCTTTCTCCTAGAGTCAGATTGTACCATATAGTCATTTTGGGGGCCCTATGCTATCCATCTAAGACATTAAGATGTGCAAGATCCTGTAACAGTTAACTAACAGCAGTTACTTTTCACAGCTGAACAAATGACGTAAATAAACACAGACACTCTGTTTCTCATTTCCTTATTAGAAGTTAAATTTATATGTGATTCATTCACCAGATCCCAAAATAGTGTATGTTTATATATGTTTGTATATATATATACATACACACACGCACAGATACACATGTAAATAATGTATTATTACACAAATATGAAGCACCTAGAATAGTCAAATTAATAGCAATACACACATGTATATCTGTATATATATGTTTAAACGTACATATGTGCAAACACATAAGCCTATATGCGTATATACACAAACATGCCATACATTACATGTATTATTAAATGTCTACATATTGTGCATTTAAAATAGTGCAACCTCTTTTGCAGAGTACTTTAACAATAATTCATCTCAACATCAGTGTATACACAATAAAAATTTATCAGTGTGTTTTTAGGTATTTAAAATAAGTGTTACTTTGATTAAAGGTATTTGTAAAAATAGTCCAATAAGGAAATTGTTTTGATGCAAGCAATCTTTCATAATCACCTGTCAGGAAAAATTTCTAGAAACAAATAAGATGATCTTGAATTAAGCCCTCCCTCAAGGGAATTTTTGTTTTTATGAGGTATAAAAATATATATTTTTTCAATTAAAAAATAAAATCCATCTATGTATTTCCATGTTTACAGCAGTATTATTCATAATACCAAAGGTAGAAGAAATTCACAACCTCATCCATAGATGAACTGATAAAAATAATGTGGTATGTACATTCAGTGGGAAATTATTCAGCCTTAAAAGAAAAGGAAATTCTGACACAAGCTTCAACATGGAAGAATCTTAAAAACATTATACTAAATGAAATGAACCAGTCAGAAAAGGACAAATAAAGTATGATTCTAGTGATAAGAGATATCTAGAACAGCTAAATTTGTAAAGACAGAAAGTAGAATGGTGGTTGTCAAGGGCTGGGGGAAAGAGGGATGGGAAGTCATCGCTTAATTGTGCAAAGTGTCAACTGGGAAAGGTGGAAATGTTCTGAAGACAGATGGCGGTGATGGTTACACAACAATGTCCGTGTACGCAAAGCCACTGAACTGCATGTTTAAAATGGTTAAAATAGTAAATTTTATATTACGTATATTTTACCACAGAAAAAATCTGTCTGTGAAACATTAATTACTAAGTGTTTGGCTGAGACGGAAACTTAAAAATGAACAAGTTTCAAATTTAAAAAAAGATTATTACTTTAAAAATATTTACCATAAATTGTAAACATCAGAAATGAAAAAAAATTTAGTACCACAGTTCCTTCAGACATTGAAAAGAAAGTAAGAGGCTACAATGAATAAAATAAATACTATCTAAAAATATCTAATGAAAACTGGTTTTTTTCTTGTATGAGATGCCATTTACTGTTTTGTTCAAAGGCAAAACACAGCTCAAATTGTCAATTCTTCCATGTATTTATAAGGGCACCATACAAATATTCTCTTAATTGTGAATTCTGTCCAAATAAGACCTACGATATTTGTTCAACATTCTAGAGACTGCTTAGATAAAAAATAATACATGGTAGTCATTTCGAGTTTAAATTTTACAGCAAGTAATAAGACTGTGTTATTATTTTCCTTCTCAAGCATTGTGTCATTTGAAGTTGGAATGTGAGTTACTGTGTGCTGTGCATGAACATGTATGTTTATGCAGAAGAAAGAGACACAGAGACATTTCTCTGATTTCACATGTTACTTTAAAAGGGAATAACTAAACTTTGTACTTCAGTTTCTAATAGGTTACAGATGCCAAAGATAAGGTAGGTGCAAGATGCTGACAATATTAAGGATACTAATAATCTGAAGCTGGAGTCCTTAATTTTTAATAACATTTTAAACACAGAAATCTGATTTAAATTCATCCATATGAAAAACGGGTTCATTTAGAAAAATACATTATAGTCTAAGTTTTTCATTATACTTTTGTTAATATTTTGAAATTCAATTCCAATGTGAGTAATAGATTTATGACTATACACTAAACTTTTATAATTGGAATAAATATGCATATTGTGGATACTGACACTATTTTTAGCTTTGTGTGCAGGATGCTTTTTCATTTGGTTTTTGGGCAGTGGTCAGGGAACCATCACTGGCAATTTATGACTCTAAAGTCAAACAATATTTTAGACTCATGATATGCCATTTAAGCCAAAGGACATATTTACGGTAAAAGCTCTTTTCCTCTTCTCAGCAATCTTTCTCTGTTTTTAGAAATATTTCAAACTCATGGTCTTCAATACGTGTTTGGCATTACAAAACTAACTTCTGGAATATTAACATGGAGCTAGATATAACCTCATCTGTACTTTCATTACTTTAACGATTCCACAAATATTTACTGAGGGACTTTTCATGTATCCCACACTGTTTTGGTTAACTGAGAAGCATCAGTGTATAAAAGAGAGGAAGTATGTGCCCTTGGGGAGCCTTCATTGTAGTGCAAAGAAGAGTGACTGACACAGAACACTGTCTTAGTTCTTCTACCAGTTAGTATCATCCCAAATGAAATCTAAATCATAAATTCTGTAGAGTAATTTGGTTCACTATTCTCCACAGTCTTTCTATCACTCTGGACTTGAACTTTATTTCTTTATTGACTCAACATTTACAATATTTTCTGGCTTATTCCTAACTATAATCTAACATTAACAAAGTTGAACACCTATTCCAGTCTTCAAGGCTAGAAGTCCAAGATCAGGTTGTTCCCAGAGTTGGTTTCTTCTCAGGTCTCTCTCTATAAAATGTCCATCGCCTCTCTGTGTCTTCACATGGTCTTCTGTATACATGTCTGTGTCCTACTTTTCTCCTCTTATAAAGACACCACTTCTATTGGATTGGGTCTTGCCCCTATGACCTCATTTTGCATTACCTTTCTAAAGGCCCAACCTCCAAGTATAGTCATATTCTAAGGTACTGAGAGTTAAGACTTCAAAATACAAATTCTAGGAGGCCACAGTTCAGTCCATAACATAGTCTTTATATTTATCCACATACTGATCATTTCTGGAGCTCTTCAATTCTTCATGTAGATTTGCGTTTCTGTCTGTTATTCTTTCCTTTAAGCCTGATGGAGTCCTTTGGTCTTTTTTTTTTAAGGGAAGTATGCTACCCATGCATTCTCTCAGCTTTTGTTTATCAGGAAATGTTTTGACTTTGTCTTCATATTTTTGTATGAGGAAGATTGGCCCTGCGCTAACATCTGTTGCCAATCTTTGTATTTTAGCTTGAGGAAGACCTCTTCTTCCTCTATTTTGTATGTGGGATGCTATCACAGCATGGCTTCATGAGCAGTGCATCAGTCCATACCTGGGATCTGAACCTACAAACCCCAGGCTGCCGAAGTGGAATGCATGGACTTAACCATTATGTCACCAGGCCAGCCTGTTGTCACTTCCGACTGATAACTTTTCTAGATATAATATTCTTGGTTGACAGATTTTTCCTTTCTGTACTTGAATATTTCATTTTATTTAATTCTGGACTTTCTTGTCACTAAAGAAATGTCAGCCATTAATCCTATTGTTACATCCCTGTAAGTGATGAGATATTTTTTTTCCTGCAGCTTTCAAGATTTTCTCTTTCTCTTTAATATTCAGTTGTTCTACGAGTTATTTCACATGTCTGACTGTGGATTTCTTTGTGTTTAGTCTAATTGGGATGGTTTTCATTAAATTTGGGAAGTTTTCTGTCATTATACATTAAAATAATTTTTACTTCTTTCCCTTCTCCTTTCTTTCTGAACTCCCATTATACTTATGTTGGTGTGCTTGATGTTGTTTTCTGTTACTTTTAATCTGTCTTCAGTCTTTTTTCTCTTAGTTCAACAGACTATTTCTACTCATCCATCTTCAATGTAACTGATTATTTATTTCACCTTAAATCCACTCTTTAGAACTTCTAGTGTATTTTTGTTTCCTTGTTCTAATTTTAGTTATTATATTTTTAAATTTAGAATTTCCATGTGGGTTATTTTTGAAATTTCAATCTCTCTATTGAAAGTATCTATTTTTAAAAACATTGCCATTATCTTTTAAAAATGATTTTCATATATTTCTAATAGCCACTTTGAAGTTTTTGTTTACTAAATCCAATATTTGAGCCCACTCATGTGTGGAACCTATTGACGGCTCTTGTTTTGCTGAGTATGAGATACATTTCCTAGTGTGAACATTTTAGATAATATATTTCACTAACGGTGAATTCTTATTATTTGTTTTTCCCCCACTTTGTAACTTGTCTGGACCTAAACTGAGGAATGCTTCCCATAGTCTATGACTGCTCATGTTTCTGCCTTTTAAAAAAAAAATATTTTTATGTCTTTTATCACTGCTTTCTATAGATATCCCCTGTGTTTGTGTAACTTTGTGTTTGGCCAATGATTTGAACATAGATTCTGGTCAAACATCTGAAACCCACTAGGCTTCCACCCTCTGATAATCACTCTTGGTGGCTGCTTAAAAGCACATTCAAAATTGAGTTGGTTCTCGTTTCTCCATGGTTTTTCTTACCACCATGCTCACCCTGGCATCCCTGTGCATGCATATAATGTCCAGACAGCCAAGGATTTAGGGAGACTTAACTGGCCTTTCTGCAGCTTTTCCCAGACAACTATGATAAATTTCTGGCTGGTTCACTGCTTATCCTAAGCTAACTATGGCCCGAGTCTCACAAAACTGCAAGTTTCCCATGCCTTTTCCGTCCACATTTAACACTTTTTTCTGACAAAGTCATGTGTTTTGCTTTCCCCTTCCCTTAACCTAAAACATGTCCACTACATCTCTCAGCAAAGTTGCTAGCTTTCATAGCCAGCCTCACCTAGTGAAACTCTAGTTTTTGGCACAGCTTAGGTGAGGGAGGGAATGCTATAAATCAGCATACTCTATAACTGTCCTGAGTTCACAAGAAATCAATGTCATGAAATTTAAAAGTTGCAGCACCTTCACCTTTGATTACATTGACAACACTGCAAGAACATCATGCTATCTAATTCAAAAATTTTCATCAACCAAAGCAGACACTCTACACCCATTAAGCAATAACTACTGATTCTCTCCTCTGTTCAGTCTCTGGTAACCTCTAGCCTGCTTTCTGTCTTTATTGATTTGCCTATTCTAAATAATATCAGTGGCATCATACAATATTTGTCCTTTTGTGTCTCCCTTATTTCACTTAGTACAATATTGTCAAGTCATACATTTTGTAGCATGTATCAAAACTTCATTCCTTTTTATGCCTGAACATTATTCCATTAATATTATACTACATTGTTTTATCCATTTATCTGTTGGTGGACACTTGAATTGTTTCCACTTCTTTGTTATTGCAAATAATTACTGCAACAAACATTGGTATACACTTACATGTTTGAGTCTCTGTTTGGAACATAATTAGGTATATACCTGGGAGTGCAATTACTGTATTGTACGGTAAATGTATACATAGCGTGTGCCTTCCAGGAGTCTATAGCTGTCTTTTTCATTTTTCCTCTGTTGAGGGATTACAAATTTCAAAATAACTTGTTTAAATCACAGCTGTTCCTTTCTAACACTTTTCACAAAATTTGATTACCACCTTTTGTTTCATAAACACTCCTTACTGCTTTGGTTATGTCTTATAGTGCATAGGCTGTGGTGTGATTATCTTGTAAATGGGAAATCATATTTTAGGTTCCAAGGACATGGCATCAAAATATTTTGCCATGTTGAAACTTATTACCTTTTGGCCTTGGACAATTTCTGAGTTTATGCCACCTTCATTTTTTCCAACATGTCTTTTGCACCTATTTTTACACATAGAGACAAAGTGGCCAGAAATTAATATAGGACAATCTTATAAAATAATTATATCTGATCTTAGCTAAGCTATTTCTACATTTTACATTTTATTTATTGTAAATACATAATTTAAAAATGATTAAATGATGAATCAAGATTCTACACTGTTTCACAAAGGTATTCAATAAATATTGTGAAAGTCATTCCATATTCACTTGGATAATATTTGAATTCTTTAATAAATATAAAATCCCAAACTGGGCCCTGTTATGTGTATGCATCCAAAAATAAATAAAATAGGAGCATTACAAGAATTAGCTGCTTATTTAGTTGCATAAATTTTACAAGTTGTACCTATAGTATATTTTAAAGTCTGAAAGAAAGTAAACTATTTGAAATTTACTTACTATTCAATTTTCAACAAAATGTTTTATGGTTACTAGATTAATATTTCTATAAATGTTACAGGATATATGCTAAATATTTTGTTCTTAATATGTTTTCATTAAAGAAGCTTACATCAAGCATCTACTATAGATAGTAGGAAAGGAAAGGGCTAGGTGCTGTAGAAGAGAGAAAGATAGAGACAGACTTTTGAAAGAGGAAGATATGAAGGCAAATATTAACCAACATACTAAATGCACAATTGAAAGCTTTTTTGTAAGGAAGATTGGCCCTGAGCTAACATCTGTTGTCAATCTTCCTCTTTTGCTTGAGGAAGATCGTTGCTGAGCTAACATCTATGCCAATCTTCCTCTATTTTATGTGGATGCTGCCATGGCATGGCTTGACGAGTGCTGCTGGGTCCACGAACGGGATCTGAACCCACGAATCCTGGGCTGCCAAAGCAGAGTGTGTGAACTTACTCAATACACCACTGGGCAGCCCACATGATTGAAATATTTTTAAAAGCCACTAGCATCATAGACTAGAGAATGATTGATATTAACACTTCCATAAGGAATTTATATTTAACGAAGTAGACAATTTTGATGTTAGAGCACACATTTAAATAAATTCGGATTGAATAATTAATATACTAATCACAATAAAATTTGGCAACTTTTAAAAAAATTTTTTCTTTAGCAGTTTCTTACAAATATTATCTGGTAAAAAATACAGAAATTATTTGAATTAAATAGAAGTTTCTGTGAGAAATATTTAAAATAAGTAAGATCAAACATTTAGATATTTTTGAAAATGAGTAGTTTAAGCTTAAGTATATTTATGTTAGAATATGCTATATTTACAGACACACAGATAGTGATTTCATAGTTTTTAGTCTGTTAATTTTCATGGTACGTCAACGAATAATCAGCTTCTCTAAATAAGCTTATAGATGAGCTTCGAAATTACACCTCATTTGGAAACATTACAAAATAATATGCAGGTAAATTTATTCTGATATTTGTCAAAAGTAATTCCTTTAAATTATAATCATCATGCTATGTCTGATTCATATCTAGCGCAAGTTCTTGAATGAATTAAAAAATGTTTCTATTAAGTTTGATCTGATAGTAAAATAGTGAAAGTTTGAAAGTAGTGCTCTTGGAAATGCATCCAGTGAATAATGATCAAAATTCTAGAATATGCAGTCTCTATATGTTTACTGCTAATTACAACCAAAAATTTTACAGCAACTTGATGACCTTCTAGGATGGAATTCAGAGATATAATACATTTAACTTGCAATTAATTTGTACAATAATTTGCCACCTTGAAGTTTTATTTTATTGAAGTTATATCAAAATAAAAATTTTATTGAAAGTGAATTATATTTGTACCACATATGATTTGTACTTTTACAGTTGTCACCCTATGACTGATTAACTCTTCCGGAAGATATTAACAGCCTAGCCTGTTGAGTTTTCACTTTTCAGCTCTGCTGCACTTCGCATTTCTAAGATTGTTATTATATTGCTTCAAAATCTATTTGCCTTTGAAGTCTAAAATATCCAACTGTCAGAAAGCAAAGGCATTTGGTAATTAATTTAACACCAAATCAGGCATCTGCCATGGCAATGGACAGAGCTAATTGCATATGCATTTTTTAATACTTGTTATGCTTTGAGTACAGGCTGATAAATTTTCTTGAAAAATGTTTAATTGATAACTTTTTAAGCCATGTTATCAATTTATCACATATCAATAATCAGTAGAAGCCTTCTTTGCTTACTGATTTTGATTGAAAACATCAATGACAACATTGGTGATCAACATTTCAAATTCATGTATTCCTATGCCTGCGGCAGACAGACAGACACTCCAACCCGTACAGATGGAAAGCAATGTTTATCTCAATGTTGGTGTCTAGAACAAATGGCTAAACCTACAGAAAGAATATCATCAATCACTTTCTCACTAACTTATGACTCTAAGAATTTGGATAAAAAAAGGAAATTATAATGATAAACATATGGGTGCATTTATGTATTAATCATATCATAAATTATGGTGTCTCTGGAAGAGGTCAAATATTTCACATACAAAAGTTCACACATCACAGAATTATGTTCATTTGTTATGATAAATGAAAGCCTGTTGATGGCAAATAGCATCTAATAACAAAGTTATTATCATTTAAAGAAAAAGACCTTTCTAATTTTCACTAGACACACTTAAAACCAGAAACACGCCAAGCCAATCTTTGAGTTATTTACTTAATGTTAAAATACAGCTGATAAAAATATTCATAATGCTCTTTTATGTAGAGAGTTTGAAGGTAAAGTTCCTTGAGAAATCTACAGGTTTTTGTACTTGGTACACAGGGAATGAAATTCTAAAGCACGGAGAATGCGCATTTCTTCACGTGATTAGCTCCCCAGTTTTAGTGAATACCTCTGAGAGATGAGCAAATACAATAAAGTGTATGACTAAAGCATCACACTTAACTCAAGACTCATTCTATACAGTCACCCTATCTGCAAATATTTAGTATGTTATTTCTAATACTTCACAGTATCACTGCCATCGATGATAGTAATACTAAATTTCCCTTTGAAAGCATCATAACTTGCCAATTTCTTTGACTTTCTAATACTAGAACACTTACATAGGTAAACTGAATATGTTAAAAATGAAATGGAAAACAAGGTAAAATTAAGTTAGCATAACAAAATTATTTGATGTACTTAAATATTTGAAGAAGATAAAATTAGATAAAATTTATTTGAAAAAATAAAATGTCAACAATTTTAAAATTAAATAAGGTGTTTGAAAAATGGTTATATGCATTTAAATATAATGTATTTAATATTTATAATTAATTTGAATATTTGTATGATTTAGTGATGCTGCAAGTATACATTTTTACCAAATGAAATGGGTATATATTAAAATTAATTCCCTGTCAAAGACCAGATCAATGGCAAACATTGCTAAAAAGAACAAGCTTCTGAGATTAAGAATTAAATCTAAAAACTGAAAATTTTTACTATCAAATATAAATTACAAAAGGTGTTTTGAGTCAGATTTTTTAAAGGAAAATTATTTCTCAGCATTGCCGGATCTCATAGCACGCACAAGATGGCAACATTCTACATAATACCCACTTTCTCCAGAGGGGTGTGGAGAACCACATTAGATTTTGGTCAGCTCTGAAGTGGCTGCCACCAGGTTGTTTGTCTTAATTCTCTAATAGTAAATGAACTTGACAAAGATTTCTCTTTTTTTCCATACTTGGACTTGAATGATTTCATTGTTTGTGGTCAAGTAGATTGATTCAAATAATCTCACAAAGCAAAAGTGTTTATAGCTTGAGGAAGATGCTCTCGGAACATTTCCTGAATTGAGTTTGGATTGTCATCCTCATTATATCTTTTACTTCTAGTGTTTCTCATACGCCTGCTGCCTGATTAAACCTCATCCTTACAATATGAATCAAGAAATGTGGCCAAAGAAGGATGTGATTGGTTTTCAAAATAGACAGATAATCTTTGAATTTTTAACTATGTCTTGCCTTTTATTTTACACACATTGAATAATGCACCTTTCCTGATATAAAATGTAAAGGGCTCTTTAGAGCAAGTAGCAAATTAGAATCCCCTTGCCTGTTAATGAGTGGTTCCAGAAGCATATCGACTATGACTGCTTGTAAAATAAAATTTGTCCCTAGTTTGTGTTATTATTTGCAAAGTACAGTATTTGGGGGTTTTTGTGTGTAAGCAGAAATTTAAACTTACTTTTTGGATATTGTTGAAATTATGCTGTTGATTTTCCCTTAATTTTTATTATGAAAACACTTAAGTATATAAAATAGTTAAATAAATAATTTTACTCCTTCTTCACAGATTTCACGGTTAACCTTGGGCCTTATTTGCTCACTCTCCCTCTCTCTCTTTTTCTCTGTCTCTCTTTTATTTATTTTATATCACTTGTAATTCACATACAGATTCCATGATACTTCATGCCTAGATAGTATATTTATACTCTAAGTTTTTCCAAAAATGACTTCATAAATATTTTTAGATATATGATACAATATAATTTCACTCGTTGAATTTGGTTGTTATATCTTCTTAGTCACTTTTCGACACTGAACTTGCTTCAACTTTTTTATTTTGTGACATTAATTTCTTATGAACTAATGACAGTTGTCTTATAGCTTGTCCTGCTTCTGGATTTACTTAATGGTTTCTTCCTAATTCCATTTATTTCCTATAATTTAGAAACAAGGTTTAAGGAATTAATTATATTTAGATTAAATATTTTAGCAAATATACCTCATGAAGTATCATATCAGAAACACTATAAGTAGTTGCTTTTTCCTTTTCTTTCAACATCATGTACAAGTTTGTGACAAGGCAAAAATTGTTTTCAGCTTTATTGAGATACGATTGCTAAGGTAGATCTTAAAAGGTCTCATCACCAGAACAAAAATTGTAACTACATGAAAATATGGTTTTAATATCATTTTTAACTAGTGTCTTGTCTTTGAGGAAAGATAATGAAAATGGGCTTCTTTCTTCCACACATTCAGTAATTCTGTAACATTAGGCTATGTGATAGTCACAAATAAAGGCTTAAAAAAGTATTAAATTTTTGCAGTTCCTACCTCACTCATGGACTTCATCATGCTTGTTTCATGAGCTTTAACATTTGTGTGACTCAAATATTTCACCAATATCTGAAAGTCAATATACAGCTATTAGCAATAATTTTATCAACAAGCTTTGCTCATGGTATTGGGGTTTTATTCTAATTTGAAATGAAGGTAACCTAAAAGATTTCACAGTTATTAGTCAAGAATATGCTCGATCAGCAATAGCAGTGTGAAAATCAATAAACAGAAACCTCACTGAAAATAGAGTTGAGAGGCCAGAAAGGAGAGCTCTCACATGTATTAACCATTGCAGAGCCCAACAGGAAGAAGACTTCCTCTTCCTGCCCAGTAATAGCCAAGGAGAGACTGTCACAACACGGCCAACGAAAAGCCACCACACTTTGATCTCCCAGTCTCCTCCAATGGACTTTTTGCTTACAATAGCTCTCCCAACTTTCTTTGCTCCTCTATAAGAGGGTTTCTCCTCCCCTTGTTGCTCAGGACTTGCATGTGGCTCGCCATAGTTGCAGACTCCAAATTGCAGTTCTTTGCTGATCCCAGGTGAAGCCATTTTGGCTGGAGAAATAATTGGCTGTCTGTTTCTTTAAGGTCAAGACCAGAAACAATGTTGAAGTCACCATGTAATAGAGCCTTCTAAATACTGACACTGAAATCAAATTGTAAATTAAAGCTCTTGTTTAGTTTATCCCTAACATGTGGATGCGTATACAAATGCAAAAATGAACAGTTTCTTATAGAAAAATGAAATCTAAAATAAAAGTCTCTCTATATCTTGAATCTAACTTACAATTTCCACTGTGTTATTCTATATCGGTCAAATGTTGCCAAAATAATATTGTGAAACAAACTACCCCAAAATTCTGGATCCTTAAATGGGAATCATTCATTTTCATCTGTGTATTTGTACATAAGTTTATTTAGGGTAGGTTCATCTTGGCTTAGCTCCAAGCTGGAGATTGCCAGTTTGTTTCATCTGTTTCCCATCCTCTATGTATCAGCAGACTAGCAGAGACATCTTTTTCTTTCTTTTTTTTTTTTAAGGAAGATTAGCCCTGAGCTAACATCTACCGCCAAACCTCCTCTTTTTGATAAAACTCAATAACATTTCACCCATGTTATTTCAGAACTAATATGACTCTATGGAAGATCTTCATTCCATAATTTCTTATGTTATAGAAACTTTTTAAAGACTCCTTAACTATATTTTTTCTCAATGGTATATTATTTTATGGTGAATACCATTCTAATAATAGTAGTTAAAATTTATGATCCTCATATCAATAATATGATTATGTTTCCAAAGACACAGAGTTTCTCACATGTTTGACAAATAATTTTTAAAATCTTATTTAATAATTTTGATCTGAGTAAATCATTTTGAAATTTAAGACTCACTGTGTAATCTTCACCGTGTCCATGGTGACTTCGCAACAGTCCAAGCCCTTTTTATAAATGCAGTTAAGCTTGTATCCTTAGCAGATCAAGTACAAATACTTCCACTCTGTTCTCTTGACTTTTAACTCACTCTTTTTTCAACTCAAACTTAAAATTCTCATTTTTTCCTCCTATTTTTTCCAGCTAGAAGTGGCCTTCTATATCTAATAGAACAAAAGTTTATCTCAGTTCAGGGAAAAATAGTTATTCTAATTGCAAGTGCCATAGAATATATTGTCTGTAAAAGATGAGATTGTGCTAAATACACTCACAAATTAGTTCATCATACTTTTTTGGTCTCTCTAATGTATACCAGGTAGTCCAGCTTCTGATTGTTTGCTAATATTCAGGGACACTGAGCATTAATAAGAAACCATATCCTTTAATTTGCATGAAAAGATAGATTCCTATAGAAAGAACAGGAACCTGATTTACATTGCTATTCAGGAAGTTTTGGAAATTATCACGTGTGAAGATGTTTTGAAGAGTAAGGCATACACTAAAAGAAAAGCCTAAATGTTACTATGGGACTTTGCCTTTCCAGCCTCAAACTTTGCTCACCATTTCATTGTTTGTGTTCTCTAATGAAGCAAGAATGTGGTTGAAATCAAGAACCACTTTCCGGAGGGCAGCAGAGCTACTTCAGGACCCATGATCGCCTGTGCAAGTAGATTATTAGAAGAGGAAGAAATTCAGATAGACAAAGAGAAGTATCAGACAGCATTGGTTAAGAGACAATTAGCAGCAGCATCGGCAGCAATCCATGAAGAGAAAAATAATAATAATGTAAAACAGTAGTATGAGTCCCCTCCACGTTCCTCCATAAAGATCCTTGTTTTCTGAGAGTAATAGAAACGATACTACGGTGGAAGATATTGGATTTGCATGGTAAAGAAACAAGACTACTTTTTTGGGAAAATGTCTGTGCGCACCCTCTGCCCATTTTTTGATCAGTTTGTTTCTTTTTTTGTCATTGAGTGGTATGAGTTCTTTGTATATTTTGGAAATCAACCCCTTGATTTGCAAATATATTCTCCTGGTTGGTGGGCTGTCTTTTCATTTTGTTCATGGTTTCTTTTGCTTGCAGAAGGTTTTTAGTCTGACATAGTCCCATTTGTTTATTTTCTCTTTTATTTCCCAGGTCTGAGTAGACACGGTATTCAAAAAGATGCTGCTAAGACTGATGTCAAACAGTGTACTGCCTATATTTTCTTCTAGGAGTTTTATGGTTTCAGATCTTACATTGAAGTCTTTAATCCATTTTGAGTTAATTTTTGTGTATGGTGTAAGATAATGGTCTACTTTCATTCTTTTGCATGGGACTGTCCAGTTTTCCCAACACCGTTTATTGAAGAGACTTTCCTTTCTCTATTGTATGTTCTCAGCTCCTTTGTCAAAGATTAGCTGCCCATAGATGTGTGGTTTTATTTCTGGGCTTTCAAATCTATTCTATTGATCTGTGTGTCTGTTTTTGTGCCAGCACCATGCTGTTTTGATTACTATAGCTTTGTAGTATTCTTTGAAGTCAGGGATTGTGATGCCTCCACTTTTGTTCGTTTTTCTCAGTATTGCTTTGGCTATTTGGGGTCTTTTATTGTTCCATATAAATTTTAGGATTCTTTGTTCTATTTCTGTGAAGAATGTCATTGGGATTCTGACTGTGATTGCATTGAATCTGTAGATTGCTTTCACTAATATGGACTTTTTTTTTGGAGTAAGATCAGCTCTGAGCTAATGTCTGCTGCCAATCCTCCTCTTTTTGCTGAGGAAGACCAGCCCTGAGCTAAGATCCGTGCCCACCTTCCTCGACTTTATATGTGAGATGCCTAACACAGTATGGCCAAGCAGTGCCATGTCCATACCTGGGATCCCAACCAGCAAACCCTGGGCTGCCAAAGCAGAACATGTGCACTTAACCACTGCACCCCCTGGCCAGCCCCTGAGCATTGAAACTATGTGTATTCTTCCAATCCATAACATTGAATATCTTTCCATTTCTTTATTTCTGCTCCAAAGGATATGAACAGACATTTTTCCAAAGAAGATATCCAGATGGCCAACAGACACATGAAAAAATGTTGAACATCACTAATTGTTGGGGAAATGAAAATCAAAACTATGAGATATCACCTTACGCTGATCAGAACGGCTATAATTACCAGGACAAAACGTAAAAAATGTTGGAGATGATGCGGAGCAAAAGGAATACTCATACACTCCTGGTCGGAATGCAAACTGGTGTAGCCACTATGGAAAACAGTATGAAGCATTCTCAAAAAGTTAAAAATAGAATGCCAAACAACCTACCTATCCCGCTACAGGATGTTTATCCAAAGAACTTGAAGTCAACAATTCAAAGAGGTTTATAAATCCCTATGTTCACTGCAGCATTATTCACAATAGCCAAGACATGCAAGCAAGCCAAGTGCCCATCAACTGATGAATGGATGAAGAAAATATGGTAAATATACACAATGGAATACTGCTTAGCCATAGAAAAGACAAAATTGTCCTATTTGCAACAAGATGGATGAGCCTTGAGGGTGTGATGTTAAGCAAACTAATCCAGACAGAGAAAAACCAATACTGCATGATTTCAATCGCATGTGGGAGACAAACAAACATGTGGACAAAGAGAACACATCAGTGGTTCCCAGAGGAGAAGCGTTGGAGGGCTGGACAAAACGGGTAAACAGGCACATATGTACAGTGACAGATAAAAACTAGACTATTAGTGGTGAGCATGATGCAGTCTATACAGAAACTGATAAGCAATAATGTACCATGAAATTACACAATGTTATAACCCACTATGACCTCAATAAAATAATTGAAAAGAAAAACAAGAGTGCTGATGTTCAGAGAAGTGTCTTTATGTGTATCTACTCACCAGCAAGTGAAGTATTCCTTCACTTCCAAGTTTTAATGCTAACTTAATTTAAAGTACTAACAATTTCTATTAGCAAACAAAGGGTTCTTCCATTTATTAAATTCTGAATATGTGCTATGAATTCTTTGGTGAATTTATGGCTAAATTTTTATTTTTATCGTTATACCAATCTAAAGGCAATTAAAATTGCTATCGCTCCCTCAGAGGAGGAACTAACTCTTTTCTCGTGTCACACAATCCTTGAGATGTAGAGCCAGGATTAATTGTTGCGGATGAGATACTAAAGCACAGGTTTCCACGATCCCATGGAAGAAATATTCCCATGATATTCCTTTTGTTGTTAAAAAAAACGATATCAAATGTAAAAATGTAAATAGGCTTACATAATTTAAATATCATATTAAAATGTACAATTTGTCTCTAAATAGAAAATATTTTTCTGGGGCACTTTAAACCATAAAAGGAGAACAGGAGGAAATAAAGGCAATGGTGAAAGATAGCTCCCACTGGCTTTTAACATTCATTTTTATTAATTTAATCCTGAATGTGTACATAGGGTATTCTAGATAAGAGACAGATTTCTCATGAAATGCCTCCCAGTAAGTAATATGTCTGTTGGTGCCCGTTGCCCTAGTCCTTACCCCTAGAGCAACCTGATGAGAGCCAGGTCAGTTGTCCTAATGAGTAGCTGGACACTTCATAGGCAAGATATGGGGGAAAATGACACACTTCTGCTTATAAAGGGGAAGGGGGCAGTTGTTCCCTCCTGAAATATAATGGGCCTGAATCCTAACTGAACCCTTTGGCATGTAAATAATCTCTCCGGGAGTCAGACAGCCTCATGGTTTTGGCTTTTATCAACTAGAGGTGTCTCCAACCCTTGCGTCTTATTTCTCCTTGAAATGACAGTCCCTAGGGAGATGTCTTAGTGGTCCACCCTGACTAACTTAGGTGCCCATCTTAGGGTGTAACCATTTGGCTTTGGGAGATAAGAGAACTTTTAAACAAATGGATATGGATTTAATCCTTATAGTACATGGATGTTTCTAGAGAAGTGAAAGCAAATGTTCTCCCATTTTACAGCGTGTGTTTCTGTGGCTCAGGAGACCAGGCCTTTTACAGGAGCACAGAGAATTTGCCAGCAGCAGCAGAACTGTTTTTGGAAATGAGCAAGTGGCAAAGTGTTGAGAAGGGAAAAGATCTTTTGAAGACCTGTGGTAAAGCATTGTTGGCTATATGATTTGGGGAAACTTTATAACTGGCACGACATTCTCCTCTACTCTTAACAATTGTTGGAAAATTTTCTCTTGTAAACTAAGCAAGATCAGGCTTAGGTTAATTTACTCAGGTGGAGAAGCATGCTTTCTCTTGTTCACTGTACGATGTGTAAGAAAGTAGAGCGGCCCTCTCCTCTTTTCCCCTTAGTGGGCCAATGAAAATGCCCCAGTGCATCCCCAGTTTACGAGTACTCAAGGCTACTAATTCTCAGTCTGCCAAACATTCATCACATATCTAAAATGCATGAAGTGTGTGAGGTTCCAATTTTTGAAGGTATCTGAATAATTAAAGTTTCATTATTCCAAAGATCATATAGTGAAATGTGTTGATAGGTTAACAGATTACTTAGGAATAAAGTGCCAAAGGCACTGTCACGATGTTCTCTTCTGCAGGCCATGCCCACAGCCAGCTCTGTGCCACAAAACCGTCTAAATCGCTATACTGGGATGGGTTTAGGTACCTACCACATCATAGGTCAAGAGTGCTAACCACTGACTCGTGGATCTGAAGCTTCTTATTACAAAGCTAATGCATTGTACAGATTGCATCATGCCGCATGGGTCTAAGAAAAAGCACAGTGTGTATTGTTTTGCTCAAGATTTTGTGGAAAATCGTAATGCTGGATTTTGTCCAAACTTTAATTCTTTGTGAATCTTCTTTCCATAAAATTGTCCACTTTGTAAAATGAATCTAGAATCTGAAATACAGGGCCTTAATATCATTGTCTTTGAACTTCCTTTTCTCAGCATTATCCTTGGAATTAGAGAAAAAAATGATTATTTTATTGACAACCTCTAATAAAGCTCCTTTTATTGCCCCTTTTTTTCTGCGCAAAATACTGCCTGCATTTTATCTGCCCCAGCACTATAAAGTATTCTGCAGGATCATTTCTCATTCTTCACAAACCGGCAGCATGCCCCAAATCAACAGTGACTGGAGTTGCTTGTCTCTAGGTCAGTTTGCTCAAACAGTTAGAACTTGTTTGTCATAAATCAGTTGAGTCCACACGCAGAGATTGATATTAATGCTTTGTTAAGAGATTTTCAGTATGGTTATTTTATACATTGCTGGTTTTGTTTGCAAAATTTAACCAGTGAAAATTGCTCCTCAAGACTCAGAAGCAGGCAACGCCACAAAGTTTACTGTCCTAAGTGGAAGTAATTGCACTCAAATTGACCCAACCTGGAATAGGAAAACATTTAGTTACAGTAATGTTCCTTTCCCTTCTCCTCCCACATGATGATCAAGGCCTTGATGCTTACCACATCAAAAATATTAAGGAAAGGCCTGTGATCTTTTCTATTGGTGTCATCCATTTTCCTTGTGCCAAGCTCAGAGCTTAGTCATGCAGATATTTGTCATATCTTCCAAGGTCAACTCACATTGTGTTCTGTCTCCAGGTCTCATGCAGCCTGTAAAAGATTTTCCATTTCTCATGGTCCTTGTTTGAACTTCTCAGTGACATTCCACACTGGCATCTCTACATTGGTTTGTTCCGAGGGCTTACATATTCATTTTGTAGAGAAGTGTCCCCTCTGCTTGAGCACAATATTAAGAAAATATTGTGAAAGTTTCTCACAATATTTTCTTAATATTTCAACAGGCGTAATGGTAAAAATACAACATTCAAAATGGTTGAAATCCAGATACAGTAGTGTTTACAATGTAAAATAAAGCCATATATGATAATATTGGAGAAGACAAATGTCATAAAATCAATGGTCTGACATTCCTGGTTAAAATACTTTAAAAAGGGGGGGGAAATTATACAAAAGGTAAACAAATAAAAGAAACTAATAAAGAACAGGAATCAATGGAATAGAAAATAGAAAAACAATGAAGAAAATTAATAAAATGAAAAACTGATTATTTAAAAATATCAATAAGAGGGATGAACTTCTAATTAGGCTAATACAAATATGAGCAAACGCAAAAATTAATAGTATGGAGAATGGAGGAGGGAACTTCCATAGTTATTAAGACATTAAAAAGATAATAAAGAGATGGTATTAAATTTTATGCCAGAAAATTTGACTACTTGGATGAAATATGCAAACTATTTGAAAGATACAAATGACCCATGAAGAAATAGAAAATCTGAATATCTCTATATGCATGAAAAATAATAAAAAATTTTTTGTTGAGTAAGCAACTTCCCACAAAGAAACTTCTAACGTCTGAAGAAAGACAAATATAATTCTTAAACAGACTCAGAAAATAAACTTGCCTTGTTAGAAACGTTAAGAAGTTCTTCAGAAAGAAGGAAAATGCTGTGAGTCAGAAAATGGGTCTTTCAATAGACGAACGGATGAAAAAACTGTGGTACATGCACACACTGGGATATTTTCATAGAAAAAAATAAATGAGCTATCAAGCCACAAAAAACACCATGGAGGAACTTTAAATTTATATTTCCCAGGGTAAGAAGTCGGACTGAAAAGTCTACATATTATATCACTCCACTTAAATGGCATTTTGGAAAAGGCAAAACTACAGAGACATTAAAAAGATCCGTGGTTGCCAGTGGTTTTGGGGAGAGGGGAGGAGGGATGAATATGTGGAAAACAAGGACTTTTAGGGCAGAAAAATTACTCTGCACACTATTGTAATCGTGGATACACAATATTATGCATTTGTCAAAATCCATACAACCGTACAGCACAAAGCATGAATCCTAACAAAATTAATTTTAGTTACTGATAAAGTGTCAATATTGGTTGTTCTTCACTTGTAACAAATGCACCATACTGAAAGAAAATGTTAATCACACGGGAAACTGTGAGTTTGGGAAGGAAGTACACGGGGACTCTCTGTACCATCCACTCTCATTTTAAATCTTTACAAAAGTAACTGACCAAGTTAATATGGAGGAAAAGAACTATCTTGACCTCCTTTACGCAATATCAGGTCAAATCAGTCGTTGATAAACTTTGTTTTAGCCTGGTTAAAACAGAGTAGTACAGCTTGAAAAAATTGGGTGTTATTCCAGGAACGCAAGGTTTGTTTAATATATGAAAATTAATGCACTTCACTATATTAAAATAATATATAAGAAAAGACATGATCATTTTAATAGAGGCAAAGAAATCATGTGAAAAAACTTTTAAAAATTCATGGAAAACCTCTCAGCAAACTAAGAAGAGAAAGACAAATGCTCAGTGGTGAAAAAATAATAATAATGATTTCTACCTAAAATCTTAAACAATGCAAGTATATACTTGTCACCATTCCTTTTCAACTTTGACCAGATATCAGTGTAAAAAGATGAGAAAGAAGAAATGGAACATAAAATTCGAAAGGAACAAGTAGAACTCTCTTTTTCTAGAGATGATGTGATCATCTATATAGATAATCCAAAGGAATCCAAACAATGAATACTAGAAACAATAAGTAATTTTATTAAGTAGCAAGACACAAAGTTAATACACAAAAGTCAAATTTACTGCTATACCTCTCAATGGGCAGGTAGAAAATAAAATAAAAAGTAACATCATTTACAAAAGCATAAAATTAAAATTCTAGGAGTAATTTAGTTGGCAATTTATAAGATGTGTCCACTGGAAGTTAAAAGGAAAAGACTCAGAGAAATTAAAGATAGAGTAAAGAGATAAATATACAATTCTATCAACTGGAATACTTGACATAAAGATGGCAATTCTTCCCTGAGTTCATCTATAGATTAAATGTAAGCCTAATTGAATGGAAATTCTAGCAGGATTTTTAAAATATATAAGAAACTGAATCTAAAACATATTTGCTAAGTCAGAGGTCCTAGAATATACAAAATGATTCGATTAAAGGAAAATACTTGAGGACATATATTTCCTGTGTTTAATAGTTACTATTAAGCTATATGGAACAAAACAGTGTGCTGCTGGCATATGGATTCGTAGATAAAGGAGTTGAACAAGCTAGAAAGTCTGGAAATGCATCCCCTCTTACGTGATAAATTGGCATTCTACAAAGATACTAAGATTTGTATGATAAAATGAAAATGACTGTTAATATCAAATATCTGGCAGTTTTTATAATGTTAAACAAACACCAGATGACCCCACAATCCCACTCTAGGTATTTAACCTAGTGAAATGAAAACCTACGTCCACACAAAATCTGTTCGCAAATGTTTATACCAGTGTTTTCTCACAGTTGCCCCAAACTGGAAACAACCCAAATGTCCTTCAACCAGTAAGTAGATAAAGAAACGATGGTGCAGTCGTACCATTGGATACCATGCAACATTAAGAAGGAACCAACTGTTAATGCTCACAAATACTTCGATGAATCTCAAAGGTAATAAGCAAAGTGAAAGAAGCCAGACTCAGAAAGCTGCACACCATGTGAATCCGTTTATGTGGAAACAGAGAAGGCAAAACTACAGGATGGAGAAGAGACCAGTAACTTCAGGGTTAGAGATGGGGAAGGCATTTGACTATAAAGAGCAGCTCAATGATATTCTGGAAGACGACAAACTGTTCTGTATCTTGAGTGTGGTGGTAGTTTACACAATCGTATGCATTTGTCAATTCTCACAGGGCTGTGCCTCTCAAGAGAGTGAATTTCACTTTAGGTAAATTACAGATAATTTTTTACAAGCAAAGAATAATGCACATTTCTGCCTATTTTCTTTCTTGGTGTGTCTTCTTTGCACCTTCCTCCCCAGTTTCTGTTGTCAAGAGAAGGCAAAGGTAATATATACGATTGTAACCTGTGGTGTCTTGCCATGAGAAAACATGTCATATACAAACTGGAACTAGGGAGCATTAAGGTTCTTTCCAAAATGATGGGCAGGGTTTAGGTCAAACAAGATTTAGCAATGAAGAGATCCATTACTGCCTCTAGGCCTGAAAGAACAAAGGAGGGAGCAGTCTCCGGACTTGGAGAGAGAGTCATCTGGTGAGGGCTGCCTGGGGCCCTCAGTCCAGGGAAGCACCCTACCTGCAGTGCCCAGCCCAGGGACCAGAGGGAAGAAATATCCTGAGGGCCCTCTTCTTCCTGCAGGTGGCTGACACTTGCAAAACTTAACCAGAAACTGTGAAGCAAGAGTTCCCACCAGTGCAGTCCAAGCAGGTCAGCCTCACTGGGCACAGAGCCAGGCAGAAAATGGGGACATATATCTGGATGGGCAAATGGAGGCCATCCAGCAAAACCATAGCATTTCCAATAAGGAACTGAAGGAATAGAATCCATATTATTAAAAAAAAAAAAAAAAAGCTGAAACACCTAATGTTAGTTATCCCATCTTTTGTAGCTCCTAAGAAGCTCCTGTTATTTCAGGATTACATATTCACACTAGCCTTTGTATTACTAGGAAATCGTGTGTAACAATGCATACTACAACATTATTTTTCAAATAAAAGTGAAATTTTGTAAATATATACTAAAATGATCAAATATAGATAAATTATCTAACTTTTTTTTTGCTGAAAGCTATTCAAGGAAATTCCTTGTACTTTTTACAAAACAGACTATTCTTTTAGATTTTTTTTCAGACATAAATTTGCATCTAACAATAGATATTGGGTTTCGCATTGTCTTTTCTCCTTTTAGTCTGTCACTTTTTATCCTATATCCAGAAACTCTGCACATCTCATCAAATCCCATAGCTTCAACCGTAATCTGTGAGTGTGTAACGGACACACCTTCCCCACTCGCCTTCACCTCCTTGCATTCTCCAGTCATAATGTCCTTCATTGGATGACATTTCCACCTAATGTACTGAAGTCACATTCTCATCAAAACAGTTCAATACAAAGCTCATCACACCCTCTTCTCCATGAAGAGACATTCTTTTTCCTTCATCCCATGAAGAGACAACCTTCTTTCTAGCTTCTCTTTTCACTAATATTCCATAAATAGGGCATGGGGTATTTATCTATGGTACCTTTTCAGAAAGATTGTTGTGAAGAATAAAAAGATAAAGAATGTGAAATATTCTGCTAAAACGTTAAATAAAAATGTTTTGAGATTTTATATTCCATATTTTCAATGTATAATAAAGATTGGCGTGGATTAGGAAAACTAGATTTATTTTTCAGACACACTCAGTGTCTTCAGTGATCTATTTTTATGTTATTCATGTTTAAGACGTTTCAGAATTTAAATTTCCAACATTTGGCGTTTACTTGAAAACATATGTACTTTCTATAGTAATTTGATCACCAATAGGTTGGGTACCTTTTTATACATATGTCACATTTCTAAAATTTATTTGGCCACTTCCTATGTTAGAGGCTTGCTAAATTTATCTCAACATTTTTAATAAGCACATGCTTATTTGCAGAATATCAGCATCCATATAAATTGCTTACAAAATATGGCTCTGTAAGTATTTTATATTAAAACATAAATATAGGTGATACCTTTGTTAATGATTAAAATAATATCCAGTGATATTATAAATTTAATATTTTCACATTTAATTGATTTTTTTTACATTTTAAGATTACGTGCTGTAAAAATGTCACATTCTATTTATTCAAGTGACTTTTGATTTCTCCATCTTGATTCAATGACAGATGCTGTCAATGTTTTCTACATTTGGTCACTAAAAAATATGTTTTGTTTGAATTACCAATGCTTCTACTTTTAACGTGACTATCCTAATTTAGCAGCTAGCCGAATAGTTTCCACATTTTCAATTTATTGTGCCCAGTGCACTAGATTCATTTATGAATACCTTTGTTAATGTCAGCTCCAGCTGAAAATTCTCAGAGGCTCAGTATAGTTTTAAGATTAAAATTGAAGCTCCTTCCATTAGTTCTTTTTTTATGGCTGAAAATATCTTCTTTGTTTTCATTTTCCATTCTTTTAATTTCAACTTGTATCTTTTTTAATTGTGGTAACACTGTTTATAAAATTATATAAATTTCAGGTGTACATCACTGTCTTCTGATTTCTGTGTAGATCGCATCATGCTCGTCACCCAAAGACTAATTACAATCCATCACCACACACATGTGCAAATCACTACTTTCACCTCCTCCCTGTCCCCCTGCCCTCTGCTAACCACCAATCCAATCTCTGTCTCTATGCGTTTGTTGGTTTTTTATTTTGTTTTGTTTTCCCAGTAATCTTACTGAGATCACAATGGTTTATAACATTGTGTAATTTAGGGTGTACAATATTATTTATCAGTTTCTGAATACACTTCATCGTGCTCATTCTCAGCGGTCTAATTTTTATCCATCGCCATACATATGTACCCCTCTGTCCCTTTCGCCCACCCAGCAACCTCCTTCCCCTCTGGTAACCACTAATCTGTTCTCTTTATCCACGTGTTTGTTATCTTCCACATATGAGTCAAATTATTCAGTATTTGTCTTTCTCTGTCTGGCTTATTCCACTTAACATCATACCCTCCTCAAGGTCCATCCCTGTTGTTGGAAATGGGACAATTTTGCCTTTTTTATGGCTGCATAGTATACTATTGTGTGTATATATATACCACATCCTCTTCATCCATTCATCTGTAGAAGGGCACTTGGGTTGCTTCCACATCTTGGCTACTGTTAACAAACTTGCAATGAACATAGGGGTTCATAAATCTCTTTGGATCATTGACTTCACATTCTTTGGATAAATACCCAGTAGTGGGATAGCTGGATGGTATTGTATTTCTGTTTTTAATTTTTTTAGAAATCTCCATACAGTTTTCCATAGTGGCTGCACCAGTTTACATTCCCACCAGCAGTGTAGGAGAATTCCCTTTTCTCCACAACCTCTTCAACATTTGTTGTTTTTTGTCTTGGTAACTATAGGCATTCTGACTGATGTAAGGTGATGTCTCATTATAGTTTTGATTTGCATTTCCCTAGTAATTAGTGATGTTGAACATTGTTTCACGTGTCTGTGGGCCATCTGTATATCTTCTCGTATTTTCAACCTAAATGTCCATCCTGGCCTTTTCTGCCCCTTCTGTCTAATAATAAGAAGGAGGAGGAGGAGGAGGGGGAGGAGGGGGAGGGGAGGGGAGGGGGAGGGGAGGGGAGGGGGAGGGGAGGAAAAGAAGAAAGAGCGTCAGTTCACTTGAACTGCACATTGATCACCAAGTGCATTATTTCATGGCCTCAGCTTTGTGGTTTTTTGAATTGCTGGTTCTTGGAATACGTACTTCCACACTTTCTATACCTATGAAAACCCATTTTATACTACAAGGTCAAATGATACCATGTCCCCTAATAAATTCAATTTTCCTTCTTCAAAAAACTGGGATCATTTTCTACTACTGTGCATCTCATCATATATAACCAACTCTGGAAGAGCCTCCATAACAGCTTATTGCCTAGTAAAGCTTAAATTCCTTCAATGCAAAGTTTTTTCTATTTACATATTAAGACAAACCTAAATAAACCCACACGTAGCTATTTAACACACCTTGATTTGATTTGACGATACATCACCATCTAGACTATCATTTAAATGTGTATTTGTCAGGATCCTACTCTCTCATATTGCTTCTTCTTGAAAAATACTGCTCTTTCAGATGACTGAGCTACACAGTGATGGTAATGACTCATACATTCTCCTGAAAGTCTTAATCACAGAATCATCTTGATTCTCTATGCTTTTGACATTCAGCTTTAAATGAAATTTGACAATTATACTTTTCTTTTTTGTACGAATCCTTTTTATTTTTAGTCCAAAGTGACTCATAGAAGCCATCTCTTTGTTTACTTGTCATATCTGAGAGACGATGTCTACCGTTTAGGAAATTATTCCTTCTTATGATTGCCACTGTTGCATCCCCACCACAGCCGTGCACTGCATTCTATAACTTTATTCCAGAACACAGTAAACATTTACATAGAAAAATTTGTATTAAATATAACCTTCAAATTCTTGCAAACTCATGAGTCAGATACTTGGAGCAGAGGAAATAGAAAGTACCTTTAGCAGACATCATTTTCAAAAATACTGCCCTGAGTTTTCTTTGCTAGAAGAAATACCATTGTCTGGAGGTTCTGTTTCTGTTTTGTTAAAACACCTGCACAGCTTTCAAATTCTCCTCTGAAATCCCATGCTACCAGGAGAGAATGCTGACCTTTTAGCTCATTTTTATTTTCTGGCTGACTTTACAGAGGGTTACTTATTATATCTACTGTTGATAGCTATAATGACCAGTAATGCCAGGTCATCTTTCAGACTCTTTTTCCACAATACCAGGATTGTTACAGTGATTTAGAGATCTTGGAATACCTCCTACATTACTTTGACTTTCTCTCTATTCTACCAGCACTAGACCGACAGCTGCTGGGGTGTGTATGTCTATCCACAAAATGTAGATTTTTCCATATTGGTCCTCAAATTATTTCATTTCCCTTAATTACACTCATGCCTGTCTGGCTGTGGCCACCATGATATCGCCCCAGACATGCTCTTCTGCACTTGACCTTGGTCTTCACCCATCAGGAGGGAGAGTCAAATTCCATGACCACTGAATTAGAGAGAAAAAACACATCATGAAGAAAAAACCATACTAAATAAGTAAAAGCCATATATACAACAAAGAATATGAGAAATAAAGCAGGGTGATAAATTACATAGTCCCAGGTGTGGACCTGATGCACCTTTTAAATAAGGAGATAGGAAAGTCTTCACTGAGTGGATGACATTTAAATAAAAACTTGAAGAGGGAGCCATGTATTCACTAAATTTTATTAATTCTGTTTTTTCATTAAATTCCATTTTATTTTCTGTAATTAATGTTTTCCCTCATTTTTGGGGTAACTTTTTAAAGTTACTGTCTTTTTGATAGGCATAATTGTTTATGGTAAAGTTTATTTATGTACATGTTCAATAAATATTTTCTTTTCCCCATTAATCAATTCATTAAAAATATTATAAATTCAGCTATTTTGTGTAGATATGAATTCCAGAAAAGAAAGATAACACCAGAATTATTAGAGCTATTACAGCAGCTACAAGGTGTTCTCTCTCTTTGTCCCATGTGACTCACAACTTTAGAGTTACTCTTTAAAAAGGGAGAGAATAAATTCTGATTTAAAAACTTACCAAAGAAAATCAGGCTTCGTTTTTCCTTTTTCAAATATCTTGGACAAATCATATATGTTTAAAACTTGTTCTTTTATTTATTAGTTTTTCAAAAGAAGACATCTTATTCAGTAGTGTATCTAATTAAAGGAAAACAATTTTCTTAAAAAGACAGTTTACAAAAAAATATATTTGGGTTTTTTATAATTCTCATTGAAAGAATATCTAGTAATTTAAAATGGAAAAATGCAAAAAGCCTGAGTGGAGCATGTTTTGTATGTTTATGTCATTGCAAGGGGACCTGTGTCATTGGAGTAGCATCAGGAACGATGAAGAGTACTGGGAGATAAGATCAGGAGGGAGCAAAAAGCTAGTTTCTGCTGGCCTCTGCCAGCCGCTGTCAGGAATCTGCCTGCATTGTGAGAGCGACTGAGAGCCCCGGGAGGAGGACTGAGCTATAGAATGACGTGATGTCAGCTATGTTTTAAGAGTACCACTCGGGCTTTCATCTCAAGAGTAGACTACATGGAAAGGAGAGACTGAGCTACAGATTATTGCCATAACACAGGCAAGAGAGGCGGTGTCTTCATCCAGGGGGCCAGCAGTTGAGTGGTGAGAAACTAAATAACAGAGAGAACAGAATTGAGTGATTATAACAGAGGCACGAGAGAAAAAGAGGAGGCAGAGAGGACGCCAAGTGTTTGTCCTCAAAAATCGGAAGGATGAGGCTGTCATAAAAGGAAGCATACATACTGCAAGAAATAAGGTGATATAACATTCATCGATACTGAAATTAGTGTCTACCCTAGTAATATCAGAGACCATCAGTTTCCTTCGCTAAATGAGTTTATGAAAGCTAACAAACTTTGGTATAATAATAAAGAATAGGTAGAAAAACTTAAAAATAAAAGAATTTCATTTGTAAAGCATAAGCTGTTCTCCCATACATAAATCTCTAGTTCCTATGAGGACATTTTACCCATACTGTTAAATTAACTAATTAATCTATGCACTGATTTATTAACTTAATCAATATGAATGAGCACCTACCATAGGCTACTATTCTGTGA
This sequence comes from Equus asinus, assembly GCF_041296235.1. NCBI lineage: Eukaryota > Metazoa > Chordata > Mammalia > Perissodactyla > Equidae > Equus > Equus asinus. The sequence goes on from NC_091794.1 coordinate 61,797,140, forward strand.
TCAAGTAGTAAAAAATGTGTACCTGAATTCTAATGAGGATAAGATGTTAAGTAGATAATTTCTTTTTTTTAAGAGAACAGGAGGTTGAGCCTTCTTTTTTGTTTTTAAGTAGGCTTTTTAATTTTTTTTCGGTGAGGAAGATTGGCCCTGAGCTAACATCCGTTGCCAGTCTTCTTTGTTTGGTTCCCCCGGAGCCCCAGTACCTAGCTGTATGTGCTAGTTGTAGGTCATTCTAGTTCTTCTATGTGGGATTCCGCCACTGCATGGCGTGGTGAGTGGTGTGTAGGTCTGCGTTCAGGATCCAAACTGGGAAACCCTGTGCTGTGGAAGTGGAGCACACAGACTTCACCACTTGGGCACGGGGCAGGCCCCCAAGTAGATAGTTTTAAGGAGACATTTATACAGTGATTTTTGATACTTACATTAATTCTTGGAGTGCATTCTTTAATTATTTTAAATATAATGTGCATGCAAATATGGCAAGGAGATATTTTTGATATTGATTATTAATTGAACTTTAGTATTAATTGGGTATTTAGGATAAAACAAGAGAGAAAGGAAAATAATTATGATAGACCCTGTGTATCCGGAGGAATATCATGTTCCAGAAGTTGCTTTTATAAAGAAAGCAGAGGGGGAAGAACTGAAGAGGTGGAAATAGGAAGCAGAAATGAGTAAAATTACGTTTAGAAATCATTTTACTTAATAGTGTGAAAATGAGGTGGTAGCGATTGTAGCAAAACATAAAACAGGGCTTCTGCCTAAAAGATTGTTGCAGGGACCAGCCTGGTGGTGCAGCGGTGAAGTTCGCATGTTCTGCTTCTCCACGGCCCGGGGTTCATGGTTCAGATCTCAGGTGCAGACATGGCACCACTTGGCATGCTATGCTGTGGTAGGCATCCCACATATAAAGTAGAGAAAAATGGGCACGGATGTTAGCTCAGGGCCAGTCTTCCTCAGCAAAAAGAGGAGGACTGGCAGTAGTTAGCTCAGGGCTAATCTTTCTCAAAAAAAAAAAGAAAAGAAAAGAAAAAGAAAAAGATTGTTGCAGTAGAACAGACAATATATTTTGGAGGACTATACTGTCCCTCAGTGATTGAGTAGCCTGGAGAAGAGAACACCAAAACCAAATGGAGAGCCAACGTACCTGTACAATTAAAAAAGGCATTTTCTTTAGCAAAACATTGGGCGTGAGGCATTGTGAAAAATTCCTACATTTTGGCATAACTGACAGTCTCTAGATAAGGTTCAAAGGAAGAGGCACATATTTTTGGAGAGAGTGGAGAATAGAGACAATCTTTTTCTCACCTCATATCCTTCTGTCCATGAACTGAAATCCATCTCATAGTGGCAAATTCTATGGGTGAAGAAAAAATATGGAGGCACTGTGGACAATTAGACCGGAGCAGGCTCTGGGCAGATGTGACTCAGCATGTTGCTGCAGGCAGCGTATGCGCCACCATGTATATGAACACCTTATGTAACCTACATAATGTAAACATCTGCTGGCTGTATGCCACTTTTGTCTAGTGGTCATATAAAAGCAGCCACAAGGGGAACTGCTGCGCTCCCACTGTCTCTTGGCCAAAGTGAATAAAATGTATGTCTACCTTGCCCTCGCGTGCTCAGACCTTTTTTTCAACTCCTCGAGCACCGAGCCCCATGGTCCCTTCATCTGCTGTTTCTCTCCTGCATACACTTGGCATAGTCAAAAGGATTCTGAGGTGTATGGACCTATGGCTCCTGAGGCTGCCGGGACAGACATGTGGCCACCCCTGTGGAAGGATGGGAGTCCGTGGAGGGTACCCTGGTCAGCACTGAGATGGCTCTGCATGCCCAGGGGAGCAGGTGCCAGAGAACGCCTGACCTGCCATGGGGCTGGCGGGCCGGCTGTTTTTGACAGCCTTAAGCCAGAACATGGATTCTGCCTTGTGGGATGCAGCCGGCATCGGGGAACTCCTAGCCGAGGAGGACACCCTGGAGGCACGGGTGCGGCAGTTGGAACAGGAGCTAGAAATGCCGCCTCGCAGCAACCGGCAGAGGACGCTGAGGACTGGGACGTAGAGGAAGCACGCCCTCTCCACGCTTCGCCAGTAATCCAGCCAAAGGTAAAGCATGAGCAGCCCTTGGGTCCAGGCGATGTTGCCCAAGGAGCCCTGATGGTGACAGAGTTCATGGCGTATACCACCTATACGCCAAAGGAACTGCGGGACTTGCGCAGGCAGCGGCTAGGGGAGCCCATACCAGCCTGGCTCCTGCCGCTATGGGATGAGGGGGCAGATCCCTTCGGCAGCTGCTACAGCCGCTGGCTAACCCAAGGGCAGGGAAATTACTCCATGACGGAGTGGGTGACGGCTGCCGCCTGGGACAGTGTGAGAGAATGCCGGGGAGCTCCCGGAGACTGTAAGCCCATGGCAGACCTATGTGGAACTGGTCCAAGTTATCCGCGTGTTGGGAACGAGATCCCGTCTGATTCTTTTGGGCCAGATACATGAAGTAGCCACTACAATGGCCACTTTGGGGAACGTAGAATGCCCAAGGAAGGAGAAAACCGTGCATGTCTCACTGCGGGGGAGGCCCCCAAGCCTAGAGCAGGCTCGGCAGAGAACAGGCCCAAGCAAGTGACTGCATGCAGATGTAGATTGACCTGTTAGCTGCAGGCATTGATCAGACGAAAATAGACAGGCAACCAAACACCGTCCTGATGGCACTGAGGCACTGGTTAAACCTTGAGAAACAGTTCTAGAAGACAGCAGGAGTGGGGAAAAATCCTGGCAAGAGTCACCAGGCAAGCCTTCAGGATTTCTGAAGCCCTCAGGTGAGGAGCTCATGTACCTCTTTGACTAGGGGGAAGGCTGAGGTGCTAGGCTTAGGGGATCCCCAAAGGACCATAGGACTCCCGTGGAACTTGGGATTTACTGGTCCCCCAGCAATGTACAGTCTGTACTGGTATTGGTAGATACTGGAGCTGATTACAGTCTGATTTACGGCAACCCGGTTAAGTTTCCAGAGAAGCTGGCATATGTTGATGGCAATAGAGACAGTAGGTGAAAGTAAAGCCAGTGTCTCTGTCCTTTGGCATTGGCCGTTTACCACCCCGAGTGTACACAGTGTATGTCTCCCATGCTTGAGTATGTTCTGGGGGTGGACGTCTTGAAAAGACTGTGCCTACAGATGACCATGGGTGAATTCCACCTACAGGTGCGTGTGGTTGAGACTGTTGTCCTGGTGGACATGAGGAGATCACACAGACTACTGCAAAGTTAAAAGAGGTTGGGATGGTACAATCCACCCACGGTCCTTATAATGCCCTGGTTCGGCCCATGAAGAAGCCTGATGGCACATGGAGTATCACTGTGGACTACTGGAATTAAATAAAGTGACTCCTCCATTACATGCTGCTGTGCCCTCAATGCATGACCTCATGGATCAGCTGACAGTCCGATTGGGACAGTACCACTATGCTGTAGACCTTACTAATGCCTTCTTTTCCATTGATGTTGCCACTGAGAGTTTGCCTTCACCTGGGATGGCAGGCAGTGGGCTTTTCATGTTTTTCCACAAGGATACTTGCACAGCCCCACTATTTGTCATAGATTTATCACCCAGGACTTGGCTGCCTGAGTTCATAGTGATACAGTGCTTGTATTTCACTACATTGATGTTGTGTTAAACTCTGACTCTCTTACAGATCTCAAACAGGCTACCAACTCCCTGCAGAGACATCTGGCAACATGTGGTTGGGCTGTGAATGACGCCAAAGTCCAGAGACCAGGACTTGTTGGGATATTAGCAAGTGTTTATCTCTCTTTTAGTCCAGGTGGTGAGACCCTGGTATGCTATGGAGAAAAAGCGGGCCCCTTGAGACTGGACACGCACTGCGAACCAAGCATTTAAGGTCACCAAGCATGCGGTGCAGCAGGTACAGGCTCTGCAAGTGGCTGATCCAGGACGGCCATATAAATTGGGTGTCTGTGTTACCCAAGAGGGTTTTGGCTGAGGCTTATGGTAGTGACAGGACAGGATATGAGCCCCTGGTGGGTTTTGGTCCCAACTTTAGAAAAGGGCAAAAATGTGATATTCTCTACTAAAGAAACAGTTGACAGCTGCCTATGCTGCCCTGGTAGCATGTGAGGCCATCACACGAATGGCCGCTGTAAAGCTCAGAACTACATACCCTGTACAGGGATGGCTCAAACAAAGGAGTTCAGTGAGCTCCAGCCCCCTGAATATAGAGTTATAACAAGTGTTGGGGCCAGCTGAGTTCCTCGCTGTGGAAGAAAAGGCCCCAAAGTCTCCTCTAGAAATAGAGCCCACACCCTATGCTAAAGAAAAGTCCCTGTCCTAGAGAATGCTTGGTATACTGAAGGTACTAGTAGAGGGCATGCACCCTTTGTCCGATGGCAAGTGGACTACATCGGACCATTACCAAAGACCAAAGGCACTGTGTACGCCTTTATGGCTGTTGATACAGCCACTGGTTTACTCTTTACATGGCCCTGTACGGCCACAGATCAGAGACAGACAATTCAAGCCCTACAGGTACTCTTTATGGTCTTTTTGGTTGACCCTTGGTTGTAAAAAACGACAAGGGGACACATTTTACAGGACAAGAAGTCCAACAGTGGGCCGGCCCCAATGTGCCTCAACATGAGACAAGTACAAGAATAAAAATGGTCATAAAATATGAAAGCCCCCACTGTAGATGGTTGGTGCTTTTAGCTCCATGGGGACTTGAAAAGCAGCGAGACTTACATATCACCCCGTGGGTGACTAGCAGTTGGCCCCCTTGGGTAACTGTCAGGCTGCCACAGACCAGTGCTGGTTCTATCCTAAAGGAAATGCATGTGATTTCTTTGCGGCCGATAATGAGTTCCCCTCTACTCCTCCATGTGGAGCCCACACTTGCGGCATCTCTACGGACACGAAAAGTGTAATATCAATGGCCGGGAAGGCCCCTGTTGGTAGCCACCCTCTTGCCCCAAGATAAGGGACTAGCATGCATTTCGCTTAAAGAACGTGATTTATCTTTGTTGGCTCCTATCACTGCCTTGTCCTTTTGCCCATAGATAAAGTACAGCGAACAGTATTGTAGAAGGGGCATACACCTGTACGAAGCTTGCCAATGTATCTAACTGTTGGGTGTACACGGAACTGCCCACCGGAGCAGTAGAAGGCTTGCCATGGCGCATCCACCCCGCTTCGGAAAGAAACGAGACCTGGCTGTATTCCTAGAGACCATCTCATGCTCAGAGGTGCCAGGTGCCTCAACAGATACGCTGACAATGTGGACATAAGCAGCCCTGGCCAACCCCAAGCCTCTGAGACGGCCGTGGGCCATTATCCGGGGAGGCTGTTGTGCTCCACACACCTGTGCCCTTGTACATAGAACAACAAAAGGGAGAATACGACAACAAGGTGGATACCCCAGGGGCTGTGTCAAAAGGTTACACGAATGACCTGGCCCAAATATTGGTGAAACGTCCCTCCCTGTGTGGGGGTGGCCCCCACAGATATAGTACCCTTGGGCAGCTTCTGGGTCTATGGTAGTCATGAATGGCCTTATCTCCTGACTAACTTGATAGGACAATATACTTGAGGGTGGCCCTAAGCTGTCCTCCCTGCGGCAGTGGGTTCTCGCCACGCTGGTGGGTGTAGCTTGTCTCTTGGTGGCTACTTACTGATCATTGTATTGTTGTTGTAAAATGTAGCTTTAAGACGTCGTGCTGTGTGCACGTGCACACACCGCCTACAAGCCCGTGACTGCTGCACTCTAATGGGTGTAGAGTGAAAGAAAAATATGGAGGCGCTGTGGACAATTAGATGGGAGCAGCTTCCGGGCAGATGTGACTCAGCATGTTACTGCAGGCAGCCTATGCGCCACCATGTATATGAACACCTTATGTAACCTTCATAATGTCAACATCTGCTGGCTGTATGCCACTTTTGTCTAGGGTCATATAAAAACGGCCACAAGGAAAACAGCTGCACTCCCACCGTATGTAGGCCAAGGTAAGTAAAGAGTATGTCTACCTTGCTATCGGCGGCTCACCTCATTTTTTCAACTCCCTGAGCCCCGTGGTCCTGTCCTTGGCTGTTTCTCTCCTACTTACAATGGGGCAGGACAAATATTTCTGTAATTAACCTGAAGTAGAGGCTCCAGAACCTGCTTGTCTGGGAGGAACAATAAAACCGGAGTATAACCTTGAATTTAAATGTTGACTCCTTCATATTAAAAGACCCTAGCAGCCCTTTATTAACAGGTTCTAATCGTGTCTTCACATAAAGGAATCCACACTCTAGATTGTAACGCTGTCCCTTCCAGCATGCAGCTGATGAAAGAGATATTTCTAGAGTGTCAAGTATTTGTTGATTCTAGAAGTCTTGAAAATGGTAGGTTTTATGTAATGTCAAAGCCTGTGTTTACTCCAGTGACCACTCAGATTATAGCTACAGTGTGTTTAGGAAAATGAACAGAATCTTTAGACTATATTTGCATATGTAGATGCAGCATGCATAATGGTTTCAACAAATATTTTTAAACCACTCTTCAAATCAGGATGAAAAATTGATCTTAAAATGGTTGACATTTTAATGATACAACACTAATCAAATATATTTAGAATTTTATTTCAGATTACATAATTTCATGATGGCTTTTAAAACTTGGCTGAGAATCACTGCATGGAAATAAATGAAAACTGGTAAGTATAGCTATGTACTGTGGTGTAATCCCTGATTTTCATCACAGGAATTTAGTCGTTGGTATTTTCTTTGTAGCATTAAATCGTTTTGTTTAAAAAGCTTTGTATAATTTGTGTTTTTAATTTTGTAAACAGCATCTATGTTGTAATGAGAGGTACTTAGAAAAATCATTAAAAAATTGTTTATTAACTTGCCTTGCCTTTTTGAAAATGCCTCAATATTCTGCACGTTACGAGTGCTCAGAACTATTGGCCAGCTGCAAGCATTCTGTTGAAATATTAGAGGACTTGTCCTGAATATCTTAAAGGAGACCTACTAATTAATTTAATCGTGATTTTTATTTTCAAATTAAAACAGCTGTGCTTTACCAAAGCTTATAACTGAAAATTTTTGTTTCCCAATTTCGATATACATTTGTAATTACACAGTACCTGATACGTCCCGAAACTGATAGGAACAAAAACATGGTGCTCCCCATTCATTAACACAACTGTTTGGATTCAGGTAGTTGTAGGGGTGAGTAACATGTGAGGACACAGACATTAATTAAAAAACCTCACAAGTAAATGCAAAATCTTCACTGGGACAAACACCCTGAAATATAAGCACACAATATCATGAAACCATGTTTTAGGAGATAGGACTTAGGGAATTTCTGAAAGGACTCCCTAAAGAAATAGAAATTGGTCATAGAAAAGTAAAATGAATAAAGCCGGGATTAAAAAGATCTCCAAACAGAGGATACAGGGTTGCAAAGCTCTCTGGCAGCACGAGCGTATGCAGCGCTGAAAGGAGGTCAGCGTGTCTTGAGTTCATAGAGCGAGGGGGGAGATGGTACAAGACGAGGCAGGAGGGCCAGGGAGCAGTCAGAACAGCAACATTTTGAAGGCCATGATTAATTTTTTAAAATTGTGTGAACAAGTATCTAAAACACAGAATTCTTTTTTAAAGCTGGGAGAAGATAATTCTTGCCTTATTACTCCAGAAAAACTATGGCATAGGAATTTACAAGTTCTGAAATATATGTAAGAAAAACAAATTTAAAAATGCTTCCTATTTCATCAATCTCAGCTATTACTGAACAGCAGTTTTCTTACTAATTTTACCATCCCTAACATCTTTAGGAGACATTAAAATGTCAGAATAATTATTTTAACACTATTTTTGCATTGAAGCAAGATAAACCAAACAGATTATGCTTCTAGTCTAGGAAATTAGTCAAGAGCTAAAATTATATGCCTTATTATTTCACAGAAAGTCAAATGAGAGATGTGTTTCTGTTTCAATAAAATAGAGGTTGGCTTTGAGAGATTGGAATACCTAAATTTTCAAACAAAAATTATAGCATCGTTATAGATGTGACAATGTCCAATGAATAAACCATTTTTCAAGCAAACTGGAGTGTGTGGGGACAGGGTGAAGAAAGATGTGATTTCTACAGTGATGTGTCCCTGGTAACCATGCCCGAGCGGAAGAGGAAGATTGCATTCTTTGTGTACAGATTCCCCTAGTCAGGATGGCAACACTCACTGGGGAGAGGGAGAGACTCCTTCCAGACCACGAAGATAGAAACTATCTGGTGTCTATCTCTGATGTATTATATAAACATAAATACTCTTTTGTTTATAAGAGTGGTCTTTGTAGAGGGTAAATTTATCTAACTGGTCTAAAAAGGAGGAAGTACTCCTGTGGCAAACAGGTAACGGTATGGTGGAAAAAAAGCAGTGATATACCTAATAATTTTCTGTTGCATATTACAGATCATTTGCTTATACATTATTTTAGTTGACTCTCAAAACAAGCATGTAGAGAATGACTTGTCCTGCCTCTATCAATTAACTCATTGCCAGTTCTTACTTTTATAACGTGCATTCTGATAATAAATGCATGTCTTTATCAAGATAGCTCCCTAAAATAAGAGTGTTCTGCTATATAAGAAGAGATCACCAAGAAAGAATACTGGACTGCTCTTTTGGGGGGAAAGCACATTTTCCCTAGATAAGTTGTTAAATATAAGAATCTCCTTGATGTCTGGAAATGTGTTTCTTAATTAAGCATAAAGCTAGGTTTTAAAACCTGTTCTAATTATAATTTATCAAACAAATGTTTTAAAAGTTCTCAAATGTTTCTCCACTGGGAACCATTTAATAATTATATTGTAGATATAATTAATTAATTTAGGTCAATAAATGCATCTCATTTTCAAATTTTGAAGGTGTTATAAAATCCAGATTCTTTATCTGTGGTTTTCACCAGCAGCCGGAGTGATTTCTTTTCAACACTATTACTTCTTTTTCAGTGATGTTGTACCATCAATCATCTCTCCTCTTCCTATCGATGTCAATGTTTTCCTTTCCATGGCTTCTTCCCCTCAGCAGATGAGCAAAGTCAACATCAACTTATGCTAAAATAGCTTCCTCATTTTCTCATTTAATATTATATCCTTTAAAATCCTTTTCAAGTTATGTTTCTTCCAACTTCCCTCATATGTGCCACATTGGTCAACTGGCTAGTCTTTCAATGGATTCTGAAATCTTACTCTGTCCCTACAATCCTGTTGTTCATTCCTTGGGGCACATGCTTCCTTTCCCTTTCTGCCTCCCTTGGTCCATTATAAATTCATTTATTCGTAAAATCCCAATTAAAATAAGACATAATCAATTAAAGATAACCCCATATTCTCCACTAGAATCAGTATCTTGAACTCCCTAATCTCATCATATTTTGTTTCTCCACTGAGCAGCATGACCCTCATGGCCTGATTAGGGTTGCAGTCATTTACGTTTGATACACTAGAGGGTGGGGATTCTGTTTTGTTTATATTTCCTTGGGCATCACTCCAGCAGCAGTCTTGCTCAAAATTGCTACCAAGCAAGAATCTGACATGTGGAATATCAGTCTCATTCCAGCTTTGAGAGTGAACATTCAAGGAGGGTTCTTATATGCCTTTGTATTCGGTAGCCAACTGTTCTTGGGTTCTGGTCTGGAGTCAAATATTCTTAGATTCTAATGTTTAAATGATACCAAGAGTTTTCTTCTCAATCTGAGAAACCAAGAAACTGTGGCCTTCCAATGTCAAAGTGTTTTGCTGGGTCAAATACCTTAAAATCTGTACAAACCAGTTAATTGAGCACAGCTCAAGAATACTTATGATTTTCTATCTACAGAGTCATTGCTACTTTGATATATGTTCTCAAATAAAAATGCCTCATGTGGCAGCTCAGTGTGTTATTTTTATACTTGTGTTTCTAATGTTTTGAATTTTTTAAATGTCTCTATGTGTGGTGTCTAAAATAAAACTTTACTTGAATTGCTGTGTAAAAATCTAGATCGCACTTGTAAAAATGGTCAAGAAGTGTGTTCCTCGATTTAAAAAAAGCTTATACATTATATTTATTTTTCAAGAACATTTCAAATCTCCACTTGATCATGCCTTATATGGACTTCTGTTTTCTCCTCACTATTTTTCTTAAATTTTTGTACATTTCATTTATGTGGTTTTAAGATAATTTACTTTGAATTTTAATTTTTATTCAAATTCTAGAATATGGGTACCATAGGTGTCATATTTGTAAATCCAAGCAAACACCATGTGTCAAGATATCCTAATTTGAACAGAACACTTTGTTTTTAATTGTACAAGTTGTTTTTCATTAGTAATGAATACAGAAAACTTGACATGGCAGATGGTGGGTGGGTGGACCCCCTGTAGGCACAAACTATCTTGGAAAACTAGAAGCCCTGGAGAAGGATTCTGGATAAATTGGCATTTGAGAGGATGATCTGTAGACAAAGAGGTCGGTGTGAGGCGGGGGGGGGGGCTCCAGGGCTGAGCAGCGCGGCGGGCTGCCACTTTTTCCCACTCTGGCGGTGGGCCGCCGGAGTGGGGGTGGGGCCCCCAGGGCTGAGCAGCAAGGCGGGTTGCCACTTTGACCCACTCTGGCGGTCGGCCATCTGAGTGGGTGGGGAGGGCCCCCAGGGCTGAGCAGCGCGGCGGGCTGCCACTTTGACCCACACTGGCGGTCTGCCACCTGAGTGGGGGGAGGGCCCACAGGGCTGAGCAGCGCAGTGGTCTGCCACTTTGACCCACTCTGGCGGTCGGCCGCCTGAGTAGAGGGGGGCCCGCCCGGGCTGAGCAGCACGGCGTGCTGCCACTTTGACCCACTCTGGCGGTCTGCCCCCTGAGTCAGTGTGGGGCCCCCAGGACTGAGCTGCGCAGCGGGCTGACACTTTGACCCACTCTGGCGGTCGGCCGCCTGAGTGGGGTGTGGCCGCCAAGGCTGAGCAGCGTGGCGGGCTGCCACTTTGACCCACTCTGGCGATCGGCCGCCTGAGTGGGGCTGGGGCCCCCAGGACTGAGCAGCGTGGCGGGCTGCCACTTTGACACACTCTGGCTGTCGGGCGCCTGAGGGGGGTGACGGACCCCAGGGCTGAGCAGCAAGGCGGGCTGCCACTTTGACCGACTCTGGCGGTCCGCCCACTGAGTGGGGGTGGGGCCCCCAGGGCTGAGCAGCGCGGAGTACTGCCAATTTGACCCACTCTGGCAGTCTGCCGCCTGAGTCGGGGTTGGGCCCCAAGTGCTGAGCTGCGCAGCGGGCTGACACTTTGACCCACTCTGGCGGTCGGCCGCCTGAGTGGGGTGTGGCCGCCAAGGCTGAGCAGCGTGGCGGGCTGCCACTTTGACCCACTCTGGCGATCGGCCGCCTGAGTGGGGCTGGGGCCCCCAGGACTGAGCAGCGTGGTGGCCTGCCTCTTTGAACCACTCCGGCCGTCCGCCGCCTGAGTGGGTGGGGAGGCCCCCCGGGGCTGATAAGTGCGGCGGGCTGCCACTTTGACCCAGCCTTGTGGTCGGCCGCCTGAGTGGGGTGGGGCTGCCAGGGCTGAGCAGCGCTGCGGGCTGCCACTTTGACCCACTCTGGCGGTCGTCCGCCTTAGTGGGGGGGGGGGGCCCAGGGCTGAGCAGCGCGGCGGGCTGCCACATTGACCCACTCTGGGGTTCGGCCTCCTGAGTGGGGGTGGGGCGCCCAGGGATGTGCAGAAGGGCGGGCTGCCACTTTGACCCACAATGGCGGTCGGTCGCCTGAGGGGGGGGGGTGCCTCCAGGGCGGAGAAGCGCGGCGGGCTCCCACTTTTTCCCACTCTGGCGGTCTGTCGCCTGAGTGGGGGTGGGGCCCCCAGGGCTGAGCAGCGCGGCGGGCTGCCACTTTTTCCCACTCTGGCAGAGTGGACTAAAAATAAAAAGGATTCTTACAAAAAAGAAAGGTGTAATTGTTAAATTTCATTTAAAGCTGAATGTGAAAAGCATTGAGAATCAAGATGATTCCGTGATTAAGACTTTCAGGAGAATGTATGAGTCATTACCATCACTGTGTAGCTCAGTCATCTGAAAGAGCAGCATTTTTCAAGAAGAAGCAATATGAGAGTGTAGGATCCTAACAAATACACATTTAAATGATAGTCTAGATGGTGATGTATCGTCAAATGAAATCAAGGTGTGTTAAATAGCTACGTGTGGGTTTATTTAGGTTTGTCTTAATATGTAAATAGAAAAAACTTTGCATTGAAGGAATTTAAGCTTTATTAGGCAATAAGCTGTTATGGAGGCTCTTCCAGAGTTGGTTATATATGATGAGATGCACAGTAGTAGAAAATGATCCCGGTTTTTCGAAGAAGGAAAATTGAATTTATTAGGGGACATGGTATCATTTGACCTTGTAGTATAAAATGGGTTTTCATAGGTATAGAAAGTGTGGAAGTACGTATTCCAAGAAACAGCAATTCAAAAAACCACAAAGCTGAGGCCATGAAATAATGCACTTGGTGATCAATGTGCAGTTCAAGTGAACTGACGCTCTTTCTTCTTTTCCTCCCCTCCCCCTCCCCTTCCCTCCCCCTCCCCCTCCCCTCCCCTCCCCCTTCCCCTCCCCTCCCCCTCCTCCTCCTCCTCCTCCTCCTCCTCCTCCTGCTTCTTATTATTAGACAGAAGGGGCAGAAAAAGCCAGAATGGACATTTAGGTTGAAAATACGAGAAGATATACAGATGGCCCACAGACACGTGAAACAATGTTCAACATCACTAATTACTAGGGAAATGCAAATCAAAACTATAATGAGACATCACCTTACATCAGTCAGAATGCCTCTAGTTACCAAGACAAAAAACAACAAATGTTGAAGAGGTTGTGGAGAAAAGGGACTTCTCCTACACTGCTGGTGGGAATGTAAACTGGTGCAGCCACTATGGAAAACTGTATGGAGATTTCTAAAAAAATTAAAAATAGAAATACCATACCATCCAGCTATCCCACTGCTGGGTATTTATCCAAAGAACGTGAAGTCAATGATCCAAAGAGATTTATGAACCCCTATGTTCATTGCAAGTTTGTTAACAGTAGCCAAGATGTGGAAGCAACCCAAGTGCCCTTCTACAGATGAATGGATGAAGAGGATGTGGTATATATATACACACAATAGTATACTATGCAGCCATAAAAAAGGCAAAATTGTCCCATTTCCAACAACAGGGATGGACCTTGAGGAGGGTATGATGTTAAGTGGAATAAGCCAGACAGAGAAAGACAAATACTGAATAATTTGACTCATATGTGGAAGATAACAAACACGTGGATAAAGAGAACAGATTAGTGGTTACCAGAGGGGAAGGAGGTTGCTGGGTGGGCGAAAGGGACAGAGGGGTACATATGTATGGCGATGGATAAAAATTAGACCGCTGAGAATGAGCACGATGAAGTGTATTCAGAAATTGATAAATAATATTGTACACCCTAAATTACACAATGTTATAAACCATTGTGATCTCAGTAAGATTACTGGGAAAACAAAACAAAATAAAAAACCAACAAACGCATAGAGACAGAGATTGGATTGGTGGTTAGCAGAGGGCAGGGGGACAGGGAGGAGGTGAAAGTAGTGATTTGCACATGTGTGTGGGGATGGATTGTAATTAGTCTTTGGGTGATGAGCATGATGCGATCTACACAGAAATCAGAAGACAGTGATGTACACCTGAAATTTATATAATTTTATAAAACAGTGTTACCACAATTAAAAAAGATACAAGTTGAAATTAAAAGAATGGAAAATGAAAACAAAGAAGATATTTTCAGCCATAAAAAAAGAACTAATGGAAGGAGCTTCAATTTTAATCTTAAAACTATACTGAGCCTCTGAGAATTTTCAGCTGGAGCTGACATTAACAAAGGTATTCATAAATGAATCTAGTGCACTGGGCACAATAAATTGAAAATGTGGAAACTATTCGGCTAGCTGCTAAATTAGGATAGTCACGTTAAAAGTAGAAGCATTGGTAATTCAAACAAAACATATTTTTTAGTGACCAAATGTAGAAAACATTGACAGCATCTGTCATTGAATCAAGATGGAGAAATCAAAAGTCACTTGAATAAATAGAATGTGACATTTTTACAGCACGTAATCTTAAAATGTAAAAAAAATCAATTAAATGTGAAAATATTAAATTTATAATATCACTGGATATTATTTTAATCATTAACAAAGGTATCACCTATATTTATGTTTTAATATAAAATACTTACAGAGCCATATTTTGTAAGCAATTTATATGGATGCTGATATTCTGCAAATAAGCATGTGCTTATTAAAAATGTTGAGATAAATTTAGCAAGCCTCTAACATAGGAAGTGGCCAAATAAATTTTAGAAATGTGACATATGTATAAAAAGGTACCCAACCTATTGGTGATCAAATTACTATAGAAAGTACATATGTTTTCAAGTAAACGCCAAATGTTGGAAATTTAAATTCTGAAACGTCTTAAACATGAATAACATAAAAATAGATCACTGAAGACACTGAGTGTGTCTGAAAAATAAATCTAGTTTTCCTAATCCACGCCAATCTTTATTATACATTGAAAATATGGAATATAAAATCTCAAAACATTTTTATTTAACGTTTTAGCAGAATATTTCACATTCTTTATCTTTTTATTCTTCACAACAATCTTTCTGAAAAGGTACCATAGATAAATACCCCATGCCCTATTTATGGAATATTAGTGAAAAGAGAAGCTAGAAAGAAGGTTGTCTCTTCATGGGATGAAGGAAAAAGAATGTCTCTTCATGGAGAAGAGGGTGTGATGAGCTTTGTATTGAACTGTTTTGATGAGAATGTGACTTCAGTACATTAGGTGGAAATGTCATCCAATGAAGGACATTATGACTGGAGAATGCAAGGAGGTGAAGGCGAGTGGGGAAGGTGTGTCCGTTACACACTCACAGATTACGGTTGAAGCTATGGGATTTGATGAGATGTGCAGAGTTTCTGGATATAGGATAAAAAGTGACAGACTAAAAGGAGAAAAGACAATGCGAAACCCAATATCTATTGTTAGATGCAAATTTATGTCTGAAAAAAAATCTAAAAGAATAGTCTGTTTTGTAAAAAGTACAAGGAATTTCCTTGAATAGCTTTCAGCAAAAAAAAAGTTAGATAATTTATCTATATTTGATCATTTTAGTATATATTTACAAAATTTCACTTTTATTTGAAAAATAATGTTGTAGTATGCATTGTTACACACGATTTCCTAGTAATACAAAGGCTAGTGTGAATATGTAATCCTGAAATAACAGGAGCTTCTTAGGAGCTACAAAAGATGGGATAACTAACATTAGGTGTTTCAGCTTTTTTTTTTTTTTTTAATAATATGGATTCTATTCCTTCAGTTCCTTATTGGAAATGCTATGGTTTTGCTGGATGGCCTCCATTTGCCCATCCAGATATATGTCCCCATTTTCTGCCTGGCTCTGTGCCCAGTGAGGCTGACCTGCTTGGACTGCACTGGTGGGAACTCTTGCTTCACAGTTTCTGGTTAAGTTTTGCAAGTGTCAGCCACCTGCAGGAAGAAGAGGGCCCTCAGGATATTTCTTCCCTCTGGTCCCTGGGCTGGGCACTGCAGGTAGGGTGCTTCCCTGGACTGAGGGCCCCAGGCAGCCCTCACCAGATGACTCTCTCTCCAAGTCCGGAGACTGCTCCCTCCTTTGTTCTTTCAGGCCTAGAGGCAGTAATGGATCTCTTCATTGCTAAATCTTGTTTGACCTAAACCCTGCCCATCATTTTGGAAAGAACCTTAATGCTCCCTAGTTCCAGTTTGTATATGACATGTTTTCTCATGGCAAGACACCACAGGTTACAATCGTATATATTACCTTTGCCTTCTCTTGACAACAGAAACTGGGGAGGAAGGTGCAAAGAAGACACACCAAGAAAGAAAATAGGCAGAAATGTGCATTATTCTTTGCTTGTAAAAAATTATCTGTAATTTACCTAAAGTGAAATTCACTCTCTTGAGAGGCACAGCCCTGTGAGAATTGACAAATGCATACGATTGTGTAAACTACCACCACACTCAAGATACAGAACAGTTTGTCGTCTTCCAGAATATCATTGAGCTGCTCTTTATAGTCAAATGCCTTCCCCATCTCTAACCCTGAAGTTACTGGTCTCTTCTCCATCCTGTAGTTTTGCCTTCTCTGTTTCCACATAAACGGATTCACATGGTGTGCAGCTTTCTGAGTCTGGCTTCTTTCACTTTGCTTATTACCTTTGAGATTCATCGAAGTATTTGTGAGCATTAACAGTTGGTTCCTTCTTAATGTTGCATGGTATCCAATGGTACGACTGCACCATCGTTTCTTTATCTACTTACTGGTTGAAGGACATTTGGGTTGTTTCCAGTTTGGGGCAACTGTGAGAAAACACTGGTATAAACATTTGCGAACAGATTTTGTGTGGACGTAGGTTTTCATTTCACTAGGTTAAATACCTAGAGTGGGATTGTGGGGTCATCTGGTGTTTGTTTAACATTATAAAAACTGCCAGATATTTGATATTAACAGTCATTTTCATTTTATCATACAAATCTTAGTATCTTTGTAGAATGCCAATTTATCACGTAAGAGGGGATGCATTTCCAGACTTTCTAGCTTGTTCAACTCCTTTATCTACGAATCCATATGCCAGCAGCACACTGTTTTGTTCCATATAGCTTAATAGTAACTATTAAACACAGGAAATATATGTCCTCAAGTATTTTCCTTTAATCGAATCATTTTGTATATTCTAGGACCTCTGACTTAGCAAATATGTTTTAGATTCAGTTTCTTATATATTTTAAAAATCCTGCTAGAATTTCCATTCAATTAGGCTTACATTTAATCTATAGATGAACTCAGGGAAGAATTGCCATCTTTATGTCAAGTATTCCAGTTGATAGAATTGTATATTTATCTCTTTACTCTATCTTTAATTTCTCTGAGTCTTTTCCTTTTAACTTCCAGTGGACACATCTTATAAATTGCCAACTAAATTACTCCTAGAATTTTAATTTTATGCTTTTGTAAATGATGTTACTTTTTATTTTATTTTCTACCTGCCCATTGAGAGGTATAGCAGTAAATTTGACTTTTGTGTATTAACTTTGTGTCTTGCTACTTAATAAAATTACTTATTGTTTCTAGTATTCATTGTTTGGATTCCTTTGGATTATCTATATAGATGATCACATCATCTCTAGAAAAAGAGAGTTCTACTTGTTCCTTTCGAATTTTATGTTCCATTTCTTCTTTCTCATCTTTTTACACTGATATCTGGTCAAAGTTGAAAAGGAATGGTGACAAGTATATACTTGCATTGTTTAAGATTTTAGGTAGAAATCATTATTATTATTTTTTCACCACTGAGCATTTGTCTTTCTCTTCTTAGTTTGCTGAGAGGTTTTCCATGAATTTTTAAAAGTTTTTTCACATGATTTCTTTGCCTCTATTAAAATGATCATGTCTTTTCTTATATATTATTTTAATATAGTGAAGTGCATTAATTTTCATATATTAAACAAACCTTGCGTTCCTGGAATAACACCCAATTTTTTCAAGCTGTACTACTCTGTTTTAACCAGGCTAAAACAAAGTTTATCAACGACTGATTTGACCTGATATTGCGTAAAGGAGGTCAAGATAGTTCTTTTCCTCCATATTAACTTGGTCAGTTACTTTTGTAAAGATTTAAAATGAGAGTGGATGGTACAGAGAGTCCCCGTGTACTTCCTTCCCAAACTCACAGTTTCCCGTGTGATTAACATTTTCTTTCAGTATGGTGCATTTGTTACAAGTGAAGAACAACCAATATTGACACTTTATCAGTAACTAAAATTAATTTTGTTAGGATTCATGCTTTGTGCTGTACGGTTGTATGGATTTTGACAAATGCATAATATTGTGTATCCACGATTACAATAGTGTGCAGAGTAATTTTTCTGCCCTAAAAGTCCTTGTTTTCCACATATTCATCCCTCCTCCCCTCTCCCCAAAACCACTGGCAACCACGGATCTTTTTAATGTCTCTGTAGTTTTGCCTTTTCCAAAATGCCATTTAAGTGGAGTGATATAATATGTAGACTTTTCAGTCCGACTTCTTACCCTGGGAAATATAAATTTAAAGTTCCTCCATGGTGTTTTTTGTGGCTTGATAGCTCATTTATTTTTTTCTATGAAAATATCCCAGTGTGTGCATGTACCACAGTTTTTTCATCCGTTCGTCTATTGAAAGACCCATTTTCTGACTCACAGCATTTTCCTTCTTTCTGAAGAACTTCTTAACGTTTCTAACAAGGCAAGTTTATTTTCTGAGTCTGTTTAAGAATTATATTTGTCTTTCTTCAGACGTTAGAAGTTTCTTTGTGGGAAGTTGCTTACTCAACAAAAAATTTTTTATTATTTTTCATGCATATAGAGATATTCAGATTTTCTATTTCTTCATGGGTCATTTGTATCTTTCAAATAGTTTGCATATTTCATCCAAGTAGTCAAATTTTCTGGCATAAAATTTAATACCATCTCTTTATTATCTTTTTAATGTCTTAATAACTATGGAAGTTCCCTCCTCCATTCTCCATACTATTAATTTTTGCGTTTGCTCATATTTGTATTAGCCTAATTAGAAGTTCATCCCTCTTATTGATATTTTTAAATAATCAGTTTTTCATTTTATTAATTTTCTTCATTGTTTTTCTATTTTCTATTCCATTGATTCCTGTTCTTTATTAGTTTCTTTTATTTGTTTACCTTTTGTATAATTTCCCCCCCTTTTTAAAGTATTTTAACCAGGAATGTCAGACCATTGATTTTATGACATTTGTCTTCTCCAATATTATCATATATGGCTTTATTTTACCTTGTAAACACTACTGTATCTGGATTTCAACCATTTTGAATGTTGTATTTTTACCATTACGCCTGTTGAAATATTAAGAAAATATTGTGAGAAACTTTCACAATATTTTCTTAATATTGTGCTCAAGCAGAGGGGACACTTCTCTACAAAATGAATATGTAAGCCCTCGGAACAAACCAATGTAGAGATGCCAGTGTGGAATGTCACTGAGAAGTTCAAACAAGGACCATGAGAAATGGAAAATCTTTTACAGGCTGCATGAGACCTGGAGACAGAACACAATGTGAGTTGACCTTGGAAGATATGACAAATATCTGCATGACTAAGCTCTGAGCTTGGCACAAGGAAAATGGATGACACCAATAGAAAAGATCACAGGCCTTTCCTTAATATTTTTGATGTGGTAAGCATCAAGGCCTTGATCATCATGTGGGAGGAGAAGGGAAAGGAACATTACTGTAACTAAATGTTTTCCTATTCCAGGTTGGGTCAATTTGAGTGCAATTACTTCCACTTAGGACAGTAAACTTTGTGGCGTTGCCTGCTTCTGAGTCTTGAGGAGCAATTTTCACTGGTTAAATTTTGCAAACAAAACCAGCAATGTATAAAATAACCATACTGAAAATCTCTTAACAAAGCATTAATATCAATCTCTGCGTGTGGACTCAACTGATTTATGACAAACAAGTTCTAACTGTTTGAGCAAACTGACCTAGAGACAAGCAACTCCAGTCACTGTTGATTTGGGGCATGCTGCCGGTTTGTGAAGAATGAGAAATGATCCTGCAGAATACTTTATAGTGCTGGGGCAGATAAAATGCAGGCAGTATTTTGCGCAGAAAAAAAGGGGCAATAAAAGGAGCTTTATTAGAGGTTGTCAATAAAATAATCATTTTTTTCTCTAATTCCAAGGATAATGCTGAGAAAAGGAAGTTCAAAGACAATGATATTAAGGCCCTGTATTTCAGATTCTAGATTCATTTTACAAAGTGGACAATTTTATGGAAAGAAGATTCACAAAGAATTAAAGTTTGGACAAAATCCAGCATTACGATTTTCCACAAAATCTTGAGCAAAACAATACACACTGTGCTTTTTCTTAGACCCATGCGGCATGATGCAATCTGTACAATGCATTAGCTTTGTAATAAGAAGCTTCAGATCCACGAGTCAGTGGTTAGCACTCTTGACCTATGATGTGGTAGGTACCTAAACCCATCCCAGTATAGCGATTTAGACGGTTTTGTGGCACAGAGCTGGCTGTGGGCATGGCCTGCAGAAGAGAACATCGTGACAGTGCCTTTGGCACTTTATTCCTAAGTAATCTGTTAACCTATCAACACATTTCACTATATGATCTTTGGAATAATGAAACTTTAATTATTCAGATACCTTCAAAAATTGGAACCTCACACACTTCATGCATTTTAGATATGTGATGAATGTTTGGCAGACTGAGAATTAGTAGCCTTGAGTACTCGTAAACTGGGGATGCACTGGGGCATTTTCATTGGCCCACTAAGGGGAAAAGAGGAGAGGGCCGCTCTACTTTCTTACACATCGTACAGTGAACAAGAGAAAGCATGCTTCTCCACCTGAGTAAATTAACCTAAGCCTGATCTTGCTTAGTTTACAAGAGAAAATTTTCCAACAATTGTTAAGAGTAGAGGAGAATGTCGTGCCAGTTATAAAGTTTCCCCAAATCATATAGCCAACAATGCTTTACCACAGGTCTTCAAAAGATCTTTTCCCTTCTCAACACTTTGCCACTTGCTCATTTCCAAAAACAGTTCTGCTGCTGCTGGCAAATTCTCTGTGCTCCTGTAAAAGGCCTGGTCTCCTGAGCCACAGAAACACACGCTGTAAAATGGGAGAACATTTGCTTTCACTTCTCTAGAAACATCCATGTACTATAAGGATTAAATCCATATCCATTTGTTTAAAAGTTCTCTTATCTCCCAAAGCCAAATGGTTACACCCTAAGATGGGCACCTAAGTTAGTCAGGGTGGACCACTAAGACATCTCCCTAGGGACTGTCATTTCAAGGAGAAATAAGACGCAAGGGTTGGAGACACCTCTAGTTGGTAAAAGCCAAAACCATGAGGCTGTCTGACTCCCGGAGAGATTATTTACATGCCAAAGGGTTCAGTTAGGATTCAGGCCCATTATATTTCAGGAGGGAACAACTGCCCCCTTCCCCTTTATAAGCAGAAGTGTGTCATTTTCCCCCATATCTTGCCTATGAAGTGTCCAGCTACTCATTAGGACAACTGACCTGGCTCTCATCAGGTTGCTCTAGGGGTAAGGACTAGGGCAACGGGCACCAACAGACATATTACTTACTGGGAGGCATTTCATGAGAAATCTGTCTCTTATCTAGAATACCCTATGTACACATTCAGGATTAAATTAATAAAAATGAATGTTAAAAGCCAGTGGGAGCTATCTTTCACCATTGCCTTTATTTCCTCCTGTTCTCCTTTTATGGTTTAAAGTGCCCCAGAAAAATATTTTCTATTTAGAGACAAATTGTACATTTTAATATGATATTTAAATTATGTAAGCCTATTTACATTTTTACATTTGATATCGTTTTTTTTAACAACAAAAGGAATATCATGGGAATATTTCTTCCATGGGATCGTGGAAACCTGTGCTTTAGTATCTCATCCGCAACAATTAATCCTGGCTCTACATCTCAAGGATTGTGTGACACGAGAAAAGAGTTAGTTCCTCCTCTGAGGGAGTGATAGCAATTTTAATTGCCTTTAGATTGGTATAACGATAAAAATAAAAATTTAGCCATAAATTCACCAAAGAATTCATAGCACATATTCAGAATTTAATAAATGGAAGAACCCTTTGTTTGCTAATAGAAATTGTTAGTACTTTAAATTAAGTTAGCATTAAAACTTGGAAGTGAAGGAATACTTCACTTGCTGGTGAGTAGATACACATAAAGACACTTCTCTGAACATCAGCACTCTTTTGTTTCTTTTCAATTATTTTATTGAGGTCATAGTGGGGGTTATAACATTGTGTAATTTCATGGTACATTATTGCTTATCAGTTTCTGTATAGACTGCATCATGCTCACCACTTATAGTCTAGTTTTTATCTGTCACTATACATATGTGCCTGTTTACCCGTTTTTTCCAGCCCTCCAACCCTTCTCCTCTGGTAACCACTGATGTGTTCTCCTTCTCCATATGTTTGTTTGTCTTCCACATGCGAGGGAAATCATGCAGTATTGGTTTTTCTCTGTGTGGCTTGCTTCCATGTCTTGGCTATTGTGAATAATGCTGCAGTGAACATAGGGATTTATAAACCTCTTTGAATTGTTGACTTCAAGTTCTTTGGATAAACATCCTGTAGCGGGATAGGTAGGTTGTTTGGCATTCTATTTTTAACTTTTTGAGAATGCTTCATACTGTTTTCCATAGTGGCTACACCAGTTTGCATTCCGACCAGGAGTGTATGAGTATTCCTTTTGCTCCGCATCCTCTCCAACATTTTTTACGTTTTGTCCTGGTAATTATAGCCGTTCTGATCAGCGTAAGGTGATATCTCATAGTTTTGATTTTCATTTCCCCAACAATTAGTGATGTTCAACATTTTTTCATGTGTCTGTTGGCCATCTGGATATCTTCTTTGGAAAAATGTCTGTTCATATCCTTTGGAGCAGAAATAAAGAAATGGAAAGATATTCAATGTTATGGATTGGAAGAATACACATAGTTTCAATGCTCAGGGGCTGGCCAGGGGGTGCAGTGGTTAAGTGCACATGTTCTGCTTTGGCTGCCCAGGGTTTTCCGGTTGGGATCCCGGGTATGGACATGGCACTGCTTGGCCATACTGTGTTAGGCATCTCACATATAAAGTCGAGGAAGGTGGGCACGGATCTTAGCTCAGGGCTGGTCTTCCTCAGCAAAAAGAGGAGGATTGGCAGCAGACATTAGCTCAAAGCTAATCTTACTCCAAAAAAAAAGTCCATGTTAGTGAAAGCAATCTACAGATTCAATGCAATCACAGTCAGAATCCCAATGACATTCTTCACAGAAATAGAACAAAGAATCCTAAAATTTATATGGAACAATAAAAGACCCCAAATAGCCAAAGCAATACTGAGAAAAAGGAACCAAAGTGGAGGCATCACAATCCCTGACTTCAAAGAATACTGCAAAGCTATAGTAATCAAAACAGCATGGTACTGGCACAAAAACAGACACATAGATCAATAGAATAGATTTGAAAGCCCAGAAATAAAACCACACATCTATGGGCAGCTAATCTTTGACAAAGGAGCTGAGAACATACAATAGAGAAAGGAAAGTCTCTTCAATAAACGGTGTTGGGAAAACTGGACAGTCACATGCAAAAGAATGAAAGTAGACCATTATCTTACACCATACACAAAAATTAACTCAAAATGGATTAAAGACTTCAATGTAAGATCTGAAACCATAAAACTCCTAGAAGAAAATATAGGCAGTACACTGTTTGACATCAGTCTTAGCAGCATCTTTTTGAATACCGTGTCTACTCAGGCCTGGGAAATAAAAGAGAAAATAAACAAATGGGACTATGTCAGACTAAAAACCTTCTGCAAGCAAAAGAAACCATGAACAAAATGAAAAGACAGCCCACCAACCAGGAGAATATATTTGCAAATCAAGGGGTTGATTTCCAAAATATACAAAGAACTCATACCACTCAATGACAAAAAAAGAAACAAACTGATCAAAAAATGGGCAGAGGCTACACACAGACATTTTCCCAAAAAAGTAGTCTTGTTTCTTTACCATGCAAATCCAATATCTTCCACCGTAGTATCGTTTCTATTACTCTCAGAAAACAAGGATCTTTATGGAGGAACGTGGAGGGGACTCATACTACTCTTTTACATTACTATTATTTTTCTCTTCATGGATTGCTGCTGATGCTGCTGCTAATTGTCTCTTAACCAATGCTGTCTGATATTTCTCTTTGTCTATCTGAATTTCTTCCTCTTCTAATAATCTACTTGCACAGGTGGTCATGGGTCCTGAAGTAGCTCTGCTGCCCTCAGGAAAGTGGTTCTTGATTTCAATCACATTCTTGCTTCATCAGAGAACACAACCAATGATATGGAGTTCAAGGTTTGAGGCCGGAAAGGCAAAGTCCCACAGTAATGTTTAGGTTTTTCTTTTAGTGCACGCCTAACTCTTCAACACATCTTCACACGTGATAATTTCCAAAGCTTCCTGAATAGCAATGTAAATCAGGTTCCTGTTCTTTCTATAGGAATCTATGTTTTCATGCAAATTAAAGGATATGGTTTCTTATTAATGCTCAGTGTCCCTGAATATTAGCAAGCAATCAGAAGCTGAACTACCTGGTATAAATTAGAGAGATCAAAAAAGGATGATGAACTAATTTGTGAGTGTATTTAGCCAAATCTCATCTTTTACAGAAAACATATTCTATGGCACTTGCAATTAGAATAACTATTTTCCCTGAACTGAGATAAACCTTTGTTCTATTAGATATAGAAGGCCACTTTTATCTGGAAAAAATGGGAGGGAAAAATGAGAATTTTAAGTTGGAGTTGAAAAATAGTGGGTTAAAAGTTAAGAGAACAGAGTGGAAGTATTTGTACTTGATCTGCTAAGGATACAAGCTTAACTGCATTTAGAAAAAGGGCTTGGCCTGTTGTGAAGTCACCATGGACATGGTGAAGATTACAAAATGAGTATTAAGTTTCAAAATGATTTACTCAGATCAAAATTATTAAGTAAAATTTTAAAACTTATTTGTCAAACATGTAAGAAACTCTGTGTCTTTGGAAACATAATCATATTATTGATATGGGGATCATAAATTTTAACTACTATTATTAGAATGGTATTCACCATGAAATAATATACCACTGAGAAAAAAATATAGTGAAGGAGTCTTTAAAAAGTTTCTATAACATAAGAAATTATGGAATGAAGATCTTCCATAGAGTCATATTAGTTCTGAAATAACATGGGTGAAATGTTATTGATTTTTATCTGTTGTAAATATTCCATCATATTTATTTCATTTTAGGGAAGAAATGCATATTCCTAAGAGTTGCTGAATATTAACAGATATTTTCCCCATAAGGTATTAAACTCAGCAGCCACGAATCCATCTCCTCCAAGAGTTAACAGAAATCTTATCTTTATCGTTGTGGACAGATTATTTTACACATTTCCTCCTTATGAATAAGAATTATCAATTCGATATTTTTTCCCCAAAGAACACATTGTCAGTCTAGGAACTAGAAGGCAGATACCTTGATTTTTGTTTAAGGCATTAATTTACCTAAAATTTATTTGAGTCTATTTTTAAGAAAATGAGGAAAATAGTTTTGTATGGAAACCAGTAGAAGATAATAAATACTAATGATGAATTCAAATGTTATAAAATGTTCTCACATCTACAATTAAAATAGTTGAGTTTGTATTTTCACTCTGCATTACAGTCTATCTATCTAGACTGTGGAAGTTACGTTGTGATTTTCACAATTTTGTGTCTCTGGGTAGTTGCAAACTTGATGTTTAAAACTGAGTGTGCAATGTAACAATCATACCATAGTAGCTCTATTTTACTGAGCGAGTACTAGGCTCCAGGCCCTGAGATAAACGCTTTGTCTGAGCTATAAATCACCTCTTCCTTGGACAGCATAGTGTATTATGCACTCAGATCTTTATATGATGATAAGAACCAGGAGGCTGAAGGTATTTAAGAGATTTATCTGAGGTCACACCCTAATAAGTGGCAGGACAGGGATTAACAATCGCATCTATATGACTCACAACCTATTCTTCATACTCTACATTCTGCTTTTTCCATTAGTTAGAGAAATTGTAGATCTTAAGTAGTTTAAAAAGAAATGTGGAGTTACAAATTTTATTGAAGGCCAGAGGTCCACGATGCTTCTTCGAGAAACGGATGTTTATGTGTAATAACCTGCTCTAAGCAGGTGACCACGTCATTAATCAAAATTGCTCCCTAACTGCTGTGGCCAGGTGAGGGTTAGTGGCGTTTTTCAGGATCTTATGGCACTACTAGAGGAGAGATCCATTTTTCAACTGACATTGCCAGGAAAAATTTAAAATACACCTCCTACCCTGCCAACATGTTGAACTTTGACCCAGGTGTATCTACATAGAGAATCCAAACAAACAAAAACCCATATAGGCTCAACCATAGAACTCGTTGCTTGATTAAACAGAACTAAATTTTACCCCGACTCTTCAATTCCAAGAACAGGCAGACTGGAATTGGCAAAGCCTTCTTCAGAAATCAATGGACAATTTGCCGCTTAAAGAACTATGCACTGAACAACGTAATAAACAATCACAATTTCAGTAATAAGTTTCCTGACACAACAGACTGGCACTTTGCACAGTTGTAATGAGAAAACAGCAGCTGAGGAACCGCAGAAAAGGAGCTAGACTTTACTGGAATACAGATTATACTGAGCTAATTAATGATTTTCACAAATGCCTTGTTGATTAGATATTAAAGTAAAAATCCCTTATATAATTTCTATATTTAGGGACACCATATAATTTTTCATCCAAGCCAGGATTTTTCCGATAATGAAGAAAGCTCTATATTTATTTTTCTAAGACAACAGGAGGAAAGACGGGCTCACTTGAGCAAAGCAGGAGACACGATTCTTTTATTTATAGTTGTCACGTATTAGTGTGTAGAATCAAGAAGTCAAAAAATGCCTTGGAGTTGGAGAAATCATGACTTCTAATACTGGGTCAACCTTCAGTTGTGTGATTTTGGGTGAGTTAATTACTTTCACTGAAAAATGAAGAGGAGAAAAATACCTAACTTGAAGGCTTGTGAGAATTAAAAATTATATCTATAACATAATTAACACAGTGCCTGGCTTGTTTAAAATACTCAATAAGTAGACATATTTAGAATCCTACTTCTCATTGTGTAGCTTAATTTATCATCAATCTATTTGTAATATTAATGTAGCTCTGAGTGTTGGGATCCTATGTTTTGAAACTTGAAAGGGATAGAAAGCTCTGACTCTAATGTACCAAACTTCTACGCTCAGATCGGTCAAAAGTAAATCATACTGGGCCGGCTCCGTCGCCGAGTGGTTAAGTTTGTGCGCTCCGCTGCAGCGGCCCAGGGTTCGGATCCTGGGTGCGGACATGGCTCCACTCGTCAGGCCACTTTGAGGCGGCGTCCCACATCCCACAACGAGAAGGACCTACAACTAAGATATACAACTATGTACAGGGGGGTTTGGAGAGATAAAGCAGAAAAAAAAAAGTAAATAGTACTCCTTAAAAATTCTGTCTTCATAAGATTAATTGTATATAGGTGTATTGAGTCTAAGGATCAAAGTAGTGATATTCTACTTTGACTAGTGAAAAGCAATAGGATGTCCATATTAATATGATTAGAAGGAAACATCAGAATTAAATTGGTTTAATAAAGTCCAATTCATTCAATAATCTGAAGCAAAAATGTACTATTTTAGTATATAAATAAAATAAGAAAGTGATATTATGCATAGTTAAGAAATAAAATAAACACTGAACTTCAGTTAATTAATACATGTGAAATAGATTTTAGAAACATGGATTTAAGATATGAAAACTTCAGAAAAGTAAAGTGGAATTAGTTTCCAATTTTCAAGATTTACTTACTTCACCTCTTGTAAGCCAAAGCCAGTGATGTTTTTTTAATGGTTAGGGACCTATATCCACATTCAGGTATGTCTATAAGTGTTGTTTGCTTTTGTTTTTGCATAGACTATATATTATTTACTTCTCAGCATTTAATATAATGACAATTGTGTAATTCCAAGACTAAGAAATTTAATGGGGCAAATTCTTAGTTAAAATATTCTCTCTTACTTTGTTTTTAATCAACTATAAGCTAAAGGAACAAAACTGTAACAGAAAACGTAAAAAGAGTACATGTTATTTTCCTAGGATAGCGCTCTTACAACTTGTGTATTCTCATAGCTATAACACAGCATAGGAAAGTACAAACGAGGTGATCTATTTTTTTCAAGAAAGTTTTAAAGATATACAATTTAAGGGCATAGTTTCTTCCTTTTTCACAGTGCAATCCATTTGCCAACCCTTTTAGCCTTTCCCTTTTCAGAACCCTGAACAACCAAGCTACATCTTACTGTGAACAAATTACTTTTGACACCTTGAGACATTTAATTATTTGCAAAAGTGAGTCAGATGAAGGTGAAGTTGAGAGAAATGTTTTAAGCTCTAGGAAGATATATATGCTCAAAATTCCGTTAGTGAAAAGTCCATAAATAAACATAATGGAAATGTACAAATAAAGTTTCAAATTTTTAGGAAATGAACATATTACAAAATAGAAATGTAAGGTTTAGCAGGTCATCAGAGTTTTTACATCCTACTATTCAGAAGTCTTTTTCAGAGGTGCAGGAAATCTCAGAGAACGAAGTGAATGTGGTGTTCATTCAGCGCAGCCACTCATTTTACAGTGGCGGGATCTGAGGTGCAGAGAGGGTAAGGGATTTGCCAGGAGGTTAGGGTCACTTGCCAGTGTCTATTAAATTCAGTGAGAGAAACAACATCTAGGTTTCTTATTTGCCCTATATTATTTTATTAATTTCATTTGTCAATAACAATAGCAATTTAGGGGCATCTGCAGTCTGATGCTATGGATAACCTTTTTAATGAGCAAGTTGTGCTAATTAAATTTGTATAATCATAAAAACGGTATAGCTAATTTTTCCAAATACATCTATGGCTATGCTGATTTAAATGGCTATAATTCGAGAACTCTGAGAATTTTTAATCTATTAACTATTCCATTCATTTATTAATTAATAATTAGTAAATGTTTATTAAATGAACTATTTTGTGAATACGTGTGTGTGTGTGTATGTGTATTCTAAAGTTTGTTTTCCCTTACAATTTTTACAATCTTAAAAAAGTGTTAGGGGCTGGCCCCACCGCCTGGAGGTTGAGTTTGGCACACTCCGCTTCAGTGGCCTGGGTTCTATTCCCGGGCACAGACCTACACCACTCATCAGCAGCCATGCTGTGGCAGCAACCCACACACAAAATACAGGAAGATTGGCACAGATGTCAACTCAGAGTGAATCTTCCTCAATAAAAAGAAAGCAAAAGAAAGATCGCCTTCTTCTGAGAGTGATAATTAGTTGAATTTGGTACATAAAATTAATATTTCAATTGATGTTTATTCATATTCATCCATGTAAGTTAAAATGTTTTAAGATATGAGATGCAAAATATGTCATGAAAACACATTTTTTTTTGTATTTTTGGCCTGTCAATATATTTAAGATATAATGTGAAATATAATTAAGCTTTTTGCATTAAAGTGTATGAGAAACATTACCACATCATTTTTATCATACTTATAAGTGTAGGTATATTCAGCTTGAAACTGTTAAAAGTAAGTCTAGATAAGTCTAGGCAGAAGTGTCAATAGAAAAATACAAGCAGAAATATATAAATATCATATAATAAAAGAGACTATAAGTCTAGGACAAAATGTCCTTTTTCTATATGCTGATTTTTTTCTGTTCACAATTCACACATGAATATTCTGCATACATTATATTCCTTAATATTGAAATACTTGGAAATTTTCTTTAAACGTGCCCAAATTCAAAGTTACTAATTGTTTTAATGAAGACATTCCCTACTATTTTCTAAATGAAAAGGGGTAATGTTATTTTAGAAATAGTGCGGACTTTCCTCCTTTTGTGATAATTCGTCTGGCTTACTTTTCATAGTCATTTTCATTTTCCGTTTCATTACAGTATTATGAAATGTTTACAGAATCCCCCACTATAATAAAAAGATTGGTAGATTTCTAATCGCTTTAAATGATGCATACACGTATCTTTGTTTTGTAAAATATATTTAAAAAATACCCCTTTTTTAATGCTGAATGATGAAGTTGTAGAACTGCTCCCACATCCAGGAAGCTGTGGATTATCCACGTATCTAGCTGTGCATAGCTCTATAGATTTATTCTTTGTCTATTTATTGCATCGTTGAAATGTTTTTACAGAAAGAATTCTCTTAGCAAGATTATAATAAAAATTACTTCGACTTTTGAAGAACAGAGCCTTTCATGATTAATGACACACAAAGTTCTGCTCGAAGTTTCCTTAACATCTCAATAAAGTATTTTGATATTTTACAATTATTCTGATGCTATAGAATCACATGTGATTTGTTTTCTATTTAATTATTTTTATTAATTTCTATTAAGGTAATTTTCCATTTATTTGTTTGAAAAATTCTATGTTCACAGTTAATTTGAACAAAACTTTATTTACTTCTCTAGGAAGGAAAATAGGGAAAATTGTCAACATGTTATATAACTAAGGACAATTTCAACACATTAAACAAAGATGGGAGTAGTCATCTTTTTCAGACAATAACTAGCAGCAAATACTTCAGAACTATAATTGACATCCATAAACTACTTTCCTTGAAGCATCTAAAAGTAATTTGTAGAAATTACTTAATTAGCCTCTCAGCAGTTCCCGGCAGTGGATTGCATTGTAATTACAGTGCAATACAGTGCACACTATTGATGGAGAGCATGAGCGCAGATATCTGTACAGCGCTACATGTGCAAAGGAAGCCGGGACCCGGTCAATAGGAAACCCTGCACGGGCACATTCCTCACACTTGTTCGCTAAGGGGGACAGGTAACCAAGGTTGTTTTGTGTACTCTTCCTCCTCGTTAGTTTAGGTTTCCCCCGAAATATCTCACCGACTTTCACATTTTTTCTGTTCTCTTTGCTCTCTGTCACAGACCAAAAAATTTAGATGTTTTGAAAAATAACTCACTGAGAATAGACACTTCATGTTGTTTTCATAGGCTAAGAAAGAGGGAGAGACAGATACAGAGGGAGACACAGAGGGAAAGAGTACAAATTTAGGAAAAGTCATTGGCAAGTGAAATTAAATGCCCAAAGCATGAAAGCTTATAGAAAGTTCAGGAAATACTTCTTACATTTGATGAGTCCAGAGTGGACAATACATCGGAAGTGTACTAAATTGAGTAATTGGAACAAATGCTTCTTTCCTTTCTGTATCCAGGCAGTTGGTCACATAACCCTGCATTTTCTCCCTTTAGAGGCAGAGGTTATTTCTCTAACCTTTGTCTTTGGACTGGGGCATGTGGTTCCCTGATTCAAAGGATGCTAGCAGACATTGTGCAAATTGAGGCTTAAAATGGACTTGCACAGTTGGACTTCCCTTCATGTGGTTCTTGTATTGCCACAGTAAGAAGATGTCTCCGGGGCCCATCCAGTGGCATAGCAGTTAACTTCGCATGCTCCGCTTCAGAGGCCCACGGTTTGCCTGTTCCGATCCTGGGTGTGGACCTACAAACACTTATCAAATCATGCTGTGGCAGGCATCCCACATATAAAGTAGAGGAAGATGGGCAAAGGTGTTAGTTCAGGGCCAATCTTCCTAGCAAAAAGAGGAGGTTTCGCGGTAGATGTTAGCTCAGGGCTAATCTTCCTCAAAAAAAAAAAAGAAGAAGAAGAAGAAGAAGATGCCTCTGCTAGCCTGCTGATACATAGAGTATGGGAGACAGATGAAAGAAACTGGCAATCTCCAGCTTGGAGCTAAGCCCAGATGAGCCCACCCTAAATAAACTTACGTACAATTGCACAGATGAAAATGAATGATTCTCATTTCAGGATCCAGAATTTTGGGGTAGTTTGTTTCACAATATTATTTTGGCAACATTTGACCGATATAGAATGACACAGTGGGAATTGTAAGTTAGATTCAAGATATAGAGAGACTTTTATTTTAGACTTCATTTTTCTATAAGACACTGCTCATTTTTGCATTTGTATACGTATTCACATGTTAGGGATAAACTAAACAAGAGCTTTAATTTACAATTTGATTTCAGTGTCAGTATTTAGAAGGCTCTATTACATGGTGACTTCAACATTGTTTCTGGTCTTGACCTTAAAGACACAGACAGCCAATTATTTCTCCAGCCAAAATGGCTTCACCTGGGATCAGCAAAGAACTGCAATTTGGAGTCTGCAACTATGGCGAGCCACATGCAAGTCCTGAGCAACAAGGGGAGGAGAAACCCTGTTATAGAGGGGCAAAGAAAGTTGGGAGAGCTATTGTAAGCAAAAAGCCCATTGGAGGAGACTGGGAGATCAAAGTGTGGTGGCTTTTCGTTGGCCGTGTTGTGACAGTCTCTCCTTGGCTATTACTGGGCAGGAAGAGGAAGTCTTCTTCCTGTTGGGCTCTGCAATGGTTAATACATGTGAGAGCTCTCCTTTCTGGCCTCTCAACTCTATTTTCAGTGAGGTTTCTGTTTATTGATTTTCACACTGCTATTGCTGATCGAGCATATTCTTGACTAATAACTGTGAAATCTTTTAGGTTACCTTCATTTCAAATTAGAATAAAACCCCAATACCATGAGCAAAGCTTGTTGATAAAATTATTGCTAATAGCTGTATATTGACTTTCAGATATTGGTGAAATACTTGAGTCACACAAATGTTAAAGCTCATGAAACAAGCATGATGAAGTCCATGAGTGAGGTAGGAATTGCAAAAATTTAATACTTTTTTAAGCCTTTATTTGTGACTATCACATAGCCTAATGTTACAGAATTACTGAATGTGTGGAAGAAAGAAGCCCATTTTCATTATCTTTCCTCAAAGACAAGACACTAGTTATAAATGATATTAAAAGCACATTTTCATGTAGCTACAATTTTTTTTCTGGGGATGAGACCTTTTAAGATGTACCTTAGCAATTGTATCTCAATAAAGCTGAAAACAATTTTTGCCTTGTCACAAACTTGTACATGATGTTGAAAGGAAATGAAAAAGCAGCTACTTATGGTGTTTCTGATATGATACCTCATGAAGTATATTTGCTAAAATATTTAATCTAAATATAATTAATTCCTTAAACCTTGTTTCTAAATTATAGGAAATAAATGGAATTAAGAAGAAATCATTAAGTAAATCCAGAAGCAGGACAAGCTATAAGACAACTGTCATTCGTTCATAAGAAATTGATGTCACAAAATAAAAAAGTTGAAGCAAGTTGAGAGTCAAAAAGTGACTAAGAAGATATAACAACCAAATTCAACGAGTGAAATTAAATTGTATCATATATCTAAAAATATTTATGAAGTCATTGTTGGAAAAACTCAGAGCATAAATATACTATCCAGGCATGAAGTATCATGGAATCCATACGTGAATTACAAGTGATTTAAAATAAATAAAAGAGATACAGAGAAAAAGAGAGAGAGGATTTCAACAATATCCAAAAAGTAAGTTTAAATTTCTACTCACACACAAAAAAACAAATACTGTACTTTGTAAATAATAACACAAACTAGGGACAAATTTTATTTTACAACCAGTCATAATCGATATGTTTCTGGAACCACTCGTTGACAGTCAAGGGGATTCTAATCTGCTACTTGCTCTAAAGAGCCCTTAACATTTTATATCAGGAAAGGTGCATTATTCAATGTGTGTAAAATAAAAGGCATGTCTTCGTAGTTAAAAATTCAGAGATTATCTGTCTATTTTGAAAACGAACCACATCCTTCTTTGGCCACATTTCTTGATTCATATTGTAAGGATGAGTTTTAATCAGGCAGCAGGCGTATGAGAAACACTAGAAGTAAAAGATCTAATGAGGATAACAATCCAAACTCAATTCAGGAAATGTTCGGAAAGCATCTTCCCTGAGCTATGAACCCTTTTACTTTGTGAGATTATTTGAATCAATCTACTTGACCACAAACAATGAAATCTTTCAAGTCCAAGTGTGGAAAAAAAGAGAAATCTTTGTCAAGTTCATTTACTATTAGAGAATTAGGACAAACAACCTGGTGGCAGCCACTTCAGAGCTGACCAAAATCTAATGTGGTTCTCCACACCCCTCTGGAGAAAGTGGGTATTATGTAGAATGTTGCCATCTTGTGCGTGCTATGAGATCCGGCAATGCTGAGAAATAATTTTCCTTTAAAAAATCTGACTAAAAACAACTTTTGTAATTTATATTTGATAATAAAAATTTTCCGCTTTTAGATTTAATTCTTAATCTCAGAAGCTTATTCTTTTTAGCAATGTTTGCCATTGATCTAGGCTTGGATGCAGAATTAATTTTAATATACACCCATTTCATTTGGTAAAAACGTATACTTGCAGCATCTCTAAATCATACAAATATAAAATTAATTATAAATATTAAATACATTATATTTAAATGCATATAACCATTTTTCAAACACCTTATTTACTTTTAAACTTGTTGACATCTTACTTTTTCAAATAAATTTTATCTAACTTTATCTTCTTCAAATATTCAAGTACGTCAAATAATTTTCTTATGCTAGCTTAATTTTACCTTGTTTTCCATTTCATTTTTAACATATTCAGTTTACCTGTATAAGTGTTCTAGTATTAGAAAGTCAAAGAAATTGGCAAGTCAGGATGCTTTCAAAGGGAAATTTAGTATTACTATCATCGATGGCAGTGATACTGTGAAGTATTAGAAATAACATACTAAATATTTGCAGATAGGGTGGCTATATAGAATGAGTCTTGAGTGAAGTGTGATGCTTTAGTCATACACTTTATTGTATTTGCTCATCTCTCAGAGGTATTCACTAAAACTGGGGCGCTAACCATGTGAAGAAATGCGCATTCTCCGTGCTTTAGAATTTCATTCCCTGTGTACCAAGTACAAAAACCTGTAGTTTTCTCAAGAAACTTTACCTTCAAACTCTCTACATAAAAGAGCATTATGAATATTTTTATCAGCTGTATTTTAACATTAAGTAAATAACTCAAATAAAGATTGGCTTGGCATGTAACCGGTTTTAAGTGTGTCTAGTGGAAATTAGAAAGGTCTTTTTCTTTAAATGATAGATTTGTGATCACTGACTTAGCCTCCGTATCTGTCATTGGTCTGTTCAGTTGTCTGTTTCCTCCTGAGTGAGACTGGGTAGGTTGTTGCTAGGAACTTACTCAGTCTGCTGGGTCACCCAGTGTGTTAGTGAGCAAGAGGATGGAGGGTCTCTATGATCGTATTTCTGAAGCATCGATTGTGAGGCCTCCTCTTTCACTTCTCATTTACTTTACTTGATTGTTCTCTCTTTTCTTCTGTCAGGCGTTCTGTCTTCTAAGGGTTGGTCAATTTTATTTTTTCAAAACATTGACTCCTCCTTTTGATCTTTTGTCTTTCTCCTCTATTTCCTTTCTTCTGTTCTCACCTTTGTGACTTCCATCCTTCTGTTAGCTTTGGATTCAGTTTTCCCTTTTCCTAGTTCTGTGTGTTGTCACTTAGGTTGTCAATTTGAGGTCCTTCTTCTTTAAGACATTACAAGTTGATCACTGCAAACTTCCCTCAGTATTATTTTTGCTGCATCCCATAATTTTGGTGTGTTTTTAATTCTTTTTGTTTGTCTTGAGCTATTTTTTAATTTCTCTCTTGATTTCCTCTTTGACCTAATGTCTGTGTAAGAGGCTGCTGTTTAATTTCCATCTCTCAGGAATGATGCAGGTTTCTTCCCGATATTGATTTCTAGTCTCACGCCATTGTGTTCAAGACAGATGCTTGGTATGATTTCAATCGTCTTAATTTTGTTAAGATTTGTTTTGTGACCTCAAACGTGATCCCTTCTGGAAAATACTCTGTGTGCTCTTGAGAAGAAGGTGTATTCTGCTGCTCTTCAATAAAATGTTCTTAGTATTTAATGTCATTTATTTCTAGGGTGTCCTTCTTTTCCGTCTGGATGTTCTATCCATTGTTGAAAGCTGGGTCTTGAATTCGCCGACTTTCAACTTGTATAATCTAGTGTTCAGAATGCATAAATATCTCTTAGAACTCAATAATAAAAGACAAAACAATTAAAATAGGCAAATGGTTGAAATAGACATTTCTCCAGAAGATATGCGGATGGCCAATAAGCACAAGAGAGATGCTAGATGTCATTCATGATTAGGGAAAGGGAAATTGAAACCACAATGTGCTACTGTTTCCAACTCAATGTATAGGCTGTATTCAACATAAAGGAAAATCCCAAGTGTTGGTAAAGATGTGGAAGAAGGGGAGCCCTCATACATCACTGGTGGGAACGTAAAATGATGCAGCCACTGTAGAGCACAGCTTTGCATTTCTTAACATCTTCAAGCAATCATTGCCTTTGAGTTGGACAGTCCATTGTGAGGCATCTCCAAAAGAACATGGAAAACATATGTTTGCAGGAAAACCTGTCCATGGACATTCAAAGCAGCATTATTCACGGTAGCCCAAAAATGAAATAAACCCAATTTTCCACCAAATTATGAACACATAAAGCAAATGTGGCATATTGATACTATGGGATATAACACAGCCCTAAAAAGGAAGAAAGCACTGCTACGTGCTAGGCCCTGGATGATCCTTAAAAAAGTGTGCTAATTGAAGTGGTACACAAAGCCACAGATTCTATGATTCCATTTGAATGAAATGCCCAGAATAGCAAATCTGCAGGGAGAGGAAACAGATAAGGTCTTTCTGTGGACTTGGGTTAGGGCAAAGCACAGAGACAGCGAGGCTGGGTTTCTTTGCAAGGTATTAAAAATGTTCTGCAATTAGATAGTAGTGACAGCCACACAACATTCTCATTGTCCTAAACGTCACTGACTTGTGTACTTTCAAGTACTTAAAATGGTGTATTTTATGTTGAGCAGATTTTCTTCAGGGAAAATTTGAAATTAGGGTAATTCATGCAGCTATTAGGGGTAAGGCACGGTGTAGCCCTGAGAGTAAACATCTGATTAGGGTCTAGTAGCAAGTACAAAAATCACACAAGCTACAGTCGGAGATCCAGTCCATAGTCATGGTCTCCACCTTGAAAAGACCAGCCAAGAAAATAGCTCAGTGGTCTTGGGGGCCCTGGGAATCTGTTCAGAGATCTCAGTAATACTGGGCAGTATTCTCACCTCTTGGACCCTCTGGTGTAGGTAGGTTTGAACTTGTCAGTTGTTGATGTACATGCAGGTGGTAGACCATGGGAGGGCCCCGACCCCTCCTTCCTTGGCCAGTAGAGATAGTCTGAGGCCAGGTGGTTTCCTAAAACCATTTGGCAGAGACTTAGGCGACTGTCCTACAAGGAGTAGAATAGAGTCTCATGGAGCTGCTGTCCGTGTTGGGTTCTGTTTGTGCACACTTCTGGGTGGCCTCAATTACCTGATTTTCTGTGGCTAGGGCCCGTCCTCTATGCCAGTCCAGTCATCCTAGTAGAACAGACATATCTCTTTGGGTCGGTGGTAGCCTGTCAGGGCAGGAAACTCAGGGACTCCTGGTCTGTGGGGTACAGCTCTAGGGGCAGGTCCGTGGAGACAATGATGGACTGCAGAACATCGCCTGCGGAAAGCTGATCAGAGGATGTGGGGGAGAGCGGGGTACCAGGGAGCGCCTTGTGACGTGCGCCCACAGGAAGACCCGAAAGTGGATGTTCCTGCTATGAACTATTCACCGGCTCTTGGGGGTCAAACCAGTGATTGGTGCCCATCCACTGGCTCCCTGTGCTCTACGATTCCAGGTGGTGCAACCAAAGGGTGTGTGGGCTAAGAGCTGCTTGTGCCCGGGCACAGAATCACCAAGGTGGCCTCAAAGGCTCCCCCAAAACGACTCCTCAAAAAACAGTTGGGGCAGAAATTGGGTGGAGCATTTTTAAGGGAAGCTTGCAGCAAGATGTTGTTCGATGGAGTTGGCTAAATTTGAGTATCTCATCAGGGCAGGCACTTCAGCTGGGGTACCGGTGATTGGAGGCCATGTGACAGGCCCACCAGTTTCTGAGTCCCGATGCTGGGCAGCCCGCTCAGCCCACTGGACTGCTGAAGTGGTGCTTACGGAGCCTCTTGCTGGCCTTGTGGAAAGCAGGGCAGTGTGGTGGGAGAAGTCGTGATAGTGTCAGAGGGAGTCATGGCGGGGATTGCGGTGTGGAAGGGGGAGAACTGGAGGCAGGTGCAGTGGATGTGTGACCAACAATGGTCAGGAAGGGAAACCCGGGTGTACCTGGGGCCAGCAGGGGGCCAGCAGAGTCATGTGTCAAAACCAGACGGCGGGCCCCAAGAGGAGCCTCTTACGCTAAGCCCCACGTCACCAAACTGAGTCTTGACTTCATTAGATTTTCGACTCTCCCGGAAACAGAATCTTAACCCACTGGATCAGGAATCCCCCAATCAGCACTAGATAGGTATTCCACATCATAGACTCCTGCAGTCCCGTGTGGAAAGTAACCTTGCAATAAGCCAGCCACCTTCCCGCCTGCTGTGACGTCTTTTCCTTCTCTCTTCTTCCTTTCAAAGTCTTTCATTCCGTACAGCTCCTTGGAGCTCCTTTCTATCTGCTAGATTGGATGCCTCTGGGTGCAGGAATTGGTGAATAAAGCAACGAAGTTCTTTAGACTTACACGGTTGCATTTTGTTTCTTAACGGCTTGGTGGCAGCAGGGGGATTGGAAGGAGACTTCTCATGGCTTCGTGGATGAGAAACACAAGCGTTGGTGGCCATGAAGCCTTTGGATTCTACGTCTTTTTTCCTGTTTCTGAGGGCCATGGGTAAGCGTCTTGTGTATCTCAGATCCGCTGTCCTTGCATTGAGCTCCTGATCTAACTGTCTTTCCAGGCGCAGTTTAACGGGCCAGTCTAGTCTGACAGGATGCTCTAGCAGAGCATCTGTCTCAGCCCTGGGTTAGTCCACAGTGCCAGTCAGAGTCTTAGCAGGCAGCTGGAGTTGGCAGATGGTTCCCTGGGACGCTGAGTCTCTAGCCCTTGGTTAGTCCACAGTCCCAAATTTGGTGGGGTCCGCTGATTCTGCCTGCAGTGCCGACTGTTAGGGTCTGCTGGTTCCGTGCGTAGTTCTGGCCAGGGGAGAGGGTGGCACAGACGTGTGCCATATCCACACGCGGTCCTTGAAAACTTCCCACATGCATTTGACACGCATTTTTCTCTCCTTTGACTGGATGCAGATGTCGATAAGTTCTGAGGAAATGGCAAAGGCACAGTGTGGAGGAATTCTGGGACCCTGCGTGACTACTTGGAAGAGTGCTGTCCCCTCCACCTGAACACCACCCGGCACTACCAGAAATGAGAGGTGTCCTGTGATCGTGGATTGGAAGCCTCCATGTTGTTAAGATGTCAACTTCTTCAAAGAAATGAACCAATTAAATGCAGTCCTTATCAAAATCCCAATGACATTTTGTGCTGAAAAACACCCATCCTAAAACTCGTATGGAATCTCAAGTATGCCCAGATGTCTAAAATAGTCTTGAAAGGAAGTACTAATTTGGAGGACTCTCTTTTTACTGATTTAAAACTTG
The DNA here is from genome assembly GCF_041296235.1 of Equus asinus. Classification (NCBI taxonomy): domain Eukaryota; kingdom Metazoa; phylum Chordata; class Mammalia; order Perissodactyla; family Equidae; genus Equus; species Equus asinus. The sequence continues at coordinate 61,836,491 of NC_091794.1, forward strand.
CTACAAACCTACAATATCAAAACAGCATTGTAATGGCGTAAAGACAGACACATAGACAATCGGAACAGAATAGAGAGCCCAGAAATAAGATTGCCAAGGTTATTCAACAGCGGGAAAACAGTCTTCTCAACAAGTGGTTCCTGAAAAAGTGGATATCTTCATGCAAAAAATAAACTTGGATTCTTGCCTCACACCAGATATAAAACTTAATTCTCAATGGATCATGATCCAAATGTAAGAGCTGAAACTCTTTGAAGAAAACATAGGAGAAAACTTTCCACAATAGGATTTGGCAATGATTTCATGGATATGACACTCAAGGCATGGGCAATAAAAAACAGAGTACACATGCCAAAATTCATGAATATTAAAACTTTTCTGCCTCTGAAGACAATATCAACAGAGTAAAAACACAACCCATGCAGCATGGGAGGCCATATTTGCAAATGATCTATCTGACAAGGGCTGAATATACAGAATAGACATAGAACTTCTAAAATTAACAACAACAAAACAAACAACCCAAATCAAAAACGAGCCAGGTACTTGAATAGACTTTTCCTCCAAGAAGATACGCAAATGGTCAACAAGCATATAAAAAGATGCTTAACGTGACTAATCACTGGGGAAATGTAAGTTAAAATCTCAATGAGACACCACCTCACATCCATGTGACGGCACTCCAAAAAATAGACAGTGAAGAAAGGACTCAAACAAATGTTGGCAAAGATGTGGAGAAATTGGACGCAGGTACACTGTGGCTGGAATGTAAAATGGTATAGTTGCTGTGGAAATCAGCATGGCAGTTCCATAAAACAATTAAAAAATAGAATCACTAAATGTCCCCTCAATTGTACTTTGGGATATATACACAGCACAGCTGAAAGCTTGGTCTCAAAGACATATTTGAACACCCATCTTCATGGCATCATTGTTCATGATCGCTGAAATGTGGAACAACCCAAGGATCCATCCAGGGGTGAATGGAGAAGCAACATGGGCATATCGACACACAACTGCATATTATTCATCCTCAAAAACTAAGGATATTCTGAGATATGATACAACATGGATGAACCTTTAGGACAATCAACCAGTCCCAAAAATACAGGCCTTGTGTGACTCCACTTACAGGAAATTCCTGAAATGGCCAGATTCAGAGAGACGGACAGCAGATGCAGTGGCCAGGGGTGGGAGCAGAGGAAGGGGAGTGACCGATGAGTGGGGACGAGGCTTCAGTTCTGTGGGGTGACAAGAGTTGTGAAGATGCATTGTGCTGATGGCTGCACCACCATATGACTTTGGTCAACACACTGAAGATGCGCTTAATGAAATTAATGTGCTTAATGATGTGTACACAGAAAAATGGTCAAGACGGTAAGTTTTACATTGTGTGTATTTTAAGCGAATAAAAATAGATTTTCTGTTAAAAGTGCAAATACAAAGAAATGAGCAGAGTATGATTTAGTGTTGCCATTCGTGCTCTTCCATTCTGACCCTGGTGTTTGTCTCAGCCCTTGTACCTGAGACAACTTTGATCAGACAAATGCTTTCATTCTGGGCCTAATACAACCTTGAAATCAGAATTAAACAAATCTCTTCAAAATTTTTGTTACAATGTATTTTTCAGAGAAAAAATAATAAGAAGACATTTTTAATATTAAATTTAAGTTTGTTTTATATTAGTTTCAGGTCTACAACAGAATGATTCAATATGTGTGTATATTGTGAAATGATCACTATAAGAAGTCTGGTTGACATCTATCATCAAGAGTTACAAATGTTTTTCTCGTAACGAGAACATCTAAGATTTACGCTATTAGCAACTGTCAAAATGCAATATAGTATTATTAATTCCTTGGCTGCTATAAAATAAGCACCATAAAACAATTCCAGTGTATCCATTTTATTATTAATTCACTGAATCTATTTTTTCTCAGAATCAATTAATTTTTAGGCAAATGACTGAATTTGTTTTAATCTACATCATAATATACTGACTACAGGTTCTGACATTTTAAGTTTTGTTTAGGTGTTATTATTTCTAGCAAGTTAACTTTCCTGAATCTTATCAGTCATATCAAAATATATTCGGATGTATTTCTTCTTCCGTCAATAGTTAGTCAATGATAAAGTTGACCGTGTGCCATTTTAACCATTATCAGTTTTGTATGCTGAGGGTGATTTTACCCAGTAATAGACACCGTGTAGGTTTGAAGTCTCCTTGGAGGATAAGCAGTGGGGGGAGGTCAAAGCATGGTACTTGTTTCATTTGCTGAGGGTCCATTTTGACTTTGCTCTTACAAAACGTGTTCTTTGTCCATTTGGGAATCTGAAGCCCAGAAAGTTGGAGGGACTGGCCCAGACCTCAGGAGGGGGTCAGAATCCAGAAGATCAGGCAGGGCTCTGGCTTCCTTGGCCAGGGCTCAACCCCTTCCCTTTGGGTTTTCTTCGGAAACAGGGACCTCATGGTTCTAGGGGAGCCCTGCCCACCCCTGTACACGTGGGGTCATCTTCCTATTCGCATCCAATCATGCACAGGCACACTCACACCGATTTCTCCTGTGTGGACCATGCAGGGACCCCAGGAAAGAGCAGATACCAGGGAAGTGACAAGAGGCCGAGGAGAAGGCGGTCGGAGGCAGCTCTGCCATGAACAGTAGCATCCATCCTCCTGGCTACATGCCCAGAAGGCCCGAGACAGACCAAAGAATCCCTAAGGTTTCTAGGTGTGTACCTGTTCCAAGGACATCCCTGGCCCAGCCTGGAGGGCACAGGACTGGGGAGCTGGAGTCCACTTCTGTGGGCACCTGCTACTCTGATGAGCCGTTCTCCTCTTGTGTAGACATTGGGTAGAGGAGAGAAGACCTTGGTGTCCTCCTGTGTCAAGTGGAGTTCGTCCAGCGGGTGACTCCCTGGGTTCCGTATGATGCTCACGAAGGGTCTATGGCCCTTGGTTCTCCATCGATGACGCCCTGTGCTCTGAGCACCTGAGAAAATGCTTTCCCACCTGCTGGAGATCCTTTAGAACTGAGAGAGGTTTGGGGGTTCGGGTGGATGAGAACTTGGGATAAGGAAGAACATGCCAGAGCACTGTGAACTAAGGCCAGAGTCCAGGGACAAGACCAGTCCTTGTTGGACTCCCGAGGTCCTCACTTGGCTGGAGAGGAGAATCATTGCCTTGGTTGAGGTCAGGATGCCTCCTGAGAAAAAAGGACACCCAAGTGGAGGAACAGAAAGATGAGGGAGAGGGAGGCTCCTGAGGTTCCTCCCACGGCCTGGAAGCCTGCAGGTCCTGCTCCTTTACCCCTGGGACAGTGGGGAGCCTCTGCCTTGAGGACACCCAAAGAGACTTCCTGTGTGGTGGCTTCTGCCAGGGCTGCAGTGCTGGTGCTGGCCACCAGGGTGCAGGCAGCCTCCAGCGTCAGTGGTGCCCAATGAGGTTGGGTTTTCACTGTTGTCACTTCTATTGGGATGTAATTGCCACACAGCACTGCCTAAGTTAACACTGCTGTGTGGTACATTTCAAAATTGCTAAGAACCAAGAAGCTAAACTTCTCATCACAAGCAAACACTTACTTTTCTGTTTTCGGTGACGGATGTTAAGTGAACTGATGGTGTCATTGCGCAGGCTGTGTGCATCCAGTCCCTGTGCTGACTTCTTAAACTTACACGGCACCCACTCAGCCTGCCTCAGCTGCTGGAGCAGCAAATAGCCGTGCAGAGGCCTTTTCGGCTGTCCCCCGCCTCAGAGAGAACTCACTCCTCCTGGTACTAGCGGTCCTCTCCACAGTCTGACTTGGTGAAGAGCAGGAGGAGGGGACACGAGTTTCACAATTCTTCACTCAGCGACTGTGCACCGAGCACTCACCCTGTGCCAGGTGCTCAGGTGGGTCTAAGTGCAGGGCTGACAGTGACTGAGTGGTCCCTGCCGGTCAGGAGCTCACACTCTGGAGGGGACAAGGACAAAAGCATGAAAGCAAAGACATGAGAGGGGAAAGAGCCAGTGCTGAGGGGACATTCAGGGGCCTGTGAGGGAGGGCTGGGGGTCACCGGGTAGGGGTCTGAAAGGCCTCACTGGGGTGACATTTCCTGGGACCAGAATGACAAGAGGGAGCCAGCCCTGCACAAGTCTGGGAGTGGCGTGTCAGGGAGAAGGCACCCCTGCTGTAGACACTCATGGGCAGAAGGGGGTTTGGCCAGAGGATGTGAGAAAGGTGGCCAGTGTGGCTGGAGGGAGCCTGGGGGGAGAGAGGAGGCGGAGGAGGGCAGGGCCAGATCCTGGGGCCTGAAATCACGGTTCCAGTGCCTTGCATCTGTAAACGGCAAATGCCTCATGTCTCACAATTTTTGTGGTTGAGGAATCAGACATAGATTAGCTTGGTTCTTCTGCTCGAGATGCCTCAAGGCCGCGGCCGCGGCCTCAAGTGATGCTCGACTGGCAGAGAATTTCCTCTCAGGTTCACTCAAAGGAGTCGAGGTGCACTTTGGACTCAGAGCATGGGTTCCTTTCTGTCTGTTGGCCTGGGCGCTGCCTCGGTTCTCTCCCATGTGGGCCTCTGTGTATGGCAGCTCAAAACGTGTGTGCTTGATTCCACAGCTCAGGGACAGGAGAGAGAGAGAGACACGGGAAAGAGAGAGAGACGGAACTTAAGAGAGGGAATAAGAAAGAAGTGAGAGACTTTCTGTGTTTAAAATTTAGACATGACACTCGTCCACATTGGCTGTGTTCTATTGGCGAGAGCCAGTCACTAAGCACTCAGTGGTCACACAGGAATCTGTGAGGGATGTGTGTACCACGGGTGGGGATCTCTGGGAGCCATGGTGAAGGCTGCCCACCTCACAGATCAAGATGAGGCTCTTGGGTCTCTTTCTAAACAGAAGAGGAAACAATGGAGAGGTTTGAATCCAGAGGATGACAGTGTCTGGATTTCATTCATCAACCCTCTCCTTGTGCTGACATTGAAATGAGGCCAAGAGAGGAAGTGCCTGTTGCAATAGCGCATTGCTGAACCCAGGCCTGGTTTGAGTGGTGTTCATGCTACATCCCTTCTCGTAATTCTTCCATCTCTTTGTTTGTGCATTACTTGCACTTGACACCACCTCACAGGTGGTATGGATATTATTTCATATACACCTGATGATGTCCCTAGCAAGTAGATTCTAGGCGGATTCCCCTTGGGCAGGTTTGGAGACTGGGGAGGCCCTGAGAGGCACAATGAGTTTTCCAGGACAGAGAACTGGTAAGATAAAGGAGGTCTGAATTCTGCTCTGCCTCCTCAAAGCTGGGACCCTCATCACATTCCCAGGGAGCTGTGGCTGGGGCTGTGGAAGCTCCTCATGTAGAGTTAAGAAGAAGACATGGGGGTGGTTTGGGTAGGTCCGATTACAGGAAGCAGCCCAGGTAATGGAATCTTGAAAAAGTGACCTCACTTCCTTGGCGATAGACCCCAACAGATTTAGAACTCTGGTAACCAGGCAGTTAATTCTAGAGACAGACCCCTAGCCAGTTCATTTGACTGGAGACACTTCAGAGTACAACATGTTTACTTGTTGTGTACCAGTTTTCAGAGGCTCTAGGCTCAGGAAAGCCCAGAGTGTGAGACTGTTGTGTTGTTGTGGACATCGGATCAAGCCTCATGGCCAATCTGGCAGGAGGTACCCAAAGGTAATGTGGGGCAGCCCAGGGCAGCCCACTGTAGGGCAGGACACAACTCGGATCCCACCTGAGCAGCCCCATAGCCCTTGCACCTTGTGTGAGGGTTTGTGTGTGAGTGTCGGGGTGTGTGTGTACGCGTGGGCGCTGTGCGGGAAGGCAGCAGGTGAGGAGTGGGTCCCTCCTGGGCAGGAGGAGAGTGTTATGTGCTGTCAGCCAGGTGAGTCTGTCATATTCATACCCCGGGGCTTGGCTGGCAGCCTGAGCAGCTGGGTGCTGGGATCAAGCTCCTCTGCCCTTGTGTTAGTCCTGAGCCGTAGAAGTTTCATCTAGTTCCCTCCCTGGTCAGATGTCTGTGCAGACGTCCCTCTGTGCCTGAACTAGGGAACAGAAATTCTCATGGGGGTGTCCCCCTGTGGCGATGTGCAGGCAGGCCCCTGATGCCTCCTGGCCCGTCTGCCGGGCACTGTGTTTCCAGAACTCCACGCAGGAGATCTTTGAAGAGCTACATGATGGGTTCGACTTCTCTCCCTCCCTAGTCAAGGGGCAGGAGCAGCAGGCCGCCAGCAGCATCCTGTGCTGGTCTGAGGTGAGAGCAGGAGCAGAGGGTCTCCCCGCCCACCACCCCAAGATGTTCAGGTTGGGCCTGGAACCCAGGTCCGAATCTGAGCACACCCCTGGTGCCCTCACAGGGCTTTCCCACTGAGTGTCCTACGGCCTTACTCCCAAAGGAGTCTGGGCCTCCTCTCCTCCCCAGCCAGCTGAGGGCTCGGGTGGAAAGACACTCTCCACATGTTTCTTGGAATCGTAGAGGAAAGGTTTACTGTTGTTGTCACTTCTCACGAGGCCATGAGGACCTTAGCATTTTGCTCCTGTTTTGATTGATGTAACTTCCCGGCTGGGAAGCTGTAGCACTCAGCGCCACTGTCCTTGCAGACCTGCTCCAAGCCTCACAAATCATCACACTTGCTAGGCTGATTACACACAAAGAGCATGGGCGTGGATTACAGGATTCTATACATTTCTCTGCACCTTGTCACCTCACAAAACACTTCGAATCACAGCAGTTTGTTACGTGCTGTAAAACTGGTGAGTCTGTGATATTCATACCCCAGGCTGGCAACCTGAGCAGGTGGGTGCTGGGGATCAAGCTCCTCTGCCCTTGTGTTAATCCCGAGCCTTAGAAGTTTCATCTAGTTCCCTCCCTGGTCAGATGTCTGTGCAGATGTCCATCTGTGCCTGAACTAGGGAACAGAAATTCTCATGGGGGTGTCCCCCTATGGCGATGTGCAGCAGGCTCCTGATGCCTCCTGGCCCGTCTGCCGGTCATTGTCTTTCCAGAACTCCACTCAGGAGATGTTTGAAGAGTTATGTGTTGGGTTCGACTTCTCTCCCTCCCTAGTCAAGGGGCAGGAGCAGCAGGCCACCAGCAGCATCCTGTGCCGGTCTGAGGTGAGAGCAGGAGCAGAAGGTCTTTACCCCCACCCCCCCCCAAGATGTTCAGCGTGGGCCTGGAACCCAGGTCTGAATCTGAGCACACCCCTGGGGCCCTCACAGGGCTTTCCCAACGGAGTGTCCTACGGCCTTGCTCCTGAAGGAGTCTGGGCCTCCTCTCCTCCCGAGCCAGCTGTGGGGTAGGGTGGAAAGACACTCTTCACGTTTCTTGGAATCATAGAGGAAATGTTTAATGTTGTTATCACTTTTCACGAGGCCATGAGGACCTTAGCATTTTGCTCCTGTTTTGACTGATGTAACTACCCGGCTGTGAAGCTGTGTAGCACTCAGGCCACTGTCCTTGCAGACCTTCTCCAAGCCTCACGAATCATCACACTTGCTAGGCTGATTTACACATAAAGAGGATGGCGGTGGGATTACAGGATCCTATACATTTCTCTGCTACTTGTCATTGCACAGAACACGGCAACTCATTGTAGGCCGCTCAGGTCAGGAGCTGAGGCCTTAAGTGACTTCATCATATTCCACAGAGGAGGACATTTTGCACAGTGATTCAGCCTTTCGATGCTGTTGGACCTTGACATGACCCAATTCTGTTGCCATTTGAGCCAACACTGCAGGGCACATTTTAAGCGTGTCCGAATAGACTCTAAGTTTTCCAGGTCTGCCATGACATAGAACCGCAGATTGGCGGAAGGTCACTAATCATCTCTTTGCTCCTGTCTGTGGTGGGGATGTTCATTGATGACTCCCTGGGATAATGCTCTTACCTCAGGCTCTTAATGCACAGAGGTACAATTGTTCCTCAGGTCACAGAATGCCTTGAAGGTACTGAGTGTTTGTCATTCCCCTAAAAATCAAATTGTACTTTTAAGTCCAAAACCATTTTCAAGGCGGGCTCTCGTCCCTCTTGCACAACTTCCTGAGGCGCTGGGAGGTTCTGGTCTGAGCTCCAGACCCTGATGCCCCTGGTGGTTCATGGTGACTCCACTGACTCTGTGTCCCTCCTTGTCCACGTGGTATGCCAAGGAACCCACCCTGTCCGTGGCTGAGGCCCGCACGATGCGGACCCTCAAGGCAGGCGCAGTGCAGAAGGTGGTAGGCTGCCTGCAACCATCTTTCCACGGCAGATCCATCTCCGTCACCACCTTCCCGTGTGTGTACCAGGCCTTCTACCCGACCCCACAGGTCCTGGACCAGCTGCTCCAGAGGTGAGTGCCCACCCCTCCACAGCACAGCAGGGAGTCTCCTACCTAATAAACGTGTGCCTTGGGAACGTCCCCACACCTCTCTGAGCGTCACCTTGCTCATCCGAATAGTGGGGTGGTAAGAGGGTAAACCTCACAGGGTCACTGAAGGAAATCACGGGAGACAGCACGGCAGACGCTTGCCTGGTGCCGGACTCCACAGAAGGGACTGCTGCTCATGCTGCGTGTCCTCATGCTTACAGCTTCCGTCGCCAGTGAGGAGACTCCCTGCCTCTCCCCTCGCTGGCCTGTGGCCTTCCTGAGTGTGGAAAAGTACATGAAAGCAAACTGTTTTCCTATTGGCAAGACAATTTAGCGAGTCCATCTAGCTGATCCTGGTCCTTGTCTTCGGTGCGGCCAGAGCAGTGGTCTCTGTGGGCAGCAGAGGAGACGCAGGCCCACTCAGAATTCTGGGAAGGCTCTGGATGGGGTTCATTCATTCAATACTATATGTTAAGCTCCTACTACACTCGTACCCTTTCCTACACACTAAGGGTGTCCAATGAAGGAAGCAGACACTATCCCTGGGGCTCAATTCTAGCCTGAGAGCTAGAAGCTCACTTCTGGGCATCATGAGTATTCATGCCCAGAGGACGTTAGATGTCACACCCTCTTGGCCTCCTCTAGATATGGACGCATCCTCTCATAGTCAGACCACGATGACAGACTTCAAGGACCAACTAAGACCATGAGTGGTGTTGGGTCCAGAGGGAGGGCCTCCTGTGTCCACAGAAGGGGCTAGGAGACCATGGGGACTGTGGCTATGGATGGACTGGCAGACCCTGGATCTCACGCCTCTTGGGGTTTCTGTGGGGGGCCTGAGGTCTGCGGTCTTCCCTACAGGAGGAAATGAATCAAAGAGACCTGTTCATGGGGTGCCAGTCCCGCCATGGGAAGCAGAGGAGAGGCTGGGCTGAGTCGGCCACTGAGAGACTCCTCGCTTCCACAGTTCCCTCTCCCTCTCCCTGCCCTCTGCACAGGCACCTCTCCTAAGCACCGCCACTGGGGCCCAGAACAGTAGCTGGTGAGCAGCCTGGTCACAAATCTGCCTCCAACCTCAGTCCTGATGCTCGAGCGTGGAGGATGGGGCAGGCTATGTCCAGGCCCTTTGGGAAAAGAGTGTCAGGTGGAAGACCAGACTCACACAGGCTCTCTGTTAGATTGGCTGATGACCAGGCCTTCCAGTGCAAGGACAGCCACCCAGGGATTGGAGTGGCTGGTCCACCCTCTGGGGCTCAGGCACAGAGAAGGTGCTGTGGGAACACAGTGTGGAACAGCAGGCCAGGCCTGTGACTCTCTTCACACATGCCTCTCCCCAGTGCCCTCTCTCCCATCTGGGGCCCCCGGCCTCAGGAGAACTCCCAGGATATGTGGCAGATGCTGCGCCACTCCAGGATCAATCTGACGTTGGCGTATCTCCAGGACCTCTTGCCTGGCTCAGTCCTGAAGCACCAGGCCACCCCTCTTCTCATCCAGGTGGACCTTTTCCAGGCCACTGAGTTGGAGACAGAGGGTAAGGGAGACCGTAGGCTTGGAAGACTACCCCAGTGGGTGGGTCACGACTGGGGATTCATTGAAAGACAGTGGGATCTTTCCTGTTTGGGGAAAGGCACATGGAAAGCAACTTATGTAGCTGACCCTTTCTCTTTCTCCATCTCCTGCCCCAGCTCCAGCGCTTCTGCCAGGTGCAGAGGCAGAAAAGGGGCCACATCTGGAGCTGGACGGAACTCCAGTTCTATTTCTGCCGTCACTTCTAGCGCTGGAACCGGCAGCAGCGCCCTCAGCTGCTCCAGACCCCGAGCGAGTGCCATCAGCAGCCCCAGCCCAAGTGCCAGGTCCTGAACTGGACTCAACGGGACCAAGGGGTCTGCTGGGATTTCCACCTCAGGCTCCAGTAACAGCCGCAGAATCAGCTCCGGTTCCAGAGGCTTCCCACCCCTGTCGAGTGACCGGGAAGAAGCAGCCCGATGGGAAGCCTAGCCTCATGGCCTTCTCCCCAAGGGAGGTGGCAGAACAGCTGACGGCCATTGACGCGGTGAGCACCCGGGCTCTCAGGGCGGGGTGGGGCAGGCCACCCCTATGCCATCAGCTGGCCCAGACCTGCTTTTCCCTGTGGCGGCTCCTGTGACCTGGGTCCCAATCCCAGCTCCACCACTTCCCAACCATGGGATCTGGGCAACTCCCCAGCCTTCGTGTTCCACCCTCACACTGTAGAGATGGGGACCAAGAGGCCCTGCTGGACAGAGGGGCTGAGCACATTGAGTGAAGTAGAACACAGAGGAAGCCTGGTGGGGCTTGGCCCGAGAGGTCGGGGAGGAGAACTCACTGTGTGCAGCCAGGAACTCAGGCGGCCCAGCCATCTGCTCGGGATGCTCAGCAGCCTCAGCATTTGTGATGCACCAGACGTGTACTTCACTAAAAGGGAGACAACCTGACAAAGCCCGTGGGTGTAGCTGGCACAGGGGAATGTGCAGCGGAATGGGGCCTGGGACCAAGGATGCTCAGGATGCAGGGAGATGCCCCCTTGGGAGGAGCCCAGTGGAGCAGCCCTCTGGAGCTTGCAGTTTGTGGGGGTGGGCTGTGTGTAAATGCTCCTGTCCCTTCCCCACCAGTCTGGAGTCCCGGGTCCTCCTGTGCTGGGTGCTCTCAGTGGAAGAACAATGAAAGCGAGGGGCTCCCACCACGCTGAGAACACATCCTCAGCTTCCTGAGCCCCTCCTTAGACCGGTGACTCCTGCTTGGACACTAAGCTGGGCTGTGGCAGGGCTGAGTGACACTCCCCCTCCTCCCCAGGAAGTGTTCAAGAACGTCGAGCCCTCTGAGTGTCTGGGCTGCACCTGGGGCAAAAGAAACCGGCCCGGACATGAGAACGTGGCACCCACCGTCTGGGCCACAGTGGTGCAGTTCAACAGAGTAGTAAAGTGTGTCATGACGTCCTGCCTTGGGGACCCAAACGTGACGGCCCGGGGCAGGGCCAAGGTTCTGGAGCGGTGGATCGAGGTGGCCAGGGTATGCGGGGGGAGACCCTCTCCAGAGCCGTGGAACTGCCCCTTCTCCTTGATCAGCTCTCAGGACTGAAGGCTGCACTCTAAGCCCCTGCACAGTCGCTAGGTCCTTCCTGTCAAGGGCACACTGACCTTGACTTGCATGTCCCAGTGGTGGGATGCTCACTTCCTCCCTGGCTCCTTCCTACTTTGAGCGAAATTCCTCCTCCTGGAAGTGTTACTCTTTGGTCCACCTGTGCCCACCCTGGCACCCTGGCCATCTGTCCCACTCAGGAGGGAAGAGTGGAAGGGAGGGGGACTGAAGCCAGAGCAGACAGGGCTCCTGCTCCCCCTCCCAGCTCCTCCTCTCCCTCCTCAGGAGTGCCGAGCCTTGAGGAACATCTCCTCCCTGCACGCAGTCCTCTCGGCTCTGCAGAGCGTGCCCATACACAGACTGAAGAAGACCTGGGGGAAAGTGTCCAGGTGGGGAGGCCTCTCCACAGGAGGACCAGGGGGAGGAGGGAGCTCCCACGTGTCTGCCATTGCCCTCTCGTCGGCTGGAGCTTCCTGGGTGGCCGTAAGCCCTGGGCACAGGGCCTGGGTGGGTGTGCAGTGTCCCTGATCCTCACTGGCAACTTAGGCCCCCAGTTCTGCTTCAGGAATCAGGTTCCCTGGATGTCACATAGTAGGTTGAACCAAAGTGGAGATTTTCAAGTGTTTGCCATACAGCAACAGAACTCTGTGCCCAGTGGGAAACCAAACTGGTCAAAATACAGCTGCTGCATAGAAAAGGGAGTGGCAGCCCCAGGTGACCAACATGAGAGCCCCCTCTGCAGTCCCATGGTGACGTCAGTGCTCAGAGGACCCCCACAAAAATCCTCATTCGGGCAGTTTGGATTTTCCAGATTCTCATCGAGAAGGGACTTGCACTTATGCCCCCTGCCCCATTGTTCCTGAGTTTCTCCTTCCTCCTTTCCCCCCTCAGGAAGAGCTGCCGAAAATTTAAAAAGCTCTGTGATGAGGACAACTCCCTTAACTGGGAGCTGCTCATCAAGGTAGAGTGGAGGCTGGCATGTGGAGGGAGAGGCGGGGTGTGGGGAAGGGGGAAGGGGCAGGATGTGGACGGTCATTTCTCACTTGGAGTTTCTGTGTACAATTCCAGTCTTCCCTGGATGAACAGGAAGATGGGGTATGTTTGGTCCATGGGCAGGTGGGGGAGGTGTTTGTGGGGTGGGAAGCCCCGGTTATGGCAGGAAGTGGGGGGTGTCTGGGCTGATCCCGGAGGGGATGCTGAGCTGGCCGGTGGAGCAGGGGCTGCCTTCCATTTTGGTCCACGCTGTCAGCACTTAGATTCTTCCAGGCTGTTGCGTGCATGGGGTGGACGGGCGTATGTTTCTTCCCTGAAGCAGCTCAGTGTGTCTTTAGGAAGCCAGGCCCCCACTGCTCCTTCTGTCTTCACCACTTCTCCACGAGGAGGGCACCCTGCCTGCCCTCGGGATGGGCACTGCCAGGCATTCCCCCAGGCCAGGTGGACAAATGGGCTGCCCAGCCTTGAGTCTGAATGGCTGGAGCATGACAGATGTTTGTGCATGTGTGACTCCCCACTGGCCCTACCACGGTCCCTCCTAGTCTGTCCCTGTCAGCAACACTCACCTGGGTCCTAGTCAGCAGTAACTGGTGCCCAGGTGGCTTATGGGAAGTGTCCAGGAAACTGGTGGTGCTCAGTGGATCTTTCCTGAGTGGACCTCATAGGCTTCACATGAAAGAGAAACAGAAGTGTCCTCTCAGCCCCGCCCCACCCTTTCACACCGGGTGGGGTGAGAGCCAGAACCATGTAGACCGTCACTGACGCTGAGTCCTCAGGACACCCTGCGAGGTAGGGGGAGTTGTCACACTTTCCAGATGAGGAGGCTGACTCAAGGAGGTCAGGCGTTCGGCCCAAGGTCACACAGCGAGAGTGTTGGAGCTAGGATTGTTCTAGAATCAGAGTGTGCTGGAGGATGGAGTAGCATGGGTACCAGCTGACTTGGTTCAGACGTCCAGGGCTGAGGTCAGAGGGGCTGAGGAGAAGTGGGGTGAGGGGAGGATGGCCTCCTTGACCCTGTCCTCAGTCCTGGCAGAAGCAGCCCTCCAAGTTTGCCACCCTGCTGAGGACCCTGCAGAGAGGCCGGAAGAGGCAGCAGCAGCAGGTGAGTGCACCTGTGGGGAGGGGCTCCAAGGTCAGAGGAGGGGACTCTGCCCTCCCAGCTGGGGGCTCCAATCCAGAGAGGGGGCCTTCCTCCTGCAGCCCTCCTCCTGTTGCCGCAGAGCCTGACACCCGCCCTTAGAAGTGACCAGGAGGAGGGCCTGGGGAGCTGCAGCAGGATGGGTCGGGAGAGTGGAGGGGCCAAGGATTAAAGGCCCTGTGACCAGCCAAAAGCAGGCCCTGGGAGGTGACCAGGAGGAGTCTGGTGTTCTTGGAGGGTGAGGGGTGGGGATTGAGGGCCGGCTATAAAGGATTTGAGGCTGCTCCGTGTGGGGACCCTGGGCTGGGCCAGGAGGCTGAGCATGAGGAGTTTTCAGGGGAGGGTCATGGGGACACCTGAGACCAGGGCCTCATCCCATCTAATCCCAATGGCACAGGGCATCGTCCCTTTCCTGGGCACCATGCTAACTGACCTGATCATGCTGGACACTGCCATGGAGGATTACGTAAATGTGAGTGAGGCCGGGGGCCAGAAGGGGATGACCAGGTTGGGACTTGGGAAGACACAGTCCCAGTACCAAGACTTGAGTGGTCAGAATGTGGTAACTTCCTGTCATGACAGCCTCCCAGGCTCCCCTGTGGGCTGGGACAGTGTGCCCCTCTTAGGGATGAGGGAACGAAGGCTCCACGTGGAGCCCGTCCCGGGTCCCCAGGCTGGCGAAGCAGCAGAGCTGCCCGCCTGCAGAGCTGCATGGGCTTTGTTGGAGGCGAGAGAGAAGTCAGCCTCCAAGTCAGGCAGCACACTGATGGAGCTGTCCCTTCCTGCCTGAGGACTCAGCCTCCCTGTCCGTCATCGGAGGGGCTTGGGCTACAGGGTCTTTGAGTGTCGGCCCCCATGTCCTCCCTTCTCTGGAGCCCAGAGCCTGGCCTGGGTCCAAGTCCTGTTTTCTGTCAGGCCCAGCCCCCTCCTGGACCTGGAGCTGGGCACCATGAGAAGGGGTGTGCACGGGGGCTGGTCATAGCTAGGGGGCTCGTTCTGATGGACTTTTGCTGTCTGCCTTCCAGGGCAATGAGATCAACCACGAGAAAAAGAAAAAGGTGAGCAGCTGTGGCCTTCCATGTCAGGGAGGAGAGGGGCGTGGAAACCAGAGACGCCCCTGGGCGGAACTCTCCTGGGCACCACCCGCTGCATCTTACATTTACTGAGAGTGTTGGATGACAGAGAATCAGGAGACCCATCCAGTGGGGGGGTGGGGGCAGCGCTGGGCATCAAGCAAAACTTCCTGCGGGAGGGGCTTCTACCCATCTCTGAGAACAGGTAGGTCCTGCGTGGAATTGGAGGGAAGGAGGGTCCCATGTGAGCAAGGACCCAGGACCAGCCCCTTGCCCCACTCCTCACCCCCTGAAGACCCTGCAGCATCCCCAGCAGGCTCTGTCTGCATCCTCTCCTCCCTCTGGTGCCAGGAGCACAAAGTGATGATGGAGATCGTGCAGCTCCAGGAGGCTGCAGAGAATTACAACCTAGAGCCCCAGGAGCGATTCAGGGCCTGGTTCTGGGACATGCAGCAGCTCAGTGAGGATGAGAGGTGAGGCTGGACAGGACATGGGGAGGAAGAGGTGCACTCTCCCTGCTGGCCAGTCCAGAGAGCCTGAGTCCATGACTCCCTTGTCAGCCCTGACCTGTCGCATGGCGATGGCTGGGGAAGCTGGGCTCCAGCTGCTGGGCAGATGCCGGGAGGGACACCAGGGCTGTGGATTGTGGGAGGCTCACAGATGCCACTCTATCCTGTAGCTACAGCCTGTCCTGCCAGCTGGAGCCCCGGTGCTAGTTGGCCAGCAAATCTCTCCAGGCCCAGAGAGCATGGCCATCATGAAGCTGAGGAGGGAGTGAGCGTCCCGTTGTCGTATGACCTCTTCCTTAGCAGCAGGGACCCAGCTGGGGCACTCAGGGTGCAGGGGCCCCACCGCCTGCCACCCCTTCCTGAGGCCAATTTCCATCTCTGTAGGGGTGAGAATCACTGCTTGTAAATAGTTCATGCCAGATTTGCATACCGTTGTATTAAAGTCCTGTTTCTCTTAGAGCCTGGGAGTGGTGGTTCTTTCACATTCTTTGCTAATTTAAACGCTGTCCAGACTCTCAGATCCCTCACTGGAGTAAGACATTTTGCAGTCATCCGATTATTGTGTGTGGGAGAGGGGGGAAGGTGCAGCCCCTGCCTGGCTGCTGAAGGAGACCCCCAAGTGCCCCTCCTCAGAGGACAGGTCCGTGTCAGCATCGTGAAGCTGGGCCAGGAGCAGAGACAGCCCCTCAGACCCCTGAGATGGGAGGTCGAGGTGTTTTCTCAGGCCGAGCATCCACCACGGAAATGTGGGGGGCCCTAAAGCCACCACTTGCCAGGCCCACTCTGTGCCCCAGGAGAGGGGCTGCCCGTCCACACTCTGGAGGGAGAGGAAACATTTCCTGCATCTCTTGTGGACGTGTCTCTGGACCCCATGTTGGGAACTTGTAGTTTTCTAGTTCAGCCTCTGGAAACGCATCAGCTCTAAGTGGGGAAAACACGTAAGGAGATCAAACCGTGCGTGTGGAGAGGACAAGGCCAGGGGAAGGTCATTTGTGCAGGGACTTTGGGCAGGCAGGACCTCCCCTCCTCAGTGTCCCCCTGGGGCTCCATGCTCACCCTTTCCCTGGCCTGGAATCCTGCTGGGAACTTGTCCCCGGCTCCGAAGTCCTCTCCCTGCTCGTCTCCTCTCCAGGGGAACACTTGTGGTGCAGCCGTCCAGGCTCCAGCTGGGCCCCGTTCCCGACACCCTCCTGCTCCCTGGGACCCAGGACCCCAGCCCCTGCACTTCCTTCTTCACTCTTGTCAAGTCAGAAGTCCCCTCAAGGCCCCACCCTCCCTCAGGTGCCTCACAGCCACTCCTCCCTGGCTGGCCTGATGGACCAGGATGGGTTCTGACAGGCGGGATAAGGGTCCAGGTACCTGGCCAGACGAAACCCCCACTCGGTCCCTTGCTGACCAAGGTGACTTCCGGGTCTGTGTGGTGCTGATGTCCTTGGTCTAGGAGCTCCGTCCGTCACACCCTGAGTCATGTTATTCCTGACTTGTCCTACGTTCTGGCTGGGCCCGAGCCCATAGACCTTTGCCTCTGGGATGGCTGTGCTCTCATCCGCAGTCTTGTGCTGTGGTTACCTCCTGGGCTGTGTGAGCCATTTCTGTTGGGGGCTTTGAAAGCTGAGGCTGAGAGGGGCAGGTGTAGGGATGTCCTCCAGGGGAATGCCACCCAACTATGATCTCTGGGCATCCATGGACACGGCCTTGCCTGTTTAAATCCTGAAGGGCTGGCAGTATGGGTGGACAAGAGCCACTGCGCTGAGTTCACCCAGAGTCCCCACCCGGTGATCGGCAGCTCAGGGGTCACCGCCGAGTATTGTGAACGTGCTCCCATGGAAACACCCAGTCACAGCAAGACCCAGATGACTTGTTTAGCGGTTCAGACCTCTCCCCTCTGGATGGAGGCTGCCAGTGGCCCTCAGACACACAGGGGGCCTGGCCTCTGCCAGCGTGGCCTTCAGGCTGCGGCAGGGACGGAGCACACATCCTGGTTGCCCACGGCCTCCCTGACAGGGCACAGCCATCCAAGAACGTGACTGGCTACACGGCAGACCATCCTTTACCTCCAAGAGCAAGAGAAGCGCCAGCACCCAGGGCTGAGCAGGGCCGGGGAAGGCAAGAGGTCTAGGTTAAGAGTCTTTGTGCATATCCACTCATTTTGCCCTCAGAATAATTTGGAGTGTTGTGGGTAATATCCCAGGTTTTTAATAACGTAGAGGAAGCACAGAAAGGAGGAGTAATTGGCCGTTGTCACCCACACCATCTGGCCTGTCCTCCTCAAACCTGCCTGGGCGCTCTTGCTCCCTCACCTCCGCTTTTCTTGCCCGCAACTAGAATGCCTGCCCACCGCATCTCTGCCCCCTCAGACAGATGGCTTACCCAGGGACTCCATCTTGATGCAGGGAACCTGTTGTCCTCGATGTGACCAGGGCCCAGGTCAGTTCCGAGTTGGTCCCCCTCCCTTGGCCGTGAGAGACAGAGAGAGCTCAGTGTGTGCCTGATTGTCCTACCAGATTAGAGGTTGAAGTCATGAATTTCCTTCTATCCCACCCACCATCAGGCCCAGAAACGAAGGAGCAACTGGAATCTTGTTGGATTGGGGGCACATTTTGTGCCAGAGAAGAATAGCGTCACACAGTTAAAGGGTCCCGGTGGGAGACTTTACGACGTTCTTCAGTGACACAAAGTTCTGCCGTGTAGTCTCACTAGCTGTTTCTTAACAAGCATCCCCCCAAGGCTGCTCCTGACCACAGAGAGTGGGAGTCAGAACTGGGCAAAGTTTCATCATCAGAACTCTTCAGTGGTCTGTGGTCTTTTTGCCAAGAGAGTGAAATAGACCAAGGGAGACGTCCCTGCTCCCCGCAGTTCTCGTGCCATGAGTGCCATCCCACCCCATTGCAGGGGACAACTGCTGGGTAGTCGGGCCTTCTCTCAGGGGCAGACATTTTGGAATGGCCTGGGAGCAGATTTGGGAAGGCAGCGTCAGCTCTCTGACCATGTCTCCAGAATCTTCATGAGCTCACAGGAAGCAGGACCTGGTTTTGATTTCTGAGCATGACTACACTAAGGTGGTCACTCAGGGCCTTGCCCAGGAGGCACCTCCTCCTGGAAGCAGCCGAGATGCAGGGACCTAGGCTAGCATCAGAGCAGGTGGCCTGGGGGAGTGGCAGCTTGTCTGTGGTACTCAGAGGCTGTTTAAAAGCATCCTGGATGGGGGCTGGCCCCATGGCCGAGCGGTTAAGTTCGCGCGCTCCGCTGCAGGCGGCCCAGTGTTTCGTTGGTTCGAATCCTGGGCGCGGACATGACACTGCTCATCAAACCACGCTGAGGCAGCGTCCCACATGCCACAACTAGCAGGACCCACAACAAAGAATATACAACTATGTACCGGGGGGCTTTGGGAAGAAAAAGGAAAAAATAAAATCTTAAAAAAAAAAAAAAAAAAAGCATCCTGGATGGTAGGAGGTGTGAAAGAAGGAGCTGGACCAGGACTCGTGGGGAGCTGAGGATGGCTGGAAGGATGTGAGGTTGTCACACAGAGCTGGGTGTCCACCGTGATGGAAACAGAGGTGAACAGAGGCCAGGCCAGTGCTGAGTGTCCACAGACCAGTCAAAGCCAACTGGTGGGCTTCCCAGCAGAAGGTAGAGCCCAGTAACAGGAGTGTGAGGGGTGGGAGCAGACAGTACACAGCCTGGAGCGGGCAGGAGTTGGAGGCCCAGAGAGCTTGTGGTGAACAACAGGGCACGTTAAGGAAAACGGGGCCCCGTCTCAGAGAGCAGCAGGCATGCAGCCTGGGCGATGGATGGAGCCTCAAACAGGGCTGGAGCCCTCAGCCAGCACGACTGGAGTTGATTTCCAGAAAAAAGAGAGGCTCCCTGCCAGGAGGACACGACCACGAGGCTTCAGGGGTCCCATAGCCAGGCTGGAGGGGCTAAGCCTCCTGATGTCCTGGGTGGAAGGGCTCCCAGGGCATGGGGTATGGAGCAAGGGGGCAGGGAAGGGGCACCCGAAACACCTCAGGAGCCCAGGGGAGCCTAGGGTGCTTGTTCCCTGGTGTCCACCCCAAGCGTGGATTCAAACGGGAGTGCTGACCTGCTGAGTGGTTCAGGCCCCAGTGCCTGCTGGCCTGCTGCCCCTTCCTTGCCCTGTGGCCTGGGACCGGGATGTGAGAAAAGCTGCTGAGCACGGGCTTGGTGTGACCATGGCCCACAGAGGGCATGCCAACCACACTGAACCCTGCATCCAGGAGGCATGTGAGGCCCGGCAGCACCTCTCAGGAGGGCCCAGGATGCGTTTTTCGTGTCCTAACGACGGCAACAATAGTTCCCTAGTGGAATGTGTCCTTATGTGAATGTAGCAATGAGGCAGACGGAGCTGGAAGGATGCACAGAGATCCCATGCTAACTTGTGCATTGTATGGGGAACCTGAAGTGCAAAGGGCCCAGGAGCCGCTGCGGCTCATGTGGAGAAGCTCAGTCACTCAGCGAATGGATGGGGGCGTGAGCGCACACGGGCCAGAAACCAACACCAACTACCTTTGCTCCATGCACATCGCTCTGATTTTGAAGTGTTTCAGCTGAATAGACCATTTTCTTAACTAAACAAATGTCCAAGTGATGCCCCCACTGATTCTGAAGGGGCCTCTTTCTCAAACTCTCAGAGCCACGCTGGCGGGCATGAGACCGCTCCTTGTCCCGATGGAGCTCCGCTGCCTCTTTCTGCCTCCAGCGTCCCCCTTCTCAGCCTCAGCCTGGAATCAGCCTTTTCCTCAAGGAGCACTGGCTCCTTGTATGAGACCATGGCATTAAAAACGTGCATCTGTGAGCTCAGTGTGCTGGTTGCTCCGGGGTGTCCTTGCTTCTTGGCTCTCTCAGTGGCAGGATGCTTAAGTTAGGCTGGTGTGCTGACCTTACCGTGTGTACACTGTCTGCTGTATATGTGTCTATATGGAAACAGCCATGTTTAGATTAAGGTCAACGTCAGTTCAGAGCACGGCTTCCCAGTCGAACGCATGGCCACATGGAGCCCTCCAGCCCGCGCCCTGCCCTCCCCGAAACCTGCCCCTGCAGTAGTGGAACCCTGGCTCCTGCCGTCTGACGACCACTCAGTCCTTTCTCCAATCCCGGTCTAGATGCATAGGGGCCTCACAGCTATTAACCAGTAACTGTTGAGAAAGAACTTTATCAAGTAGGGTTCTCTGCTTGCTCGGTGTCTTTTCCTGTAGTTGTACAGATTCCAGTCATTTCCAAAGGTCCTTAGGTCAGCACCACTTCCCCCACCACTTGCAGTGAGTTTGTTTCTTCCATTCTCAATACGGTTAGACTCTCTAGTCTCATCTGCATTCCATCCAAGGATCCACCCACCTAAATCATTTTACTAATTTGTGTAAGTCAAGATTTGCTCTTTCCACTGTAAAAATCTGGGGATTTTGTCAAAGGCAGAGAGGCAAGTATCCGCCATTAAATCATCACACGGATTTGCTGACCTCTTCATCCCTCTCCCCCGACCCCAGCCCTGCACAGCTCTGGGAAGCTGATCTGTGTATCAAATTGATAGCTTTGTGTTTGCAGAATGCCATATCAATTAGACCATACTCTACCCAGCCTTCGCCGATGCTTCTTTCTGTTAGAAAGGTGAATTTGAGATTCCTCCATGTGTTTTCATCTTGATAGCTCTTTCAGTGTTGGCACCTGATAGCATTACATTGCATGGATGTACCTCACTTGGGTGTCCTTTCATTTATGGAAGGTTATCTTTGTTCATTCAAGTTCCCTGCCTGTATAAATGAGGTGCAGTCTATAGATGTGTGCTGGCTTTTTTGTTGACGTTCTATTTGAAAACATTGTGTAAATACCTAGGAAGATGGTTGAGGGATCACGTGTTAAGATGATGTTTAGCTCTGTAAGAAAGTGCCCAAGTGTCTTCCACAGTGGCTGCACCACTCGGCATGGGCAGCAGTGACGACAGAGAGTCTGTGCTGTCCTAGCCCCCAGCCATGAATTGATCTCGTCTATTTGTGTGTCAAGGCGTCTCACTTTGTTTCAACTTGCTTCTCTCTAATGATAAGTGATTTTGAGCATCTTCTTGCATGCTTATTGTATGCTTATACCTTCATTAGCGAGGTGTCTGTTCAGATCTTGACCCATTTTCCATTGGAATGTTTGTTTTCTTATTGTTGAATTTATGATGCTTTGTACATTTTAATACAAGCCCTTTCTTAAATAGGCTTCTTCCAAAGATTTTGCACAGTCTAGGGTTGCCTTTTTCTTCTCTTAACAGTGATTGTCACAGAGTAGAAAATTTTAATTCTAACAAAGTCCACCTTAACTGGATTTTTCTTTGAAGACTCGTTCTTTCAATGTTGAAGATAAAAGGTCATTATGAAAACTGAGGTCATATCTTCTCCTTTGCTAGTTCTAGAATTTTGATAGTTTCACAGTTTATGTTTACATCCATGAACAATTTTTGTGAATATTTGTGTCATGTGAAAAGTTGGCGTCTTTGTTAAGTTTTTTCCATATGGTCACCCGATTGTGCCATCACCATTTGTTTAAAAGACTAACTTTTCTCCATCAAATTGCCTCTGATCTTTTGACAAAGATCAGTTGACCATGTTTGTGAGTCTATCTGTGGACTCTGTATTCTTTTCCATTTATCTCCTGGCACATTCTTACCCCAGCATCACACTCCCTGTACCTTTCCAAATCCTGGGAATGTTCATCACCATTCTACTCACAATAGTGGAGAACTGGAAACAACCTCAACTTTCCATCAAATAGGATAGATAGGTAACTTGAGTATATTTACACAATGGAATACTACACAGCAACAAAAAGCAATAAGCTCCTGCCACCTGCAGCAACAGTGTGACTCTCCCAGACATCATGATGAGTGAAAGAGCAGGACAGAAAAGACCACCCACTAGGATCCTACTTCTATCTCTGGTGGTAGACCTCAGCACAGCCATTTCCCAGGAGGAGGGTTGTGACAAGGGAGGGGCACAAGGGGTGGAGGCATGGGAAATATTCTACATCCTGCCCCGGGAGGTGGTACACAGGTTGCATAGTGTCAACTGAGAGAAAGCTGCAGGTGATATTGGTGACGGAGTTCATTCAATACTCGGGGTGAGGAGTGGGACCCCGAGAACCAGTTCCACAGGGTGCTCTGATGGGACTGCTCTGAGGGTGTGAGCAGTCATGTACTGTGCAGGGAAGAGGAGAAGAGGGAAAAAATTTGTGACCAAGTTTCATCTAAGTCAAAAAAGGATACGGTGCATCTGGGTGACATAAACAAGCATCTTCAGTCACACATCAAACAAGTTCAGAGACGCTAACGTTATCTACGTGTGGAGGGAGATGAGGACCAGGGTCGTTAACTATTCCCACAATCTCTAAGCAATGCAGCGGGGGAGGGTGAGCGGGAGCTGACCTTCACCTCTTCCTGCTCTGCAGAGGTCCAACTGGGGTCTTCAGTCATGAGACGTGGGGACGCAAGGTCGTGTGACACAGGCTGAAGACGGCCTGCACGGCTCCTGCGCAGCACAGCGTGGGTGTTATCGGACTGACTTAACACCTATGCAGTTTGCGGGCGAGATTCACCCACTGGGCCAGGGAGAGGGGGTCCAGAAACCTGTCCACAAGACATAAGTGACACTTATGCAGCTGCATACTTCATATTCACGCAATTCTCTGAATGTACGTTATAACCCAATGACACATTTTAAAGTCAAAAATCAAGTAACAAACACACAGCACAGAATGTTATCACTTGATATCCTAGAACACAGAAAGCATCCCCAAGTCATAGGAATGATCAACAATAAACCGGAAAAATGATGTGATTCTGAAATGTAAATGTTCCAGAACCAGGAAGATCACAGGACAGGTAGAGATCGGCTTGGGACTGACCGCAGGCACAGCCTGTGACTCTGGGCGACAGCTCCCTGGACCTCACTTCCTGCTGATTAACACTGGTGTTAACAACAAGGTGATCACATCTGAATTTGTCTAATATGGTGTCTGCACATACGCTTTCATCAATAATTGTTACAGCAAGTACGTCAGTCTTTTCTACAGTGACTCCCATGTTTTGAAGCGTGAGCACCTACTTCAGTTTTTCCCAGTGAAAGTCTTTTTAGTTTTAAGTAGAAACCTTTTCAAGCACATGGAGAAGTAGAGAGAAAAGGGTAATAACTACCCTAATACATCCATCAACCCATTTAATAATTAACATTTTGTTATATTTGGCACATTATTTGTCTGAATTAGACTCTTTTAAAATCCATCTTATTATGGAAAGGCTGAGTATTAAAAAACAGAGGAGTATAAAGAATTGGATCCTTCTTCATTCATTACCTGGCCCATTTCTATAAGGAGACTTTCTCTCGTCAAGTGTTTGAATACCCTAAGGTAGGGTTCTTACAGAAGTCAGGATAAATGCTTGAATCTCTCTTTTCATTAACCCATTTTCCACAGACGATGTTGGTTCTCTGGCATCCTGAGCCACCAAAGGGATGTTTTCTGTTTGCCTTTTTTAATCCATGCTAGTCAATTCCTGAATACAGTCACACCTGGCATAATGACGTTTGGATCAATGACAGACCACATATACATCAGTGGTCCCAAAAGATTCGTACCGTAGAGCCTAGGTGTGAAGGAGGCTATCCCACCTAAGTTAGTGTAAGTACACTCAGTGATGTTCACACAAGGGCAACACTGGCTAAGGATGGATTTCTCAGAACGTATCCCGTCGTTAAGTGATGCATGACTGTACAAATATTTTGGTGTCTTTCAAGTCACTGTTATTAGTTTT
The DNA here is from genome assembly GCF_041296235.1 of Equus asinus. Classification (NCBI taxonomy): domain Eukaryota; kingdom Metazoa; phylum Chordata; class Mammalia; order Perissodactyla; family Equidae; genus Equus; species Equus asinus. Next base: position 61,860,443 of record NC_091794.1, read on the forward strand.
GATGCTCAAATTGCTCCATCTTTGACTAATGGGAGCCTAGTCAGGTTAGATCCTAAGACCTTTTCACAAGACTCGAGTTATGGTTGATGGCTTCCTATCTTTGGATACGACAAGATTTTCAGGCTCACCTGCTACATTGCTTGTCCCAGACCTAGAGTCAGCCATTTCTCCCAGGAGCCCTGGTTGCAGTTAATGAGAAATGGTGCTTGGAGTCCACAGTCTCGTCACTAGAAGCTTTCACTAGTGATGGGTTGGTCATTGTTTCTGTATTATCATAGATTTTCTCTTCCCATCATGTATGTCCAAAGTTTTAAAGACCAAGAAGAATACATAGAAACCATAAAGGAAGATCATGAAAAGATGTTATTTTTAAAGTATCTAGCAAAATTGAAAAAGAAAAAAATAAAAATTCTATAAATGAAAAATTAAAGGTATTCAAAAATGCAAAGTAAGTCTATACAGAGTTTAAACAGCAATTTAGTCACAGCTCAAGAAAGAACTGTGAAATGGCATTTAGACTTGGACACATCACCTGGAATATAGAGCAACGTGATAAAGAGACAAAGAGACGTTAAAAACAGGATGACTAAATGATAAGGTCCAATTTTGTATAATAAAAGTCCAAAGGAGGCTTAGAGAAAATAAGCACAAGACAGCAATTGAAGAGATAATGGCTAAGAACTTTCCATAATTGGTTGTATTTAAGAAGCCCCACAAAGCCAGATATACATAAATTAAAAATTAATCCACATCAAATAACATAATAAAACTACACAACCACAAAAAAACAAAGAACAACCTTAAAAGCAATCAGCGAATAAAGCAGGTTTAGTGTGAAAGAACCATCCTTAAACTAAAGTCTTCTCAGCAGTCACAGCAGAGCCCGGGATCCCGCAGGTCATATCCGCCAAAGGAACATAACCGTCCCCTGGAGTTCTGTATACACTCACGAGAAAGAGCGAACAAACATTCTCCCAGCAGACAAATACACAGAATTTGCTACTCATAGACCTCAATGCAACACTACTTAGGTGAGAGGCAAACTGAATCCAGAAGGCAGAAGAGGTTTCCCAGAAGCCGTGGTGGAGAAGAGGAGCTTGCTACACGGGATAAATCAAAACAGGCCTGGGCCATGAGAAACAAAAACAGAGAGCACCACCAGTCCAGTGTGGTTTTTGATGAGATACGTTTCAAAATGGTAGAACTAAAATGGTAGCCAACAATAATGATAAATGGCAGGAGCAATAAAGGCACTCCAGCATGCTCAGCCTGTAGAAAGGTTTGGGGGGAGGCCAGAATTATTGATTACCTTTAGATCTGTTACCTGAAGTGCAAATGTTAAAACTTTAACAGTGCTACTGAAAATGTGGAGACAGAATAGTTAACCTCTAAGCTAATACAGCCGGAGAGAAGTAGGCATAAATAGTCCTTCAGTAATATAATAGGAGATAGAAAAAAGAAAAGTTATTTAAAAAGAGCAATGGTAAATAGAGAATAAAATGGAAGAAGAATTCAAAAATATTAAAGGTCACAATAAATGTGAATGGATAAAACTAGTTACTTAAAAGGCAGTAATTATAAAGATTAAAAACTCCAGGCCTATTTTGTTTATAACAGACACATGTGAAATATAACACCATGGAAAATTTGGAAGTAAAGATATAGGAAAAGACATACCAGAGAAGTACTAATCAAGTAAAAGCGACCCAGCAATATTTGTCTTAGGCAAATCTGAAGCTGTATATAGTTGAATGGAGTCAACAAGCCAGCCTCAAAATGTATAATGAAAAAGCAGACAGATTACAAGGAGAAATGGAAAATCCATGATTACATTAGATTTTTAAAGCCTCTCTTAGAAACAGAAATATTGAATGACAAATATTCATCATGATAGAAGATTTGACATCAGGTAACAAGCTTAATCTAATTGACATATGTAGAACTCTAGACTCAATACTTAGTGCATATACATTATTTTCAAACACACATGTAATTTCTACAAAAATTAACCATGCATTAGCTCATAAAGAAAACTTCAAACATACGAGAGTCAACAGGACACAGATCACTTTCTTTGACAGCAGTGCACCAAAACCAGAGATCAATAACAAAGATAATTGACCTTATTCCAAGTATTTGGAAAGTGAAACACATACATATACACCAATCAAAACGTGTCTAGGGGCCGGCTCCGTGGCCGAGAGGTTAAGTTCACGCGCTCTGCTGTGGCGGCCCAGGGTTCGGATCCTCGTTGCGGACATGGCACCGCTCGACAGGCCACGTTGAGGCGGCGTCCCACATCCCACAACTAGAACGACCTGCAACTAAGATCTACAACTGTGTACAGGGGGGCAGGGTTGGGGAGATAAAGCAGAAAAAAAAAAAAAAGATTGGCAACAGTTGTTAGCCCAGGTGCCAGTCTGAAAAACAAAACAAAACCAAACCAAAACATGTCTAAATAAATTTATATCGTAAAATCATATACAGTTTATAGACTATTTTGGACTGGATAACACAAAACTGAAAACAAAATGTGTGCACCAGTGACAGCAGGAATTGGAGGGAAAATGTCCCCTTGTGTGGATATAACAGAAGAGAAGGATGATTGAAAATGACACAGATAACCTTTCAAAAGAAGAAAGGAGAACTGGAAACAGAACAATAGTATAAGCTCTAGGAAAGCAGAAAAAAGGGACACACTTAATGACATAGAAAACAAAGATAAAAGAGATCTACAAAAGAAAAATGCAACAAAATTCTTTCATAAAGAAAGAGAAAATATGAATAGCACTGTAACCATGGAGGAGAGTGAATCAAGTGTCAGGTTTCTGATGAAAGAGCACCACACTCCAATGATAGTTAGACAAGTTCCAACCACTGTTGGGAAAACAATCACCTCTTATCCATAAGCTGTCCTAGGAACAGACCAAGAAGCAACCTCCCTAACTCACTTTATGAGGCTAACAGTATAGCTTTGAAATGAAAACTAAACAAAGACAGGTGGAGAACGGAAAATTAGAGACCAACGTTGTTATGAACATTGCCCTATAATTGGGCTAAAATCTGAAACGAAATCTTAGTAAATGGGATCCAACATTGTATTTTAACAAAGCATCCAAGTCATGGAGGATTTACCTTAACTATTCAGGATGGCTTAACGACATGAAATCCACTAACATAAGTGCATTACACTAGGAACCCGGGCGGGTAGGGAATCAGCACCAAATGCACAAGTGCTCACACCTACAGATGGGGAGGAAAAGTGCGAAAACTTAACCAGCAAACATTTTACCAAACTTGCAGTACAGGGAAATGGTAAAATGATAAAACGCATCAAACAAAATGTTGCAGGAAACATCTTGATCAGTGGTGAAAGCAAAAGTTATTCTCATTAAAGTTAAAAGAAGCCCCGAGGACACTTCGAATCACCACTTTTGCTCATCATTGTAGTGGAGGTGCTAGCCAATAAACAAAGAAAAATAGAAGAAGTAGAACGCATAAGAACTGTAAAGGGAAAAACAAGATTCACTGTCATTTTCAGGTGATTGTTCTCTTAGAAGCTCTATGAAGCCAATCCTCAAACTGTTAGAACTAACAAAAATGGAGCAAGGCTGCTGCAGTCAAAATCAAAATGCAGAAATCAATAGCACTCATTTATACTGAAAAGATAACACCAACTAGAACTTTTAAAAAAGATACAATTCCACAGATAAAACAAGAATGGCTGGGAGCTGGAACTTGTAGAAGCTGAGTAACAGACACGCGTGTTCATTATTCCAGTCTGTCTCCCTCCGCATAAACCTAAAATTTTCTATTTTTAAAAGTTAAAATCTAAAATAGATCGTGACCCACTCAGAATAACAACAAATCTATGAGGTACTTAGGATACCGCGAAATGTATCTTACAAAGATGTGCAAGAATTTTAGAGAGGAAATTATTTAAAACTCATTGAGTAACATTAAAGGAAACATATAAAGAAAGAAATGACCATATTCATGACATGAAGCTTTTTTTAAAAGTTTTTTGGTGAGGAAGATTGGCCCTGAGCTAACATCTGTTGACAATCTTTGTCTTTCTTTTCCTCCCAAAGCCCCAGTACATAGTTGTATATGCTAGTTGTAGGTCATTCTAGTTCTTCTATATGGGATGCTGCCACAGCACGGCCTGATGAGCAGTGTGTAGGTCCACGCCCAGGATCTGAAGTGGCAAACCCTGGGCGGCTGAAGTGCAGCACGTGAACTTAACCACTCAGCCACGGGGCGAGCCCTGACATGAAGCTTCGATGTTGTGAGGATGTAGTTTTCCCCCAAATTATAAGTTCCCACAGGGTATTATGGAGAACTCAGCAAGAAGATTCTAAAGTTCATACGAAATTCTATCAGTTCAAGAATAGTGAAGACAATTTTAAAGAGGAGGAAGGGAGAGGAGGAAGGGAAATGAACTTTTTTCAGCACTTAGCCCAGGCCAGGTGCTGGTCGCGGCCCTTTCCCTGTATGACCTCACTAATCCTCCCCGCAGCCCTGGGGGGCAGATACCAGTATCATTGCCATTTCCTAGAGGGAGACACTGGGGGAAAGATGACATCATTTGTCTGAGGTTTAGGGAGACCAATCTTTACTGTGTGCCCAGCACTGATGGGGTCCTGGGACATGGGATTCTCAGTGCTCACACCGGGGAAGTCCCCACAACACAGCCTGGTTAATCACCTCCCCAAGGCCCCATGTCAGGAACCAGCTGGCAGAGCTGATATGCAAAGCCTGGCAAGCTGACCTCGGTGCCTGTCCTCGACACAACAACGCATCTAAACCGTTAAGGCTTAGGTTAAATTACAGAACACTGAAACCACATGAGTGGGGGAGTGGCCGCCAGGGCTGAGCAGCGCGGCGGGCTGCCACTTTGACCCACTCTGGCCGTAGGCCGCCTGCGTGGGGGGGAGGGCAGCCAGGGCAGACTAGAGCGGCGGGGTGCCACTTGGACCCACTCTGGCGGTCGTCCGCCTTAGTGGGGGGGTGGGCTCCCAGGGCTGAGCAGCGCGGCGGGCTTCCACTATGAGCCACTGTGGTGGTCGGCCGCCAGACTAGGTGGGGCGCCGCCAGGGCTGAGCAGCGCGGCGGGCAGCCACTTTGACCAACTCTGGCGGTCGGCCGCCTAAGTGGGGTGAGGGACCCCAGGGCTGAGCAGCGCGAGGGGCTACCACTTTGACCCACTCTGGCGTCGGCCGCCTGAGAGGGGGTTGGCCGCCAGGGCTGAGCAGCGCGGCGGGCTGCCACTTTGACCCTCATTGAGGGTCAGCCGCCTGAGTTGGGGTGTGGCCGGCAGGGCTGAGCAGCGCGGCGGGCTGCCACTTTGACCCACTCTGGGGGTCCGCCGCCTGAGTGGGGGGGGAGGGCCCCCAGGGCTGAGCAGCGCGGTGGGCTGCCACGTTGACCCACTCTGGCGGTTGGCCCTCTGAGTGGTGGTAGGGCCCCCAGGGCTGAGCAGCGCAGCGGTCTGCCACTTTGACCCACTCTGGCGGTCGGCCGCCTGAGTGGGGCTGTGGCCCCCAGGACTGAGCAGCGCGGCGGGCTGCCAATTTTTCCTACTCTGGCGGTGAGCCGCCTGAGTGGGGGTGGGGCCCCCAGGGCTGAGCAGCGCGGCGGGCTGCCAATTTGATGCACTCTGGGGGTCGCCCGCCTGAGTGGTGGGGAGGGTCCCAGGGCTGAGCAGCGCGGCGGGCTCCCACTTTGACACACTCTGGCCGTTGGCCAGCTGAGTGGGTGGGGAGGTCCCCCAGGGCTGAGCAGCGCGGTTGGCTCCCACACTGACACACTGTGGGCGACGGCCGCCTGATTGGGGGGAGGGCCACAGGGCTGAACAGCGCGGCAGGCTGCCAATTTTTCGTACTCTGGCGGTGGGCCACCTGAGTGGGGGTGGGGCCCCCAGGGCTGAGAAGCGCGGCGTGCTGCCACTTTGACCCGCACTGGCGCTCTGCCGCCTAAGCTGGGGGTGGCGCCAGGGCTGAGTAGCACGGCGGGCTGCCACTTTGACCCACTCTGGCGGTCGGCCGCCTAAGCTGGGGGTGGCGCCAGGGCTGAGCATCGCGGCGGGCTGCCACTTTGACCCACTCTGGCGGTCCGGCGCCTGAGTGGGGTGGAGGGGCCCCAGGACTGAGCAGCGCGGCGGGCTGCCACTTTGACCCACTCTGGCGGTCGGCCGCCTGAGTGGCTGGGGAGGACCCCCAGGGATGTGCAGCGCGGCGGGCTGCCACTTTTTCCCACTGTGTCGGTGGGCCGCCTGAGTGGGGGGTGGCCGACAGGGCTGAGCAGGGCGGCGTGCTGCCTCTTTGACCCAGCCTGGTGGTCGGCCGCCTGAGTGGGGTGGGGCTGCCAGGGCTGAGCAGAGCGGCGGGCTGCCACTTTGACCCAGACTGGCGGTCGGCTGCCTAAGTGGCGGGGAGGGCCCCAGAGCTGAGCATTGTGGCGGCCTTCCACTTTGGCACACTCTGGCCGCCGGCCAGCTGAGTCGGTGGGGACTTCCCCCAGGGCTGACCAGCGCGGTGGGCTCCCGCTTTGACACACTCTGGGCGACGGCCGCCTGATTAGGGGGTGGGGCCCCCAGGGCTGAGCAGCCTGGCGGGCTGCCACTTTGACCCACTCTGGCGGTCGGCCGCCTAAGTGGGTGAGGAGGGCCCCCAGGGCTGAGCAGCACGGTGGGCTGCCACTTTGACCCATTCTGGCGGTCCAACGCCTGAGTGTGCGTGGGGACCCCAGGGCTGAGCAGCGCGGCGGGCTGCCACTTTGACCCACTCTGGCCTTCGGCCGCCTGAGTGGGGGGAGGGCCCCAGTGCTGAGCAGCATGGCGGGCTGCCACTTTGACCCACTCTGGCGGTCGGCCGCCTGAGTGGGGTGAGGGACACCAAGGATGAGCAGCGCGGCGTGCTGCCACTTTGACCCAGACTGGTGATCAGCAACCTGAGTCAGGGTGGGGCACCCAGGGCTGAGCTGCGTGGCGGGCTGCCACTTTGACCCACTCTGGTGGTCGGCCGCCTGAGTGGGGAAAGGGCCCCCAGGGCTGAGCAGTGCGGCGGGCTGCCACTTTGACCCACTCTGGCGGTCGGCCGCATGAGTGGGGTGAGGGACACCAAGGCTGAGCAGCGCGGTGTGCTGCCACTTTGACCCACACTGGCGGACTGCCGCCTAAGCCGAGGGTGGCACCAGGGCTGAGCAGCACGACGGGCTGCCACTTTGACCCACTCTGGCGGTCGGCCGCCTAAGCTGGGGATGGCGCCAGGGCTGAGCAGCACGGCGTGCTGCCACTTTGACCCACACTGGCGGTCGGCCGCCTAAGCTGGGGGTGGCGCCAGGTCTGAGCAACGCGGCGGGCTGCCACTTTGACCCACTCTGGCGGTCGGGCGCCTGAGTGGGGTGGAGGGGCCCCCAGAAGTGAACAGCGCGGCGGGCTGCCACTTTGACCCACTCTGGCGGTCCGCCGCCTGAGTGGGGAAAGGGTCCCCAGGGCTGAGCATCGCGGCGGGCTGCCACTTTGACCCACTCTGGCGGTCGGCCACCAGGGTGGGGAAAGAGCCCCCAGGGCTGAGCAGCGGGGCGGTCTTCCACTTTGACCCACTATGGCGGTCAGCCACCTGAATGGGGGGGGGGCGGCCCCCAGAGCTGAGCAGTGCGGTGGGTTGCCACTTTGACCCGCTCTGGCGGTCGGCCGAATGAGTTGGGGGGGGCTGCCAGGGGTGAGCAGCTCGGCGGGCTGCCAGTTTTTCCCACTCTGACCATCGGCCGCCTGATAGGGGGTGGGGCCTCGAGGGCTGAGCAGCGCGGCGGCCTGCCACTTTGACCCACTCTGGGGGTCCGCCGCCTGAGTGGGTGGGGAGGGCGCCAAGGGCTGAGCAGCGCAGCGGGCTCCCACTTTGACACACTCTGGCCGTCGGCCAGCTGAGTGGGTGGGGAGGTCGCCCAGGACTGAGTAGCGCGGTGGGCTCCCACTTTGACACACTCTGGGCGATGGCCGCCTGATTTGGGGGGAGGGCCCGAGGGCTGAGCATTGCGGCGGGCTGCCAGTTTTTCCCACTCTGACCTTTGGCCGCCTGAGTGTGGGTGGGGCCGCCAAGGCTGAGCAGCGCGACGGGCTGCCAATTTGACCCTGCCTGGCGGTCCAACGCCTGAGTGGGTGTGGAGGGCCGCCAGGGCTGAGCAGCGCGGCGGGCTGCCACTTTTTCCCACTCTGGGGGTCGGCCAGCTGAATGGGTGGGGTGGTCCCCCAGGTCTGAGCAGCGCGGTGGGCTCCCACTTTGACACACTCTGGGCGACGGCCGCCTGAATTGGGGGGATGGCCCCAGGGCTGAGCAGCGCGGCAGGCTGCCAATTTTTCCTACTCTGGCGGTGGGCCACCTGAGTTGGGGGGGGGGCCCAGGGCTGAGCAGCGCGGCGGGTTGCCACTTTGACCCATTATGGTGGGCGGCCGCATGAGTGGGGGGAGGCCCCCAGGGCTGAGGAGCGCGGCGGGTTGCCACTTTGACCCACTCTGGCGGTCGGCCGCTTGAGTGGGGGTGGGGCCACCAGGGATGAGCAGCGTGGCGGGCTGCCACTTTGACCCACCAAAGCGGTCGGCCGCCTGAGTGGGTGGTGATGGACCCCAGGACTGACCAGCGCGGCGGGCTGCACTTTGACCCACATTGGCGGTCGGCCGCCTGAGTGTGGATAGGGCCCCCAGGGCTGAGCAGCCTGGCGGGCTGCCACTTTGACCCACTCTGGCCTTCGGCCGCCTGAGTGGGGGGAGGGACCCAGGGCTGAGCAGCGCGGCGGGCTGCCACTTTGAGCCACTCTGGCGGTCCGTCGCCTGAGTGTGGGTGGGGAGGGGCCGCCAGGGCTGAGCAGCGCAGCCTGCCACTTTGACCCATTCTGGCCGTCGGCCGCCTGAGTGTGCGTGGGGCCCCCAGGGCTGAGCAGCGCGATGGGCTGCCACTTTGACCCAGCCTGGCGGTCCAACGCCTGAGTGGGTGTGGAGGGCCGCCAGGGCTGAGCAGCGCGGTGGGCTGCCACGTTGACCCACTCTGGCGGTTGGCCCTCTGAGTGGTGGTAGGGCCCCCAGGGCTGAGCAGCGCGGTGGGCTGCCACTTTTTCCCACTCTGGGGGTCGGCCGCCTGAGTGGGATAGAGGGCCCCCAGGGCTGAGCAGCGTGGCGGGCTGCCAATTTGATGCACTCTGACCAGCGGCCGCCTGATAGGGGGTGCGGCCTCCAGGGCTGAGCAGCGCGGCGGGCTGCCACTTTGACCCACACTGGCGGTTGGCCGCCTGAGTGGTGGAGAGGGCCCCAGTGCTGAGCAGCATGGCGGGCTGCCACTTTGACCCACTCTGGCGTCGGCCGCCTGAGTGTGGGGAGGGCCCCAGGGCTGAGCATCGCGGCGTGCTCCCACTTTGACACACTCTGGCGACGGCCGCCTGATTTGGGGGGAGGGCCCCAGGGCTGAGCAGCGCGGCAGGCTGCCAAATTTTCCTACTCTGGCGGTGGGCTGCCTGAGTGGGGGTGGGGCCCCCAGGGCTGAGCAGCGCGGCGGGCTGCCACTTTGACCCACTCTGGCGGTCGGCCGCCTGAGTGGGGGGGAGTGCCGCCAGGGCTGAGCAGCGTGGTGGTCTGCCACTTTGACCCACTCTGGCGGTTGGCCGCCTGAGTGGGGAGAGGGCCCCCAGGACTGAGCAGCGCGGCGGGCTGCCAGTTTGAGCCACTCTGGCGGTCGGCCACCTGAGTTGGGGCGGCCGCCAGGACTGAGCAGCGTGGCGCCCTGCCTCTTTGCAACACTCTGGCGGTGGGCCGCCTGAGTGGGTGGGGAGGACCCCCAGGGCTGGGCAGCGCGGCGGGCTGCCACTTTTTCCCACTCTGTCGGTGGGACGCCTGAGTGGGGGGCGGGGCCCCCAGGTCTCACCAGCGCCGCGGGCTGCCTCTATGAGCCACTGTGGCGGTCGGCCGCCAACTACGTGGGGCGCCCCCAGGGCTGAGCTGTGCGGCGGGCTGCCATTTTGACCCACTCTGGCCGTCCGTCGCCTGAGTGGGTGGGGTGGCCTCCAGGGCTGAGCAGCGCGGCGGGCTGCCACTTTCACCCACTCTGGCAGTCGGACGCCTGAGTGGGTGGGGAGGGCCCCAAGGGCGGAGCAGCGCAGCGGGCGCCCACTTTGACCCACTCTGGCGGTCGGCCGCCTGAGTGGGTGGGGAAGGCCCCCAGGGCTGAGCATCGAGGGGGGCTGCCACCTTGACCCACGGTGGCGGTCGGCCGCCTGAGTGGGGGTGGGGACGCCAGGGCTGAGCACAGCGGCGGGCTGCCACTTTGACCCACTCTGGCGATCGGTTCCTGTGTTGGGGGTTAGGGCGGCCAGGGCTGAGCAGCTCCGCCGGCTGCCCCTTTTACCCACTCTGGTGGTCGGCCGCCTTAGTGGGGGGCGGGGCCCCCAGGGCTGAGCTGCGTGGCGGGTTACCACTTTGACCCAGTCTGGCTGTCAGCCGCCAGAGTAGATGGGGGCCCGCCCGGGCTGAGCAAGGCGGTGGGCTGCCACTTTGAGCCACTCTGGCGGTCGGCCGCCTGAGTTGGGGGGGGCTGCCAGGGCTGAGCAGCGCGGCGGGCTGTCAGTTTTTCCCCCTCTGACCAGCGGCCGCCTGATAGGGGGTGGGGCCTCGAGGGCTGAGCAGCGCGGCGGGCTGCCTCTATGAGCCACTGTGGCGGTCGGCCGCCAACTACGTGGGGCGCCCCCAGGGCTGAGCTGTGTGGCGGGCTGCCACTTTGACCCACTCTGGCAGTCGGCCGGCTGAGTGTGGGTGGGGTCCCCAGGGCTGAGCAGCGCGGCGGGCTCCCACTTTGACACACTCTGGCCGTCGGCCAGCTGAGTGGGTGGGGAGGTCGCCCAGGGCTGAGCAGCGCGGTTGGCTGCCACTTTGACACACTGTGGGCGACGGCCGCCTGATTTGGGGGGAGGGCCACAGGGCTGAACAGCGCGGCAGGTTGCCAATTTTTCGTACTCTGGCGGTGGGCCACCTTAGTGGGGGTGGGGCCCCCAGGGCTGAGAAGCGCGGCGTGCTGCCACTTTGACCCACACTGGCGCTCTGCCGCCTAAGCTGGGGGTGGCGCCAGGGCTGAGTAGCACGGCGGGCTGCCACTTTGACCCACTCTGGCGGTCTGCCGCCTGAGTGGGGCTGCGGCGCCCAAGGCTGAGCAGCGTGGAGGTCTGCCACTTTGACCCACTCTGGCGGTCAGCTGCCTTAGTGTGGTTCGGGGCCCCCAGGGCTGACCAGCGCGGCGGGCTCCCACTTTGACACACTCTGGGCTACCGCCGCCTGATTAGGGGGTGGGGCCCCCAGGGCTGAGCAGCCTGGCGGGCTGCCACTTTGACCCACTCTGGCCTTCGGCCGCCTGAGTGGGGGGAGGGACCCAGGGCTGAGCAGCGCGGCGGGCTGCCACTTTGAGCCACTCTGGCGGTCCGTCGCCTGAGTGTGGGTGGGGAGGGGCCGCCAGGGCTGAGCAGCGCGGCCTGCCACTTTGACCCATTCTGGCGGTCGGCCGCCTGAGTGTGCGTGGGGCCCCCAGGGCTGAGCAGCGCGATGGGCTGCCACTTTGACCCAGCCTGGCGGTCCAACGCCTGAGTGGGTGTGGAGGGCCGCCAGGGCTGAGCAGCGCGGTGGGCTGCCACGTTGACCCACTCTGGCGGTTGGCCCTCTGAGTGGTGGTAGGGCCCCCAGGGCTGAGCAGCGCGGTGGGCTGCCACCTTGACCCACTCTGGGGGTCCGCCGCCTGAGTGGGTGGAAGGGCCCCCAGGGCTGAGCAGCGCGGTGGGCTGCCACGTTGACCCACTCTGGCGGTTGGCCCTCTGAGTGGTGGTAGGGCCCCCAGGGCTGAGCAGCGCAGTGGTCTGCCACTTTGAGCCACTCTGGCGGTCGGCCGCCTGAGTGGGTGGGAAGGGCCCCCAGGGCTGAGTAGCGCGGCGGGCTGCCACTTTGACTCACTCTGGTGGTTCGCCGCCTGAGTGAGGGGGAGGGACCCAGTGCTGAGCAGCATGGCGGCCTGCCACTTTGAGCCACTCTGGCGGTCGGCCGCCTGAGTGGGGGGGAGGGCCCCAGGGCTGAGCAGCGCGGCGGGCTCCCACTTTGACACACTCTGGCCGTCGGCTAGCTGAGTGGGTGGGGAGGGCCCCCAGGGCTGAGCAGCGCGCCGGGCTGCCACTTTCACCCACTCTGGCCGTCGACTGCCTGAGTGGGGGTTTGGCCCCAGGGCTGAGCAGCCCGGCGGGCTGCCACTTTTACCCAGTTTTCAGATTTCAGCTAGTGTTCAGATGGTGATTTCCTCTTCCACTAATCCAGTTTATTTCAGTGAATTCACCTTAGTGAGTTGCTTCCATTCTCCAAGACTAATATATTTCAAAACCAGTTTGCCTCAACCTAATGCATTACGTTTCCCCCAAATAAGAGATCCTACTCTTGATAATTTTTTTTGGTTTAATTTATGACAATCTTAAATAAATTCTAGTGAAGTAGCAGATATTATAGCCAAACCACTCTAATATCTTAAAACGGTATTTATGAAAATGCGCATTTTGTGGCATCAGTTTAAAGAGTGGAGATGGTGTGTGTGTGTATGTGTGTATATGTAAATTCATATATACTGTATGCATGCATATATGTATGTGTGTACGCATATTAAATACTATTTACTATTTTACAGTTTACACTGTTTAAATATATAGATGCACATATTGCCTCTATTGCTTTCTTCTTTCTACTATCTTCCAAAACCCAAACCCTTCTTTCTTCAGGGTTCAAGAAATCAAGACGTCGTTTGAAAAAGAAAATAAGGCTGATTTTTATTGAACATATATGGTGTGCCAAGTTGATTAACCGTTGGTAAACATTAGGATCACTGGATCGATTTTAGCTTTTCAGTTTCTCTTTTGAACAACTCTGTTTTCAAGGATCCATATTTCATGACTTTTATTCTTTGAGTCCTTCCAAAGAACAAAAATAGCCTTTACCTTTTTTCGTAGAATATAATTCATACTCCCTTGCGATTATCATTTTGGTCCATTGGATTCTGTAAAGAATCTAAAATGAATTATGAGATCATGATTTTATTTTCTCTGTATTTGCAACATTTTTCTAATTCATCATCTTAAGAATTCTTCCATCATTATCATGATTACTCGTCAGTTATTCCAACTAAGCTGAAAAAAGATAAGTAATAAGAAAACAAAAGAGTGGTGAAATCACTTAGGAGGAGGACACAAGAGTGGAATAAATTGTTATTTTTCTGTGTTTTTATTGTGTTATCCAACTATTGCATCATCTTTTAAGAAAGTGTTAGAAATACTAGGGGCAGCATCTCTGTAGTTTGCTTTCAGATCCACTCAATATGAGAATTAGAAGTTTTTATTTTCCAACCATGATGACAAAGAGAAGAAATTTCACATTCCATCGCCATAAGGTGAATACGATCAGAAGAATGAATGAATGTAAAGGAAAAGATTGCAGCACTTAGGCTCTAACGGTACGATGAAATTTTCATATTAATTAAATCAGACTATGTGTCTTCAGATGACGATATTTTAAATAAATTTTCTCAAACTTAAGAATTGATCCCTAAACAATGTATTTCCAAGAAAAAAAAAATGGAAATACAGTATTCTCCTCCAGTTAGTCCTTCAAAGGAAAGTAATTCACGCAACAGTTTGAAATAAAAATCTGGACAGTCCCACATTGTTAAAAGATGAAAGTATTCTTTCATCTCCAGTGATGTTTATGGACAAAAATTTACTGATTAAAATAGTTTTACTATATTTAAAATGTATTAATATTTAATAAAGTTGATTTCAGTAAGTCTTTATGATTATATTTGTAAATTCCTTGTAGAATGACATAAAATTACATGAAGTTAAAATGTGCCCAGAGGGTAAACAGCAATAACTATTTGCCCTGTAATCTGAGGGTTAGATATCCCATCTCAATTCATTTTCACAAGAATTCTCAAGGAATCATCATCCTTTCACCTCCACTTTGAGTTAACTCGTCTAAGACGACAGCATAAGACAGCATTAAAGGCAAAATTTAAGCTCCAATTTCCTAATCTTGAATCACACATTGCTTCTCTTACACCGTGGTACTCGCTTCAAAGGAGAAAAAACACTTACCTATGTCCTCTGATAACTCCGAGGACCTCTTTCGAAAGAAGTCGGACAGAGATGATATTTAATATTCAAAGGAATAATGGAAATTGAAATCTGCATTTCTTTATCACTTTCACATTGTGGATATTTATTTACTGAACACTTTCCATAACCTTGTGATAATGTGTAGTATTCAGACAAGCAAAAGGAGAAGCCCATGTTATGCTTGTCCTCAAAATAATCTTCTTAGTTAGGACACTATACCTTAATTTCCCGGAAAAGTTATAAGACTTTGTAGAGCAGTTCCCAGGAATGGTCCAGATTGAACCCTGTAGAATGTTAGGCAACAAGTAGATTCAAGTGCCTTAAAAATCATCTAGTGAAGCATCCGAGAATGTAATTCCCCTTATGGAGGAAAAATATTACATGGTACTATTAGATTTTGATGAATAGAAGATAGAAGGTAACCAGCTGGTTTAAATTATGTTGTAAATCTAGTAAACTAAAGGAATAAATATATGAGTACATTGCTTTCATATTATAGGTTTTGTGCAGATGTTTGCTGAATAAACTATTCACTAATTTAGAAAGAGATCACTGATCAGCAATGATGGTTAATTTTTTGTGACAACTCAACTGGACTAAGGGATGCCCAGGGAACTGGTAAAACGTTATTTGTGGGTGTGTCTATGAAGGTGTCTCTGGAAGATATTAGCATTTGAATCAGTAGGCTGAGTGAAAAAGATCATCCTCACCAATGTGGGTAGGCATCATTGTATACCTTGGGGGCCTGAAGAGAACAAAAAGGTAGCGGAGGGCAAATTTGTTCTCTGTTGAGGTGGGACATCTGTCTTCTGCTCTTGAATTTCAGCACCCCTGGTTTTTGAGCCTTTGGACTAAGATTGGGACTTACATCATTGCCTCTCCAGTTCCTCAGCTCTTCAAATTTGGACTAGAACTACACCACCAGTTTTCCTGGGCTTCCCATTTGCAGGCTACAGATCATGGAACTTCTCAGCCTCCATAATCACATGAGCCAATCCCTCATAATAAATCTCTTTCTGTACACCTCTATCTCTGTCTCTGCCTCTGTCTCTATCTCTATATCCTGCTGGTTCTGTTTCCCTGGAGAACCCTGCCTAACACAGCTAGCATTCCCTTTTACTTATGGAAATCTCAGACAAGAGATTAGTCATTTAATATTAATATACATTGTGCACATTACATATACAACTATCTATCTAAATATCTATTTTCAAACAAATTTTATTTGTAATTCTAAAAAGAACAGACTTTATAAAATGCTTACTCCTATTTTTAAAATATTTGCCTGGAGGAAGATACTATTAGTATTTTCATTGGTACGTTATTGTTATTATTTTAGTGTTCTTGAGTTTATCTGAAATTACAAAAAAAAGGGAAAGGTGTTTAGTAGTAGGTTGTCTGTGGTGGATTGATGAGTATGTTTAGAATACTTCTGAAGAATACAGATTGATAAAACCCACACTGTATGACTCTTTCTTTCAGGACATGAAAAGGCTATGCAAATTTTTAAAGGCTGTAGTGCAGAATATTTGATTGTTTAAGAAAATATCTTGTAAAACTCTGTATTTACTTTTTAAAATATATATATTTTACAAATCACATATATGGATATATATCAGAGTTAGCACTATCCTGATTCTAACGTGGTATACCTAGATCTTACTGTTCAAAGTCAAATGGCTTGTATCCATCTCTAAACCCATTTCTAGGTATTCTGAGCATTAATAGCATATTAATAATTAGGTAAACATACCAATGTAACTGCCATACTCTGTATCTGCCATTCTTTAAAGCTTTTCAAAATTTATTGATTTACCAAAGGAATATCTAGTTATAATGATGCTACTGATGATAATAGCTAGCATTTATTTTTTACAATATACTCAGCACTTTGTTATGTGCATAGTTTTCCAGTATAAGATTCACAGCATTATAGAAATGTTGATGAGGGTTTAGATTTCAGTATTAAATAGAGGGTCAGGGTAGGACCCAGTAATCCTAGTGAATTCTCAAGATAATATTCTAGGCGGAGAGAACAGGGTGGGAGCACAAGTCCTGAAGTAGATGTGTGCCTGGCTGCGTGGTGTGTTTGAGGAACAGAAAGGAAGTGCGAGTAATGAAAACAGAATCAATACAAAGAAGAGTGATGGCAGAAGAGATCAGATAGGCAATGGGGGCAAATCATCATGCACTTCAGTAGTAGGGCGAGGAAACATCCCACTTGTCCTGGCCAACTTATTTTTATGTCTACTCTTCTGTCATAATTGCTATAAGTCCTTCTTTCACTCTCTAATCTGGGTTGGATCATAAATTATGTGATCACTCTACTGATAAGCATTGCAGATATCTTGGCTTTTATGCTGAATATAGAGTAGCCATACAGAGTTTTAAGCAAAAGAGTGGTGTAATCTGATTTATGTTCTAAAAGATTCACTTTGGCAGCTGTGTTTTCAGGGTCTAAGCTCTTGGGCATTAGGAAGAACTCGTAGAAGGCTGTTATGGAAATCCAGGCGAGAGGTGATGGTGGCTCAGGCTAGAGCGGGAGAAGTAGAAATGGGAAGAAGTGGTTGGAGTTCAACATATTTTAAGGTAGAGCTGGCGTGATTTTATGATGGTTTAGATGTAGTGTTTTAAAAATAAATAAAGGATTCTAGGGTAAAACAAAGATTTTTTTTGGCCAGAGAAACTAAAAGGAAGAATTTTCCATCAACTGAAATAGTTAAGGCTGCAGATAGATACGATTTTTGTGAGATCATCCTGAGTTTATACTTGGACATATTAAATTTAAGATCTCTAAGAGACAACCAGGTGGTGATGAATACACGTTTTAAGTACGAGAACCTAAGTATGGGAATTCACAAAAGAATTGTGGATTAGAGATACAAATTTGACAGCTGTGAGTACACAGGTAGTATTTAAGCCATGAGGATGAATGAGATCAGCAAGGACTAGGCTTAAGGCCTCTGCAAGTTTAAAAGCCCAAGAGAAGAGGATGCAGCCACAGAAACCGAGAAGCAACTCTAACGATAGGGGAGAAAATCCCACAGAGTATTCAGTCCTGAAAGTCAAGTGAAAAAAGTAGAAGAAGGAGAAAGGAGTTGTGTCAGATGCTTCTAATAAATCAAATAAAACCAGGATGCAAATAGATCACTAAATTTAAGAAGCTGTATATCATGAGTGACATTGATGAAATCAGATTCGTTGGAGTGATGAGAGGTCAAGAGCCTGATTGGATGGAATTAAGAGAGAAGGAGGGGAGAGAAGTTGGAGACCTGGAGTCCATTACCAGAAAAATAGAGCAGACCAATTAAAGAAAGAAAATCTTAATAGTAATAGTAATGCAGGTCGCAGTGAGGACGGTTCCAACCATTTACTCAGTCCCTTGGTTCTTTTTTCATTTCCACCGTTTGTTAGGTGTTTAACATTAAGTAAGACAATAACTTCTCTAAACCTAAATTTACAGTAAAACGTAGACACTATTATCACCCACCTCAGCGTGTTGATAGGGTTGGTGGTGTTCAATAGAGTGGTGTTCAATAGAGTTTATTAGAGTGAGGTCGTCTATTGAAAACGTCTAAAACATATAAATAATGAAAAGAAGTCATTGTTATTTCTGTTTTTCTTATCATTACTTATACTGCTACTACTGCCCCTGCTATTACTATTTTCTTCAATTACTGTTCAGTTTTTACTTAACAAGGAGTGGTAAGTAGTGCCCTGACCCTGCTTGCTCCTTACATTTTTGTACTTCTCTCATTCTTCCTCCTGTCACCACCCTGCCAACATCTCCTTCTCTGAGAACTATAACAAGCATACAAAGAAAACAAAATTTTCTTGCTTAATTTTAGGAAGGCACTAGGTATTTTTATATTCTTCTTCAAAGTACATCCATATGGTAAAGAATTCTCTTTATTAATAATATTTCTCCTATTTTATATTACAAGTGCCTGCCAGGGTGAGGCTGAAGCAGAAAGACAGACATGAAGGAGGTGTGTGTGTTAGCTATGTCTCTGACGTTCCACATTCCCTGACTCAAGATCTGTTCATATGCCGCATGCTCTGCTGAAAATGTCCACCTCTTTCTTCTCTTCACTAATTATCACTTGCTTTACTCCAAGGTTCCACACTCAAATGCCTTCCAAACTAGAATTCAAATTGTCCCTAGCCCACATAAATATTTCAAGTGTACTGAACATCTAAACAATCTGTGTTTTTTAAAAAGGTGCTACAGTGAGTGTGGGAAAGAGAAACAGTCAAATCCTTTGTGGCCAATCTCCCTCCCCCCCTCTCCTCTTTTCCAGGCCCTTCACAAGGCATGCTGACATTCCTGTCCTTGGAATGGGTGAGAATGCTTAGAAATATGGTTCATTTTCACAAATTACAAATCTTACTATTTCATCTCACTTACATAAATTTTAATCAGAATTGTATATATTTATCATCATCTTTGGTGCTTCTACTGGACGGAATTCCTAGACTGTAAGATATATTTTCTTTATGATGAGATTCCAAGTAATAACATTCTATTTGGAATATAGTTAATATTTACATTTTTAACTAAGTTGAACCAAATTCTGTTTCATCGCAACTTTGATATAAATATTTCCTATATTTTGACATAATGACATAATTATTTATACATAGTTGTTATGCCTGTTACTGTGACTTCTATTCTTACTCTATGACAGCGTAAAATATTTCTCATCAATTGTTTTATCAATATGTAGGATGAGGAATTCGTCCTTAACTTATAGCCGTGAAAGAAGCCTCAGATTCTCTATATTAGTGAAACTTAATGAAGAAAGGATGATAATGTTGCTTAATTTTCACTATATACACTTCTTTGGTTACAAGTTCTGATAGTTGTTTCGATTGTTGCATATTGTTATGGAGCTACATGCAAATACGTATAAGAGAGTATTTTACATGGTAATGTGATGTTGAGTTCCAATAATATGAAATATAAGATGTTTAAAAATCTCAATGTACTGGAAGATTGCTAAAGGTGAGAGATGTAACTATTGTCATACAAACAAGAACAAAACCAAAGGGCCCACTCCATTGTAATTTAATTGGAGATTGTAAAAGTGGATTTCACTAGTATCTGTGTCTGTGGCTCCTGTGAAGTGTTTACATTCCCCAAACAGTATAGAACACCAGCAGCAAATATAAGACGGCCATCTGGCCTAAATTGGAACAGGGATATTACTCTGCCATGTTCAATGGCAGTTTCCGTGAGATGTTCATGTTTCCTCCCGCTCTTTACCTCCAGCACCAAAGGAGATTGACCTTAAGGAGGATGGGACTAAAAAGTGTCACAAAATCAGGTTTTGCCTTTTATCTCCCAAATCACTATCGCCATTAAACTAGAGGGATGTTTTAAGTCTGCATTTGAGACTGGGAAAGATATGAAATGTAAATTGAATTTGAGATCAAAGTCTTAAATCAGACTTGACTTTTCATAAACAAAAGTGACGAGAGTCTGGAACATCTTATAGTGCCAGAAAGTAAGGAAGAACTCACAAAACAACAAAATGAAGGAATATGTCAAAGGGACACAGGAGCTAACTGAAATAACAAATTGGCACAATTTGAACAACCACATAAATAATGCATTATTGGATTATAATCTAAAGTACAAAATAAATATCCATTGGTGCATAGTGATACAAATAAATGATTGAATAAATAAATTAGTGGGAGAGAATAGATAGATCCCCATTGGAGAGGAATCCAAATAATTTCTATAAATACTTCCTCCTCCAGGAAGGAGGGCATAACTCTCCGCTCCTTCAGTGTGGGCTGATTACAGTGACTTACTTCAAAGAGTACAGTACAGAAAAGGGGGAAAACAGTAACTTTACAGTATAGAAACCTAACCAACACTCTCTTAGTCAAGTGTTCAAGGTTAAGATCAATAGTCGTAAGACATACTTTTGATATGATATGAAGAGAATGGCAATTTACCTCTGTGGTTGGCCTCCCCAAAACCCATTACCCTATTACCTTAGTCAAAAAATGAGAATTATATCAGAAAAATTCTAGGAGATATTTTTCAAAATATCTGACCAGTATTACTCAAAGCTCTCAAGGATATTCTGTAAACTGTCACAGTCTGCAACTAAATGTGATGTGACTACAGCGATATGACAACTAAATGGATGGAATCTTGTAACAGAAAAAGGACATTAGAGAAAAACTAAGGGAATATGAATAAAGTGTGGACTTTGGTTAATTATATACCACTATTGGTTTATTAATTGTGACATATATACCATGCTAATGTAAGATATAAATAATAGGAAAACTAGATGTGGGGTGTATGTGAGTTCTCTACACCATGTTGACAAATTTTCTGTAAATCTACATCTATCCTAAAATTGTAATAAGTTTATTAAAAAATTCAGAAGAATAGGGTATGTTAAAAGAACACATTAGCCAACCTGAAAGAGCACCCGGTAAACAAAGCTGGGTCAATTTGAGGAATGAATAAATAATGCAGTATTGGATTATAACCAAAAATAGAAAATACATATTCATGAGTCCATACTAACATAAATAAATGATTAAATAAATAAATACATGAGGAGAAGCAGCAAATCTTCCTGACAGAAGAACCACATTAATATGTGGATACATCTCCTCTTTCAGGAGGTAGAAGTTAATCACCTTCTAGGCCCTGCTTGAGGGAGGGCTACACGTAGTGACTTGCTTCCAAAGAATATACCATAGAAAGGTCGATTAGTAATTTTCGCGTGGATGAACTTGGCAAACACTACCTTAACTAAGTGATGAAGGTTAAAATCCCCAATGAAATCTTGTTGATATCATGTAGCACCCAATATGATGTAATGAGAAGAGTACTGTGTGTTATTTTTTCCAAAAACCATATACTAGTCTAACCATAAAAAAAAAAAAGAAAAAATCAGACAATCCCCAGCTGGGTACATTCTACATAATTGGTCAATGTTTCTAAACACTGTCAAAGTCACAGAAGATTAGGAAAGACTAAGAAACTTTCACAGACTGGGAAGATATTGAGAACTAACTATAATGTGGTACCCTACATTTGAATCTGGAACAAAAAGAGAAAATTAATGGGAAAACTAGTGACATCCAAATAAAGTCTAGAGTTAGTTAATACTAATGTACCGATGCCAGTTTCTTTGTTTTTGCAATTGTTCCATGGCACTGTAAGACGTTAACAGTGGAAGAAATTGAGTATGGAGTATTTGGGAACTCACTGAACTATCCTGCAACTTTTCTGTAATTCTTGAAGTATTCCAAAATAAAAAAAGCTTATTTATAAGGAAAGATATGTGACATTATTTTATAAATAGTATACGTGGTGCTACTAGTATCACTAGTTCTTGAGATGGTGTTCTACTGGAACAAAAATCTAAAACTTGTGGAATTAGCTTTGAAATGGAGTGGTGGGGAAAGCTCCCAAGGACACTATTGGTGAAAGCTGGAAGGACAGTGATCTTGCTATTGAATATAAGAGGAACGTGAAATAACATTTGCCAGTACTGTTGCTTGAGATGTTCTGGAAAATAGAAATGGTATCTAATTAACTCACAGATATGGCCTACAAGGTTTCCAGGAAGAATGCTGCAGCTACTAGCTGACTTCTCTGAGCTTCTTATGAAAAAGTACAAAGCTTTGAGAAGAGCCAAAATGAACTCTCAGTCTTCAGGTGGAATTTAAAGGAAAAATAAAAGAGCAGGACTGTGTTTGAAAATAAAACTTTCTCATTCCAAGTCTTTAAACAACAATAAGTTACCAAAGTAATAAAAGGCTTCAGGTAAAAGATTCAACTCAGTGGGACTTTAAATCCAGTAAAGTGGTCTCTGAGTCAAAAATGTCAACGGTGGATCTTGTAAGACCCTTTGCTAAGACCTCAGAAAGATTTATGGCCCTGTCTCACAGACCCATGCAGCTAGATGAAGAGCTTCTGAGCAGCAGAAGAGTGTTGTCCAATGGCAGCCTAAAACATGATGTAGGGTAGAGAAGGGCCTTCCTTAGAAAGAAATCTGGGCTTGTCTCACACTTCGTCTCATTGAATTGAATATAAATTGCAGAAAAGAAACTCACAAATTTTCAAAAGATTAATCCACTTGAACTGAAAGGGACAGAGAGAGTTTAAAACAAAGAGTGGTCTCTACGCCCTTAACTTCCCAGAACCGTGACCCAGACTGAGAAAGCTATGCAGCTGCAACTTTGGAATATTTCTAATGGCAAAGGGCAGAGCCAAGAACTTAGAGAGGGAAACGAAGAGCCATAGAAAACCATTCCCAGAGTGCGGCACTGAGCGCTAATCAAGCAACTGGCAATACACACCCAGAGATTTCAGAATCGCTACGAACTAATGATTTCTCTCTGCCTCCCATTCTCCTCCTTTTTGAATGAAAGTGCCCATTACCTTTTTCCTATATCTGTCATTTTATTTGGGTATATGGAGGGCACAAAACTTTTCATGTTACTTCATGTTTTTTTTAGACCAATAGAAACCACATCTAAAAACAACCCCCACATCTGCATCTCCTGAAACAAATGAAAATACTCCAGATTTGAGTATGATGACTAATGAGATAAAGCTTTATGTCTTATAGGGTATTTTAAAGGTGAGTGTTATGTAAATAATTATGGATAGAGGGTAGACTATTGCAGATTAAAGAGAACTATAAATTCTTTGTCACTCCCCTCAGAAACCTGTAGTCTGTTTCTCTACCCCCTTGAATCTGAACTGTGTAACCAGAACTGTGAGTGTTTCATAGAACATAGCGGAAGTGACTCTGTGCTGGTTTCAGCCCTAATTTCTTAGAAGACTGTCAAGTTCTGTGTCCTCTCTCTTGATATCTATCCTGCTATGAAGTGGAAAAAAGCCCAGATAACCATGTGGAAGAAAATTTAAGCCTTAGTTGATAGTCCCGGCTGAGTTTCCAGCCAACAATCAGCCACGATGAATTACTGGATATCTTCTAGCCCCAATTAAGTTGTTTCACATAGATTAGAGATATGCTGTTCTGGCTGAACACTACTCAAATAAAAAAACTAAAAACTCAAGAGCAAAGAATTTGTTGTTTTAAAAAACTTCGCATTTAGGGTAGTTTGTATGCAGCAGTAATAATGAAAATACTAGGTCTCACGTCTTTCTCTTTCATGACAATGCCAGCAAACTTAATGTAGGTTAGAGTAAATTAGATTGAAAACATTATCTTTCTAGTAGCATTATTAAAATACATAACACGTGAATGACTGAAATAATTTCAGCATTCACTATATGTTGCACATAAATGTTTCCCCCTTTATTAAATTGAGGTTTTTTAAAACAAAATTATTTTCATTCATTTGATATTTATTTCAATGTAACAGTCTTCCAAGTTTACTCTACACTGGAATATAATGATTTTTGTATACTATATCCATATTGGTGCTTAAAAATGAAAATTTAGATTTACACATGATTATCATTAAATTATTGCGACAAAAATAACCTTGAGATAAAGCCTTACATAATGAATTTTAATTTTAAAGGGGTTCTTGTTACTTGAACTAAACGGTATTCTCTGACAATTTACACAATTGCGTTTATTTGCCATTAATTTAATCTCATTACTGTCATAAGTTCTTTATTTTTACATATAGTATGCCATCTAGTGACAAAAAATTAAATATAGCAAACATACTCTTTTAAGTCATCTTGAAAAAAAACTGTACACTATGCACTTGCTTCATCTGGTACAGAAAATAAATTATGTCTTTGCTTTTTCTTTTTAAAATTATTTTCCACTTTGGAAAACCATTTAAAATGTCATCACCTTTAAGATACTCCATGTCATATACATCCAATATACCCACGTCTGTTAAAATCCAATTCCACTGTAAGGAAAATAAAGTGATGCTAAATTTACTCTGTCAAATAATAATATTTTTGTATTCTAATCTGGATAAAAGTCTTGTCATTTATATTTACTATTCTGTTTCTTTTATAAAATAGAGCTCAGTAGCTTGTTTATTTACCAATTAAAAATATCTAACACCTCTTCTCTCTATAGAAGTCTCTACAAACGCTCACAAAACAGATTTTTTTCAGATGAGTATATCCTTAATGTTAATACATACACTGGGTATTTGTGTTCCAAAAATAAAACATTGTTTCCATGTGTCTCATATACTGTCCACCTGAGCCATTTCAGAGACACAGGTATTGAGACTCAGAAAGAGTAAGTGACTTGTCTCTAATAATAAGTGGTATAACTAGTACTTGAAAAGAAGCCTTCTCATGCAAAAATCAAAATTAAAATTCTACTTGGCTAAGAAAATCTCAAATATAGAACATAGTATATCATATTTGACAGAGATGGTGGCTAAGGGTTTTTTTCCTTATAATTCTAAGTTCCTCCTTTATTTTTATAGGCAAATGCTTTACCATCTTTCAGATAAGGGGTACAAAATATGGATATTCCAATATGGATATCCCATAGCTATTTCCCCCAAATTACCCCTTGGCAAGGAGCTAGAAGATTAAGCAATTTAGAGCAGAATTTGTAAAACTGTTTTTTCAGTTACTTTAAGATTCTAACAAAATTTGTGGGAATTTTCTCCTAAAAAGAATCACTCTTGTAAAGCCCAGCAAAGTGATCATTAGGGATATTGCATGAGGGAGCCTTTCCCTTACGGATTGCCTCCGTTTATTTGCCACTAGCAAGCTTCTACAACATTTTTTCCCTTTTTTAACATTTTTGACAAGTTTTCTTTAAACGTGATCATGTTCCCCCCAAAAATATGTAGCAGCTGAGAATTCTGCTCTCTCTACATATTAATGTACCAAAGGAAATATCTTGAAATACACATATATATGTATATAGGTATATACGTATATACAAATTAACATTGAACTCATCCTTTGTGTTCTTAAATATCTTAAAGAATTCATTAATTATATGCATGAATGGATTTTTTTGCAAGATAGTGAAGAATAGAAAATTACTTAGCTTTTGAATATAAAGCTTAGAAAAAAATTATTTCCTAGATTCCTATTCTTTGCGTTTATCGTATCAAGAGCTAAGCTTTGAGGACCTGATCATAGACAGAGTTTAGCATAAGGGAATTCCCAACCAGACAGTGAAAGAAAAGAAGGAAACACCACCTGTCCTGGTCCCAGGATTTTATGGAAGTAAGCCACATATATAAAAGCAAGAATCTAGGCAGATGTCTTAATCTGACTTGTGCAAATTTCAAACCTGTAATAAAAGTATTTTATATGTCTTCAGACACTGGATATCTGAGATTTATGAAGGAGATACTCCACACAATGCTCTTCTCCCATGTCGGTGGGTTCCAGTAAAGAAAAGAGAGAGGATCAGCTTTGTTATCTGGGAAGAGGGATTAGCTGACACTCTTGAATATCTTTCATCTCCTTTCAGCATAGTGAGACCCAGAAATCTCCACGTGCTTTTTAGAGTCAATAGACGTAACCATACTGAGAGCCAAGAAGACCTCAATAAATGTGCTAGGGCTCAAAAGGTAAAAGTCACTGTTGAAATGGAGGCCGAAGGCAACCCAGGCAAGAATCCAAGTGCAGAACCTGGCAGACATTGAGAGATAAGGGCCAAGGGATGATGAGGCAGCAGCAAAGATTGCTAATAAGGACTACCAGCCTAAATTAATGTAAAAAGAGATGAGATCCAACATAAGGAAGCCGTAAACATGAGACACATCTACCAGCTGCACACCCAGGGATGGGATTGAGCCAAACCCTCTTTGGAGTACACCAGCCCAGGAGAACCTAGAGGCCACCTTATGCATCTGAAGATTCTCTATTTTCTTCATTGCCACATTCTCTTTCTATCTTAACAGTCTGAAGATTCTCCGTTTTCTTCATTGCCACATTCTCTTTCTATCTTAACAGCCTTTTTCAACTCTTCCACTCCATGAACACAGGACCAGGTAAAGGGAACACATAGGAAAAACACCGAAATTTCCTTGCATTTTCCAAGCAGAGATTGTGTATAAAACATTAAAATAAATCCAGTGGATTCTGTTGACTCTTTCAAAGTCCCCCAAAACTCCCATCCTATGCCTGCTACAGAAAACTACTTACGTGTAGAGAATTCACAGCAAATAACAGATTAGTTAGAAAGAAATGAAGACACTAAACTTTTTCTTAATATCTGCTGTGGACTTTCTGTTTATGTTGCCCCAAAATTCATATGTTGAAACTTAATCCTCACTGTGAGGGTATTTGGAGGTGCCGGCTTTCAGAAGTAGTTAGCAATGCACTTAGTGCCCTCATCAAAGAGGCACCAGCATGCTCCACCACGTGAGGTCACAGCAAGAAAACAGCCATCGAAGGAGCTGGGCCCTCACAAAACCCCGAATTGCCAACTCCTTCATCTTGGACTTCCTGGCACCCAGAACTGTGAGAAATAAATTTCTGTTGGTTATAAGCTGCTCAGTTTATGGCATTTTGTTATAGTGACCTGAATGGACTAAGACAATGTCAGAATGCCGAATAAATTTTCAGATTTCACTAGATACCTAATTACTATATTATGCGGTTCTTACGAGGAAAAGTGGAATAAGAATATGCATGGAACTCTCTTTCTCTGCTACCAATACATATGATAAGATGATAGAGATTGCATCAATATAAGGTTTGATTAGTATACTTCCATTTTGTTCCTTTGATAGTCTCTAATTTTCAACTGGACCTTAGTCTGTGAGAATATGCAAATATATGTGGCTACTGAACAATTATGGTAAGGAACTTGTGAAGATGAAGTTATGACATAAAGCTACGAATAATTTAGTCTTATTATTTACAGAAATTATGAAACAATGACTTTTTTTAATAGTCACATTTTTACAGGTGTCTGGTGATATTTCATTGTGGTTTTTTTTTCCAGGAAGATTAGCCCTGAGCTAACATCCACTGCCAACCCTCCTCTTTTTTGCTGAGGAAGACTGGCCCTGAGCTAACATCCGTGCCCATCTTCCCCTACTTTATATGTGGGACACCTACACAGCATGGCTTTGCCAAGCAGTGCCATGTCCGCACCCGGGATCCGAGCCAGTGAACCCCAGGCCGCTGAAGTGGAATGTGTGCACTTAACTGCTGCACCACCGGGCCGGCCCCTCATTGTGGTTTTAATTTGCCTTTCTCTGATGCTTAGTGACATTGAGCACGTTTTCAGATACCTGTTGCCCATTTGTATGTCTTTTTTGGATAAATGTCTATTCAAGTCCTTTGCCCACTTTTAGTGAGAATATTGTTTTTATTATTATTGCTACTGAGTTATAGGAGCTCCTTATATATTTTGGATATTAATCCTTTATCAGATATATAGTTTGCAAATATTTTCTCACATTCTATAGCTTGCCTTTCATTTTGTTGGCTATTAACTTTGCTGTGCAGAAGCTTTTTAGTTTGATATAGCCCCACATCTGTTTTTGCTTTTTGATTTCATATCCAAAAAGTAATTGCTAAGCCAAATGTCAAGAAGCTTTCCCCCCGTGTTTTCTTCTAGTTTTACAGCTCCAAGATTTTTGTTTAAGTCTTCGATCCATTTTGAGTTGATTTTTGTGTATTGTGAAAGTTAAGGTTCCAATTTCGTTCTTTTTCATATAGATGTCCAGTGTTCCTGCCAGCATTTGTTGAAAAAACTATCCTTTCCCCATTGTGTATTCTTATTACCCATGTGGGCTCTCTTTTCTGTTCTATTGGTCTATATGTCTATCTTCATGCCAATACCATACTGTTTTAGTGTGTTGGCAAGGATGTGGAGAAATTGTAACCCTTGTACACTCTTGGTGAGAATAGAAATGGGACAGCCACCATGGAAACGAGTGTGGTGGGTCCTCAAAAGATTAAAAATAGAACTACCGTGTGATCCGGAAATCCCATTTCTGGGTATATGTCCAAAAGAATTGAAATCAGGATCTCAGAGGGATACCTGGACTCTTGTGTGATTGTGTGATTGCAGCATTATTCATAACACCCAAGATATGGAAGCAACATGAATGCCCATCAATGGATGAATGGATTAAGAAAACGTGGCATATACACACAATGGAATATTTTTCAGCCTTAAAAAAGAAGGAAATGCTGCCATATGGGACAAAAGGGATGATCCTGGAGGACATTATGCTAAGTGAAATAAACCAGCCACAGAAGAACAAGTAAGTACATTATTCCACTTACATGAGTTATCTAAAATAGTCAAACTCAAAGAAGCAGAGAGAAGAATGGTAGTTGCCAGAGGTTGGGGGAGGGGGAAATTGGAGCTGTTATTCAATAGGTGTAAAGTTTTCGTTACACAAGATGAAGACGTTCTAGAGATTTGCTCTACAACATGGCGATCATGGTTAACAATACTGTATTGTACACACGACAATTTATTAAGTAGATAGATCTCATATTAACTGTTGTTGCTACAATAAGAAAATTACACAATTGGGTACTAGCTAAACTTCAATAAGTATCTAAATTGATGTCCACAGCTCCAATAAATTTTCTTCCCACAAAATGCTCAAGAAACATCAGTAAAAATAAGTTTTAAGGGTACTCTTCCACTCGGTCTAAATTAGGACATTCATGACTTAATGATAATTCATTTGTAGATTTTCCAAAATGTCATTTTGAGGTGTGTTTTCCTTATGCTGATTATCATAAGATAAAGATTTTCTATAGGCAAACTACTGTTTAAGTACTTTATATACGTTAAATAAAAACTATCATGAAGTAGATACTATTATAAGGCCAGTTTCAAAAGTGAAGTAACTGATGCACGGAGGGTTAGTTAAGCAGCTTGCCCGAGGTTACATTGCTAACACACAGAAGATCCACACAGTGTGGCTTCAAATTCCGTGTTATTTAAAATTATGTTACATTGCCTCTGCCATTATATTTTGAAATATAACTCTTGCTGTCACTTCCTCAACAGTTAGCTAGTATCCTACTCTTCACAACCACCCCAAATTTTAGGGTATTATGGTTGTACTTCTCCGGAAATGTAGTGCAACATGCAGCTCAGTCTAAACAAAACATTCAAAATCTCATCTCCTGAGAATCATTACTTATTCAGGCATGATGCATGACAAAGTTGAGAAAATGAAACATGAGAAGATATTTTGAGAGAACTTCTGAAAAGAAGTTTCCTCAGTTTTTAAGAGTTTCCCAAAGCAAAGCTGTATTTCTTCCCTTAGTAAGATTGCCAGGTTTAGCAAGTAAAATACAGGATGACCAGTTAAATTTGAATTTTAGATAAACAATGAATAATTTTTCATAAGACATACTTAGACCAAAAAAAAAAAATGCTGTTCATCAGAAATTCAAATTTAACTGGGTGCTCTGAATTTCATCTGGCAATCTTACTCTTTAGTTCATTACAGAATAATGAAGATCTGGGAACTCTTGGCAGACATCTTGTAATCATAACGGTAAGTCAGTCTTCAGACGAAATGTCAGCTAGTAAAAGAGAGAGGTGGAAACAAACAAGATAACGATGACATACTTTAACTGTTGAAACAAAACAAGCCCGAAGCCAACCTTACTTCATATTTTTCACTAACACGGCCAATATATTCCATTAGTGTTTTAGCTAGGCTAACTTGAGCACTATGTTACTATAATAAAATATACCTACTGTGATACACACAAAAGAATTATCATGGATTGTGATTGATCTAATAAAGTTGTTCTGTTCTCCTGAACATGCTTCAGCTATTCAAAGTTTACACTCTCCACACATGCAAAGAGAAGTGACTTGGGATCTACAGACAGGTTACATCATATAATATAATTCCTTTGCTTTATTTGGCTCCTAAAACTTGAAAGTTCAAGACAGAAGGCCAAAGGGGTAATAAGAACTCTATTTTATATCATGCAGGGAACATCACGAATCAGTACCAAGGCCAGCAATATTCAAACATCATATCTTGCTGTTAGAATAGTGTACAATTTGTTCCATCACTGCACATGACTGATGTTGTGTTTTGGTTGTTGTCATTGCTCTTTCCCTCAAATCACCTCTTGGCTCTGTATCTCTATGTTGTGTTAGATCTATTATTCAACTGCTATCTTTATTATCAGCTCATTATCTCACTGATGGCGTGATGTTTCCCTGGTGACGCTGGAATGGGCCTGCATAAAGATGTTCACACACTTGGGTTTTGGTTAGAATTAGAAAAACTTGACACCAGTATCCCCCAGAAACAGTGATAACCACTCTTTTATATCTGTGAGATGTGTTTCAGTGGAGGAATGTTAGAGATAATAGAGATGAATACTTAGTAATAAGTAGCTTGAGTAAGGAAACTCGGGTGAATATTTATTTTATTCAAATAGCCAGCTTTGTCTTTATATATTTTCAAAGTAGACAGCATAAAAAAAGACTAGCAAAAAAGTGTAACCAATCACATATCTTTTCTTCAAATGCAATCCTATTTTTCTCTTGTATTTACTGATATATATATATGTATATAGATATGTATATTGTCCCACTATCAGCCCATTTATTATCTTTCCCCTATAGGAATTCATATCTTATTGTCTTTCCCCTATAGGAATTCATATTAGTTGGCTGTTTTCAGGAACACTTCTCTAAAACTAGATTTAAACCCTGACAATCTCCTCTACTCTATATCGAAAAATGTTTTCTAGTTGCTTGCTTTTCTTGACCTAAAAATCAAATTGTATTTTGAACTTGTTATCACTCAATACTGACTTATTCCTAGGTCATTTTCGTAGTATTTGTATTTTCCTCTTCAGCTTCTCCTTTACGTTAGTGAACGTATATTCACCAAATGCTTATATATCTGGTTACTCTTTCAATTGTGAAAAATAACATATTGCCATGGACTTTCTTTACACAGAATCTGAAAAGAATTCTTGTACATTTGTGGTAGATTTTATTATTCTTTTTTTCCTCTCATAAGAGTATATGTCATCAGTATTAAGGTACATCAAATAATCCAAAACCTGAGATTAAATGGTTAGTAAATATACTTGAGCTAGACAAGCACAGAGCTATTGCCAACAAAAAGAACATAGTAAAATCCAATTCAGTTCTTAGAAGCAATACAAATGAGCATTTTACAAGGGTAAATAAATAATGAGATGTACCCATATATTCATTTTTTAAAATTTTCCTACAAAGGAAACTTACTAACATTAAATATGTACCCCAGAGTACTGTGTGCATATGTATGTAGGTATCCACATACACACTATGCACCACACACCTACACACACATATATATGCGTACATACACACTTTATATATATACCTAACAGACAAATATATATATGTACACATGAATGAAAATATATACATATAAATTTATTATTAGTTTCGAGGCAGATGTGCTAACATCTGCTACTAATCCTCCTCTTTTTGCTGATGAAGACTGGCCCTGAGCTAACATCCATGCCCATCTTCTTCTACTTTATATGTGGGACGCCTACCACAGCGTGGCTTGCCAAGCAGTGCCACGTCCACACCCAGGATCCCAACCGGTGAACCCCGGGCTGCCAAAGCGGAAAGTGTGAACTTCACCGCTGTGCCATCAGGTCTGTCCTATATATCTAAATTTGATGCATAGTATTATGTTGAAAATTATTAACCTAGCATCAATTTTATCATGAGAAAGGTGTTGAAAGCAACATTTTATTGGAAACTAGTTGAAAAATTATGAAAACTTCAGGAAGAATAGCCACTGCAATGATGAAAATGATGACCTTTAAGATTCATTTAAAAGAACAGCCTTAGTTTAGGCTTGTTTGAAAATATATATATATATATATATATATATATATATATATATATCAGAAAGGGCATATGGTTTGGTGAGATATTCTTCAGTGATATCTGCTTTTTTTCAGAGGAAAAATGTTAAATAGACTCTAATTCATAAAGACAAAACTGTGTCATGGGAATTAGGAATATTTATCTTGCTGCTCCCCATATGAACTTTCTGAATATTCCAGGAAGACAGAAACTTTTAGAAAGAAGAATGACAACTAAAAATAAAACAAATTAATATATATATGTGTGTTAATATATATTATATATATATGTACATATAAAGTAGGTAAGAAAAGGATGAATAAACCATTAATATATGTCAAAGAGAGAACACTGCCTTAAAGATCTTGCCACAAAGGAAGTATGGCTGCATATTATTGTGAATTTAAAAAAAATAATAATGAAGCAATTATCTTTATAGAAGCGAATGAGTGGCTCACAGAAAAAATCTAGGAAAGGAATAACAAAATGAAATAGAATAATTCAAGAACAAATGTTGAAGGGTAAAATAAGGCCATCACAGAAAGGAAGGTCAAATCAGAAGTATGAGTAACAGAATAATCACTAATGAAAATAAGGCAAGTGCTTGAATAGTAGAGCCAAGGAGAGCATACACAATTAAGGTGAAATGAACAAAATATTAACATGAGTAGAAAGAAAATGGTAAACTGGCAAAGGGATATCAGCATGCACATTATTGGCACCTTTTAAGGAAAGAACTGTAATAATTAAACCAAAAATATAACCAGATATAAAAATCTAAGAAGCCTGAATTAAAAAGTTGAAAATGCACAATGTGTTCCAAGAAAAATAGAGGAGCAACTTCTGTGAAAATTAAATATTTATACATCTTTCATTCCGTCAATTCTTTTCTTAAGAACTGTCTGCTAGAAATAAAATGAATATATATAAAGATAAATTATAAGTATATTTTTGAAATATTGCAGTCAAAGTGACTAGAATCAAAGTGACTATTAATCAATAAGGAATAGCACAAATTTTTGTGTTTCAAATATTTGAAAATGATAAATTAGCTCTACACCAGATAACGTTTAGAGATCTTCACCAGATATTGCTGAAGGGGAAAAGCTTGATTTAAAATAGTTTGCAATATCTTATTTTTATAGAAGTAACAATAAACTAAGAAATGAACATGCTCTATATGTGTAGGATTTTTCCCCTTTACTCTTCCCTCTGTTTTGTATATTTTCTAGAATGAACCTCTACTTTTGATAAAGATAAAAAGTTATGTTTGAACACATAATAACTTTCAATTTTTGTGCATGCATACACATTTATAGAGAAATATACTAACCAATTTTCTTTGTATTATTAAATATACCTACTTTTAGCAAGAAATTCGAGTTCTTTTCTTAAAATATCTCTTTAAAAAATAAAAATTCTAAGAAGTACTGCATTGAGGAAATATATTCTCTGAAGGCAGAGATCCAAATTTGGATAATCCCTCAGTGTATGATAGGGAACTTTTACTACTTATTCTCAACACTAAACAGTTTCTACTCATTAATAAAGTGAAATTGAAAGTTATTCCAGTACTTTGTGAAAGTACAAGTAATGTATAAGCAAAAGAGGAGAATAAAAATTTGGAAAAATCATTTAATATCAGTAATACCAGATTAATCTGGTTTTAATTTTTTAAAACCTTTGTGATGTTAAAAGACAGTTAAATAGAAGCTGAAATCTTTTCAGAAAGATTCAGAGTTAGTGGGATTCTGAAGTACACCTGTTGGAATGAACAAGGCTTTTTAGTGGAGGTGACATCCTAAAGTTGAAAGTCTGCATTTGACTTCAGTTCACCTTTCATTATTTTCTCCCTAGTTACTTTTTAACTAACCTAATGAAACAATCTATAAACAAGGAGCATTTATAAAGCATGGGTAATTAACATAGGTCATGGGTTAATAGCAAGAAATAACCATCATTTGAATATTTACTTCTGTTGTAAAGGCAGGAAGATCAGGGAAATGAAAATCAAAACTACACTAAGATATCACCTTACACCTGTTAGAATATCCAAAACCAAGAGTGACAAATGTTGCAGAGGCTGTGGAGAAAAAGGAACCCTCATATACTTTTGGTGGGAATGCAAACGGGTGCAGCCACTATGGAAAACATTATGGAGATTTCTCAAAAAGTTAAGAATAGAAATACCTTATGACCCAGCCATGCCACTACTGGGTATCTATCCAAAGAACTTGAAATCAGCAATTCCAAAAGTCCCATTCACCCCTATGTTCACCGCAGCATTATTCACAATAGCCAAGTCATGGAACCAACCTAAGTGCCAAGCAACTGATGGCTGGATAAAGAAGATATGATATATATATATACAATGGAATACTACTCAGCCATAAAAAAGAACAAAGTCGTCCCATTCACAACAACATGGATAGACCTTGAGAGTATTATGTGGAGTGAAATAAGCCAGACAGAGAAGGACGAACTCTGTATGACTCCACTTATAGGTGGTAGTTAACATAAAGACAAAGAGAACTGATCGGTGGTTACCAGGGGAAAGGGGGGGTGGGGGGAGGGCACTAAGGGTGAAGTGGTGTACCTACAACATGACTAACAATAATGCACAACTGAAATTTCACAAGGTTGTTAACTATCATAATCTTAATAAAAAAACTTAGGAATCATTACTCTGGTCATTTTATAAATGACTCACAGGGGCCACACCCATGGCCGAGTGGTTGAAGTTCCACGTGCTCTGCTTCAGCAGCCCAGGCTCAGGGGTTTGGATGCTGGGTGTAGACCCACACCACTCGTCAGCCATGCTGTGGTGGCGACCCACATACGAAATAGAGGAAGACTGGCACAGATGTTAGCTCAGGGCTAATATTCCTCAAGCAAAAAGAGGAAGCTTGGCAACAGATGTTAGATTAGGGTGAATCTTCATTGGCAAAAAAGAAATTTAAAAAAAGACCCATTTATAGTGTATCTACAAGCACACATATGAGATGGATCCCTGTCCTCACCCTCACTAGAGTCCTTTGCAAGAAGCTGGCAAGAAACTTGGTTTCCTGCCAAATGTGCCGTGATTAGGATAAAAATAAAACACAGGAGACAGCAGAGCACAGGTAACTGGAAGGCTGACAGTTTTGTTTTCGTTTTTAGGCAAGAAAAACTATTTAAAGATGAAGAAATAGGGCAGAAAAAAATCCACTGACATGCTCCTATGAAAGAAACAGGATGACCTTCTAAAAGAAAACAATGTCTAGGTCAATGTTGCCTGACACCTAAGACTGTTTTCCCTTAAAAATAATCTTTGGGGTCCATTGCCAGTAACATGGGGGCCAAAATCACCTGCAGGTCCTCCCACAGGGCGACACACTTAGAAATAAGGATTAAAAAACAGCAGCCTGTTAAACATACAGCTGAGTTTGCAAGTAACTGAAGAAACTCCTAGGGGTCCACACCCACAGCATTTAGCGGAGGTGGAGTTCAGCAGCTCTGAGGCTGTGCCGCGGTGGCTTGGTCATCTCCCTAGTGAGGTGCTTAGGTTCTGGTGGCCACGTGGAGGCAGGAGACAGAGCCTTGGACCTCAGTAGGGCCGGGGGTTGGAATCGAGACCCCTGCAGAAAGTCGGAGCCTTCACAGGCCCACAGCTTCAGTGAGGGCGAGCTAGACGAGAACCGGCTCAGGAGCGTGGAGACAGCCTGGGCCTGGGGAGTCGGAGGGAAAGGTCCCCCATGAGGACGGGGAGCTCCAAGCCTGCTTGCACGCGGGCCTGGGCCTCAGGATGTGTCTCTCCTGCAAGGTCCAGTGATCCTCCAGGTCAAAGTCAGCATGAAGGACCCCTCGCTGTTGGTCTCCCTTGAATCCCGCCAGAAGCAACAAAGACGGCTCCAGAGAGACATCTTTCCCGCAGGATCCCCACAGGAAAAGCCGCCCTGAGCACGATGCACAAGAAAAACTCACAGAGCACACAAGAGCACCACCACAAGCCCCTGTGAGAACCAGCAGCCGCATTCGATGCCAGCCCTTCAGACGGTAGAATCACCTGACCCACAGGCTAAAAACGGCCGTGTTAAAACGATTAAAGGCGTGGTGAAAACAGGAGGAAAGAACAGACTTTTGTTTTTAAAAAGACCAAGTAGTTTTGAAAGAGAATTCCAGAAATAAAAAAATGTTTCATATTAAAAACTCAATGGACAGGTTAAACCGCAGATTGAGCACAGCTAAGGAGAAAAGTGGTGAAATGGAATACGGACACAGAACACAGCACAGAGAGAGAAACAGAAATAGGAAAGAGAGGGAAAGAGACACAGAGAGCTAAGGGAAAAAAGTCACCTTCACAGAAGCAGTGGGGAGAGTGTTCCCGGACAGATGGAGTGCGATGCGAATGCTCAGCTCAGGAAGTGAGTCCTGAGCAGGAAGAACACAGCTGCCTTCACACCCAAGGCACTTAGGTGAGTCACCAGAACACCAGCACAAGTGACCACAGGAGAACACAGCGTCTCCTGTGTGCTCAACGCTTTACTCAAAGATCATCCTTTCAATATGTTGGCCTATTTCCTTCCAGTCTTTCATCTATGCATGTTTAGTACACATACAAAAATTTCAGGGGAAAATCAGATTGATACAGTACATATAATTTTGTATGTACTTTTTTTACTCAGCGTTTTCCCATGAGCATTTTCCCAGGTCATTATGCAGCAGCAGCGGAACTGCATCAATAAGAGCGAAGACTTGAGTTGTGGTTACCAACGTGGGATGTGAAGTCAAGCGTTCTGTGTCTGAGTCCCAGCTCACGACTCACCAGCTGTGTGACCTTGGGTAAGTTACTGGTCCTCTCTCTGCTCCCATTTTCTCATCTGTAAGTTAGTGTGAGTTGCTATTTACTAAGCTATCTGCCAGGCACTGTGCTAAAGACTTGAATAATCCCATTTGATTTTCACAAAACCCCTATGGATTACATGTGTTATTGGCATTATTTTACAGACGAGAGACTGGGCCTTAGAAAGAATGTGAAGTGATTCGCCCCAAATCACACGGCCGCTGATGGTGCTTCGACTTGAATTGAGATGTGTCTGCAAAACCTGCGCCCTTGATGCCACACTCTTCTTCCATATGTTTGAACAGCCTCAGAGTACGCACAGACCGTGAAGCTGACCACGAGGGGCCCCGAGTGCTGCTCATCTCCACTTATTTCCTTATTTATGTGCTTTGTCCATGTTTCTTTAGACATGTTCATTTTTCTAATTTCTATGTTGTATAGTTATATATTACATTATGTTATACATTGCGGTATATGTATTATATGTTATGTGTGTACATATGCATATATGTTATATATAATATATGTTATATATAATATATTGTCTATTAGGTTTTATATAGTTATATAGTATAGATATTAGCCAGTTTTATCAGGAATATGTTTAATAAACTTTGATTTTAGAACAGCTCTGGAGTTGCAGAAAAGTTGGGAGATAGTAGAGAGCGCTGTCACATGCCCCACACCCAGTTTCCCCGCTGTGAACACCTTCCGTGGGATGGTACGTTTGCCGGTGGTAGTGAACCAGTACTGACGCGCTATTGCGAGCTGCAGTCCACACGTCACTCTGTTTCCTTGTTCCCACCTAAGTCCCTCGTCCCAGGGTCCCACCCAGGATGCACCGCACGGTTAGCCGCCAGGGCTCCCTGGGCTCCTCTGGCTGAGGCGGGTTTTGCCTAGCATTCATTTTTGCAAATCCTCCTTCCAATTTATAATCTCCCTTTCTCATTTGTGTGTGCTGTTTCCTGATGTATATGAAAAATAAACTCTATATTCGAATGGATCAGTGTTTTGTTCTGTGGTATCTTCTGCTGGATTTATTCTTAGAACGTTCTTTCCTACATCAGAATGGCAGAAATGTTTACCTATGGAAATTCTCACTGTTTCACATTTTCACTTTTTATGTATATCTAATTCACCAAACCATACGGGATTTCTTTTGGAATATGGTATGAGGGGGGTCTGATTTGCTCTTTTCCAAATAGTTACCATTCCTCTGAGCACCACCTCTTACAGAGTCCTTCCTTGGCCCCTTGATGTGTGATCCTCTGTTCCCTGTGAACGTTTGCTCTTCTGAGCTGCCCGCTCTTTCCCACGGCTACGCCGACCACTCACCCCAGTGTGCTCAGGACTGTATCAGTTTTAGCGCTGGCAGCCCCTGGGCACCCTCAGTCCCGGGCAAACTGGGACAGTTGGTCACCCACCCACCACCCAGCCTTGCACCACTGCCATGCTGTACTGCTTACTGTTGTGCGCCTGTTGTGCTCCCCCAAAATGGGCTGTTTCTCTTTCATGAAATACAGAATATTTCATCAAATTGCAGCATAAGAATCCTACGGGAGCTGCAATCCAGGGAAAAATAATTTGAGAGCAGACAGTGTTGCAGTATCGAGTCTCCTCCTGGGAACACGCAATGCCTCTGTCCAGCCTTCTTTATGTTTCTCAGTAAGACGCAAAGTTCTCTACACACAGGCCTCTACATCCACCTCATTCCCGGGCAACCTAAAAGTTTACACTGCTATATTAAATGGCAACTTTTCCCCCATTATATTTGCTAAATAGTTTTTAAAATATTCCATGTATATTCACACAGTTTTTCCTAGATGCACCAGTGTGAATATGCACGTGCTTTATTGATCAACCACAGCCTTTTTTTCTTTTGCTTTTTCTGGGTTACCCTAAGTCTTCTCCACTTCTACCCCCGCCCCACATCTCAACAACCTAGTACGTATCTTTTTATTTTCCCCATACAGAGATACACCTAGACAGACAGATGGATAGACAGATAGACACATAAAGTAGTTACGTTTTTTTGATCATTGTTTGGAAAGATGAGACATTATTATATACATCTTTAAAATCTTCAATACCTCTCACCAGATTGCTTACCATGGCTGTAATACTAAATATTTCTCCCATCAATGTGTGAGAGTGCCTGCACAGAAAAAACACTCTTCCTCCCGCGGGCCTCCTGACTCTCACTCCACTGCCACACAGCACTCCTGACGCCAGATGTGTGGGTGCTCTGCTGGGAGCCGTGGCTACATCATTTGATCGGCTGTTTGACAGGGTCCAGCCGATTAACGCCGAGGGGTGCAGGGTCGCCCCTTGGTGAAGAATAACTGGCCAGCCCCTCACATAGTTCTGAAACCTGTGCTGCTTCTAATTGCCCTTCATTCCTTTTCCTTTCTTAACCTCCAGTTTTCACTCCTTTGGGTGGCTGCTTGGGAGGCACTACCTCCTGGGAATATTAGATATAGTAAGAGAATGTGACCACCTGCAGGTAACTTTCAAGATATTTTTCAGTTAATTATTGGAGGAGCACACAGTCCCATTTGAGACAATCAGAAAGGAATCCTGCCCAGGTAAGATGTCGAATTAGGTTTATGGCCTCTGTCTGCTTAATGTTTCCTTCTCCCTCCAGTTCTTTGTCTAAATATATATGCATCGTGCTTCTAAGTTGGTTGGTTAATTGGATGATCAACAAGTATCTACATATTATTCTGGACCTTCTGCTTTCTGTTAAAATGTTATAGAGGTTTTCTCCTAAAAGCAATAAATAATAAATGATTGATGAGTAGAATGGCCGAGGGGTGCAAGAAGGCCCCTCGGCGAAGAATGGCCGGCCGACACCCCTGATATTTTCTGAATTATATGCACGCTTTCTAGTAAGGTTATGTTTATACTTATTTCTGTTTTTTATTCCTGAAGATATATAGTTTAGCTTAGCTTTTCAGCCCTTTACTTTACTAACAAACTGATACTTTCTCCGGCAGTGTGCTTAAAGGACTGTTAGCTCTACAATCTAAAAGACAAAGGAATGCTTCCACCCCTAAAGGGCGCGGAAAAAGTAAAGATGTTTAACTGCCCGCTGAGAATGCAGATAGCCCTGGGGATAAGACACCCTGGAGTCGCCTTTTGTTCCCATTAACCATCTACACTAATGGCGTAAATGATTGAGGGAGGCAGGGATGGCTCCACCAGGATGCAACCAGACGGACTGCTGTCCTGTCCGGAGGCCTGGACCTTCTCTCTTTGATTTAACTTTGCCATGAATTACAACAGGTGTCTAGGTACCTATCTCCTTTAGCTTAGAGACAACAAACACTAGTTAATTGCGGAGAAGACTACCATTAACCTTATGCTCTATAGAATAGAATGCTAATAAATATTCTTGTGCTCGTTTTTTACTTCCTTATCTCTCTGAGAATATTTGTAGAACCATTTCTGTACTAATCCTGAAAAATATATAAACGACACTTGTGCACAGTAAAGGTGGACTTGCTAACACCAACCCAAGTCTCACGTCCTCTTTATTTCCCCCTCCCTCAGGTTTTCGCCGACGCCGTCTCTCCCGCGGGAACCTGGACTCTGCCGAGGCTGGACCCCGGCAGTGCTCCACACACCAAGCCATCCTCCAACCCCAGCTGGGCTTCCCCAATTCAACTCCGTTCTAACGCTGACTACTTAGAGTGGGCACCACAGCTCACAAGTTAAGGGCTCTGTCCCACAAGACTGGCCCCACTGCAGACGCTAGTTGAAAAGGGCCAGGTTGTCACCTGAACTTCTGACTGACCAGCTATCAACTGGGGCACCCATGACCCCCTCCCTGGGTGTGACAATTTGCTAGAATGGCTCACAGAACTCAGGGAACACTTACATTTACGGGTTTATTAAAGGGCATAATAAAGGATGTGGATAAAGAGCCAGATGAAGACATTTATAGGGCGAGGTCAGGAAGGGCCCTGAGCATAGGAGCTTCTGTCCCCGTGGGTTTGGGATGTGCCACCCTCCTGGTGTGTAAACGTGTTCACCAACTCAGAAGCTCTCCAAACCCTGTACTAGTGGGATTTTTATGGAGGCGTCATCACATAGGTCTGATGGACACTAATTCCATTTCCTGACCCTCTGCCCTTCCTGGAGGATGGGGTAGGACTGAAAGTGCCAAACTTCTCATCACCCCTTGGCCTTTCTGGTGATGAGCTCAGATCCTGAAGTTATTCAGGAACCCACGAAGAGTCACCTCGTTAGAACAAGTGATGCTCTTATCACCCAGGAAATTACAAAGGATTCAGGAGCTCTGTGTCAGGACCCAGGCTCAAAGAACAAATGCTAGAACAGAAGATGCTACTGGTGCTTCCATCATTTAGGAGGGCACAAGGTTTCAGGAGCTCTGTGCCAGGAACTGGGAGCAGAGGCCAAAATAGATATTTCCTATTATTTCAGAGTACTTTTTTCCCACACACCCAGCAGCAATAACTTTTGCCAGCAAGAGTCCATCATAAAAGATTTCCTGGATAAAATATGGTGCATTGGAGCAATGGAACCCCATGCAGCTGTCAAAGGAAATGAGGAAGGTTTCCATATACTGCTATGGACTGATCTCCAGGACACACCAGGACGGGAACGAGCAAGGTTCAGGACAGTGTTACAGGAGGTACTTTTCACAAAACAAAGGGGCAATATAAGACCAGATATGACTACTTGTTTATGTTTTCAAAATAAACAATGGAAGTAGAAACTAAGACCTAATAAACATGGTTACCTCTAAGAAGAAG
The DNA here is from genome assembly GCF_041296235.1 of Equus asinus. NCBI lineage: Eukaryota > Metazoa > Chordata > Mammalia > Perissodactyla > Equidae > Equus > Equus asinus. The sequence continues at coordinate 61,902,010 of NC_091794.1, forward strand.
GAACAGGTGGTTGGGGGTCAGGAGGGGAAGCTAGACTTCTCCGAATGTGTTTCATCATTTTCACTTTGGAATTATTTTCATAGTTATAAAAATTACACCCAAAAATTCCTAAAACATGAAAACAAATACAACAAATGACTCTTAAATATAAGTCAGCTGTCGGCAGGAGCAACAGAGAGAATTATTCCAGGTTTCTTAAGGCACAGTAATTGCACAAAACTGGTAGGAGATACCCCAAAGACAAAAGGAATCCAAAAGAAATTGTAAATGACATTCAATAATCATATTTGTTAGTAATAATACTGGAATTGTTATTTTTAAACTGTAAGATATATATCGTAGAAGAAAGTAAAGAAATAACTATGTTAATGCAATTAGCAACTGAGATTTCAGCATAAAAGAGAGATGAATATAAAATTAAGGAAGTTGAGAACAAACTCTTTAGTCTTCATGTTGAAGTGGAAATATCAGAATAAATTGATTTATATTTCTCTTTCTAAAAATACACTTTTAATGTTTACAGTGGAATAAGTCTCTCCTCTTTTCTGGAGCTTCTGGGTACGTGGTCTTCACTAGAAAGAGTACAAGGCGAAGTTTTCATATATGTATACTTTGCGAAATTATTACCAGAATCAAGCTCATTAACATATCCACACCTCACACAGTTATGATTTTTTTGTGCTGAGAACACTGAAGATTCACTCTCAGCAAATTTCAAGCACACAATTCAGGATTGTGAGCTGCAGTCACCATGCTGGGCATTAGGTCACCAGCACGTGTTCATCCTACAGCCCTGGAACTTTGTACCCTTTGACCCACGTCTCCCCATTTCCCGCCAACCCCCCTAGACCCAGCCACCACTCTACTCTGCTTTTATGAGTATGACTACTTTAGATTCCACACATAAGTGAAATCAGGCAGTAGATCTATTTCTGTGTCTGGCTTGTGAGTTGTTTTTTCAGCTCTTGTAAATGTAATGTTTGTCTCATTTCCCTTTCTAGGTGTATACAGCTATAACACAGAAAATTATTCATTGTTGTGTGTTCATGTTGGATCTAAATTGGCTCATTCATTATACATTTTGGTTACTAAAATCTCCTGGGTTGTCTACGTATATAAACATATGTTAACCAAAAGAGATGGATCATTTAATCTCATCTTTCATACTATACATACAGATACTCTTCTCTGACTTCATTCTCTAGAACAGCATGGCCCATGGAGTTTTCTGATGATGGAAATGTTCTACAGCTGTGCTAACACAGTAGCCACTAGGCACACGTAGCTGTAGGGCACTTTCAGTGTGCCTAGTGAGACTGAGAAACCTTTAAATTTTATTGAAGTTTAATTACTTTAGATGTAAATAGCGACATGTGACTAATAGCTACCCTATTGAACAGGTCAGATCTAGAATATCTGAAACAATGTCAAATAATAATGAAATCGTAGGAAAGTCTGTATAGTCCCGGCTTTACTCAAAATAGTTTGAGTCTTTTGCTACTTAGCGTACCCTTTGCTGTCAGTTTTTTGGAAACCGAGTATTACATTGAGGTATTTTTTTTTCTATTTCTATTTTACTTAGACTTTCTATTAGAAATTCTGGCTAAAGTTTACCAAACTACTTTTCTCTATTTATTTATGTAATCGTGGGACTTTCTCCTTCATTTTCGTGACACAATGGATTACGATGATAGATTTTCTAATATCTGACTAGCCTCATTGCTGAAATAAGCCATATTTGGTCATAGTCTAACTTGATTCATGTGATTTTAAAATAAAAATTAAAAAGTGACGTTTAACTGGAAATTACGTTCCAGCTTCTTCAGCAGCACCTGGCTCTTTCCGTTTCTTCCCCATGGGTGACAAGGGAGGACTCTGCTCTCCCTGTTGGGCAGAGACCACCCTCACTGCAGAGCCCGGACTTAGGCTAGGCAGTTCTTATAAAAATGCTTAGGAGGACCAAGTTAACTACAAATTCCATGTGCCACAAACACTTTTTTCTAGTGTTTCAATACAAATAAAAATGGCTAATTAGTTCAATTCTACTGGGTAACTCCTAGGAATAAAGTAAGGAGCAGCAAAGCGCATGTAGAACATACAAATTAAAGAAAAATTTATTTTCTCTTTATTGCAGAGGTACCAATTTAAGCAATGTCAGATGGCAGGCTTTATATATGGGGAAATATTCATTGAAATATACAGTATTTTCCAAATACTCTAAAAAGTAAAATATCTCCTAAATAAAGAAAGAGGTCAGGGAAATAAAAGATCATTCTCAGCAGAAGTAAAACATTATCACCTAGAACTAATTTGGGAGTATCCACATTAGAAACAGGAATGAGAAAGATAAAGGAGCACTTATGACAATACTAAGAGGAGTCCCGGATAAAGCATCTTCAACCTGTGTACCTGACTCCCACTCAGTCCACCCAGGGCTTGTGAGGACAAAGGCACAGGCTTAAAAACCGGCAGCCTCTCCACTTCCTATGGCAAAGAAGACATGAAGTCCATGGTTAAGTGAGGGAGGCGACTATAGACAAAACCTGGCGTGTCTGTAATATTCTTTACATAGACTACACTTCTGAAAGTTCAGTCCAGCCCATGTAAAGCATCAGAGCTCTTAAACAGAAATACGTGCTGTATACACCCTGAACCCTTACCAAACTCCAGTTTAGCGCTACCTGTTTTCCTGATGGAATAAATCCCACAGCAGCTATAAAACAAAGAAGTTCTTACTGATGCCCTGGTGGTTTTTATCATCATTCCAGTGAGCCAAGAGTGAGGTTTTTTTTTTTAGGTAGATAGTTTCTAATATGTTATGACCCACTAATGAAAGCAGAAAAGCCACAAGGTACAGACCATATGAAAAAGTTCATAAAGAAGCTCAAGGCAAGAGAGGAGACAAAAAATAAGGACATTAGAGGAATCTGATGCCCTGTCATGTACAGTGGCCACTACAGTAGAGACTAGACACACAGCCAGAACGCTAGCCAGGTTAACATGACACCTCAAGCTAAAGGCCTATTTACCTCAGTTTCTATTATCTGGTACATCATGTCCACCTTTCAAAAAAAACAAGACATGCTAGAGACAAGAGAGAATACAGTCAGAAGAGACAGAGCAAGCATCAGAACCCTGCTCAGATATGGCAGAGATTTTGGAATTATCAGACTCAGAATTTAAAATTACTGTGATTAATATGCTAAGGACAATAATGGAAGAAACGGACAACATGCAACAACAGATGAGGAACGTAAGAAGAGAGAGGAAGTGGTAAGAAAGAAACACAAGAAAATGCTGTAAACCAGAAACACTGTAAGAGAGTGAAGAATGCCTTTGATGGACAAGGCTGAGGAAAGGATCTTGGAATCTGCACATACACCAATAGAAACTTTCCTAACTGAAATGCAAAAAGAGAGAATGGGGGTGTGTGGGGGGAAATAGGATATTGAAAATTTTGGACAATTACAAAAGTAATACCTATCCACAATGGAAATAACAGAAGGAAAAGAAAAAGAGAGAGGAGAAGAAAAATATGTGAAGTAACAATAGCTGAGAACTTTCCCAAAGGGATGACAGATGCCAAAACACAGATCCAGGGAGCTCAGAGATCACCACAAATAACCAATACCAAAACATCTACATCTAGGCATATACTCAAACTGCAGAAACCCAAAGACACAGAGACTCTTGAAAGAGCCAAGAGGAGCTAAAGCCTTTAGTGCAAAAAGGGTAAGAATTACAGTGCCCTTCTCATTAGAAGACATGCAGGAGAAGAGGAGAATTCTACATCCAGTGAAGCCATCCTTCAAAAGGAAAGAGGAACTGAAGAGTTTCTCAAACAAACTGAGGGATCTGCTTGCCAGCAGACATGCCATACACAAAATATTAAAAGAAGTGCTTCAGCAGGAAGAAATAGAGAATCGGAATAAACCAATCACAAGTAAAGAAATCAAAACAGCAATCCAAAACCTCCCCAAAAATAAAAGCCCAGGACCAGACGGCTTCTCTGGAGAATTCTACCAAACATTCAAAGAAGATTTAATACCTATCTTTCTCAAACTACTCCAGAAAATTGAGGAAGGTGGAGCATTCCCTAACACATTCTATGAAGCCAACATCACCCTGATCCCAAAACCTAACAAGGACAACACAAAGAAGGAAAACTACATACCAATATCACTGATGAACATAGATGCAAGAATCCTCGACGAAAGTTTGGCAAACCAAATACAGCAATACATTAAAAAGATTATAAACCATCATCAAGTGGGATTTATACCAGGGACACAGGGATGGTTCAACATCCGCAAGTCAATCAACGTGATGCACTACATTAACAAAATGAGAAACAAAAACCACATGATCATCTCAAGAGATGCAGAGAAAGCATTCGACAAGATCCTACACCCATTTATGACAAAAACTCTCAATAAAATGGGTATAGAAGGAAAGTACCTCAACATAACAAAGGCCATATATGGCAAACCCACAGCTAACATCATACTCAATGGGCAAAAACCGAAAGCCATCCCTCTGAGAACGGGAACAAGACAAGGGTGCCCACTCTCACCACTCTTATTCAACATAGTACTGGAGGTTTTGGCCAGAGCAATTCAGCAGGAAAAAGAAATAAAAGGAATCCAAACAGGCAATGAAGAAGTGAAACTCTCGCTGTTTGCAGACGACATGATCTTATATATAGAAAACCCCAAAGAATCCATGGGAAAACTATTAGAAATAATCAACAGCTACAGCAAGTTGCAGGATACAAAAATCAACATTCATAAATCAGTAGCATTTCTAGACTCCAACAACGAAATAACAGAAAAGGAACGCAAGAACTCAATCCCATTCACAATAGCAACAAAAAGAATAAAATACCTTGGGGTAAATGTAACCAAGGAAGTGAAAGACCTATACAACAAAAACTACAAGGCTTCCCTGAAAGAAATGAATGACGACATAAAGAAATGGAAAGACATTCCATGCGCATGGATTGGAAGAATAAACATAGTTACAATGTCCATACTACCTAAAGCAATCTACAGATTCAATGCTATCCCAATCAGAATCCCAATGACATTCTTTACAGAAATTGAACAAAGAATCCTAAAATTCATATGGGGCAACAAAAGACCCTGAATTGCTAAAGCAATCCTGAGAAAGAAGAACAAAGCTGGAGGCATCACAATCCCTGACTTCAAAGCATACTACAAAGCTACAGTAGTCAAAACAGCATGGTACTGGTGCAAAAAACACGTGCACAGATCAACGGAGTAGACTTGAAAGCCCAGAAATAGAACCACACATCTATGGACAACTAACCTTTGACAAAGGAACTGAGGGCCTACAATGGAGAAAGAAAGTCTCTTCAACAAACGGTGCTGGGAAAACTGGACAGCCACATGTGAAAGAAGGAAAATTGGCCATTCTTTTTCACCGTTCCCAAAAATAAACTCAAAATGGATCAAAGACCTAAAGATTAGACCTGAAACACTAAGTCTTCTAGAAGAAAATATAGGCAGTACACTCTTTGACATCAGTATCAAAAGGATCTTTTCAGACACCATAACTCCTCAGACGAGGGAAACAATAGAAAGAATAAACAAATGGGACTTCATCAGACTAAAGAACTTCTTCAAGGCAAGGGAAACCTGGATTGAAAAAAACAAGCAGCCCACGAGTTGGGAAAAAATATTTACAAGTTATTTATCTGACAAAGGGTTAATCTCCATAATATATAAAGAACTCAAACAGCTCAACAACAAAAAATCAAACAACCCAATCAAAACATGGGCAGGGGACATGAACAGACATTTCTCCAAAGAAGATATATGGATGGCCAATAGACACATGAAAAGATGCTCACCATCACTAGTCATCAGGGAAATGCAAATCAAAACTACACTAAGATATCATCTTACACCTGTTAGAATGGCAAAAATAACCAACACAAAAAGTGATGAATGTTGGAGAGGTTGTGGAGAAAAAGGAACTCTCATACACTGCGGGTGGGAATGCAAACTAGTGCAGCCACTATGGAAAACAGTATGGAGATTTCTCAAAAAATTAAAAATATAAATACCTTACGACCCAGACATCCCACTACTGGGTATCTAGCCAAAGAACTTGAAATCAGCAATTCCAAAAGCACCATGCACCCCTATGTTCATCGCAGCATTATTTACAATAGGCAAGATGTGGAAGCAACCTAAACATCCATCAACCTCGTAGATGATTGGATAAAGAAGATTATGGTATATATACACAATGGAATACTACTCAGCTATAAAAAAGATAAAATCGTCTCGTTCACAACAACATGGATGGACCTTGAAGGTATTATGTTAAGTGAAATAAGCCAGATAGAGAAAGTCAAACTCTGTATGACTCCACTCATACGTGGAAGTGAACATAGAGACAAAGAGAACTGATTGGTGATTACCAAGGGAAAGGGGGGGTGGGGAGAGGGCACAAAGGGTGAAGCGGAGCACCTACAACATGACTAACAATAATGCACAACTGAAATTTCACAAGCTTGTAAACTATCATCATCTTAATAAAAAGTAAAAAAAAAAGAAAAAAAAGAAGGGCTTCAGGGAGAAGGAAAATGATATAGGTCAGAAACTCGACTCTATATAAAGTAAAGAAGAGCATTGGTGAAGGAATCAATGAAGGTAGATAAATCTTTTCTTTTTCTTATTCTTAATTGACCTAATAGGTAAAAGTTTGTTCAAATTAATAGTAATGATGTGATTACAGCATAGGCATGAGTGAAATGAACGACAACAATTTTATAAGGAATGCAGGAGCGGAATTGCGAATATCCTGTTACATGGGACTTGCACGACCCATGGAGTAGTATAGCGTTATTTCAAAGTGGACCCAGGTTAGTTGTAAACATATAGTGCAAAGTGTAAGACGAACACTAAAAACGTTTTAGAAAGAACTATAATTGATACTCTAAGAAAGGAGACAAAATGAAATAAAATTAAATGTTCAGTTTAAAGCAGAGAAGGAGAAAAGAAGAAAAGAAGGAAGTAGAAAGCCATTACAAACGTGACAGATATTAATTCAAATGCAGCAATAACCAGACTAAATGTGAATGGTCTGAGTACACCATTATGAGATGGAGACTGTCAGAGAACACAAAATAAACTATATGTTCCGCATAAGAAACCCACTTTAAGGATATACACAAATTACAAGGGATAGACAAAGATATATCCTGCTAACACAAATTAAAAGAAACCTCGAATACCTATATTATTTCAGACAAAGCAGACATTAGGACAAGAAAAATGATCAGGGATAAGGTATTCCATAATAACAAAGGTGTCAATACTCCAACACGTAATAATCCTTACTATCTAAGTACCTAACAACAGTGCATCAAAGTGTGTGAGACAAAAACTGATAGAACTGCAAGGAGAAATAGACAATTCCGCCATCATAGTTGGAGACTTCAGCATCACTCTGTTAGCAATGAACAGATCCAGCAGGCAGAAAATCAGTAACAACACAGTTGACCTCAACAGCACCATCAATCAACCAGATTTCAGTGATATCTATAGAGTCACGAAGACCCCAAATAATAGCTAAGGCAATCCTGAGAAAGAAGAACAAGTCTGGAGGCATCACGCTTCCTTATTTCAAACTACACCACAAAGCTATGGTAATCAAAACAGTATAATACCCGCATTAAAACACACCCAGAAACCAATGGAACAGAATCAAGAGCCCTCAGCGAAACCCATGCATATATGGTAAACTAATCCTTCACAAGGAAACCAAGAATACTCTACGGGGAAAGAATAATTTCTTCTGTCAGTGGTGTTGTGAAAACCGGCTAACCGCAGACAAAAGAAGGAAATTGGACCCCCAACTTAGACCACTCCCAAAAATTAACTCCAAATGGATGAAAGACTTAAATGTAGGACTTGAAACCATAAAGTTCCTAAAGGAAACATAAGAGAAAAGCTCCTTCACATGGGTCACGGCAATGACGTTTTGGATATGACCCCAAAAGGAAAGACAAGAAAAGCAAAAATAAACAAATGAGACTACAACTATCTAAAAACTTACACACAGCAAAATAAATAATCAACAAAATGAAAAGGCAGCTTGTAAAATGGGAGAAAATATTAGCAAGTCATCTTCTGAGTTTGTAAATAACTCATACTACTCAATAACAAGAAAACAAAAACAAAACAATCTGAGTAAGAAACGGATAGAAGGGCTTAACAGACGTTTTGCCAAGACGTACAAACGTCCAACAGGTACATGAAAAGATGCTCAACATCATTAGTCGTTAGGGAAATGTGAATCAAAACCACAATGAAATAATACCTCACACCTGTCAGAATGGCTATACTTGAAAACTGGTGTGGACAAGGATGTGGGGAAAAGGAGATCCTTCTGCACTGCTGCTAGGAATATATATTAGTGCAGCCATGATGTAAAACAGTTTAGAAGTTCCTCAAAACATTAGAAGGAGTTACCCAGTTTCCCAGTACCATTTGTTGATGAGACTATGCTTTCCGCCATTATGTGTTCTTGGCTCCATTATCAAAAATTACATGACCTCACATGCAGAGGTTTATTTCTAGGCTACCTATTCTGCTCCCTTGTTCTCTAGGCCACTATCCCATTGGCATAATTTACTATAGCTTTGTAATATAGTTTGAAGTCAGCAAGTGTGATGCCTCCAGATTTATTCCTTCTCAAAATTGCTTTGGCTGTTTGGGGTCTTTTGTGGTCCCATCCAATTTTAGAATTGTTTTTTCTGTATCTATGAAAAAGTGCCATTGAAATTTTGATAGGGATTGCACTGAATCTGGAGATGGCTTTGGGATTGTGGACATTTTAATAGTATTCATTCTTCCAGTCCATGAACACAGGATATCTCTCCACGTGTTTTTATCTTTTTCAATTTCTTTCACCAAAGTCTGGTAGTTTTCATTGTACAGTTCTTTCAATTCCTTGCTTAAATGTATTCCTAAAAATTTTATTGTTTTTGATGCTATTGTGAATGGGAAAAGGATAGTCTTTTCAATGAGTAGTGGTGGAAACGTTGCATACTCATAGGCAGAAAAATGAAATTGGACCCCTAAATTGCACCACTCACAATATTACCTCAAAGTGGACTAGAGACTTAACCCTAAGTCCTGAATCCTAAAACTCCTGGGAGAATACATGAAGAAGCTCCTGACTCAGGTCTTGGCAATTGCGTTTTGGATATGACATCGATAGCACAAGCTACAAAAGCAAAATCAACAATTGGAACTATAAAGCTATATAGCTGTAAACTATAACTATAAAGCTTCTTCACAGCATAATCACAATCAAGAAAATGTAAAAACAACGTATGGAATGGAGAAACAATTCACAGACTGTAGAGTGGAGAAGGGGTTAGTACCCGAAATATAAAAGGAACTCATACATCTCAACAGCAAAAAACCCAAAATAATCCGATTTAAATATGGGCAGAGGATCTGAATAGATATTTTTCCAAAGAAGAAATCCTAATGGCCAACAGGTACATTAAAAAAATACTCAACATCGCTAATCATTAGGGAAATGCAAATCAAAACAACGTTGAGCTATCACCTCACACCTGTTCAAATAGTTGTCATCAAGAAGACAAGTGGTAAGTGTTGGCCACATTGTGGAGAATAAAGAAGCTTTGTGCACTGTTGGTGAGGATGTTGATTGGTTCAAATACTATAGAAAATAATACGGAGAATCCTCAAAAACTAAAAGTTGAACTACCGTATGCTCCAGTAATCCCACTTCCTGTTATACATCCAAAGGAAGCGAAAACAGGATATGGAAAAGATATCTGCAGTCACATGTTTATTGCAGCGAGTAATATAGCCAAGCTATGGAAACAACCCAAGTGTCCATCAACGGATGAATGGATAAAGCAATGAGGTGTATGCACACACAAGGGAATGTTCTTCAGCCATGAGAAAGAAGGCTATCCTGCTAATTGCAACAACATGGGTGGACTTTGAGGGCATTAGACTTAGTGAGATAAGCCAGATAGAGAAAGACAAATATCCTATGACATCATCATATATGGAATCTCACATGTTGAATTCATAGAAACAGAGAGTAGAATGGTGGTTACCAGGGGCAGAGGGGTGGGGGAATTGGGGAGAGGTTGTTAAAGGGTAAAAACGTGCAACTAGAAAAGGAATAAGTTCTCAAGATCCAGTGCATAGCACAGTGATTACAGGCAAAAACACTAGCTTATATACTTCAAAATTCTTAAGAGATCTGTTCTTAAATGTTCTCACCACAAAAGAAGTTACAATCATGTGATGTGATACAAGTGTTATCTACAGCTATGATGGTAATCATATGAAATATATAAATGGATCAATCAACACACTGTACACCTTTAAGAAATTACAAGCAGAACTACCGTGTAATCCAGCAAACCCATTCTGGGTATATATCCGAAGGAAACGAAATCAGAATCTTGAAGAGATTTCTGCACTCGCATGTTCACTGCAGCATTCTTCCCAATAGCCAAGACCTGGAAACATACGAAGTGTCCAGCAACACATGAATGAGAAAGACCATGAGGTATATACAGAAAAGGAAATATTATACAGCCATAAAAAAGAAGGAAATCCTACCATTTGTGACAAGGAAGGATCTGGAGGGCATTATGCTGGGTGAAATAAGTCAGACAGAGAAAGACCAATACTGTAAAATCTCATTTATATGTGTAATCTAAAAGAGCCAAACTCGGAGAAACAGAGAACAGAATGGTTTTTGCCAGGGGCTGGTGGTGGGAGTCTAACAGCTAGATCTGAAGTTAGCATGAGGGAAGCCAGCTTAGGAAAGGAAGCAATTCTGTAACCAGGACCCTGACGCACTAGTCTCTGGGAATACCTTCTCGCCTGCACGCAGCCTAGGTGATTAAGCACCTCTCCCTGGTGCAAAATACATCACCTGCTCATTCTGAGACTCTTGCTTATGTACATCCTCCAGCTGTGACAAGACAACTTTGTTCTCTGAGTTCCCCAGGAACATGACAACCTCCAGAAAGAAAAATCCTGCACTGCTACCCGTCATGAATGACAGACCAAAGAGATAACTCGGCGCCTTGCAGTTTGTCACACCGGATGGTCGACATCCCTAAACCCTCTCTTTCCCTGCCCATCTCCCCTCCATAAACTGCCTCAAGGTTCTGTAGGATTGGAAGGTGGTTCTTTCGGACACTAGTCCGCCATCTTCCGATTATGCTAGCTAACTGCATAAATTTTCCTTTCTCAACCACAGGCCTGTGTGCAATTGACTGGCATGAGATTGTGGTGAGCAGAAGGCGCCCCTTTTGCTTAGTTACAGAGGAAATGAGGAGATGTTGGTCAAAGGCTACAAATTTCCAGTTACATGAGTAAGCTCTAGTGAATCTAATGGACAGGATGGTGACTATAGTTAACACACTACATTGTATACTTGAAAGTTGCTAAGGGAGTAGCTCTGAAATGTTCTCCCCACAAATAAATGGTAATTATGGGAGGTGATGGAGGTGTTAACTAACCTTATCATTTCACAGTGGTAATCATTTCACAATATACATGTGTATCAAATCATCGCATTGTACACCTTAAACTCAAACAATGTTATATTACATCAACTATATGTCAATAAAACTGTGAAGTAAAAAGAATTTCAAGATGACAACAATGGAGCAGGAAATCAAGGAAGGGCTTTTCTGCACGAAGGACCTTGTGTGACAGCACAGGTGTCACACCTGTGAATCTGGCAAAAACGCATCTAAAATCTGAGCACTTGTCGCCATCTCCACTGCTGACAACCTGGCCTGTGCTCCCACCAGGGTTACTACTGGTGCCCCAATGGTCATCAAGATCAAATGCAACCAGCCACCGTCCCACGAAAACTAACGACATTTAGCAAATGCTGAAATATGTGTACACATATGTATAAAACATGTTAGTTTATAATACATACCTGAAAATCACATATTATCTTATTAGAATTAGATGTAATGTAAAATGAAATTGGGAAATACCCCAGGCTGAAAGCAGAAGTGTCCTGGTGCAAAGAGACCACAGATCTGTACGCAGTTCCCATGACGGGATGACTGTGTGCAGCAAGTGGAAACTGTCCAGGGAGCTCTCAGCGAAAACTCCTGATCCAGATGAAGACGCGCCGAGTACAAGGCCGCACCCCTTGCCCACGGCCGCCGTGAGAAAGGAACTGAAATCTGCGAGAGAGACGCAGAAACATACTTTCTGATTTACACAATAAACAACAAGAAAATAAAGGAGTGAGCAAGGAAGAAGCTACAGATAAAAATATCAATTCTGCTGGGAAAGACGTTTATAATAAAAATAAGGTATAGATATCTTACTTTTACCTTTTGAATGGACATATACAAACTTAAAGAAGATGTCTTCAGATTTTACATTTTTAAAGGAGAAAATCCGTTTGCAATGAATGTATCTAATTTACAAAACTGTCATTGTCTTAGGTCTTTAATACGATGAAGCTTTAAGTTTAGTATATTTCATGTTAAATGCTTTAAGCAGCATGCAATGCTGTTATTTTAAAAATCACCATTGTGCTTGGATTGTCGAAAACTGATTCATGGTATATTCTTATCAGATTCTTACCAACAATTTGGTCGGGGCCTGGATTCATTATCGTTGTTTAACAATACTGGCCACATTGGAATCCTGCAAAAATGTTTCAACGAGCTCATATTTAAAAATATTTAAGATTGTAGCTCTGTTATGAGAAAATGCCAATCATGGTAATATTCTCATTTGAAAGCAAGATAAGCAAAGAAGTGTATTTTAAATATATTATAGATAATTTGTCTTCCTTTAAAGCCAGGAAAGTAAAACTGTAATAACTCCTCACTCTGATATACTTAAAATATTGAAACAACGTGTATTAATACGTCATCTTTACCTTTGCAATATTTTTTTAGCTACTTTCTCGTTACAGGAAAAATTAGCCATCAACAATTCATGTAGTGCGTGTGTATCTGTACACTTTTTCCCTTTCGCCCAGGAATTCTGTAGTCTCCAGACGTGTCCTGTGTTCCCAGCTCCTTCCCCGGGAAGGCCCGACATCTCGCACATCCTTTCACGAGGGCACCTGTGTGTCTGAATCTGTGCACGATTCATCCCACAAACCCCGCGAGCCTGTGACACAGCACAGCGGGCTGTGATTGCCCCATGAGCCCCGTAAAGGACGATCCTGTGCACAAGAGGCCTCAGGAACACACGCCCTGAGGGAGTAGAGAACAAGCCCCGGGAACAGTCCAGACCATGCAGCTCTGTGCGCACGACCAAAGGAGGAGGTCAGAGGAGGCACCCAGGCCCCTGCTGGGCCGGCAGCGGGCAGGGAGCATCCTCTTCCCAAGGGAGCGGCACATTGATCCTGGGGACAGGAAGCTCTTGTCTCACTGTGGCCAGGAACCAGCATCCATGGGCAGCACACCCAGCGCCACACCCTGGTCTCTGGGGCCCCGGTCAGAACAAGGCGGCGGTGTGAGCCCTGTGCCCCAGCCGGGGAGCAAGCTGGCTACGGCTAAGCAGGGACTCCTAAGCCGAGGCACAGCAGCTCAGTGGTCACACTGTTCAGTCCCTTAATTTCTGAAGTTCAAACGGAAATGGGCACAGTATCCCAGGCCTTGATGAGAGTGGATTATGATAAGAAGTACAGGTCAAAGTGCAACACGCGGTGCGTATTCTCTGTGCCGCCAATGAATGAGGGGAACTTAAAAGAAAAGAAAATACCCTTCACAAAAGGGTACAAAAGGAAAATAAATAAAATCCTTGTGTAAAAATATAAACAAGTAAAGACAAATCTGTATCAGAAAACTACCAAATGCTGTGGAAAGCTAGCAAAGAAAACCTACCTAATAGGAGACATATTTCACTTCCATGATCAGTAGACTCAGTATAGTTAAGATGTCAGCTCTTCCCGACTTGACCTATAGAGTCAACACAACCCCAGTCAATGTCCCAGTCAGATACTTTGTAGATATCTACAAACCGTTTCTGCAGCTGGAATATCCTTTATCCTGCACAACACTGAAGAGCAAAGTTGAGTAAGCCGCACTTCCCCGTTCCAGGATTTAAAAAGGTACAGCGAGCATGATGCCGGGGTAAGAATGCGCCAGTAGATAAATGGAAAAGAACACAGAGTCCATAGATAGACTCACAAACATGGTCAACTGATCTTTGTCCAAAGATCAAAGGCAATTTGATGGAGAAAAGTTAGTCTTTTAAACAAATGGTGATGCCACAATCGGGTGACCTTATGGAAAACAATTAACAAAGACACAAACTTTCCACATGACACAAATATTCACCAAAATTGTTCATGGATGTAAATGTAAACTACAAAGCTATTAAAATTCTAGAAATAGCAAAGGAGAAGATATGACCTCGGTTTTCATGAGGACCTTTTATCCTCAACATTGAAAGAATGAGTCTTCAAAGAAAGATCAAGTTAAGGTGGACTTTGTTAGAATTAAAATTTTCTACTCTGTGACAATACTGCTAAGAGAAGAAAAAGACCAACTCTAGACTGTGAGAAATCTTTGCAAGAAGCATATCTAAGAAAAGGCTGTATTAAAAGGTACAAAGCATCATAAATTCAACAATAAGAAAACAAACATTCCAATTAAAAATGGGTAAAGATCTGAACAAACACCTCACTAACGAAGATATAAGCATAAATTAAGCATGCAAGAAGACGCTCAAAATCACTTATCATTACAGAGAAGAAAACTGAAACAAAGTGAGACAACCTTTACACACAAATAGACGACATCAATTCATGGCTGGGGGGCAGGACAGCACAGACTCTCTGTCATCGCTGCTGCCCATGCCGAGTGGTGCAGCCGCTGTGGAAGACACTTGGGTACTTTGTTACAAAGCTAAACATCATCTTAACTCGTGATCCCTCAACCATCTTCCTAGGCATTTGCACACTGTTTTCAAATAGAAGGTCAACAAAAAAGCCAGCACACATATGTACGCTGCACCTTATTTATAGGGGCAGGGAACTTGAATGAACAAAGATAACCTTCAATAAATGAAAGCACACCCAAATGAGGTACATCCATGCAATGTAATGCGATCAAGTGTCAACACTGAAAGAACTATCAAGATGAACAGACATGGAGGAATCTCAAATTCATCTTTATAACTGAAAGAAGCATCTGTGAAGGCTGGGTAGAGTATGATCTCATTGATATGGCATTCTGCGAACACAAAGCAATCAATTTGATATGCAGATCAGCTTCCCAGTGCTGTGCGGGGATGGTGTGGGCGGAGAGGTCAGGAAATCTGTGTGATGCTTTAATGGCGGGGCGGATACTTGCCTCTCTGCCTTTGACAAAATCCCCAGATTTCTACAGTAGAAAGAGCAAATCTTGACTTACACAAATTAGTAAAATGATTTAGGTGGGTGGATCCTTGGATGGAATGCAAATGAGACTAAAGAGTGTAACTATATTGAGAATGGAAAAAACACACAGCAAGTGGTGGGGGAAGTGGTGTTGACCTAAGGACCTTTGGAAATGACTGGAATCTGTACAACGACAGGAAAAGAAACCGACCAAGCAAAGAACCCTACTTGATAAAGTTCTTTCTCAACAGTTACTGGTTAATAACTGTGAGGCCCCTATGCATCTAGACTGGGATTGGAGAAATGACTGAGTGGTCGCCAGACAGCAGGAGACAGGGTTCCACTACTGCAGGGGCAGGTTTCGGGGAGGGCAGGGCGTGGGCTGGAGGGCTCCATGTGGCCATGCATTCGAGTGGGAAGCCGTGCTCTGAACTGATGCTGACCTTAATCTAAACATGGCCGTTTCCATATAGACACATTTATAGCAGACAGTGTACACACGGTAAGGTCAGCACACCAGCCTAACTTAAGCATCCTGCCACCGAGAGGGCCAAGAAGCAAGGACACCCCGGAGCAACCAGCACACTGAGCTCACAGATCCACGTTTTTAATGCCATTGTCTCATACAAGGAGCCAGCGTTCCTTGAGGAAAAGGCTGATTCCAGGCTGAGGCTGAGAATGCACAAGACAATGCTGCAGAGTCCTGCAGAGCTGGAAAGTAAGGCGGTGTTAAACCACCAACCACACACGGCATTTTTCGGTCACTTTCACATCCTAAGACACATTAAGCATTAAAAATAAAGAAGACACCTATACGATTGCAACCATTTCCCCTTTCACCCCAGGCTGCCATCTGCCAGTCCCCATCACTCATGATTGAAAAGTTCCAATATCTGGCATATTCACTTCACAGTCATGTAGGTTGCCCTTCTCCTTTAATTTGTATCAGAATTTCTCCCCAGAAACAATCCTGAATATGCAACAAATACCCAGCATGCCGTGATTCTGAGCCTTCCAACACCTCAATGAAGAGATACTTTTGTAAAGTAAGTCTTCTTAAAACGTGACTGAGAAAGTAGAGAATAAACCACGAGGGAACAGCCCAGAAAATAAAGCTTCTGTGCTGACCGTTTAAGAAAAACGTCGCGGGGCCCCGAACGCAGCCCCCTCGTCAGCCATGAGGGCCAGACAGGAGGTGTATTCTTTCTGAGCAGGAGACCCCAACATGACCGCAGCTGTGTCTCCTCCATCCTCCTGACAAGCGAAGCACCTTCCCCGCTGAGGATGCAGCTCCTGCGGCCTCTGGCAGAACCCGCAGGCACCCCACGCTGCTCACAAATGGAGGTCCATGCGCCCCCTGCCGGACACCGGGGGCAGAGCAGGAGGCTCAGAACTCACAGTTGGAGGTGGATGGGCGCCCCTTCCGGAAATGGTGCTAAATTACTCAAACCCGAGTGCCCTAGTCTCTTTGCTGATGGCCCTGAGGACGCTCTGCTGCAGCCAGCGCTGCACTCTTGCCCAGGACATGCCCCACCCCTTGGAGCCATGGCCTGGAGAACAAGGGAGTCACCAGGCTTTGGAGTCCTTGAAAAAGACCGCCTCGATGCCACGGCACAATGAAAGCACCCATTTCAAGTCCCTAGAATACAGCCACCCATTTTCATCATCAGAGTCTCCACAGGATGTTAGGTGTTAGACTCAAAGGACTGCAGCTCTGCTTGTGATCAGACCCTCTTTGATAAACTGCCCTACAGACTTGATCACAGTCACAGAGAACTGAAGCCAAAGATGAGAGCTGAAAATCTGTTGGCTCGTCCTCATTTGTGGTCCTGAATTGTGGTCCAGAGGTGCTTCCGAGGAATCCGCAGCTCTCTGAAGCCCTGGAGGACAGCTGGTCTGCCTGAGAGCTTGTCGGGGAGGGAATCCAGCTGTGTAGCAAGTGCATCCAAAACTGATGAAGTGAGGAAGAATATTCGGGTCCTGACTGTCTCTGTTCGATTATATTTTTAGGCACAAGAAAGTAATCTGCACTCCTACCAGCTACAAACTATCTGAAAACAAAAGAATGGTAATATATTTAAAATGTGCTACATCTTCAATATCAAAAAATTGTTGGGAGAGAATGTGATTTTTGTTTTTTAAATAAACTTATGCACAGGGGGCAAATTATCATGCTCTACACCTCAAACTTATATAATAAGAAAAAATAAATAAATAAACTTAAGAATTACATTTTTAATTTACCCTTTCAGATCTTCAAGGGCTATTTACTGTTTCCAGATTTGGAAACATATTTTTTCATGGAAAACTTGCTTCAGAACAATTTTTGTTACAGACTTCTTTAAAGTAAAGTCAAGTCATCTGCTGGCCCAGATACATGAAAATATCAGTTATTGGAACATTATATAGGTTTGTTTCCTGCATATAGCATCTCAACACAAGCTTTCAAATAGCAAGTGACTCTGCCTATTGATTTTCCTCCAGTCAGAGGGTCAGGACCCAGCTACCTTCAATTTGGGGATTTGCCCTCTTCGACATGTGGATTCGGCTCTGGGCGTGTCCTTAGGTTCCTTCCAGAAGGTTGCAAAGGGGAAATGTATGGCACATCCTGAGGCACGTTTTCATGGACTGAGCCTATACATGCAAACAGCCCTTCCAGCCCATTTCTTTGCTGAACACTACTTCACATGGGCACAGAGTGAAGAGAGCAAAGAGGCTGGAAAGGAAATATTATTGTGGTACTAGTGGAAAAAGAGAGAATTTGGTCTAGAAGCCTCTTTTGGGGTTGTTTTGTTTTATTTGTTTTGTTTTATGATGAGGAAGATTGTCCCAGAGCTAACATCTGTGGCAAGCTTCCTCTGTTTTGCATGCAAGTCACCGCCACAGCCTGGCTGATGAGAAATGGGTAGGTCCGCACCCAGATCTGAGCCCAAGAACCCCCCCCCCCGCCCCGGCCTCTGAAGTGGAGCACATGAACGTTATTAACCACTATGCCACCGGGCTGGCTATTGGTTTTTCAATATGTTCACAAATGCTACTTTTAGAACAAACAACCAATTTTCTTGCTTGCACACATTTTATTCAGTAAAAAGTGTGACTCAGTGTCTGATTACCCAAACTAATCACAGGGAACAAACTGATGGAACAGGACAAGGATGTCACTCATTAAAGTTCATGGCATCACTGGCTCTTTGAAAGGGTGATTCCCATTGATTATCAAAGGGCCATTGTTTTCTAAAATGTCAGAAAGATACGATAATAGCTGTAGTAGCAGGTGTGGGTTGATGTGAGTGCCATCACTCAGTCGCGACGAGACGTCTTATGCATCCAGGATGGTCTGTGTTGCTGTCACTCAGTGTGCGGAGAGGTGGGCAGGGGACTCACTCCCTGTGCTGGGAGCACTTCGCGCTGCCCTGCAGTCTACATGTCCTCAGTGCACGGACACACAGGTTACATTCTCTACCGTCACAGAAATTAATCCTGACAAAATGTACAAGAGGCTGATAGATATTCCTGAGAAGAAACACTTAATCGGCTTACTTCCAGATGTACAACCACGAGGTGAGTGAGAAAGTGGCCAAAGTGGTCCTTTGACTGTGAGGAGGAATTCTCCTTCCAGTCTCCCAGTGCCTGGGGAGCAGCATGCCCCTAATCAGAGCCCCTGAGAAGTCAGCCAAAGTCCCGTTACGGAGAGGACTTGAAACGTGAGTATGTGGATTTTTCTTACCTTACATTTTCTTTAAGTGTGGACTCTAAAA
The DNA here is from genome assembly GCF_041296235.1 of Equus asinus. Taxonomy (NCBI): domain Eukaryota; kingdom Metazoa; phylum Chordata; class Mammalia; order Perissodactyla; family Equidae; genus Equus; species Equus asinus. The sequence continues at coordinate 61,921,179 of NC_091794.1, forward strand.
AAGCCAAGCTCATGGAAACAGAACAGCATGGCGTCTGCCGGGGGCTGGGAGGTGGGGGCAGTGGGGGGATGTAGGACACAGGGTACACACTTTCCTTTAGAAGATGAATAAATTGTGGGATCGACTCGACAGAATGATCACTGCAGTTATCAATACTCTATGATACACTAGAATGTTGATAAGACAGCGGATCTGAAATGTTCCCACCACACACGCACACAAAGGTAAATATGGGAGGGGAGGGAGGTGTTCACAATGCTTACTGTCCAATTCATTTCACAAAATGTGCGTGTGTCAAAATATGGCCTCGCAGTCCTTAACCTCACCCAATGTTACACGTCAATCATAACACGATAGAGCTGGGGGACGGCACCTCAGGATGGCAGCAGGAGAGCATGAGAGCAAGCACGGGGCTCTCCTGAGCGAGGGGCCTCGTATGACAGCACAGTCACATGCCTGCGGAGCCAGCCCTGGTTCTCCCTGCAAATGCACATCTCAGCCCTGAGCACGTGTCGCCTTCTGCACCGCTCACACCCCGGCCTGAGCTCCCCACGTCACTCCTGTGGCCTCCTGGCTGGCCCTGCTTCTGACTTGGCCCCTGCTCCTGCCTCACAGCACCAGGGCCACAGTAAGTGGGATGGCGCCCCTCCTTGCTCCAGCCCTCCCCTGGCTCTTCATCTCGCCCAGAGTCAAACCAGGCTGCACAATGGCTGACAAGTGTTCTCGTCCCCCAGGAGTCTCTCCCTTGCTCACTTGGCTTCAGTGACACGGAATTCCCAGCAGTCCTCAGACAAGCCAGGCCTGTTCTTGTGGCGTTTCACCTTGCTCTGTGTCTGCCTGGAACCTCCTGGGCATTGGGGGCCCGTGTGTGTGCTCCCCCCACACTTTTAGGTCCCATTCATTCACACGTCTTCATCAGGCCCCAGACTCTATTCTAGGCACAGATGGCTGGACCCAGCCTGTCTCTGACCAATATGAGGTGGAACATCATTGCATAAGCGTATTGACTATTCTATAGAGATTTTGCTGGAAAAACAAATGAACAAACAGAAAAATAATAGGAAGAGAAGTAGTCTCTCCTAGTCCCAAATAATTGACAGAGTGAGATATCTAAAACATGCAGCACAATGCACCATCCTTAATTAGGGGTTGGGGTCAGGGCTAGGGACAGGCTTAGCCATCCTGCAGAGGAACCCTGAGCGAGCAGACACGGGTAGGTGGCCGGTCCCTGGGGGCCAGGCCTCGGGGAGGGCGGGTCTGGCACTTGTGTGGGGGACGCCTGGCAGTCAGGTCTCAGAGGTGCGGGGCCGCGCCCTGAGCCTTGGCTCAGGGCGGACCTCTCCTCCTGGTGGTGATGCTGAGAAGGAAGAACGCAGTCAGCCTCCTGGTCCGGAGGGAAGTCAAGGCACGAACCGCCCGCCCACTTGTCCGACCCATGAGGGACGCTGGAGGCAGAAAGAGTCAGCGTAGCTCCGTCAGTAGAAGGAGCGGTCTCATTCCCGCCAGTGTGGCTCTGAGAGTTTGAGAAAGAAGCCCCCTCAGAATCAGTGGGGGCGTCAGCCGGAAGCTTGTTTAGTTAACAACATAGTCTGTTCAGGTAGGATTTGAGCAAAATGGCGGGGTGAGCTGACCCGGGACTCTCTCCCCTCCAACGTACAAAATAGGACTGAAAAAAGACCCCTGAATTTCAGCTAATGAACCTAATGCCAGGACTCAGAGACCTACAGTATCAAAAGACACAGGACAGAGCCCCTGCTGCCCACCCCGGAGGAGCTGGAATGGGGTAGGAGAGAACTTTGCTCCCTCCCCTAGAAACCGGGATCGCTGCGCGGGTCCGGGAAGGAGCGGGGGAGGGGACGCATGACGGGGGATCATCTAGGACTCCCGTCCACCGGTACAGTGGAAACCCGCTGAGGGGGGAAAGCTTCCGTGTGCGGGGACCCCATAAACCCAGGGCCCCGGGAGACCAGGGAACAAAACTGATCGAATCCGGATGGGTGCGCAAGAGAAACCGCCCCCACCCCCCCACCCCCGCCCCAGCAAACCGCACTGGGTGCCGCCATCTTGCCCGAAGGCAGAGAGCTCAGAACGCGCGGCACTAGACCCCCATCTAGTGGCGACAGGCTGTAACTGCAACCGAATTCTACCACCATGCGAAAAAACCACTCCTCTACCACCCAGCAATGTATAAAAGCCCCAGACCAGAAGGAAAACAATAAAAACACAGAATTAGGTCCTGAGGACTTGGAAATAGGTAAACTAAGTGATAATGTTCTTTGGCAGTGAGGAACATATGTAGGCATTTCTATTGGGTGTTTATCTAAGAGAGGAATTTTGGGGACCTAGAGTATGTGAAGGTCCATCTTCAGGAGATCTTAAAAGAGCTTTGGAAAGTGGCTGACACCCTCAGCAGTCTGTGAGGGCCCAGTTACTCTCCATCCTCACCGACTCTCCATATTTTCAGTGGTTTTGTTTTAGTCATTGTGCATTAGTATCACATCTTGGTGTTAATTTACATTTTCCCGACCAGTAACAATGTTATGCACCTTTTCAAATACTTGTTGGGCATTTAATTTTCTTCTTTGTGAAACGCCTAGTTGAAGCTTTTGCCCACTTTTTCTGGCAGATTGTCTGTTTTCTTAATAATTTATGGGAGTTAGTTACGTATCTTATATGAGGCTTTTCCAGATAAAATATGGCACGTGTTTATTCCCATTCTGTTCTTGCCTTCTCACTCTCTCGAAGATATCATTCGACGAGGAGATGGTCTTAATAATAAAGTCCAATTTATACATTTTTGTGTTTATGTTTAGTGTACCCTCTGACCTGCCTAAGAAATCTTTGCTTGCCCCAAAGTCATGAAAATATTCCCCTGTATTATCTACTACAAACGTCATTGTTTTAAACATCCACATTTGGATGTAAAATCATCTGGAATTGACCTTTGTTTATGGTGTGAGGCAGGAGTCAAGGTGAATTCTTTCCCGTCTGGATAGCCAGTGCCCCTGGACCATTGACTGAGAAGACTGTCTTCTCCCCAATGCTCGGCCTGACTCTTCTGTCACATACAAATGTTCACGTCTGTGGGTCTCAGGGGGACTCTCTCTTCTTCTTACTTCTCCTTGTGGCTGTCCTTGCAGTAGGACGGCACGCTGCCCTGATGCCTGTGGCTTTATGCTAAGGCTTCATATCTGGTAGTGGAAGCTCTCCGGGGTTGTTGTTCTTCTAGATTGTCTTGACTATATGTGGCCACTTGTATTTCCTGCGACAGGTGACGGAGAGGGTCAAATTTGAGTGCTGAAAATGGCCAAGTGGTCTCCGTCCTCCAGGAGCTTTCAGTCTGGCGTAGAAATGGAGAGGCATGCCAATCTTCTCTGGATTCCAGCTGGAGCATCTAGAGCCCATTGAGGCAGAGCGAGAAGGTGAGGGCACTGCAGTCTGGAAAGACTCTGCTTGGGTTCGTGGGCTGGAGTTCCCTTAAAGGCACTGGAGTCCTTCCAGTCCGGTGGGTTCTGGGGGCATCTTGGTGAGAGGAGGGACCTCTCCAGAGACTGAGACATTGGTGGGGGCCATTGTTCTGAACTGGTCCAGGCATGCTGACACACAGACCCTGGTGGGTGCTAAAGTTGATGATTTCTATTCCTTTCTAAGGTGTTCCCACACCATCAATAAACTGTTTTCTGTTCTGTCGTGAAACCTACTTGATGCCTCTCTTCTTGACTGAGTACAAACCAGGAAGGCTGGGGTACAGATCTCAAATATATGAATCATTTTTTCTGCCCCCAGGCAGCTGAAATTGTTCACTTATATTTCCTCACTCTTTCATACTCACTAAATACTACAGATAATCTTATTTCACATGACGCTTTGGGGAGGGAAGCTACAGATTGAACTTTTTTTCAAGTGAGTCAAGGACACGTTCTTTTGTACTTACATTTGGAAACTGAGGCATGTCTAACGTCCTATAATCCATACACCCCTAATCAAATAACTGAACCACCTTTTCAAGGGCAGACTGAGTTCAACCTAAGAATGTTGCCTAGCTTCCTCTGAGAAGCTAGCCTCAATTCTCAAAATTCCTGCCCTACAACCAGAAATCGAGTTACCTGTCAAACTGACAAAAACCACTTGCGTAGGCTAACCTTCAGAAACCTATATACGTAATCTGCACTTTCCTTGGCCATTATTTAAAGGGCTTCTGAATGGACTATACATTGCACAAACCGTGAGAGTCAATGAGAAAAACAGTAAATACGAGTGAATGGTGTAAATGAATTGCTTTATCTCCTCAACTTAATTCCATTCCCATGTACTTGAAACATTTACTACAGATAATCTGAAGTGTTAGAAACGGAGTGTTAACAGTACCTCAGAATAACCCCCATATGAAGGCCTCGCCAACCAGGCCTGCAAAGACTACAGTACAGGGAAGAGCAAGGTTTGGGAGTCAGACAGACACGGGAAATATTTTAATCCCAGCTCGGCCACTAAGCAGTTGCGTAGCCCTGGGCATACACGGGTGTAAGCTTCACTTTCACCAACTGTAAAATGGGGATAACAACAGCTGCCTCAAAAGACCACTAGGATTCAGCATGAGGGAATCCGTGAGAGCACTGGCACATGGCAGGCACTCAACAGTCAGAATGAGTGGAATCTTTTGGTTTCCACCAGATATCAGTGGTAGCAAATGCAGTCATACAACCCGGTGTTTCCTCTTCCTTTGTCAGGCATCATTATTTCTAGAATTATTGTAAGGCATCATTATTTCTAGAATTATTGTAAGGCATCATTATGATTAGAACTCAAGCATCTGGAAGAGTGCACGCACACCACAGAGACTTAGAGACTTCGAACTCAGGGAAACTGCATTCTGGTTAGAGAAGAAAAGTTCCTGAAAAATGAACAATAACACAAAATGTTCAACTGCCTGTCACAGACCATAAATTCAAAGGAGAGAATGATTACTTAAAGATGACATGACCAAGCAAGACTTCAGGGAAGAACTGGAAACAGGAAAACCTTGAAATAAGGCCAAGACATAGCTATGGGGAGGAGGAATGAGAAATCTCTCAGAGAATGGAACAGATTTCACAGAGTAGCAGCAGTGGGCATGTGTATCCATCAGGTAGTCAGGGAATAATAAAGAGACCAATTCTGTTGTAGCGCAGAGTTTTGTGTAGGTGAGTGACAGAAGATAAGACCGTAAAATAGTCAGGGATGACATTAGGAGAACCCAAAAAACAAATTTCAGAGAAATAAATCATGTTTGGCAAAAATCATAGACTTTTCAAAACAAACCATGTACAACCCAGTGAGCTGACAAGACCGATCGATCAGAGACGTCAGTGAGCAGACTGCAGAGGAGAGAGACAGAGACTAAGTGACCAGTTAGGAAGCCACTGTCACAATCCTAGCAGAAGGTGATGAAAACCAGAATTGGCACGATGGTGGCATGACAGTAAAGATGGAGACGGAGATGAGAGGTATAATACAAAGTCTCACAGACTTGAAGGCAGAGGGAAGAAGCAAGGATGACAGGGTAGACTCAAGGGTGGGAGCCTGAGAGAATGGCAGCACCATGAGAGGAAGAGGCAAGTCTGGAGTCATCTAGGGACACAGGAGGCAAATGTGGTTTCCGATGAGTTGTTACCAAGGTGATACCCAGAAAAAAAATACTAAAAGTCAGCACACAAAGATGTGGGTTCTAGATGGGAAGGGGAGCCCTCTGCTCACCAAGCGTGGCTGAATCCACGCAAGCTGCAAACATTCCAGTGCAAAGAAACAAAATGGGACCAGCACACTGAGTATGGCCCTCCCTGAAACCCAGGTTCATGAAACAAGTGAAATCCTCAAACAAATCAGAGAAGCAGCAAAAAAAAAAACAAAAACCAAATTTAGTGGTGTCACTAAGGCCAAGAAGATGAGTCTCAAGAAGAGAGAGGAGGTCAAGAAAGCCGCATCCCACAGAAAAATCTAAGATGAGCGCTTGAAAACAAGTCATCACACATGACAATTATGAGGCCCCTGGAGACGTTCAAAAAACCAGGTTCAAAGAAGTCTCAGACGGCAGGAAGAAATAAGGAAGTAGGAAGAAAGCAGGAGCAGTGTCTATACTCTATGCTTTCAAAGGCACTTTCCTAGTAGAAGTCTCATTCAGATTTGTAATCTGGAATAAAGAACATGTGGTTTTAAGAAAATGAGAGGCCGGCCCAGTGACACAGTGGTTATTTAGTGGCCCAGGGTTTGCAGGTTCAGATCCAGGGCAAGGACCTACACACCACTCATCAAGCCATGCTGTGGCAGTGTCCCACATATAAAATGGAAGCGGATGGGCACAGATGTTGACTCAGGGTGAATCTTCCTCACTGCCCCCCAAAAAAAGAAAAAAAAAAGCAAATGAGAGAATCTGATACTACAAACTTCCTTTAGTGGTCACAGGCCCTAATCTTTCCCTTCCACTCTCCTTGTTTCATCTGATTTCCTTACCTTGTGTAGCCTCTCGACAACCCTATTTCTAGGCTGTACTTCTGAATCTCCTTTCAGTAAGAGAGGGCCAGGTCTAGTCACGCCTGCCCTTCTCACCTCTTTTTTTCACTCACATCATATAGGCAAGGACAAATGTCAGAGTTTACAAGAAAACCAAGATTTGATCAACATTCCTCTTTCACGTTTTCAAAAGAAGGCCATTTTCCAAAAAGTACATAGACAGCTACTGAACATTATTAGTTATTAGGAAAATGCAAATTAAAACCACATTGAGAAACCACTTCACAACTACTAGAATGGCTAAAATTAAAAAGACTGGCCAGGATGTGGAGCAATTAGAGCTCTCAAACACTGCTGATGGAAATGTAAAATAATACAACCACTTTGGAAAACAGCTGAGCAGTTTTTTTAAAAGTTAACATACACCTACCCTACGATCCAGTCACTCTAGTCCTAGGTATCTACCAAGAGAAGTGAAAGCATATGTCCATACAAAGACTCGTACGGCCAAACACTGGAAGCAACTCAAATGTCCAATAACAAGTCAATGGATAACCAAGTTTTGGCATATCCATACATTAGACTACTAAGCAATAAAAACGAGTGAACTATTCATAGGTCCAACAACACAGATGAATTTCAAAATGATTATGCTGAGTTGGAAAAAAATGCAGAAAAAAGGGCATACATACTGCATATTTCCATTTATATAAAATTTTACAAAATGTGAACTAAATCTACTAAATCTAGTGACAGAAAGCAGATTCATGGTTGCCTGGGGATGGAGGGAGGGACTGGAGAAGGACATAAGAGAGGTATCACAAAGGGCCATGATGGGCGCTGTTCCCGTGGCGCAGCAGTTAAGTGCGCACGTTCCACTTCGGTGGCCCAGGGTTTGCCAGTTCGGATCCCAGGTGCGGACATGGCACCGCTTGGCAAGCCATGCTGTGGTAGGCGTCCCACATAGAAAGCAGAGGAAGATGGGCACGACGTTAGCTCAGGGCCAGTCTTCTTCAGCAAAAAGAGGAGGATTGGCAGCAAAAAACAAAAAACAAAAGGGCATGAAGAAATTTTTGAGGGTGACGGATATGTTATCTTGATGGTGATGGTTTTACAGGTATATACAAAACTGATCAAACTGCACATATTAAACATGTACAGTTTATTTTATGCCAATCATACCTCAGTAAAGCTGTGTTTAAAATAGCAAAGTTGAGAAAATTGGCAAAATTTGAATGCGGACTGTGTATCGTATTATAAAGCAAAGTTAAATTTTTCTTTTTGAGGAAGATTAGCCCTGAGCTAACATCTGCCGCCAATCCTCCTCTTTTTGCTGGGGAAGACTGGCCCTGAGCTAACATCTGTGCCCATCTTCTATTTTATATGTGGGACGCCTACCACAGCATGGCTTGCCAGGTGGTGCCATGTCCACACCCGGGATCCGAACCAGCGAACCCTGGGCTGCCGAAGCGGCATGTGCGTACTTAACCGCTGCGCCACTGGGCCGGCCCCAAAGTTAAATTTTTAAAAATGAAGAAGGTGGATGTCCTAAATCCCCATAATATAAAGTCACCATCAAGGCTGGGGACAAGGACTTCTCTCTGGTAAAGTGGGGACATCAGTTGGGCACTCCCACTGCTATCCTATTTTTGAGAGAAAAACAACCAGCTGTGCCCTTCATCAAAGAATGCCCTCTTAAGCAATCTTTCCAAAGTACATGCCTGCCTGTACTCTTTCATGTCTAAAACTGTTTGCACTACATCATCCTCCGAGGACAAACAAGTTCCATCTCCCTGTGGCTCCGCAGACCAGAGCAGGGCCCGTGGCCCTAAAAGGAAGGTGTAGAGAGCTTCTCTGGCCAATGTCAGGATCCCAGTTCTTTACCTGCGTGATTTCTTCGTCAGCAGCCGCGTGGATCCCCCAGACATTACAAAGACGAACTTCCTCTCCGAGAAGTCCTTGCTGCTCAAAGAGTCTCACTCTTAGACAAACCAGAACCAGACATTTACCAAACAGTTTAGGCCTGAAGGTCCCATTTTGGATGCTCAGGAGGGGTGCCAGGCAAGCAGGAAAGGTCAGAATCCCCAGTTAGTCTCTCTTTGGAAATGACTGGAGGATAAAATCCCCCAGGTCTCAAGCCACACGCAGGAAAAAAACAGCAATTGTGAACTTTTCCTACGTATTTATGAAAATAATTACCAGGCTGAATTCCCATCTCTACGTTCCCATCCGGTGTCAAAAAGATATGGCTAGCACTTAGATTAAAAACAAAGCATCCAGGGGCCAGCCTCGGCCGAGGGGTTAAGTTCACACGCTCTGCTTCAGCAGCCCAGGGTTTGGCCGGTTTGGATCCTGGGTGTGGACATGGCACCACTCAGGCCATGCTGAGGTGGAGTCCCATACAGCACAACCAGAAGGACCTGGACAACTAGAATATACAACTATGTACTGGGGGGCTTTGGGGAGAAGAAGAAATCAAAAAAAGAAGATTGGCAATAAATGTTAGCTCAGGTGCCAATCTTTAAAAATAAATAAATAAATAAAGCATTCAATATGGCATTATAATTATCGTTCTAAAACTGACTTTAAAAATAATCAGGATAAATAAATGTTAACTCCAAAAAACCCACATGTTTATTCTGCTTTCTATCTTTAAAACTTTAAGAAACTAAATTTTCTCAAAGTAATCACACACAGAAATATATAATATGCTCTATTTAAAACATAAAAGAGTTCCTGTCGCCACGTGAAAATTTCAAAATATTCTTCAATTTCTTATTCTAGTATCTTACAGAAGGTACAGTGAAATGATACCATTCACAAGTTTACACAAACTCAAGATACTCTCTTATATCAGTTAAAACACTATAAAACTGTATTTTACATGCACATACTTTATTCTGTACTATACCTTAGTTCAGATACTACACATCTATAACTACATATTGCTCTACAGAATAAGAGGCACAAAATCCCATACATGATTCTTTATGGGCGATTTGGGGGGTCTTTCAAGGGAAATTGTGGCCATATGTGATTCTGCCTTTATACACCAACCTAGGACCCGACCCCACAGTATGAGACTCTCCTGGAAGCAGCTGCAGTTTCCTTACAGGACAGGTAGTTGAAATTAGGGCAAGGATTTTATGCACAGGAAATCCACAAGGACAACCTTCACCAAAACCGGCAGAAGAGCCCAGCAAGAAGGCTCCAGACCTCCCACTGCTCTGGAGCCAGAGGGACAGATTCCTGTGTGTGTCTCACTAGCGCCTCCCCAGCCTGCAGAATCGTATCCTGTCGAGTCAGATGTTTTGCCTGTAGTTCAGACAAATGCTTCCCGGACATTTCCATGAGATGGCTCTAGTGATGATAGTTTTTTCCCAAAGAAGACAAGACAGACTTGGTTCTTCCTTTCACGTGATCAATGCACGCTCATCTCCATTATGTTCTAGTCCATCCTCGTGATCATTAATTCTCTATATTACTATATCTTGAATATCCTTTCTTCTTTGGCTCTTACTTTAGCACTGGTTTCCATTTTTCCTTATATCAGCAAGGAAACTTTAGCCCTATTATCCATAAACTGAAGCCACCTCATAGTCCCCTCATGTCAAGCTTTTTAACTAATCTCAAATACAGGAACATGATAACACTCATTATCAATGAGAATTCAGAACACTGTTCTGTTCTAGTTAATGAAGTGAGGCAGAAAACAAAAAGTCTAACTATTTAGAAAGGAGGAGACAAAATCACATTATTTGTACACAACATGATAGCATATCTTTAAAAAAAAAAAAGTAGAGAAAGACTGAATCGCCAGAAAAGCTACTAAAACTAAATGGGAATTCAGTCAGTAAGCACTGTTATAGTCTGCCAATAATGAGTGAGGAAAACATAATGAAAAGATGCCCTCATTTTCATCCACTTACAGCACCAGCAGCAGGACAAGTACTTCATCCTCACACGCAGAATCTACTCCAAGTGCGTTCACTTGGCCCACAGAAAAATCCGAAGACTGTAACATCCTCCCCCTCCCACTGTAGCCTAGACCACTGCCAGGCTGTCCCCCTCCAAAACGGGTACAAAAATTCTGAACCTCCCAGGAATCTCTTCTCTTTGGCCTGGAGGAGATTTGAATCTTTTAAAACAAAATAATAGAACTTAAGATACGTAGGGGCCGGCCCTGTGGCCAAGTGCTTAAAGCTCCGTGCGCTCCGCTGCAGCGGCTCAGGGTTCGTGGATTCGGATCCCAGGTGTGGACCTGCTCCACTCATCAGCCAAGCAGTGGAGACATCCCACATACAAAGTAGAGGAAGACTGGCACAGATGTCAGCTCAGAGCTAATCTTCCTCGGGCAAAAAATAAAGGAGAAGGATTGGCAACAGATGTGAGGTCAGGATGAATCTTCCTCAAAAAAAAACTTATGATATGTAAACATTAAGAAATAAAACTCCTTCTAAATTTGACCAGCAAATTCATTGTCTAAAACAAGAAGATAGTAAAATCAAAATGAACAGCCAACAAAAGAACTGCCATGACACTCCCACATTCATCAGTAGCATTAGCTGTGCTGAAAACTGACTTAGAGAGAGAGAAAAACCACACGCTGTTGTTCTCAAACACTCAGGCCCCTGCTCGTGCTAGTTTACACAGAACTGAGAGAAAACCTGAGTGAGAAAACTACCTACTAATAGCTTCTTAAAACTTGTTGGGACCCTAAAAAACCAAATTTACATCTCAGCTCCTAGGCAAAGTCATCTCTAAGCCAATCCAAAAATAAGATGGTTTACTCTTTTCTACAACCTTGTTAAGCTAATTTTTCCCCATGTCAGTGGTATATACTTTACAGCAACATTCTTCAACGGAGTTGCTAATGTGCAGACAAGAAATGTTCCAGGCCATCTTCTCTGAACTCCCTTCCCACCTGTGTGGCCCACCCAAAAACCATTCCTCATCTTCCTAGCTAGCTCCTGGGCTGTCATGACCTCCAGAGAAGGCTAGACTCCTCCCCAGCCCAGGGTGAATTACGTTGGGTCAGAGTTCATCACAGTGATGGTATTTCCATGACCAAGCCACTGGTTTAGGCATGGACACAATTCTGGCCTGGGAGATGGGAGGGGTAGTTTCTGGAAAGTTTTCCTCAGGCTTTAAGAACACAGAACGGGTACAGTCTCTTTTTCACGTCTCTGGATGTGTAGTTACATAAAGACTTGAAGTCACTGAGCTGCTGGACCAACCAGCCTTGGAAACTCCCACTTCAAGACCTTTTGTTATGTGAGATAAGAAATGCCCCCCGTGTTCAAGCTGCTTCTGTTGAGTTTTCTGTCACTTATTCCCAAAAGCTTCCAAATAAAGCACCATCTAGTCTTCTAGCTAGTATTACTCCACCTGTAGAAGAAGCCTCTGACAGCGGACAGAAAAGACAAAATCAACCAATCTGTAAAACTGGAAGAGGATCTGTCCTTTACGGCCAAACTAGCTCTTCACAAAGAGGAGCTATTATTGATCATCTGGAAACTATTCTGTCTTTGGTAGCAATTACCCTCTCTCTCCTTTTTTTGAGATGAGTGCTTCTCCCATAAATCGAATGTCCTTATTTAATATGGGGGGAGGCAGGGAAGAGATTTTGATTACTATAATCTTACTAATTTACAAACAGTAACAACCTAATCCTAATTTATCTCTATTGAGACCAGACTAAGAAATAGGCCTAAATCAAAGGGACCTAGTTCACACATAAAGATGAATTCCCTGAAAGAAAGGACTATGGAGAAAAAATTCTCCAGGGACAACGTGGAATCTCCTCGATGAAAGCCTGTAGAAACACAAGATTCATGCAGCTGTGAAGCCTTAGGCACTATACTTGGATCATACGGCAATTCAAGATCCCTGCCACGCTGATCTAAAGAGAACATTTATCTTCTTTCTAAACAGAAATGTAGAAAAACATCTAAGTGTCAAAATAAAAGCAAAAACTTCTTAATCTCAAACTCTACGACAATTATATATACTTATGCAAACCATTTCCTATGGCAAATCCACCTCATTACTCTAGGGAGCAAAAAAGGCAAACAGTATGACCAAAACTCCTACTATGTCTCAATTCCCGGCAAATCCTGACAGTGTCAGGAAGTGCCTTATTCAGCCAGAAAATGTCCAGTGACTAATTTAACTGAAAGGTAATTTATTTAATTAAAAAGAGAAATGGAAGCACTTACTGGATTAAAAAAGAAATGGTATATATACTTATCAGAATCAAACAGTTTCCGCCCTATGGCAATTCCATAACTAAGGGAATACACCTTTTTAAACGTTTTTAGATTAAAAACTTTACTGTCCAAGAGTAGTGCTGACTATAGACTGTCCTGTTAAAAATAGTTTGAAATATTTAAGATTTATGGCTCCAGGGCACTAAATCCCCACTCACATTTATAATGACCAAAACGTAGAAGATGAACATTGAAAAGCAACTGCAAATAAGTGTTCATTCTCCAGGGAAGTCGTAAGGTTTGCCGACATGATGTGCAATGGATAACTGGTCTTCGGTTCAGCAACTAAGACATAAATTATGTGTCAGCTGCTCACACAGGCGCAGGACAAGGAGGGCAGTGATGGTATGGGAAAGAACGTGAGTCTCAGAAATACAGCCTACTGCTATCGTCCCTTTCCCGCTTGTACACATTACATTAAGGCACCCTTTCCAAGTGATTACAGACCCAGAGATGCCTAGCCTGGGGAGCAGACAGTTCTTCTGCACACGTTAGGAAATGGAGACTCTCTCTGGTATCGCTGTACAATGCACATCTTGCACCATCATACGTAGTGGCCCCAAACTCACCTTCCGGAGCCCCGTGCCCGGCAGCAGACGGGAACTCCCAGGTCTTTTAGGAATGGGGGAAAGGAAGTCTCATTCTTAACAAATTCAACCACCAAAGCCCTCCCTCATTCTAGAAAAGTTGGAGGCAGCAAAGGTTCCATTAAATTGGGCCCTACTTCTCACTAAACAGAGAAAGAAAGAATTCTCCAGCGAGATCAAGGAGTCAAGATTTATAGGTTTGTTGCTCAGATGGAAAGTAAATCTTCACTTTTACAGCAAGGCTTTTTACAGCACAGACTTCAACTTTATTGAGAGGATATTAATATATCTGTATTATGACTTTTATGATTATTCACTTAAAATGCTTTGTATTTTTCAAAGGAGGGCCTATAACTATAAAAAAAGCTATAAAAGGTACAATGTGCCATTAATGATTTTTTTAAATGATGGCTTTATTTGTTTTTTATTTGTTTATTTAAACTTTGCCTTTGAAGATTTATATGAAAAACAGATTATAACTGGGGCCAGCCCAGTGGTGTAGTGGTTAAGTTCTTGTGCTCCACTTCGGTGGCCCGTGGTTTGTGGGTTTGGATCCCAGCCACAGCCCTACACACCGCTCAGCAAACCATGCCGTGGTGGCATCCCACATACAAAATAGAGGCAGACTGGCACAGATGTTAGCTCAGGGCCAATCTTCCTCACACACACACAAAAATATTATAACTAACCATCACCAAAGCTTGAACTTGACTTAGGTTAATTGAGGGAATAACGTAATAAGTAGTCTTCTGGAATAGAAATACAAGACTAGCATCTACTAAATAGACCAACTCAGTATTACAAACGAATGAGAAAATATTTTGCTGTTTAAAACTGGCAATCATTTATATATTAGGAAATTATTTTGGTCCTCAAAAAAAAAACTGCTTCAGCATAAAAGAAATTATACAAGTACATACATACCCCTACATACTTATCCTAAAGTCAAGCCTTTGGTACTTAGAAGTAAAATAAAACATAAATCACTATTGCTTATTGAGAATGGCTATGTTAATGCCACTCTAAGTTCTATGCAAGCCTTTCACGAGCCAACAGGCAAAAATGTTAGAGATTCTCTGTAGCGGGACGGAGATTCTGCCAGCGAACAAGGGGAGTGGGTGAGAACAGCTGTTTGAATGTGACTCACCGTCTGCTCTGACTTCTGACCCCACTATGTTTTTAACTGCAGGACTTTCTTAAGTAATTGCGAGATCCACCGACTAAGGTTTCCAGCATAGAGTTTTCAAGACCACCACCACATGTCGCAGGGACACAACCATCAGAATCAAACAAGAAACTCCCAGTCCTACTGAGCAACATGAGAAGACCAGGCAGCGTGCACCTAACAAGGCCGTGCACGCTTCATGACTCAGACGATGAGATCTGAGAGCTTCAACCAGAAACTGATAGCACACGCTCTGGAGACAGGCGGCTCCAAGTCTGAATCCCAGTTTCAAAGCCTCCTTTCACCACCTGTGAGCTGTGAGAGATCCTGGGTAAATCACTTCACCTCTCAGTGCCCTCATTTCTACAGAGATACAATGGGGACAACATGGCACCTACCTCAAAAGCTGTTACGACAATGAAAATTAGGTGATATATATCAAGTACTTGGAAACACTGCCTGGCATTTTATACATAGTCGATAAATGTCAGCCATTATTATTATTACCAGTAATAGTGGTTTCTTTACTTCTCCTCCAATCCAGAAATCCCACTTCTGGAAATCTACCCTGGAGAAATAATCCAAACTACAGTAGAGGCACAAAAATACTTAGTACCATGTTATTTACAATGGTGAAAAGTTAGAGAAACCTAAATGTACACTAATAAGGAAGCAATTGAGACATTTATCCAATATCCATCCAGCAAAATATTAGTCCATAACTAAGAATACATTAGAAACACAGTAAAGAATTATGGAGCAAAATGGCTATGTGTTTATACAATTACACAAAGCGAAAAGAGCCAAAATTTAAAACTATATGTACATCATTATAACAATGTAAAATTATACTTAAAATGCATACTAAAAAAACTTAAGCAAGTAATACACCAAAATCATCACAGTGGATGTGAAGATAATATTTGGGGTGAATTTTTTTCTTTCCTGTACTATCACATAGTCATATTACTTTTATAATTTTCAGCTTATTTTTAAATGTTTAACTTGCTACAGACTTATTTTAATACTAATTAAATAGGGTTAGGAAAATGGTAACAAAAGTTAAACCACAAATACATTACTGAAGTGGTTAAGAATCAAAGTAGAAATTAAGAATAAAACAAGTGCTTGAAATATTAACAATCAAAATAAAAATATTATTTAAAAAACTGAGTCCCTAATGAGTTATCCAGTATTTAAACTGGACAGAGTCCAGGGACCCCTTACATCTGAGACTGAATGATATACATATTTTTTATTGTAAAATGACTGTCAGGGAAACGAAATGATTTAAGAGAAATGAAGACATTGCGCTGTTTTTTAGTCTTGGAAAAGCTATCTCCTGTAACAAAACCTAAATTAGTCTCGGTAACAAAGTAACATAGTAATAAATGCCTTTCCATTGAATAAATCAGACCTTATATATAACATATCTTTTCATTGTTTTAAAATGAGTCCATTTAGATAAGGTATGACAGAAATAACGTTTTACAAATTGGGGAGGAAATGGTCGATGAACATTTTATGAATTCCAGAAAATATCTAAATAGAAGGGAGGAAGGAAACAAATTTCTAGCCAAACTCACTATTGTCCAAATCTGTTAGCTCAGGGCTAATCTTCCTCACCAAAAAAAACAGGGGGGGTGGGGGGGTGGGGCGGGCTCATCTCTCCAAGTAGATGGAATGCTCCCTGAGGGCAGAGAATGCACTGCTTGATCTTCAGGCATCAGAGAGAGTTTAACAGTTTTCCACACGTGGCAGACTATATAGAAAATGCTGGTTTAACTGAACTGAACATCTAAATAATCCGTTCAGAAGAGGCACCAAGGTCAGCAGTCAGCTCAAAAAGGTACCTAAACACAGGATGGGGGCAAGGGGAGGGGGCTTATTAAGGGGGAAGTGCTCCTTGCCTTTTGGCAGAAATCTTAATGTGCCACTTTAAACCAAAATAATGTGAATTTTCTCTTAAACCATAAGGCATTTGTCCATAGTAAATCCACAGGCCTCTTGTACATCAGTAATGTGGGAACCCAACATTTACTAAGAGCAGCTGTAACGCCTGAGAGCAGATCACTCATTGTGCCACTCGTTATTTATTTATTCAGAACTATATCTAACTTCAGAAAGGATCCAGTGAAACGTACATAAGTACATATACCACAACAAGATAAAATGACATACCTAAGAGGAGAAAGAGAAAAATGGGACAAAAGAAAGCTGAATGCAGGAAAGAGAGGCTGTCCTGGGAGTAGGTTCATGCACCAAATTAATGTATTCTATAAAATTCTGCACATTTGCTCCAGGAAGGTCAGAGGTTTGGCTCTAAGAATTCTAGCAGCCAACAAAAACAGGACGATCCAATCAGTTACACGAGTCAGCATCTTAAGATAAAAATAAAAGCTATCAGAGAACTCTCTCCCCCTTGGTCTTCATAAGAGGAAACTACATCGTGTAACAAATCAAATACTCAACGACATCCTTGCAGCTGACTTGTCACAGCTTCGAAAGACCATCCCTCATAATGACCCTCCCAGGCACATGACAGCACACAAGTCAAATCAACGCAAATGACGAAGAGGAAGGCAACCCACCCAAGGAAAGGGTCCACTACACAGCCCCTGCAGGTCTAGCTTTATCAGAAACAGATTTCATTCCACCTAGACTAACCTAAAATCCAGAGGCTTCATGCATCCACTTACCTTGAAATTATAGACAAAACTTGATGCACAAGTCCATTTCTCGGAGGGATACGTTTGTAGTTTCATAACATCCTCAGAGAAGCATGACTCAAGAAAGGATAAGAGCCCCTGATCTACAGCACTAGACTGTGTGCATCCTTCAGGCATCCCTCCACAAGCACTTTCTCTTCGGAGATTTGGAGAACTGCTGAGCCTCAAGACCGCAGCTCCTGACAAGCATCTGATGGGTGCTCCTCTCTGATGTGAATGTGGAACTCTGAGCTTAACCACTGGCGAGGCTGTGTCTCAGCCGTACAAGACAATGATACGTGACCTTTCATACCATAATGCCCACAAGCACATGGAGCACCTAATAATCTGCTCTTCTGGGCAGCTTTCCACTATAAGCATTCACAAAGTTACCTCAAAGGACTGGTGATATTTCCTCTAGATAACATAAAAAGTAAAAACAAAAACCCATCTTTTGCTTGCAGATAAAAATTACAGATAAGCACAAAAAAATCATTTTCCTACATAAACATTATTTTTTAATTTTAAAGATAACCTTCCCACGTCAGTTGATACAATTTGAGCTATGTTCTTTTTTGCCTTTTTGTTGTCTTCATCTTTTGCTATACCGCAACACAAGCACTGCCATAGCCTTAGACACACACACACACACAGTCGACCATCCACCCATAGTATCGTGGTTAGAATGTCTCAAGGGCCCAAGGCCATCAAGTGAGGAAGCTGGCCTGTAGGGCCACCGAGACAAGGCCCTTTAAGATCTCACCCATCTAGAAGTCACAGGCATCCAGAGTCTGGTCCTCAGCATAACAAGGCCAAAGACATATCTTTATCAAACATACACACTTGAGTAGACTCAAGAGAACTAACTCATCCTAACCCAACTAGAAGGGACTGAAATGCAAATGAGAATACCAATTTACTAACTAATCAAAGAGAATATCCCTTCTCACTAATCAGAAAATTCACATCTGAAGCCACAACGCTGCTTGCCTAATGCTAGGATACGAGGTATCCTGGATTGATAGTCAATTCACCACAAGTTAGACCAAAGAGAGACAGAGAGTTTGGGGAACACCCAATGAATTATCCAACCTACACCTTTTTAGGGACCAGAGTTGTCCCTTTCACATGCAGGTCTCCTTCCCTTGGACATCATCGCCCTAACACTGCAGGCTTCTTGGTCTGCAGGCTTCTTGGTCTGCAAGCTTTCTTCCTCCACATCCTTCTCTCCATTAGGAACTTCTCTAGAGAGGGTACAATACAACTGATGAGGGTGTGCCGTACATGCATCATTAGCCTTGTTTCAGATCAAAATCTCCCAAATAAAGTTGCTCAAGCAACCCACCCGAGGCCACAGCTGGATAAGGCAGAGCAGAGATTCAAAGCCAGATCTCAAGCCCAAGCCCCCTTTCGAGCTTGCAGTAAATGACTGCTTTCAAGTGTCTTCCCACGGCTTCCACCTCCCAGCCTGATTGAAATGCCCCTCCTCAGGGTCCCCTAACACCCCAAGCACCCCATGGCACTAAGTGCTCGTACACAAATCTCTCTCTCACTACACTGAAACGTTCTGAGGACGGGGATCATAGCTCACTCATCTCTGTATCCCTCGTGTGCTATCCATCTATCCAGATAAATATGCAAACTAACTTGTCAGTGGTTTAATATGAAGGGCACCAAACTGAAGGCCTTGAACTAGCTGTGTAGGCTTAGGAAGGTCACAACTTCTCCAGCCATCAACAAACATCTCATCTAAAACATGGGATGAAATGGATATATGAGGCGGCTTAGGTCACTTCTGGATCTAAAAAGCACTAGCACTATAGACGGGCCCTGGTTTTTTATAGCCTATCTCAGCAGTTTGAATTATTAGAAATAAGTTAACCTCGGTGGTCTTCTGTACCACTCAACAGAAGCATATACATAAATAATAGTTCAGAAAAAGATTCCTCTTTTCTGAAAGGAGATAACTATCATTTACACCAAAATCAAACAGTGGCACAGTCCTCTGGTGACTGTTCAAGGAGCTGAACACCACAAAAGGCAAGAATTTGACGGTGGGATTTTCTTTGAATAAAAGAAAAATCAGGAGAGAAATTAGCACCTAATATTCTTTGTTATTATCATATTCCCAATAGCAACTAACTCACTCCTTTTTACAGCACTTTCCTTATTTTGCTCTAAAACAAAGCCAAAATGAATGAACTGGCTCCATACTGCAGGAGGTCAGAAATAGAACAATTACTTTATTCTTAAGGGTACTGATGATATTAATTATTTTGCAAACAACAGGCTTTCTAATGTAAGGCACAACGGAAAGCATTTCATAGTTTGGCTAACAATCATCATCTTCTTGTTTAGCATTTAAAAACTTAATGAAAAGCCCTGTACATGTAAAATACTCCTGGTTAAATAAGAGCATTTATCATGTCCCTTTTCTGGAGGATATATTTACTGGAGAATAGTACTGGAAATTTTTCAACCTGAAATCTGCTTGGGTCTGTAACTTTCAGGTTTTAGAATATCAACTTAATGGAAAACTTAAAATACCCATTCACTTACACGTGCGGGCTCAAAACATGTCAATATAGCACAGCCAAACAAGTACAACCCAAAGTTCCACAACATTAACAGTATATCCAGACCTTTCAATTAAACACAAAACTGTGCTAAGGCCAGAAGCAGACTATCATCTGCCAACAACTTTAATGTAAAACGTATACAGTAAATATAAGCTTTGCTGAATGGTTTACGACAGTCCAGGCACATAAAATGAAAATACGCACATTCTAACTCAAACCAAGGAAACAAATCAGTCATTATACTGGCGACCTCATCATTAAGGTGTGTCTTCCTCAAGTACACAGCATGTCTGTCAATCAAGTTCACATCCTCCTCCTCCTGTGACAGGAAAGGAAGCTCACACTACACCAGAGGCTGCGAATCACAACCAGCAAGAAACCCTGAGTAGCAAAGCCAGAATACAGAAAGGGCTGGGGCGGGCGGAAACAGGAGAAACTGACTTCAGCTCTACCAAATACACTTTCCAACTAAGTTTGTCACTTCTGGCAAAGCTGGTTCTACAAGGCAGGAAAACACACTGTCCTGGAAAGAGGAGCAGAGCAATGGGTGAAGTCATTTTGCATCGAAGATGCAGATAAGCTAACCAATTGAAAGCTTTCTCAACGTCCACCCAAAACAAAGACTGAAGAACAAGCAAGCCCTTGAAAAGGAGTGACATGCCCTACCGCCCATCCAGACGCCAGAAGGGCAAAGAAGAGAAGTGGGGGAAAAGTTGGATGGGAGCATGGGGGTGTGGGGGAGGGGGAAATGGCGAAGGAGGGCGAACATGAGTAAGAAATTATGCTGCAGAAAAACAAAAAAAAAAGGATTCAGCAATAAACTGTCACAAACTGCCAAACTGAGAGAGATGGGGCCGGCCTGGGGCTCTGTGGAGCGCCGCGCTGCGGCCACCTGTGCCACTCACCCCGCCTGAGCCCATGCCCCAGGACCAGAGCCAAGCCCCGCCTCGACCTCCAGGAAATCCGAGCCCCGCGCACAACCAGGGCGCCACAGAAATGCGGGAGAGAGACCTGACTCGGCCTCTACCTTCGCCTCTGGCTCCGAGACAACCCCCAAATAAAGGGGTTTAGCAGCAAGGACACCTCTTCGTGCTCACGCCGGCCAGGGCGTGGGGGTGAGATCCGAGCGCCGCCACCCCTGCAAAGGCCGGAGGCAGCTCGGTCCCTCTCCCCGATCCAGCCAACGCGGGCGGCCCGCTGTCACCTGGCCACACTGCACCCGCCAAGTTAATGGAGCCGGGAAGCAGCGCAGAGACGCCCCTCGGGCGCCTCCTCGGGGCGCAGGCACGGCACGGAGTCCCAGCTCCTTCACCCACCCTGACTCGCCTCTGAAGATTCTGTCCCTTTCCCCAACGAAGCATCGCAGACACTTTCTTCCGTCTTTGTGCGCAGCTCAGCCCAAACCTCAGAACTGAAGCTCTGAGGTCCCGGGCCAAAGGCCACCCCAGAAACCACTCACTCTTCCCGCGAAGCCCGCACGGACACCGCTGGGCTCCGGCCCTGGGGAACCTCACAAGTCACGAGGCACGAACCCGGCTGTGGACGGCCCTCCCTCCCCCAAACGGGATCCAGCCGTGTTTTGGGCAACTTGAGCCGCATTTGAACGAGCGGCCTTGTCCAGCCGGCACCAGGTCATCACCACGCCCCTCGCACCCAGGTCCTACCCCGCGGCGCAGGCAACGTCCTGGTGTACACACACACACACACACTCACACAAGCACACCCTGTCAAACAAAGCCCCGGAGAACTCCTACCTCGCCCCCGTGCCCGTCGAAGATCCCGAAGATGGACGGGTGCGACTTGTTGGCCAGGTCCGTGAGAACTTCGAAGCGGTCCTCCATGTGGTCTCTCCGGCCCTGGATGGAATACACCGCCACGTTGTGGCTCTTGAACTCCCAGGTCTTGGAGAACTCCGCCTCCAGCACGTCCAGCCCCCCGAGCCGCTCGGTCTGCACCATCTCGGCCACCTTGCCCTTGACCATCTTCACGGCGTCCCGGCTGGACTTGACGATGGTCTTCACCTCGTCCGTGTGGAAGAAGTAACTCCACAGCGCCAAGCTGATGCACAGCAAGAAGAGCGTCTCGGGTCTCAGCAAGAAGTAGCGCATGAGGCGACCCAGCAGAGACAGCAAAGTCATTGTATCCTCGCTAGAGCCCGACCACCAGCACGCGCGCGCCCCGAAGGCTCGCCGGTCCGGAGCGCGGGGGGACGGCCCGCGGGACGGGCAGCAGGAGGCTGCGGAGCCGGGCGAGGGGCGGACGCCGACGGCTCGGCGCGGCCCGGAGAGCAGAAGCGGCCTCCCTTTTGTCTCCCGGCCTCGCGGCCCAAGGCCCGCGCCCGCCGCCCGTGCCGCCTCCCCTTCCTGCGCCCCTTTGTGAGGCGGCGGCGGCAATGAAGCGAAAGTTGCGCCGGGAGGCTCGGCCGCGGCGGGCGGGAGAGTCCAGGGGCGCCGGCGCGCGCACGGCCCCTCCGCGGGCCCCTCGCCGCTCGCGGAGCGGTCAGCAGGTGAGGCGGCGCGGGGCGCGAGAGCCGGCGGTGAGCGAGGCGAGTCCCCTCGGCCGCCGCTGTAAGGGAGCGCGGAGCCGCGAGCCAGCCGATCGCTTCAGACGGCAGTCCCCTGAGAAAAAAAGTTTTGCGGGAGCCTGGGCAGAGGCGGGGGTCCGCGGAGCCCGGCGACGCATCACGACGGGCGCGGAGCCGCAGGCGGCCGGCGGCTCTGCGTGCCTCTCCCGGCAGCTCGCGCTCCGCTCGGCTTGACTCGGCTCGGCGTCGCCCGCGCGCCCGCTCCTCGGCCCGGCTCGCGCTCGCCCCGCCCCCGCGCTCGCCCCGCCCCCGCAGCCGGGACTCCAGGCCCCGGGTCTCCGGGCGAGCTGTCAGAGGCCAGGGAGCCTCGGCGGCGGACGGCGCGCACGCAGCCCCGGGCGGCCCAGCGAAGCGAGGGCGAGGCGAGGGGCGCGTCCACGGCCGAGCTCGAGCGGACGCTGGTTCCTCCTCCCGCGCGGGCTCCCGGGACAATACGACACTGACCCTGGTCGTCGTCACGCTCCTTGCCCGGGAGCCGCTGCCGCCGCCGGCTGGAAAGCAGAGGTCCGGCCTGAGCGCCCCCCCCCCGGCAGGCCGCGCGGTAGCGCCGTCCCCGCGTCGCCCGCATAATGCAAGCGAGAAGGGACGCACGTCTGCCGCCTCGCAAAGCGGGGCGGAGCGGGCCGGCCGCTGGGGTTCGGTGGCGGGGGCCTGCCCGGATCCCCCGAGGCGAGGAGGATCGGGGCCTCGCAGCCTCCTCGCGACGGGCCAAGACCCTCTGGAGGAGGACAGCAAGTGAGGACTGGGGCGCCTGGAGGTCGCTAAAATTCTCGCCCCCGGAGAGCGAGGAGGGGCTGCCTCTGCGAGCTGCCGCCCGCGAGCAGGGGACTCTGGCACGGAGGCTCCCCTGGGCGCTGCCCTTCCCCGGAGGGACAGGGAGCCTCCCAGCGTGGCCGGCGCGGCCAGTCTTCCTCAGCAAAAAGAGGAGGATTGGCGGCAGATGTTAGCTCAGGTCTAATCTTCCTCAAAATAAATAAATAATTACAGAGATAGATCAAGGATAGTTGTTTTCCGAATAAAATTTTTATACCATTGCACCAAGTGTTTACATAAACCCAACTTATCCTAAGAATCTTGCATCTGATTGCCCTAGGCTTCTCTAGGAGAATCTTCAAACAAGCTTCCTAAATTATAATCTTAATCTAAATCATCACCTAAATTTTTTTATCCTAATTAACACACATCAACATTCTAGCTAATTTATAATATGAAACATTGTGAATAGTTGAATAATCCTGCTTAAAACCCTTAAATGACTTCTCATTGCTCTTAGAATAAAGACAAAAGTCTTAGCTATGGCCTTCCTCTCCTTCTCAGCCTTATTCCACGCCCCCTGCTCCCTCAGCCCACCCACTTCAGCCACATTTGCCTCCTCACACTTCCTGTAAAGCATCAAGCTCCCGCTTGCCTCGGGCCTTTCTTCCTGCAGTTCCGTTTAGCTGGAACGCTGGCCTTCCCAGGCCCACTCTCCCACCCACACTCCTAACTGGTGTGCCTCAGGCCTCAGCCCACACATCCTCTCCTAGAGCCTTCCCGACTCTGCAACCTGAGTCAGCTGCCTCTTGCCCCGCCTCATGGCAACGTGTACTTTTACTTCAGAGTGCTCATCAAAGTTGTAAACACATATTTTTTGTGAGTTTTTACAAATTAACATCTGTTTCCCCCCACTCTCACTATGATTTATATGCTCCATGAGGGCAGGAATGTGTCTGTTTTGTCCTCCATGGTAACTCCACCACCTAACACACTGCCTTGCACACAGTAGGCATACTGTAAATGTCTGTTCATGAGTGAATGAAGTTATTCTGAAATCATTATTTCAGCCCAACTCCAATTTTCTCTACTATTGCTGGTGATAAATGAAACACATTAATGTGCCTTTGAATCCCAGATAACAATAAAAAAAAAGAAATCAAAGAATAGCTCACCCATTGGTTAGTTGAAAATTGATTTTACTAACAGATGGAAAACATCAAAGGCCATTCAGATGCTTTTACTTTTTTTTTTACATCTTTGCTCATCTTCTCCTAAGATTATATTTTCATTACAAAGGGAAATTCTTTGCAAGAGCAAACATCTTTTCAAAATGAGTGTCCTGTGTCCATTTTTCTACTAAGATATTTGTCTTTACTTCTACAGTGTAAAAGGTTTTTAATATATTAAGGCTATCATTCCAGTTGTGAAGATATTTCCCATCTTGTCATTTACCTTTCTATTGTTTACAATGCTTTGAAATATAAGGAGCTTTATTTGATTTCATTTTTGTTGTTTATATTTTCTTTTTATAAGGCGAATTCTATCTTTTCCTTCAAAATTTGTGCTGTTTATGTCATGCTTAGAATGGGCAAGTAAGCTTTTTATTCCTCCATGCACAGCAGAATCTGCAATGCACCCAGGGTACTTTTCTCCAGCTATTTTTCCCACCACCCCCAAGACAATGTAGAGTATAACTCATTCATTTACTCATTCCTCTATTTATAACTTTGTCATTTATTCGGCACCAGGAACCAGGAAAACTGACACAATGCCTATCTTCATGGAGCCTGCAGTGAGAAGAACCAATCATAAATATACTACAAATAGACAAATGTCATTAACAAAGGCATACGCGTACAGTATTAATTCCTGTGGTGAACTTGCTGATTGTAAAGTCACGCTTAAGGGGCTGAGGGCCCTTCTATAATGGAAGGAATTGCCATTCTCGGGTTGGCCCTCCCTCTTCCAGAGTTCACTACTTCCACCATGTTGATCTCTTGTCACGTCCACCCCAAATCACAAGCCCATCTCCACCACTCAAGTTATTTAACCTTTTTGTACTTTGATTTTCTCATCAGTAAAATAGATATACTTATCACACCTAATCTATAGGTCATTTTAAGGATTACAGGAGCTAATATACATGAAGCGCTTAGAAGAGTGCCTGGCACATAGTAAGCACCCAATAGAAGTGAATTATTATTAGTTGAAGGGCGTGAATAGATACAATAAGTTTACAGGCAACTCATAAATACAGAGCAGGGTATGATAAGACCCTGCCTGACAGAAGACCCATGAGGATTCTGAGGAGGAGGCAATCGTACCTGGTTAGAGGGATCAGGAAGGCCTCGTGAAGGGGGGATGGGGCATTTGGGATGGCAGGGTTTGGACGTGCAGAAAAAGGGGGGTAGGACTGGGGGTATAGACTTCCAGAAGGAAGGAATGGCACTCATTCTGTTTGCTCACTGTGTTTCAAAAAGAGGAAAGCTTAGAGGACTAGCAGGAGGGAAAGCAGGATTGGTCCCATGGCACTGTATTTCGAAGAGCTTTGAATAATAAGTTTATATTACTTCATTGGTCATACAGAGAGGCTGGCAGTTTTCAAAAGGGGAACAGTAGCAAGATCGGAATCTGGTTACTAGAATGTGATTAAATCTACTCAAATCCATCATGGTAATAGGAAACGTTTCCTCAGAACTTACACATTGTATTTGCACACCCATGTTCATAGCAGCACTATTGACGAGAGCCAAGAGGTGGAAGCAACCCGCATGTCCATTGACGAATGAAGGGACAAATAAAATGTGGTATATACATAACACGATGGAATATTATTCAGCTTTAAAAAGAAAGGAAATACTGTCACATGCTGCAACATGGATGAACCTGGAGGACGTTACACTAAGTGGAATAAGCCAGTCACAGAAAGACAAACACTGTATGATTCCACTTACACTATGCGGTATCTCGAGTAGTCAAATTCCTAGAAACATAAAGTAGAATGGTGATTGTCAGGGGCTGTGGGAGGGGTTAATGGGGGGTTGTTCTTTAATGGGTATAGTGTGTCAACTTTGCAAGGTGGAAAAGTTCTGGAGATTCGTTGCACAACAATGTAAACACTCTCAACCTAATGAACTGAACGCTTAAAAATAGTTAAGCTGGTAAATTTTATGTTTTTTACCAGAATAATAAAAATAAAATGTAGATTTGCTGCTGGTGACTTCAGCTTTTGCCACTAATAAGCTGATTTGGAGTCGTTTTTGAAAGGAGAGTCAGCCTTATCAACGTTCATTTAGGAATCAATAGTGTCAGGTACCTCTTTTCCCCAGTTGTCCTTTGAAACGGGCTCATCACAGCTGGACTTGGTGGCCCCACAGTCACAGTCCTTGGGAAGGTGACTGCAAACCAATGCGACTTTAGAGCCAGAGTATCTAGAATGACATTAAGAAACAGTAGGTCTCAGAGGTTGGGACAGCCACAACGTGAAGTGACTGCATTTAGGACACATGCTGAAATCCTGGGTACACTTCTGGGCGGAGAAGTTGTGAGCAGACATAAAGTAAGTGTGCTTGCTGGGTGAGACCCAGTTAGAAGTTGAAGAAAAGACCTGATTGCAGTGATTATGTGTCTGAATCTAATTTTAAAATATCCTGAACCTTACAACAGAAAAATCCTGTGGTTTGGTAGCTTAAGAAGGGAGTACATTTTTATTTGAGATTCATCCTGTTGACCTTAAAAATAAAACAGCCAATTATTTTACCTTCAAAACAAGTTTACTTGGGAATAGCCAAAGAATAGCAATTCAGGTTATGCATGCTGTGGGAATCACGGCAAATCCAACAAACAAGGGAGAGGGACGTTATTTTATAAAGAAAAAGGAGAAATTTGGGAGGGGTTGTTTTGCAGGAAAGTCCATTGGAGAAAAGCAAGCATTCAACGATGGTTTCTCATGCTGAGTGTTGTTGGGGTAGCCAATTTCTGTTTTGGATACAAGGCACATTTCTTCCTGTAATTAACGAGTCTTTCCTTTTAACAACTTCCGTTGGGGTCTGTAATTGACTATCTTTCCTGTAATTTAGGTCCAGTGGTGTTCCTGGGGGCTCACCCTTCTGGCCTCCTGACTCCATTTTCAATGAGGGTTTCCCTTATCAATCTTCACAGTCCCAAAGAGTAACAGTTACTAAACAATAAAGCCTCGTCATTCACACAGATGATTCTCACCGGGGATGAGGGCGAGGAGGAGAGAAAAGAACATTTATGAGAATTAGATCCGAGGAAGAGGGAGATGTAGTTTGACCAAGCATATTGTTCAAGCTCCCTTTTTAAATGAAATGTGAATGTAACAGGTTGAGTTAAAAAGAAGTAGATCCTTTTAAAAAGAATTGTTTTTTATGTTTTGCTCTTGTAGCCTTGAGAACAAAACAACAAAGTGAAAAGGTAACTTCCCTCCTCCTCTCTTGGGGAGGAAGAGCCTCCAGACCGCGGGCTCTGGGCCTCTGGGTCCCTCACACAGGAGGGCACTGACAGCTCTTCAGTGCTGGGAGCTTATTCCACAGACCACCCCGGCGGTGGTTTGGAAGGTCTGTGCCTGTGGAGAGAAGGGGCCTGGAATGGGGGTGGGATAGAGAGTTTTCAGAGAGGTGGAGCACCAAGGGGTAGGACCCTAGCACCCTGGGGTGGGGGGTGCTGTGTGAATTCCTGAGGATGGAGCACCAGGTTCATGACCTTGGGAGCCCAGGCCAGGCTCAGAGGTCCAAGCTGGGGACAGAGGGAGTGGATGCCACGTCAGGATCGTCTGCTGCCTCAGGGTGCAGCCAAGAGTGAGCTGACCTGGGCCCAAAGCCGGGTGAGCAAGCCCTGCTTCTCTTGCATTCGGGGTTCCTTAAGACCCTGGTTGACAGCGCTGCTCTACAACAGTCATAATCCCCAAGCACGCACTTTCAGAGACCCCATCTTACATCATATAAAAGGTACTGAAATGCACCTGTGTCCCACATTAAATAAAATTTTTGTCCAAAACATTTTTTTGAGTTTTCATAATTTTGCTTCCGAGATTTTTCTATGCCTAACTCATTTAATTTATGTTTGGCTCTAATTTCTGAGGAAAATATTGTGTGTATTGTAAAAATTTGTTTTTTTAAGTTTTTTTATTTTCTCTTTTTCTCCCCGAAGCCCCCCGGTACATGGTTGTGTATATTTAGTTGTGGGTCCTTCTAGTTGTGGCCTGTGGGATGCCACCTCAGCATGGCCTGATGAGTGGTGCCATGTCCATGCCCAGGATTCGAACTGGTGAAACCCTGGGCCACCGAAGCAGACTGTGTGAACTTAACCACTCGGCCACAGGGCTGGCCCCTAAAAATTTTTTTGAACTGTTTTCGAATTTGACAGGTTTTTTTTTTGAGAAAGATTGGCCCTGAGCTGACATCTGTGTCAATCCCCCTCTATTTTATATGTGGGACGCCTGCCGCAGCGTGGCTTGACATCGGTGCTAGGTCTGCGCCCGGGATGTGAACCTCGGGCCTCCAAGGCGGAGCACACAAACCCAATGGCTCTGACACCGGGCCAGTCCCTGTGGCAGATTTTTAATACTAAATTTAATTACTAATAAATAGGCAACAATAGAACATTTTCTAAAGTTTAATTAAGCATCCATTAATTGTGATTTGGCTAGTTTTTTTGAAATGAGTGGCCTTTTCTCATCTTCAGGTCTAAGAGATTCTCATAGGCCCTGAAAAGCTCATGGGTCCTGGCACTCTGACTCTAGGGTCTACTCGATAAAGTATTCCTGGATGTGTCGCAGGAAAAGGGAAGGGGCTAGAAGGATGACCAACATTCCATCTATTACCAGCCTTGTTGAGTGGAAAGCTGAAATCGCATTTAATTTAGGATGTTCAAGAAATGCAGTATTTCTTGTCTCCAGTGTCGTGGAAGGATCCATGCCTGAGACACACACTGAAGAGAGTAGCTACAGGGGGCACAGCTGTAAAAGTTTGGGAAGCCCTGACCTGGTCAGTCTTATTCCAAGGGTCTTCAGGCAGTACCTAAAAAAGGTGCTAACTGGGAGGGGCTGGCTGTCCTGATGGCCCATGTGAGGTGCCCATACATCAAACTCACCCACTAGTTCCCAAACTGTTTTGAATAGTTGCACGAATTTTGAAGTTATTAGCCTCCAAGAGTAAATCTCTCTCTCTATTTTGGTGATGAAGATTAGCCCTGAGCTAACACCTGCTGCCAATCCTCCCCTTTTTGCTGAGGAAGAGTGGCCCTGAGCTAACATCTTTGCCCATCTCCCTCTATTTTCTATGTGGGATGCCTGCCGCAGCATGGCTTGACAAGCTGTGTGTAGATCAGCTCCCCGGATTCGAACCGGCAAATGCCAGGCTGCCAAAGGGGAGCACACGAACTTAAACCCTGCGCCACCGGGCCGGGCCCCAAGAGTAAATATTTTTAAGGACAAAACTCACTTAGCTGGATGTTTGCTAGTGTGTTTAATTTAATTTTATGTTATGCTTATTGCTTGTGTGCTTGTGGTACATAGGTTAAAATGCTGATTTACAAGAGGATATTTTAATTTAGCAAGCTGGCTGTGGTATAAAGTTTTAATTTTCTTTAAAAAATGTAAATTTGCATACCACATAAAATCAAGTGGTGGTTCTGTCTAGCAGCAAGGAAGTAAACTCGAGAGTCTTGTTTGTCCAGATTGATGTATTGTGTCTTGATGGCCTGCTCTACTGGGCACCAACACTTTCCCCCAGTGTGTGTTAGTCTCTGCTCTCAGCATGCGATGCTTTTTTGTAAGAGAAAATGATATACTGTCTTACCCCAGGTCCTCTAGAAATCAGAGCCTGAGGCAAAACTAATGTGCGAACGCGATACCAGGAAGCAAGAGCAAGGGGAAGGCGTGTTCAGTCACGCCATTCGGCTCTCAAGCAGCTGTATGGGAACCTTACTTCTCAGAACAGTTCGTGGGAGGGAGGGCAGGGAGAAAGGAGAAGTATTCATTTTTCTGCTTCTTCACATTTACTCTCTCTCAGTGGTCAAAGTTAGCCCCAAGGGGCACTCACTTCTGCATTCTTCCTAATTGTTACCTGGCCCTCTGGGCAGCTGTTGGACACACCAAAGCCTTTGTCAGCAGAAGGGCCTTCCTCTGAGTGAGCTATAGGTCGAGGGAGAGCCAGCAAGATGAGGGCAAGACCCAGGGACACTCCTGCCTGCCTACCTGCAGCCTCAGGACTTGCCTGGTCAAACCAGCACGTGTCAGGAATGCTAGGCAGGTCCTGCGGTGTGTCATGCCTCAGTCGTGACCGTGAGGCCCCAAGGGAGCAGATGAGAGGGATACGGGGTGAGGCCTGAGGTGAGGTGCTAATGAGTTGTTCTGTGAGCACAAGGGACTGGGAGCAACTGCTGCAGAGAGCCCAGCTGGCACCCTGGCGGAGTGCTGTAAGCCCTACTTCCGAGGTGAGCTTGTTGAGAGCCTCCCTCCAAAAATGATCCAGACCTTCTCTCTAAGCCGTAAGAACAAGGTCCATGGCAAGCAATCTTCCCAGAGGGCCATCGGTAGCATTGAGCAGAAAGGCATCTTAGAGGAAAAGTGGGAAGGTTCATAACTAAGTCTAGCACTTACTCCACTAGAAAATAAGTAGAGATCCTTGCAAGGCAGGACAGGTATGTCCCACAAAACATCTTCCCTGGGAGGATGCCTCTTGATTTCAGTGGTTTTTAATATATTTACAAGGTTGTGCAATCATTACCACTATCTATTTCCAGAACATTTTTGTCATCCCAAGAGAAACCCCATATACGTTAGCAGTCAGCCTCATTTGCCCTTCCTCCAGGCCTGTGAACCACTAATCTAATCTATTTCTGTCTCTTTGTTTGCCTATTCTGGACATTCCATATAAATGGAGTCATACAATATGTAGCCTTTTGCATGTGGCTTCTTTCACTTAGCATATTTTCAAGGACTATCTGTGTTGTAACATGTATCAGTATTTCACTCCTTTTCATGGCTGTATAAGATTCCACTGTTCATATATAACACATTTTGTTTATCCTTTGATCAGCTGATAGACATTTTGTTTGTTTCCACTTTTTGATACTTCTTGATTTTTAATGCTCAATTCCATACAATGTCATATCTCTTGAAATAATGTTTTCAGCAATATTTATATAGAACGATTTATATTTCTATCCTGAAAACTTAATACAACATTTTAAACAAAAGGAAGAAGGAGAAAAGTAATGATTTATATTCTAAATAAAATTGGTAGAATCACACATAGATATTTTGAAAAGTGTGCTGAGTGTCAATGAAGGGGATGTCCATCTGGGACGTTGCTGGAGCTAAGAAAGAGATCAAAACATCATAGTCATCCACAGTGCATAAAGTTTGTGGTTCAATATTTGGTTTAGTTTCCTCAAAAGCAGAAAATAGAGACAAGGATCCGAGTTTAAATATCTTATTCGGTTAAGGATCTGGGAAACACCGGTAAGGTAGTCAGTGTTGGACACATGCCTCAGAGTTACTCCATCAGGAGTGAGGGAGCAGTGGTCTTTAGCCACCCACTCTGTCAGTCATTGGGTGAGAACTGCTCCCAGGGGGCGTTATTGGAGACATTTCGGCCCTGTGACAAAGTCCTAGTCCGGGGACTGTGAGCTCAGTGGACTGTGAAGCCCTCAGGCGGAGTCTCAGGTGCTGGCAGCCGGAACTCAGCAGCTGCAGGAAAGGCCAGGGCCACAGACGGGGTCCGCTGCTGCGTGAGTCAGGCTCTCCAGAGAAGCGGAACCGGAAGAACCAACACGTGAAGGGAGTAGAGGAGATCTACTGCAGGAACTGGCTCACGCACTTCCGGAGGCTGAGTCGTCCCACCATCTGCCATCTGCAAGCTGGAGAGCCAGAGAGCCAGCAGAGCCGGTGGTGTCCTTCAGCCTGAGGCCTGAGGCCTGAGTCCTGGGACCAGCCCAGTCGGCCAGTGTCATGCCCGGAGTCTGAAGGCCGAGAACCAGGAGCTCTGAGCTGAGGGCAGAAGATGGACATCCTCGCTCAAGAAGGGGGGTGGGGGACGGCCCGGTGGCTGCTGCAGGGGTCAAGTTCGCGCGCTCGGCTTTGGCGCCTGGGGTTCTCTGGGTCAGATCCCAGGCTCGGACCTACGCACTGCTCATCGCGCCATGCTGTGACAGGCGTCCTACATATAAAATAGAGGAAGACGGGCACAGGTCTTAGCTCAGGGCCAGTCTTTCTCAGCAAAAAGAGGAGGATTGGCGGCAGATGTTAGCTCAGGGCTAATATTCCTCAGAGAAAAAAAACAAGAGAGAGAGGGCATTCATCATTCCTCCACCGTTTTGTGCCTTTGGGGCCCTCAGTGGATTGGATGGTGCCCGCACACATTAGTGAGAGCCATCACTTTACGTAGTCTACTCAAGCAAAAGCTAATTTCTTCAGGAACACCCTTGCAGACACACCCAGAAACAATGTTTTACCTGCTGTCTGGGTATCCCTTGGGCCAGTCAAGTTGACACATAAAATGAACCATCACAGCAACATAGGACGTGCAAACTGTTCACATTGCTGCATACGAAGCAATCATTAATACAAGAATAAGCCTGTTAATTTTTTGGTGATCCGAAAGTCACAATTTGAGACATTTACATTTTAACATGAACATTGTTTATTACATTTGGGCTTTTCACTGTGTAGTGTTGCATTTTAGGAAAAGCTTAAGCATTGACCGGTAGCCGTTACAGTTTTTCCCTTTCAAAACAATGGCAAATAGGACCGGTTGTGTTTGTGGCATTTAACACTGGATTTTCAGGACTGGCGTACTCATGTTCAGAGGGAGACGCCTATTTATAAGCAAATGCTATATTCTAGGTCAGATCTCATTCCGGAAAAAGACACCGTCCGTGTGCACCGTAGTAGGTGGGAAGTGCTTCACTGAAGAGCCTGCGAGGAGCTGTCAGCGAGGAGCAGAGCTGAGGGCGGAGGGGGTGTGGCCGGGGCGGGGCGTGGCCGGGGGCGTGGCCGGGGCGGGGCGTGGGTGTGCTTCCCACGCTCCTGGCCGTGTAGTCACAGCACCCTCTTTATTGAGCTACCCTTCACTAGCAGACATCTAAACCTGTCTTTTCCTGAAACGTCCCTGGAATCACGCTCACATGACCACGGGAACTGTTTACCAAACAACTTTGTCCCATGAACTTTTACAATAAATCAGAGATGAAGACACAGCAATTTATCAGCTACTGAGTAACCTTGTAACAAATCCTTAGTAAGCCATTTATGAAAGATCTTTCCCAACAATGCATTCATAAAATAAACATCAAAACAGGAGATATTTTTCTTTTTCCCATGGTCTCAAACCCTTGTACCAACGCGGAACACGTGAAGGACGTGTCCCACCCTCACTAGCTGCCGGCTGCCAGGCAGCGCTTCCCCCCGAGGCCGCAGGGCCCACGGGGGCGTGAGGACATCTCGAGTTGGCGGAGGGGCTGGGCTTGGCGGTGGTGGGAGACGCAGAGACAGCTCCGCGGGTGATCCAGTTACCTCCTCTGTGGCCACGAGACTGCGCCTCTCCGCCGTCACCCGCGGCGCAACTGACGGAGGGCCCCGCGCTGAGCTCCATCGCCGGGCTTGCGGGGAGGCTGGTCCCAGCCAACGAGCGAGGGCTGCAGGGACGCCGGGCACCACGACGGGCCGGGCCTGGAGACAGGCCTGCTCCAGCGCGGGACGCGGCTCCGGGACTCTGGCGGCCGCGCTGAAGCTCCCTCAGGCTGTGGGCGCCCTGGGACGGCTGCCCAGCCTTCCTCCTGGCTCCTTCCCTCAGTCAGACCCGCAGCAGTTGGACGGGCTCCCAGCTCGTCTGCCTTTCTCCCCGTTTTCTCTCACACAGATGTTTCCCCTAATAAAATCCTTTGCCTTCTAATCCCATCTTGGAGGCTGATTCTCAGCAGACCAAGAATAACACACTTTCTTAGTTTAGAACCACTGATTTAGATTCTCTTTACCCAGAATTTCTGGCTCTGCCTCCGAAATAGAAAGCTTATAATACTCAGTTGTGCGTGTTCCTCCAAATCTTGCTCTAGCCAGGTGGCTGCTTTTCTGTGAAGACGTCTGCTACTGTTTACAAGTTGCCCTCAAAATAAGCTCTTCCAGACTTAAATCCTCAGCTTTGATTCTGCTAATTAGTAATTTTCTAAATGGTGCCCTATCCACAAAACCTTAAAAATGAATAAATAAAAGCAATTGTTTTCCTTTATATTTCAATTTTCAAATTAAGATAATCAAAAACGTCTATTTTTCTGTTACATTTTTGTTCCTTTGTGATTTTTTTTAAAAAAACAAAAATATTTCTGAGTTCTGAAACACTGTTCACTGACGTGGTTATTCTCAAGTTTTACTGGGTTCAGGGACCCAGCACTTGCCCCAGAAAAAGACTTAGACATGCAAAATTTTCACAAAAACCCTACACCAAGGGTCTTTCTAGGCTAAGGAACATTTCAGAATGTCCTCGTTGCTGCTCTGAATTTAATGTATTTTGCTTCCTACTCTGAGCTACTTTTGAAAAGGAAAAGTTAAATTTGTTGTTCATGCTGATTCTTTGGAATTCATGTATAAGTCAATGGAACACATAAATGTAAGATTATATAACTTATATTTAACTCAGATGACCATTTTTTCACATAATCTTCCTGTCTGAAGCAGAGAGTTTATGGAGGAAAGTGCAGAAGATAATGTGGGACTATGGAATGCAGGTTCTGGAGACAGACTTCCTAGGTTTGAATTCCACATTGCCATTCCTTACATATAACAAGCACTCTCCCACCTCAGGGCCTTTGCACTTGCTGTACCTTCTTCCTGGAAACCCCGTTTCTCAAATATTTACATGGCTGATTCACTCACTTCTTCAGGTCATTTCTCAAGTGTGACCTTATCAGAGAGACCTTCCTTATGGGCGCCACTCTCCATCACTCTCTACCCTGACTCTGCTTTATATTTCTTCATAGAACTTGTCACCACCTGACATATCGTCTATTTGTTTCTTTACTGTCCATGTCCTCTTGAAAGGATACAAAGCTCCATGTAAGGAAGGATTTTGCACAAACATACACACACATACCCATCAACCCCATTCTAGAACAATGCCTTACACAGGGTAGGAGCTCAATAAATATTTGTTAAATAAATTGTAGAACCTTAAAATAATGTACATTTTGGGATGTTTGCACAGAACAAAGACTACTTCTAATATAATAGTCTAAATTACTTTTAACTAATAGTGCTATTCGTCTTTTAATGAGATAGATAAATGACCTTTTAAAGCAGATACTTTGGTCTGCAAAAACATAGTATGGAAGTACATATTGATTTAGTCATCTCGAGATTCCAATAAAACTTCCTTCAGTAGATGTATGTGAAAGCTCACAAATAATTATAACTAATGCGTAAATGGTGCTTACTGCTTTAAATGGTCTACTTATGTTAGTTCACTAAGTCTTTTAACAGCCCTGTGATACAGACAGTGATCCCCAGGTTACACATAAAGAAGCCCAGGCATGGAAAGCTTGTAATCTACCCAAGATCACCTAGTTAACCAGTGGCAGAGCTGGGATTCAGGCAGTCAAGTCTGGATGCAAGCTCTTAACCACTGCCTTATACGGTCTTTCTAGAACATGAAAGAGAAAACTGGAATTAATGGTCAGGGAAATGTCTATGTTTCCATTGTTTGTACTTCCTACTTACAGTGTGAACATAGCACTGCCGTGGTTATTTAAAGTGCCCAAATTGTCTTTTCTAAAACTCGAAGAAAAAAACCCAAAAGGTTAATTGCTTGAACAACCATCCCACACCACTAGTAAAGCACAATCCTTGGCCGCCTCTTTCCTGCCCCTCCTGAGCAGCTTGTTTCTACACACATTGCACCGCACTGAGTTTTCAACATCACCCTTGCAGTTCAGCCCGGGAATACGTTTCCATACCAAAGGCAGTTAGCTTGTGGAATGGTTTTCTGAGAGACAGTAGCAAAGTTGTTATAGTTTTGGGCTTGGAGAGCATTACCTGTCTAGGAATGTTCCTGAGGGGAGACGGCCCCGGGCCGGCCAATCCTGGGAGCACAGCTTCTCCTTCCTAGTCTGTGCTGCCCTGGTCCTTTGAGGGCATCAGGGTCCTTTCTGAAGGAGATATCACATTTTTTACTGATTCCAGATGTCCAATGAATTTGAGAACTGGATTTAGTCTGATCTATAATTTTGTACAGTATGCTGGAATTTTTGCCAAATCCATCTGAGGAAATAAGTTGGCAGTATTTCCAGTTTCAAAAGCAGGTGTGAAATGAATTTAAGCTTTGCAGGATGGTGAGGACCTAGGCCAGGCTCTTGATGACCACGGCTTACCACCGAGGACCGTGTGCCGGGAAGCTGTGCAGACACAGGCTGTGGATTGCAGGTGCCTCTGCAAAGACCTAGTTGTGCATCCGGCCAGTTCTGCTTCATTTTCTGGTGCAAATGGCAGCTGTGCCAGTAAGTGTCTATGGATTTGACTGAGTTGCACTGTGTTCTTTTTTTATACTCGTAATTTTGGATTTCAGAAAAGTGAAGGTGTTGAAAAGAGTTCACAGATTTTAAAACTTTACATTAACATTTTTAAAGAGCATAGAGTTTGACATTTCTCCTGAAGCAGCTGCTTCATCACTATTGATTGCCTTGACTTCCAGTTCTAGAAATAAACAGAAGTTCTATCTCACAAATGTTCAAACTAGGACTTAGCAGAGGCTCACAGACAACTAAGTCTATTCTTAGTTCCCCAAGAGCTCACCAAATCTCGTGCTTTATTCGTAATCCATGGGCCTAGCATTATTGGCTCTCTCTATCTCACATTCTTTTGAGAATAAGTAGAATATAAATAAATTCCAAACACATTTTTAAAAAGTCCCTTTGTATTATAACCCTCATCCATGCAGTGGACGCTTCATGATTGGGTCCCAGTATTTCATTTCTCCTTTCTAACCTCCACTTTCCTTTTAGGGACCCATGAGGTTCTCGGAATACTGTTTCTATCCTCAGCCCCTAAGATAGAGCAGGTGACACAGGCTAAGTCCATGACTCAGTCAGAGTCTGAGGGGTGGGATGTGGAAATGGGAGGCTTGAAACAAGAGCAAATGTTTTGCTACCATGAAGAAAGCCAACCTGAAGAAGAAGCCAGTACACGGGGCAGACAGAGTTGAGAACATGAGGTGGGGAAAAAAGCCAGAGTACTGATGACATCAAGAAACTCTAGCTCAAACCCCCTGAAGCCTGCCTCCCTCTGGACTTTAGCCAATGAATTGGTTTTATTGTTTAGATCTGAACTGTGGCTTCTGTTACTTGCAATTTAAAACTTTCTAATAATAGTCTTTTGCAAGGTATAAACTGGTTCCCAGAGGCAGTTTCTTAATACTGGAACTCTATCTGCCCCACTTTATGGACTAGGATGCTTTTGGCTGCAACTGTAGTGGCTTAACCAATGAGATCCAGGACCACCATGTTGTACGACGTGGAGAGTTCTCCCCGGAGTTATGCAACACAGTGGCTCTGATGAGGCTGTTTATAACACCACTCAACAAGAAGTTCAGAAGCAGGCCTGCTGCAGACTTGGTTAATGTGCAGCTCGAGAAGTCTTTAAAGACCTGGATCCTTCAGCTTTCCACTCTGCATCCTCAGTGGATTGGCTTGGCTCCTCGTAGTCCCAAGACAGCTGACACGGAGGAGATATTTTCCTCAGAAGTGCCCCACAGACTTTGACTCATATCTCATTGACCAGGACTGGGTCACCTACCTACACAAAAGCAAAAACAAATGGGGTTGGGCAAATCATAATCTATATTTTGGGGCTCAAGATGGATCCCACTTCCCTGTGTACACTGCCGTTTGACAATCTGAAAAAAATTAGGGTTCTTAACATGGCTGCATTGGCGACTAACAGTGTTTGCCATATCCACCAAGGATATCATCGAAAATATCTGTTACAAACCTTTTTGTTTTCTACCTTGAGAGAAACATTTTTTTTTTTAAAAGATTTTATTATTTCCCTTTTCTCCCCAACACCCCCCGGTACATAGTTGTATATTCTTCGTTGTGGATTCTTCTAGTTGTGGTATGTGGGACGCTGCCTCAGCGTGGTTTGATGAGCAGTGCCATGTCCGTGCCCAGGATTCGAACCAACGAAACACTGGGCTGCCTGCAGCGGAGCGCGCGAACTTAACCACTCGGCCACGGGGCCAGCCCCTTGAGAGAAATATTTTTATCAAAATGTTCAAAGCACAATCATACAGTGGAAATAAAAAAGTGATTTTCAAATCCAATTTTTTATGTCTGTTTTATTGTATGTCAATTTTACCTCAATAAAGCTATTAAAATATTTGTTATTAGTAGTGGTATCACAATTGTCATGCTTGACTCATATTTTAATACTAAAACACAAAGTCCCTGGACCTGGGCGAATTCAACATCAAAGATATTAAAAGAGGAGGACGCTCAATTAATCTGTTGTGTAGCAAGATCTATCAGATGTAGAAGCTACTATCCTCTCAATACCCTCTCTTGAGGAAAATAAGTTGAGAGCCACACAAGAGTTAAAATATTTGTTTCGCATACCTGTGATTCAAGATATATTATTGCAAAACCTAGTTATATTTTTGAGACTAGAAGCAAAGTTTAACCAACAGCAACTTAAGAAATGACAAAATGAAGAAACAGAAAAAACTAGATAGGTAAGGAAAAGGAAATTGAACTAAAGAAAAAGGAAAATAGACAAGGGGAGTAATAAAAATATTTTTCAAAAATTATATATGCCTGGCTATCATTAAAAAACCACCCAAATATAAGTGATATCTATGTTTTCAGAGATATTGCTATTCGTATAATACTCATTTCTTTTGAGTTTTCCAGTATCATCAGTCTCTCACTATAGAATTACATTTGCTATGCCATATTATTTATTCTGTATTAAATTGCTCTGGCAATAATCAAAGACATGCTGTGGGTTTCTGTAACGTCCTGACCTATGGTTCTCCTTCAGTCCTCTTACTTTGATTAGTATGGTAGTTCTCCTGCTACCCTAGAATGGATTCCAGAAATGGAGAAATTGGCTTTGGCTTAATATTTATTACTTCCACTTTTCTTATAATAAGCTCTTAGGTCCCACTTATTTCAACATACATCTCCTGCCTTTTCATTGTTTTGTTGTTTATAATGTCATTGGCAAACACTGCGGGGGGAAAACCAGCTCTAACATAGCGAAATTCTGTCTGTAATTATCATGGTAGATAGTGGTAACAATTGTATTATGGCTTCTCTTTGTTTAATATAATTCAGCTTATATTTGTTAATCAAACGTTTAGTGACAATATGTTGTAAATTGCTGCTTCTGAGATGCATCATTTTCTAGTGTCACATCCTCTACATCTCTCTCTCCTTGACCGGGGTTAAAGTGACACACATTTCTTTGTGTCCACATGTACTGGATGGATTCCAAAGCTGCAGCTGCAGAAATCTCAGGTGAATTTTCAATGACATTTTAAATTGGTGCTTCAACTGGAAAAATCTCAGATGGTGATTGTGATAGGCAGCCTCTAAAACAGCTCCCAGCAATCCCATCCTTCTGGTGTTCATGAGCTTGTGCAGGCCCTCCCCTTGAGCGTGGGCTGGACCAGTGCTCCCTTCTAATAGATAGTGTACGGTAAAAGTAAGTGATGGGATGTCGCCCCTGAGATAAGGTTACAAAAAGACTGTGGCTTCCATCTTGGGCTTTCCTTCTGAGGGAAGCCAGCTGCCGTGTTGTGAGTCCCCAGTGGAGAGGCCCACGTGGCAAAGAGCTGAGGGAGGCCCCCAGCCCACAGCCAGCAGGTAACTGCAGCACCTCAGTCCAACAACCCCTGAGGAACCGAATCCTGCTGAGAACCACGTGACCGAGCCTGGGGGTGAATCCTCACCCAGTCAAGGCTTCAGATATCACCCTGACTGCAACTGGAGCCCCAGGCACCCTGCTAGGCTGCACCCAGACCTCTGACCCAAAGGAACAGTGACATAACAAATGTTTCATGTTTTCAGTCTCTAAATTCTGAAGTAACTTAAGCAAGAATTGATAACTAATATAGCGGCCAATTTAGTCCTTTTTTCCCCCAAAGACTGAATTGAGAATATTGTAAAATGGACTGTTAGCTCTGAAAAAACAAGAGTGGTCCAAGATTACCAGCTCACTTCTTGAAGTAGCCCCACTCCCTCTGTTTCAATGGCGAGGTGGGGAGTGGGGGGCAGGACCTCCTCTACCACCATATAGTCTGTCCATAATTAGTATTGTTAAATATATTAGGGTCCATTTTTCATTGCCTCTTTTTCAAAATAGGTTTGAGGCAGTTTATATTAAAGAGCATAAACACAATACAATTAACATTGCAATAGGAAATCAAGGCCAGGAGAAGAAGACTGCATTGCATCTACCGAGGGCGATGGTGGGAGGCAGAACGACGGCCCCCAAAGATGCCCACACCCTAATCCCTAGATCCTGTGAGCGTGTTATGTTAGATGGCAATGGGGAGTCAAGTTTGCAGATGGAATTAGATGTGCTGAAAGCTGACCTTAAAATAAGGAGATTATCCTGGATCATCTGGGTGGGCCCGGAGTAATCCCAAGAGCCCTTAAATGGGGAACGGGAAGAACCAGAGACTTGGCGTCAGGAGAAAGAATTGACCGGCCACTGCCGGCTTTGAAGATGGAAGGGGCCCAAGCAAGGGAGTGATCTTTTTCTAAGTTTTCAGACCCTTGTCATTTTATCTGGTCATCAGACGAAAAGATTTCAGGGGCAAATAGGCACCAAGGCAGGCTAATAATTTCAAGCGACTTCAAGCCTCTGCTCTTTCAGTATTGACTCACCGTTTACGTAGAGAGGCTGAGAGTAGTGTGCAGGAAGGGCCCTGCTCTGAGAAGTTCAGCTCAGGCTGCAAATCTGCAAGTCCCACACACTCGGGGAAACAGAAGCCCCGTCACAAACACACCGCACAGACCTACACATCTTAGAAGGAGTTTAGCCATGATTTGCTGCTTCTTGAGCAAGCCGCCTTGGAGATGGGTATCCCCCACCCATCACTGTAGAAAAGTGTTCTGACCCATCCCCTTCCCCTGTCTTTCTCCACTGCAGCCACGCTGGCCTCGTTCCTGTTCCTAAATGCCCCTGCAAGCTCCTGCCTCCTGGCCTTTGTGTTTCTGTTTCCTCTTTCTGGTATGTTCTTCCCCATTGCTCCCTCACCCTTTTCAGATCTCTGCTGAAAGTCACCTTGACAGAAAAGCCTTCCCTCTCCATCCTGTGTAGAGTGCTCCTCCCCTGTCACTGTCCCCTTAATCCGCTTTCCTCTCCTTCGTAGCCCCCGTCACTGCCTGACATTTTCTATAGTGATTCTGCACCGTCTCTGTCCCCCACTAGAATGTGGTCTCCACAAGGGCAGGGTTCTGGCTTTCTGATCACTCTTCATCCCCAGCATCCAGGACAATGCTAGGTGTACAGAAAGCACACAGTGAGTATTTAATGAACAAGTGAATGAATGCTTTCTAACCACCTATTGTCATCTCCCCCAGAGAAGTTTCCATAAATGGACTTTTCTCCATCTTGCTTCATTTTCACTGCTGTCTATACCATCCAGTGATGTGGGGAGTTCTCTGGCACCTGGGACGCTCCTTGTTGGCCCCGTCCTTGACTGGACTCTGCGAATCCACAAATTTGACCTGTATATGCTCGTTAGAGGGTCAGTAACATCTGTTCTATTCACCTAGAACTTACTTATCCCAAGTCGAATCTAGATCTCTAATAAATAACAGATCTTAGTGCATTGTTTTCAAACTTATTTTAGCCCCAATCCCTTTGTTCAAAGGAGGAGCAGAAGTCTAACACGTAAAACTAAATAAAGCAGCTATGCTCATTCCTGCTCCAAACTCACCCCTCCACACCTAAAACTCCCCAGGGGGCTCCACACCTCCCTGCTCTTCTGAGACCACACAGCGGAAAACATCCGTCTCCAGGCATATGTTATTCCTGGGGATCCCTCAGTTCAGGGGTCAATAACAACAAGGTCTCCTGAGCACTGTATACTCTGAGCATTTTTTTTACCACTTTACTACCATCGGAGTCATGGGAATATGTCTAAAGAGTAAGAATTTAGGGAGTTCCACCATCTCTTTCTTTCGGCAGACATGTCCCTTTGGTCTGTGTAATCCAGGGTCTGCTAGTCCTTTCTCAGATTCCACAACATCTGCCCAAAGGTTTAAGATGTTTAAATCCCGGCAACGTTAATGAGACAATATCGTTAATGAAATGGAGGGAAAGCCCTACATAGTCTACTTTTTTCTGTTACAAAAGTCATATACGGTCATTGTAAAAGTTCTCTCAAATACAGAAATGAATGAGATAGACGTGACCCCTGACGTCGGGCTGCGGCACAGCTGCAGTAACATCTCCCCTCTCTTCCCTTCCATCACCTGTGCCCCGTGTGCTCCTGTGTGCAGGAAGTCCAGGGCCTCCTTCCTGAGGCTCCCTCTCCTTCTTCCCCCTATCTGGCCAAGAACCCCGGGCTCACTCAGGCAGAAGTGCCAGGCCTGCTGCTTCCAAACAGCACAGTGTCACCAGTGAATAGCTGATCCCTTTCTTGGCTGATTTTCTTGTGTTGCTTCCACTCAGGATTGCTGTGAAAGTGGTGGTCTGCTGCCCTTGCTGAGCCACACTTGACGACGTCACCAGGGTCCCTGTATCCCTCCTCAGCACTGTGAACATTCACCATACACACGCGGCTGAATGTGGCCACTCAGACAGGGAGGAAGACTCAGGCAGGAGCTGCTCCACAGAGGAGTCCTCCTCTGGGGCCCACAGACCCCGGAATTTCACTATAATTTGTTTCTGTGAAATGATATGTATTCAATTTTGTGCTTTTAAAAATGTTATTCTGAGAACGTGTTCATAGGTTTCACCAGACTATCTAAAGAGTGCATGGCACAAAAATGGTTAAGAACCCCTTGGAGAATGACAATTCTCATGCTCAAAGTTCTGTATTCTCAGACGCCCATCACATATAATACATAAAAAGTAAAAGTCTCTTGCAATCCTGGTCTTCATTGTCTCCCCTAAGCCTGGTTCTCCTCTTGAGTTTCCTGATAAATTTGAGATTCTTCCTTGAGCCCTCAAATGCCAA
Source organism: Equus asinus (assembly GCF_041296235.1). NCBI lineage: Eukaryota > Metazoa > Chordata > Mammalia > Perissodactyla > Equidae > Equus > Equus asinus. The sequence goes on from NC_091794.1 coordinate 61,964,517, forward strand.
CCGCTGTGGATTTTCCCTCCTAAATATTTCTTGAATCCATCTACTCCTCACCTTCCATGGCTACCGTGCTGGGCCACCATTCTTCTCTTCCCAGGAGCATTGCCATGGCCTCCCGGCAAATCCACTGCTCCCCTACTAGTGCCCATTCCTGCTCCTGAACTCCTGACATTTGAGCAGACACCTGAAGAAGGTGAGGGAGCAAGTTAAACAGATGGTGGGAAATCTGGTAGGAGGATCGTGTTCAGGCAAAATGAATGGCAGGTGCACCAACTCTGAGAAGGGAGTGTGCACAGGGATTGGAAGCCAGTATGAAAGGAAAGGAATGAGTGTGTCAGGGTGAATGGTAAGAAGGTGGGGGACAGTGCACAGATCAACTAGGGCATTCTAAGTCACTGTAAAGACTTTGGCATTTACTCAGAATAAGATGGAAGCCATTGGAAGGCTCTCGGCAAGGAAATAATATGACTTGACTTCCGGTTTTTGTGTTGACAACGGACTGCAGATGAGCTAGGGTGAAATCAAGGAGATCAGTCTGGATTGCAGTAATCCAGGGACCCACGGTGGGAACAGAAGTGGTCAGATTCTGTATATATTTTGAAGATAGAGCCCACAGGATGTGCTGATGGGTTAAGTGTGGGTGAGAGAGAGAGAGAAGAGTCAAATATGATTCCTAGGTTTTTTCCCTGTGCACCTGGTAAAATGGAGTTGCCATTTACTGAGATATTAGCCTATCAATAATGATGCCTATCTTTCTAGATTCATTTTTTCAATGCACAGAGAAAAATAGGTTTATTTTACAAAAATAGGATCAACTTGCTTTAAAAAGTCACACTTATAAGAGTAACACATCCTCCGGGTAGAAATTCAAACAGGAGAGACGGGACTACATTGAAAAGTGAAGTACTCCCCATCTCACATTTCCACACACTAGACACAGTCACTTTTAAGATTTCTTTTTGTATCATTTCAGAAAAAAATTTTTGCATATACAAATATTTATGTATGTTCTTTTTCATATTAATAAGATGATACTATTCGTAACATTTTTTATACTTGATTATTTTTATATCATTTATAGATCTACCTCTTCATTCTTAATCTTCGCACAATATGCCACTGGGTGCATGTACAATTATCCCTTACCTAGATAGGTATTTTAGATTAACTCTAGTGTTTTACGACTTTCTTTTTTAAATGCCTCTACTGTCTCAGCCAGGTGATCAAGAACAACATCAACAGTGATAAATCATGTTAATAGCATGCACACTTGATATGATATGTTCAAAGTGACATTTTACCTCTGTGGTCTTCCTCCCCAAACTTATAACTGCAGTCTAACCATGAGAAAAATGTCATACAAATTCCAATAGAGGGGTATCCTACAAATTGCTTAACCAGTACTCCTCCAAACTGTCAAGATAAGCAAAAACAGGGTAAGTCTGAGAAACTGTCATATCCAAGAAGAGTCTAAGGAGATATGGCAAGTAAATATAACATAATATCCTGGATGAGACCCTAGAACAAACAAAGACATTAGGTAAAAAACAAGAAAAAGAATCTATGTGAGATGATGGACATTAGCTGAACCTGTTGTGGAAATCATTTTACGGTATTTGTAAATCAAACCATCATGCCATATACCTTAAACGTACGTGGGGTTGTATGTCAATTATTTCTCAATAAAAAAATAATACTTTTTTCTCTGGAAAATAACTAAGGAAATCTGAGTGCATTACAGACTTTAGTTACTAATAATGTATCAATATTGGTTCATTAATTGTAACAAATGTACTAATGTAAGATCTTCATAATAGGGGAACCTGAGTGCGGGGGTTTATGGGAACTCTCTGTACTATCTTCTCAACTTCTCTGCAAGTCTAAAACTGTTCTAAAAAAAAAGTCTGGCAAAAAAGGCAAATTTCATAGAGAGAACTTGTATATATCTTTATATATATTTAGAAAAGTGGAATGCTGAGTTAAAGCATTTCTGCATTTAAATTTTTGATAGTGACAAACTGCCCTACTGTTTACTCTCCTGCCAGCAAGATATGAGTGCAACTTGTTCTTTTCCTCTTAGTAATGTTTAGTGGCCTATGTTGCTATTTCTAATGGCTATGTACTCTCTTCTATGGATATATCTTAATTCATTTAACCAATCCCCTGTCATAAAATGTAAGCTGTTTCTGATGCTGCAGTATACATCTTTGTTCATCTTTACACATGATGCTTACTTAGGATTAACTCCTCTAAGTGGAATTGCTGAATTCAAGGCCTTACACATTAAAAAATCTCCACACATATTGCCTAACTAACCTCTAGAAAAGCTGTGCCGATTGACATTGCTACCAACAAAGTCTATTTCCTCACATGCTCACCAACGTGACTTTTCATCTTTGCCAACCTAACAGGAAAAAGAAAAAGGTATCTCACTCTAATTTACGTTCCTTTGATTGTTCCTGAGTCTGAGGTCTTTTCAAACGCTTGTTGGTCATTTGCATTTCTTCTTTGAGTTGTCTTTTCTTGTCCTTTGCTCATTTGTCTATCAAGTAGGTTATCTTTTTCATAATTTATTTGCAAAGGCTCTTTGTGCATTACGAATATTAACTTTATTTCCTGTCATATATGCTTAAGTATTTTCCTCAATTTTTGCATTTTAGCTGTTTTTGGTGTCTTTTGATGCACTCGCAGTCAATCTTTTTTTACAATTTCTGGTTTTGGTACATGCTAACAAAACTTCTTCCCTTCAAAGACTATATTTTCTCCTATTACTTCAATGTTTTCCCTTTTACATATAAACATTTCACATTCCTCATAATTATTTTAATGTATGGTATGAAGTAGGAATATGTACATATTCCTGTATTATATTATATATATTTCAAATGGCTATTCAATTAACATATATTGAACGATCTGTGTATTCTCCCCTTGACTGGAAATATGGAAATACACTATCTACATCATACCATTAATCAATTAGTATGCATAGAATCTCTACATTTCACTTTATTTATTGATTCCTGGATGAGTACCACACTATTTAATAACTGTAATTGATGATATGACCATATGTTTTGATATTGTGTAGGGCAAGTCTCCTATGACTAATCTTCATCTTCAAAATATTCATGGTGATTTTAAGTAATTTATTCTCCCAGAGGAACTTTAGAATGCATTTTTCATCTCTTCTCCACACCCACCCAGACTCTTTTTGAGGTTTGGATTAGGAGTGCATTGAATTTATTAGGGAGAATTGTTATGTTTAAAATATTGAAACTCCTCATTCAGGAATATGACATATTTCTCAAATTATTCAAGTCTTCTTTTAAATTCAACATATTAGTGTCAGATATTCCTTGGTAAGTTTATTCTACTTATTTTATAGGTTATTATTGTAAGTAGAGTTTCCTTCCAGTATACTTTCTTACCAATTATAGCTAAAGAAAAGCTATCGCATAAATGAGATTGGTCTGCGTGTGTGTGTGTGTGTGTTTTTGCGAGTGTGTATGTGGTGGTGGTGGTGTTGTGATTCTAAACTTCATCAAGTTTCGTATTAATGTTATGCCAGCCTTGAATGTTATGTGAGTTTATCACTGTTGGCTTGCTTATAATCTCTGCTTAGTCCATATGACCATGATGTATATGCTAATATTTTAAAAATATTCATCTTATATCTGGATATCTGATCTTTCCATCGGTCTGATATATTTTTAAGTTGACTATCCTGGGATTCCTAGGTATATATCTAGAATATATCATTGCAAATAATAGTTTTGCTTTTCCTTTCTGATACTATGCTTTTTATTTTTCTTGTAGCATTGACTAGAACATTCAACAGAATGATAAAAAATAGCAAAAATGATAGTGTAAAAGATGATATGAATCGAGCTATGTTAAAATAGAGCTAAGGGCAGGCCCCATGGCCGAGTGGTTAAGTTCGCATGCTCTGCTCCCGTGGCCCAGGGTTTTGCTGGTTCGGATCCTGGGCATGGACATGACATCACTCATCAAGCCATGCTGAGGCAGCATCCCACATGCCACAACTAGAAGGAGCCACAACTAAAAATACACAACTATGTACCAGGGGGCTTTGGGGAGAAAAAGGAAAAATAAAATCTTTAAAACAGAGCCAGAGCAGCCATTTCAGAGGAATTGCCTTGCATGTCTTGTTTTCTTTATCTTCCAAACTAGACCAAAACATCAACATTCCAAGAAGTCACTAACAAAAAGAATATCTTGTTTGTTAGGACTCATGAAATTGGACTCTGCTGATGACTGAATCACTAAACAATCAACGAAGTACGAGTCTAGCCTTTTTGCCTGATGGCTGAACCTCAAGCCAATCTATGAAGGACATCCCAGCCTCACCTCATCTAGCATCAGTTAACCCTCTTGATACTACTCACCTCAGTCTCCTCCATTTTTCCTATGAAAATCCTAAGCCCCTCTCCTGTAATTGGGACACTATTTGGGTTTCTACCTGAATCTGTCCTCCCCAATTGCAATTCCTTGATCTCAAATAAACACTTTGCCTCTTAAACTGGTTTTTGTTTTTGTAGGTTGAAATAGAAACCCGTGCCTAATTTCTAATCTTAACAGAAATAGGTCTAGTCTGGTATTTCACTCTTAAGTACAATGTGTGCTAGTGATTTCTGGAACATAATTTTGATATTATTAAGGTAGTTGTCTTTTTCTCCTAGTTTACCGTCAGGAATTAATATTTAATCTTATGGAATTTACTTTTTCATCTATAGTGATGATGATTTCATATTCCCCCTTTAATTTGTTAATGTATAGTAACTGATTCTATAATATTGAAGCAATCTTGCTTTCCCTTGAGCATCCTCACTTTTGCTGCTGGGCTCCTGGCTGACCAGTACTCACTCTGCCCCTCATCTAGTGGTGTATATTGTTACCTCCCCACCAACAGTGTCTGCTTGGACCAATAAAAATACGCGATCAATGCACTTCAGTCCACAGGCATTATATTACCTGACTGAAAAAGATGAGTTCTTGGGGCTGGCCCTGTGGCCAAGTGGTTAAGTTCGCGTCATCCGCTTCGGCGGCCCAGGGTTTCGCCTGTTAGAATCCTGGGCGTGGACATGGCACCGCTTACCGGGCCATGCTGAGGCAGCGTCCCACATGCCACAACTAGAAGGACCCACAACTAAAATAAATAAATAGAGAAATGCATTTGATATTCTGCAAACCTGAATGATTGGTTATCTGAAAATGTCTTAGACAGATGATGTGTGTGTTTGAACAAGATAGTTAGTTCAGTTGTTCCCTTTTTAATTATACCATATATAAAAATCAGGTCTAGCTTGTTTATTCCAGACTTCATGGTAATCTGTTTTTATAAAAGTTAGTTTGAAGTTTATGAGAATATAAAATCTTAACTCTTAAGTCTTTGTTGTTTGAGAAAGTGTTTCTGAGCCAGCCCTGATGGCCTAGTGGTTAAAGTTTGGCGCATTCGGCTATAGCAGCCCAGGTTCAGTTCCTGGGCACGGAACCACAGCACTTGTCTGTCAGTAGCCATGCTGTGGCAGCAGCTCACGTAGAGGGCCTTAGAAGGACCTACAACTGGGATATACAACTATGGACAGGGGCTTTGGGGAGGAAAAGAAGAAAAAGGGAGATTGGCAGCAGATGTTGGTGCATCTTTCCCAGCAAAAAAAACCAACAAGAAACAAGAAAATGTTTCTATCAAGGAGAAAAAGAACAGAAAATCTGCTATCACTCTCTCATGCTACTGTCATCCTTTTGTAACTTTGGAAGTAGAACTATGTGATTGTGCTCATACTCTTCTAATTTTCTGTATCATCTCCTGTTAATTTTATTAGTGTTTCATGCCTTTAATTTGCCACTAAAATAAGATGTGTATGTGTCTATTCATTTTTATAATGGAAAGTAATTGAGCATGTATTACTTAAAGATGTTTTTATAAAAGTTAGTTTGAAGTTTATGAGAATATAAAATCATGCATATTTTAGCATACTAAATACTATAACATATTGGGAAGCTGTCATAAGGCATACATTTTAAATAACACTTTTGCATAAATTCACTTGATAGAGCAAATCTCAATAGATACTGTGATGATTCCCCTTTTCCCTAAATCATTAGGCTGATGGTATCTTGAATCATTATATTCAAATATGAAAACACACTTTAATAAATAATTGTACTTAGAACAATATAACATCTATACATCATATAGCAGAGAATTCATAGAAACTTTTTTCCTCCCAGTTTGTTTACCATAGAAATCAAATAAAAGTTGAATTAAGCATGTATTTCTTCTTATGCCACAGTGCTCCCTAGGTGCCACTTATAAAATAGGTGACATATAGAGATTCAATGTCAATTCTTTATGTCTACATGATGCTGAAAGTGACTTCAGAATTTATTTTTACCGTAATGCTAAAGTCAACCAATATAAAAAAGAAAGCTCTCTGTACCTTGTAGTTCACATACTTTTTCTTTATGGATGACTGTTGTTGTTTCTGGAACCCTGGGTCTTTTGGGAATGCAAGGATATTAACAATTTGGTGAATGTGACCTTGATAATAAGGCCAAGTTGCATACTTGGGCTCCTTGCCACTTTAGTGATTTTCCCGGTATCTGGCAGTATCAGAGGTTTTCATTACTGTACCTTCATGGCTCCATTATCCTTTACTGTCACAGGGCAGTTGCAGGAGCACCTTGGAATCAGATGGTGCCCTGCATGTCACAAAGTGATGGTGTTAGAGGTGGGGCCTTTGGGATGTGATTAGGTCAGCAAGGTGAAGCCCTCATAAATAGGATTAGTGCCTTTATAAAAGAGACCCCAGAGGACTCCCTTGCCCTTTCTGCCATGTGGAGACACAGTGAGAAGTTGGCTGCCTATGAACCAGGGAGTGGGCCCTCATCAGACACCGAATCTTCCCGGCACCTTGATCTTCAACTTCCCAGCCTCCAGAACTATGTGAAATAAATTTCCACTGTTTATAAGCTAGCTGATCTGTGGTATTTTTGTTGCAGCAGCCTGAATGGACTAAGACAGTGGTCTTAGGCTGACGGAGCTAGGACAATTTGGAGTCTGCTGAGGTTTGACCTACACCCTCGCTGCAGTGAATTAGGACCTTCAGTTTGGCAGTAATGTACATATCTGAGGCCTCTTGAGGCCCCCTGTCCCTGATTACATGGATTTTGCAGTGCATCGGCATTCTGATGATCTCTTTGACCCCGATGTCATGCTTATTGTCTCCTGGGGTTTGGGGAATCTGATCAGACTTCGGAGTCCTCCGGTGAATTTGGCTTTAAGTCCCATCTCCTATCTTGTGCCTGCCCACCCACCATCTTCTATTGTCGGTGAAAACTTTCCTCAGTCTTTGTGTATGAGAAGTCGGCTTGGGGAGAGACCTTCTGTCCACCCACGTTGCCTTCTAACCCCACGTTTCTCAGGTTAGCAGTCAGGCGGTCTAACGTTAGGGTTAAAGCCCGAGGCAGACATGGAGTGGTTTGCGTTTGATAGAGCATCAGGCGGCTTTCCATGGGGCTGTCAGCGGACGGACTTGTGCTACCTGCTGGCGCAGCTGCAGCCCGGAATCGTAGTGGCCGCTCCGGGGAACTTTGAAATGAACAGGACTTTCACTGGAGAGGCGCCTTAGAAGAACACACCAACAGAAAAACAGCAGACAAACCCTCAAGAGGAGAGCCTCTGTGTTCTTCGTCTAAAAGAGACCACTTTGTTTAGGTAGACCACTCACCTTTCATGTCATTCTTAAGGGCTTTTTCACTGTGTGGCTAACATTTCAACTTTCTCTTCTCCGTGAAGAGGAAGGCAATCAGCCTTTTCCAGGGGTACTTTCACGGTAGTATTATCAAACTCAGTAACCGAGGAGGCCCATCAGACAGGGGCTTTAATGCCTTAGCAGCCTCTGTAGGCAAACCAAAGCCTAGGCCTGTAGCGCCCCGGGGCTGAGAGTTGCGACCGCAAACCCTCGGGCCCCAGCCACCCACCAGGCTTCCCAAAGAAGGCGCCCGCGGAAGCCGCAGCCCGCCTAGTGATCGCCTTGCTTGGCCTCTGCCTCTTCTCTACAAAGTCTTCCCCTGGCTCCCGCTGGTGGGCTGTTCCTGACCACTTCCCATTTGCTGCTGCCAGATTTTAACCCATTTTTGCTCAAAGTCAAAATTTTTAATATGCCTCAATTTATCTTTTAATGGTATAAAGCTGGCTCTAGCTCACCTTTTTTCCTATTTCTCTTTTTCCTCTCACTTGAAAATTTTTAAAGATGAATTCAGAAAAAAATAATTTTGTCATATGTGCAATCTAGGACTATCTGGTGCAAATGAATATCCAAAATGGCTAAGAGAAAAAAGCCAATAAACTATTTGTGCTGCTTTTGCGTAAAATGTGGATGAGCGAATTTAAATAATAGCCTTTGCTATTATGGTTATAAGCAGAAAGGTTTTAAGATAAAAGAGGAGCTTTTAAATATGATTTAATGATTATGAATATAAGGTTTATAAAGTATTTTTAAAAAAGGTTTATGAAATATTTCCGATAAGTGGATGAATTTGGGCAAACTAATGAATGAATATTTCTTTAAATCAACTATATGTCTTCTCCAGGTTTTATTATTTAAAATTAATGCTAATAAAATATTCTAGCTTATATAAAACTAAGGTTGAACTTCTCATGATTTAAATTTTCTAACTTTCCTGTATTCATCTTATAGGTCAAATAAGTTATCACTGACTCACCAATTATGTAAGGTTACAAAATATAAAATGGTGTTTAAATAAAGCTGTAATACAGATATCCTTTAAAGGGGTTTTGACCTTATGAAATTGTAATTCTATTAATTATAAGGACCAAATGTGTTAGCTAAAATTGCAATTATTCAAATCCTCAGGTAACTTCTCAAGACCTTAGAAAATGTGCAATTAGCCCTTGGATACTTGCGTAATTTATAAGTGAAAAATGGTACAAAGCTTTGGTCACTAAAGATAATTTCAATGTATCTTTATTCTTATACATTTATAAAGTGACTGGATTAAAAGAATATGCAAATGTTTTGGATGATACCATATATGTGTATTTTGCCATTGTAAAACTTAACAGAGGTACCATATAATGTGTACACATAAGAATTTAGCTAGAGACTTCTTGGTTTTTTGTCTTTTAGTTTCCTCTGTGGAGAAAATAGTTGATCCCTTTGGTTAAAAGTGATTAATAAAAATAAGATATACTTTGTATAATAATTACGGAAAAATATGAAAATATACACACATAGAAGATAATGAGTATGAATTTTTCCTCAAGGAAACTGTTAAAGTGGTAATTTCAGTGTAACAGATGTACTGTTTTATATGTACTATTAAATAATTATATCTTAAAATTTTATTACCATTTACATAATTATGTGTTTATATATTTTAAACAAATACATATAAAGGCTTCTAAGACAATCTCCGAAAGTCTATAAATGAAAAAGTTTATTTAATGGTATATTCAGTGTTAACGGATTTATTCATCAAAGCAGCTTAATCTTTTTTTGTAAATTAATATATGGATGATATACAAAAAGTAAATTCGAAATTCATTACTGAGTCTCTGGTTTTACTTGTCCCTTGTAATTTCCTCTGATTTCTATTTATTCGATCTCGTTCATTCCACAAATATCATTGAGCACCTAGCCCACGCAGGGCGACCCAGCGATCCACAGCCCAGTCACTGTTCTCACGGCATTGACCTCACTGGGAAAGGAGACAGCGCTCAGGTGTGTGAGACGTCTGGTCTGAGAAGCGCTCTGCAGAGCGAAGCCGCACGAGAAGAGCGACGGGGAGGAGCTCGCGGGCGCGGAAGAGCCGGGCCTGGAGCACCCCGTTGAGCGGCCGCCTGCACGGAGGGAAAGCGCGGGCAGGAGCGGCCGGCGGGGCGGGGGGCAGGGGGCCGGGGCGGGAGAGGCGGGCTGGCGCGCGGCCCCGACCCCCGGCGAGGGGTTAAGGCACGCGCTGCCAGGAGACGGCGCGCTCACAGCGACTGAGTGCGGCACCGGCTGCGGTTTATGAGATGAAGACGACTGCAGAAGACGGTGCTGGGAGGGAGATCAGACGCTTCGTTTCGGACATAGTAAGTTCGCGATGCCTCCAAGTGGAATCGTCAAGGATGCTGTCTTCCATATGAACTGGCCCTAAAACGCCTAACACCGAAGAACGACGGAACGTTCGAGATGAGAAAAAGCACTTGTAATTGATAGTTCAGTCATCATTTTTCCACATTCTTTTCAGGTCGTGTCCTGTAGATAAGTATTTTTTCATATCTGTGATGGTAGCATAGATGACAACTGCTCTTTTTGTCACTTAAATTCTGTTAAAAAACGTTTCTCCGGGTTGCTACAGTTGGCACCACATCCCAAAAGGCTGCAGCGCTCTGGGAGCGTGCAAGGCTGGATGAGCTCGGCGAAGCGACTGCAGCTCCTCTTCCTCGTCGGCAGAGGGCGCCCGGGCAGCGGAGGGCGCTGCTCGGCCCTGAGATCCGGGAGCTCCTCCCTCTTTCCCTTCGTCCCTCCGCGCTCGCGTCCTTCGCCCCGGAAGTGCTCTTCAGGCGCTGCTGGCCGGCGTGACTTTGAAGGTCTCCCGCCGCGGTGCCGGTTGCTGAGCATCCCGGAGCCGCGGGCCCTGCGCTCCGGTTCTGCGCCGGCCATGAGGCTGCTGGGGACGGCCGCGGCCCTGGGGCGCGGGCTCCCGCGGGTCCCCGCCGCGCTGGGCTGGCAGGGGAGGCAGGTAGAGTGCCCGGGGAGCGGGGCCGAGCCCGGACTGTCCCCTGGCCGCGTGGCCCTCGGAGCGGCCCGGGTCCCTCTCCCTGTCCGTGCCGGCCGCGGGGCGCGCCCGGGGGCTGGCGTCGGGGGGCGGTGGCCCGCTGTGCCCGGGCCTGGCGCGCGCGGCTCGCAGGCTTCCCTGGGTTTACTCTGGAGGCGCCCGGCGCCAGGGTTCCCATTAGTTTTACCCGCCGCTTCCAAGTTGTGCTTCCCTCTGCCCACAAATGACCGCAGTGCACTTGGATGTGCAGCCCTGTGGGCAGTGGTTTACATTGTGTCTTAATTCCATAAAATGCAGGATTCTGCCCTGTCCCCCCCGCCCCGCCCCAAGTAAAATAAAGTTTAAAAAAAAGTCGTTAACTTTGTGTAGAAGGAATTGGAAACCTTTTGTGGGTTGCGTTAGAGCTGTCGGTACCACCGCGTGAAGCACGGAAGTCCTCGGACGGCCTTGCTAGCTGTGAACGAGACTAAGGGGGAAGGGGAAACAGCAGAACTTAAGATGAAAACTCTAGTTCCTAGTAAAGTAGTTGTTAGGATCTATCTTTCTGATTTTATTATCCCTAGTGTATACTTTCAAACCTATAACATTTGATAAAAGTAGTTGTCCCCTTTTAGTTAATTATATAATTAATGCGAGCAGCTTTTTCTGATTGGTTGATTATGTATTTGTTTTCAGGCTGTGTCTTCTCTGCTCTCCCCTGCAGCCTTCCCTTTGGTTTCGGGAGTTGCGGTGGAGACGTGCCCTCTTTTGCCTTTCCAAGCTGTCTCGTATGGTGTTTTGTGTCCGTTGAGTTTCTCTGGAGGAACGATGTCCGCTGAACCCATGCTCTCTCTTAGAAAAAGTGCACTGAATTGATCTCTCTTACTTTTCAGGTTAATTGGAAGGTCTGCGATGGTGTTCATCAGGGGTGATTCCCAACGAGAAAATACGAAATATTGGAATCTCAGCTCACATTGATTCTGGGAAAGCCACATTGACAGAACGGGTGCTTTAGTACACCGGCAGGATTGCAAAGATGCATGAGGTGTGTGGTTGTGGTGGGCTCCAGAGTAGTTAGAGCTTGGTTTTACTTGTTTTGTAGTTAATGGTTTGATAAACTTCACAAAACTGTATTCTGTTTATTGTCTTTAGAATTAAAGGCTGTTTCAAAATTTCTTCTGTAGAGAAGTTAGGATCACAGACCCAGAGATTGAAGTCCTCTGATGAATGAAAGTGAATTGTAACCCATTTTGTTTCTATATGCTTTTATCCCACCCTTCTGTTCTCATCCAAAATAAACCTGATAGAGGACCTGCTAACTTAGATGTTACATACACGGTGAAATGCATTTTTCAAGGTCTAAGGCTCTAATCATTTTACCCCTCCCAGTCAGCCGCCCAACCAAAGGAGAATGGGTTCTTCTAACAATGCAAAGAACTGCGTTATTGTTATAATAACTCACCACATTTTCTTAATTTTAGGATATTCCGGGAAGAGGACATAAGTATCGCCTTAAATTTTCTGTGGAAGAAATTATCCAAAAAGTAAGTGAACCTCCTTTATTATTAAATAAAATTTGATTCTAAATCTTCCAGAGTACCTTTGCTGATCGAATCATAGAATTTGGGGTTTTTTTTAAAGCTGTTGTGAAATCCCTGCCTCGAAATAAACGATATCATACAAGGGTCAGTTTTTACTCTTTTTGTATATTCTGAGATACATGAAGTATTTCTATTGAGCTATTTAGAAAACAGACTCTATATACTTCAGTTCAAATAAATTCCCTTTAAAAATGTTACATACTTATCGGGCAGTCTGAACTCATGCCTAATATTACTCTCATCACTTTTTTTGTCTGCCTTTCTCATTCTGTTTTTGGTTTCTTTTACTTAAAAAAAGCAAGTGCTTTAGATATTTATGAGTATTAGAATGGCCAACTAATAGCACCGTGTTCAGATAAGAATCTTTCAGTAATGGAGCAGGGAAATGTTTAAAAATTACACACCTATCAAACTATTAATGAAACAAAGTTAAAAGGAACTGCAATTCGTACCATAACCATCTTGTAATTAAAAAAAGCTTGCCCTTTTGTTGAGCATAATTCAGAAGAGATATAGGCCAACATAAGGAGATTCATTAAAAGGCACTTGAGCTGCTAGACACTCGTCTTTACCACGCAGAACCAATGCTACAATCTTCTCATTTACATCTAGGCACAGACTGCTGTATCTGAGCTTGAGAGGATTTGTGTTATTTCAGGAGCAGAGACGAAGAGTGACGGAAAGACTTAAAAAGTAACCCGTCTGGGGTTGGCATGCAAAGTCAGACTCAAATCCGGCCTTGCAGATGGATGCCCCATTAATTCTGAAATATATTCAAAGTTTTAGGATGAATTTAGAGGATTATGAGGCCTTCTAAGTTGTAAAATAAGCAATCTCTTTTAGATACCTCTAAGAAAAGTATTAGGCCATCCCCATTAGATACCTCTGGAATGTTACTCCGAAGTCAGGTCTGAAACACCAATAGCGGGCCAATGCCTTAAACGTTCTATCTCAAAGAACAATAATTAGTAATGGATGGCCATCTGCACGTAAAGATCATCTGCAAAATGTTTCACACAGCAAGTTACAGTGGACTGCACAGCAGAAGTACTTTACCCTCCAACGGGACAACATTCTGCACCAGAAGTCAACTTCACATTTGAAGGAGAAATCGGAAAGAACCCAGATGAAGAAGATAACACATTTTATCAAAGACTCAAGTCCATGGAGGAACCACTAGAAGCACAAAATATTCCAGGTACATAAATATGCCATGGAAAAATATTTTTTCAACTTTAAGATCAATATCAATTATCTATGCTCAAAATTTATGTTAACATAATGTTGGAAATATACTGGCTTTTGCAAAAATATTCATTACCAATCTAATTAAACAAAAAAAGGCCTTGGAACTTTATAGATCCATAGCTTAATTATTTTCTGCACACATTTCAAGGAAACTATGACAAGATTTAGAATTTAGGTTTTTTTAAGAGGTTAATACTGTATGTATAAAATAATTCCATTTACCATAAAAATGTTTCCTTCACTAGACAATTTTGGAAACGTATCTCCAGAAATGAAGCCAGTTCGACATTTAGCCTGGGTTGCCTGTGGTTATATAATATGGCAGAATTCTACTGAAAACACATGGTATAAAATGGTAAAAATTCAAACTGTCAAGCAAGTGGTAAGTAATTTCTATAAAATACACTATTAACAGGGCTAATATTTACTGAAAGTGTTATAATTCATGATTGGATAAATAGCGCCCCTTTAGTTACTTTGTATTCAAGACCTAGTATTTTCAAAGAGAGGTCAGTTATAATGACGGCTAGAGAACGTGAAGCTGCAGTTTCAAGAGCGTGAAGTCTGGAGTCAGAGATAATTCGGCATTCAGTTTTTGTGCTCAGCCTAATATAGATTATTTCCCTTGGCAACCCAAGTTTGGTCAAATTACTGCAGCCACGCAATACTGAGACCATGTCTGCTTCGCTCCTCCACCGAGAGCTGGTGGTGCCAGAGCTGCTGTGACACATGGCTGCATTTTTTCCCTACGGCTCAGCCAGAACAAAAATATTGGCATGGATTTGTGAAGCTTGCTATATGTAATTTTCTTTTATAATCTATTTAGTCATAATTTCCAAGCAATTATTGGAAATAATTTACAATATTTACGTCTGGTATAACTATTCTGAACTGCCTCTTTCTGGACCTTAAAGAAATAAAAATAAATTCTTTGATTTTATCTTTATTAAGAGGTTAAAAAGAAAAAACTATGTCAACCAGTAGTATCTAATGGAAAACAAGGAAAATACTGTAAAGAAACCACAACCAACAGTTGTAGTGAGCTCCGTTGGGAGAACAGGCCTCTCCAGCAGACCGGTGTCAGCTCGTTGCTGACAAACTCCAGGCAGCTGGAGCACCTTCTCTGCAGGCTTTTTCGACCACTTATTAGATCCCTATGGGCACTTGAGGCAGGACAGTCACTTACAACTCAGAGTGTGACACCAAATACCCAACATGAATATTACAGTGGCACTTTAAGAAACAGCCTTTCTCTAATGTGTTTTTGAAGACATCAACCTTGGTTACAAGATTCCCATAGGGGTACTACAGCCTCAAATAACTGAGTAAGTGGTCCAGGTACCAGAGCCTATACAATCATAATTATGAATTTCAAGCCACGTTTTTATGCAAAATATGCACAAGACAGTGCTAGTAGTTTCATGAAAGCATTAAGGAAAATCTCAGGAGAAGGGTTTAACCACTGCTTCAGGCTATGTATCTTATGTATCTTTACCTATTAAGATCCAACATGTAAGGAACCTTACTGATTTTTACCTTATCTTTAAAAGACAGTCTTTGTTGATATATTCAAAGAAAGGATTACTTCAAGATGCTGTAAGGAGAGAATAGTATTTGACCCTGGGGTCACATTTATAATCACTGTTAACCAAAGAAGCCGCAGGAGCTTGTGCTGCCCCTGGGAGTCTCGGGCTGGTTTTGATACGTCCATTATAAGCCTTAAAGAGCCTGTGTAAGGAGAGCAGATCTCTGATGATTGTGTTTTTTTTTTTTAAATTGGCACTTGAGCTAACAACTGTCGCCAATCTTCTTTTTTCCCTGCTTTTTCTCCCCAAATCTCCCCAGTACATAGTTGTATATTTTAATTGTGGGTCCTGCTAGTTGTGGCATGTGGGACGCCACCTCAGCATAGCCTGATGAGCAGTGCCATGTCCCCACCCAGGATCTGAACCGGCAAAAGCCCGGGCCACCAAAGAAAAGCGGACGAACTTAACCACTCGGCCACGGGGCCAGCCTTTGATAATCTTGGTTTTAAACTATGTGGATGCAATATTTCTGTGGAGCTAGTGGTATAAATACTTTATATTCCCAAAGCAAGAAGCAGCACAGATCAAAGCTTTAATGACAAAGTCAGATAACCGCATTCATTACATTTTACTATTTTCATTTTTTTTAAAAGAATTTCTATTACAAAATTGGTTTCCTTTAATGTAAACACTCATTTCAGTAGTTTATCCCTTAAATGATGCTTCTGTGAACAATCGAAACATTAAGGAATCTTAAATGACGAACTACAGACTGTAATGCTCTTAAATAGCTACCACAACTTAGAAACCCAAAGAGCGGGGCCGGCGGGGTGGCGCAGTGGTTAAGTGCGCATGTTCCGCTTCTCAGTGGCCGGCGGTTCGGCGGTTCGCCAGTTCGGATGCCAGGTGCGGACATGGCACCACTTGGCAAAAACCATGCTGTGGCGGGTGTCCCTCATATAAAGTAGAGGAAGATGGGCACGGATGTCAGCTCAGGGCCAGTCTTCCTCAGCAAAAAGAGGAGGATTGGCAGTAGTTAGCTCAGGGCTAATCTTCCTCAAAAAAAACCCCAAAAAACAAGAACCCCAAACAGAAAGGGTAAATGATTTTTAGAGTAACAAATGACAACTCATGATTTTAAAATGTAGTTTGAAAGAAAACTTATTTATAAGACAACAGTTTTTCTGTCAGGCTAAATAAATTATGACATTCAAATTTTATTTTTACTTAAGTGGAAGTATTATAATCATCTACTAATGAACCTGATTTTTAAAATTAAAGTATTTTTGCCAATGATATTAAGTTTTAAACAGCAGGTTTTTATTTTTTATTATAGCAAAGAAATGATGACTTCATTGAGTTACACTATACCATTCTACTTCATGACATTCCATCTCAGGTGAAGTATCATGTGCCTTCATTTGAAAATTGAGACTAGTTTTGTAGCCACAGTATGCCTTATTAATTTTGACTTTAAATCAGAATTCGTGTAAATTCAAATAGGCACCAGGTTGAAGTATATCATACTTGTAGCAGTTTAACTTGTTTTCCTTTATTCTTTATGAGGACTGTTTTGTCTCGAATAAAATGTAAGCCCAACTCTGTTTTCTGAATTTTATCATAGCATTAGTTTCCTTTGCTTCCAGGAGATTATTCCCTGGCAAATGCAAGTTCTCTGGCATCCACAGTATGGTACTAAAGTAAAACACAGCAGCCGTCTGCCTAAGGAAGCACAACTGGAATAAATGAAGACCCTAACCCTGGAGGAAGTGTAAACATGCTTATTAACGATGTGTATGTCAGTCTTCACTGATATCTAGCTTAAGGGGCCAAACAAATCCCAAAGTGTTGCTTAGTACAAATGTCTTGATTACAGTACTATACAGCTTCTATAATAAAGTGCCAAGAGGTGCAAGCGTCTTAATAACAGTAACAGTGCTATGTATATCCCATAATAAAAAGCTTCAGTTCTCGCCTCATAGGATGTTCGTGTTGCATACTTACGGGACAGGGGCAGTAATGGTCTCCCTGAAAGCAACTTTTGGTTTTCCTGTGATACAAGGACAGCCATATTCTCTTTCCATCCTCTAAAAAGAGCAGGGAAGATAATGTTTTGGTATATTTAAATTAAAAAAATAAAAAAGAAAAACTCTAAGAATCTTAACTACTTTAGAAGCATTCATTTAAATAGATAAGCAAATGATGTTTTAAATCATTTAAGTATCTTACAAGGATACATGATGTTAAACAATACAACCTGCTTTTACAGATTTTGTATAAATGAATTCTAATTTGTACTGATTAATTTACACTTACCTCCAAGTAATCCATCCACTAAAACTTCACCTTTGTTCCATCTTACTGCAATTTCACTATATAGCATCTGAATCTGTTGTCAGAATTTTCTTCTATCTCAACTTCAAAGATATGATCACAACCAGAATTTTTACTCTAAGTCACATATCTTTCGTTTTCATTCATAGAAACACAACACCTTTCCTAGGGAAGTACAGGCCCCATCTAGCCACTCTTTTATCCATATAATAACGGTCTTCAAGTGCTGACTTGGGAAGAAAACAGACAAGAAGTGGCCTGGAGAGCGCGTACTGGTGGGACAACTTTCTCAGCAGGTTGTCTCCCTGGGGCTGGGGCCAGGATATCCATGACCCAACTAACCATGACCTGGGGATGGATGGATGGTCTTACTGCAAATCTCCTGAGCCTTGATTCTAGAAGTCTGCAATGTTTTACAAATAGAAAGATTTAGAGATCAAAATAATTTGTAACATGTAGAAGAGGAAGGAGTACACCATATCTGGATGCAAACCACAGTGAAGCTTGGCGAAGCACTGTTGTTATTATGACTGTGAGACTGAGAATTACTGACTTTCACTCTTAACGAAATACAGACATAAATAAAGTGAATTTAAATTAACTTCCTTGTTATTTAATACCTGAGCATAGATTTCCAGGTGTAATTCTCCCATTCCAGATACAACTGTCTCTTTGCTTTCCGTGTCAAAGTGGACTTTAAATGTGGGATCTTCTCTTGTAAACCTGCCAATACCTTTTGAAAATTTTTTCAGATCATTCTTTAAAAAAAGAAAGCCAGTACACATTTTACTAAGCATGATAAGCAATGGGATTGTTGACCAAACTTTACTGGATGCAATCAAATACATAAGCAGTTAAGAATTAAAAATAATCCACCATCTAGTTCCTAGGACACATGCTTTAATATGTGAGCTTGGATACCACACAGCCAAGAGAGCAGGGAATAGCCAGCTCACAGAATTTTCTTTCTCTACCAAGAGAAAAATCAAGAGTCCAAGACTTAACTCTATGCCCTTTCCTATTATATTGATAAAAACTGTCCATTTGTGGAAAACTGCCCATCATTGCAGAAAGTAGAATCTGTTTTCCTGTGTTATATTTCAGAAGTCCTATACATAATCAAAGGAATCAGCATGTTTACCAAGACTCTACTGTAGATTCAGGAGGACAGTTCAGACCAACAGTAGGGCAAATGCCACACTGAGACGGCTCCCCTTCAAAGCAATCTGCGCGGGTGTGTTGCGATGCACCTCTATTCTTCTTAGACCTAATTCCATACGTGGTCAGCAGAATAACGGCCCTCTAAGGATATGTCCATATCCCCCTAAACTTGTGAACTTCACATGGCAAAGGGGACTCTGCAGAAGTGACTGAGGTTGCAGACTTCAAGCTGGGGGAGATGATCATGAATAATCTGGGTGGGCCTAATGTAATCACATGGGCCTTTAAAAAATGGAAGAGGAATGCAGAAGGGTAGGTCAGAGAGATGGGAGAGGGAAGAAGAGGCAGGAGCTATCTGAAGCACGAGAGGGATTTACTTTACTGCTGCTGGCACTGAAGAGGAAGGGGCCACAAACCTGGGAAGGGGGGCAGCTTCTAGAAGCCAGAACGGCCCTCAGCTGACAGTGAGCAAGGAAATGGGGACCCAAGTCCTATAACCACAAGGAGCTGAATTCTGCCAACAATCTAAGGAAGCAAGGAAATAAACTGTCCTCTAGAGCCTCCAGAAAACAACATAGCCCTGCCAATGTCTTGATTTTAGCCCATTAAGATCCATGTCAGATTTCTGACCTACACAATTGTAAAATAATACATTTGTGCTGTTTTAAGCCACTGAGTTTGTGGCAATTTCTTACAGCAGCAAAAGGAAACTAACATGCCCCAAATCACCAGTATTAACAGCTATCACCTGTGGCTGGAGCTGTGCTATGTGTTTTGTATATGTTATCTGATTCTAACCATAATGCTGCAAGACAGAATTATCCACATTTTTCAGGTGAGGAAACAAGGCACAGAGAAGTTAAGTGACTTGCTCAAGGCCACACAGCTAGTGCAGGGCAAAGCTGGGACTGAATACTGGGTTAGTCTATCTCCAAAGTCTTTTCCCTTTTCCCTGCGCTAGCCAGGTACCCTCAACTTACTAGATCATCCCTGCCCCCACTATTGAGAGTCTTGGCTTTATGCAATGACTTCATTATTTGATTTAAATTAATTTACTCCAGGAGGCAGACAACCCTGAGACACCAAAAACTCTTTTGGATATTGATGCATTTGATTTCCCTGCGTTACTGAGGATTATCAACACTTAAATGCCTTCCCTAAACGCTGCATTTAGGAGTGAAGAAACATAGTATCTTTAACTTATAGCCCTGCATATTCTGAGGGGAAAAGCAAACAATTTAGCAAAGCACTTGGAACAAACTGTGGCATCTGTGTGGCAAGACGGACGGTTCGTCTCTCCTCAGATTTCTGAGATGGAGTCATTTACTGTTTCTTGCCATCTCAACATTCTCTTTTCTATAATGAGAAGGGTCTGGAAAATCTCAAATTCCTCAAAATAGATGAAGTAGCAGCTGTTAATGTATCCACAAGACAATAAATCAGAGCATGTTCTGTAAATGATAGTTTCCAGGTGACAAGAGGTCAGAATGTTCAGCTAATGCATGAATGAGTTAATTTCAATATACCATATGAAGGTGATTGTTACGAATGTCAAGGCAACTTAAGAACTAAACAAGTTATGGTTCAAGTTCATGACTAATTCCAGTGGCAAGCAATATGAATGCAGAACCTATTCAAGCAATTTTGGCTTTGTAAAAAGCTAAATGACATCAAATCCAATCATAAAACTGTCACATCTGAAAGTGAAAAAAACAGTTTGTAGGCTTTCCATGTTATAATCAGACACTGACTTAACTATCACAAGTCTGGGGATGTATTATGATTCATGAGGCAGTCAATCTCTGCAATATTCTAGTGTCCTTTACAGTGGGCTTTCCCCCAACTTCGGACAAACGCACCTGCTTCCCCTTTACCATCCCTTTGCGACCTAAATCTACGAAGTCACTTCCCACTCTGGAGCCAACGCTACCTAAGGAGTTACAATGCACAGTCTCGTGAAGGCCTTAATACTATCAATTTCTTCAAATATACTGGGGAGTAATTTCTACTAATAGACCGATAAATTTAAAAGGAGATTTCAATACCAAAAGAGGAAACAGAAGACCATAAGACTGCTGGTTATCAAAAGATACTGTGCATTGTGTAGACAGATAAAAAGGAGCTCAAGTTTTTATTGTGATATACTGAACATTAAGTCAAACCTACCTTGTTAGAAGGCTTCATTGCTATTGAAATGACAGGATCAGGAACATGAATTGACTCCTACAATATTATTTAAAAGAAGAGATAAGAATTCAGAGGTAGTACTGTGTATGTCAGAGATGAATTAATCTTAATGTTCTACTTTCCAGTAGAACAAAGGACAAATACTAGTCAACATCTGTAGTCCAGACGGTATATATGTTGGTCTGTTTTGCATTACATAAATGAACATATTAATTAATAAATAAAGGTGTCCACTTATATGATCTCCTCCCTCCCCAAATATCAAAAATAAAGTATCTATTTATTTAACTGTCTAAGACCCTTAAATTTATTGACCCTTTGTTTAACATAATCATTATAATGAATCCAAATGATGAGATGCGGAATTCTTATTGGCTGGTGGCTACATTTGCTGTTGCTATCTTCTGAGAAGTTACTTTATTTAATCAAAATATACTATACTCATTGACAAGAGAAACAGAGAAAGGGCATTAGATTTTTTATACATATGATACCTTATTTAATCAATCACAACTCTGAGAGGCAGATATTATTTTTCCCATTTTGCAAATAAAATCATTAAAGGCTTGGAAAGAAGATAAAATACCTTGGCCAAGGGCCTTAGAGAGCAGAGGGCAGAGGTGAGACTCTAAGCAGGCTGACTTGCTTCAAAGCTTGAGCACGTGCCACACCTCCAGTCCCTTCACATTGCCAGGGACAAGTATTTAAAGGCGGTCTTATCAATAATAAAATACAACATTCCCGTTATCTAGATTCCCCCAAAACTTGCATGGATTTATTTATGATTTTTGTAGTATCTTAAATCATTTGTAAAACCATAGACATTAGAGAATATTTTATACAAAAAAATTAAATTACAAAATTATGAGTTCATCATTGTATACAGGAGCTATTATAGTGCTCACTTGTTAGCGTTGGACCAGTTCTTACATAAACGACCCACTGTAAATGCCTTCACTGCAAATTACCTGTCCCCTAAGTACTCATATTCTTTCTTTACTGAATTCAGGAGAGGAACCAGCCTCACGAACAAGTGGTCATACTGTAGGAGAGCCTGCTCTCCTGTAGAGGCAAAAAAGGGGAGTCAGTGAAGGGGATTCAAAGGCAGCGGCTGCCGAGCACGTTCTTCCCTTCAGGGTCGCTGATGCTGAAAAGGCACCTGTGTGAGGCCCACAGGGCAGGCTGCAGTCAGTCATGCTGTCTAGCTGCATCTTGCCTTCAGACCACGGTTCTGTCCTGTTCTGTTCTCCCCAGGTCTAGCCTAAACGTTACAGTCTGGTCCAGCAGTTCTCCTGGGGTTTGAGGGCCCGCCCTCTGGTTGCTGAGTTAATAAAGAGCTGGCACTCCACTGGGACTAGCCTGATGCTGGTGACGGCAATTAGAGAGGCACCCAAAATGGGGAGGCAGAGGAGTCAGAGCTACACGTCCAGCTGTGTCTAGGGGAGATTTTCCCTCCACGCCACACCTTGGGGGATCATGGAAGGATTTTACTATGAAAAACCAGGTAAGTCAGCTTACACAGAACACTTGTCTAATTGACATTTAAAGAGCCACAGCCAAACTATACGTGATGCCTATGGCACTCAATGAAAACCTCAGTGGCTGTTTTTCTGAGGTACTAAAGGTACTACATAGAAACACAGACTTTCGAAACTCAAGTGATAAACAGCTTTGAAATTAAATGACTCACCACAGAAAGACCACTATTGTCTTTGTTTGTGAATGTGTCTCCACTAGCACAGTCAATGCCAAATAATGCACAGATGTCTCCAGCAAACACTTCCTCAACATCCTAAATAAAGAAAGAACACAAAATGATACTCGCAAGTAATACAAATCAGGGCATGGTAACTAAAAAGTAACTGCAGAATAAATACATTGTTCATAAATAAACAGGGCAGAATCTCACCATGAATTCTACAAAGAATGAATTAGCTACAACCACTGCAACACCGACAATCAACCACAGCAAAACACCTTAAACAGGGCCCCTATTTAAACCACATCTCAGTCGACAACAAACTCAGAGATATGGCCTCATTACTTGGAGGATCTGCAGTACTGACAGAACACAGAGCCTCCCAGTTCTAAAGTTCTTTCTATTGAATTAAAAAGCATGTACTCTATGTGCTGCCATAGTCCAATGAGATGTGTATGACAAAGGCTTACACGGAAAACCTGCAAAGGAAGTTTTGAAAACAAGGAGAATGGAGCCCATTGTACTTAAAGTAATCAATTTCTCACAGATGTAAGCAGTTAAGAAAACACAGGAACTCTAAGAACAAAGCATTGGTGCCTCTAAGCTTTCTGCTTTTTGTCCTTTTAGACTAACAGTTCATTCTGAACAGCTGTGAATGAGCTGCGACTGACTGTGAAGGAGCAAGTGTGTGTGTGTCTGTAACGGTTACACAGCCGTACAAATCGCCTAGCTTCCGGCCCATGAAACAGCAGTGCCAGCACTAACCCCTCCAGCCTGCCCCTGTTGCCCATCTCAGAAAACAGCAATGCTGCCCAAGATCGAGACTGCCTATTTATGTTCCAGGAGACACAAAAGTTATGGCCACCAAAAATTTCTGAACGTCAAGATTTTGCTTAGACAACTAAATTTCTCCAGGAATACAGAGCTGAACTGGGAAAGGCTGAGAGTAGAAGACAACCACACACACTCGGTACTCCTGCCAAGGCCTAACCCCGTGGACAAGAGAAGGCCAGGACAGACTCAGAGCCCATTCAAGCATTCAAGCCCTAAGCAGAAGTTCATCTTCCAGACCAGATCTCGAAAGGCTTTCAATCTTCAGATAGATTCCAGCACCAATGGGACCTGTCAACGGGCTGGTTCTACGAATACAAAACTCTAGGGTTAAAAAGAGCTTTCACATCCGCCATATTTCAGAAAGTAAATCCACTAAACAATGTGGGAAATTATGTGTGAATTTATTACTCTCACTTACCTTTGAGAACCACAGTTCCACTGTCCTAAAAACCTATTATACTCTTTGTAATGATAGCTCTTAAGGGCTGAATCTTGTGTTCTGAGTCTCAGGGACCAAACTGTCCCTTCTCCTTAACCTCGGCCATTGAGGAAATACAGCTAACTCACAAATAGTGGTGTGGAATGTGTTCTTATCATCTGCTGATTTAACCTTTACCAAAGTGCTCCATCAGACCTGTAGCACAGCTAATTAAAAAGGAAGAAGCCAGAAGAACATGTTCAATAGAAGTGATTTCCCCATGGGGTTCAGGATACCAAGAAGGTAGATGTATTTCATGGACATCAGAGAAATTTTGGACCTCACAGCAATGACTGTACTTGCCTCCATCATGTCGGCATGCATGCGAACGAGCCTCTGCACTCGCACTTTCTTTCCTGTCCTGGTGTTATAGATGGTGTCACCCTTCTTCAACTCTCCTTGATAATTGCGAACATAAGTTAACTGTCCAAAACGACCTGCCTAGAAGTCAAGATTGGGTAAGGGCAGAAAGAAATGAAAAAGAAACATAAAAATCAAAATTAGGAGTGATGTCAGTATCATGGCAGAGTGAGCTGTTCCCATTGTGTCTCCCCTCTAAGTTACAGCCAGTAGGAGATCGAATGACAAACAAAAGGTGCACAGCACACCAGAAACCCTGAGAGATCCAGACATATAAACACCTGAAGGTGGGTGGACTGGACCTCTGGGAGGCAGTGGAACTAGGGAAGCAGCCCCGGTGTCCTCCTCTAGTATTGGCAACTCCAACACCAGCCCTCCCAGCAGCAAGGGTGCATCTAAAATGCAGATACCCCTTGTGGTGGTGTCCTGACCTGAAGTTTCAAAAAGCACAGTGGCACTGGAGACCAGAGGCTGCACGAGCAGCAACAGCAGTTTTGGCTCAGCCCCTGCCCCTCTCCCAGCAGTGGCACTTGTGACTTAACCCCTCTCCTTTCCCCTGCAGTGGCGGGTGGCACCTGCAACCTGAGGCTCCAGGAGTCACAGCAGTACCTGTCACCCATCCCCTAGTGGCGGCACTCCTGACACCAGCCCTACCAGCAGCAGGGGCTGCACACGAGACCCCAGACCTCAGTCACTGGCAGTAACACCTGTGAACTGAGTGCCTCTGATAGTAGTACTGCCAGCATCCCCAGATAACCTGGGAGCAGCAGCACAGGTGGTGCACGGGGCAGCAGCACCCGAGCCTGTGGAGAGCCCACAGAGAGCTAGTGGAGGAACACGAGACCCAGCAGAGGTGCTTGCATCCTCGTGACCCCAGTGGCAACACCCGCGACTGTGGGGACATCATAAGCAGCAACCTTGCAGGCACAAGCAGCACAAGAGGGCACTGACGATGCCTCTGGCAGAGGCAGTGGAGGGTGGAAAGTGCAGGCTCTGAAATGCAACCAGAAGCAGCTCAGAATCAAAGTAACCAAAGCCGTGCCCAAATAAGAAAGGTGGGTACCACCATGAATGCGCTGGCAGGGGATGAACTCATCACCCACCATGAGGAAGCACAGCAACACACAGAACAGAAGGAAAACAACAACCCTCCAGAGACCAAACTGGAAGTCACGGAAGATTGTGATCTAACTGACAGAGTTCAAAATAGCTGTCATGAAGAAACTCAGTGAGTTACAAGAAAACTCAGAAAGACAGTTCAATGAGCTCAGGAATAAAATCAACAGAAGGAGCACTTCACCAAAGAGACTGAAACTAAAAACCCCCCAGAAATTCTGGAGATAAAGAACACAATTAATGAGATGAAAAAAACTAGAAAGCAGTGGAAATAGAGCAGACCATATAGAAGAAGGGATTTGCAAGCTTGAAGACAGATCTAGAAATGATTCAGGTGGAAGAGAAAGAACTAAGATTTTTTAAAAATGGAGAAATATCCAACTCAGGAAAAGCAACATAAGGACAATGGGTATCCCAGAAGGGGAAGAGTGGGAGAAAGGAGCAGAGAGCTTATTCAAAGAAATAACAGCTGAGAACTTCCCAAAACTGAGGAAGGAACTGGATATACAAGTCCATAAAGCTAATAGAACCCCTAATTATCTCAATGCAAAAAGACCTTCTTCAAGGCACTTTACATTAAAACTGCCAAAAGTCAACAACAAAGGAGGAATATTAAGAGCAGCCAGAGAAAATAGCATACAAAGGAACCCACATCAGGCTATCAGCAGATTTCTCAGCAGAAACTCTACAGGCCAGGACAGAGTGGAATGATATATTCAAAATATTGAAAGATAAAAACTGTCAGCCAAGAATACCCTGTCCTGACAGCAAGACAATAATAGTAGGGGACTTCAACACCCCACTTACACAATGGACACATCATCCAGACAGAAGGTCAACAAGGAACACTAGCCTTAAACAAAACGCTAGGCCAGATGGACTTCATGGATGTATACAGAACATTCCATCTCAAAGCAGCAGAATATACATTCTTCTCAAGGGCACAAAGAACATTCTCAAAGACGGACCATACATTGGGAAGCAAAACAAGCCTCAATAAATTTAAGACACCTGACATCATATCAGGCATCTTTTCTGATCACACTGCTATGAAACTAGAAATCAACTACAATAAGAAAGCTGAAAAAGTCACAAATATGTGTAGACTAAACATGTACTGAACAACTATTGGATCAATGAACAAATAAAAGGAGAAGTCAAAAAATACCTGGAAACAAAAGAAAATGAAAACACAACACAGCAAAGCTTATGGGATGCAGAAAAGTGGTACCAGGAGGGAACTAAATAGCAATACAGGCCTACCTCAAGCAACAAGAAAAATCTCAAATAAACAATCTAACACTATACCTAAAAGAACTAGAAAAAGAAGAACAAACAAAACCCAAAGTCAGTTGAAGGAGGGAAATAATAAAAATCAGAGTGGAAATAAATGAAATAGAGACTAAAAAGACAGTAGAAAGGATCAATGACACTGAGAGCTGATTCTTTGAAAAGATAAACAAAATTGACAAACCCTTAGCCAGACTAAGAAAAAAAGAGAGAAGCCTCATGGGCTGGCCTGGTGGTGTAGTGGTTAAGTTTACGAGCTATGCTTTAGGGGCCCATGGTTCGCAGGTTTGGAACCTGGGCACAGACCTACACACTGCTCATCAAGCCATGCTGTGGTGGCAACTAATATACAAAATAGAGGAAGATTGGCACAGATGTTGGCTCAGGGCCAATTTCCCCAACAAAAAAATTAAAAAGAGAGAGAAGGCACAAATAAATAAAATCAGTTTTATTTTAAATATTTTATTTAAATATATATTTAAATGAAAGAGGAGAAATTACAGCAGATACCAAAGAAATACAAAGGATTATAAGAATACCATCAAAAGCTATGCACCATGATATACATTATACATGATATACACTAACAAACTGGATAACATATAAGAAATGGATAAATTCTTAGACTCTTACAACTTCCCAAAGCTGAATCAAGGAGAAATAGAGAATCTGAATAGACCAATCACAAATAAAGAGATTGAAGAAGTAATGAAGAACCTCCCACAAAACAAAACTTCAGGACCACAGGGCTTCTCTGGTGAATTCAACCAAGACTTAAGACCTATCCTTCTCAAAGTCTTCCAAAAAGATGAAGAGGACGGGATGCTTCCTAACTCATTTTACAAGGCCAATATTACCCTGAAACCAAAACCAGACAAGGGCAACACAAAAAAGGAAATTACAGGCCAATATTACTGATGAACATAGATGCAAAAATTCTCAACAAAATATTAGCAAATCAAATACAACAATACATTAAAAGGCTCATACACCACGATCAAGTGGGATTTATTCCAGGCACATGGATGGCTCAGCATCCACAAATCAATCAATGTGATTCACCACAATAACAAAAAGAGGAATAAAAATCACATGATCCTCTCAATAGATACAAAAAAGCACTTGACAAGATTCAACATCCATTTATGATAAACCCACAGCCAACCCATACTCAATGGTGAAAAACTGAAAGCCATCCCTCGAAGAACAGGAACCCAAAAAGGATGCCCATTTTCATCACTCTTACTCAACATACTATTGGAAGTGCTAGCCAGAGCAATTAAGCAAGAAAAAGAAGAGGGATCCAAATTGGAAAGGGAGAAGTAAAACTGCCACTATTTGCAGATGACATGATTCTATATATAGAAAACCTTAAAGAATTCACCAAAAAACTATTAGAAATAATTAACAAGTACAGTAAACTTGCAGTGTACAAAATCAACATTTAAAAATCAGTCTCATTTCTATAAACGAACAGTGAACCAGCAGAAAGAGAAATTAAGAATACAATTCCATTTACAATTGTGACAAAAAGAAGAAAATACCTAGGAATAAATTTAACCAAGGAGGTGAAAGACCTATACACTGAAAACATAAGACGTTATTGAAAGAAACTGAAGAAAACATACAGAAATGGAAAGCTATTCCGTGCTCACGGATTGGAAGAATTAACATAGTTGAAATGTCTATATCACCTAAAGCAATCTACAGATTCAATGCAATCCTTATCAAAATCCCAAGGACATTTTTCACTGAAATAAAACAAAGAATCCTAAAATATATGTGGAACAACAAAAGACCCCAAACAGCCAAAGGAATCCTGATAAAAAGAACAAAGCTGGAGGTATCACACTCCCTGATTTCAAAATATACTACAAAGCTATAGTAATCAAAACAGCATGGTACTGGCAGAAAAGCAGACACACAGATCAATGGAACACAATTGAGAGCCCAGAAATAAATTCACACATCTATGGACAACTGATCTCTGACAAAGGAGCCAAGAACATACAATGCAGAAAGGGAAGTCACTTCAACAGATGGTGTTGGGAAAACTGGACAGCCACGTGAAAAAGAATGAAAATAGACCATTATCTTACAGCATACACAAAAATTAACTCAAAATGGATTAAAGACTTAAATGTAAGGCCTGGAACCATAAAACTCCTAGAAGGAAACATAGGTAGTACACTTTGACATAAGTCTTAGCAGCATCTTTTTCAATATCATGTCTACTCAGGCAAGGGAAACAAAAGAAAAAATAAATGAATGGGAGTCCTTCAAACTAAAAAGCTTCTGCATGGCAAGGAAACCATCAAGAAAATGAAGACAACTCACCAACTGGGAGAAAATATTTACAAATCATATATCTGATAAAGGGTTAATATCCAAAATACATCAAAAAACATTTAACTCAACATCAAAAAAATGAACAACCCAATCAAAATGTGGGCAGAGGATAAGAACAGACATTTTTCCAAAGAAGATAAACAGATGGCCAACAGGCACATGAAAAGATGTTCAACATCATTAACTATTAGGGAAAGGTAATCAAAACTACAATGAGATATCACCTCACACCTGTAAGAATGGCTGTTATTAAAAAGACAAGAAATAAGTGTTGAAGAGGATGTATAGGAAAAGGAATCCTCATACACTGCTGGTGGGAATGTAAATTGGTGCAGCCACTACGGAAAACAGTATGGAGATTACTCAGAAAATTATAAATAGAAAATACCATATGGTCTAGCTATTCCACTTCTGGGTATTTATCTAAAGAACATGAAAACACTAATTTGAAAAGATATATGCACCTCTATGTTCACTGTAGCATTACTCACAATAGCCAAGATTTGGAAGCACCCTAAGTGCCCATCAATGGATAAAGGGATAAAGAAGATGTGGTATATGTATATACACACAATGGAATACTACTCAGCCATAAAAAAAGATGAAATAGTGCCATTTGTGACAACACTGATGGATCTTGAGAGTATTATGCTAAGCAAAATAAGTCAGACAGAGAAAGACAATTACCATATGACTTCACTCCTATGTGGAAGATAAACACACAGATAAGGAGAACAGATTAGTGGTTACCAGAGCAGCAGGTGGTAGAGGGCTGGGGGGCAAAAGGGGTAAAGGGGCACACGTGTATGGCGACAGAGAGAAACTACACTTTTGGTGGTGAACTCAATGCACTCTACATAGAGATTAAAATATAATGATGTGTACCTGAAATTTATACAATGTTATAAACCAAAGCGACCTCAATCAAATAAATAATAATAAAAGTAATCAAACTTAGGAGAACTTCACACTACCTCCAAATATTTCCTATCAATCTTAGTAGTACATCTTATATACATGCTTTGGTTTGTCATAAACTACCTTAATACTAGCTTTGAATAAGATAAGTTAAATGGTTGTTGTTATTCTTTTTGGTATCACAATCCAAGGTACTACTTCTGTTTCCTCCAAAATAAAAGTTATCAAAAGAAAATTTTAATTATTTATATAATTAGGAAGTATGCTTTTGCCTTCTAATATTATTTCATAAGTTCAGTTTAATAAAATAAGACACAAAAATAAGGTATAATTATTGGAAAGACAACAAAAACATCATTAGAAATGGTAAGATTGTACTATACATCTAAAAAACCCTTTGATAATCACCTGGAAAGCTAGTGACTGAATATAAAATGACTACTCAAGAATCAATTCCTCCTGAACAGTAACACTAATCAATTAGATATATATTTAAAAGTTACCAATTTTTCCCACATTAATTTATGGGTTTAACACAATAGCAACCAAAATCCCAAGAGGAATATATAAACATTTGATAAGTGATTTAAAATCTACTTAGAAGAATGGTTAAAAATAGAAATTTTAAAAACTATGGCAATGAGAAGAAACTAACCCTGACTAATATTTAAAAATATTAAATACTCCAAAACTTAAAAAGTATGGAACTAGCACCAATTAGACTGAACAGTCCATAGAGCATAGTTAAAAATCTAAAATGTTTAATTCATTTGTCAACAATGATTAAAAAAACATGACAATCAATGGAAAAGTGTAACGTTGTTCAAAACCTGGTAACGAGACAATGGGTCTTCTCTTTGGAGGCAGAGGAGATCCACTTAGACCCTACCTCACAGCACACAGCAAAACAAATTCCAGCCGGTTTAACAACCAATAAACAAAGCAGAGGAAACTAAAGAAATATTTACAAAATATATTCAAAGAGCAGGGCTTCTGCAGTTAAAAATGAGAGAATGACTTAAGATAAAGACATATATTTGATTATATAAATTTTAAACTGCTAATTGTTTTAAAAGAGAACTTTATTAGGGAAAGCTCATATAAATAAGTAAAACACTTTGACTCTAATTTTAAAAAAGGAAAGACAAAAGAAATAAAGAAACAATTACAAAAAAGGAAATGCAACTGCATAAACAGTATATGAAAAAATATTCTCTATCATTAGGAATTAAGGCAAGATGAAATATTAAAATGCCATTTTCATGTATGAAATCAGTAATGATTTTTAATAAATAATACTCAATTTGAATAAGACTCATTGAAATAACCTAGTACATTAATTCTGAGAGTATGAAAGCAATCTGGCAATACAAACCATTAAATATTAAAACATTCCATACCTTAAACTGAATAATCACTATTCTGGGATGCTAAGAAAGCATTCCTAAATACCTATTTTTAAAAGCTTTATGCATAAAATTGTCACTGCACAGTTATTTCTACTTTTGAATTTAAAATTATTTTCTCATTTTAGAAGTAATAAGAAGTAGATTGTAAAAATTTAAAAATAAAAACTAGGAAAAAGTCCCCAAATAAAATTCCATCCCAGAAATAACCACTCTTCACACTTCTAACTTATCCATCATTTTTCCCCACTTAAAATATTAGGAACAGAAGCAACAATATCCCAACAAAAAGCACACTCCATGCTCAAATCTTGGTTCCTAATACTATTCTTGATTAAAAGGAATCAGGGCTCCCAGAGAAATGGTTGATTCTAGGGCCTGGGCCATGTAATGCCACAAAGTAAGAAAGTATTCAAAAAAGCAAAACATTGAAGAACGTCAAAGAGACACAGGAGCCAACGGAAAGAGCTCCACTGGCCAAAGCTGGGCAACAGAATAAGTGACATACTACTGGATTACAACTCAAACTACAAATAAATATCCATGAATCCATACTGATATAAATTAATGACTGAGTAAACACATAAACAGGGGTAAAGAGACAACTCTCCCATATAGAAGAATCCCAAGTAAGTTAATGTAGATGCTGCTCCTTCCAGGAGGGGAGCTGATGCCCCACCCCTTAACTGTGGCTGTGCATAGTAACTTCCTCCTAAAGAGTCAGTATCAAAAGGGGGAAAAAAGAGTAACTTTACAGCAGAGAACCCTGTAACCAAATCTTTTATGAGTCAATTTATAATAGGAATAAAAACCTAAAAGAAAAGAAAATCTCTACCTACAGCAGTTAAATACATTAGAAAGCAACTTACCTCCAGTTTAAAAGCCAGGCCTACGAATGGGTGAGAACTGTCTCTTTTGGAGTTCATTAAGATTTTGGTTTTTTCTTTTGAATCACTTAAAATAAAAGAAACATAAATCTATGAGATGCAATATTTAATACTTCTTTTATATCAATTTCTTTCATCAGAGTATTAGCTAAGAAAATGCACGTGTGTTAAACATTTCTGACCTCACATAAATGAAATTTCTTTGAAAGAGATCAGTAAGAGTAACTTCCTTGGGCTTAGTTACAACATGGTGACAGGACCAGAGCAGACTAAAAAATACAGAAATTATCTGGTACAGACAGGAAAGAAAAATAATCAATGCGTGCTTAAAAAAGTCTGTTTCTTAAAGGAACCATTGCTTTCATATTGCGTAAGTGTTAACGTATTTCTGCAGAAACTAGGAGTCAGTTTGCAAGACTTACTCCTCCTGATGAAGAAGAGCATAATTCGGGACTTCAGATGGATTCGGTAGATACTCTAAAACAGCATCTAAGAGAGGCTGGACGCCTTTGTTCTTCAAGGCACTTCCCAAAAAGACAGGAGTAAAGGACCTATTTAGAGTAGCTCTTCGGATTGCAAGCTGCAACAGAAAAAAATTTAATGATTAGTTAATCTTAAAAATTACATTTTTTGTTTCAGATCAATTATAAACCAACAAATGAATGAAATGCGTTGATACTCTTTGAAGTACTGGCTCTAGCGGAGACTAGCATCAGGTTCTCTATAACTTAAGGTCAAAATACAAAGAAAAAGAAACAAAATCAGTTCCTTTTTCAGGGCTTGGAAGCTACGTACTGTACAACGGCTTTCAACATTCTTGGAATGTCACTAATTTTCAATTTGGCAAAAAAAGATACATACATATAGAAAATAGACACATACACAGAAGAGTGTGAACAGTATGCTAACACTTGCACATAATAGAGGGAAAAGTTATACATATGCAAAAAAAAAATCTCTGGAAAGATACAACAGAAACCATTTACCAGTAACCTGCTTTAGGGAGGGGCAGAGAACTGAGCAGAGGGGAGACAGGTGGGAGATTTTTTACTGTATATCTTTGTATACTTTAAAAAATTTTAAACCATATGAAAGTATCATCTATTAAAAACACTTGGGGCCAGCCTGGAGGGGCAGTGGTTAAGTTCGCACCCTCCACTTTGGCAGCCCAGGGTTCACCAGTTTGGATCCCCAGCAGGGACCTACACACCACTCATCAAGCCATGCTGTGGTGGCATCCCACATAGAAGAATTAGAAGGACTTACAACTAGCATATACTACTATGTACTGGGGTTTTGGGGAGGAAAAAAAAGAGAAAGATTGGCAACAGACGTTAGCTCAGGGCCAACCTTCCTTACCAAAAAAAGGCATACCTTAGAAAACACTTGATTGTTTATTTATTTATTTTTTAAAAGAACATACATACAGGAAGTCCAGCGGTACGGATCACTCATCATAAAGGGCAATGAGAGTAAGAGGCTCTACAATAACGAACGCCAGGCTTTAGTGCAAGCCCTATCAGTGGGCCTCAGGCTGCATCCCCAGGTGCCCGAATGGCCCAGGAGGTCTCCAAGCGTCAGCAGTGGAGCGTCAGCTCTTGCAGCTGAAAGAGGCCAAGGGCAGCGCTGTGGCCACAACCTACCTCTGCAGAAATATGGAGCCAGCATACAGTTATTTGTCAGTCCTCATGAAAAAAAAAAAACTACCCTCAAAAAGCTTAAAGCAAAATATTTATAACCAAAATTTTTAAACATCACGAAAATGAAAAGTAAGATAACAGCTAGCATGATAAAACAGAGCAGAACAGGGGAAAACATGCACAGCAAAAAAACAATTACTATTTGAAACTACCTTAGCAACTTGATTTTGCCATTGCTAGGAACCAAAAATGGCTAGGTCACTAACCACCGAGGCTACCCAGGCCACATGGTCACATCCTTGACCTTCCACCCCTCCCTTATACGCAAGTAGGGGCATATAAGAATCTTACCATGCTTACTTTACATCCATTGGATAGAGAAACAAATAGTGGTAGATAAATAGAAAAACTATTCCTATACCAGCCTAACAAAAGCTGTACTTTTCCAAAATTTTCCCTTGTTTTCTTAAGAAACACTTTGTTGACTTCCACTGTCTCTAATAATAATATATCCAACAATACAGAAACTAAAGTTACCCACGCATCCTGTGCAGAAAACAGTAAACACAGCAGGACTGGAAGTGCTATCCTGAGAATGGCCTGCTTGCAAGGTTGGCCCCTGGCTGGTGTCTGGGAACCAGGATTTCAGGAGGGTGCCCAGCATTCCCAGAAGTGCTAAGACTGGTTCACCGGGCCAAGACTGTTTGTACAATGTGGTGTATGCTAAACACCTGCTTTCCCTCTGGGAGTCCAGGAATTGGTGCATGCCAGGTAGAGGGTGTCATGTGACCAGCCCCCAATAAAACCTTAGGCACCGAGTTTCTGAGAAGCTTCCCTGGTAGATATTTCACAGGCGCAGGCACCACTTGCTGCTGGAGGAGTCAAGCACGCCTACGTGACTACACTGCGAGAGAACTCGTGGAAGCTTACACACGGTTTCTTCTGGACTTCACTTCACGTGCCTATTCCCTGTGCTGATTCTGCTGTATGTCCTCTCTCTGTAAGAAATCACAGCCTTGAGTGTGACTATGTCCTGAGTCCTGCGAGTCCTCCTAGTCAACGAACCTGGGCGTGGTCGTGGGGACCTCTTCCACATTCTGTTTAATAGATAAAAACCTAACTCTCTATTGTGGTTCCCAGGACACAATACTTGACTTTATTTATGGCCAGACCTATCCCTTCCTACACTGTGTTCCCTACTCATCAGAGAACTGAGGTGGTGAGCTTTGTGAGCGGTAAAGGACTAAGTTATGAGATATATTAGTAAGCATCCTCAGCTTCAACAGTTCTTTCCTTGGGCATCTGACCTAGAAACTCCATGAGTGCAATGTTTTACACACAATAATTACTTATGTGATTTCTGCTAAGTGCATGAAGTGGTTAGACAAAATGAATATCAGTCATTTTTTTATAATGATAAAATGTCCATAAAATAAAATTTACCATTTTAACCATTTTTAAGTTTACGGTTCAGTGGCATTATGTACATTCACATTGCTATCTTACCATCACCACTATCCATTTCCACACCTTTTTCATTATCCCAAATTGGAACTCTGTCCCCAGTAAACTCCCCCTTCGGCCCCTCCCCAGCCCCTGATTAGCACTATTCTACTTTCTGTCTCTAGGAATTTGACTGTTCTGTGTACCTCATATACGTGGTACATATTTGTTCTTTTGTGTCTAGCTTATTTCACTTAGCATAATGTCTTCAAGGTTCATTCACATAGTATGTATCACAATCTTATTCCTTTTTAAAGGCTCAATAATATTTCATTGTATGTATATACCAATTTTGTTTATCCATTAATCCATTGGCGGACATTTGGGTCATTTCCCCCTCCTGGCTACTGTGGATAGTGCTGCTATCAAAACGGTGGACAAGTACGTTTGAGTCCCTGTTTTCAGCTCTTCTGGGTATACACAAGTGCAATTGCTGGATCATACAGTAGTTCTGTTTAGTTTTTTGAGGAACTGCCATACTGTTTTCTACAGCAGTTATATCATTTTACATTCCCATCAGCAATGCACAAGGGTTCCAATTTCCCCACACCCTTGCCAACACCTATTATCTGCTTTTTTGTTTTTTGGAAATAATAGCCATCCTAATGGATGAAGCAGTATCTCATTGTGGTTTTGATTTGCTTTCCCTCATGGTTCACAATCTTAAGCATCTTTTCATGTGCTTATTGGTCATTTGTTATCTTCTATGCAGAAACATATAATCAAAAAATGGCTACCAGTCTTAGGCAGGGATCTTCTCTTTATTTGTAAAGAGTTGAGCAATGAAGTGAAAGACTCTATACAGCCTTCCAAACAGTACAACAGTGTAAGTACCAACATGCAGTCAGCAAACACTTAGCAGCCTTGTCTCTTAATCTCTCTTATTGCTGTAACATTTCTCTACATATCTTCTTTCTTTCTAATAAGGACATACCCAAGAGGTTAGCTATTTAAGTATCTTTTTTCTAGAACAAACTATGACTCCTTTTCCATTTAAAAATATTACATAACTCATTACTTAAAAAAAAACGAGTACGAGACCATGTCAAGCATTAATTTTTCCTGAGGAAGATTCGCCCTGAGCTAACATCTGTTGCCAACCCTCCTCTTTTTTTGCTTGAGAAGACTGGCCCTGAGCCAGTCTTCCTCCACTTTCTACACTTGCATGGCTGACAAGTGGTGTAGGTCTGCCCTGGGATCCAAACCCGGGAAGCCAAAGCAGAGCACAATGAACTTAACCACTAGGCCACACGGCTAGCCCTCGAGTACTTTTTGAAGAAAGCAATCATGTTAAATAAGTTTACTCAGATTCCATGAATAAGCCCATCGGAAAGCATCACATCTCCTCGCTGCAAACCAGACCCCCCACCTCGTGCTTTGTCAACTTAAGGCCCAGTTCGACGGCACCTGCCTTTAAATCAGAAACAGAGGGGATTTTTTCTTCCGGGAACATCTCACCAAGCTGCTCGTCTGAATTAGCAACACACTCAATCAGCTCCTGCCGGCAGTCAGCTGCTGCTGCTCTGAATTCTGCCGGAATTTCTCCGTATCGAACAACTTGACTAAGAAAAGAAACGTTTATTTTGGTACTTTGAGGATATTCGATTAAACACATAAAGCACTCATGAAGAAGATAAACCAATGGCTAAAATATTTTTTCAGATGAGAAAGAGCTCTGATATATTTGCAGTATAATGGCAAATAAGATTAACATACAGCTTTAAAGTTCAGACAAAACAGTGGGCAAAATACTTCACTGACACAGCCAGAACAAACCGCTCAAGGGTGTCCTGCTAGTGAATGGAAGCAGCAGGATTCGAAACCAGTCTGACCCCAAAGCCCATGTGAGCACCTGAAAATTTATTACCCAAATGAATCAGAACATCATGGTCTCTAACAAGCAGATTTAGAGACCCGACTCCATTGCTTTCCATTAATAACAAACCAATCACATAATTTTTAACACAGACTAACCCATTTTGCAGTAAAAAAAAAAAAAAAAAGGTTACTAAATACGCAGACTCTTCAACTTTGATCCCAATGCTTCATTCCTCTAGGGGACGAATAGCTAAGAGTCACAAATAAAACATACACAACCAAGAAATGGATACACCTGACACTTAGAAACAATAGTCTGACAGTTTTCAAAGTATTTCTTTAAAAATGGAACTTAATGTCAAAAAATAATAAGCTTTTCAGAAAACACATTTCTAAATCCAAAAAAGTAAAAGAAGCCAATTGCAAACGATCAGAAAATAATTATTATCCTAAAGAATGCTCTTCACAGCTTTTAGAGCTTAATTCCTTCCTTCCCGCAAGCTCCCTGACCCTTAGCGTTTCACATCAGAATATACACATGCCCGGCGGGCCAGCGCTGAGCAGGGGCAGGTATATTAAGAGGTTCCACCTGGGGTTCTGATGCACAACAAAGTTGACAAGCCTTCACTTTAGAGGACAGAAACGTGTGCCCTGGTAATTCTGGGGAAGTGGATTTAATCCTTTACCTACCAACATGTTTTGAGTCCCTGTTACATACCAGGTTGTTCTGGGGCTAGGGACATGAAGGAATAAGCCTGACAAAAATCCCTGTCCTCTTGGGCCTTACATTCTAAGGGGGACAGACAAACTTTGTTGCTGTCACACGAAAAGTGAGAGAAATGCCTCATCCGCTGGACAGCCTCCATCTTTTCCCTAACTACAAGATGAGATAAACTCTACAGCTAATTGATCATAGGCCCTATCACCCACCTGCAGGACCAGCAATCCCAGTTCCAGAGCAGAGGAAGGAAATCCCTCAAGAAGTACCTTTGGAGAAAGTGCCAGGCCCTTGGGGCCACTCCTCAGAACAAAGGGTCATTTACCACTCCCCACATTGTCTAGATTAGTGCCACTCAAAGTGCGGTCTGCAGACTTGCAACATCAGCATCACCTGGGGGCTTTCCAGAAACGCAGATTCCAGGCCCCACCCTAGATGTACTGAATCTCCGAAGGAAGATCCAGGAACATGTGCGTTAACAAGCTCTCCAGGGGATTTTTGTGAATGCTGTGGTTTGATAACCACTGGGCAATTATAGTGCTTTGTATGCAAAGGCCACTCAAAAGTGGACTGATGGACCAAATACCATGTCAAAAAGTTACCAATTTGCTTCTTATATTGCCCAAACCACATCTGTGCAATTTTTAACCGCCTTTACATATTAATCTTTTTATATTTGTAATCTCATGAAATAGGCAGAGAAAATATTTATGATCCCTATTTTCTTCATAGTTTTTGTCACAAGACCCAAGACATAGCAGCTGCTCCAAAAAAGTTTGCAGAATGAATGAACAAATAAATAAATCAGTTGAAAAAGAGAGATTGCATTCCTAGCCCAAGCTGAAGGCCTCCTTCCACCACACCAGGCAGGGCACAATGTGATAGAAATCAATTAGCGAAAACTTAACCTACGCTCCCTTGGAATGAATACTAAGCAAAATAGGAAGAAACCAGGATTAAAGGCATTGGAACAGAATCAGCTTAAAGGATATTCTCCCAGCCTCATTTCAAAAAGATGTTTACTCTGAGTTTAAAGAACTCATTCTTTTCCTTCTCTTTCATACTTTTTAAAATGTAAGATTTTAATATATTTTTAATACTTACCCAAAGTCTCCATCAAAATAGATGGCTCGCTCCTCAATAAGATCTATAATCCCTTTAAAATCGCTCTCCAAACCAATGGGCATCTGCACAAACGCTGCATTATGACTTAGCTTAGACCTGAAAAATAAAAATACATACGTTTACCTCTTTCTTCACCCCAAATGTCTCTGAAATGACAAAATAAATATAAAAAGAAATCTATGGCAGATGAGGTGGGACAGCGAGGGGTGTCACCAGCAGGTCAGAATGGAAGACATACGGCAGTCAGGGACAGACTGACAACCAAACTCTTCGTGCTCAGGAAGCCACAACCCTATTTAGGCAACAAAAAGAACTCTGAAGTAAGTGTTTTGCCATCAGATCCCCAGAATAGCCTGGATCAGAAACCGAAGGGGGAGGAACAGGTCAATGGGTAGCTGGCCAGGAAATCTGAAGATGGTGGGGTAACTGTGCCCACGCCTCATTCTCGGATCAGCCGACTCTCGTGAAGCCGAGTACTGCCATCTGAAGAGGAAGTTCTTAGGGGAAGACTCTCAGAGTAGGTGCTAAAGGCAGACACTCGTCACCAGCCCGTATCCCGACTCAGGCCAACCACTGAACAGAAGCCACACTCACCAGCAGGGCTTCTCCCTCAAGAAGAAATGGGCTCCAGCTACCAACATCCAGTCTAGACTTTAGGCCCCCATTTGTAACTATGGATAGATAACTAACAATCACCAAATATTCGAAGGAAACCAATAGCTTGAAAGAGAGGCATGAGTTCAAGAAATAGAACTAACGTCCAAAGAGAGAGTTACTATAAGAAAATAAAGTGTAAAGATGAGAAGTAATTACCTCTATTAACAAAGATGTTGCAGTAAAAGAGAAAGTTTATGGAAATTAACTATATAATTGCTGAAATTAAAAAGAAAAATATAGGTTAAACAAGAGAAGGGATACAGATGAATATCAGAGTAGTAAGCTGGAAGACTGACCTCAAGAATTCTCTTGTGACCCAGTGCAAAATGAGAAGGAGACAGAAAGTATGGCAGAAAAGTTAAGAAGGCGAGATTCAGGAGTTTCAAAATCTGTTTAATGAGAGTTACAAAATGGGAAAACAGATTAAAGAGAGTAGGGGTCAGCCCAGGGTGCAGCAGTTAAGCACACACATTCCACTTCGGCGGCCTGGGGTTCACCGGTTCGGAACCCATGGCACCACTTGGCACGCCATGCTGTGGTAGGCGTCCCACACACAAAGTAGAGGAAGATGGGCACGGGAGTTAGCTCAGGGCCAGTCTTCCTCTGCAAAATGAGGAGGACTGGCGGCAGATGTGAGCTCGGGAATAATCTTCCTCAAAAAAAAAAAAAAAAGAGAGTA
The DNA here is from genome assembly GCF_041296235.1 of Equus asinus. Classification (NCBI taxonomy): domain Eukaryota; kingdom Metazoa; phylum Chordata; class Mammalia; order Perissodactyla; family Equidae; genus Equus; species Equus asinus. The sequence goes on from NC_091794.1 coordinate 62,004,839, forward strand.
GACTAAAGAACCAAAGTAGAAAAATAAACGCTAACAGAAAATTTTCCTGGAATTCAGAAAAAGACTTGGGAAGAGTCCACTACTGCCAAGTACAAGTAAAATATAAGTAATAAAGGCAAAAAAGTGAAAACGTTCTATTTTACCAAGAAAATATGACAAACATCCAATAAAGAAAAATTTCATTCTCATGTTCCCAAATAGCTCACTTCCATCTGAGTGCACACAGTGATACAAAGGTCCTCAGCACCATCCCTCCCGGCACTGGACACATCACTCAGTCTCTCCACTACCACGAACCCAACTGCCTACACCCATCAATCAGCTCTGCCATGGGAAAGCTGAGTGGGAACGCTACAGCTCCATTTACACAGTTACAAAGGGTGAAGAGCGAAACGTGGACTCTTCCCAAGGCTATGTGACACACACAGTATTGTGCAAAATGTAAAATGCCACAAATACCACTGGGTAACATCTGGCACAGAAAGAAGTGCTACTGTGTCTCAGCAAATATGTTACCACATGAGAGCAAGGGAAGAGAGCAGACTACCTAAGGGCATTAATTAAAATTAGTTGAAGATGATCTTTTAGGTTTGTCTCAGTAAATGCAAGTACTTTTAGGATCTAGCCAGGCCTGGTGGTCAGTGGTAAGATCTGGCGCTCTCACCATGCCGCCTGAGTTCATTTCCCCATTAGGGAACCACACCAACCCTCTGTCGGTTGTCATACTGTGGTGGCTGCAGGAATTCAAACACCAGCAGGGTCACCCAGGGTGGGCAGGTTTCAGTGGAGCTTCCAGACTAGACAGACTGCGAAGAAGAGCCTGGTCACCCAGTTCCAGAAAAAGTGGCCATGAAAACCCTGTGAATAGCAGCGGAATACTTCTGACGTAGCGCCATAAGGTGAGAGGACGGCGCAGAAAGACACCACTCTGCTGTGTCACTAGGAGTCGGAATCATGTCAACAGCTCTAACAAACTTTTAAAATCTACTCTAGATTATGACTTTTCTAACTATAGCAAAACAGTAATTGCCAGATTGTCTTCTGAATTCACCTTCAACAACCCTACAATTTAAGTCATATTTTCACCATTTTACAGAGAAGGTAGTTGATGAGATCACAACACAAATCAAACTACTGACCTCAGTGTTCCACTTACTAAGATAAGTCACTCACATAAATAAATTTCTTTTTCCAGTGACACTGAATCAATCGTAGTTCTGGAGGTAAGGTTTGTTATCCAGATGGTCACAACCCCTGTCCTTTCTCAGGCTCGGTACCTCATTTACTGTAGGGCCCTGGCTGGGTTGGAGCCCACGCGGTCCAGTTTGTTAATGAAAGTTAGGAATGGAACATTGTAGCGCTTCATCTGACGATTAACAGTCATGGTCTGGCACTGCACCCCTCCGACAGCACAGAGAACAAGGACTGCACCATCCAACACTCTCAGGGCCCTTTCAACTTCTATTGTGAAGTCCACGTGCCCTAAATGAGACAAAGAAGTGTGGGAGAGTCTTAAAGAGCGGTCTGATTTTTTTATAACATGCAAAATTAAAAGTTTTTTATCTTTCACGACATAAGTCTTCTAATTAGAATGTGGATTTCTTTTTTCTTTTTTAAAGATTCTATTTTTCCTCTTTCTCCCCAGCGCCCCCCAGTACATAGTTGTATATATATTCTAGTTGTGGGTCCTTCTAGTTGTGGCATGTGGGATGCCGCCTCGGCATGGCCCTATGAGCGGTGCCATGTCCACGCCCAGGATTCAAACCGGCAAAATCCCAGGCCGCTGAAGGGGAGCATGCGAACTTAACCACTTGGCCACGGGGCCGGCCCCTAGAATGTGGATTTCTTAAATCACTCATACCATTCACCCAGCATAAGGTCCAGAGCCCCAAATCACTTCAAAAAGATACCAGGACATGGGCACCTTTGGATCAGCTACAACACATAAAACGTGAGAACCTTCCCACTCACAAATTATTTGCACTATTTTTCAAGGAAACTACATAAGGACGAAATGCTCTAGGTCCCAAGTCAGATTTCTCTAATAGGAAATTCACAGTCACACTTTAGAGTATTATTTGATACTCAACAATGAGCTGGGTCATAGAATAGAAAAGAAGTAAATGGGCTTTTGCCAAAATAAGCTGCAACAAAACCAAGAACTCAGCTTACCAGGAGTATCTATAATGTTGATGTTGACATCCTTCCACACGGTATAGGTGGCCGCTGACTGAACAGTGATTCCTCTTTGTCTCTCTAGTTCCATGGAATCCATGACAGCACCAACGCCATCTTTACCTTTCACCTAAACACAAGCACAGTGATTCAGATTTCTGTCCCTATATTCCAAGAAGGAAAGAAGTCTTTACTGAGGTGGAACTAGAGCACAGATGGTTAACTGGGCAATTTCCAAAGAAGCCTAATCACCAAACCAGATCATCTCTTGAAATAGAAAACTGGTAATAGGTTTTACCCTCTGTGAACTGTCTAACCCTCTTTTCACTGCTGCTCCCAGCAAGGGCTCCCACAGAGCGATCACCTGGTCTGAAAGCCATTGTTGCTCCCTCTGCCCCGCTCCTGCCCACCGGCCTCGTGTTAGTCCGGGAGCAGATGTTCAGAGAACGGGTTCTGCCCTGCTCTGCTGCATGTAGAGTCTGAGGCCCAGGTGGGAAGGATTCAGCTTTTAAAGCGTATGATTTAACAAGACGATCTTTTATCTGAAGAAATATTTTTAAATGGAAAGTTAAGTCACTCAATGATATAATAATTTCTTCAAGAGAGTTTCAAGATCTAAAAAAATTTTTTCTGCTATATGTATTTAACTCAAGCTCATACTATATATTTAAAACCATTTTTTCCACTTAACATTATAAACATCTCTAAATAACATTAAAAATTATGTATATACTATTTTAATGGCTGTTGAAGGGTACATCATATTGACAACACTCTTAAAAGACAATCTACTCAAGATACCCACAGTGATGGTCTAGACGGATTCCTGAGAGCAACATTTCAGGCCAACTTGAGCAATCCTCTGTGTGATATGACTGACTAAAGATCCACGGTTACCATTCTTTTAACCTTTCAAGTTTTGTGAAGTTTATCAAACCATTAACTACAAAACAAGTAAAACCAAGCTCTAACTACTCTGGAGCCCACCACAACCACACACCTCATGCATCTTTGCAATCCTGCCGGTGTACTAAAGCACCCGTTCTGTCAATGTGGCTTTCCCAGAATCAATGTGAGCTGAGATTCCAATATTTCGTATTTTCTCGTTGGGAATCACCCCTGATGAACACCATCGCAGACCTTCCAATTAACCTGAAAAGTAAGAGAGATCAATTCAGTGCACTTTTTCTAAGAGAGAGCATGGGTTCAGCGGACATCGTTCCTCCAGAGAAACTCAACGGACACAAAACACCATACGAGACAGCTTGGAAAGGCAAAAGAGGGCACGTCTCCACCGCAACTCCCGAAACCAAAGGGAAGGCTGCAGGGGAGAGCAGAGAAGACACAGCCTGAAAACAAATACATAATCAACCAATCAGAAAAAGCTGCTCGCATTAATTATATAATTAACTAAAAGGGGACAACTACTTTTATCAAATGTTATAGGTTTGAAAGTATACACTAGGGATAATAAAATCAGAAAGATAGATCCTAACAACTACTTTACTAGGAACTAGAGTTTTCATCTTAAGTTCTGCTGTTTCCCCTTCCCCCTTAGTCTCGTTCACAGCTAGCAAGGCCGTCCGAGGACTTCCGTGCTTCACGCGGTGGTACCGACAGCTCTAACGCAACCCACAAAAGGTTTCCAATTCCTTCTACACAAAGTTAACGACTTTTTTTTAAACTTTATTTTACTTGGGGCGGGGCGGGGGGGACAGGGCAGAATCCTGCATTTTATGGAATTAAGACACAATGTAAACCACTGCCCACAGGGCTGCACATCCAAGTGCACTGCGGTCATTTGTGGGCAGAGGGAAGCACAACTTGGAAGCGGCGGGTAAAACTAATGGGAACCCTGGCGCCGGGCGCCTCCAGAGTAAACCCAGGGAAGCCTGCGAGCCGCGCGCGCCAGGCCCGGGCACAGCGGGCCACCGCCCCCCGACGCCAGCCCCCGGGCGCGCCCCGCGGCCGGCACGGACAGGGAGAGGGACCCGGGCCGCTCCGAGGGCCACGCGGCCAGGGGACAGTCCGGGCTCGGCCCCGCTCCCCGGGCACTCTACCTGCCTCCCCTGCCAGCCCAGCGCGGCGGGGACCCGCGGGAGCCCGCGCCCCAGGGCCGCGGCCGTCCCCAGCAGCCTCATGGCCGGCGCAGAACCGGAGCGCAGGGCCCGCGGCTCCGGGATGCTCAGCAACCGGCACCGCGGCGGGAGACCTTCAAAGTCACGCCGGCCAGCAGCGCCTGAAGAGCACTTCCGGGGCGAAGGACGCGAGCGCGGAGGGACGAAGGGAAAGAGGGAGGAGCTCCCGGATCTCAGGGCCGAGCAGCGCCCTCCGCTGCCCGGGCGCCCTCTGCCGACGAGGAAGAGGAGCTGCAGTCGCTTCGCCGAGCTCATCCAGCCTTGCACGCTCCCAGAGCGCTGCAGCCTTTTGGGATGTGGTGCCAACTGTAGCAACCCGGAGAAACGTTTTTTAACAGAATTTAAGTGACAAAAAGAGCAGTTGTCATCTATGCTACCATCACAGATATGAAAAAATACTTATCTACAGGACACGACCTGAAAAGAATGTGGAAAAATGATGACTGAACTATCAATTACAAGTGCTTTTTCTCATCTCGAACGTTCCGTCGTTCTTCGGTGTTAGGCGTTTTAGGGCCAGTTCATATGGAAGACAGCATCCTTGACGATTCCACTTGGAGGCATCGCGAACTTACTATGTCCGAAACGAAGCGTCTGATCTCCCTCCCAGCACCGTCTTCTGCAGTCGTCTTCATCTCATAAACCGCAGCCGGTGCCGCACTCAGTCGCTGTGAGCGCGCCGTCTCCTGGCAGCGCGTGCCTTAACCCCTCGCCGGGGGTCGGGGCCGCGCGCCAGCCCGCCTCTCCCGCCCCGGCCCCCTGCCCCCCGCCCCGCCGGCCGCTCCTGCCCGCGCTTTCCCTCCGTGCAGGCGGCCGCTCAACGGGGTGCTCCAGGCCCGGCTCTTCCGCGCCCGCGAGCTCCTCCCCGTCGCTCTTCTCGTGCGGCTTCGCTCTGCAGAGCGCTTCTCAGACCAGACGTCTCACACACCTGAGCGCTGTCTCCTTTCCCAGTGAGGTCAATGCCGTGAGAACAGTGACTGGGCTGTGGATCGCTGGGTCGCCCTGCGTGGGCTAGGTGCTCAATGATATTTGTGGAATGAACGAGATCGAATAAATAGAAATCAGAGGAAATTACAAGGGACAAGTAAAACCAGAGACTCAGTAATGAATTTCGAATTTACTTTTTGTATATCATCCATATATTAATTTACAAAAAAAGATTAAGCTGCTTTGATGAATAAATCCGTTAACACTGAATATACCATTAAATAAACTTTTTCATTTATAGACTTTCGGAGATTGTCTTAGAAGCCTTTATATGTATTTGTTTAAAATATATAAACACATAATTATGTAAATGGTAATAAAATTTTAAGATATAATTATTTAATAGTACATATAAAACAGTACATCTGTTACACTGAAATTACCACTTTAACAGTTTCCTTGAGGAAAAATTCATACTCATTATCTTCTATGTGTGTATATTTTCATATTTTTCCGTAATTATTATACAAAGTATATCTTATTTTTATTAATCACTTTTAACCAAAGGGATCAACTATTTTCTCCACAGAGGAAACTAAAAGACAAAAAACCAAGAAGTCTCTAGCTAAATTCTTATGTGTACACATTATATGGTACCTCTGTTAAGTTTTACAATGGCAAAATACACATATATGGTATCATCCAAAACATTTGCATATTCTTTTAATCCAGTCACTTTATAAATGTATAAGAATAAAGATACATTGAAATTATCTTTAGTGACCAAAGCTTTGTACCATTTTTCACTTATAAATTACGCAAGTATCCAAGGGCTAATTGCACATTTTCTAAGGTCTTGAGAAGTTACCTGAGGATTTGAATAATTGCAATTTTAGCTAACACATTTGGTCCTTATAATTAATAGAATTACAATTTCATAAGGTCAAAACCCCTTTAAAGGATATCTGTATTACAGCTTTATTTAAACACCATTTTATATTTTGTAACCTTACATAATTGGTGAGTCAGTGATAACTTATTTGACCTATAAGATGAATACAGGAAAGTTAGAAAATTTAAATCATGAGAAGTTCAACCTTAGTTTTATATAAGCTAGAATATTTTATTAGCATTAATTTTAAATAATAAAACCTGGAGAAGACATATAGTTGATTTAAAGAAATATTCATTCATTAGTTTGCCCAAATTCATCCACTTATCGGAAATATTTCATAAACCTTTTTTAAAAATACTTTATAAACCTTATATTCATAATCATTAAATCATATTTAAAAGCTCCTCTTTTATCTTAAAACCTTTCTGCTTATAACCATAATAGCAAAGGCTATTATTTAAATTCGCTCATCCACATTTTACGCAAAAGCAGCACAAATAGTTTATTGGCTTTTTTCTCTTAGCCATTTTGGATATTCATTTGCACCAGATAGTCCTAGATTGCACATATGACAAAATTATTTTTTTCTGAATTCATCTTTAAAAATTTTCAAGTGAGAGGAAAAAGAGAAATAGGAAAAAAGGTGAGCTAGAGCCAGCTTTATACCATTAAAAGATAAATTGAGGCATATTAAAAATTTTGACTTTGAGCAAAAATGGGTTAAAATCTGGCAGCAGCAAATGGGAAGTGGTCAGGAACAGCCCACCAGCGGGAGCCAGGGGAAGACTTTGTAGAGAAGAGGCAGAGGCCAAGCAAGGCGATCACTAGGCGGGCTGCGGCTTCCGCGGGCGCCTTCTTTGGGAAGCCTGGTGGGTGGCTGGGGCCCGAGGGTTTGCGGTCGCAACTCTCAGCCCCGGGGCGCTACAGGCCTAGGCTTTGGTTTGCCTACAGAGGCTGCTAAGGCATTAAAGCCCCTGTCTGATGGGCCTCCTCGGTTACTGAGTTTGATAATACTACCGTGAAAGTACCCCTGGAAAAGGCTGATTGCCTTCCTCTTCACGGAGAAGAGAAAGTTGAAATGTTAGCCACACAGTGAAAAAGCCCTTAAGAATGACATGAAAGGTGAGTGGTCTACCTAAACAAAGTGGTCTCTTTTAGACGAAGAACACAGAGGCTCTCCTCTTGAGGGTTTGTCTGCTGTTTTTCTGTTGGTGTGTTCTTCTAAGGCGCCTCTCCAGTGAAAGTCCTGTTCATTTCAAAGTTCCCCGGAGCGGCCACTACGATTCCGGGCTGCAGCTGCGCCAGCAGGTAGCACAAGTCCGTCCGCTGACAGCCCCATGGAAAGCCGCCTGATGCTCTATCAAACGCAAACCACTCCATGTCTGCCTCGGGCTTTAACCCTAACGTTAGACCGCCTGACTGCTAACCTGAGAAACGTGGGGTTAGAAGGCAACGTGGGTGGACAGAAGGTCTCTCCCCAAGCCGACTTCTCATACACAAAGACTGAGGAAAGTTTTCACCGACAATAGAAGATGGTGGGTGGGCAGGCACAAGATAGGAGATGGGACTTAAAGCCAAATTCACCGGAGGACTCCGAAGTCTGATCAGATTCCCCAAACCCCAGGAGACAATAAGCATGACATCGGGGTCAAAGAGATCATCAGAATGCCGATGCACTGCAAAATCCATGTAATCAGGGACAGGGGGCCTCAAGAGGCCTCAGATATGTACATTACTGCCAAACTGAAGGTCCTAATTCACTGCAGCGAGGGTGTAGGTCAAACCTCAGCAGACTCCAAATTGTCCTAGCTCCGTCAGCCTAAGACCACTGTCTTAGTCCATTCAGGCTGCTGCAACAAAAATACCACAGATCAGCTAGCTTATAAACAGTGGAAATTTATTTCACATAGTTCTGGAGGCTGGGAAGTTGAAGATCAAGGTGCCGGGAAGATTCGGTGTCTGATGAGGGCCCACTCCCTGGTTCATAGGCAGCCAACTTCTCACTGTGTCTCCACATGGCAGAAAGGGCAAGGGAGTCCTCTGGGGTCTCTTTTATAAAGGCACTAATCCTATTTATGAGGGCTTCACCTTGCTGACCTAATCACATCCCAAAGGCCCCACCTCTAACACCATCACTTTGTGACATGCAGGGCACCATCTGATTCCAAGGTGCTCCTGCAACTGCCCTGTGACAGTAAAGGATAATGGAGCCATGAAGGTACAGTAATGAAAACCTCTGATACTGCCAGATACCGGGAAAATCACTAAAGTGGCAAGGAGCCCAAGTATGCAACTTGGCCTTATTATCAAGGTCACATTCACCAAATTGTTAATATCCTTGCATTCCCAAAAGACCCAGGGTTCCAGAAACAACAACAGTCATCCATAAAGAAAAAGTATGTGAACTACAAGGTACAGAGAGCTTTCTTTTTTATATTGGTTGACTTTAGCATTACGGTAAAAATAAATTCTGAAGTCACTTTCAGCATCATGTAGACATAAAGAATTGACATTGAATCTCTATATGTCACCTATTTTATAAGTGGCACCTAGGGAGCACTGTGGCATAAGAAGAAATACATGCTTAATTCAACTTTTATTTGATTTCTATGGTAAACAAACTGGGAGGAAAAAAGTTTCTATGAATTCTCTGCTATATGATGTATAGATGTTATATTGTTCTAAGTACAATTATTTATTAAAGTGTGTTTTCATATTTGAATATAATGATTCAAGATACCATCAGCCTAATGATTTAGGGAAAAGGGGAATCATCACAGTATCTATTGAGATTTGCTCTATCAAGTGAATTTATGCAAAAGTGTTATTTAAAATGTATGCCTTATGACAGCTTCCCAATATGTTATAGTATTTAGTATGCTAAAATATGCATGATTTTATATTCTCATAAACTTCAAACTAACTTTTATAAAAACATCTTTAAGTAATACATGCTCAATTACTTTCCATTATAAAAATGAATAGACACATACACATCTTATTTTAGTGGCAAATTAAAGGCATGAAACACTAATAAAATTAACAGGAGATGATACAGAAAATTAGAAGAGTATGAGCACAATCACATAGTTCTACTTCCAAAGTTACAAAAGGATGACAGTAGCATGAGAGAGTGATAGCAGATTTTCTGTTCTTTTTCTCCTTGATAGAAACATTTTCTTGTTTCTTGTTGGTTTTTTTTGCTGGGAAAGATGCACCAACATCTGCTGCCAATCTCCCTTTTTCTTCTTTTCCTCCCCAAAGCCCCTGTCCATAGTTGTATATCCCAGTTGTAGGTCCTTCTAAGGCCCTCTACGTGAGCTGCTGCCACAGCATGGCTACTGACAGACAAGTGCTGTGGTTCCGTGCCCAGGAACTGAACCTGGGCTGCTATAGCCGAATGCGCCAAACTTTAACCACTAGGCCATCAGGGCTGGCTCAGAAACACTTTCTCAAACAACAAAGACTTAAGAGTTAAGATTTTATATTCTCATAAACTTCAAACTAACTTTTATAAAAACAGATTACCATGAAGTCTGGAATAAACAAGCTAGACCTGATTTTTATATATGGTATAATTAAAAAGGGAACAACTGAACTAACTATCTTGTTCAAACACACACATCATCTGTCTAAGACATTTTCAGATAACCAATCATTCAGGTTTGCAGAATATCAAATGCATTTCTCTATTTATTTATTTTAGTTGTGGGTCCTTCTAGTTGTGGCATGTGGGACGCTGCCTCAGCATGGCCCGGTAAGCGGTGCCATGTCCACGCCCAGGATTCTAACAGGCGAAACCCTGGGCCGCCGAAGCGGATGACGCGAACTTAACCACTTGGCCACAGGGCCAGCCCCAAGAACTCATCTTTTTCAGTCAGGTAATATAATGCCTGTGGACTGAAGTGCATTGATCGCGTATTTTTATTGGTCCAAGCAGACACTGTTGGTGGGGAGGTAACAATATACACCACTAGATGAGGGGCAGAGTGAGTACTGGTCAGCCAGGAGCCCAGCAGCAAAAGTGAGGATGCTCAAGGGAAAGCAAGATTGCTTCAATATTATAGAATCAGTTACTATACATTAACAAATTAAAGGGGGAATATGAAATCATCATCACTATAGATGAAAAAGTAAATTCCATAAGATTAAATATTAATTCCTGACGGTAAACTAGGAGAAAAAGACAACTACCTTAATAATATCAAAATTATGTTCCAGAAATCACTAGCACACATTGTACTTAAGAGTGAAATACCAGACTAGACCTATTTCTGTTAAGATTAGAAATTAGGCACGGGTTTCTATTTCAACCTACAAAAACAAAAACCAGTTTAAGAGGCAAAGTGTTTATTTGAGATCAAGGAATTGCAATTGGGGAGGACAGATTCAGGTAGAAACCCAAATAGTGTCCCAATTACAGGAGAGGGGCTTAGGATTTTCATAGGAAAAATGGAGGAGACTGAGGTGAGTAGTATCAAGAGGGTTAACTGATGCTAGATGAGGTGAGGCTGGGATGTCCTTCATAGATTGGCTTGAGGTTCAGCCATCAGGCAAAAAGGCTAGACTCGTACTTCGTTGATTGTTTAGTGATTCAGTCATCAGCAGAGTCCAATTTCATGAGTCCTAACAAACAAGATATTCTTTTTGTTAGTGACTTCTTGGAATGTTGATGTTTTGGTCTAGTTTGGAAGATAAAGAAAACAAGACATGCAAGGCAATTCCTCTGAAATGGCTGCTCTGGCTCTGTTTTAAAGATTTTATTTTTCCTTTTTCTCCCCAAAGCCCCCTGGTACATAGTTGTGTATTTTTAGTTGTGGCTCCTTCTAGTTGTGGCATGTGGGATGCTGCCTCAGCATGGCTTGATGAGTGATGTCATGTCCATGCCCAGGATCCGAACCAGCAAAACCCTGGGCCACGGGAGCAGAGCATGCGAACTTAACCACTCGGCCATGGGGCCTGCCCTTAGCTCTATTTTAACATAGCTCGATTCATATCATCTTTTACACTATCATTTTTGCTATTTTTTATCATTCTGTTGAATGTTCTAGTCAATGCTACAAGAAAAATAAAAAGCATAGTATCAGAAAGGAAAAGCAAAACTATTATTTGCAATGATATATTCTAGATATATACCTAGGAATCCCAGGATAGTCAACTTAAAAATATATCAGACCGATGGAAAGATCAGATATCCAGATATAAGATGAATATTTTTAAAATATTAGCATATACATCATGGTCATATGGACTAAGCAGAGATTATAAGCAAGCCAACAGTGATAAACTCCCATAACATTCAAGGCTGGCATAACATTAATACGAAACTTGATGAAGTTTAGAATCACAACACCACCACCACCACATACACACTCGCAAAAACACACACACACACACACGCAGACCAATCTCATTTATGCGATAGCTTTTCTTTAGCTATAATTGGTAAGAAAGTATACTGGAAGGAAACTCTACTTACAATAATAACCTATAAAATAAGTAGAATAAACTTACCAAGGAATATCTGACACTAATATGTTGAATTTAAAAGAAGACTTGAATAATTTGAGAAATATGTCATATTCCTGAATGAGGAGTTTCAATATTTTAAACATAACAATTCTCCCTAATAAATTCAATGCACTCCTAATCCAAACCTCAAAAAGAGTCTGGGTGGGTGTGGAGAAGAGATGAAAAATGCATTCTAAAGTTCCTCTGGGAGAATAAATTACTTAAAATCACCATGAATATTTTGAAGATGAAGATTAGTCATAGGAGACTTGCCCTACACAATATCAAAACATATGGTCATATCATCAATTACAGTTATTAAATAGTGTGGTACTCATCCAGGAATCAATAAATAAAGTGAAATGTAGAGATTCTATGCATACTAATTGATTAATGGTATGATGTAGATAGTGTATTTCCATATTTCCAGTCAAGGGGAGAATACACAGATCGTTCAATATATGTTAATTGAATAGCCATTTGAAATATATATAATATAATACAGGAATATGTACATATTCCTACTTCATACCATACATTAAAATAATTATGAGGAATGTGAAATGTTTATATGTAAAAGGGAAAACATTGAAGTAATAGGAGAAAATATAGTCTTTGAAGGGAAGAAGTTTTGTTAGCATGTACCAAAACCAGAAATTGTAAAAAAAGATTGACTGCGAGTGCATCAAAAGACACCAAAAACAGCTAAAATGCAAAAATTGAGGAAAATACTTAAGCATATATGACAGGAAATAAAGTTAATATTCGTAATGCACAAAGAGCCTTTGCAAATAAATTATGAAAAAGATAACCTACTTGATAGACAAATGAGCAAAGGACAAGAAAAGACAACTCAAAGAAGAAATGCAAATGACCAACAAGCGTTTGAAAAGACCTCAGACTCAGGAACAATCAAAGGAACGTAAATTAGAGTGAGATACCTTTTTCTTTTTCCTGTTAGGTTGGCAAAGATGAAAAGTCACGTTGGTGAGCATGTGAGGAAATAGACTTTGTTGGTAGCAATGTCAATCGGCACAGCTTTTCTAGAGGTTAGTTAGGCAATATGTGTGGAGATTTTTTAATGTGTAAGGCCTTGAATTCAGCAATTCCACTTAGAGGAGTTAATCCTAAGTAAGCATCATGTGTAAAGATGAACAAAGATGTATACTGCAGCATCAGAAACAGCTTACATTTTATGACAGGGGATTGGTTAAATGAATTAAGATATATCCATAGAAGAGAGTACATAGCCATTAGAAATAGCAACATAGGCCACTAAACATTACTAAGAGGAAAAGAACAAGTTGCACTCATATCTTGCTGGCAGGAGAGTAAACAGTAGGGCAGTTTGTCACTATCAAAAATTTAAATGCAGAAATGCTTTAACTCAGCATTCCACTTTTCTAAATATATATAAAGATATATACAAGTTCTCTCTATGAAATTTGCCTTTTTTGCCAGACTTTTTTTTTAGAACAGTTTTAGACTTGCAGAGAAGTTGAGAAGATAGTACAGAGAGTTCCCATAAACCCCCGCACTCAGGTTCCCCTATTATGAAGATCTTACATTAGTACATTTGTTACAATTAATGAACCAATATTGATACATTATTAGTAACTAAAGTCTGTAATGCACTCAGATTTCCTTAGTTATTTTCCAGAGAAAAAAGTATTATTTTTTTATTGAGAAATAATTGACATACAACCCCACGTACGTTTAAGGTATATGGCATGATGGTTTGATTTACAAATACCGTAAAATGATTTCCACAACAGGTTCAGCTAATGTCCATCATCTCACATAGATTCTTTTTCTTGTTTTTTACCTAATGTCTTTGTTTGTTCTAGGGTCTCATCCAGGATATTATGTTATATTTACTTGCCATATCTCCTTAGACTCTTCTTGGATATGACAGTTTCTCAGACTTACCCTGTTTTTGCTTATCTTGACAGTTTGGAGGAGTACTGGTTAAGCAATTTGTAGGATACCCCTCTATTGGAATTTGTATGACATTTTTCTCATGGTTAGACTGCAGTTATAAGTTTGGGGAGGAAGACCACAGAGGTAAAATGTCACTTTGAACATATCATATCAAGTGTGCATGCTATTAACATGATTTATCACTGTTGATGTTGTTCTTGATCACCTGGCTGAGACAGTAGAGGCATTTAAAAAAGAAAGTCGTAAAACACTAGAGTTAATCTAAAATACCTATCTAGGTAAGGGATAATTGTACATGCACCCAGTGGCATATTGTGCGAAGATTAAGAATGAAGAGGTAGATCTATAAATGATATAAAAATAATCAAGTATAAAAAATGTTACGAATAGTATCATCTTATTAATATGAAAAAGAACATACATAAATATTTGTATATGCAAAAATTTTTTTCTGAAATGATACAAAAAGAAATCTTAAAAGTGACTGTGTCTAGTGTGTGGAAATGTGAGATGGGGAGTACTTCACTTTTCAATGTAGTCCCGTCTCTCCTGTTTGAATTTCTACCCGGAGGATGTGTTACTCTTATAAGTGTGACTTTTTAAAGCAAGTTGATCCTATTTTTGTAAAATAAACCTATTTTTCTCTGTGCATTGAAAAAATGAATCTAGAAAGATAGGCATCATTATTGATAGGCTAATATCTCAGTAAATGGCAACTCCATTTTACCAGGTGCACAGGGAAAAAACCTAGGAATCATATTTGACTCTTCTCTCTCTCTCTCACCCACACTTAACCCATCAGCACATCCTGTGGGCTCTATCTTCAAAATATATACAGAATCTGACCACTTCTGTTCCCACCGTGGGTCCCTGGATTACTGCAATCCAGACTGATCTCCTTGATTTCACCCTAGCTCATCTGCAGTCCGTTGTCAACACAAAAACCGGAAGTCAAGTCATATTATTTCCTTGCCGAGAGCCTTCCAATGGCTTCCATCTTATTCTGAGTAAATGCCAAAGTCTTTACAGTGACTTAGAATGCCCTAGTTGATCTGTGCACTGTCCCCCACCTTCTTACCATTCACCCTGACACACTCATTCCTTTCCTTTCATACTGGCTTCCAATCCCTGTGCACACTCCCTTCTCAGAGTTGGTGCACCTGCCATTCATTTTGCCTGAACACGATCCTCCTACCAGATTTCCCACCATCTGTTTAACTTGCTCCCTCACCTTCTTCAGGTGTCTGCTCAAATGTCAGGAGTTCAGGAGCAGGAATGGGCACTAGTAGGGGAGCAGTGGATTTGCCGGGAGGCCATGGCAATGCTCCTGGGAAGAGAAGAATGGTGGCCCAGCACGGTAGCCATGGAAGGTGAGGAGTAGATGGATTCAAGAAATATTTAGGAGGGAAAATCCACAGCGGTTGGCATTTGAGGGCTCAAGGAAGAATCTCAAATTTATCAGGAAACTCAAGAGGAGAACCAGGCTTAGGGGAGACAATGAAGACCAGGATTGCAAGAGACTTTTACTTTTTATGTATTATATGTGATGGGCGTCTGAGAATACAGAACTTTGAGCATGAGAATTGTCATTCTCCAAGGGGTTCTTAACCATTTTTGTGCCATGCACTCTTTAGATAGTCTGGTGAAACCTATGAACACGTTCTCAGAATAACATTTTTAAAAGCACAAAATTGAATACATATCATTTCACAGAAACAAATTATAGTGAAATTCCGGGGTCTGTGGGCCCCAGAGGAGGACTCCTCTGTGGAGCAGCTCCTGCCTGAGTCTTCCTCCCTGTCTGAGTGGCCACATTCAGCCGCGTGTGTATGGTGAATGTTCACAGTGCTGAGGAGGGATACAGGGACCCTGGTGACGTCGTCAAGTGTGGCTCAGCAAGGGCAGCAGACCACCACTTTCACAGCAATCCTGAGTGGAAGCAACACAAGAAAATCAGCCAAGAAAGGGATCAGCTATTCACTGGTGACACTGTGCTGTTTGGAAGCAGCAGGCCTGGCACTTCTGCCTGAGTGAGCCCGGGGTTCTTGGCCAGATAGGGGGAAGAAGGAGAGGGAGCCTCAGGAAGGAGGCCCTGGACTTCCTGCACACAGGAGCACACGGGGCACAGGTGATGGAAGGGAAGAGAGGGGAGATGTTACTGCAGCTGTGCCGCAGCCCGACGTCAGGGGTCACGTCTATCTCATTCATTTCTGTATTTGAGAGAACTTTTACAATGACCGTATATGACTTTTGTAACAGAAAAAAGTAGACTATGTAGGGCTTTCCCTCCATTTCATTAACGATATTGTCTCATTAACGTTGCCGGGATTTAAACATCTTAAACCTTTGGGCAGATGTTGTGGAATCTGAGAAAGGACTAGCAGACCCTGGATTACACAGACCAAAGGGACATGTCTGCCGAAAGAAAGAGATGGTGGAACTCCCTAAATTCTTACTCTTTAGACATATTCCCATGACTCCGATGGTAGTAAAGTGGTAAAAAAAATGCTCAGAGTATACAGTGCTCAGGAGACCTTGTTGTTATTGACCCCTGAACTGAGGGATCCCCAGGAATAACATATGCCTGGAGACGGATGTTTTCCGCTGTGTGGTCTCAGAAGAGCAGGGAGGTGTGGAGCCCCCTGGGGAGTTTTAGGTGTGGAGGGGTGAGTTTGGAGCAGGAATGAGCATAGCTGCTTTATTTAGTTTTACGTGTTAGACTTCTGCTCCTCCTTTGAACAAAGGGATTGGGGCTAAAATAAGTTTGAAAACAATGCACTAAGATCTGTTATTTATTAGAGATCTAGATTCGACTTGGGATAAGTAAGTTCTAGGTGAATAGAACAGATGTTACTGACCCTCTAACGAGCATATACAGGTCAAATTTGTGGATTCGCAGAGTCCAGTCAAGGACGGGGCCAACAAGGAGCGTCCCAGGTGCCAGAGAACTCCCCACATCACTGGATGGTATAGACAGCAGTGAAAATGAAGCAAGATGGAGAAAAGTCCATTTATGGAAACTTCTCTGGGGGAGATGACAATAGGTGGTTAGAAAGCATTCATTCACTTGTTCATTAAATACTCACTGTGTGCTTTCTGTACACCTAGCATTGTCCTGGATGCTGGGGATGAAGAGTGATCAGAAAGCCAGAACCCTGCCCTTGTGGAGACCACATTCTAGTGGGGGACAGAGACGGTGCAGAATCACTATAGAAAATGTCAGGCAGTGACGGGGGCTACGAAGGAGAGGAAAGCGGATTAAGGGGACAGTGACAGGGGAGGAGCACTCTACACAGGATGGAGAGGGAAGGCTTTTCTGTCAAGGTGACTTTCAGCAGAGATCTGAAAAGGGTGAGGGAGCAATGGGGAAGAACATACCAGAAAGAGGAAACAGAAACACAAAGGCCAGGAGGCAGGAGCTTGCAGGGGCATTTAGGAACAGGAACGAGGCCAGCGTGGCTGCAGTGGAGAAAGACAGGGGAAGGGGATGGGTCAGAACACTTTTCTACAGTGATGGGTGGGGGATACCCATCTCCAAGGCGGCTTGCTCAAGAAGCAGCAAATCATGGCTAAACTCCTTCTAAGATGTGTAGGTCTGTGCGGTGTGTTTGTGACGGGGCTTCTGTTTCCCCGAGTGTGTGGGACTTGCAGATTTGCAGCCTGAGCTGAACTTCTCAGAGCAGGGCCCTTCCTGCACACTACTCTCAGCCTCTCTACGTAAACGGTGAGTCAATACTGAAAGAGCAGAGGCTTGAAGTCGCTTGAAATTATTAGCCTGCCTTGGTGCCTATTTGCCCCGAAATCTTTTCGTCTGATGACCAGATAAAATGACAAGGGTCTGAAAACTTAGAAAAAGATCACTCCCTTGCTTGGGCCCCTTCCATCTTCAAAGCCGGCAGTGGCCGGTCAATTCTTTCTCCTGACGCCAAGTCTCTGGTTCTTCCCGTTCCCCATTTAAGGGCTCTTGGGATTACTCCGGGCCCACCCAGATGATCCAGGATAATCTCCTTATTTTAAGGTCAGCTTTCAGCACATCTAATTCCATCTGCAAACTTGACTCCCCATTGCCATCTAACATAACACGCTCACAGGATCTAGGGATTAGGGTGTGGGCATCTTTGGGGGCCGTCGTTCTGCCTCCCACCATCGCCCTCGGTAGATGCAATGCAGTCTTCTTCTCCTGGCCTTGATTTCCTATTGCAATGTTAATTGTATTGTGTTTATGCTCTTTAATATAAACTGCCTCAAACCTATTTTGAAAAAGAGGCAATGAAAAATGGACCCTAATATATTTAACAATACTAATTATGGACAGACTATATGGTGGTAGAGGAGGTCCTGCCCCCCACTCCCCACCTCGCCATTGAAACAGAGGGAGTGGGGCTACTTCAAGAAGTGAGCTGGTAATCTTGGACCACTCTTGTTTTTTCAGAGCTAACAGTCCATTTTACAATATTCTCAATTCAGTCTTTGGGGGAAAAAAGGACTAAATTGGCCGCTATATTAGTTATCAATTCTTGCTTAAGTTACTTCAGAATTTAGAGACTGAAAACATGAAACATTTGTTATGTCACTGTTCCTTTGGGTCAGAGGTCTGGGTGCAGCCTAGCAGGGTGCCTGGGGCTCCAGTTGCAGTCAGGGTGATATCTGAAGCCTTGACTGGGTGAGGATTCACCCCCAGGCTCGGTCACGTGGTTCTCAGCAGGATTCGGTTCCTCAGGGGTTGTTGGACTGAGGTGCTGCAGTTACCTGCTGGCTGTGGGCTGGGGGCCTCCCTCAGCTCTTTGCCACGTGGGCCTCTCCACTGGGGACTCACAACACGGCAGCTGGCTTCCCTCAGAAGGAAAGCCCAAGATGGAAGCCACAGTCTTTTTGTAACCTTATCTCAGGGGCGACATCCCATCACTTACTTTTACCGTACACTATCTATTAGAAGGGAGCACTGGTCCAGCCCACGCTCAAGGGGAGGGCCTGCACAAGCTCATGAACACCAGAAGGATGGGATTGCTGGGAGCTGTTTTAGAGGCTGCCTATCACAATCACCATCTGAGATTTTTCCAGTTGAAGCACCAATTTAAAATGTCATTGAAAATTCACCTGAGATTTCTGCAGCTGCAGCTTTGGAATCCATCCAGTACATGTGGACACAAAGAAATGTGTGTCACTTTAACCCCGGTCAAGGAGAGAGAGATGTAGAGGATGTGACACTAGAAAATGATGCATCTCAGAAGCAGCAATTTACAACATATTGTCACTAAACGTTTGATTAACAAATATAAGCTGAATTATATTAAACAAAGAGAAGCCATAATACAATTGTTACCACTATCTACCATGATAATTACAGACAGAATTTCGCTATGTTAGAGCTGGTTTTCCCCCCGCAGTGTTTGCCAATGACATTATAAACAACAAAACAATGAAAAGGCAGGAGATGTATGTTGAAATAAGTGGGACCTAAGAGCTTATTATAAGAAAAGTGGAAGTAATAAATATTAAGCCAAAGCCAATTTCTCCATTTCTGGAATCCATTCTAGGGTAGCAGGAGAACTACCATACTAATCAAAGTAAGAGGACTGAAGGAGAACCATAGGTCAGGACGTTACAGAAACCCACAGCATGTCTTTGATTATTGCCAGAGCAATTTAATACAGAATAAATAATATGGCATAGCAAATGTAATTCTATAGTGAGAGACTGATGATACTGGAAAACTCAAAAGAAATGAGTATTATACGAATAGCAATATCTCTGAAAACATAGATATCACTTATATTTGGGTGGTTTTTTAATGATAGCCAGGCATATATAATTTTTGAAAAATATTTTTATTACTCCCCTTGTCTATTTTCCTTTTTCTTTAGTTCAATTTCCTTTTCCTTACCTATCTAGTTTTTTCTGTTTCTTCATTTTGTCATTTCTTAAGTTGCTGTTGGTTAAACTTTGCTTCTAGTCTCAAAAATATAACTAGGTTTTGCAATAATATATCTTGAATCACAGGTATGCGAAACAAATATTTTAACTCTTGTGTGGCTCTCAACTTATTTTCCTCAAGAGAGGGTATTGAGAGGATAGTAGCTTCTACATCTGATAGATCTTGCTACACAACAGATTAATTGAGCGTCCTCCTCTTTTAATATCTTTGATGTTGAATTCGCCCAGGTCCAGGGACTTTGTGTTTTAGTATTAAAATATGAGTCAAGCATGACAATTGTGATACCACTACTAATAACAAATATTTTAATAGCTTTATTGAGGTAAAATTGACATACAATAAAACAGACATAAAAAATTGGATTTGAAAATCACTTTTTTATTTCCACTGTATGATTGTGCTTTGAACATTTTGATAAAAATATTTCTCTCAAGGGGCTGGCCCCGTGGCCGAGTGGTTAAGTTCGCGCGCTCCGCTGCAGGCAGCCCAGTGTTTCGTTGGTTCGAATCCTGGGCACGGACATGGCACTGCTCATCAAACCACGCTGAGGCAGCGTCCCACATACCACAACTAGAAGAATCCACAACGAAGAATATACAACTATGTACCGGGGGGTGTTGGGGAGAAAAGGGAAATAATAAAATCTTTTAAAAAAAAAATGTTTCTCTCAAGGTAGAAAACAAAAAGGTTTGTAACAGATATTTTCGATGATATCCTTGGTGGATATGGCAAACACTGTTAGTCGCCAATGCAGCCATGTTAAGAACCCTAATTTTTTTCAGATTGTCAAACGGCAGTGTACACAGGGAAGTGGGATCCATCTTGAGCCCCAAAATATAGATTATGATTTGCCCAACCCCATTTGTTTTTGCTTTTGTGTAGGTAGGTGACCCAGTCCTGGTCAATGAGATATGAGTCAAAGTCTGTGGGGCACTTCTGAGGAAAATATCTCCTCCGTGTCAGCTGTCTTGGGACTACGAGGAGCCAAGCCAATCCACTGAGGATGCAGAGTGGAAAGCTGAAGGATCCAGGTCTTTAAAGACTTCTCGAGCTGCACATTAACCAAGTCTGCAGCAGGCCTGCTTCTGAACTTCTTGTTGAGTGGTGTTATAAACAGCCTCATCAGAGCCACTGTGTTGCATAACTCCGGGGAGAACTCTCCACGTCGTACAACATGGTGGTCCTGGATCTCATTGGTTAAGCCACTACAGTTGCAGCCAAAAGCATCCTAGTCCATAAAGTGGGGCAGATAGAGTTCCAGTATTAAGAAACTGCCTCTGGGAACCAGTTTATACCTTGCAAAAGACTATTATTAGAAAGTTTTAAATTGCAAGTAACAGAAGCCACAGTTCAGATCTAAACAATAAAACCAATTCATTGGCTAAAGTCCAGAGGGAGGCAGGCTTCAGGGGGTTTGAGCTAGAGTTTCTTGATGTCATCAGTACTCTGGCTTTTTTCCCCACCTCATGTTCTCAACTCTGTCTGCCCCGTGTACTGGCTTCTTCTTCAGGTTGGCTTTCTTCATGGTAGCAAAACATTTGCTCTTGTTTCAAGCCTCCCATTTCCACATCCCACCCCTCAGACTCTGACTGAGTCATGGACTTAGCCTGTGTCACCTGCTCTATCTTAGGGGCTGAGGATAGAAACAGTATTCCAAGAACCTCATGGGTCCCTAAAAGGAAAGTGGAGGTTAGAAAGGAGAAATGAAATACTGGGACCCAATCATGAAGCGTCCACTGCATGGATGAGGGTTATAATACAAAGGGACTTTTTAAAAATGTGTTTGGAATTTATTTATATTCTACTTATTCTCAAAAGAATGTGAGATAGAGAGAGCCAATAATGCTAGGCCCATGGATTACGAATAAAGCACGAGATTTGGTGAGCTCTTGGGGAACTAAGAATAGACTTAGTTGTCTGTGAGCCTCTGCTAAGTCCTAGTTTGAACATTTGTGAGATAGAACTTCTGTTTATTTCTAGAACTGGAAGTCAAGGCAATCAATAGTGATGAAGCAGCTGCTTCAGGAGAAATGTCAAACTCTATGCTCTTTAAAAATGTTAATGTAAAGTTTTAAAATCTGTGAACTCTTTTCAACACCTTCACTTTTCTGAAATCCAAAATTACGAGTATAAAAAAAGAACACAGTGCAACTCAGTCAAATCCATAGACACTTACTGGCACAGCTGCCATTTGCACCAGAAAATGAAGCAGAACTGGCCGGATGCACAACTAGGTCTTTGCAGAGGCACCTGCAATCCACAGCCTGTGTCTGCACAGCTTCCCGGCACACGGTCCTCGGTGGTAAGCCGTGGTCATCAAGAGCCTGGCCTAGGTCCTCACCATCCTGCAAAGCTTAAATTCATTTCACACCTGCTTTTGAAACTGGAAATACTGCCAACTTATTTCCTCAGATGGATTTGGCAAAAATTCCAGCATACTGTACAAAATTATAGATCAGACTAAATCCAGTTCTCAAATTCATTGGACATCTGGAATCAGTAAAAAATGTGATATCTCCTTCAGAAAGGACCCTGATGCCCTCAAAGGACCAGGGCAGCACAGACTAGGAAGGAGAAGCTGTGCTCCCAGGATTGGCCGGCCCGGGGCCGTCTCCCCTCAGGAACATTCCTAGACAGGTAATGCTCTCCAAGCCCAAAACTATAACAACTTTGCTACTGTCTCTCAGAAAACCATTCCACAAGCTAACTGCCTTTGGTATGGAAACGTATTCCCGGGCTGAACTGCAAGGGTGATGTTGAAAACTCAGTGCGGTGCAATGTGTGTAGAAACAAGCTGCTCAGGAGGGGCAGGAAAGAGGCGGCCAAGGATTGTGCTTTACTAGTGGTGTGGGATGGTTGTTCAAGCAATTAACCTTTTGGGTTTTTTTCTTCGAGTTTTAGAAAAGACAATTTGGGCACTTTAAATAACCACGGCAGTGCTATGTTCACACTGTAAGTAGGAAGTACAAACAATGGAAACATAGACATTTCCCTGACCATTAATTCCAGTTTTCTCTTTCATGTTCTAGAAAGACCGTATAAGGCAGTGGTTAAGAGCTTGCATCCAGACTTGACTGCCTGAATCCCAGCTCTGCCACTGGTTAACTAGGTGATCTTGGGTAGATTACAAGCTTTCCATGCCTGGGCTTCTTTATGTGTAACCTGGGGATCACTGTCTGTATCACAGGGCTGTTAAAAGACTTAGTGAACTAACATAAGTAGACCATTTAAAGCAGTAAGCACCATTTACGCATTAGTTATAATTATTTGTGAGCTTTCACATACATCTACTGAAGGAAGTTTTATTGGAATCTCGAGATGACTAAATCAATATGTACTTCCATACTATGTTTTTGCAGACCAAAGTATCTGCTTTAAAAGGTCATTTATCTATCTCATTAAAAGACGAATAGCACTATTAGTTAAAAGTAATTTAGACTATTATATTAGAAGTAGTCTTTGTTCTGTGCAAACATCCCAAAATGTACATTATTTTAAGGTTCTACAATTTATTTAACAAATATTTATTGAGCTCCTACCCTGTGTAAGGCATTGTTCTAGAATGGGGTTGATGGGTATGTGTGTGTATGTTTGTGCAAAATCCTTCCTTACATGGAGCTTTGTATCCTTTCAAGAGGACATGGACAGTAAAGAAACAAATAGACGATATGTCAGGTGGTGACAAGTTCTATGAAGAAATATAAAGCAGAGTCAGGGTAGAGAGTGATGGAGAGTGGCGCCCATAAGGAAGGTCTCTCTGATAAGGTCACACTTGAGAAATGACCTGAAGAAGTGAGTGAATCAGCCATGTAAATATTTGAGAAACGGGGTTTCCAGGAAGAAGGTACAGCAAGTGCAAAGGCCCTGAGGTGGGAGAGTGCTTGTTATATGTAAGGAATGGCAATGTGGAATTCAAACCTAGGAAGTCTGTCTCCAGAACCTGCATTCCATAGTCCCACATTATCTTCTGCACTTTCCTCCATAAACTCTCTGCTTCAGACAGGAAGATTATGTGAAAAAATGGTCATCTGAGTTAAATATAAGTTATATAATCTTACATTTATGTGTTCCATTGACTTATACATGAATTCCAAAGAATCAGCATGAACAACAAATTTAACTTTTCCTTTTCAAAAGTAGCTCAGAGTAGGAAGCAAAATACATTAAATTCAGAGCAGCAACGAGGACATTCTGAAATGTTCCTTAGCCTAGAAAGACCCTTGGTGTAGGGTTTTTGTGAAAATTTTGCATGTCTAAGTCTTTTTCTGGGGCAAGTGCTGGGTCCCTGAACCCAGTAAAACTTGAGAATAACCACGTCAGTGAACAGTGTTTCAGAACTCAGAAATATTTTTGTTTTTTTAAAAAAAATCACAAAGGAACAAAAATGTAACAGAAAAATAGACGTTTTTGATTATCTTAATTTGAAAATTGAAATATAAAGGAAAACAATTGCTTTTATTTATTCATTTTTAAGGTTTTGTGGATAGGGCACCATTTAGAAAATTACTAATTAGCAGAATCAAAGCTGAGGATTTAAGTCTGGAAGAGCTTATTTTGAGGGCAACTTGTAAACAGTAGCAGACGACTTCACAGAAAAGCAGCCACCTGGCTAGAGCAAGATTTGGAGGAACACGCACAACTGAGTATTATAAGCTTTCTATTTCGGAGGCAGAGCCAGAAATTCTGGGTAAAGAGAATCTAAATCAGTGGTTCTAAACTAAGAAAGTGTGTTATTCTTGGTCTGCTGAGAATCAGCCTCCAAGATGGGATTAGAAGGCAAAGGATTTTATTAGGGGAAACATCTGTGTGAGAGAAAACGGGGAGAAAGGCAGACGAGCTGGGAGCCCGTCCAACTGCTGCGGGTCTGACTGAGGGAAGGAGCCAGGAGGAAGGCTGGGCAGCCGTCCCAGGGCGCCCACAGCCTGAGGGAGCTTCAGCGCGGCCGCCAGAGTCCCGGAGCCGCGTCCCGCGCTGGAGCAGGCCTGTCTCCAGGCCCGGCCCGTCGTGGTGCCCGGCGTCCCTGCAGCCCTCGCTCGTTGGCTGGGACCAGCCTCCCCGCAAGCCCGGCGATGGAGCTCAGCGCGGGGCCCTCCGTCAGTTGCGCCGCGGGTGACGGCGGAGAGGCGCGGTCTCGTGGCCACAGAGGAGGTAACTGGATCACCCGCGGAGCTGTCTCTGCGTCTCCCACCACCGCCAAGCCCAGCCCCTCCGCCAACTCGAGATGTCCTCACGCCCCCGTGGGCCCTGCGGCCTCGGGGGGAAGCGCTGCCTGGCAGCCGGCAGCTAGTGAGGGTGGGACACGTCCTTCACGTGTTCCGCGTTGGTACAAGGGTTTGAGACCATGGGAAAAAGAAAAATATCTCCTGTTTTGATGTTTATTTTATGAATGCATTGTTGGGAAAGATCTTTCATAAATGGCTTACTAAGGATTTGTTACAAGGTTACTCAGTAGCTGATAAATTGCTGTGTCTTCATCTCTGATTTATTGTAAAAGTTCATGGGACAAAGTTGTTTGGTAAACAGTTCCCGTGGTCATGTGAGCGTGATTCCAGGGACGTTTCAGGAAAAGACAGGTTTAGATGTCTGCTAGTGAAGGGTAGCTCAATAAAGAGGGTGCTGTGACTACACGGCCAGGAGCGTGGGAAGCACACCCACGCCCCGCCCCGGCCACGCCCCCGGCCACGCCCCGCCCCGGCCACACCCCCTCCGCCCTCAGCTCTGCTCCTCGCTGACAGCTCCTCGCAGGCTCTTCAGTGAAGCACTTCCCACCTACTACGGTGCACACGGACGGTGTCTTTTTCCGGAATGAGATCTGACCTAGAATATAGCATTTGCTTATAAATAGGCGTCTCCCTCTGAACATGAGTACGCCAGTCCTGAAAATCCAGTGTTAAATGCCACAAACACAACCGGTCCTATTTGCCATTGTTTTGAAAGGGAAAAACTGTAACGGCTACCGGTCAATGCTTAAGCTTTTCCTAAAATGCAACACTACACAGTGAAAAGCCCAAATGTAATAAACAATGTTCATGTTAAAATGTAAATGTCTCAAATTGTGACTTTCGGATCACCAAAAAATTAACAGGCTTATTCTTGTATTAATGATTGCTTCGTATGCAGCAATGTGAACAGTTTGCACGTCCTATGTTGCTGTGATGGTTCATTTTATGTGTCAACTTGACTGGCCCAAGGGATACCCAGACAGCAGGTAAAACATTGTTTCTGGGTGTGTCTGCAAGGGTGTTCCTGAAGAAATTAGCTTTTGCTTGAGTAGACTACGTAAAGTGATGGCTCTCACTAATGTGTGCGGGCACCATCCAATCCACTGAGGGCCCCAAAGGCACAAAACGGTGGAGGAATGATGAATGCCCTCTCTCTCTTGTTTTTTTTCTCTGAGGAATATTAGCCCTGAGCTAACATCTGCCGCCAATCCTCCTCTTTTTGCTGAGAAAGACTGGCCCTGAGCTAAGACCTGTGCCCGTCTTCCTCTATTTTATATGTAGGACGCCTGTCACAGCATGGCGCGATGAGCAGTGCGTAGGTCCGAGCCTGGGATCTGACCCAGAGAACCCCAGGCGCCAAAGCCGAGCGCGCGAACTTGACCCCTGCAGCAGCCACCGGGCCGTCCCCCACCCCCCTTCTTGAGCGAGGATGTCCATCTTCTGCCCTCAGCTCAGAGCTCCTGGTTCTCGGCCTTCAGACTCCGGGCATGACACTGGCCGACTGGGCTGGTCCCAGGACTCAGGCCTCAGGCCTCAGGCTGAAGGACACCACCGGCTCTGCTGGCTCTCTGGCTCTCCAGCTTGCAGATGGCAGATGGTGGGACGACTCAGCCTCCGGAAGTGCGTGAGCCAGTTCCTGCAGTAGATCTCCTCTACTCCCTTCACGTGTTGGTTCTTCCGGTTCCGCTTCTCTGGAGAGCCTGACTCACGCAGCAGCGGACCCCGTCTGTGGCCCTGGCCTTTCCTGCAGCTGCTGAGTTCCGGCTGCCAGCACCTGAGACTCCGCCTGAGGGCTTCACAGTCCACTGAGCTCACAGTCCCCGGACTAGGACTTTGTCACAGGGCCGAAATGTCTCCAATAACGCCCCCTGGGAGCAGTTCTCACCCAATGACTGACAGAGTGGGTGGCTAAAGACCACTGCTCCCTCACTCCTGATGGAGTAACTCTGAGGCATGTGTCCAACACTGACTACCTTACCGGTGTTTCCCAGATCCTTAACCGAATAAGATATTTAAACTCGGATCCTTGTCTCTATTTTCTGCTTTTGAGGAAACTAAACCAAATATTGAACCACAAACTTTATGCACTGTGGATGACTATGATGTTTTGATCTCTTTCTTAGCTCCAGCAACGTCCCAGATGGACATCCCCTTCATTGACACTCAGCACACTTTTCAAAATATCTATGTGTGATTCTACCAATTTTATTTAGAATATAAATCATTACTTTTCTCCTTCTTCCTTTTGTTTAAAATGTTGTATTAAGTTTTCAGGATAGAAATATAAATCGTTCTATATAAATATTGCTGAAAACATTATTTCAAGAGATATGACATTGTATGGAATTGAGCATTAAAAATCAAGAAGTATCAAAAAGTGGAAACAAACAAAATGTCTATCAGCTGATCAAAGGATAAACAAAATGTGTTATATATGAACAGTGGAATCTTATACAGCCATGAAAAGGAGTGAAATACTGATACATGTTACAACACAGATAGTCCTTGAAAATATGCTAAGTGAAAGAAGCCACATGCAAAAGGCTACATATTGTATGACTCCATTTATATGGAATGTCCAGAATAGGCAAACAAAGAGACAGAAATAGATTAGATTAGTGGTTCACAGGCCTGGAGGAAGGGCAAATGAGGCTGACTGCTAACGTATATGGGGTTTCTCTTGGGATGACAAAAATGTTCTGGAAATAGATAGTGGTAATGATTGCACAACCTTGTAAATATATTAAAAACCACTGAAATCAAGAGGCATCCTCCCAGGGAAGATGTTTTGTGGGACATACCTGTCCTGCCTTGCAAGGATCTCTACTTATTTTCTAGTGGAGTAAGTGCTAGACTTAGTTATGAACCTTCCCACTTTTCCTCTAAGATGCCTTTCTGCTCAATGCTACCGATGGCCCTCTGGGAAGATTGCTTGCCATGGACCTTGTTCTTACGGCTTAGAGAGAAGGTCTGGATCATTTTTGGAGGGAGGCTCTCAACAAGCTCACCTCGGAAGTAGGGCTTACAGCACTCCGCCAGGGTGCCAGCTGGGCTCTCTGCAGCAGTTGCTCCCAGTCCCTTGTGCTCACAGAACAACTCATTAGCACCTCACCTCAGGCCTCACCCCGTATCCCTCTCATCTGCTCCCTTGGGGCCTCACGGTCACGACTGAGGCATGACACACCGCAGGACCTGCCTAGCATTCCTGACACGTGCTGGTTTGACCAGGCAAGTCCTGAGGCTGCAGGTAGGCAGGCAGGAGTGTCCCTGGGTCTTGCCCTCATCTTGCTGGCTCTCCCTCGACCTATAGCTCACTCAGAGGAAGGCCCTTCTGCTGACAAAGGCTTTGGTGTGTCCAACAGCTGCCCAGAGGGCCAGGTAACAATTAGGAAGAATGCAGAAGTGAGTGCCCCTTGGGGCTAACTTTGACCACTGAGAGAGAGTAAATGTGAAGAAGCAGAAAAATGAATACTTCTCCTTTCTCCCTGCCCTCCCTCCCACGAACTGTTCTGAGAAGTAAGGTTCCCATACAGCTGCTTGAGAGCCGAATGGCGTGACTGAACACGCCTTCCCCTTGCTCTTGCTTCCTGGTATCGCGTTCGCACATTAGTTTTGCCTCAGGCTCTGATTTCTAGAGGACCTGGGGTAAGACAGTATATCATTTTCTCTTACAAAAAAGCATCGCATGCTGAGAGCAGAGACTAACACACACTGGGGGAAAGTGTTGGTGCCCAGTAGAGCAGGCCATCAAGACACAATACATCAATCTGGACAAACAAGACTCTCGAGTTTACTTCCTTGCTGCTAGACAGAACCACCACTTGATTTTATGTGGTATGCAAATTTACATTTTTTAAAGAAAATTAAAACTTTATACCACAGCCAGCTTGCTAAATTAAAATATCCTCTTGTAAATCAGCATTTTAACCTATGTACCACAAGCACACAAGCAATAAGCATAACATAAAATTAAATTAAACACACTAGCAAACATCCAGCTAAGTGAGTTTTGTCCTTAAAAATATTTACTCTTGGGGCCCGGCCCGGTGGCGCAGGGTTTAAGTTCGTGTGCTCCCCTTTGGCAGCCTGGCATTTGCCGGTTCGAATCCGGGGAGCTGATCTACACACAGCTTGTCAAGCCATGCTGCGGCAGGCATCCCACATAGAAAATAGAGGGAGATGGGCAAAGATGTTAGCTCAGGGCCACTCTTCCTCAGCAAAAAGGGGAGGATTGGCAGCAGGTGTTAGCTCAGGGCTAATCTTCATCACCAAAATAGAGAGAGAGATTTACTCTTGGAGGCTAATAACTTCAAAATTCGTGCAACTATTCAAAACAGTTTGGGAACTAGTGGGTGAGTTTGATGTATGGGCACCTCACATGGGCCATCAGGACAGCCAGCCCCTCCCAGTTAGCACCTTTTTTAGGTACTGCCTGAAGACCCTTGGAATAAGACTGACCAGGTCAGGGCTTCCCAAACTTTTACAGCTGTGCCCCCTGTAGCTACTCTCTTCAGTGTGTGTCTCAGGCATGGATCCTTCCACGACACTGGAGACAAGAAATACTGCATTTCTTGAACATCCTAAATTAAATGCGATTTCAGCTTTCCACTCAACAAGGCTGGTAATAGATGGAATGTTGGTCATCCTTCTAGCCCCTTCCCTTTTCCTGCGACACATCCAGGAATACTTTATCGAGTAGACCCTAGAGTCAGAGTGCCAGGACCCATGAGCTTTTCAGGGCCTATGAGAATCTCTTAGACCTGAAGATGAGAAAAGGCCACTCATTTCAAAAAAACTAGCCAAATCACAATTAATGGATGCTTAATTAAACTTTAGAAAATGTTCTATTGTTGCCTATTTATTAGTAATTAAATTTAGTATTAAAAATCTGCCACAGGGACTGGCCCGGTGTCAGAGCCATTGGGTTTGTGTGCTCCGCCTTGGAGGCCCGAGGTTCACATCCCGGGCGCAGACCTAGCACCGATGTCAAGCCACGCTGCGGCAGGCGTCCCACATATAAAATAGAGGGGGATTGACACAGATGTCAGCTCAGGGCCAATCTTTCTCAAAAAAAAAACCTGTCAAATTCGAAAACAGTTCAAAAAAATTTTTAGGGGCCAGCCCTGTGGCCGAGTGGTTAAGTTCACACAGTCTGCTTCGGTGGCCCAGGGTTTCACCAGTTCGAATCCTGGGCATGGACATGGCACCACTCATCAGGCCATGCTGAGGTGGCATCCCACAGGCCACAACTAGAAGGACCCACAACTAAATATACACAACCATGTACCGGGGGGCTTCGGGGAGAAAAAGAGAAAATAAAAAAACTTAAAAAAACAAATTTTTACAATACACACAATATTTTCCTCAGAAATTAGAGCCAAACATAAATTAAATGAGTTAGGCATAGAAAAATCTCGGAAGCAAAATTATGAAAACTCAAAAAAATGTTTTGGACAAAAATTTTATTTAATGTGGGACACAGGTGCATTTCAGTACCTTTTATATGATGTAAGATGGGGTCTCTGAAAGTGCGTGCTTGGGGATTATGACTGTTGTAGAGCAGCGCTGTCAACCAGGGTCTTAAGGAACCCCGAATGCAAGAGAAGCAGGGCTTGCTCACCCGGCTTTGGGCCCAGGTCAGCTCACTCTTGGCTGCACCCTGAGGCAGCAGACGATCCTGACGTGGCATCCACTCCCTCTGTCCCCAGCTTGGACCTCTGAGCCTGGCCTGGGCTCCCAAGGTCATGAACCTGGTGCTCCATCCTCAGGAATTCACACAGCACCCCCCACCCCAGGGTGCTAGGGTCCTACCCCTTGGTGCTCCACCTCTCTGAAAACTCTCTATCCCACCCCCATTCCAGGCCCCTTCTCTCCACAGGCACAGACCTTCCAAACCACCGCCGGGGTGGTCTGTGGAATAAGCTCCCAGCACTGAAGAGCTGTCAGTGCCCTCCTGTGTGAGGGACCCAGAGGCCCAGAGCCCGCGGTCTGGAGGCTCTTCCTCCCCAAGAGAGGAGGAGGGAAGTTACCTTTTCACTTTGTTGTTTTGTTCTCAAGGCTACAAGAGCAAAACATAAAAAACAATTCTTTTTAAAAGGATCTACTTCTTTTTAACTCAACCTGTTACATTCACATTTCATTTAAAAAGGGAGCTTGAACAATATGCTTGGTCAAACTACATCTCCCTCTTCCTCGGATCTAATTCTCATAAATGTTCTTTTCTCTCCTCCTCGCCCTCATCCCCGGTGAGAATCATCTGTGTGAATGACGAGGCTTTATTGTTTAGTAACTGTTACTCTTTGGGACTGTGAAGATTGATAAGGGAAACCCTCATTGAAAATGGAGTCAGGAGGCCAGAAGGGTGAGCCCCCAGGAACACCACTGGACCTAAATTACAGGAAAGATAGTCAATTACAGACCCCAACGGAAGTTGTTAAAAGGAAAGACTCGTTAATTACAGGAAGAAATGTGCCTTGTATCCAAAACAGAAATTGGCTACCCCAACAACACTCAGCATGAGAAACCATCGTTGAATGCTTGCTTTTCTCCAATGGACTTTCCTGCAAAACAACCCCTCCCAAATTTCTCCTTTTTCTTTATAAAATAACGTCCCTCTCCCTTGTTTGTTGGATTTGCCGTGATTCCCACAGCATGCATAACCTGAATTGCTATTCTTTGGCTATTCCCAAGTAAACTTGTTTTGAAGGTAAAATAATTGGCTGTTTTATTTTTAAGGTCAACAGGATGAATCTCAAATAAAAATGTACTCCCTTCTTAAGCTACCAAACCACAGGATTTTTCTGTTGTAAGGTTCAGGATATTTTAAAATTAGATTCAGACACATAATCACTGCAATCAGGTCTTTTCTTCAACCTCTAACTGGGTCTCACCCAGCAAGCACACTTACTTTATGTCTGCTCACAACTTCTCCGCCCAGAAGTGTACCCAGGATTTCAGCATGTGTCCTAAATGCAGTCACTTCACGTTGTGGCTGTCCCAACCTCTGAGACCTACTGTTTCTTAATGTCATTCTAGATACTCTGGCTCTAAAGTCGCATTGGTTTGCAGTCACCTTCCCAAGGACTGTGACTGTGGGGCCACCAAGTCCAGCTGTGATGAGCCCGTTTCAAAGGACAACTGGGGAAAAGAGGTACCTGACACTATTGATTCCTAAATGAACGTTGATAAGGCTGACTCTCCTTTCAAAAATGACTCCAAATCAGCTTATTAGTGGCAAAAGCTGAAGTCACCAGCAGCAAATCTACATTTTATTTTTATTATTCTGGTAAAAAACATAAAATTTACCAGCTTAACTATTTTTAAGCGTTCAGTTCATTAGGTTGAGAGTGTTTACATTGTTGTGCAACGAATCTCCAGAACTTTTCCACCTTGCAAAGTTGACACACTATACCCATTAAAGAACAACCCCCCATTAACCCCTCCCACAGCCCCTGACAATCACCATTCTACTTTATGTTTCTAGGAATTTGACTACTCGAGATACCGCATAGTGTAAGTGGAATCATACAGTGTTTGTCTTTCTGTGACTGGCTTATTCCACTTAGTGTAACGTCCTCCAGGTTCATCCATGTCGCAGCATGTGACAGTATTTCCTTTCTTTTTAAAGCTGAATAATATTCCATCGTGTTATGTATATACCACATTTTATTTGTCCCTTCATTCGTCAATGGACATGCGGGTTGCTTCCACCTCTTGGCTCTCGTCAATAGTGCTGCTATGAACATGGGTGTGCAAATACAATGTGTAAGTTCTGAGGAAACGTTTCCTATTACCATGATGGATTTGAGTAGATTTAATCACATTCTAGTAACCAGATTCCGATCTTGCTACTGTTCCCCTTTTGAAAACTGCCAGCCTCTCTGTATGACCAATGAAGTAATATAAACTTATTATTCAAAGCTCTTCGAAATACAGTGCCATGGGACCAATCCTGCTTTCCCTCCTGCTAGTCCTCTAAGCTTTCCTCTTTTTGAAACACAGTGAGCAAACAGAATGAGTGCCATTCCTTCCTTCTGGAAGTCTATACCCCCAGTCCTACCCCCCTTTTTCTGCACGTCCAAACCCTGCCATCCCAAATGCCCCATCCCCCCTTCACGAGGCCTTCCTGATCCCTCTAACCAGGTACGATTGCCTCCTCCTCAGAATCCTCATGGGTCTTCTGTCAGGCAGGGTCTTATCATACCCTGCTCTGTATTTATGAGTTGCCTGTAAACTTATTGTATCTATTCACGCCCTTCAACTAATAATAATTCACTTCTATTGGGTGCTTACTATGTGCCAGGCACTCTTCTAAGCGCTTCATGTATATTAGCTCCTGTAATCCTTAAAATGACCTATAGATTAGGTGTGATAAGTATATCTATTTTACTGATGAGAAAATCAAAGTACAAAAAGGTTAAATAACTTGAGTGGTGGAGATGGGCTTGTGATTTGGGGTGGACGTGACAAGAGATCAACATGGTGGAAGTAGTGAACTCTGGAAGAGGGAGGGCCAACCCGAGAATGGCAATTCCTTCCATTATAGAAGGGCCCTCAGCCCCTTAAGCGTGACTTTACAATCAGCAAGTTCACCACAGGAATTAATACTGTACGCGTATGCCTTTGTTAATGACATTTGTCTATTTGTAGTATATTTATGATTGGTTCTTCTCACTGCAGGCTCCATGAAGATAGGCATTGTGTCAGTTTTCCTGGTTCCTGGTGCCGAATAAATGACAAAGTTATAAATAGAGGAATGAGTAAATGAATGAGTTATACTCTACATTGTCTTGGGGGTGGTGGGAAAAATAGCTGGAGAAAAGTACCCTGGGTGCATTGCAGATTCTGCTGTGCATGGAGGAATAAAAAGCTTACTTGCCCATTCTAAGCATGACATAAACAGCACAAATTTTGAAGGAAAAGATAGAATTCGCCTTATAAAAAGAAAATATAAACAACAAAAATGAAATCAAATAAAGCTCCTTATATTTCAAAGCATTGTAAACAATAGAAAGGTAAATGACAAGATGGGAAATATCTTCACAACTGGAATGATAGCCTTAATATATTAAAAACCTTTTACACTGTAGAAGTAAAGACAAATATCTTAGTAGAAAAATGGACACAGGACACTCATTTTGAAAAGATGTTTGCTCTTGCAAAGAATTTCCCTTTGTAATGAAAATATAATCTTAGGAGAAGATGAGCAAAGATGTAAAAAAAAAAGTAAAAGCATCTGAATGGCCTTTGATGTTTTCCATCTGTTAGTAAAATCAATTTTCAACTAACCAATGGGTGAGCTATTCTTTGATTTCTTTTTTTTTATTGTTATCTGGGATTCAAAGGCACATTAATGTGTTTCATTTATCACCAGCAATAGTAGAGAAAATTGGAGTTGGGCTGAAATAATGATTTCAGAATAACTTCATTCACTCATGAACAGACATTTACAGTATGCCTACTGTGTGCAAGGCAGTGTGTTAGGTGGTGGAGTTACCATGGAGGACAAAACAGACACATTCCTGCCCTCATGGAGCATATAAATCATAGTGAGAGTGGGGGGAAACAGATGTTAATTTGTAAAAACTCACAAAAAATATGTGTTTACAACTTTGATGAGCACTCTGAAGTAAAAGTACACGTTGCCATGAGGCGGGGCAAGAGGCAGCTGACTCAGGTTGCAGAGTCGGGAAGGCTCTAGGAGAGGATGTGTGGGCTGAGGCCTGAGGCACACCAGTTAGGAGTGTGGGTGGGAGAGTGGGCCTGGGAAGGCCAGCGTTCCAGCTAAACGGAACTGCAGGAAGAAAGGCCCGAGGCAAGCGGGAGCTTGATGCTTTACAGGAAGTGTGAGGAGGCAAATGTGGCTGAAGTGGGTGGGCTGAGGGAGCAGGGGGCGTGGAATAAGGCTGAGAAGGAGAGGAAGGCCATAGCTAAGACTTTTGTCTTTATTCTAAGAGCAATGAGAAGTCATTTAAGGGTTTTAAGCAGGATTATTCAACTATTCACAATGTTTCATATTATAAATTAGCTAGAATGTTGATGTGTGTTAATTAGGATAAAAAAATTTAGGTGATGATTTAGATTAAGATTATAATTTAGGAAGCTTGTTTGAAGATTCTCCTAGAGAAGCCTAGGGCAATCAGATGCAAGATTCTTAGGATAAGTTGGGTTTATGTAAACACTTGGTGCAATGGTATAAAAATTTTATTCGGAAAACAACTATCCTTGATCTATCTCTGTAATTATTTATTTATTTTGAGGAAGATTAGACCTGAGCTAACATCTGCCGCCAATCCTCCTCTTTTTGCTGAGGAAGACTGGCCGCGCCGGCCACGCTGGGAGGCTCCCTGTCCCTCCGGGGAAGGGCAGCGCCCAGGGGAGCCTCCGTGCCAGAGTCCCCTGCTCGCGGGCGGCAGCTCGCAGAGGCAGCCCCTCCTCGCTCTCCGGGGGCGAGAATTTTAGCGACCTCCAGGCGCCCCAGTCCTCACTTGCTGTCCTCCTCCAGAGGGTCTTGGCCCGTCGCGAGGAGGCTGCGAGGCCCCGATCCTCCTCGCCTCGGGGGATCCGGGCAGGCCCCCGCCACCGAACCCCAGCGGCCGGCCCGCTCCGCCCCGCTTTGCGAGGCGGCAGACGTGCGTCCCTTCTCGCTTGCATTATGCGGGCGACGCGGGGACGGCGCTACCGCGCGGCCTGCCGGGGGGGGGGCGCTCAGGCCGGACCTCTGCTTTCCAGCCGGCGGCGGCAGCGGCTCCCGGGCAAGGAGCGTGACGACGACCAGGGTCAGTGTCGTATTGTCCCGGGAGCCCGCGCGGGAGGAGGAACCAGCGTCCGCTCGAGCTCGGCCGTGGACGCGCCCCTCGCCTCGCCCTCGCTTCGCTGGGCCGCCCGGGGCTGCGTGCGCGCCGTCCGCCGCCGAGGCTCCCTGGCCTCTGACAGCTCGCCCGGAGACCCGGGGCCTGGAGTCCCGGCTGCGGGGGCGGGGCGAGCGCGGGGGCGGGGCGAGCGCGAGCCGGGCCGAGGAGCGGGCGCGCGGGCGACGCCGAGCCGAGTCAAGCCGAGCGGAGCGCGAGCTGCCGGGAGAGGCACGCAGAGCCGCCGGCCGCCTGCGGCTCCGCGCCCGTCGTGATGCGTCGCCGGGCTCCGCGGACCCCCGCCTCTGCCCAGGCTCCCGCAAAACTTTTTTTCTCAGGGGACTGCCGTCTGAAGCGATCGGCTGGCTCGCGGCTCCGCGCTCCCTTACAGCGGCGGCCGAGGGGGCTCGCCTCGCTCACCGCCGGCTCTCGCGCCCCGCGCCGCCTCACCTGCTGACCGCTCCGCGAGCGGCGAGGGGCCCGCGGAGGGGCCGTGCGCGCGCCGGCGCCCCTGGACTCTCCCGCCCGCCGCGGCCGAGCCTCCCGGCGCAACTTTCGCTTCATTGCCGCCGCCGCCTCACAAAGGGGCGCAGGAAGGGGAGGCGGCACGGGCGGCGGGCGCGGGCCTTGGGCCGCGAGGCCGGGAGACAAAAGGGAGGCCGCTTCTGCTCTCCGGGCCGCGCCGAGCCGTCGGCGTCCGCCCCTCGCCCGGCTCCGCAGCCTCCTGCTGCCCGTCCCGCGGGCCGTCCCCCCGCGCTCCGGACCGGCGAGCCTTCGGGGCGCGCGCGTGCTGGTGGTCGGGCTCTAGCGAGGATACAATGACTTTGCTGTCTCTGCTGGGTCGCCTCATGCGCTACTTCTTGCTGAGACCCGAGACGCTCTTCTTGCTGTGCATCAGCTTGGCGCTGTGGAGTTACTTCTTCCACACGGACGAGGTGAAGACCATCGTCAAGTCCAGCCGGGACGCCGTGAAGATGGTCAAGGGCAAGGTGGCCGAGATGGTGCAGACCGAGCGGCTCGGGGGGCTGGACGTGCTGGAGGCGGAGTTCTCCAAGACCTGGGAGTTCAAGAGCCACAACGTGGCGGTGTATTCCATCCAGGGCCGGAGAGACCACATGGAGGACCGCTTCGAAGTTCTCACGGACCTGGCCAACAAGTCGCACCCGTCCATCTTCGGGATCTTCGACGGGCACGGGGGCGAGGTAGGAGTTCTCCGGGGCTTTGTTTGACAGGGTGTGCTTGTGTGAGTGTGTGTGTGTGTGTGTACACCAGGACGTTGCCTGCGCCGCGGGGTAGGACCTGGGTGCGAGGGGCGTGGTGATGACCTGGTGCCGGCTGGACAAGGCCGCTCGTTCAAATGCGGCTCAAGTTGCCCAAAACACGGCTGGATCCCGTTTGGGGGAGGGAGGGCCGTCCACAGCCGGGTTCGTGCCTCGTGACTTGTGAGGTTCCCCAGGGCCGGAGCCCAGCGGTGTCCGTGCGGGCTTCGCGGGAAGAGTGAGTGGTTTCTGGGGTGGCCTTTGGCCCGGGACCTCAGAGCTTCAGTTCTGAGGTTTGGGCTGAGCTGCGCACAAAGACGGAAGAAAGTGTCTGCGATGCTTCGTTGGGGAAAGGGACAGAATCTTCAGAGGCGAGTCAGGGTGGGTGAAGGAGCTGGGACTCCGTGCCGTGCCTGCGCCCCGAGGAGGCGCCCGAGGGGCGTCTCTGCGCTGCTTCCCGGCTCCATTAACTTGGCGGGTGCAGTGTGGCCAGGTGACAGCGGGCCGCCCGCGTTGGCTGGATCGGGGAGAGGGACCGAGCTGCCTCCGGCCTTTGCAGGGGTGGCGGCGCTCGGATCTCACCCCCACGCCCTGGCCGGCGTGAGCACGAAGAGGTGTCCTTGCTGCTAAACCCCTTTATTTGGGGGTTGTCTCGGAGCCAGAGGCGAAGGTAGAGGCCGAGTCAGGTCTCTCTCCCGCATTTCTGTGGCGCCCTGGTTGTGCGCGGGGCTCGGATTTCCTGGAGGTCGAGGCGGGGCTTGGCTCTGGTCCTGGGGCATGGGCTCAGGCGGGGTGAGTGGCACAGGTGGCCGCAGCGCGGCGCTCCACAGAGCCCCAGGCCGGCCCCATCTCTCTCAGTTTGGCAGTTTGTGACAGTTTATTGCTGAATCCTTTTTTTTTTGTTTTTCTGCAGCATAATTTCTTACTCATGTTCGCCCTCCTTCGCCATTTCCCCCTCCCCCACACCCCCATGCTCCCATCCAACTTTTCCCCCACTTCTCTTCTTTGCCCTTCTGGCGTCTGGATGGGCGGTAGGGCATGTCACTCCTTTTCAAGGGCTTGCTTGTTCTTCAGTCTTTGTTTTGGGTGGACGTTGAGAAAGCTTTCAATTGGTTAGCTTATCTGCATCTTCGATGCAAAATGACTTCACCCATTGCTCTGCTCCTCTTTCCAGGACAGTGTGTTTTCCTGCCTTGTAGAACCAGCTTTGCCAGAAGTGACAAACTTAGTTGGAAAGTGTATTTGGTAGAGCTGAAGTCAGTTTCTCCTGTTTCCGCCCGCCCCAGCCCTTTCTGTATTCTGGCTTTGCTACTCAGGGTTTCTTGCTGGTTGTGATTCGCAGCCTCTGGTGTAGTGTGAGCTTCCTTTCCTGTCACAGGAGGAGGAGGATG
Source organism: Equus asinus (assembly GCF_041296235.1). Classification (NCBI taxonomy): domain Eukaryota; kingdom Metazoa; phylum Chordata; class Mammalia; order Perissodactyla; family Equidae; genus Equus; species Equus asinus. The sequence continues at coordinate 62,043,083 of NC_091794.1, forward strand.
TGAACTTGATTGACAGACATGCTGTGTACTTGAGGAAGACACACCTTAATGATGAGGTCGCCAGTATAATGACTGATTTGTTTCCTTGGTTTGAGTTAGAATGTGCGTATTTTCATTTTATGTGCCTGGACTGTCGTAAACCATTCAGCAAAGCTTATATTTACTGTATACGTTTTACATTAAAGTTGTTGGCAGATGATAGTCTGCTTCTGGCCTTAGCACAGTTTTGTGTTTAATTGAAAGGTCTGGATATACTGTTAATGTTGTGGAACTTTGGGTTGTACTTGTTTGGCTGTGCTATATTGACATGTTTTGAGCCCGCACGTGTAAGTGAATGGGTATTTTAAGTTTTCCATTAAGTTGATATTCTAAAACCTGAAAGTTACAGACCCAAGCAGATTTCAGGTTGAAAAATTTCCAGTACTATTCTCCAGTAAATATATCCTCCAGAAAAGGGACATGATAAATGCTCTTATTTAACCAGGAGTATTTTACATGTACAGGGCTTTTCATTAAGTTTTTAAATGCTAAACAAGAAGATGATGATTGTTAGCCAAACTATGAAATGCTTTCCGTTGTGCCTTACATTAGAAAGCCTGTTGTTTGCAAAATAATTAATATCATCAGTACCCTTAAGAATAAAGTAATTGTTCTATTTCTGACCTCCTGCAGTATGGAGCCAGTTCATTCATTTTGGCTTTGTTTTAGAGCAAAATAAGGAAAGTGCTGTAAAAAGGAGTGAGTTAGTTGCTATTGGGAATATGATAATAACAAAGAATATTAGGTGCTAATTTCTCTCCTGATTTTTCTTTTATTCAAAGAAAATCCCACCGTCAAATTCTTGCCTTTTGTGGTGTTCAGCTCCTTGAACAGTCACCAGAGGACTGTGCCACTGTTTGATTTTGGTGTAAATGATAGTTATCTCCTTTCAGAAAAGAGGAATCTTTTTCTGAACTATTATTTATGTATATGCTTCTGTTGAGTGGTACAGAAGACCACCGAGGTTAACTTATTTCTAATAATTCAAACTGCTGAGATAGGCTATAAAAAACCAGGGCCCGTCTATAGTGCTAGTGCTTTTTAGATCCAGAAGGGACCTAAGCCGCCTCATATATCCATTTCATCCCATGTTTTAGATGAGATGTTTGTTGATGGCTGGAGAAGTTGTGACCTTCCTAAGCCTACACAGCTAGTTCAAGGCCTTCAGTTTGGTGCCCTTCATATTAAACCACTGACAAGTTAGTTTGCATATTTATCTGGATAGATGGATAGCACACGAGGGATACAGAGATGAGTGAGCTATGATCCCCGTCCTCAGAACGTTTCAGTGTAGTGAGAGAGAGATTTGTGTACGAGCACTTAGTGCCATGGGGTGCTTGGGGTGTTAGGGGACCCTGAGGAGGGGCATTTCAATCAGGCTGGGAGGTGGAAGCCATGGGAAGACACTTGAAAGCAGTCATTTACTGCAAGCTCGAAAGGGGGCTCGGGCTTGAGATCTGGCTTTGAATCTCTGCTCTGCCTTATCCAGCTGTGGCCTCGGGTGGGTTGCTTGAGCAACTTTATTTGGGAGATTTTGATCTGAAACAAGGCTAATGATGCATGTACGGCACACCCTCATCAGTTGTATTGTACCCTCTCTAGAGAAGTTCCTAATGGAGAGAAGGATGTGGAGGAAGAAAGCTTGCAGACCAAGAAGCCTGCAGACCAAGAAGCCTGCAGTGTTAGGGCGATGATGTCCAAGGGAAGGAGACCTGCATGTGAAAGGGACAACTCTGGTCCCTAAAAAGGTGTAGGTTGGATAATTCATTGGGTGTTCCCCAAACTCTCTGTCTCTCTTTGGTCTAACTTGTGGTGAATTGACTATCAATCCAGGATACCTCGTATCCTAGCATTAGGCAAGCAGCGTTGTGGCTTCAGATGTGAATTTTCTGATTAGTGAGAAGGGATATTCTCTTTGATTAGTTAGTAAATTGGTATTCTCATTTGCATTTCAGTCCCTTCTAGTTGGGTTAGGATGAGTTAGTTCTCTTGAGTCTACTCAAGTGTGTATGTTTGATAAAGATATGTCTTTGGCCTTGTTATGCTGAGGACCAGACTCTGGATGCCTGTGACTTCTAGATGGGTGAGATCTTAAAGGGCCTTGTCTCGGTGGCCCTACAGGCCAGCTTCCTCACTTGATGGCCTTGGGCCCTTGAGACATTCTAACCACGATACTATGGGTGGATGGTCGACTGTGTGTGTGTGTGTGTCTAAGGCTATGGCAGTGCTTGTGTTGCGGTATAGCAAAAGATGAAGACAACAAAAAGGCAAAAAAGAACATAGCTCAAATTGTATCAACTGACGTGGGAAGGTTATCTTTAAAATTAAAAAATAATGTTTATGTAGGAAAATGATTTTTTTGTGCTTATCTGTAATTTTTATCTGCAAGCAAAAGATGGGTTTTTGTTTTTACTTTTTATGTTATCTAGAGGAAATATCACCAGTCCTTTGAGGTAACTTTGTGAATGCTTATAGTGGAAAGCTGCCCAGAAGAGCAGATTATTAGGTGCTCCATGTGCTTGTGGGCATTATGGTATGAAAGGTCACGTATCATTGTCTTGTACGGCTGAGACACAGCCTCGCCAGTGGTTAAGCTCAGAGTTCCACATTCACATCAGAGAGGAGCACCCATCAGATGCTTGTCAGGAGCTGCGGTCTTGAGGCTCAGCAGTTCTCCAAATCTCCGAAGAGAAAGTGCTTGTGGAGGGATGCCTGAAGGATGCACACAGTCTAGTGCTGTAGATCAGGGGCTCTTATCCTTTCTTGAGTCATGCTTCTCTGAGGATGTTATGAAACTACAAACGTATCCCTCCGAGAAATGGACTTGTGCATCAAGTTTTGTCTATAATTTCAAGGTAAGTGGATGCATGAAGCCTCTGGATTTTAGGTTAGTCTAGGTGGAATGAAATCTGTTTCTGATAAAGCTAGACCTGCAGGGGCTGTGTAGTGGACCCTTTCCTTGGGTGGGTTGCCTTCCTCTTCGTCATTTGCGTTGATTTGACTTGTGTGCTGTCATGTGCCTGGGAGGGTCATTATGAGGGATGGTCTTTCGAAGCTGTGACAAGTCAGCTGCAAGGATGTCGTTGAGTATTTGATTTGTTACACGATGTAGTTTCCTCTTATGAAGACCAAGGGGGAGAGAGTTCTCTGATAGCTTTTATTTTTATCTTAAGATGCTGACTCGTGTAACTGATTGGATCGTCCTGTTTTTGTTGGCTGCTAGAATTCTTAGAGCCAAACCTCTGACCTTCCTGGAGCAAATGTGCAGAATTTTATAGAATACATTAATTTGGTGCATGAACCTACTCCCAGGACAGCCTCTCTTTCCTGCATTCAGCTTTCTTTTGTCCCATTTTTCTCTTTCTCCTCTTAGGTATGTCATTTTATCTTGTTGTGGTATATGTACTTATGTACGTTTCACTGGATCCTTTCTGAAGTTAGATATAGTTCTGAATAAATAAATAACGAGTGGCACAATGAGTGATCTGCTCTCAGGCGTTACAGCTGCTCTTAGTAAATGTTGGGTTCCCACATTACTGATGTACAAGAGGCCTGTGGATTTACTATGGACAAATGCCTTATGGTTTAAGAGAAAATTCACATTATTTTGGTTTAAAGTGGCACATTAAGATTTCTGCCAAAAGGCAAGGAGCACTTCCCCCTTAATAAGCCCCCTCCCCTTGCCCCCATCCTGTGTTTAGGTACCTTTTTGAGCTGACTGCTGACCTTGGTGCCTCTTCTGAACGGATTATTTAGATGTTCAGTTCAGTTAAACCAGCATTTTCTATATAGTCTGCCACGTGTGGAAAACTGTTAAACTCTCTCTGATGCCTGAAGATCAAGCAGTGCATTCTCTGCCCTCAGGGAGCATTCCATCTACTTGGAGAGATGAGCCCGCCCCACCCCCCACCCCCCCTGTTTTTTTTGGTGAGGAAGATTAGCCCTGAGCTAACAGATTTGGACAATAGTGAGTTTGGCTAGAAATTTGTTTCCTTCCTCCCTTCTATTTAGATATTTTCTGGAATTCATAAAATGTTCATCGACCATTTCCTCCCCAATTTGTAAAACGTTATTTCTGTCATACCTTATCTAAATGGACTCATTTTAAAACAATGAAAAGATATGTTATATATAAGGTCTGATTTATTCAATGGAAAGGCATTTATTACTATGTTACTTTGTTACCGAGACTAATTTAGGTTTTGTTACAGGAGATAGCTTTTCCAAGACTAAAAAACAGCGCAATGTCTTCATTTCTCTTAAATCATTTCGTTTCCCTGACAGTCATTTTACAATAAAAAATATGTATATCATTCAGTCTCAGATGTAAGGGGTCCCTGGACTCTGTCCAGTTTAAATACTGGATAACTCATTAGGGACTCAGTTTTTTAAATAATATTTTTATTTTGATTGTTAATATTTCAAGCACTTGTTTTATTCTTAATTTCTACTTTGATTCTTAACCACTTCAGTAATGTATTTGTGGTTTAACTTTTGTTACCATTTTCCTAACCCTATTTAATTAGTATTAAAATAAGTCTGTAGCAAGTTAAACATTTAAAAATAAGCTGAAAATTATAAAAGTAATATGACTATGTGATAGTACAGGAAAGAAAAAAATTCACCCCAAATATTATCTTCACATCCACTGTGATGATTTTGGTGTATTACTTGCTTAAGTTTTTTTAGTATGCATTTTAAGTATAATTTTACATTGTTATAATGATGTACATATAGTTTTAAATTTTGGCTCTTTTCGCTTTGTGTAATTGTATAAACACATAGCCATTTTGCTCCATAATTCTTTACTGTGTTTCTAATGTATTCTTAGTTACGGACTAATATTTTGCTGGATGGATATTGGATAAATGTCTCAATTGCTTCCTTATTAGTGTACATTTAGGTTTCTCTAACTTTTCACCATTGTAAATAACATGGTACTAAGTATTTTTGTGCCTCTACTGTAGTTTGGATTATTTCTCCAGGGTAGATTTCCAGAAGTGGGATTTCTGGATTGGAGGAGAAGTAAAGAAACCACTATTACTGGTAATAATAATAATGGCTGACATTTATCGACTATGTATAAAATGCCAGGCAGTGTTTCCAAGTACTTGATATATATCACCTAATTTTCATTGTCGTAACAGCTTTTGAGGTAGGTGCCATGTTGTCCCCATTGTATCTCTGTAGAAATGAGGGCACTGAGAGGTGAAGTGATTTACCCAGGATCTCTCACAGCTCACAGGTGGTGAAAGGAGGCTTTGAAACTGGGATTCAGACTTGGAGCCGCCTGTCTCCAGAGCGTGTGCTATCAGTTTCTGGTTGAAGCTCTCAGATCTCATCGTCTGAGTCATGAAGCGTGCACGGCCTTGTTAGGTGCACGCTGCCTGGTCTTCTCATGTTGCTCAGTAGGACTGGGAGTTTCTTGTTTGATTCTGATGGTTGTGTCCCTGCGACATGTGGTGGTGGTCTTGAAAACTCTATGCTGGAAACCTTAGTCGGTGGATCTCGCAATTACTTAAGAAAGTCCTGCAGTTAAAAACATAGTGGGGTCAGAAGTCAGAGCAGACGGTGAGTCACATTCAAACAGCTGTTCTCACCCACTCCCCTTGTTCGCTGGCAGAATCTCCGTCCCGCTACAGAGAATCTCTAACATTTTTGCCTGTTGGCTCGTGAAAGGCTTGCATAGAACTTAGAGTGGCATTAACATAGCCATTCTCAATAAGCAATAGTGATTTATGTTTTATTTTACTTCTAAGTACCAAAGGCTTGACTTTAGGATAAGTATGTAGGGGTATGTATGTACTTGTATAATTTCTTTTATGCTGAAGCAGTTTTTTTTTTGAGGACCAAAATAATTTCCTAATATATAAATGATTGCCAGTTTTAAACAGCAAAATATTTTCTCATTCGTTTGTAATACTGAGTTGGTCTATTTAGTAGATGCTAGTCTTGTATTTCTATTCCAGAAGACTACTTATTACGTTATTCCCTCAATTAACCTAAGTCAAGTTCAAGCTTTGGTGATGGTTAGTTATAATATTTTTGTGTGTGTGTGAGGAAGATTGGCCCTGAGCTAACATCTGTGCCAGTCTGCCTCTATTTTGTATGTGGGATGCCACCACGGCATGGTTTGCTGAGCGGTGTGTAGGGCTGTGGCTGGGATCCAAACCCACAAACCACGGGCCACCGAAGTGGAGCACAAGAACTTAACCACTACACCACTGGGCTGGCCCCAGTTATAATCTGTTTTTCATATAAATCTTCAAAGGCAAAGTTTAAATAAACAAATAAAAAACAAATAAAGCCATCATTTAAAAAAATCATTAATGGCACATTGTACCTTTTATAGCTTTTTTTATAGTTATAGGCCCTCCTTTGAAAAATACAAAGCATTTTAAGTGAATAATCATAAAAGTCATAATACAGATATATTAATATCCTCTCAATAAAGTTGAAGTCTGTGCTGTAAAAAGCCTTGCTGTAAAAGTGAAGATTTACTTTCCATCTGAGCAACAAACCTATAAATCTTGACTCCTTGATCTCGCTGGAGAATTCTTTCTTTCTCTGTTTAGTGAGAAGTAGGGCCCAATTTAATGGAACCTTTGCTGCCTCCAACTTTTCTAGAATGAGGGAGGGCTTTGGTGGTTGAATTTGTTAAGAATGAGACTTCCTTTCCCCCATTCCTAAAAGACCTGGGAGTTCCCGTCTGCTGCCGGGCACGGGGCTCCGGAAGGTGAGTTTGGGGCCACTACGTATGATGGTGCAAGATGTGCATTGTACAGCGATACCAGAGAGAGTCTCCATTTCCTAACGTGTGCAGAAGAACTGTCTGCTCCCCAGGCTAGGCATCTCTGGGTCTGTAATCACTTGGAAAGGGTGCCTTAATGTAATGTGTACAAGCGGGAAAGGGACGATAGCAGTAGGCTGTATTTCTGAGACTCACGTTCTTTCCCATACCATCACTGCCCTCCTTGTCCTGCGCCTGTGTGAGCAGCTGACACATAATTTATGTCTTAGTTGCTGAACCGAAGACCAGTTATCCATTGCACATCATGTCGGCAAACCTTACGACTTCCCTGGAGAATGAACACTTATTTGCAGTTGCTTTTCAATGTTCATCTTCTACGTTTTGGTCATTATAAATGTGAGTGGGGATTTAGTGCCCTGGAGCCATAAATCTTAAATATTTCAAACTATTTTTAACAGGACAGTCTATAGTCAGCACTACTCTTGGACAGTAAAGTTTTTAATCTAAAAACGTTTAAAAAGGTGTATTCCCTTAGTTATGGAATTGCCATAGGGCGGAAACTGTTTGATTCTGATAAGTATATATACCATTTCTTTTTTAATCCAGTAAGTGCTTCCATTTCTCTTTTTAATTAAATAAATTACCTTTCAGTTAAATTAGTCACTGGACATTTTCTGGCTGAATAAGGCACTTCCTGACACTGTCAGGATTTGCCGGGAATTGAGACATAGTAGGAGTTTTGGTCATACTGTTTGCCTTTTTTGCTCCCTAGAGTAATGAGGTGGATTTGCCATAGGAAATGGTTTGCATAAGTATATATAATTGTCGTAGAGTTTGAGATTAAGAAGTTTTTGCTTTTATTTTGACACTTAGATGTTTTTCTACATTTCTGTTTAGAAAGAAGATAAATGTTCTCTTTAGATCAGCGTGGCAGGGATCTTGAATTGCCGTATGATCCAAGTATAGTGCCTAAGGCTTCACAGCTGCATGAATCTTGTGTTTCTACAGGCTTTCATCGAGGAGATTCCACGTTGTCCCTGGAGAATTTTTTCTCCATAGTCCTTTCTTTCAGGGAATTCATCTTTATGTGTGAACTAGGTCCCTTTGATTTAGGCCTATTTCTTAGTCTGGTCTCAATAGAGATAAATTAGGATTAGGTTGTTACTGTTTGTAAATTAGTAAGATTATAGTAATCAAAATCTCTTCCCTGCCTCCCCCCATATTAAATAAGGACATTCGATTTATGGGAGAAGCACTCATCTCAAAAAAAGGAGAGAGAGGGTAATTGCTACCAAAGACAGAATAGTTTCCAGATGATCAATAATAGCTCCTCTTTGTGAAGAGCTAGTTTGGCCGTAAAGGACAGATCCTCTTCCAGTTTTACAGATTGGTTGATTTTGTCTTTTCTGTCCGCTGTCAGAGGCTTCTTCTACAGGTGGAGTAATACTAGCTAGAAGACTAGATGGTGCTTTATTTGGAAGCTTTTGGGAATAAGTGACAGAAAACTCAACAGAAGCAGCTTGAACACGGGGGGCATTTCTTATCTCACATAACAAAAGGTCTTGAAGTGGGAGTTTCCAAGGCTGGTTGGTCCAGCAGCTCAGTGACTTCAAGTCTTTATGTAACTACACATCCAGAGACGTGAAAAAGAGACTGTACCCGTTCTGTGTTCTTAAAGCCTGAGGAAAACTTTCCAGAAACTACCCCTCCCATCTCCCAGGCCAGAATTGTGTCCATGCCTAAACCAGTGGCTTGGTCATGGAAATACCATCACTGTGATGAACTCTGACCCAACGTAATTCACCCTGGGCTGGGGAGGAGTCTAGCCTTCTCTGGAGGTCATGACAGCCCAGGAGCTAGCTAGGAAGATGAGGAATGGTTTTTGGGTGGGCCACACAGGTGGGAAGGGAGTTCAGAGAAGATGGCCTGGAACATTTCTTGTCTGCACATTAGCAACTCCGTTGAAGAATGTTGCTGTAAAGTATATACCACTGACATGGGGAAAAATTAGCTTAACAAGGTTGTAGAAAAGAGTAAACCATCTTATTTTTGGATTGGCTTAGAGATGACTTTGCCTAGGAGCTGAGATGTAAATTTGGTTTTTTAGGGTCCCAACAAGTTTTAAGAAGCTATTAGTAGGTAGTTTTCTCACTCAGGTTTTCTCTCAGTTCTGTGTAAACTAGCACGAGCAGGGGCCTGAGTGTTTGAGAACAACAGCGTGTGGTTTTTCTCTCTCTCTAAGTCAGTTTTCAGCACAGCTAATGCTACTGATGAATGTGGGAGTGTCATGGCAGTTCTTTTGTTGGCTGTTCATTTTGATTTTACTATCTTCTTGTTTTAGACAATGAATTTGCTGGTCAAATTTAGAAGGAGTTTTATTTCTTAATGTTTACATATCATAAGTTTTTTTTTGAGGAAGATTCATCCTGACCTCACATCTGTTGCCAATCCTTCTCCTTTATTTTTTGCCCGAGGAAGATTAGCTCTGAGCTGACATCTGTGCCAGTCTTCCTCTACTTTGTATGTGGGATGTCTCCACTGCTTGGCTGATGAGTGGAGCAGGTCCACACCTGGGATCCGAATCCACGAACCCTGAGCCGCTGCAGCGGAGCGCACGGAGCTTTAAGCACTTGGCCACAGGGCCGGCCCCTACGTATCTTAAGTTCTATTATTTTGTTTTAAAAGATTCAAATCTCCTCCAGGCCAAAGAGAAGAGATTCCTGGGAGGTTCAGAATTTTTGTACCCGTTTTGGAGGGGGACAGCCTGGCAGTGGTCTAGGCTACAGTGGGAGGGGGAGGATGTTACAGTCTTCGGATTTTTCTGTGGGCCAAGTGAACGCACTTGGAGTAGATTCTGCGTGTGAGGATGAAGTACTTGTCCTGCTGCTGGTGCTGTAAGTGGATGAAAATGAGGGCATCTTTTCATTATGTTTTCCTCACTCATTATTGGCAGACTATAACAGTGCTTACTGACTGAATTCCCATTTAGTTTTAGTAGCTTTTCTGGCGATTCAGTCTTTCTCTACTTTTTTTTTTTTAAAGATATGCTATCATGTTGTGTACAAATAATGTGATTTTGTCTCCTCCTTTCTAAATAGTTAGACTTTTTGTTTTCTGCCTCACTTCATTAACTAGAACAGAACAGTGTTCTGAATTCTCATTGATAATGAGTGTTATCATGTTCCTGTATTTGAGATTAGTTAAAAAGCTTGACATGAGGGGACTATGAGGTGGCTTCAGTTTATGGATAATAGGGCTAAAGTTTCCTTGCTGATATAAGGAAAAATGGAAACCAGTGCTAAAGTAAGAGCCAAAGAAGAAAGGATATTCAAGATATAGTAATATAGAGAATTAATGATCACGAGGATGGACTAGAACATAATGGAGATGAGCGTGCATTGATCACGTGAAAGGAAGAACCAAGTCTGTCTTGTCTTCTTTGGGAAAAAACTATCATCACTAGAGCCATCTCATGGAAATGTCCGGGAAGCATTTGTCTGAACTACAGGCAAAACATCTGACTCGACAGGATACGATTCTGCAGGCTGGGGAGGCGCTAGTGAGACACACACAGGAATCTGTCCCTCTGGCTCCAGAGCAGTGGGAGGTCTGGAGCCTTCTTGCTGGGCTCTTCTGCCGGTTTTGGTGAAGGTTGTCCTTGTGGATTTCCTGTGCATAAAATCCTTGCCCTAATTTCAACTACCTGTCCTGTAAGGAAACTGCAGCTGCTTCCAGGAGAGTCTCATACTGTGGGGTCGGGTCCTAGGTTGGTGTATAAAGGCAGAATCACATATGGCCACAATTTCCCTTGAAAGACCCCCCAAATCGCCCATAAAGAATCATGTATGGGATTTTGTGCCTCTTATTCTGTAGAGCAATATGTAGTTATAGATGTGTAGTATCTGAACTAAGGTATAGTACAGAATAAAGTATGTGCATGTAAAATACAGTTTTATAGTGTTTTAACTGATATAAGAGAGTATCTTGAGTTTGTGTAAACTTGTGAATGGTATCATTTCACTGTACCTTCTGTAAGATACTAGAATAAGAAATTGAAGAATATTTTGAAATTTTCACGTGGCGACAGGAACTCTTTTATGTTTTAAATAGAGCATATTATATATTTCTGTGTGTGATTACTTTGAGAAAATTTAGTTTCTTAAAGTTTTAAAGATAGAAAGCAGAATAAACATGTGGGTTTTTTGGAGTTAACATTTATTTATCCTGATTATTTTTAAAGTCAGTTTTAGAACGATAATTATAATGCCATATTGAATGCTTTATTTATTTATTTATTTTTAAAGATTGGCACCTGAGCTAACATTTATTGCCAATCTTCTTTTTTTGATTTCTTCTTCTCCCCAAAGCCCCCCAGTACATAGTTGTATATTCTAGTTGTCCAGGTCCTTCTGGTTGTGCTGTATGGGACTCCACCTCAGCATGGCCTGAGTGGTGCCATGTCCACACCCAGGATCCAAACCGGCCAAACCCTGGGCTGCTGAAGCAGAGCGTGTGAACTTAACCCCTCGGCCGAGGCTGGCCCCTGGATGCTTTGTTTTTAATCTAAGTGCTAGCCATATCTTTTTGACACCGGATGGGAACGTAGAGATGGGAATTCAGCCTGGTAATTATTTTCATAAATACGTAGGAAAAGTTCACAATTGCTGTTTTTTTCCTGCGTGTGGCTTGAGACCTGGGGGATTTTATCCTCCAGTCATTTCCAAAGAGAGACTAACTGGGGATTCTGACCTTTCCTGCTTGCCTGGCACCCCTCCTGAGCATCCAAAATGGGACCTTCAGGCCTAAACTGTTTGGTAAATGTCTGGTTCTGGTTTGTCTAAGAGTGAGACTCTTTGAGCAGCAAGGACTTCTCGGAGAGGAAGTTCGTCTTTGTAATGTCTGGGGGATCCACGCGGCTGCTGACGAAGAAATCACGCAGGTAAAGAACTGGGATCCTGACATTGGCCAGAGAAGCTCTCTACACCTTCCTTTTAGGGCCACGGGCCCTGCTCTGGTCTGCGGAGCCACAGGGAGATGGAACTTGTTTGTCCTCGGAGGATGATGTAGTGCAAACAGTTTTAGACATGAAAGAGTACAGGCAGGCATGTACTTTGGAAAGATTGCTTAAGAGGGCATTCTTTGATGAAGGGCACAGCTGGTTGTTTTTCTCTCAAAAATAGGATAGCAGTGGGAGTGCCCAACTGATGTCCCCACTTTACCAGAGAGAAGTCCTTGTCCCCAGCCTTGATGGTGACTTTATATTATGGGGATTTAGGACATCCACCTTCTTCATTTTTAAAAATTTAACTTTGGGGCCGGCCCAGTGGCGCAGCGGTTAAGTACGCACATGCCGCTTCGGCAGCCCAGGGTTCGCTGGTTCGGATCCCGGGTGTGGACATGGCACCACCTGGCAAGCCATGCTGTGGTAGGCGTCCCACATATAAAATAGAAGATGGGCACAGATGTTAGCTCAGGGCCAGTCTTCCCCAGCAAAAAGAGGAGGATTGGCGGCAGATGTTAGCTCAGGGCTAATCTTCCTCAAAAAGAAAAATTTAACTTTGCTTTATAATACGATACACAGTCCGCATTCAAATTTTGCCAATTTTCTCAACTTTGCTATTTTAAACACAGCTTTACTGAGGTATGATTGGCATAAAATAAACTGTACATGTTTAATATGTGCAGTTTGATCAGTTTTGTATATACCTGTAAAACCATCACCATCAAGATAACATATCCGTCACCCTCAAAAATTTCTTCATGCCCTTTTGTTTTTTGTTTTTTGCTGCCAATCCTCCTCTTTTTGCTGAAGAAGACTGGCCCTGAGCTAACGTCGTGCCCATCTTCCTCTGCTTTCTATGTGGGACGCCTACCACAGCATGGCTTGCCAAGCGGTGCCATGTCCGCACCTGGGATCCGAACTGGCAAACCCTGGGCCACCGAAGTGGAACGTGCGCACTTAACTGCTGCGCCACGGGAACAGCGCCCATCATGGCCCTTTGTGATACCTCTCTTATGTCCTTCTCCAGTCCCTCCCTCCATCCCCAGGCAACCATGAATCTGCTTTCTGTCACTAGATTTAGTAGATTTAGTTCACATTTTGTAAAATTTTATATAAATGGAAATATGCAGTATGTATGCCCTTTTTTCTGCATTTTTTTCCAACTCAGCATAATCATTTTGAAGTTGGACCTATGAATAGTTCACTCGTTTTTATTGCTTAGTAGTCTAATGTATGGATATGCCAAAACTTGGTTATCCATTGACTTGTTATTGGACATTTGAGTTGCTTCCAGTGTTTGGCCGTACGAGTCTTTGTATGGACATATGCTTTCACTTCTCTTGGTAGATACCTAGGACTAGAGTGACTGGATCGTAGGGTAGGTGTATGTTAACTTTTAAAAAAACTGCTCAGCTGTTTTCCAAAGTGGTTGTATTATTTTACATTTCCATCAGCAGTGTTTGAGAGCTCTAATTGCTCCACATCCTGGCCAGTCTTTTTAATTTTAGCCATTCTAGTAGTTGTGAAGTGGTTTCTCAATGTGGTTTTAATTTGCATTTTCCTAATAACTAATAATGTTCAGTAGCTGTCTATGTACTTTTTGGAAAATGGCCTTCTTTTGAAAACGTGAAAGAGGAATGTTGATCAAATCTTGGTTTTCTTGTAAACTCTGACATTTGTCCTTGCCTATATGATGTGAGTGAAAAAAAGAGGTGAGAAGGGCAGGCGTGACTAGACCTGGCCCTCTCTTACTGAAAGGAGATTCAGAAGTACAGCCTAGAAATAGGGTTGTCGAGAGGCTACACAAGGTAAGGAAATCAGATGAAACAAGGAGAGTGGAAGGGAAAGATTAGGGCCTGTGACCACTAAAGGAAGTTTGTAGTATCAGATTCTCTCATTTGCTTTTTTTTTTCTTTTTTTGGGGGGCAGTGAGGAAGATTCACCCTGAGTCAACATCTGTGCCCATCCGCTTCCATTTTATATGTGGGACACTGCCACAGCATGGCTTGATGAGTGGTGTGTAGGTCCTTGCCCTGGATCTGAACCTGCAAACCCTGGGCCACTAAATAACCACTGTGTCACTGGGCCGGCCTCTCATTTTCTTAAAACCACATGTTCTTTATTCCAGATTACAAATCTGAATGAGACTTCTACTAGGAAAGTGCCTTTGAAAGCATAGAGTATAGACACTGCTCCTGCTTTCTTCCTACTTCCTTATTTCTTCCTGCCGTCTGAGACTTCTTTGAACCTGGTTTTTTGAACGTCTCCAGGGGCCTCATAATTGTCATGTGTGATGACTTGTTTTCAAGCGCTCATCTTAGATTTTTCTGTGGGATGCGGCTTTCTTGACCTCCTCTCTCTTCTTGAGACTCATCTTCTTGGCCTTAGTGACACCACTAAATTTGGTTTTTGTTTTTTTTTTTGCTGCTTCTCTGATTTGTTTGAGGATTTCACTTGTTTCATGAACCTGGGTTTCAGGGAGGGCCATACTCAGTGTGCTGGTCCCATTTTGTTTCTTTGCACTGGAATGTTTGCAGCTTGCGTGGATTCAGCCACGCTTGGTGAGCAGAGGGCTCCCCTTCCCATCTAGAACCCACATCTTTGTGTGCTGACTTTTAGTATTTTTTTTCTGGGTATCACCTTGGTAACAACTCATCGGAAACCACATTTGCCTCCTGTGTCCCTAGATGACTCCAGACTTGCCTCTTCCTCTCATGGTGCTGCCATTCTCTCAGGCTCCCACCCTTGAGTCTACCCTGTCATCCTTGCTTCTTCCCTCTGCCTTCAAGTCTGTGAGACTTTGTATTATACCTCTCATCTCCGTCTCCATCTTTACTGTCATGCCACCATCGTGCCAATTCTGGTTTTCATCACCTTCTGCTAGGATTGTGACAGTGGCTTCCTAACTGGTCACTTAGTCTCTGTCTCTCTCCTCTGCAGTCTGCTCACTGACGTCTCTGATCGATCGGTCTTGTCAGCTCACTGGGTTGTACATGGTTTGTTTTGAAAAGTCTATGATTTTTGCCAAACATGATTTATTTCTCTGAAATTTGTTTTTTGGGTTCTCCTAATGTCATCCCTGACTATTTTACGGTCTTATCTTCTGTCACTCACCTACACAAAACTCTGCGCTACAACAGAATTGGTCTCTTTATTATTCCCTGACTACCTGATGGATACACATGCCCACTGCTGCTACTCTGTGAAATCTGTTCCATTCTCTGAGAGATTTCTCATTCCTCCTCCCCATAGCTATGTCTTGGCCTTATTTCAAGGTTTTCCTGTTTCCAGTTCTTCCCTGAAGTCTTGCTTGGTCATGTCATCTTTAAGTAATCATTCTCTCCTTTGAATTTATGGTCTGTGACAGGCAGTTGAACATTTTGTGTTATTGTTCATTTTTCAGGAACTTTTCTTCTCTAACCAGAATGCAGTTTCCCTGAGTTCGAAGTCTCTAAGTCTCTGTGGTGTGCGTGCACTCTTCCAGATGCTTGAGTTCTAATCATAATGATGCCTTACAATAATTCTAGAAATAATGATGCCTTACAATAATTCTAGAAATAATGATGCCTGACAAAGGAAGAGGAAACACCGGGTTGTATGACTGCATTTGCTACCACTGATATCTGGTGGAAACCAAAAGATTCCACTCATTCTGACTGTTGAGTGCCTGCCATGTGCCAGTGCTCTCACGGATTCCCTCATGCTGAATCCTAGTGGTCTTTTGAGGCAGCTGTTGTTATCCCCATTTTACAGTTGGTGAAAGTGAAGCTTACACCCGTGTATGCCCAGGGCTACGCAACTGCTTAGTGGCCGAGCTGGGATTAAAATATTTCCCGTGTCTGTCTGACTCCCAAACCTTGCTCTTCCCTGTACTGTAGTCTTTGCAGGCCTGGTTGGCGAGGCCTTCATATGGGGGTTATTCTGAGGTACTGTTAACACTCCGTTTCTAACACTTCAGATTATCTGTAGTAAATGTTTCAAGTACATGGGAATGGAATTAAGTTGAGGAGATAAAGCAATTCATTTACACCATTCACTCGTATTTACTGTTTTTCTCATTGACTCTCACGGTTTGTGCAATGTATAGTCCATTCAGAAGCCCTTTAAATAATGGCCAAGGAAAGTGCAGATTACGTATATAGGTTTCTGAAGGTTAGCCTACGCAAGTGGTTTTTGTCAGTTTGACAGGTAACTCGATTTCTGGTTGTAGGGCAGGAATTTTGAGAATTGAGGCTAGCTTCTCAGAGGAAGCTAGGCAACATTCTTAGGTTGAACTCAGTCTGCCCTTGAAAAGGTGGTTCAGTTATTTGATTAGGGGTGTATGGATTATAGGACGTTAGACATGCCTCAGTTTCCAAATGTAAGTACAAAAGAACGTGTCCTTGACTCACTTGAAAAAAAGTTCAATCTGTAGCTTCCCTCCCCAAAGCGTCATGTGAAATAAGATTATCTGTAGTATTTAGTGAGTATGAAAGAGTGAGGAAATATAAGTGAACAATTTCAGCTGCCTGGGGGCAGAAAAAATGATTCATATATTTGAGATCTGTACCCCAGCCTTCCTGGTTTGTACTCAGTCAAGAAGAGAGGCATCAAGTAGGTTTCACGACAGAACAGAAAACAGTTTATTGATGGTGTGGGAACACCTTAGAAAGGAATAGAAATCATCAACTTTAGCACCCACCAGGGTCTGTGTGTCAGCATGCCTGGACCAGTTCAGAACAATGGCCCCCACCAATGTCTCAGTCTCTGGAGAGGTCCCTCCTCTCACCAAGATGCCCCCAGAACCCACCGGACTGGAAGGACTCCAGTGCCTTTAAGGGAACTCCAGCCCACGAACCCAAGCAGAGTCTTTCCAGACTGCAGTGCCCTCACCTTCTCGCTCTGCCTCAATGGGCTCTAGATGCTCCAGCTGGAATCCAGAGAAGATTGGCATGCCTCTCCATTTCTACGCCAGACTGAAAGCTCCTGGAGGACGGAGACCACTTGGCCATTTTCAGCACTCAAATTTGACCCTCTCCGTCACCTGTCGCAGGAAATACAAGTGGCCACATATAGTCAAGACAATCTAGAAGAACAACAACCCCGGAGAGCTTCCACTACCAGATATGAAGCCTTAGCATAAAGCCACAGGCATCAGGGCAGCGTGCCGTCCTACTGCAAGGACAGCCACAAGGAGAAGTAAGAAGAAGAGAGAGTCCCCCTGAGACCCACAGACGTGAACATTTGTATGTGACAGAAGAGTCAGGCCGAGCATTGGGGAGAAGACAGTCTTCTCAGTCAATGGTCCAGGGGCACTGGCTATCCAGACGGGAAAGAATTCACCTTGACTCCTGCCTCACACCATAAACAAAGGTCAATTCCAGATGATTTTACATCCAAATGTGGATGTTTAAAACAATGACGTTTGTAGTAGATAATACAGGGGAATATTTTCATGACTTTGGGGCAAGCAAAGATTTCTTAGGCAGGTCAGAGGGTACACTAAACATAAACACAAAAATGTATAAATTGGACTTTATTATTAAGACCATCTCCTCGTCGAATGATATCTTCGAGAGAGTGAGAAGGCAAGAACAGAATGGGAATAAACACGTGCCATATTTTATCTGGAAAAGCCTCATATAAGATACGTAACTAACTCCCATAAATTATTAAGAAAACAGACAATCTGCCAGAAAAAATGGGCAAAAGCTTCAACTAGGCGTTTCACAAAGAAGAAAATTAAATGCCCAACAAGTATTTGAAAAGGTGCATAACATTGTTACTGGTCGGGAAAATGTAAATTAACACCAAGATGTGATACTAATGCACAATGACTAAAACAAAACCACTGAAAATATGGAGAGTCGGTGAGGATGGAGAGTAACTGGGCCCTCACAGACTGCTGAGGGTGTCAGCCACTTTCCAAAGCTCTTTTAAGATCTCCTGAAGATGGACCTTCACATACTCTAGGTCCCCAAAATTCCTCTCTTAGATAAGAAATGCCTACATATGTTCCTCACTGCCAAAGAACATTATCACTTAGTTTACCTATTTCCAAGTCCTCAGGACCTAATTCTGTGTTTTTATTGTTTTCCTTCTGGTCTGGGGCTTTTATACATTGCTGGGTGGTAGAGGAGTGGTTTTTTCGCATGGTGGTAGAATTCGGTTGCAGTTACAGCCTGTCGCCACTAGATGGGGGTCTAGTGCCGCGCGTTCTGAGCTCTCTGCCTTCGGGCAAGATGGCGGCACCCAGTGCGGTTTGCTGGGGCGGGGGTGGGGGGGTGGGGGCGGTTTCTCTTGCGCACCCATCCGGATTCGATCAGTTTTGTTCCCTGGTCTCCCGGGGCCCTGGGTTTATGGGGTCCCCGCACACGGAAGCTTTCCCCCCTCAGCGGGTTTCCACTGTACCGGTGGACGGGAGTCCTAGATGATCCCCCGTCATGCGTCCCCTCCCCCGCTCCTTCCCGGACCCGCGCAGCGATCCCGGTTTCTAGGGGAGGGAGCAAAGTTCTCTCCTACCCCATTCCAGCTCCTCCGGGGTGGGCAGCAGGGGCTCTGTCCTGTGTCTTTTGATACTGTAGGTCTCTGAGTCCTGGCATTAGGTTCATTAGCTGAAATTCAGGGGTCTTTTTTCAGTCCTATTTTGTACGTTGGAGGGGAGAGAGTCCCGGGTCAGCTCACCCCGCCATTTTGCTCAAATCCTACCTGAACAGACTATGTTGTTAACTAAACAAGCTTCCGGCTGACGCCCCCACTGATTCTGAGGGGGCTTCTTTCTCAAACTCTCAGAGCCACACTGGCGGGAATGAGACCGCTCCTTCTACTGACGGAGCTACGCTGACTCTTTCTGCCTCCAGCGTCCCTCATGGGTCGGACAAGTGGGCGGGCGGTTCGTGCCTTGACTTCCCTCCGGACCAGGAGGCTGACTGCGTTCTTCCTTCTCAGCATCACCACCAGGAGGAGAGGTCCGCCCTGAGCCAAGGCTCAGGGCGCGGCCCCGCACCTCTGAGACCTGACTGCCAGGCGTCCCCCACACAAGTGCCAGACCCGCCCTCCCCGAGGCCTGGCCCCCAGGGACCGGCCACCTACCCGTGTCTGCTCGCTCAGGGTTCCTCTGCAGGATGGCTAAGCCTGTCCCTAGCCCTGACCCCAACCCCTAATTAAGGATGGTGCATTGTGCTGCATGTTTTAGATATCTCACTCTGTCAATTATTTGGGACTAGGAGAGACTACTACTCTTCCTATTATTTTTCTGTTTGTTCATTTGTTTTTCCAGCAAAATCTCTATAGAATAGTCAATACGCTTATGCAATGATGTTCCACCTCATATTGGTCAGAGACAGGCTGGGTCCAGCCATCTGTGCCTAGAATAGAGTCTGGGGCCTGATGAAGACGTGTGAATGAATGGGACCTAAAAGTGTGGGGGGAGCACACACACGGGCCCCCAATGCCCAGGAGGTTCCAGGCAGACACAGAGCAAGGTGAAACGCCACAAGAACAGGCCTGGCTTGTCTGAGGACTGCTGGGAATTCCGTGTCACTGAAGCCAAGTGAGCAAGGGAGAGACTCCTGGGGGACGAGAACACTTGTCAGCCATTGTGCAGCCTGGTTTGACTCTGGGCGAGATGAAGAGCCAGGGGAGGGCTGGAGCAAGGAGGGGCGCCATCCCACTTACTGTGGCCCTGGTGCTGTGAGGCAGGAGCAGGGGCCAAGTCAGAAGCAGGGCCAGCCAGGAGGCCACAGGAGTGACGTGGGGAGCTCAGGCCGGGGTGTGAGCGGTGCAGAAGGCGACACGTGCTCAGGGCTGAGATGTGCATTTGCAGGGAGAACCAGGGCTGGCTCCGCAGGCATGTGACTGTGCTGTCATACGAGGCCCCTCGCTCAGGAGAGCCCCGTGCTTGCTCTCATGCTCTCCTGCTGCCATCCTGAGGTGCCGTCCCCCAGCTCTATCGTGTTATGATTGACGTGTAACATTGGGTGAGGTTAAGGACTGCGAGGCCATATTTTGACACACGCACATTTTGTGAAATGAATTGGACAGTAAGCATTGTGAACACCTCCCTCCCCTCCCATATTTACCTTTGTGTGCGTGTGTGGTGGGAACATTTCAGATCCGCTGTCTTATCAACATTCTAGTGTATCATAGAGTATTGATAACTGCAGTGATCATTCTGTCGAGTCGATCCCACAATTTATTCATCTTCTAAAGGAAAGTGTGTACCCTGTGTCCTACATCCCCCCACTGCCCCCACCTCCCAGCCCCCGGCAGACGCCATGCTGTTCTGTTTCCATGAGCTTGGCTTTTTTAGAGTCCACACTTAAAGAAAATGTAAGGTAAGAAAAATCCACATACTCACGTTTCAAGTCCTCTCCGTAACGGGACTTTGGCTGACTTCTCAGGGGCTCTGATTAGGGGCATGCTGCTCCCCAGGCACTGGGAGACTGGAAGGAGAATTCCTCCTCACAGTCAAAGGACCACTTTGGCCACTTTCTCACTCACCTCGTGGTTGTACATCTGGAAGTAAGCCGATTAAGTGTTTCTTCTCAGGAATATCTATCAGCCTCTTGTACATTTTGTCAGGATTAATTTCTGTGACGGTAGAGAATGTAACCTGTGTGTCCGTGCACTGAGGACATGTAGACTGCAGGGCAGCGCGAAGTGCTCCCAGCACAGGGAGTGAGTCCCCTGCCCACCTCTCCGCACACTGAGTGACAGCAACACAGACCATCCTGGATGCATAAGACGTCTCGTCGCGACTGAGTGATGGCACTCACATCAACCCACACCTGCTACTACAGCTATTATCGTATCTTTCTGACATTTTAGAAAACAATGGCCCTTTGATAATCAATGGGAATCACCCTTTCAAAGAGCCAGTGATGCCATGAACTTTAATGAGTGACATCCTTGTCCTGTTCCATCAGTTTGTTCCCTGTGATTAGTTTGGGTAATCAGACACTGAGTCACACTTTTTACTGAATAAAATGTGTGCAAGCAAGAAAATTGGTTGTTTGTTCTAAAAGTAGCATTTGTGAACATATTGAAAAACCAATAGCCAGCCCGGTGGCATAGTGGTTAATAACGTTCATGTGCTCCACTTCAGAGGCCGGGGCGGGGGGGGGGGTTCTTGGGCTCAGATCTGGGTGCGGACCTACCCATTTCTCATCAGCCAGGCTGTGGCGGTGACTTGCATGCAAAACAGAGGAAGCTTGCCACAGATGTTAGCTCTGGGACAATCTTCCTCATCATAAAACAAAACAAATAAAACAAAACAACCCCAAAAGAGGCTTCTAGACCAAACTCTCTCTTTTTCCACTAGTACCACAATAATATTTCCTTTCCAGCCTCTTTGCTCTCTTCACTCTGTGCCCATGTGAAGTAGTGTTCAGCAAAGAAATGGGCTGGAAGGGCTGTTTGCATGTATAGGCTCAGTCCATGAAAACGTGCCTCAGGATGTGCCATACATTTCCCCTTTGCAACCTTCTGGAAGGAACCTAAGGACACGCCCAGAGCCGAATCCACATGTCGAAGAGGGCAAATCCCCAAATTGAAGGTAGCTGGGTCCTGACCCTCTGACTGGAGGAAAATCAATAGGCAGAGTCACTTGCTATTTGAAAGCTTGTGTTGAGATGCTATATGCAGGAAACAAATCTATATAATGTTCCAATAACTGATATTTTCATGTATCTGGGCCAGCAGATGACTTGACTTGACTTTAAAGAAGTCTGTAACAAAAATTGTTCTGAAGCAAGTTTTCCATGAAAAAATATGTTTCCAAATCTGGAAACAGTAAATAGCCCTTGAAGATCTGAAAGGGTAAATTAAAAATGTAATTCTTAAGTTTATTTATTTATTTTTTCTTATTATATAAGTTTGAGGTGTAGAGCATGATAATTTGCCCCCTGTGCATAAGTTTATTTAAAAAACAAAAATCACATTCTCTCCCAACAATTTTTTGATATTGAAGATGTAGCACATTTTAAATATATTACCATTCTTTTGTTTTCAGATAGTTTGTAGCTGGTAGGAGTGCAGATTACTTTCTTGTGCCTAAAAATATAATCGAACAGAGACAGTCAGGACCCGAATATTCTTCCTCACTTCATCAGTTTTGGATGCACTTGCTACACAGCTGGATTCCCTCCCCGACAAGCTCTCAGGCAGACCAGCTGTCCTCCAGGGCTTCAGAGAGCTGCGGATTCCTCGGAAGCACCTCTGGACCACAATTCAGGACCACAAATGAGGACGAGCCAACAGATTTTCAGCTCTCATCTTTGGCTTCAGTTCTCTGTGACTGTGATCAAGTCTGTAGGGCAGTTTATCAAAGAGGGTCTGATCACAAGCAGAGCTGCAGTCCTTTGAGTCTAACACCTAACATCCTGTGGAGACTCTGATGATGAAAATGGGTGGCTGTATTCTAGGGACTTGAAATGGGTGCTTTCATTGTGCCGTGGCATCGAGGCGGTCTTTTTCAAGGACTCCAAAGCCTGGTGACTCCCTTGTTCTCCAGGCCATGGCTCCAAGGGGTGGGGCATGTCCTGGGCAAGAGTGCAGCGCTGGCTGCAGCAGAGCGTCCTCAGGGCCATCAGCAAAGAGACTAGGGCACTCGGGTTTGAGTAATTTAGCACCATTTCCGGAAGGGGCGCCCATCCACCTCCAACTGTGAGTTCTGAGCCTCCTGCTCTGCCCCCGGTGTCCGGCAGGGGGCGCATGGACCTCCATTTGTGAGCAGCGTGGGGTGCCTGCGGGTTCTGCCAGAGGCCGCAGGAGCTGCATCCTCAGCGGGGAAGGTGCTTCGCTTGTCAGGAGGATGGAGGAGACACAGCTGCGGTCATGTTGGGGTCTCCTGCTCAGAAAGAATACACCTCCTGTCTGGCCCTCATGGCTGACGAGGGGGCTGCGTTCGGGGCCCCGCGACGTTTTTCTTAAACGGTCAGCACAGAAGCTTTATTTTCTGGGCTGTTCCCTCGTGGTTTATTCTCTACTTTCTCAGTCACGTTTTAAGAAGACTTACTTTACAAAAGTATCTCTTCATTGAGGTGTTGGAAGGCTCAGAATCACGGCATGCTGGGTATTTGTTGCATATTCAGGATTGTTTCTGGGGAGAAATTCTGATACAAATTAAAGGAGAAGGGCAACCTACATGACTGTGAAGTGAATATGCCAGATATTGGAACTTTTCAATCATGAGTGATGGGGACTGGCAGATGGCAGCCTGGGGTGAAAGGGGAAATGGTTGCAATCGTATAGGTGTCTTCTTTATTTTTAATGCTTAATGTGTCTTAGGATGTGAAAGTGATCGAAAAATGCCGTGTGTGGTTGGTGGTTTAACACCGCCTTACTTTCCAGCTCTGCAGGACTCTGCAGCATTGTCTTGTGCATTCTCAGCCTCAGCCTGGAATCAGCCTTTTCCTCAAGGAACGCTGGCTCCTTGTATGAGACAATGGCATTAAAAACGTGGATCTGTGAGCTCAGTGTGCTGGTTGCTCCTGGGTGTCCTTGCTTCTTGGCCCTCTCGGTGGCAGGATGCTTAAGTTAGGCTGGTGTGCTGACCTTACCGTGTGTACACTGTCTGCTATAAATGTGTCTATATGGAAACGGCCATGTTTAGATTAAGGTCAGCATCAGTTCAGAGCACGGCTTCCCACTCGAATGCATGGCCACATGGAGCCCTCCAGCCCACGCCCTGCCCTCCCCGAAACCTGCCCCTGCAGTAGTGGAACCCTGTCTCCTGCTGTCTGGCGACCACTCAGTCATTTCTCCAATCCCAGTCTAGATGCATAGGGGCCTCACAGTTATTAACCAGTAACTGTTGAGAAAGAACTTTATCAAGTAGGGTTCTTTGCTTGGTCGGTTTCTTTTCCTGTCGTTGTACAGATTCCAGTCATTTCCAAAGGTCCTTAGGTCAACACCACTTCCCCCACCACTTGCTGTGTGTTTTTTCCATTCTCAATATAGTTACACTCTTTAGTCTCATTTGCATTCCATCCAAGGATCCACCCACCTAAATCATTTTACTAATTTGTGTAAGTCAAGATTTGCTCTTTCTACTGTAGAAATCTGGGGATTTTGTCAAAGGCAGAGAGGCAAGTATCCGCCATTAAAGCATCACACAGATTTCCTGACCTCTCCGCCCACACCATCCCCGCACAGCACTGGGAAGCTGATCTGCATATCAAATTGATTGCTTTGTGTTCGCAGAATGCCATATCAATGAGATCATACTCTACCCAGCCTTCACAGATGCTTCTTTCAGTTATAAAGATGAATTTGAGATTCCTCCATGTCTGTTCATCTTGATAGTTCTTTCAGTGTTGACACTTGATCGCATTACATTGCATGGATGTACCTCATTTGGGTGTGCTTTCATTTATTGAAGGTTATCTTTGTTCATTCAAGTTCCCTGCCCCTATAAATAAGGTGCAGCATACATATGTGTGCTGGCTTTTTTGTTGACCTTCTATTTGAAAGCAGTGTGCAAATGCCTAGGAAGATGGTTGAGGGATCACGAGTTAAGATGATGTTTAGCTTTGTAACAAAGTACCCAAGTGTCTTCCACAGCGGCTGCACCACTCGGCATGGGCAGCAGCGATGACAGAGAGTCTGTGCTGTCCTGCCCCCCAGCCATGAATTGATGTCGTCTATTTGTGTGTAAAGGTTGTCTCACTTTGTTTCAGTTTTCTTCTCTGTAATGATAAGTGATTTTGAGCGTCTTCTTGCATGCTTAATTTATGCTTATATCTTCGTTAGTGAGGTGTTTGTTCAGATCTTTACCCATTTTTAATTGGAATGTTTGTTTTCTTATTGTTGAATTTATGATGCTTTGTACCTTTTAATACAGCCTTTTCTTAGATATGCTTCTTGCAAAGATTTCTCACAGTCTAGAGTTGGTCTTTTTCTTCTCTTAACAGTATTGTCACAGAGTAGAAAATTTTAATTCTAACAAAGTCCACCTTAACTTGATTTTTCTTTGAAGACTCATTCTTTCAATGTTGAGGATAAAAGGTCCTCATGAAAACCGAGGTCATATCTTCTCCTTTGCTATTTCTAGAATTTTAATAGCTTTGTAGTTTACATTTACATCCATGAACAATTTTGGTGAATATTTGTGTCATGTGGAAAGTTTGTGTCTTTGTTAATTGTTTTCCATAAGGTCACCCGATTGTGGCATCACCATTTGTTTAAAAGACTAACTTTTCTCCATCAAATTGCCTTTGATCTTTGGACAAAGATCAGTTGACCATGTTTGTGAGTCTATCTATGGACTCTGTGTTCTTTTCCATTTATCTACTGGCGCATTCTTACCCCGGCATCATGCTCGCTGTACCTTTTTAAATCCTGGAACGGGGAAGTGCGGCTTACTCAACTTTGCTCTTCAGTGTTGTGCAGGATAAAGGATATTCCAGCTGCAGAAACGGTTTGTAGATATCTACAAAGTATCTGACTGGGACATTGACTGGGGTTGTGTTGACTCTATAGGTCAAGTCGGGAAGAGCTGACATCTTAACTATACTGAGTCTACTGATCATGGAAGTGAAATATGTCTCCTATTAGGTAGGTTTTCTTTGCTAGCTTTCCACAGCATTTGGTAGTTTTCTGATACAGATTTGTCTTTACTTGTTTATATTTTTACACAAGGATTTTATTTATTTTCCTTTTGTACCCTTTTGTGAAGGGTATTTTCTTTTCTTTTAAGTTCCCCTCATTCATTGGCGGCACAGAGAATACGCACCGCGTGTTGCACTTTGACCTGTACTTCTTATCATAATCCACTCTCATCAAGGCCTGGGATACTGTGCCCATTTCCGTTTGAACTTCAGAAATTAAGGGACTGAACAGTGTGACCACTGAGCTGCTGTGCCTCGGCTTAGGAGTCCCTGCTTAGCCGTAGCCAGCTTGCTCCCCGGCTGGGGCACAGGGCTCACACCGCCGCCTTGTTCTGACCGGGGCCCCAGAGACCAGGGTGTGGCGCTGGGTGTGCTGCCCATGGATGCTGGTTCCTGGCCACAGTGAGACAAGAGCTTCCTGTCCCCAGGATCAATGTGCCGCTCCCTTGGGAAGAGGATGCTCCCTGCCCGCTGCCGGCCCAGCAGGGGCCTGGGTGCCTCCTCTGACCTCCTCCTTTGGTCGTGCGCACAGAGCTGCATGGTCTGGACTGTTCCCGGGGCTTGTTCTCTACTCCCTCAGGGCGTGTGTTCCTGAGGCCTCTTGTGCACAGGATCGTCCTTTACGGGGCTCATGGGGCAATCACAGCCCGCTGTGCTGTGTCACAGGCTCGCGGGGTTTGTGGGATGAATCGTGCACAGATTCAGACACACAGGTGCCCTCGTGAAAGGATGTGCGAGATGTCGGGCCTTCCCGGGGAAGGAGCTGGGAACACAGGACACGTCTGGAGACTACAGAATTCCTGGGCGAAAGGGAAAAAGTGTACAGATACACACGCACTACATGAATTGTTGATGGCTAATTTTTCCTGTAACGAGAAAGTAGCTAAAAAAATATTGCAAAGGTAAAGATGACGTATTAATACACGTTGTTTCAATATTTTAAGTATATCAGAGTGAGGAGTTATTACAGTTTTACTTTCCTGGCTTTAAAGGAAGACAAATTATCTATAATATATTTAAAATACACTTCTTTGCTTATCTTGCTTTCAAATGAGAATATTACCATGATTGGCATTTTCTCATAACAGAGCTACAATCTTAAATATTTTTAAATATGAGCTCGTTGAAACATTTTTGCAGGATTCCAATGTGGCCAGTATTGTTAAACAACGATAATGAATCCAGGCCCCGACCAAATTGTTGGTAAGAATCTGATAAGAATATACCATGAATCAGTTTTCGACAATCCAAGCACAATGGTGATTTTTAAAATAACAGCATTGCATGCTGCTTAAAGCATTTAACATGAAATATACTAAACTTAAAGCTTCATCGTATTAAAGACCTAAGACAATGACAGTTTTGTAAATTAGATACATTCATTGCAAACGGATTTTCTCCTTTAAAAATGTAAAATCTGAAGACATCTTCTTTAAGTTTGTATATGTCCATTCAAAAGGTAAAAGTAAGATATCTATACCTTATTTTTATTATAAACGTCTTTCCCAGCAGAATTGATATTTTTATCTGTAGCTTCTTCCTTGCTCACTCCTTTATTTTCTTGTTGTTTATTGTGTAAATCAGAAAGTATGTTTCTGCGTCTCTCTCGCAGATTTCAGTTCCTTTCTCACGGCGGCCGTGGGCAAGGGGTGCGGCCTTGTACTCGGCGCGTCTTCATCTGGATCAGGAGTTTTCGCTGAGAGCTCCCTGGACAGTTTCCACTTGCTGCACACAGTCATCCCGTCATGGGAACTGCGTACAGATCTGTGGTCTCTTTGCACCAGGACACTTCTGCTTTCAGCCTGGGGTATTTCCCAATTTCATTTTACATTACATCTAATTCTAATAAGATAATATGTGATTTTCAGGTATGTATTATAAACTAACATGTTTTATACATATGTGTACACATATTTCAGCATTTGCTAAATGTCGTTAGTTTTCGTGGGACGGTGGCTGGTTGCATTTGATCTTGATGACCATTGGGGCACCAGTAGTAACCCTGGTGGGAGCACAGGCCAGGTTGTCAGCAGTGGAGATGGCGACAAGTGCTCAGATTTTAGATGCGTTTTTGCCAGATTCACAGGTGTGACACCTGTGCTGTCACACAAGGTCCTTCGTGCAGAAAAGCCCTTCCTTGATTTCCTGCTCCATTGTTGTCATCTTGAAATTCTTTTTACTTCACAGTTTTATTGACATATAGTTGATGTAATATAACATTGTTTGAGTTTAAGGTGTACAATGCGATGATTTGATACACATGTATATTGTGAAATGATTACCACTGTGAAATGATAAGGTTAGTTAACACCTCCATCACCTCCCATAATTACCATTTATTTGTGGGGAGAACATTTCAGAGCTACTCCCTTAGCAACTTTCAAGTATACAATGTAGTGTGTTAACTATAGTCACCATCCTGTCCATTAGATTCACTAGAGCTTACTCATGTAACTGGAAATTTGTAGCCTTTGACCAACATCTCCTCATTTCCTCTGTAACTAAGCAAAAGGGGCGCCTTCTGCTCACCACAATCTCATGCCAGTCAATTGCACACAGGCCTGTGGTTGAGAAAGGAAAATTTATGCAGTTAGCTAGCATAATCGGAAGATGGCGGACTAGTGTCCGAAAGAACCACCTTCCAATCCTACAGAACCTTGAGGCAGTTTATGGAGGGGAGATGGGCAGGGAAAGAGAGGGTTTAGGGATGTCGACCATCCGGTGTGACAAACTGCAAGGCGCCGAGTTATCTCTTTGGTCTGTCATTCATGACGGGTAGCAGTGCAGGATTTTTCTTTCTGGAGGTTGTCATGTTCCTGGGGAACTCAGAGAACAAAGTTGTCTTGTCACAGCTGGAGGATGTACATAAGCAAGAGTCTCAGAATGAGCAGGTGATGTATTTTGCACCAGGGAGAGGTGCTTAATCACCTAGGCTGCGTGCAGGCGAGAAGGTATTCCCAGAGACTAGTGCGTCAGGGTCCTGGTTACAGAATTGCTTCCTTTCCTAAGCTGGCTTCCCTCATGCTAACTTCAGATCTAGCTGTTAGACTCCCACCACCAGCCCCTGGCAAAAACCATTCTGTTCTCTGTTTCTCCGAGTTTGGCTCTTTTAGATTACACATATAAATGAGATTTTACAGTATTGGTCTTTCTCTGTCTGACTTATTTCACCCAGCATAATGCCCTCCAGATCCTTCCTTGTCACAAATGGTAGGATTTCCTTCTTTTTTATGGCTGTATAATATTTCCTTTTCTGTATATACCTCATGGTCTTTCTCATTCATGTGTTGCTGGACACTTCGTATGTTTCCAGGTCTTGGCTATTGGGAAGAATGCTGCAGTGAACATGCGAGTGCAGAAATCTCTTCAAGATTCTGATTTCGTTTCCTTCGGATATATACCCAGAATGGGTTTGCTGGATTACACGGTAGTTCTGCTTGTAATTTCTTAAAGGTGTACAGTGTGTTGATTGATCCATTTATATATTTCATATGATTACCATCATAGCTGTAGATAACACTTGTATCACATCACATGATTGTAACTTCTTTTGTGGTGAGAACATTTAAGAACAGATCTCTTAAGAATTTTGAAGTATATAAGCTAGTGTTTTTGCCTGTAATCACTGTGCTATGCACTGGATCTTGAGAACTTATTCCTTTTCTAGTTGCACGTTTTTACCCTTTAACAACCTCTCCCCAATTCCCCCACCCCTCTGCCCCTGGTAACCACCATTCTACTCTCTGTTTCTATGAATTCAACATGTGAGATTCCATATATGATGATGTCATAGGATATTTGTCTTTCTCTATCTGGCTTATCTCACTAAGTCTAATGCCCTCAAAGTCCACCCATGTTGTTGCAATTAGCAGGATAGCCTTCTTTCTCATGGCTGAAGAACATTCCCTTGTGTGTGCATACACCTCATTGCTTTATCCATTCATCCGTTGATGGACACTTGGGTTGTTTCCATAGCTTGGCTATATTACTCGCTGCAATAAACATGTGACTGCAGATATCTTTTCCATATCCTGTTTTCGCTTCCTTTGGATGTATAACAGGAAGTGGGATTACTGGAGCATACGGTAGTTCAACTTTTAGTTTTTGAGGATTCTCCGTATTATTTTCTATAGTATTTGAACCAATCAACATCCTCACCAACAGTGCACAAAGCTTCTTTATTCTCCACAATGTGGCCAACACTTACCACTTGTCTTCTTGATGACAACTATTTGAACAGGTGTGAGGTGATAGCTCAACGTTGTTTTGATTTGCATTTCCCTAATGATTAGCGATGTTGAGTATTTTTTTAATGTACCTGTTGGCCATTAGGATTTCTTCTTTGGAAAAATATCTATTCAGATCCTCTGCCCATATTTAAATCGGATTATTTTGGGTTTTTTGCTGTTGAGATGTATGAGTTCCTTTTATATTTCGGGTACTAACCCCTTCTCCACTCTACAGTCTGTGAATTGTTTCTCCATTCCATACGTTGTTTTTACATTTTCTTGATTGTGATTATGCTGTGAAGAAGCTTTATAGTTATAGTTTACAGCTATATAGCTTTATAGTTCCAATTGTTGATTTTGCTTTTGTAGCTTGTGCTATCGATGTCATATCCAAAACGCAATTGCCAAGACCTGAGTCAGGAGCTTCTTCATGTATTCTCCCAGGAGTTTTAGGATTCAGGACTTAGGGTTAAGTCTCTAGTCCACTTTGAGGTAATATTGTGAGTGGTGCAATTTAGGGGTCCAATTTCATTTTTCTGCCTATGAGTATGCAACGTTTCCACCACTACTCATTGAAAAGACTATCCTTTTCCCATTCACAATAGCATCAAAAACAATAAAATTTTTAGGAATACATTTAAGCAAGGAATTGAAAGAACTGTACAATGAAAACTACCAGACTTTGGTGAAAGAAATTGAAAAAGATAAAAACACGTGGAGAGATATCCTGTGTTCATGGACTGGAAGAATGAATACTATTAAAATGTCCACAATCCCAAAGCCATCTCCAGATTCAGTGCAATCCCTATCAAAATTTCAATGGCACTTTTTCATAGATACAGAAAAAACAATTCTAAAATTGGATGGGACCACAAAAGACCCCAAACAGCCAAAGCAATTTTGAGAAGGAATAAATCTGGAGGCATCACACTTGCTGACTTCAAACTATATTACAAAGCTATAGTAAATTATGCCAATGGGATAGTGGCCTAGAGAACAAGGGAGCAGAATAGGTAGCCTAGAAATAAACCTCTGCATGTGAGGTCATGTAATTTTTGATAATGGAGCCAAGAACACATAATGGCGGAAAGCATAGTCTCATCAACAAATGGTACTGGGAAACTGGGTAACTCCTTCTAATGTTTTGAGGAACTTCTAAACTGTTTTACATCATGGCTGTACTAATATATATTCCTAGCAGCAGTGCAGAAGGATCTCCTTTTCCCCACATCCTTGTCCACACCAGTTTTCAAGTATAGCCATTCTGACAGGTGTGAGGTATTATTTCATTGTGGTTTTGATTCACATTTCCCTAACGACTAATGATGTTGAGCATCTTTTCATGTACCTGTTGGACGTTTGTACGTCTTGGCAAAACGTCTGTTAAGCCCTTCTATCCGTTTCTTACTCAGATTGTTTTGTTTTTGTTTTCTTGTTATTGAGTAGTATGAGTTATTTACAAACTCAGAAGATGACTTGCTAATATTTTCTCCCATTTTACAAGCTGCCTTTTCATTTTGTTGATTATTTATTTTGCTGTGTGTAAGTTTTTAGATAGTTGTAGTCTCATTTGTTTATTTTTGCTTTTCTTGTCTTTCCTTTTGGGGTCATATCCAAAACGTCATTGCCGTGACCCATGTGAAGGAGCTTTTCTCTTATGTTTCCTTTAGGAACTTTATGGTTTCAAGTCCTACATTTAAGTCTTTCATCCATTTGGAGTTAATTTTTGGGAGTGGTCTAAGTTGGGGGTCCAATTTCCTTCTTTTGTCTGCGGTTAGCCGGTTTTCACAACACCACTGACAGAAGAAATTATTCTTTCCCCGTAGAGTATTCTTGGTTTCCTTGTGAAGGATTAGTTTACCATATATGCATGGGTTTCGCTGAGGGCTCTTGATTCTGTTCCATTGGTTTCTGGGTGTGTTTTAATGCGGGTATTATACTGTTTTGATTACCATAGCTTTGTGGTGTAGTTTGAAATAAGGAAGCGTGATGCCTCCAGACTTGTTCTTCTTTCTCAGGATTGCCTTAGCTATTATTTGGGGTCTTCGTGACTCTATAGATATCACTGAAATCTGGTTGATTGATGGTGCTGTTGAGGTCAACTGTGTTGTTACTGATTTTCTGCCTGCTGGATCTGTTCATTGCTAACAGAGTGATGCTGAAGTCTCCAACTATGATGGCGGAATTGTCTATTTCTCCTTGCAGTTCTATCAGTTTTTGTCTCACACACTTTGATGCACTGTTGTTAGGTACTTAGATAGTAAGGATTATTACGTGTTGGAGTATTGACACCTTTGTTATTATGGAATACCTTATCCCTGATCATTTTTCTTGTCCTAATGTCTGCTTTGTCTGAAATAATATAGGTATTCGAGGTTTCTTTTAATTTGTGTTAGCAGGATATATCTTTGTCTATCCCTTGTAATTTGTGTATATCCTTAAAGTGGGTTTCTTATGCGGAACATATAGTTTATTTTGTGTTCTCTGACAGTCTCCATCTCATAATGGTGTACTCAGACCATTCACATTTAGTCTGGTTATTGCTGCATTTGAATTAATATCTGTCACGTTTGTAATGGCTTTCTACTTCCTTCTTTTCTTCTTTTCTCCTTCTCTGCTTTAAACTGAACATTTAATTTTATTTCATTTTGTCTCCTTTCTTAGAGTATCAATTATAGTTCTTTCTAAAACGTTTTTAGTGTTCGTCTTACACTTTGCACTATATGTTTACAACTAACCTGGGTCCACTTTGAAATAACGCTATACTACTCCATGGGTCGTGCAAGTCCCATGTAACAGGATATTCGCAATTCCGCTCCTGCATTCCTTATAAAATTGTTGTCGTTCATTTCACTCATGCCTATGCTGTAATCACATCATTACTATTAATTTGAACAAACTTTTACCTATTAGGTCAATTAAGAATAAGAAAAAGAAAAGATTTATCTACCTTCATTGATTCCTTCACCAATGCTCTTCTTTACTTTATATAGAGTCGAGTTTCTGACCTATATCATTTTCCTTCTCCCTGAAGCCCTTCTTTTTTTTCTTTTTTTTTTACTTTTTATTAAGATGATGATAGTTTACAAGCTTGTGAAATTTCAGTTGTGCATTATTGTTAGTCATGTTGTAGGTGCTCCGCTTCACCCTTTGTGCCCTCTCCCCACCCCCCCTTTCCCTTGGTAATCACCAATCAGTTCTCTTTGTCTCTATGTTCACTTCCACGTATGAGTGGAGTCATACAGAGTTTGACTTTCTCTATCTGGCTTATTTCACTTAACATAATACCTTCAAGGTCCATCCATGTTGTTGTGAACGAGACGATTTTATCTTTTTTATAGCTGAGTAGTATTCCATTGTGTATATATACCATAATCTTCTTTATCCAATCATCTACGAGGTTGATGGATGTTTAGGTTGCTTCCACATCTTGCCTATTGTAAATAATGCTGCGATGAACATAGGGGTGCATGGTGCTTTTGGAATTGCTGATTTCAAGTTCTTTGGCTAGATACCCAGTAGTGGGATGTCTGGGTCGTAAGGTATTTATATTTTTAATTTTTTGAGAAATCTCCATACTGTTTTCCATAGTGGCTGCACTAGTTTGCATTCCCACCCGCAGTGTATGAGAGTTCCTTTTTCTCCACAACCTCTCCAACATTCATCACTTTTTGTGTTGGTTATTTTTGCCATTCTAACAGGTGTAAGATGATATCTTAGTGTAGTTTTGATTTGCATTTCCCTGATGACTAGTGATGGTGAGCATCTTTTCATGTGTCTATTGGCCATCCATATATCTTCTTTGGAGAAATGTCTGTTCATGTCCCCTGCCCATGTTTTGATTGGGTTGTTTGATTTTTTGTTGTTGAGCTGTTTGAGTTCTTTATATATTATGGAGATTAACCCTTTGTCAGATAAATAACTTGTAAATATTTTTTCCCAACTCGTGGGCTGCTTGTTTTTTTCAATCCAGGTTTCCCTTGCCTTGAAGAAGTTCTTTAGTCTGATGAAGTCCCATTT
This sequence comes from Equus asinus, assembly GCF_041296235.1. Taxonomy (NCBI): domain Eukaryota; kingdom Metazoa; phylum Chordata; class Mammalia; order Perissodactyla; family Equidae; genus Equus; species Equus asinus. The sequence goes on from NC_091794.1 coordinate 62,076,713, forward strand.
GTTTATTCTTTCTATTGTTTCCCTCGTCTGAGGAGTTATGGTGTCTGAAAAGATCCTTTTGATACTGATGTCAAAGAGTGTACTGCCTATATTTTCTTCTAGAAGACTTAGTGTTTCAGGTCTAATCTTTAGGTCTTTGATCCATTTTGAGTTTATTTTTGGGAACGGTGAAAAAGAATGGCCAATTTTCCTTCTTTCACATGTGGCTGTCCAGTTTTCCCAGCACCGTTTGTTGAAGAGACTTTCTTTCTCCATTGTAGGCCCTCAGTTCCTTTGTCAAAGGTTAGTTGTCCATAGATGTGTGGTTCTATTTCTGGGCTTTCAAGTCTACTCCGTTGATCTGTGCACGTGTTTTTTGCACCAGTACCATGCTGTTTTGACTACTGTAGCTTTGTAGTATGCTTTGAAGTCAGGGATTGTGATGCCTCCAGCTTTGTTCTTCTTTCTCAGGATTGCTTTAGCAATTCAGGGTCTTTTGTTGCCCCATATGAATTTTAGGATTCTTTGTTCAATTTCTGTAAAGAATGTCATTGGGATTCTGATTGGGATAGCATTGAATCTGTAGATTGCTTTAGGTAGTATGGACATTGTAACTATGTTTATTCTTCCAATCCATGCGCATGGAATGTCTTTCCATTTCTTTATGTCGTCATTCATTTCTTTCAGGGAAGCCTTGTAGTTTTTGTTGTATAGGTCTTTCACTTCCTTGGTTACATTTACCCCAAGGTATTTTATTCTTTTTGTTGCTATTGTGAATGGGATTGAGTTCTTGCGTTCCTTTTCTGTTATTTCGTTGTTGGAGTCTAGAAATGCTACTGATTTATGAATGTTGATTTTTGTATCCTGCAACTTGCTGTAGCTGTTGATTATTTCTAATAGTTTTCCCATGGATTCTTTGGGGTTTTCTATATATAAGATCATGTCGTCTGCAAACAGCGAGAGTTTCACTTCTTCATTGCCTGTTTGGATTCCTTTTATTTCTTTTTCCTGCTGAATTGCTCTGGCCAAAACCTCCAGTACTATGTTGAATAAGAGTGGTGAGAGTGGGCACCCTTGTCTTGTTCCCGTTCTCAGAGGGATGGCTTTCGGTTTTTGCCCATTGAGTATGATGTTAGCTGTGGGTTTGCCATATATGGCCTTTGTTATGTTGAGGTACTTTCCTTCTATACCCATTTTATTGAGAGTTTTTGTCATAAATGGGTGTAGGATCTTGTCGAATGCTTTCTCTGCATCTCTTGAGATGATCATGTGGTTTTTGTTTCTCATTTTGTTAATGTAGTGCATCACGTTGATTGACTTGCGGATGTTGAACCATCCCTGTGTCCCTGGTATAAATCCCACTTGATGATGGTTTATAATCTTTTTAATGTATTGCTGTATTTGGTTTGCCAAACTTTCGTCGAGGATTCTTGCATCTATGTTCATCAGTGATATTGGTATGTAGTTTTCCTTCTTTGTGTTGTCCTTGTTAGGTTTTGGGATCAGGGTGATGTTGGCTTCATAGAATGTGTTAGGGAATGCTCCACCTTCCTCAATTTTCTGGAGTAGTTTGAGAAAGATAGGTATTAAATCTTCTTTGAATGTTTGGTAGAATTCTCCAGAGAAGCCGTCTGGTCCTGGGCTTTTATTTTTGGGGAGGTTTTGGATTGCTGTTTTGATTTCTTTACTTGTGATTGGTTTATTCCGATTCTCTATTTCTTCCTGCTGAAGCACTTCTTTTAATATTTTGTGTATGGCATGTCTGCTGGCAAGCAGATCCCTCAGTTTGTTTGAGAAACTCTTCAGTTCCTCTTTCCTTTTGAAGGATGGCTTCACTGGATGTAGAATTCTCCTCTTCTCCTGCATGTCTTCTAATGAGAAGGGCACTGTAATTCTTACCCTTTTTGCACTAAAGGCTTTAGCTCCTCTTGGCTCTTTCAAGAGTCTCTGTGTCTTTGGGTTTCTGCAGTTTGAGTATATGCCTAGATGTAGATGTTTTGGTATTGGTTATTTGTGGTGATCTCTGAGCTCCCTGGATCTGTGTTTTGGCATCTGTCATCCCTTTGGGAAAGTTCTCAGCTATTGTTACTTCACATATTTTTCTTCTCCTCTCTCTTTTTCTTTTCCTTCTGTTATTTCCATTGTGGATAGGTATTACTTTTGTAATTGTCCAAAATTTTCAATATCCTATTTCCCCCCACACACCCCCATTCTCTCTTTTTGCATTTCAGTTAGGAAAGTTTCTATTGGTGTATGTGCAGATTCCAAGATCCTTTCCTCAGCCTTGTCCATCAAAGGCATTCTTCACTCTCTTACAGTGTTTCTGGTTTACAGCATTTTCTTGTGTTTCTTTCTTACCACTTCCTCTCTCTTCTTACGTTCCTCATCTGTTGTTGCATGTTGTCCGTTTCTTCCATTATTGTCCTTAGCATATTAATCACAGTAATTTTAAATTCTGAGTCTGATAATTCCAAAATCTCTGCCATATCTGAGCAGGGTTCTGATGCTTGCTCTGTCTCTTCTGACTGTATTCTCTCTTGTCTCTAGCATGTCTTGTTTTTTTTGAAAGGTGGACATGATGTACCAGATAATAGAAACTGAGGTAAATAGGCCTTTAGCTTGAGGTGTCATGTTAACCTGGCTAGCGTTCTGGCTGTGTGTCTAGTCTCTACTGTAGTGGCCACTGTACATGACAGGGCATCAGATTCCTCTAATGTCCTTATTTTTTGTCTCCTCTCTTGCCTTGAGCTTCTTTATGAACTTTTTCATATGGTCTGTACCTTGTGGCTTTTCTGCTTTCATTAGTGGGTCATAACATATTAGAAACTATCTACCTAAAAAAAAAAACCTCACTCTTGGCTCACTGGAATGATGATAAAAACCACCAGGGCATCAGTAAGAACTTCTTTGTTTTATAGCTGCTGTGGGATTTATTCCATCAGGAAAACAGGTAGCGCTAAACTGGAGTTTGGTAAGGGTTCAGGGTGTATACAGCACGTATTTCTGTTTAAGAGCTCTGATGCTTTACATGGGCTGGACTGAACTTTCAGAAGTGTAGTCTATGTAAAGAATATTACAGACACGCCAGGTTTTGTCTATAGTCGCCTCCCTCACTTAACCATGGACTTCATGTCTTCTTTGCCATAGGAAGTGGAGAGGCTGCCGGTTTTTAAGCCTGTGCCTTTGTCCTCACAAGCCCTGGGTGGACTGAGTGGGAGTCAGGTACACAGGTTGAAGATGCTTTATCCGGGACTCCTCTTAGTATTGTCATAAGTGCTCCTTTATCTTTCTCATTCCTGTTTCTAATGTGGATACTCCCAAATTAGTTCTAGGTGATAATGTTTTACTTCTGCTGAGAATGATCTTTTATTTCCCTGACCTCTTTCTTTATTTAGGAGATATTTTACTTTTTAGAGTATTTGGAAAATACTGTATATTTCAATGAATATTTCCCCATATATAAAGCCTGCCATCTGACATTGCTTAAATTGGTACCTCTGCAATAAAGAGAAAATAAATTTTTCTTTAATTTGTATGTTCTACATGCGCTTTGCTGCTCCTTACTTTATTCCTAGGAGTTACCCAGTAGAATTGAACTAATTAGCCATTTTTATTTGTATTGAAACACTAGAAAAAAGTGTTTGTGGCACATGGAATTTGTAGTTAACTTGGTCCTCCTAAGCATTTTTATAAGAACTGCCTAGCCTAAGTCCGGGCTCTGCAGTGAGGGTGGTCTCTGCCCAACAGGGAGAGCAGAGTCCTCCCTTGTCACCCATGGGGAAGAAACGGAAAGAGCCAGGTGCTGCTGAAGAAGCTGGAACGTAATTTCCAGTTAAACGTCACTTTTTAATTTTTATTTTAAAATCACATGAATCAAGTTAGACTATGACCAAATATGGCTTATTTCAGCAATGAGGCTAGTCAGATATTAGAAAATCTATCATCGTAATCCATTGTGTCACGAAAATGAAGGAGAAAGTCCCACGATTACATAAATAAATAGAGAAAAGTAGTTTGGTAAACTTTAGCCAGAATTTCTAATAGAAAGTCTAAGTAAAATAGAAATAGAAAAAAAAATACCTCAATGTAATACTCGGTTTCCAAAAAACTGACAGCAAAGGGTACGCTAAGTAGCAAAAGACTCAAACTATTTTGAGTAAAGCCGGGACTATACAGACTTTCCTACGATTTCATTATTATTTGACATTGTTTCAGATATTCTAGATCTGACCTGTTCAATAGGGTAGCTATTAGTCACATGTCGCTATTTACATCTAAAGTAATTAAACTTCAATAAAATTTAAAGGTTTCTCAGTCTCACTAGGCACACTGAAAGTGCCCTACAGCTACGTGTGCCTAGTGGCTACTGTGTTAGCACAGCTGTAGAACATTTCCATCATCAGAAAACTCCATGGGCCATGCTGTTCTAGAGAATGAAGTCAGAGAAGAGTATCTGTATGTATAGTATGAAAGATGAGATTAAATGATCCATCTCTTTTGGTTAACATATGTTTATATACGTAGACAACCCAGGAGATTTTAGTAACCAAAATGTATAATGAATGAGCCAATTTAGATCCAACATAAACACACAACAATGAATAATTTTCTGTGTTATAGCTGTATACACCTAGAAAGGGAAATGAGACAAACATTACATTTACAAGAGCCGAAAAAACAACTCACAAGCCAGACACAGAAATAGATCTACTGCCTGATTTCACTTATGTGTGGAATCTAAAGTAGTCATACTCATAAAAGCAGAGTAGAGTGGTGGCTGGGTCTAGGGGGGTTGGCGGGAAATGGGGAGACGTGGGTCAAAGGGTACAAAGTTCCAGGGCTGTAGGATGAACACGTGCTGGTGACCTAATGCCCAGCATGGTGACTGCAGCTCACAATCCTGAATTGTGTGCTTGAAATTTGCTGAGAGTGAATCTTCAGTGTTCTCAGCACAAAAAAATCATAACTGTGTGAGGTGTGGATGTGTTAATGAGCTTGATTCTGGTAATAATTTCGCAAAGTATACATATATGAAAACTTCGCCTTGTACTCTTTCTAGTGAAGACCACGTACCCAGAAGCTCCAGAAAAGAGGAGAGACTTATTCCACTGTAAACATTAAAAGTGTATTTTTAGAAAGAGAAATATAAATCAATTTATTCTGATATTTCCACTTCAACATTAAGACTAAAGAGTTTGTTCTCAACTTCCTTAATTTTATATTCATCTCTCTTTTATGCTGAAATCTCAGTTGCTAATTGCATTAACATAGTTATTTCTTTACTTTCTTCTACGATATATATCTTACAGTTTAAAAATAACAATTCCAGTATTATTACTAACAAATATGATTATTGAATGTCATTTACAATTTCTTTTGGATTCCTTTTGTCTTTGGGGTATCTCCTACCAGTTTTGTGCAATTACTGTGCCTTAAGAAACCTGGAATAATTCTCTCTGTTTCTCCTGCCAACAGCTGACTTATATTTAAGAGTCATTTGTTGTATTTGTTTTCATGTTTTAGGAATTTTTGGGTGTAATTTTTATAACTATGAAAATAATTCCAAAGTGAAAATGATGAAACACATTCGGAGAAGTCTAGCTTCCCCTCCTGACCCCCAACCACCTGTTCCTTCTTCTTAGAGGTAACCATGTTTATTAGGTCTTAGTTTCTACTTCCATTGTTTATTTTGAAAACATAAACAAGTAGTCATATCTGGTCTTATATTGCCCCTTTGTTTTGTGAAAAGTACCTCCTGTAACACTGTCCTGAACCTTGCTCGTTCCCGTCCTGGTGTGTCCTGGAGATCAGTCCATAGCAGTATATGGAAACCTTCCTCATTTCCTTTGACAGCTGCATGGGGTTCCATTGCTCCAATGCACCATATTTTATCCAGGAAATCTTTTATGATGGACTCTTGCTGGCAAAAGTTATTGCTGCTGGGTGTGTGGGAAAAAAGTACTCTGAAATAATAGGAAATATCTATTTTGGCCTCTGCTCCCAGTTCCTGGCACAGAGCTCCTGAAACCTTGTGCCCTCCTAAATGATGGAAGCACCAGTAGCATCTTCTGTTCTAGCATTTGTTCTTTGAGCCTGGGTCCTGACACAGAGCTCCTGAATCCTTTGTAATTTCCTGGGTGATAAGAGCATCACTTGTTCTAACGAGGTGACTCTTCGTGGGTTCCTGAATAACTTCAGGATCTGAGCTCATCACCAGAAAGGCCAAGGGGTGATGAGAAGTTTGGCACTTTCAGTCCTACCCCATCCTCCAGGAAGGGCAGAGGGTCAGGAAATGGAATTAGTGTCCATCAGACCTATGTGATGACGCCTCCATAAAAATCCCACTAGTACAGGGTTTGGAGAGCTTCTGAGTTGGTGAACACGTTTACACACCAGGAGGGTGGCACATCCCAAACCCACGGGGACAGAAGCTCCTATGCTCAGGGCCCTTCCTGACCTCGCCCTATAAATGTCTTCATCTGGCTCTTTATCCACATCCTTTATTATGCCCTTTAATAAACCCGTAAATGTAAGTGTTCCCTGAGTTCTGTGAGCCATTCTAGCAAATTGTCACACCCAGGGAGGGAGGGGGTCATGGGTGCCCCAGTTGATAGCTGGTCAGTCAGAAGTGCAGGTGACAACCTGGCCCTTTTCAACTAGCGTCTGCAGTGGGGCCAGTCTTGTGGGACAGAGCCCTTAACTTGTGAGCTGTGGTGCCCACTCTAAGTAGTCAGCGTTAGAACGGAGTTGAATTGGGGAAGCCCAGCTGGGGTTGGAGGATGGCTTGGTGTGTGGAGCACTGCCGGGGTCCAGCCTCGGCAGAGTCCAGGTTCCCGCGGGAGAGACGGCGTCGGCGAAAACCTGAGGGAGGGGGAAATAAAGAGGACGTGAGACTTGGGTTGGTGTTAGCAAGTCCACCTTTACTGTGCACAAGTGTCGTTTATATATTTTTCAGGATTAGTACAGAAATGGTTCTACAAATATTCTCAGAGAGATAAGGAAGTAAAAAACGAGCACAAGAATATTTATTAGCATTCTATTCTATAGAGCATAAGGTTAATGGTAGTCTTCTCCGCAATTAACTAGTGTTTGTTGTCTCTAAGCTAAAGGAGATAGGTACCTAGACACCTGTTGTAATTCATGGCAAAGTTAAATCAAAGAGAGAAGGTCCAGGCCTCCGGACAGGACAGCAGTCCGTCTGGTTGCATCCTGGTGGAGCCATCCCTGCCTCCCTCAATCATTTACGCCATTAGTGTAGATGGTTAATGGGAACAAAAGGCGACTCCAGGGTGTCTTATCCCCAGGGCTATCTGCATTCTCAGCGGGCAGTTAAACATCTTTACTTTTTCCGCGCCCTTTAGGGGTGGAAGCATTCCTTTGTCTTTTAGATTGTAGAGCTAACAGTCCTTTAAGCACACTGCCGGAGAAAGTATCAGTTTGTTAGTAAAGTAAAGGGCTGAAAAGCTAAGCTAAACTATATATCTTCAGGAATAAAAAACAGAAATAAGTATAAACATAACCTTACTAGAAAGCGTGCATATAATTCAGAAAATATCAGGGGTGTCGGCCGGCCATTCTTCGCCGAGGGGCCTTCTTGCACCCCTCGGCCATTCTACTCATCAATCATTTATTATTTATTGCTTTTAGGAGAAAACCTCTATAACATTTTAACAGAAAGCAGAAGGTCCAGAATAATATGTAGATACTTGTTGATCATCCAATTAACCAACCAACTTAGAAGCACGATGCATATATATTTAGACAAAGAACTGGAGGGAGAAGGAAACATTAAGCAGACAGAGGCCATAAACCTAATTCGACATCTTACCTGGGCAGGATTCCTTTCTGATTGTCTCAAATGGGACTGTGTGCTCCTCCAATAATTAACTGAAAAATATCTTGAAAGTTACCTGCAGGTGGTCACATTCTCTTACTATATCTAATATTCCCAGGAGGTAGTGCCTCCCAAGCAGCCACCCAAAGGAGTGAAAACTGGAGGTTAAGAAAGGAAAAGGAATGAAGGGCAATTAGAAGCAGCACAGGTTTCAGAACTATGTGAGGGGCTGGCCAGTTATTCTTCACCAAGGGGCGACCCTGCACCCCTCGGCGTTAATCGGCTGGACCCTGTCAAACAGCCGATCAAATGATGTAGCCACGGCTCCCAGCAGAGCACCCACACATCTGGCGTCAGGAGTGCTGTGTGGCAGTGGAGTGAGAGTCAGGAGGCCCGCGGGAGGAAGAGTGTTTTTTCTGTGCAGGCACTCTCACACATTGATGGGAGAAATATTTAGTATTACAGCCATGGTAAGCAATCTGGTGAGAGGTATTGAAGATTTTAAAGATGTATATAATAATGTCTCATCTTTCCAAACAATGATCAAAAAAACGTAACTACTTTATGTGTCTATCTGTCTATCCATCTGTCTGTCTAGGTGTATCTCTGTATGGGGAAAATAAAAAGATACGTACTAGGTTGTTGAGATGTGGGGCGGGGGTAGAAGTGGAGAAGACTTAGGGTAACCCAGAAAAAGCAAAAGAAAAAAAGGCTGTGGTTGATCAATAAAGCACGTGCATATTCACACTGGTGCATCTAGGAAAAACTGTGTGAATATACATGGAATATTTTAAAAACTATTTAGCAAATATAATGGGGGAAAAGTTGCCATTTAATATAGCAGTGTAAACTTTTAGGTTGCCCGGGAATGAGGTGGATGTAGAGGCCTGTGTGTAGAGAACTTTGCGTCTTACTGAGAAACATAAAGAAGGCTGGACAGAGGCATTGCGTGTTCCCAGGAGGAGACTCGATACTGCAACACTGTCTGCTCTCAAATTATTTTTCCCTGGATTGCAGCTCCCGTAGGATTCTTATGCTGCAATTTGATGAAATATTCTGTATTTCATGAAAGAGAAACAGCCCATTTTGGGGGAGCACAACAGGCGCACAACAGTAAGCAGTACAGCATGGCAGTGGTGCAAGGCTGGGTGGTGGGTGGGTGACCAACTGTCCCAGTTTGCCCGGGACTGAGGGTGCCCAGGGGCTGCCAGCGCTAAAACTGATACAGTCCTGAGCACACTGGGGTGAGTGGTCGGCGTAGCCGTGGGAAAGAGCGGGCAGCTCAGAAGAGCAAACGTTCACAGGGAACAGAGGATCACACATCAAGGGGCCAAGGAAGGACTCTGTAAGAGGTGGTGCTCAGAGGAATGGTAACTATTTGGAAAAGAGCAAATCAGACCCCCCTCATACCATATTCCAAAAGAAATCCCGTATGGTTTGGTGAATTAGATATACATAAAAAGTGAAAATGTGAAACAGTGAGAATTTCCATAGGTAAACATTTCTGCCATTCTGATGTAGGAAAGAACGTTCTAAGAATAAATCCAGCAGAAGATACCACAGAACAAAACACTGATCCATTCGAATATAGAGTTTATTTTTCATATACATCAGGAAACAGCACACACAAATGAGAAAGGGAGATTATAAATTGGAAGGAGGATTTGCAAAAATGAATGCTAGGCAAAACCCGCCTCAGCCAGAGGAGCCCAGGGAGCCCTGGCGGCTAACCGTGCGGTGCATCCTGGGTGGGACCCTGGGACGAGGGACTTAGGTGGGAACAAGGAAACAGAGTGACGTGTGGACTGCAGCTCGCAATAGCGCGTCAGTACTGGTTCACTACCACCGGCAAACGTACCATCCCACGGAAGGTGTTCACAGCGGGGAAACTGGGTGTGGGGCATGTGACAGCGCTCTCTACTATCTCCCAACTTTTCTGCAACTCCAGAGCTGTTCTAAAATCAAAGTTTATTAAACATATTCCTGATAAAACTGGCTAATATCTATACTATATAACTATATAAAACCTAATAGACAATATATTATATATAACATATATTATATATAACATATATGCATATGTACACACATAACATATAATACATATACCGCAATGTATAACATAATGTAATATATAACTATACAACATAGAAATTAGAAAAATGAACATGTCTAAAGAAACATGGACAAAGCACATAAATAAGGAAATAAGTGGAGATGAGCAGCACTCGGGGCCCCTCGTGGTCAGCTTCACGGTCTGTGCGTACTCTGAGGCTGTTCAAACATATGGAAGAAGAGTGTGGCATCAAGGGCGCAGGTTTTGCAGACACATCTCAATTCAAGTCGAAGCACCATCAGCGGCCGTGTGATTTGGGGCGAATCACTTCACATTCTTTCTAAGGCCCAGTCTCTCGTCTGTAAAATAATGCCAATAACACATGTAATCCATAGGGGTTTTGTGAAAATCAAATGGGATTATTCAAGTCTTTAGCACAGTGCCTGGCAGATAGCTTAGTAAATAGCAACTCACACTAACTTACAGATGAGAAAATGGGAGCAGAGAGAGGACCAGTAACTTACCCAAGGTCACACAGCTGGTGAGTCGTGAGCTGGGACTCAGACACAGAACGCTTGACTTCACATCCCACGTTGGTAACCACAACTCAAGTCTTCGCTCTTATTGATGCAGTTCCGCTGCTGCTGCATAATGACCTGGGAAAATGCTCATGGGAAAACGCTGAGTAAAAAAAGTACATACAAAATTATATGTACTGTATCAATCTGATTTTCCCCTGAAATTTTTGTATGTGTACTAAACATGCATAGATGAAAGACTGGAAGGAAATAGGCCAACATATTGAAAGGATGATCTTTGAGTAAAGCGTTGAGCACACAGGAGACGCTGTGTTCTCCTGTGGTCACTTGTGCTGGTGTTCTGGTGACTCACCTAAGTGCCTTGGGTGTGAAGGCAGCTGTGTTCTTCCTGCTCAGGACTCACTTCCTGAGCTGAGCATTCGCATCGCACTCCATCTGTCCGGGAACACTCTCCCCACTGCTTCTGTGAAGGTGACTTTTTTCCCTTAGCTCTCTGTGTCTCTTTCCCTCTCTTTCCTATTTCTGTTTCTCTCTCTGTGCTGTGTTCTGTGTCCGTATTCCATTTCACCACTTTTCTCCTTAGCTGTGCTCAATCTGCGGTTTAACCTGTCCATTGAGTTTTTAATATGAAACATTTTTTTATTTCTGGAATTCTCTTTCAAAACTACTTGGTCTTTTTAAAAACAAAAGTCTGTTCTTTCCTCCTGTTTTCACCACGCCTTTAATCGTTTTAACACGGCCGTTTTTAGCCTGTGGGTCAGGTGATTCTACCGTCTGAAGGGCTGGCATCGAATGCGGCTGCTGGTTCTCACAGGGGCTTGTGGTGGTGCTCTTGTGTGCTCTGTGAGTTTTTCTTGTGCATCGTGCTCAGGGCGGCTTTTCCTGTGGGGATCCTGCGGGAAAGATGTCTCTCTGGAGCCGTCTTTGTTGCTTCTGGCGGGATTCAAGGGAGACCAACAGCGAGGGGTCCTTCATGCTGACTTTGACCTGGAGGATCACTGGACCTTGCAGGAGAGACACATCCTGAGGCCCAGGCCCGCGTGCAAGCAGGCTTGGAGCTCCCCGTCCTCATGGGGGACCTTTCCCTCCGACTCCCCAGGCCCAGGCTGTCTCCACGCTCCTGAGCCGGTTCTCGTCTAGCTCGCCCTCACTGAAGCTGTGGGCCTGTGAAGGCTCCGACTTTCTGCAGGGGTCTCGATTCCAACCCCCGGCCCTACTGAGGTCCAAGGCTCTGTCTCCTGCCTCCACGTGGCCACCAGAACCTAAGCACCTCACTAGGGAGATGACCAAGCCACCGCGGCACAGCCTCAGAGCTGCTGAACTCCACCTCCGCTAAATGCTGTGGGCGTGGACCCCTAGGAGTTTCTTCAGTTACTTGCAAACTCAGCTGTATGTTTAACAGGCTGCTGTTTTTTAATCCTTATTTCTAAGTGTGTCGCCCTGTGGGAGGACCTGCAGGTGATTTTGGCCCCCATGTTACTGGCAATGGACCCCAAAGATTATTTTTAAGGGAAAACAGTCTTAGGTGTCAGGCAACATTGACCTAGACATTGTTTTCTTTTAGAAGGTCATCCTGTTTCTTTCATAGGAGCATGTCAGTGGATTTTTTTCTGCCCTATTTCTTCATCTTTAAATAGTTTTTCTTGCCTAAAAACGAAAACAAAACTGTCAGCCTTCCAGTTACCTGTGCTCTGCTGTCTCCTGTGTTTTATTTTTATCCTAATCACGGCACATTTGGCAGGAAACCAAGTTTCTTGCCAGCTTCTTGCAAAGGACTCTAGTGAGGGTGAGGACAGGGATCCATCTCATATGTGTGCTTGTAGATACACTATAAATGGGTCTTTTTTTTAATTTCTTTTTTGCCAATGAAGATTCACCCTAATCTAACATCTGTTGCCAAGCTTCCTCTTTTTGCTTGAGGAATATTAGCCCTGAGCTAACATCTGTGCCAGTCTTCCTCTATTTCGTATGTGGGTCGCCACCACAGCATGGCTGACGAGTGGTGTGGGTCTACACCCAGCATCCAAACCCCTGAGCCTGGGCTGCTGAAGCAGAGCACGTGGAACTTCAACCACTCGGCCATGGGTGTGGCCCCTGTGAGTCATTTATAAAATGAGGAAAATGACCAGAGTAATGATTCCTAAGTTTTTTTATTAAGATTATGATAGTTAACAACCTTGTGAAATTTCAGTTGTGCATTATTGTTAGTCATGTTGTAGGTACACCACTTCACCCTTAGTGCCCTCCCCCCACCCCCCCTTTCCCCTGGTAACCACCGATCAGTTCTCTTTTCTTTATGTTAACTACCACCTATAAGTGGAGTCATACAGAGTTCGTCCTTCTCTGTCTGGCTTATTTCACTCCACATAATACTCTCAAGGTCTATCCATGTTGTTGTGAATGGGACGACTTTGTTCTTTTTTATGGCTGAATAGTATTCCATTGTATATATATATATATCATATCTTCTTTATCCAGCCATCAGTTGCTTGGCACTTAGGTTGGTTCCATGACTTGGCTATTGTGAATAATGCTGCGGTGAACATAGGGGTGAATGGGACTTTTGGAATTGCTGATTTCAAGTTCTTTGGATAGATACCCAGTAGTGGCATGGCTGGGTCATAAGGTATTTCTATTCTTAACTTTTTGAGAAATCTCCATAATGTTTTCCATAGTGGCTGCACCCGTTTGCATTCCCACCAAAAGTATATGAGGGTTCCTTTTTCTCCACAGCCTCTGCAACATTTGTCACTCTTGGTTTTGGATATTCTAACAGGTGTAAGGTGATATCTTAGTGTAGTTTTGATTTTCATTTCCCTGATCTTCCTGCCTTTACAACAGAAGTAAATATTCAAATGATGGTTATTTCTTGCTATTAACCCATGACCTATGTTAATTACCCATGCTTTATAAATGCTCCTTGTTTATAGATTGTTTCATTAGGTTAGTTAAAAAGTAACTAGGGAGAAAATAATGAAAGGTGAACTGAAGTCAAATGCAGACTTTCAACTTTAGGATGTCACCTCCACTAAAAAGCCTTGTTCATTCCAACAGGTGTACTTCAGAATCCCACTAACTCTGAATCTTTCTGAAAAGATTTCAGCTTCTATTTAACTGTCTTTTAACATCACAAAGGTTTTAAAAAATTAAAACCAGATTAATCTGGTATTACTGATATTAAATGATTTTTCCAAATTTTTATTCTCCTCTTTTGCTTATACATTACTTGTACTTTCACAAAGTACTGGAATAACTTTCAATTTCACTTTATTAATGAGTAGAAACTGTTTAGTGTTGAGAATAAGTAGTAAAAGTTCCCTATCATACACTGAGGGATTATCCAAATTTGGATCTCTGCCTTCAGAGAATATATTTCCTCAATGCAGTACTTCTTAGAATTTTTATTTTTTAAAGAGATATTTTAAGAAAAGAACTCGAATTTCTTGCTAAAAGTAGGTATATTTAATAATACAAAGAAAATTGGTTAGTATATTTCTCTATAAATGTGTATGCATGCACAAAAATTGAAAGTTATTATGTGTTCAAACATAACTTTTTATCTTTATCAAAAGTAGAGGTTCATTCTAGAAAATATACAAAACAGAGGGAAGAGTAAAGGGGAAAAATCCTACACATATAGAGCATGTTCATTTCTTAGTTTATTGTTACTTCTATAAAAATAAGATATTGCAAACTATTTTAAATCAAGCTTTTCCCCTTCAGCAATATCTGGTGAAGATCTCTAAACGTTATCTGGTGTAGAGCTAATTTATCATTTTCAAATATTTGAAACACAAAAATTTGTGCTATTCCTTATTGATTAATAGTCACTTTGATTCTAGTCACTTTGACTGCAATATTTCAAAAATATACTTATAATTTATCTTTATATATATTCATTTTATTTCTAGCAGACAGTTCTTAAGAAAAGAATTGACGGAATGAAAGATGTATAAATATTTAATTTTCACAGAAGTTGCTCCTCTATTTTTCTTGGAACACATTGTGCATTTTCAACTTTTTAATTCAGGCTTCTTAGATTTTTATATCTGGTTATATTTTTGGTTTAATTATTACAGTTCTTTCCTTAAAAGGTGCCAATAATGTGCATGCTGATATCCCTTTGCCAGTTTACCATTTTCTTTCTACTCATGTTAATATTTTGTTCATTTCACCTTAATTGTGTATGCTCTCCTTGGCTCTACTATTCAAGCACTTGCCTTATTTTCATTAGTGATTATTCTGTTACTCATACTTCTGATTTGACCTTCCTTTCTGTGATGGCCTTATTTTACCCTTCAACATTTGTTCTTGAATTATTCTATTTCATTTTGTTATTCCTTTCCTAGATTTTTTCTGTGAGCCACTCATTCGCTTCTATAAAGATAATTGCTTCATTATTATTTTTTTTAAATTCACAATAATATGCAGCCATACTTCCTTTGTGGCAAGATCTTTAAGGCAGTGTTCTCTCTTTGACATATATTAATGGTTTATTCATCCTTTTCTTACCTACTTTATATGTACATATATATAATATATATTAACACACATATATATATTAATTTGTTTTATTTTTAGTTGTCATTCTTCTTTCTAAAAGTTTCTGTCTTCCTGGAATATTCAGAAAGTTCATATGGGGAGCAGCAAGATAAATATTCCTAATTCCCATGACACAGTTTTGTCTTTATGAATTAGAGTCTATTTAACATTTTTCCTCTGAAAAAAAGCAGATATCACTGAAGAATATCTCACCAAACAATATGCCCTTTCTGATATATATATATATATATATTTTCAAACAAGCCTAAACTAAGGCTGTTCTTTTAAATGAATCTTAAAGGTCATCATTTTCATCATTGCAGTGGCTGTTCTTCCTGAAGTTTTCATAATTTTTCAACTAGTTTCCAATAAAATGTTGCTTTCAACACCTTTCTCATGATAAAATTGATGCTAGGTTAATAATTTTCAACATAGTACTATGCATCAAATTTAGATATATAGGACAGACCTGATGGCACAGCGGTGAAGTTCACACGTTCCGCTTTGGCAGCCCGGGGTTCACCGGTTGGGATCCTGGGTGTGGACGTGGCACTGCTTGGCAAGCCACGCTGTGGTAGGCGTCCCACATATAAAGTAGAAGAAGATGGGCATGGATGTTAGCTCAGGGCCAGTCTTCATCAGCAAAAAGAGGAGGATTAGTAGCAGATGTTAGCACATCTGCCTCAAAACTAATAATAAATTTATATGTATATATTTTCATTCATGTGTAATATATATATTTGTCTGTTAGGTATATATATAAAGTGTGTATGTACGCATATATATGTGTGTGTAGGTGTGTGGTGCATAGTGTGTATGTGGATACCTACATACATATGCACACAGTACTCTGGGGTACATATTTAATGTTAGTAAGTTTCCTTTGTAGGAAAATTTTAAAAAATGAATATATGGGTACATCTCATTATTTATTTACCCTTGTAAAATGCTCATTTGTATTGCTTCTAAGAACTGAATTGGATTTTACTATGTTCTTTTTGTTGGCAATAGCTCTGTGCTTGTCTAGCTCAAGTATATTTACTAACCATTTAATCTCAGGTTTTGGATTATTTGATGTACCTTAATACTGATGACATATACTCTTATGAGAGGAAAAAAAGAATAATAAAATCTACCACAAATGTACAAGAATTCTTTTCAGATTCTGTGTAAAGAAAGTCCATGGCAATATGTTATTTTTCACAATTGAAAGAGTAACCAGATATATAAGCATTTGGTGAATATACGTTCACTAACGTAAAGGAGAAGCTGAAGAGGAAAATACAAATACTACGAAAATGACCTAGGAATAAGTCAGTATTGAGTGATAACAAGTTCAAAATAAAATTTGATTTTTAGGTCAAGAAAAGCAAGCAACTAGAAAACATTTTTCGATATAGAGTAGAGGAGATTGTCAGGGTTTAAATCTAGTTTTAGAGAAGTGTTCCTGAAAACAGCCAACTAATATGAATTCCTATAGGGGAAAGATAATAAATGGGCTGATAGTGGGACAATATACATATCTATATACATATATATATATTAGTAAATACAAGAGAAAAATAGGATTGCATTTGAAGAAAAGATATGTGATTGGTTACACTTTTTTGCTAGTCTTTTTTTATGCTGTCTACTTTGAAAATATATAAAGACAAAGCTGGCTATTTGAATAAAATAAATATTCACCCGAGTTTCCTTACTCAAGCTACTTATTACTAAGTATTCATCTCTATTATCTCTAACATTCCTCCACTGAAACACATCTCACAGATATAAAAGAGTGGTTATCACTGTTTCTGGGGGATACTGGTGTCAAGTTTTTCTAATTCTAACCAAAACCCAAGTGTGTGAACATCTTTATGCAGGCCCATTCCAGCGTCACCAGGGAAACATCACGCCATCAGTGAGATAATGAGCTGATAATAAAGATAGCAGTTGAATAATAGATCTAACACAACATAGAGATACAGAGCCAAGAGGTGATTTGAGGGAAAGAGCAATGACAACAACCAAAACACAACATCAGTCATGTGCAGTGATGGAACAAATTGTACACTATTCTAACAGCAAGATATGATGTTTGAATATTGCTGGCCTTGGTACTGATTCGTGATGTTCCCTGCATGATATAAAATAGAGTTCTTATTACCCCTTTGGCCTTCTGTCTTGAACTTTCAAGTTTTAGGAGCCAAATAAAGCAAAGGAATTATATTATATGATGTAACCTGTCTGTAGATCCCAAGTCACTTCTCTTTGCATGTGTGGAGAGTGTAAACTTTGAATAGCTGAAGCATGTTCAGGAGAACAGAACAACTTTATTAGATCAATCACAATCCATGATAATTCTTTTGTGTGTATCACAGTAGGTATATTTTATTATAGTAACATAGTGCTCAAGTTAGCCTAGCTAAAACACTAATGGAATATATTGGCCGTGTTAGTGAAAAATATGAAGTAAGGTTGGCTTCGGGCTTGTTTTGTTTCAACAGTTAAAGTATGTCATCGTTATCTTGTTTGTTTCCACCTCTCTCTTTTACTAGCTGACATTTCGTCTGAAGACTGACTTACCGTTATGATTACAAGATGTCTGCCAAGAGTTCCCAGATCTTCATTATTCTGTAATGAACTAAAGAGTAAGATTGCCAGATGAAATTCAGAGCACCCAGTTAAATTTGAATTTCTGATGAACAGCATTTTTTTTTTTTGGTCTAAGTATGTCTTATGAAAAATTATTCATTGTTTATCTAAAATTCAAATTTAACTGGTCATCCTGTATTTTACTTGCTAAACCTGGCAATCTTACTAAGGGAAGAAATACAGCTTTGCTTTGGGAAACTCTTAAAAACTGAGGAAACTTCTTTTCAGAAGTTCTCTCAAAATATCTTCTCATGTTTCATTTTCTCAACTTTGTCATGCATCATGCCTGAATAAGTAATGATTCTCAGGAGATGAGATTTTGAATGTTTTGTTTAGACTGAGCTGCATGTTGCACTACATTTCCGGAGAAGTACAACCATAATACCCTAAAATTTGGGGTGGTTGTGAAGAGTAGGATACTAGCTAACTGTTGAGGAAGTGACAGCAAGAGTTATATTTCAAAATATAATGGCAGAGGCAATGTAACATAATTTTAAATAACACGGAATTTGAAGCCACACTGTGTGGATCTTCTGTGTGTTAGCAATGTAACCTCGGGCAAGCTGCTTAACTAACCCTCCGTGCATCAGTTACTTCACTTTTGAAACTGGCCTTATAATAGTATCTACTTCATGATAGTTTTTATTTAACGTATATAAAGTACTTAAACAGTAGTTTGCCTATAGAAAATCTTTATCTTATGATAATCAGCATAAGGAAAACACACCTCAAAATGACATTTTGGAAAATCTACAAATGAATTATCATTAAGTCATGAATGTCCTAATTTAGACCGAGTGGAAGAGTACCCTTAAAACTTATTTTTACTGATGTTTCTTGAGCATTTTGTGGGAAGAAAATTTATTGGAGCTGTGGACATCAATTTAGATACTTATTGAAGTTTAGCTAGTACCCAATTGTGTAATTTTCTTATTGTAGCAACAACAGTTAATATGAGATCTATCTACTTAATAAATTGTCGTGTGTACAATACAGTATTGTTAACCATGATCGCCATGTTGTAGAGCAAATCTCTAGAACGTCTTCATCTTGTGTAACGAAAACTTTACACCTATTGAATAACAGCTCCAATTTCCCCCTCCCCCAACCTCTGGCAACTACCATTCTTCTCTCTGCTTCTTTGAGTTTGACTATTTTAGATAACTCATGTAAGTGGAATAATGTACTTACTTGTTCTTCTGTGGCTGGTTTATTTCACTTAGCATAATGTCCTCCAGGATCATCCCTTTTGTCCCATATGGCAGCATTTCCTTCTTTTTTAAGGCTGAAAAATATTCCATTGTGTGTATATGCCACGTTTTCTTAATCCATTCATCCATTGATGGGCATTCATGTTGCTTCCATATCTTGGGTGTTATGAATAATGCTGCAATCACACAATCACACAAGAGTCCAGGTATCCCTCTGAGATCCTGATTTCAATTCTTTTGGACATATACCCAGAAATGGGATTTCCGGATCACACGGTAGTTCTATTTTTAATCTTTTGAGGACCCACCACACTCGTTTCCATGGTGGCTGTCCCATTTCTATTCTCACCAAGAGTGTACAAGGGTTACAATTTCTCCACATCCTTGCCAACACACTAAAACAGTATGGTATTGGCATGAAGATAGACATATAGACCAATAGAACAGAAAAGAGAGCCCACATGGGTAATAAGAATACACAATGGGGAAAGGATAGTTTTTTCAACAAATGCTGGCAGGAACACTGGACATCTATATGAAAAAGAACGAAATTGGAACCTTAACTTTCACAATACACAAAAATCAACTCAAAATGGATCGAAGACTTAAACAAAAATCTTGGAGCTGTAAAACTAGAAGAAAACACGGGGGGAAAGCTTCTTGACATTTGGCTTAGCAATTACTTTTTGGATATGAAATCAAAAAGCAAAAACAGATGTGGGGCTATATCAAACTAAAAAGCTTCTGCACAGCAAAGTTAATAGCCAACAAAATGAAAGGCAAGCTATAGAATGTGAGAAAATATTTGCAAACTATATATCTGATAAAGGATTAATATCCAAAATATATAAGGAGCTCCTATAACTCAGTAGCAATAATAATAAAAACAATATTCTCACTAAAAGTGGGCAAAGGACTTGAATAGACATTTATCCAAAAAAGACATACAAATGGGCAACAGGTATCTGAAAACGTGCTCAATGTCACTAAGCATCAGAGAAAGGCAAATTAAAACCACAATGAGGGGCCGGCCCGGTGGTGCAGCAGTTAAGTGCACACATTCCACTTCAGCGGCCTGGGGTTCACTGGCTCGGATCCCGGGTGCGGACATGGCACTGCTTGGCAAAGCCATGCTGTGTAGGTGTCCCACATATAAAGTAGGGGAAGATGGGCACGGATGTTAGCTCAGGGCCAGTCTTCCTCAGCAAAAAAGAGGAGGGTTGGCAGTGGATGTTAGCTCAGGGCTAATCTTCCTGGAAAAAAAAACCACAATGAAATATCACCAGACACCTGTAAAAATGTGACTATTAAAAAAAGTCATTGTTTCATAATTTCTGTAAATAATAAGACTAAATTATTCGTAGCTTTATGTCATAACTTCATCTTCACAAGTTCCTTACCATAATTGTTCAGTAGCCACATATATTTGCATATTCTCACAGACTAAGATCCAGTTGAAAATTAGAGACTATCAAAGGAACAAAATGGAAGTATACTAATCAAACCTTATATTGATGCAATCTCTATCATCTTATCATATGTATTGGTAGCAGAGAAAGAGAGTTCCATGCATATTCTTATTCCACTTTTCCTCGTAAGAACCGCATAATATAGTAATTAGGTATCTAGTGAAATCTGAAAATTTATTCGGCATTCTGACATTGTCTTAGTCCATTCAGGTCACTATAACAAAATGCCATAAACTGAGCAGCTTATAACCAACAGAAATTTATTTCTCACAGTTCTGGGTGCCAGGAAGTCCAAGATGAAGGAGTTGGCAATTCGGGGTTTTGTGAGGGCCCAGCTCCTTCGATGGCTGTTTTCTTGCTGTGACCTCACGTGGTGGAGCATGCTGGTGCCTCTTTGATGAGGGCACTAAGTGCATTGCTAACTACTTCTGAAAGCCGGCACCTCCAAATACCCTCACAGTGAGGATTAAGTTTCAACATATGAATTTTGGGGCAACATAAACAGAAAGTCCACAGCAGATATTAAGAAAAAGTTTAGTGTCTTCATTTCTTTCTAACTAATCTGTTATTTGCTGTGAATTCTCTACACGTAAGTAGTTTTCTGTAGCAGGCATAGGATGGGAGTTTTGGGGGACTTTGAAAGAGTCAACAGAATCCACTGGATTTATTTTAATGTTTTATACACAATCTCTGCTTGGAAAATGCAAGGAAATTTCGGTGTTTTTCCTATGTGTTCCCTTTACCTGGTCCTGTGTTCATGGAGTGGAAGAGTTGAAAAAGGCTGTTAAGATAGAAAGAGAATGTGGCAATGAAGAAAACGGAGAATCTTCAGACTGTTAAGATAGAAAGAGAATGTGGCAATGAAGAAAATAGAGAATCTTCAGATGCATAAGGTGGCCTCTAGGTTCTCCTGGGCTGGTGTACTCCAAAGAGGGTTTGGCTCAATCCCATCCCTGGGTGTGCAGCTGGTAGATGTGTCTCATGTTTACGGCTTCCTTATGTTGGATCTCATCTCTTTTTACATTAATTTAGGCTGGTAGTCCTTATTAGCAATCTTTGCTGCTGCCTCATCATCCCTTGGCCCTTATCTCTCAATGTCTGCCAGGTTCTGCACTTGGATTCTTGCCTGGGTTGCCTTCGGCCTCCATTTCAACAGTGACTTTTACCTTTTGAGCCCTAGCACATTTATTGAGGTCTTCTTGGCTCTCAGTATGGTTACGTCTATTGACTCTAAAAAGCACGTGGAGATTTCTGGGTCTCACTATGCTGAAAGGAGATGAAAGATATTCAAGAGTGTCAGCTAATCCCTCTTCCCAGATAACAAAGCTGATCCTCTCTCTTTTCTTTACTGGAACCCACCGACATGGGAGAAGAGCATTGTGTGGAGTATCTCCTTCATAAATCTCAGATATCCAGTGTCTGAAGACATATAAAATACTTTTATTACAGGTTTGAAATTTGCACAAGTCAGATTAAGACATCTGCCTAGATTCTTGCTTTTATATATGTGGCTTACTTCCATAAAATCCTGGGACCAGGACAGGTGGTGTTTCCTTCTTTTCTTTCACTGTCTGGTTGGGAATTCCCTTATGCTAAACTCTGTCTATGATCAGGTCCTCAAAGCTTAGCTCTTGATACGATAAACGCAAAGAATAGGAATCTAGGAAATAATTTTTTTCTAAGCTTTATATTCAAAAGCTAAGTAATTTTCTATTCTTCACTATCTTGCAAAAAAATCCATTCATGCATATAATTAATGAATTCTTTAAGATATTTAAGAACACAAAGGATGAGTTCAATGTTAATTTGTATATACGTATATACCTATATACATATATATGTGTATTTCAAGATATTTCCTTTGGTACATTAATATGTAGAGAGAGCAGAATTCTCAGCTGCTACATATTTTTGGGGGGAACATGATCACGTTTAAAGAAAACTTGTCAAAAATGTTAAAAAAGGGAAAAAATGTTGTAGAAGCTTGCTAGTGGCAAATAAACGGAGGCAATCCGTAAGGGAAAGGCTCCCTCATGCAATATCCCTAATGATCACTTTGCTGGGCTTTACAAGAGTGATTCTTTTTAGGAGAAAATTCCCACAAATTTTGTTAGAATCTTAAAGTAACTGAAAAAACAGTTTTACAAATTCTGCTCTAAATTGCTTAATCTTCTAGCTCCTTGCCAAGGGGTAATTTGGGGGAAATAGCTATGGGATATCCATATTGGAATATCCATATTTTGTACCCCTTATCTGAAAGATGGTAAAGCATTTGCCTATAAAAATAAAGGAGGAACTTAGAATTATAAGGAAAAAAACCCTTAGCCACCATCTCTGTCAAATATGATATACTATGTTCTATATTTGAGATTTTCTTAGCCAAGTAGAATTTTAATTTTGATTTTTGCATGAGAAGGCTTCTTTTCAAGTACTAGTTATACCACTTATTATTAGAGACAAGTCACTTACTCTTTCTGAGTCTCAATACCTGTGTCTCTGAAATGGCTCAGGTGGACAGTATATGAGACACATGGAAACAATGTTTTATTTTTGGAACACAAATACCCAGTGTATGTATTAACATTAAGGATATACTCATCTGAAAAAAATCTGTTTTGTGAGCGTTTGTAGAGACTTCTATAGAGAGAAGAGGTGTTAGATATTTTTAATTGGTAAATAAACAAGCTACTGAGCTCTATTTTATAAAAGAAACAGAATAGTAAATATAAATGACAAGACTTTTATCCAGATTAGAATACAAAAATATTATTATTTGACAGAGTAAATTTAGCATCACTTTATTTTCCTTACAGTGGAATTGGATTTTAACAGACGTGGGTATATTGGATGTATATGACATGGAGTATCTTAAAGGTGATGACATTTTAAATGGTTTTCCAAAGTGGAAAATAATTTTAAAAAGAAAAAGCAAAGACATAATTTATTTTCTGTACCAGATGAAGCAAGTGCATAGTGTACAGTTTTTTTTCAAGATGACTTAAAAGAGTATGTTTGCTATATTTAATTTTTTGTCACTAGATGGCATACTATATGTAAAAATAAAGAACTTATGACAGTAATGAGATTAAATTAATGGCAAATAAACGCAATTGTGTAAATTGTCAGAGAATACCGTTTAGTTCAAGTAACAAGAACCCCTTTAAAATTAAAATTCATTATGTAAGGCTTTATCTCAAGGTTATTTTTGTCGCAATAATTTAATGATAATCATGTGTAAATCTAAATTTTCATTTTTAAGCACCAATATGGATATAGTATACAAAAATCATTATATTCCAGTGTAGAGTAAACTTGGAAGACTGTTACATTGAAATAAATATCAAATGAATGAAAATAATTTTGTTTTAAAAAACCTCAATTTAATAAAGGGGGAAACATTTATGTGCAACATATAGTGAATGCTGAAATTATTTCAGTCATTCACGTGTTATGTATTTTAATAATGCTACTAGAAAGATAATGTTTTCAATCTAATTTACTCTAACCTACATTAAGTTTGCTGGCATTGTCATGAAAGAGAAAGACGTGAGACCTAGTATTTTCATTATTACTGCTGCATACAAACTACCCTAAATGCGAAGTTTTTTAAAACAACAAATTCTTTGCTCTTGAGTTTTTAGTTTTTTTATTTGAGTAGTGTTCAGCCAGAACAGCATATCTCTAATCTATGTGAAACAACTTAATTGGGGCTAGAAGATATCCAGTAATTCATCGTGGCTGATTGTTGGCTGGAAACTCAGCCGGGACTATCAACTAAGGCTTAAATTTTCTTCCACATGGTTATCTGGGCTTTTTTCCACTTCATAGCAGGATAGATATCAAGAGAGAGGACACAGAACTTGACAGTCTTCTAAGAAATTAGGGCTGAAACCAGCACAGAGTCACTTCCGCTATGTTCTATGAAACACTCACAGTTCTGGTTACACAGTTCAGATTCAAGGGGGTAGAGAAACAGACTACAGGTTTCTGAGGGGAGTGACAAAGAATTTATAGTTCTCTTTAATCTGCAATAGTCTACCCTCTATCCATAATTATTTACATAACACTCACCTTTAAAATACCCTATAAGACATAAAGCTTTATCTCATTAGTCATCATACTCAAATCTGGAGTATTTTCATTTGTTTCAGGAGATGCAGATGTGGGGGTTGTTTTTAGATGTGGTTTCTATTGGTCTAAAAAAAACATGAAGTAACATGAAAAGTTTTGTGCCCTCCATATACCCAAATAAAATGACAGATATAGGAAAAAGGTAATGGGCACTTTCATTCAAAAAGGAGGAGAATGGGAGGCAGAGAGAAATCATTAGTTCGTAGCGATTCTGAAATCTCTGGGTGTGTATTGCCAGTTGCTTGATTAGCGCTCAGTGCCGCACTCTGGGAATGGTTTTCTATGGCTCTTCGTTTCCCTCTCTAAGTTCTTGGCTCTGCCCTTTGCCATTAGAAATATTCCAAAGTTGCAGCTGCATAGCTTTCTCAGTCTGGGTCACGGTTCTGGGAAGTTAAGGGCGTAGAGACCACTCTTTGTTTTAAACTCTCTCTGTCCCTTTCAGTTCAAGTGGATTAATCTTTTGAAAATTTGTGAGTTTCTTTTCTGCAATTTATATTCAATTCAATGAGACGAAGTGTGAGACAAGCCCAGATTTCTTTCTAAGGAAGGCCCTTCTCTACCCTACATCATGTTTTAGGCTGCCATTGGACAACACTCTTCTGCTGCTCAGAAGCTCTTCATCTAGCTGCATGGGTCTGTGAGACAGGGCCATAAATCTTTCTGAGGTCTTAGCAAAGGGTCTTACAAGATCCACCGTTGACATTTTTGACTCAGAGACCACTTTACTGGATTTAAAGTCCCACTGAGTTGAATCTTTTACCTGAAGCCTTTTATTACTTTGGTAACTTATTGTTGTTTAAAGACTTGGAATGAGAAAGTTTTATTTTCAAACACAGTCCTGCTCTTTTATTTTTCCTTTAAATTCCACCTGAAGACTGAGAGTTCATTTTGGCTCTTCTCAAAGCTTTGTACTTTTTCATAAGAAGCTCAGAGAAGTCAGCTAGTAGCTGCAGCATTCTTCCTGGAAACCTTGTAGGCCATATCTGTGAGTTAATTAGATACCATTTCTATTTTCCAGAACATCTCAAGCAACAGTACTGGCAAATGTTATTTCACGTTCCTCTTATATTCAATAGCAAGATCACTGTCCTTCCAGCTTTCACCAATAGTGTCCTTGGGAGCTTTCCCCACCACTCCATTTCAAAGCTAATTCCACAAGTTTTAGATTTTTGTTCCAGTAGAACACCATCTCAAGAACTAGTGATACTAGTAGCACCACGTATACTATTTATAAAATAATGTCACATATCTTTCCTTATAAATAAGCTTTTTTTATTTTGGAATACTTCAAGAATTACAGAAAAGTTGCAGGATAGTTCAGTGAGTTCCCAAATACTCCATACTCAATTTCTTCCACTGTTAACGTCTTACAGTGCCATGGAACAATTGCAAAAACAAAGAAACTGGCATCGGTACATTAGTATTAACTAACTCTAGACTTTATTTGGATGTCACTAGTTTTCCCATTAATTTTCTCTTTTTGTTCCAGATTCAAATGTAGGGTACCACATTATAGTTAGTTCTCAATATCTTCCCAGTCTGTGAAAGTTTCTTAGTCTTTCCTAATCTTCTGTGACTTTGACAGTGTTTAGAAACATTGACCAATTATGTAGAATGTACCCAGCTGGGGATTGTCTGATTTTTTCTTTTTTTTTTTTATGGTTAGACTAGTATATGGTTTTTGGAAAAAATAACACACAGTACTCTTCTCATTACATCATATTGGGTGCTACATGATATCAACAAGATTTCATTGGGGATTTTAACCTTCATCACTTAGTTAAGGTAGTGTTTGCCAAGTTCATCCACGCGAAAATTACTAATCGACCTTTCTATGGTATATTCTTTGGAAGCAAGTCACTACGTGTAGCCCTCCCTCAAGCAGGGCCTAGAAGGTGATTAACTTCTACCTCCTGAAAGAGGAGATGTATCCACATATTAATGTGGTTCTTCTGTCAGGAAGATTTGCTGCTTCTCCTCATGTATTTATTTATTTAATCATTTATTTATGTTAGTATGGACTCATGAATATGTATTTTCTATTTTTGGTTATAATCCAATACTGCATTATTTATTCATTCCTCAAATTGACCCAGCTTTGTTTACCGGGTGCTCTTTCAGGTTGGCTAATGTGTTCTTTTAACATACCCTATTCTTCTGAATTTTTTAATAAACTTATTACAATTTTAGGATAGATGTAGATTTACAGAAAATTTGTCAACATGGTGTAGAGAACTCACATACACCCCACATCTAGTTTTCCTATTATTTATATCTTACATTAGCATGGTATATATGTCACAATTAATAAACCAATAGTGGTATATAATTAACCAAAGTCCACACTTTATTCATATTCCCTTAGTTTTTCTCTAATGTCCTTTTTCTGTTACAAGATTCCATCCATTTAGTTGTCATATCGCTGTAGTCACATCACATTTAGTTGCAGACTGTGACAGTTTACAGAATATCCTTGAGAGCTTTGAGTAATACTGGTCAGATATTTTGAA
Source organism: Equus asinus (assembly GCF_041296235.1). Lineage (NCBI taxonomy): Eukaryota > Metazoa > Chordata > Mammalia > Perissodactyla > Equidae > Equus > Equus asinus. Next base: position 62,103,621 of record NC_091794.1, read on the forward strand.
AAATATCTCCTAGAATTTTTCTGATATAATTCTCATTTTTTGACTAAGGTAATAGGGTAATGGGTTTTGGGGAGGCCAACCACAGAGGTAAATTGCCATTCTCTTCATATCATATCAAAAGTATGTCTTACGACTATTGATCTTAACCTTGAACACTTGACTAAGAGAGTGTTGGTTAGGTTTCTATACTGTAAAGTTACTGTTTTCCCCCTTTTCTGTACTGTACTCTTTGAAGTAAGTCACTGTAATCAGCCCACACTGAAGGAGCGGAGAGTTATGCCCTCCTTCCTGGAGGAGGAAGTATTTATAGAAATTATTTGGATTCCTCTCCAATGGGGATCTATCTATTCTCTCCCACTAATTTATTTATTCAATCATTTATTTGTATCACTATGCACCAATGGATATTTATTTTGTACTTTAGATTATAATCCAATAATGCATTATTTATGTGGTTGTTCAAATTGTGCCAATTTGTTATTTCAGTTAGCTCCTGTGTCCCTTTGACATATTCCTTCATTTTGTTGTTTTGTGAGTTCTTCCATACTTTCTGGCACTATAAGATGTTCCAGACTCTCGTCACTTTTGTTTATGAAAAGTCAAGTCTGATTTAAGACTTTGATCTCAAATTCAATTTACATTTCATATCTTTCCCAGTCTCAAATGCAGACTTAAAACATCCCTCTAGTTTAATGGCGATAGTGATTTGGGAGATAAAAGGCAAAACCTGATTTTGTGACACTTTTTAGTCCCATCCTCCTTAAGGTCAATCTCCTTTGGTGCTGGAGGTAAAGAGCGGGAGGAAACATGAACATCTCACGGAAACTGCCATTGAACATGGCAGAGTAATATCCCTGTTCCAATTTAGGCCAGATGGCCGTCTTATATTTGCTGCTGGTGTTCTATACTGTTTGGGGAATGTAAACACTTCACAGGAGCCACAGACACAGATACTAGTGAAATCCACTTTTACAATCTCCAATTAAATTACAATGGAGTGGGCCCTTTGGTTTTGTTCTTGTTTGTATGACAATAGTTACATCTCTCACCTTTAGCAATCTTCCAGTACATTGAGATTTTTAAACATCTTATATTTCATATTATTGGAACTCAACATCACATTACCATGTAAAATACTCTCTTATACGTATTTGCATGTAGCTCCATAACAATATGCAACAATCGAAACAACTATCAGAACTTGTAACCAAAGAAGTGTATATAGTGAAAATTAAGCAACATTATCATCCTTTCTTCATTAAGTTTCACTAATATAGAGAATCTGAGGCTTCTTTCACGGCTATAAGTTAAGGACGAATTCCTCATCCTACATATTGATAAAACAATTGATGAGAAATATTTTACGCTGTCATAGAGTAAGAATAGAAGTCACAGTAACAGGCATAACAACTATGTATAAATAATTATGTCATTATGTCAAAATATAGGAAATATTTATATCAAAGTTGCGATGAAACAGAATTTGGTTCAACTTAGTTAAAAATGTAAATATTAACTATATTCCAAATAGAATGTTATTACTTGGAATCTCATCATAAAGAAAATATATCTTACAGTCTAGGAATTCCGTCCAGTAGAAGCACCAAAGATGATGATAAATATATACAATTCTGATTAAAATTTATGTAAGTGAGATGAAATAGTAAGATTTGTAATTTGTGAAAATGAACCATATTTCTAAGCATTCTCACCCATTCCAAGGACAGGAATGTCAGCATGCCTTGTGAAGGGCCTGGAAAAGAGGAGAGGGGGGGAGGGAGATTGGCCACAAAGGATTTGACTGTTTCTCTTTCCCACACTCACTGTAGCACCTTTTTAAAAAACACAGATTGTTTAGATGTTCAGTACACTTGAAATATTTATGTGGGCTAGGGACAATTTGAATTCTAGTTTGGAAGGCATTTGAGTGTGGAACCTTGGAGTAAAGCAAGTGATAATTAGTGAAGAGAAGAAAGAGGTGGACATTTTCAGCAGAGCATGCGGCATATGAACAGATCTTGAGTCAGGGAATGTGGAACGTCAGAGACATAGCTAACACACACACCTCCTTCATGTCTGTCTTTCTGCTTCAGCCTCACCCTGGCAGGCACTTGTAATATAAAATAGGAGAAATATTATTAATAAAGAGAATTCTTTACCATATGGATGTACTTTGAAGAAGAATATAAAAATACCTAGTGCCTTCCTAAAATTAAGCAAGAAAATTTTGTTTTCTTTGTATGCTTGTTATAGTTCTCAGAGAAGGAGATGTTGGCAGGGTGGTGACAGGAGGAAGAATGAGAGAAGTACAAAAATGTAAGGAGCAAGCAGGGTCAGGGCACTACTTACCACTCCTTGTTAAGTAAAAACTGAACAGTAATTGAAGAAAATAGTAATAGCAGGGGCAGTAGTAGCAGTATAAGTAATGATAAGAAAAACAGAAATAACAATGACTTCTTTTCATTATTTATATGTTTTAGACGTTTTCAATAGACGACCTCACTCTAATAAACTCTATTGAACACCACTCTATTGAACACCACCAACCCTATCAACACGCTGAGGTGGGTGATAATAGTGTCTACGTTTTACTGTAAATTTAGGTTTAGAGAAGTTATTGTCTTACTTAATGTTAAACACCTAACAAACGGTGGAAATGAAAAAAGAACCAAGGGACTGAGTAAATGGTTGGAACCGTCCTCACTGCGACCTGCATTACTATTACTATTAAGATTTTCTTTCTTTAATTGGTCTGCTCTATTTTTCTGGTAATGGACTCCAGGTCTCCAACTTCTCTCCCCTCCTTCTCTCTTAATTCCATCCAATCAGGCTCTTGACCTCTCATCACTCCAACGAATCTGATTTCATCAATGTCACTCATGATATACAGCTTCTTAAATTTAGTGATCTATTTGCATCCTGGTTTTATTTGATTTATTAGAAGCATCTGACACAACTCCTTTCTCCTTCTTCTACTTTTTTCACTTGACTTTCAGGACTGAATACTCTGTGGGATTTTCTCCCCTATCGTTAGAGTTGCTTCTCGGTTTCTGTGGCTGCATCCTCTTCTCTTGGGCTTTTAAACTTGCAGAGGCCTTAAGCCTAGTCCTTGCTGATCTCATTCATCCTCATGGCTTAAATACTACCTGTGTACTCACAGCTGTCAAATTTGTATCTCTAATCCACAATTCTTTTGTGAATTCCCATACTTAGGTTCTCGTACTTAAAACGTGTATTCATCACCACCTGGTTGTCTCTTAGAGATCTTAAATTTAATATGTCCAAGTATAAACTCAGGATGATCTCACAAAAATCGTATCTATCTGCAGCCTTAACTATTTCAGTTGATGGAAAATTCTTCCTTTTAGTTTCTCTGGCCAAAAAAAATCTTTGTTTTACCCTAGAATCCTTTATTTATTTTTAAAACACTACATCTAAACCATCATAAAATCACGCCAGCTCTACCTTAAAATATGTTGAACTCCAACCACTTCTTCCCATTTCTACTTCTCCCGCTCTAGCCTGAGCCACCATCACCTCTCGCCTGGATTTCCATAACAGCCTTCTACGAGTTCTTCCTAATGCCCAAGAGCTTAGACCCTGAAAACACAGCTGCCAAAGTGAATCTTTTAGAACATAAATCAGATTACACCACTCTTTTGCTTAAAACTCTGTATGGCTACTCTATATTCAGCATAAAAGCCAAGATATCTGCAATGCTTATCAGTAGAGTGATCACATAATTTATGATCCAACCCAGATTAGAGAGTGAAAGAAGGACTTATAGCAATTATGACAGAAGAGTAGACATAAAAATAAGTTGGCCAGGACAAGTGGGATGTTTCCTCGCCCTACTACTGAAGTGCATGATGATTTGCCCCCATTGCCTATCTGATCTCTTCTGCCATCACTCTTCTTTGTATTGATTCTGTTTTCATTACTCGCACTTCCTTTCTGTTCCTCAAACACACCACGCAGCCAGGCACACATCTACTTCAGGACTTGTGCTCCCACCCTGTTCTCTCCGCCTAGAATATTATCTTGAGAATTCACTAGGATTACTGGGTCCTACCCTGACCCTCTATTTAATACTGAAATCTAAACCCTCATCAACATTTCTATAATGCTGTGAATCTTATACTGGAAAACTATGCACATAACAAAGTGCTGAGTATATTGTAAAAAATAAATGCTAGCTATTATCATCAGTAGCATCATTATAACTAGATATTCCTTTGGTAAATCGATAAATTTTGAAAAGCTTTAAAGAATGGCAGATACAGAGTATGGCAGTTACATTGGTATGTTTACCTAATTATTAATATGCTATTAATGCTCAGAATACCTAGAAATGGGTTTAGAGATGGATACAAGCCATTTGACTTTGAACAGTAAGATCTAGGTATACCACGTTAGAATCAGGATAGTGCTAACTCTGATATATATCCATATATGTGATTTGTAAAATATATATATTTTAAAAAGTAAATACAGAGTTTTACAAGATATTTTCTTAAACAATCAAATATTCTGCACTACAGCCTTTAAAAATTTGCATAGCCTTTTCATGTCCTGAAAGAAAGAGTCATACAGTGTGGGTTTTATCAATCTGTATTCTTCAGAAGTATTCTAAACATACTCATCAATCCACCACAGACAACCTACTACTAAACACCTTTCCCTTTTTTTTGTAATTTCAGATAAACTCAAGAACACTAAAATAATAACAATAACGTACCAATGAAAATACTAATAGTATCTTCCTCCAGGCAAATATTTTAAAAATAGGAGTAAGCATTTTATAAAGTCTGTTCTTTTTAGAATTACAAATAAAATTTGTTTGAAAATAGATATTTAGATAGATAGTTGTATATGTAATGTGCACAATGTATATTAATATTAAATGACTAATCTCTTGTCTGAGATTTCCATAAGTAAAAGGGAATGCTAGCTGTGTTAGGCAGGGTTCTCCAGGGAAACAGAACCAGCAGGATATAGAGATAGAGACAGAGGCAGAGACAGAGATAGAGGTGTACAGAAAGAGATTTATTATGAGGGATTGGCTCATGTGATTATGGAGGCTGAGAAGTTCCATGATCTGTAGCCTGCAAATGGGAAGCCCAGGAAAACTGGTGGTGTAGTTCTAGTCCAAATTTGAAGAGCTGAGGAACTGGAGAGGCAATGATGTAAGTCCCAATCTTAGTCCAAAGGCTCAAAAACCAGGGGTGCTGAAATTCAAGAGCAGAAGACAGATGTCCCACCTCAACAGAGAACAAATTTGCCCTCCGCTACCTTTTTGTTCTCTTCAGGCCCCCAAGGTATACAATGATGCCTACCCACATTGGTGAGGATGATCTTTTTCACTCAGCCTACTGATTCAAATGCTAATATCTTCCAGAGACACCTTCATAGACACACCCACAAATAACGTTTTACCAGTTCCCTGGGCATCCCTTAGTCCAGTTGAGTTGTCACAAAAAATTAACCATCATTGCTGATCAGTGATCTCTTTCTAAATTAGTGAATAGTTTATTCAGCAAACATCTGCACAAAACCTATAATATGAAAGCAATGTACTAATATATTTATTCCTTTAGTTTACTAGATTTACAACATAATTTAAACCAGCTGGTTACCTTCTATCTTCTATTCATCAAAATCTAATAGTACCATGTAATATTTTTCCTCCATAAGGGGAATTACATTCTCGGATGCTTCACTAGATGATTTTTAAGGCACTTGAATCTACTTGTTGCCTAACATTCTACAGGGTTCAATCTGGACCATTCCTGGGAACTGCTCTACAAAGTCTTATAACTTTTCCGGGAAATTAAGCTATAGTGTCCTAACTAAGAAGATTATTTTGAGGACAAGCATAACATGGGCTTCTCCTTTTGCTTGTCTGAATACTACACATTATCACAAGGTTATGGAAAGTGTTCAGTAAATAAATATCCACAATGTGAAAGTGATAAAGAAATGCAGATTTCAATTTCCATTATTCCTTTGAATATTAAATATCATCTCTGTCCGACTTCTTTCGAAAGAGGTCCTCGGAGTTATCAGAGGACATAGGTAAGTGTTTTTTCTCCTTTGAAGCGAGTACCACGGTGTAAGAGAAGCAATGTGTGATTCAAGATTAGGAAATTGGAGCTTAAATTTTGCCTTTAATGCTGTCTTATGCTGTCGTCTTAGACGAGTTAACTCAAAGTGGAGGTGAAAGGATGATGATTCCTTGAGAATTCTTGTGAAAATGAATTGAGATGGGATATCTAACCCTCAGATTACAGGGCAAATAGTTATTGCTGTTTACCCTCTGGGCACATTTTAACTTCATGTAATTTTATGTCATTCTACAAGGAATTTACAAATATAATCATAAAGACTTACTGAAATCAACTTTATTAAATATTAATACATTTTAAATATAGTAAAACTATTTTAATCAGTAAATTTTTGTCCATAAACATCACTGGAGATGAAAGAATACTTTCATCTTTTAACAATGTGGGACTGTCCAGATTTTTATTTCAAACTGTTGCGTGAATTACTTTCCTTTGAAGGACTAACTGGAGGAGAATACTGTATTTCCATTTTTTTTTTTCTTGGAAATACATTGTTTAGGGATCAATTCTTAAGTTTGAGAAAATTTATTTAAAATATCGTCATCTGAAGACACATAGTCTGATTTAATTAATATGAAAATTTCATCGTACCGTTAGAGCCTAAGTGCTGCAATCTTTTCCTTTACATTCATTCATTCTTCTGATCGTATTCACCTTATGGCGATGGAATGTGAAATTTCTTCTCTTTGTCATCATGGTTGGAAAATAAAAACTTCTAATTCTCATATTGAGTGGATCTGAAAGCAAACTACAGAGATGCTGCCCCTAGTATTTCTAACACTTTCTTAAAAGATGATGCAATAGTTGGATAACACAATAAAAACACAGAAAAATAACAATTTATTCCACTCTTGTGTCCTCCTCCTAAGTGATTTCACCACTCTTTTGTTTTCTTATTACTTATCTTTTTTCAGCTTAGTTGGAATAACTGACGAGTAATCATGATAATGATGGAAGAATTCTTAAGATGATGAATTAGAAAAATGTTGCAAATACAGAGAAAATAAAATCATGATCTCATAATTCATTTTAGATTCTTTACAGAATCCAATGGACCAAAATGATAATCGCAAGGGAGTATGAATTATATTCTACGAAAAAAGGTAAAGGCTATTTTTGTTCTTTGGAAGGACTCAAAGAATAAAAGTCATGAAATATGGATCCTTGAAAACAGAGTTGTTCAAAAGAGAAACTGAAAAGCTAAAATCGATCCAGTGATCCTAATGTTTACCAACGGTTAATCAACTTGGCACACCATATATGTTCAATAAAAATCAGCCTTATTTTCTTTTTCAAACGACGTCTTGATTTCTTGAACCCTGAAGAAAGAAGGGTTTGGGTTTTGGAAGATAGTAGAAAGAAGAAAGCAATAGAGGCAATATGTGCATCTATATATTTAAACAGTGTAAACTGTAAAATAGTAAATAGTATTTAATATGCGTACACACATACATATATGCATGCATACAGTATATATGAATTTACATATACACACATACACACACACACCATCTCCACTCTTTAAACTGATGCCACAAAATGCGCATTTTCATAAATACCGTTTTAAGATATTAGAGTGGTTTGGCTATAATATCTGCTACTTCACTAGAATTTATTTAAGATTGTCATAAATTAAACCAAAAAAAATTATCAAGAGTAGGATCTCTTATTTGGGGGAAACGTAATGCATTAGGTTGAGGCAAACTGGTTTTGAAATATATTAGTCTTGGAGAATGGAAGCAACTCACTAAGGTGAATTCACTGAAATAAACTGGATTAGTGGAAGAGGAAATCACCATCTGAACACTAGCTGAAATCTGAAAACTGGGTAAAAGTGGCAGCCCGCCGGGCTGCTCAGCCCTGGGGCCAAACCCCCACTCAGGCAGTCGACGGCCAGAGTGGGTGAAAGTGGCAGCCCGGCGCGCTGCTCAGCCCTGGGGGCCCTCCCCACCCACTCAGCTAGCCGACGGCCAGAGTGTGTCAAAGTGGGAGCCCGCCGCGCTGCTCAGCCCTGGGGCCCTCCCCCCCACTCAGGCGGCCGACCGCCAGAGTGGGAAAAAGTGGCAGCCCGCCGCGCTGCTCAGCCCTGGGGGCCCCACCCCCACTCCGGTGGCCCAACGCCAGATAGGGAAAAACTGGCAGCCCGCCGCTGCTCAGCCCTTGGTCCCTCCCCCCCACTCAGGCGGGGGACCGCCAGAGTGGGTGAAAGTGGCAGCCCGCCATGCTGCTCAGCACTGGGGCCCTCTCCCCAACTCAGGCGGCCGACCGCCAGAGTGGGTCAAACTGGCAGCCCACCGCGCTGCTCAGCCCTGGGGCCCTCCCCACCACTCATGCGGCCGACCGCCAGAGTGCTTCAAATTGGCAGACCGCCGCGCTGCTCAGCCCTGGCGGCCCTCCACACCCACTCAGGCGTTGGACCGCCAGGCTGGGTCAAAGTGGCAGCCCATCGCGCTGCTCAGCCCTGGGGGCCCCACGCACACTCAGGCGGCCGACCGCCAGAGTGGGTCAGAGTGGCAGGCCGCCCTGCTCAGCCCTGGCGGCCCCCCCCCCACCCCCACTCAGGCGACAGACCGCCAGAGTGGCTCAAAGTGGCAGCCCGCCGCGCTGCTCAGCCCTGGGGGCCCTATCCACACTCAAGCGGCCGACCGCCAGTGTGGGTCAAAGTGCAGCCCGCCGCGCTGGTCAGTCCTGGGGTCCATCACCACCCACTCAGGAGGCCGACCGCTTTGGTGGGTCAAAGTGGCAGCCCGCCGCGCTGCTCAGCCCTGGGGGCCCCACCCCCACTCAAGCGGCCGACCGCCAGAGTGGGTCAAAGTGGCAACCCGCCGCGCTCCTCAGCCCTGGGGGCCTCCCCCCACTCATGCGGCCGCCCACCATAGTGGGTCAAAGTGGCAACCTGCCGCGCTGCTCAGCCCTGGGGCCCTCCCCCCACTCAGGCGGCCGAAGGCCAGAGTGGGTCAACGTGGCAGCCCACCGTGCTGCTCAGCCCTGGCGCCACCCCCAGCTTAGGCGGCCGACCGCCAGAGTGGGTCAAAGTGGCAGCCCGTCGCGCTGCTCAGCCCTGGGGCTCTTTTCCCCACTCAGGCGGCCGACCACCAGAGTGGGTCAAAGTGGCAGACCGCCGCGCAGCTCAGCCCTGGGTGCCCCACCCTGACTCAAGTTGCTGATCAGCAGACTGGGTCAAAATGGCAGCCCGCCGCACAGCTCAGCCCTGGGGGCGCCCCACCTAGTCTGGCGGCCGACTGCCACAGTGGCTCATAGTGGCAGCCCGCCGCCCTGCTCAGCCCTGGGGGCCCCGAACCACACTAAGGCAGCTGACCGCCAGAGTGGGTCAAAGTGGCAGACCGCCACGCTGCTCAGCCTTGGGCGCCGCAGCCCCACTCAGGCGGCAGAACGCCAGAGTGGGTCAAAGTGGCAGCCCGCCGTGCTACTCAGCCCTGGCGCCACCCCCAGCTTAGGCGGCAGAGCGCCAGTGTGGGTCAAAGTGGCAGCACGCCTCGCTTCTCAGCCCTGGGGGCCCCACCCCCACTCAGGTGGCCCACCGCCAGAGTACGAAAAATTGGCAACCTGCCGCGCTGTTCAGCCCTGTGGCCCTCCCCCCAAATCAGGCGGCCGTCGCCCACAGTGTGTCAAAGTGGGAGCCAACTGCGCTGCTCAGCCCTGGGCGACCTCCCACCCACTCAGCTGGCCGACGGCCAGAGTGTGTCAAAGTGGGAGCCCGCCGCGCTGCTCAGCCCTGGGGCCCTCCCCACCAGTCAGGCGGGCGACCCCCAGAGTGCATCAAATTGGCAGCCCGCCGTGCTGCTTAGCCCTGGGGGCCCCACCCCCACTCAGGCGGCCCACCCCCAGAGTAGGAAAAATTGGCAGCCCGCCGCGCTGCTCAGTCCTGGGGGCCACAGCCCCACTCAGGCGGCCGACCGCCAGAGTGGGTCAACGTGGCAGCCCACCGCGCTGCTCAGCCCTGGGGGCCCTCCCCACCCACTCAGGCGACGGACGGCCAGAGTGGGTCAAAATAGCAGCCCGCCGCACAGCTCAGCCCTGGGGGCGCCCCACGTAGTTGGCGGCCGACCGCCACAGTGGCTCATAGAGGCAGCCTGCCGCGCTGCTCAGACGTGGGGGCCCCGACCCCCACTCAGGCGGCCCACCGACAGAGTGGGAAAAAGTGGCAGCCCGCCGCGCTGCTCAGCCCTGGGGGTCCTGCCCACCCACTCAGGCGGCCCACCGCCAGAGTGTTGCAAAGAGGCAGGGCGCCACGCTGCTCAGTCCTGGCGGCCGCCCCAACTCAGGTGGCCGACCGCCAGAGTTGGCCAAAGTGGCAGCCCGCCGCGCTGCTCAGCCCTCGAGGCCCCACCCCCTATCAGGCGGCCGATGGTCAGAGTGGGAAAAACTGGCAGCCCGCCGCGCTGCTCACCCCTGGCAGCCCCCCCCAACTCAGGTGGCCGACCGCTAGAGTGGGTCAAAGTGGCAACCCGCCGCACTGCTCAGCTCTGGGGGCCGCCCCCCCCCCCCCCCACTCAGGTGGCCGACCGCCATAGTGGGTCAAAGTGGAAGACCGCCGCGCTGCTCAGCCCTGGGGGCCCTTTCCCCACTCAGGCGGCGGACCGCCAGAGTGGGTCAAAGTGGCAGCCCGCCGCGCTGCTCAGCCCTGGCGCCACCCCCAGCTTAGGCGGCCGACCGCCAGAGTGGGTCAAAGTGGCAGCCCGCCGTGCTGCTCAGCCCTGGCGCCACCCCCAGCTTAGGCGGCCGACCGCCAGTGTGGGTCAAAGTGGCAGCACGCCATGCTGCTCAGCCCTGGCGCCACCCCCAGCTTAGGCGGCCGACCGCCAGTGTGGGTCAAAGTGGCAGCACGCCGCGCTGCTCAGCCTTGGTGTCCCTCCCCCCACTAAGGCGGCCGACCACCAGAGTGGGTCAAAGTGGCAGCCCGCCGCGCAGCTCAGCCCTGGGTGCCCCACCCTGACTCAGGTTGCTGATCACCAGACTCGGTCAAAGTGGCAGCCCGCAGCGCTGCTCAGCCCTGGAGGCCACCCCACCCACTCAGGCGACGGACGGCCAGAGTGGGTCAAAATGGCAGCCCGCCGCAAAGCTCAGCCCTGGGGGCGCCCCACCTAGTCTGGCGGCCGACTGCCACAGTGGCTCATAGTGGCAGCCCGCCGCCCTGCTCAGCCCTGGGGGCCCAGAACCACACTAAGGCAGCTGACCGCCAGAGTGGGTCAAAGTGGCAGACCGCCGCGCTGCTCAGCCCTGGGGGCCCCCCCCCACTCAGGCGGACGACCGCCAGAGTGGGTCAAAGTGGCAGCCCGCCGTGCTACTCAGCCCTGGCGCCACCCCCAGCTTAGGCGGCAGAGCGCCAGTGTGGGTCAAAGTGGCAGCACGCCGCGCTTCTCAGCCCTGGGGGCCCCACCCCCACTCAGGTGGCCCACCGCCAGAGTACGAAAAATTGGCAGCCTGCCGCGCTGTTCAGCCCTGTGGCCCTCCCCCCAAATCAGGCGGCCGTCGCCCACAGTGTGTCAGAGTGGGAGCCAACCGCGCTGCTCAGCCCTGGGGGACCTCCCCACCCACTCAGCTGGCCGACGGCCAGAGTGTGTCAAAGTGGGAGCCCGCCGCGCTGCTCAGCCCTGGGGCCCTCCCCACCAGTCAGGCGGGCGACCCCCAGAGTGCATCAAATTGGCAGCCCGCCACGCTGCTCAGCCCTGGGGGCCCCACCCCCACTCAGGCGGCTCACCGCCAGAGTAGGAAAAATTGGCAGCCCGCCGCGCTGCTCAGTCCTGGGGGCCACAGCCCCACTCAGGCGGCCGACCGCCAGAGTGGGTCAAAGTGGCAGACCGCTGCGCTGCTCAGCCCTGGGGGCCCTACCACCACTCAGAGGGCCAACCGCCAGAGTGGGTTAACGTGGCAGCCCACCGCGCTGCTCAGCCCTGGGGGCCCTCCCCACCCACTCAGGCGGCGGACCCCCAGAGTGGGTCAAAGTGGCAGCCCGCCGCGCTGCTCAGCCCTGGGGGCCCTACCACCACTCAGAGGGCCAACCGCCAGAGTGGGTTAACGTGGCAGCCCACCGCGCTGCTCAGCCCTGGGGGCCCTCCCCACCCACTCAGGCGGCGGACCCCCAGAGTGGGTCAAAGTGGCAGCCCGCCGCGCTGCTCAGCCCTGGCGGCCACACCCCGACTCAGGCGGCTGACCCTCAATGAGGGTCAAAGTGGCAGCCCGCCGCGCTGCTCAGCCCTGGCGGCCACACCCCGACTCAGGCGGCTGACCCTCAATGAGGGTCAAAGTGGCAGCCCGCCGCGCTGCTCAGCCCTGGCGGCCAACCCCCTGTCAGGCGGCCGACGCCAGAGTGGGTCAAAGTGGTAGCCCCTCGCGCTGCTCAGCCCTGGGGTCTCTCACCCCACTTAGGCGGCCGACCGCCAGAGTTGGTCAAAGTGGCTGCCCGCCGCGCTGCTCAGCCCTGGCGGCGCCCCACCTAGTCTGTCGGCCGACCACCACAGTGGCTCATAGTGGAAGCCCGCCGCGCTGCTCAGCCCTGGGAGCCCACCCCCCCACTAAGGCGGACGACCGCCAGAGTGGGTCCAAGTGGCACCCCGCCGCTCTAGTCTGCCCTGGCTGCCCTCCCCCCCACGCAGGCGGCCTACGGCCAGAGTGGGTCAAAGTGGCAGCCCGCCGCGCTGCTCAGCCCTGGCGGCCACTCCCCCACTCATGTGGTTTCAGTGTTCTGTAATTTAACCTAAGCCTTAACGGTTTAGATGCGTTGTTGTGTCGAGGACAGGCACCGAGGTCAGCTTGCCAGGCTTTGCATATCAGCTCTGCCAGCTGGTTCCTGACATGGGGCCTTGGGGAGGTGATTAACCAGGCTGTGTTGTGGGGACTTCCCCGGTGTGAGCACTGAGAATCCCATGTCCCAGGACCCCATCAGTGCTGGGCACACAGTAAAGATCGGTCCCCCTAAACCTCAGACAAATGATGTCATCTTTCCCCCAGTGTCTCCCTCTAGGAAATGGCAATGATACTGGCATCTGCCCCACAGGGCTGCGGGGAGGATTAGTGAGGTCATACAGGGAAAGGGCCGCGACCAGCACCTGGCCTGGGCTAAGTGCTGAAAAAAGTTCATTTCCCTTCCTCCTCTCCCTTCCTCCTCTTTAAAATTGTCTTCACTATTCTTGAACTGATAGAATTTCGTATGAACTTTAGAATCTTCTTGCTGAGTTCTCCATAATACCCTGTGGGAACTTATAATTTGGGGGAAAACTACATCCTCACAACATCGAAGCTTCATGTCAGGGCTCGCCCCGTGGCTGAGTGGTTAAGTTCACGTGCTGCACTTCAGCGGCCCAGGGTTTGCCACTTCCGATCCTGGGCGTGGACCTACACACTGCTCATCAGGCCGTGCTGTGGCAGCATCCCATATAGAAGAACTAGAATGACCTACAACTAGCATATACAACTATGTACTGGGGCTTTGGGAGGAAAAGAAAGGCAAAGATTGTCAACAGATGTTAGCTCAGGGCCAATCTTCCTCACCAAAAAACTTTTAAAAAAAGCTTCATGTCATGAATATGGTCATTTCTTTCTTTATATGTTTCCTTTAATGTTACTCAATGAGTTTTAAATAATTTCCTCTCTAAAATTCTTGCACATCTTTGTAAGATACATTTCGAGGTATCCTAAGTACCTGATAGATTTGTTGTTATTCTGAGTGGGTCACGATCTATTTTAGATTTTAACTTTTAAAAATAGAAAATTTTAGGTTTATGCGGAGGGAGACAGACTGGAATAATGAACACGCGTGTCTGTTACTCAGCTTCTACAAGTTCCAGCTCCCAGCCATTCTTGTTTTATCTGTGGAATTGTATCTTTTTTAAAAGTTCTAGTTGGTGTTATCTTTTCAGTATAAATGAGTGCTATTGATTTCTGTATTTTGATTTTGACTGCAGCAGCCTTGCTCCATTTTTGTTAGTTCTAACAGTTTGAGGATTGGCTTCATAGAGCTTCTAAGAGAACAATCACCTGAAAATGACAGTGAATCTTGTTTTTCCCTTTACAGTTCTTACGCGTTCTACTTCTTCTATTTTTCTTCGTTTGTTGGCTAGCACCTCCACTACAATGATGAGCAAAAGTGGTGATTCCAAGTGTCCTCGGGGCTTCTTTTAACTTTAATGAGAATAACTTTTGCTTTCACCACTGATCAAGATGTTTACTGCAACATTTTGTTTGATGCGTTTTATCATTTTACCATTTCCCTGTACTGCAAGTTTGGTAAAATGTTTGCTGGTTAAGTTTTCGCACTTTTCCTCCCAATCTGTAGGTGTGAGCACTTGTGCATTTGGTGCTGATTCCCTACCCGCCCGGTTTCCTAGCGTAATGCACTTATGTTAGTGGATTTCATGTCGTTAAGCCATCCTGAATAGTTAAGGTAAATCCTCCATGACTTGGATGCTTTGTTAAAATACAATGTTGGATCCCATTTACTAAGATTTCGTTTCAGATTTTAGCCCAATTATAGGGCAATGTTCATAACAACGTTGGTCTCTAATTTTCCGTTCTCCAACTGTCTTTGTTTAGTTTTCATTTCAAAGCTATACTGTTAGCCTCATAAAGTGAGTTAGGGAGGTTCCTTCTTGGTCTGTTCCTAGGACAGCTTATGGATAAGAGGTGATTGTTTTCCCAACAGTGGTTGGAACTTGTCTAACTATCATTGGAGCGTGGTGCTCTTTCATCAGAAACCTGACACTTGATTCACTCTCCTCCATGGTTACAGTGCTATTCATATTTTCTCTTTCTTTATGAAAGAATTTTGTTGCATTTTTCTTTTGTAGATCTCTTTTATCTTTGTTTTCTATGTCATTAAGTGTGTCCCTTTTTTCTGCTTTCCTAGAGCTTATACTATTGTTCTGTTTCCAGTTCTCCTTTCTTCTTTTGAAAGGTTATCTGTGTCATTTTCAATCATCCTTCTCTTCTGTTATATCCACACAAGGGGACATTTTCCCTCCAATTCCTGCTGTCACTGGTGCACACATTTTGTTTTCAGTTTTGTGTTATCCAGTCCAAAATAGTCTATAAACTGTATATGATTTTACGATATAAATTTATTTAGACATGTTTTGGTTTGGTTTTGTTTGGTTTTTCAGACTGGCACCTGGGCTAACAACTGTTGCCAATCTTTTTTTTTTTTTTCTGCTTTATCTCCCCAACCCTGCCCCCCTGTACACAGTTGTAGATCTTAGTTGCAGGTCGTTCTAGTTGTGGGATGTGGGACGCCGCCTCAACGTGGCCTGTCGAGCGGTGCCATGTCCGCAACGAGGATCCGAACCCTGGGCCGCCGCAGCAGAGCGCGTGAACTTAGCCTCTCGGCCACGGAGCCGGCCCCTAGACACGTTTTGATTGGTGTATATGTATGTGTTTCACTTTCCAAATACTTGGAATAAGGTCAATTATCTTTGTTATTGATCTCTGGTTTTGGTGCACTGCTGTCAAAGAAAGTGATCTGTGTCCTGTTGACTCTCGTATGTTTGAAGTTTTCTTTATGAGCTAATGCATGGTTAATTTTTGTAGAAATTACATGTGTGTTTGAAAATAATGTATATGCACTAAGTATTGAGTCTAGAGTTCTACATATGTCAATTAGATTAAGCTTGTTACCTGATGTCAAATCTTCTATCATGATGAATATTTGTCATTCAATATTTCTGTTTCTAAGAGAGGCTTTAAAAATCTAATGTAATCATGGATTTTCCATTTCTCCTTGTAATCTGTCTGCTTTTTCATTATACATTTTGAGGCTGGCTTGTTGACTCCATTCAACTATGTACAGCTTCAGATTTGCCTAAGAAAACTATTGCTGTGTCGCTTTTACTTGATTAGTACTTCTCTGGTATATCTTTTCCTGTATCTTTACTTCCAAATTTTCCATGGTGTTATATTTCACATGTGTCTGTTATAAACAAAATAGGCCTGGAGTTTTTAATCTTTATAATTACTGCCTTTTAACTAACTAGTTTTATCCATTCACATTTATTGTGACCTTTAATATTTTTGAATTCTTCTTCCATTTTATTCTCTATTTACCATTGCTCTTTTTAAATAACTTTTCTTTTTTCTATCTCCTATTATATTACTGAAGGACTATTTATGCCTACTTCTCTCCGGCTGTATTAGCTTAGAGGTTAACTATTCTGTCTCCACATTTTCAGTAGCACTGTTAAAGTTTTAACATTTGCACTTCAGGTAACAGATCTAAAGGTAATCAATAATTCTGGCCTCCCCCCAAACCTTTCTACAGGCTGAGCATGCTGGAGTGCCTTTATTGCTCCTGCCATTTATCATTATTGTTGGCTACCATTTTAGTTCTACCATTTTGAAACGTATCTCATCAAAAAACACACTGGACTGGTGGTGCTCTCTGTTTTTGTTTCTCATGGTCCAGGCCTGTTTTGATTTATCCCGTGTAGCAAGCTCCTCTTCTCCACCACGGCTTCTGGGAAACCTCTTCTGCCTTCTGGATTCAGTTTGCCTCTCACCTAAGTAGTGTTGCATTGAGGTCTATGAGTAGCAAATTCTGTGTATTTGTCTGCTGGGAGAATGTTTGTTCGCTCTTTCTCGTGAGTGTATACAGAACTCCAGGGGACGGTTATGTTCCTTTGGCGGATATGACCTGCAGGATCCCGGGCTCTGCTGTGACTGCTGAGAAGACTTTAGTTTAAGGATGGTTCTTTCACACTAAACCTGCTTCATTCGCTGATTGCTTTTAAGATTGTTCTTTGTTTTTTTGTGGTTGTGTAGTTTTATTATGTTATTTGATGTGGATTAATTTTTAATTTATGTATATCTGGCTTTGTGGGGCTTCTTAAATACAACCAATTATGGAAAGTTCTTAGCCATTATCTCTTCAATTGCTGTCTTGTGCTTATTTTCTCTAAGCCTCCTTTGGACTTTTATTATACAAAATTGGACCTTATCATTTAGTCATCCTGTTTTTAACGTCTCTTTGTCTCTTTATCACGTTGCTCTATATTCCAGGTGATGTGTCCAAGTCTAAATGCCATTTCACAGTTCTTTCTTGAGCTGTGACTAAATTGCTGTTTAAACTCTGTATAGACTTACTTTGCATTTTTGAATACCTTTAATTTTTCATTTATAGAATTTTTATTTTTTTCTTTTTCAATTTTGCTAGATATTTTAAAAATAACATCTTTTCATGATCTTCCTTTATGGTTTCTATGTATTCTTCTTGGTCTTTAAAACTTTGGACATACATGATGGGAAGAGAAAATCTATGATAATACAGAAACAATGACCAACCCATCACTAGTGAAAGCTTCTAGTGATGAGACTGTGGACTCCAAGCACCATTTCTCATTAACTGCAACCAGGGCTCCTGGGAGAAATGGCTGACTCTAGGTCTGGGACAAGCAATGTAGCAGGTGAGCCTGAAAATCTTGTCGTATCCAAAGATAGGAAGCCATCAACCATAACTCGAGTCTTGTGAAAAGGTCTTAGGATCTAACCTGACTAGGCTCCCATTAGTCAAAGATGGAGCAATTTGAGCATCAAAACTAATAACAGTGACTTGAAAGACACCAAAATATTTGTACAGTCATGCATCACTTAACGACGGGATACGTTCTGAGAAATCCATCCTTAGCCAGTGTTGCCCTTGTGTGAACATCACTGAGTGTACTTAGACTAACTTAGGTGGGATAGCCTCCTTCACACCTAGGCTCTACGGTACGAATCTTTTGGGACCACTGATGTATATGTGGTCTGTCATTGATCCAAACGTCATTATGCCAGGTGTGACTGTATTCAGGAATTGACTAGCATGGATTAAAAAAGGCAAACAGAAAACATCCCTTTGGTGGCTCAGGATGCCAGAGAACCAACATCGTCTGTGCAAAATGGGTTAATGAAAAGAGAGATTCAAGCATTTATCCTGACTTCTGTAAGAACCCTACCTTAGGGTATTCAAACACTTGACGAGAGAAAGTCTCCTTATAGAAATGGGCCAGGTAATGAATGAAGAAGGATCCAATTCTTTCTACTCCTCTGTTTTTTAATACTCAGCCTTTCCATAATAAGATGGATGTTAAAAGAGTCTAATTCAGACAAATAATGTGCCAAATATAACAAAATGTTAATTATTAAATGGGTTGATGGATGTATTAGGGTAGCTATTACCCTTTTCTCTCTACTTCTCCATGTGCTTGAAAAGGTTTCTACTTAAAACTAAAAAGACTTTCACTGGGAAAAACTGAAGTAGGTGCTCACGCTTCAAAACATGGGAGTCACTGTAGAAAAGACTGACGTACTTGCTGTAACAATTATTGATGAAAGCGTATGTGCAGACACCATATTAGACAAATTCAGATGTGATCACCTTCTTGTTAACACCAGTGTTAATCAGCAGGAAGTGAGGTCCAGGGAGCTGTCGCCCAGAGTCACAGGCTGTGCCTGCGGTCAGTCCCAAGCCGATCTCTACCTGTCCTGTGATCTTCCTGGTTCTGGAACATTTACATTTCAGAATCACATCATTTTTCTGGTTTATTCTTGATCATTCCTATGACTTGGGGATGCTTTCTGTGTTCTAGGATATCAAGTGATAACATTCTGTGCTGTGTGTTTGTTACTTGATTTTTGACTTTAAAATGTGTCATTGGGTTATAACATACATTCAGAAAATTGCGTGAATATGAAGTATGCAGCTGCACAAGTGTCACTTATGTCTTGTGGACAGGTTTCTGGACCCCCTCTCCCTGGCCCAGTGGGTGAATCTCGCCCGCAAACTGCATAGGCGTTAAGTCAGTCCGATAACACCCACGCTGTGCTGCGCAGGAGCCGTGCAGGCCGTCTTCAGCCTGTGTCACACGACCTTGCGTCCCCACGTCTCATGACTGAAGAAGCCAGTTGGACCTCTGCAGAGCAGGAAGAGGTGAAGGGCAGCTCGCTCTCACCCTCCCCCGCTGCATTGCTTAGAGATTGTGGGAATAGTTAACGACCCTGGTCCTCGTCTCCCTCCACACGTAGATAACGTCAGCGTCTCTGAACTTGTTTGATGTGTGACTGAAGATGCTTGTTTATGTCACCCAGATGCACCGTATCCTTTTTTGACATAGATGAAACTTGGTCACAAATTTTTTCCCTCTTCTCCTCTTCCCTGCACAGTACACTGACTGCTCACACCCTCGGAGCAGTCCCCTCAGAGCACCCTGTGGAACTGGTTCTCGGGGTCCCACTCCTCACCCCGAGTATTGAATGAACTCCGTCACCAATATCACCTGCAGCTTTCTCTCAGTTGACACTATGCAACCTGTGTACCACCTCCCGGGGCAGGATGTAGAATATTTCCCATGCCTCCACCCCTTGTGCCCCTCCCTTGTCACAACCATCCTCCTGGGAAATGGCTATGCTGAGGTCTACCACCAGAGATAGAAGTAGGATCCTAGTGGGTGGTCTTTTCTGTCCTGCTCTTTCACTCATCATGATGTCTGGGAGAGTCACACTGTTGCTGCAGGTGGCAGGAGCTTATTGCTTTTTGTTGCTGTGTAGTATTCCATTGTGTAAATATACTCAAGTTACCTATCTATCCTATTTGATGGAAAGTTGAGGTTGTTTCCAGTTCTCCACTATTGTGAGTAGAATGGTGATGAACATTCCCAGGATTTGGAAAGGTACAGGGAGTGTGATGCTGGGGTAAGAATGTGCCAGGAGATAAATGGAAAAGAATACAGAGTCCACAGATAGACTCACAAACATGGGCAACTGATCTTTGTCAAAAGATCAGAGGCAATTTGATGGAGAAAAGTTAGTCTTTTAAACAAATGGTGATGGCACAATCGGGTGACCATATGGAAAAAACTTAACAAAGACGCCAACTTTTCACATGACACAAATATTCACAAAAATTGTTCATGGATGTAAACATAAACTGTGAAACTATCAAAATTCTAGAACTAGCAAAGGAGAAGATATGACCTCAGTTTTCATAATGACCTTTTATCTTCAACATTGAAAGAACGAGTCTTCAAAGAAACATCCAGTTAAGGTGGACTTTGTTAGAATTAAAATTTTCTACTCTGTGACAATCACTGTTAAGAGAAGAAAAAGACAACCCTAGACTGTGCAAAATCTTTGGAAGAAGCCTATTTAAGAAAGGGCTTGTATTAAAATGTACAAAGCATCATAAATTCAACAATAAGAAAACAAACATTCCAATGGAAAATGGGTGAAGATCTGAACAGACACCTCGCTAATGAAGGTATAAGCATACAATAAGCATGTAAGAAGATGCTCAAAATCACTTATCATTAGAGAGAAGCAAGTTGAAACAAAGTGAGACGCCTTGACACACAAATAGACGAGATCAATTTATGGCTGGGGGGTAGGACAGCACAGACTCTCTGTCGTCACTGCTGCCCATGCCGAGTGGTGCAGCCACTGTGGAAGACACTTGGGCACTTTCTTACAGAGCTAAACATCATCTTAACACGTGATCCCTCAACCATCTTCCTAGGCATTTACACACTGTTTTCAAATAGAACATCAACAAAAAAGCCAGCACACATATATAGACTGCACCTCATTTATACAGGCAGGGAACTTGAATGAACAAAGATAACCTTCCATAAATGAAAGGACACCCAAATGAGGTACATCCATGCAATGCAATGCTATCAGGTGCCAACACTGAAAGAGCTATCAAGATGAAAACACATGGAGGAATCTCAAATTCACCTTTCTAACAGAAAGAAGCATCTGCGAAGGCTGGGTAGAGTACGGTCTCATTGATATGGCATTCTGCAAACACAAAGCTATCAATTTGATCCACAGATCAGCTTCCCAGAGCTGTGCAGGGCTGGGGTCGGGGGAGAGGGATGAAGAGGTCAGGAAATCCGTGTGATGCTTTAATGGCGGATACTTGCCTCTCTGACTTTGATGAAATCCCCAGATTTTTACAGTGGAAAGAGCAAATCTTGACTTACACAAATTAGTAAAATGATTTAGGTGGGTGGATCCTTGGATGGAATGCAGATGAGACTAGAGAGTCTAACCGTATTGAGAATGGAAGAAACAAACTCACTGCAAGTGGTGGGGGAAGTGGTGCTGACCTAAGGACCTTTGGAAATGACTGGAATCTGTACAACTACAGGAAAAGACACCGAGCAAGCAGAGAACCCTACTTGATAAAGTTCTTTCTCAACAGTTACTGGTTAATAACTGTGAGGCCCCTATGCATCTAGACCGGGATTGGAGAAAGGACTGAGTGGTCGTCAGACGGCAGGAGCCAGGGTTCCACTACTGCAGGGGCAGGTTTCGGGGAGGGCAGGGCGCGGGCTGGAGGGCTCCATGTGGCCATGCGTTCGACTGGGAAGCCGTGCTCTGAACTGACGTTGACCTTAATCTAAACATGGCTGTTTCCATATAGACACATATACAGCAGACAGTGTACACACGGTAAGGTCAGCACACCAGCCTAACTTAAGCATCCTGCCACCGAGAGAGCCAAGAAGCAAGGACACCCCGGAGCAACCAGCACACTGAGCTCACAGATGCACGTTTTTAATGCCATGGTCTCATACAAGGAGCCAGTGCTCCTTGAGGAAAAGGCTGATATCCAGGCTGAGGCTGAGAAGGCGCAAGACAATGCTGCAGAATCCTGTAGAAAAGTAAGGAGGCGTTATATCCCCAACTAAAATACACAGGCGCCATAGTTTTCCATCACATTTATGTCGTAAGAACATTTAAGCATTAAAACCAACCCGGCGGTGTAGTGGCTGAGTCAAATGCTTCATTTCGGCTGCCCAGGATTCACAGGTTCAAATCCTAGGCGCAGACTTATGCCCTGTTCATCAAGCCATGCTGTGGTAGGTGTCCCACAGACAAAAGAGAGGAAGATTGCCACACATGTGAGGGACGCTGGAGGCAGAAAGAGGCAGCGGAGCTCCGTCGGGACAAGGAGCGGTCTCATGCCCGCCAGCGTGGCTCTGAGAGTTTGAGAAAGAGGCCCCTTCAGAATCAGTGGGGGCATCACTTGGACATTTGTTTAGTTAAGAAAATGGTCTATTCAGCTGAAACACTTCAAAATCAGAGCGATGTGCATGGAGCAAAGGTAGTTGGTGTTGGTTTCTGGCCCGTGTGCGCTCACGCCCCCATCCATTCGCTGAGTGACTGAGCTTCTCCACATGAGCCGCAGCGGCTCCTGGGCCCTTTGCACTTCAGGTTCCCCATAAAATGCACAGGTTAGCATGGGATCTCTGTGCATCCTTCCAGCTCCGTCTGCCTCATTGCTACATTCACATAAGGACACATTCCACTAGGGAACTATTGTTGCCGTCGTTAGGACACGAAAAACGCATCCTGGGCCCTCCTGAGAGGTGCTGCCAGGCCTCACATGCCTCCTGGATGCAGGGTTCAGTGTGGTTGGCATGCCCTCTGTGGGCCATGGTCACACCAAGCCCGTGCTCAGCAGCTTTTCTCACATCCCGGTCCCAGGCCACAGGGCGAGGAAGGGGCAGCAGGCCAGCAGGCACTGGGGCCTGAACCACTCAGCAGGTCAGCACTCCCGTTTGAATCCACGCTTGGGGTGGACACCAGGGAACAAGCACCCTAGGCTCCCCTGGGCTCCTGAGGTGTTTCGGGTGCCCCTTCCCTGCCCCCTTGCTCCATACCCCATGCCCTGGGAGCCCTTCCACCCAGGACATCAGGAGGCTTAGCCCCTCCAGCCTGGCTATGGGACCCCCAAAGCCTTGTGGTCGTGTCGTCCTGGCAGGGAGCCTCTCTTTTTTCTGGAAATGAACTCCAGTCGTGCTGGCTGAGGGCTCCAGCCCTGTTTGTTTGAGGCTCCATCCGTCGCCCAGGCTGCATGCCTGCTGCTCTCTGAGACGGGGCCCCGTTTTCCTTAACGTGCCCTGTTGTTCACCACAAGCTCTCTGGGCCTCCAACTCCTGCCCGCTCCAGGCTGTGTACTGTCTGCTCCCACCCCTCACACCCCTGTTACTGGGCTCTACCTTCTGCTGGGAAGCCCACCAGTTGGCTTTGACTGGTCTGTGGACACTCAGCACTGCCCTGGCCTCTGTTCACCTCTGTTTCCATCACGGTGGACACCCAGCTCTGTGTGACAACCTCACATCCTTCCAGCCATCCTCAGCTCCCCAGGAGTCCTGGTCCAGCTCCTTCTTTCACACCTCCTACCATCCAGGGTGCTTTTAAACAGCCTCTGAGTACCACAGACAAGCTGCCACTCCCCCAGGCCACCTGCTCTGATGCTAGCCTAGGTCCCTGCATCTCGGCTGCTTCCAGGAGGAGGTGCCTCCTGGGCAAGGCCCTGAGTGACCACCTTAGTGTAGTCATGCTCAGAAACTCAAAACCAGGTCCTGCTTCCTGTGAGCTCATGAAGATTCTGGAGACATGGTCAGAGAGCTGACGCTGACTTCCCAAATCTGCTCCCAGGCCATTCCAAAATGTCTGCCCCTGAGAGAAGGCCCGACTACCCAGCAGTTGTCCCCTGCAATGGGGTGGGATGGCACTCATGGCACGAGAACTGCGGGGAGCAGGGACGTCTCCCTTGGTCTATTTCACTCTCTTGGCAAAAAGACCACAGACCAGTGAAGAGTTCTGATGATGAAACTTTGCCCAGTTCTGACTCCCACTCTCTGTGGTCAGGAGCAGCCTTGGGGGGATGCTTGTTAAGAAACAGCTAGTGAGACTACACGGCAGAACTTTGTGTCACTGAAGAACGTCGTAAAGTCTCCCACCAGGACCCTTTAACTGTGTGACGCTATTCTTCTCTGGCACAAAATGTGCCCCCAATCCAACAAGATTCCAGTTGCTCCTTCGTTTCTGGGCCTGATGGTGGGTGGGATAGAAGGAAATTCATGACTTCAACCTCTAATCTGGTAGGACAATCAGGCACACACTGAGCTCTCTCTGTCTCTCACGGCCAAGGGAGGGGGACCAACTCGGAACTGACCTGGGCCCTGGTCACATCGAGGACAACAGGTTCCCTGCATCAAGATGGAGTCCCTGGGTAAGCCATCTCTCTGAGGGGGCAGAGATGCGGTGGGCAGGCATTCTAGTTGCGGGCAAGAAAAGCGGAGGTGAGGGAGCAAGAGCGCCCAGGCAGGTTTGAGGAGGACAGGCCAGATGGTGTGGGTGACAACGGCCAATTACTCCTCCTTTCTGTGCTTCATCTACGTTATTAAAAACCTGGGATATTACCCACAACACTCCAAATTATTCTGAGGGCAAAATGAGTGGATATGCACAAAGACTCTTAACCTAGACCTCTTGCCTTCCCCGGCCCTGCTCAGCCCTGGGTCCTGGCGCTTCTCTTGCTCTTGGAGGTAAAGGATGGTCTGCCGTGTAGCCAGTCACGTTCTTGGATGGCTGTGCCCTGTCAGGGAGGCTGTGGGCAACCAGGATGTGTGCTCCGTCCCTGCCGCAGCCTGAAGGCCACGCTGGCAGAGGCCAGGCCCCCTGTGTGTCTGAGGGCCACTGGCAGCCTCCATCCAGAGGGGAGAGCTCTGAACCGCTAAACAAGTCATCTGGGTCTTGCTGTGACTGGGTGTTTCCGTGGGAGCACGTTCACAATACTCGGCGGTGACCCCTGAGCTGCTGATCACCGGGTGGGGACTCTGGGTGAACTCAGCGCAGTGGCTCTTGTCCACCCATACTGCCAGCCCTTCAGGATTTAAACAGGCAAGGCCGTGTCCATGGATGCCCAGAGATCATAGTTGGGTGGCATTCCCCTGGAGGACATCCCTACACCTGCCCCTCTCAACCTCAGCTTTCAAAGCCCCCAACAGAAATGGCTCACACAGCCCAGGAGGTAACCACAGCACAAGACTGCAGATGAGAGCACAGCCATCCCAGGGCCAAAGGTCTATGGGCTCGGGCCCAGCCAGAACGTAGGACAAGTCAGGAATAACATGACTCAGGGTGTGACGGACGGATCTTCCAGACCAAGGACGTCAGCACCACACAGACCCGGAAGTCACCTTGGTCAGCAAGGGACCGAGTGGGGGTTTCGTCTGGCCAGGTACATGGACCCTTATCCCGCCTGTCAGAACCCATCCTGGTCCATCAGGCCAGCCAGGGAGGAGTGGCTGTGAGGCACCTGAGGGAGGGTGGGGCCTTGAGGGGACTTCTGACTTGACAAGAGTGAAGAAGGAAGTGCAGGGGCTGGGGTCCTGGGTCCCAGGGAGCAGGAGGGTGTCGGGAACGGGGCCCAGCTGGAGCCTGGAAGGCTGCACCACAAGTGTTCCCCTGGAGAGGAGACGAGCAGGGAGAGGACTTCGGAGCCGGGGACAAGTTCCCAGCAGGATTCCAGGCCAGGGGAAGGGTGAGCATGGAGCCCCAGGGGGACACTGAGGAGGGGAGGTCCTGCCTGCCCAAAGTCCCTGCACAAATGACCTTCCCCTGGCCTTGTCCTCTCCACACGCACGGTTTGATCTCCTTACGTGTTTTCCCCACTTAGAGCTGATGCGTTTCCAGAGGCTGAACTAGAAAACTACAAGTTCCCAACATGGGGTCCAGAGACACGTCCACAAGAGACGCAGGAAATGTTTCCTCTCCCTCCAGAGTGTGGACGGGCAGCCCCTCTCCTGGGGCACAGAGTGGGCCTGGCAAGTGGTGGCTTTAGGGCCCCCCACATTTCCGTGGTGGACGCTCGGCCTGAGAAAACACCTCGACCTCCCATCTCAGGGGTCTGAGGGGCTGTCTCTGCTCCTGGCCCAGCTTCACGATGCTGACACGGACCTGTCCTCTGAGGAGGGGCACTTGGGGGTCTCCTTCAGCAGCCAGGGAGGGGCTACACCTTCCCCCCTCTCCCACACACAATAATCGGATGACTGCAAAATGTCTTACTCCAGTGAGGGATCTGAGAGTCTGGACAGTGTTTAAATTAGCAAAGAATGTGAAAGAACCACCACTCCCAGGCTCTAAGAGAAACAGGACTTTAATACAACAGTCTGCAAATCTGGCATGAACTATTTACAAGCAGTGATTCTCACCCCTACAGAGATGGAAATTGGCCTCAGGAAGGGGTGGCAGGCGGTGGGGCCCTTGCACCCTGAGTGCCCCAGCTGGGCCCCTGCTGCTAAGGAAGAGGTCATACGACAACGGGACGCTCACTCCCTCCTCAGCTTCATGATGGCCATGCTCTCTGGGCCTGGAGAGATTTGCTGGCCAACTAGCACCGGGGCTCCAGCTGGCAGGACAGGCTGTAGCTACAGGATAGAGTGGCATCTGTGAGCCTCCCACAATCCACAGCCCTGGTGTCCCTCCCGGCATCTGCCCAGCAGCTGGAGCCCAGCTTCCCCAGCCATCGCCATGCGACAGGTCAGGGCTGACAAGGGAGTCATGGACTCAGGCTCTCCGGACTGGCCAGCAGGGAGAGTGCACCTGTTCCTCCCCATGTCCTGTCCAGCCTCACCTCTCGTCCTCACTGAGCTGCTCCATGTCCCAGAACCAGGCCCTGAATCGCTCCTGGGGCTCTAGGTTGTAATTCTCTGCAGCCTCCTGGAGCTGCACGATCTCCATCATCACTTTGTGCTCCTGGCACCAGAGGGAGGAGAGGATGCAGACAGAGCCTGCTGGGGATGCTGCAGGGTCTTCAGGGGGTGAGGAGTGGGGCAAGGGGCTGGTCCTGGGTCCTTGCTCACATGGGACCCTCCTTCCCTCCAATTCCACGCAGGACCTACCTGTTCTCAGAGATGGGTAGAAGCCCCTCCCGCAGGAAGTTTTGCTTGATGCCCAGCGCTGCCCCCACCCCCCCACTGGATGGGTCTCCTGATTCTCTGTCATCCAACACTCTCAGTAAATGTAAGATGCAGCGGGTGGTGCCCAGGAGAGTTCCGCCCAGGGGCGTCTCTGGTTTCCACGCCCCTCTCCTCCCTGACATGGAAGGCCACAGCTGCTCACCTTTTTCTTTTTCTCGTGGTTGATCTCATTGCCCTGGAAGGCAGACAGCAAAAGTCCATCAGAACGAGCCCCCTAGCTATGACCAGCCCCCGTGCACACCCCTTCTCATGGTGCCCAGCTCCAGGTCCAGGAGGGGGCTGGGCCTGACAGAAAACAGGACTTGGACCCAGGCCAGGCTCTGGGCTCCAGAGAAGGGAGGACATGGGGGCCGACACTCAAAGACCCTGTAGCCCAAGCCCCTCCGATGACGGACAGGGAGGCTGAGTCCTCAGGCAGGAAGGGACAGCTCCATCAGTGTGCTGCCTGACTTGGAGGCTGACTTCTCTCTCGCCTCCAACAAAGCCCATGCAGCTCTGCAGGCGGGCAGCTCTGCTGCTTCGCCAGCCTGGGGACCCGGGACGGGCTCCACGTGGAGCCTTCGTTCCCTCATCCCTAAGAGGGGCACACTGCCCCAGCCCACAGGGGAGCCTGGGAGGCTGTCATGACAGGAAGTTACCACATTCTGACCACTCAGGTCTTGGTACTGGGACTGTGTCTTCCCAAGTCCCAACCTGGTCATCCCCTTCTGGCCCCCGGCCTCACTCACATTTACGTAATCCTCCATGGCAGTGTCCAGCAGGATCAGGTCAGTTAGCATGGTGCCCAGGAAGGGGACGATGCCCTGTGCCATTGGGATTAGATGGGATGAGGCCCTGGTCTCAGGTGTCCCCATGACCCTCCCCTGAAAACTCCTCATGCTCAGCCTCCTGGCCCAGCCCAGGGTCCCCACACGGAGCAGCCTCAAATCCTTTATAGCCGGCCCTCAATCCCCACCCCTCACCATCCAAGAACACCAGACTCCTCCTGGTCACCTCCCAGGGCCTGCTTTTGGCTGGTCACAGGGCCTTTAATCCTTGGCCCCTCCACTCTCCCGACCCATCCTGCTGCAGCTCCCCAGGCCCTCCTCCTGGTCACTTCTAAGGGCGGGTGTCAGGCTCTGCGGCAACAGGAGGAGGGCTGCAGGAGGAAGGCCCCCTCTCTGGATTGGAGCCCCCAGCTGGGAGGGCAGAGTCCCCTCCTCTGACCTTGGAGCCCCTCCCCACAGGTGCACTCACCTGCTGCTGCTGCCTCTTCCGGCCTCTCTGCAGGGTCCTCAGCAGGGTGGCAAACTTGGAGGGCTGCTTCTGCCAGGACTGAGGACAGGGTCAAGGAGGCCATCCTCCCCTCACCCCACTTCTCCTCAGCCCCTCTGACCTCAGCCCTGGACGTCTGAACCAAGTCAGCTGGTACCCATGCTACTCCATCCTCCAGCACACTCTGATTCTAGAACAATCCTAGCTCCAACACTCTCGCTGTGTGACCTTGGGCCGAACGCCTGACCTCCTTGAGTCAGCCTCCTCATCTGGAAAGTGTGACAACTCCCCCTACCTCGCAGGGTCTCCTGAGGACTCAGCGTCAGTGACGGTCTACATGGTTCTGGCTCTCACCCCACCCAGTGTGAAAGGGTGGGGCGGGGCTGAGAGGACACTTCGGTTTCTCTTTCATGTGAAGCCTATGAGGTCCACTCAGGAAAGATCCACTGAGCACCACCAGTTTCCTGGACACTTCCCATAAGCCACCTGGGCACCAGTTACTGCTGACTAGGACCCAGGTGAGTGTTGCTGACAGGGACAGACTAGGAGGGACCGTGGTAGGGCCAGTGGGGAGTCACACATGCACAAACATCTGTCATGCTCCAGCCATTCAGACTCAAGGCTGGGCAGCCCATTTGTCCACCTGGCCTGGGGGAATGCCTGGCAGTGCCCATCCCGAGGGCAGGCAGGGTGCCCTCCTCGTGGAGAAGTGGTGAAGACAGAAGGAGCAGTGGGGGCCTGGCTTCCTAAAGACACACTGAGCTGCTTCAGGGAAGAAACATACGCCCGTCCACCCCATGCACGCAACAGCCTGGAAGAATCTAAGTGCTGACAGCGTGGACCAAAATGGAAGGCAGCCCCTGCTCCACCGGCCAGCTCAGCATCCCCTCCGGGATCAGCCCAGACACCCCCCACTTCCTGCCATAACCGGGGCTTCCCACCCCACAAACACCTCCCCCACCTGCCCATGGACCAAACATACCCCATCTTCCTGTTCATCCAGGGAAGACTGGAATTGTACACAGAAACTCCAAGTGAGAAATGACCGTCCACATCCTGCCCCTTCCCCCTTCCCCACACCCCGCCTCTCCCTCCACATGCCAGCCTCCACTCTACCTTGATGAGCAGCTCCCAGCTAAGGGAGTTGTCCTCATCACAGAGCTTTTTAAATTTTCGGCAGCTCTTCCTGAGGGGGGAAAGGAGGAAGGAGAAACTCAGGAACAATGGGGCAGGGGGCATAAGTGCAAGTCCCTTCTCGATGAGAATCTGGAAAATCCAAACTGCCCGAATGAGGATTTTCGTGGGGGTCCTCTGAGCACTGACGTCACCATGGGACTGCAGAGGGGGCTCTCATGTTGGTCACCTGGGGCTGCCACTCCCTTTTCTATGCAGCAGCTGTATTTTGACCAGTTTGGTTTCCCACTGGGCACAGAGTTCTGTTGCTGTATGGCAAACGCTTGAAAATCTCCACTTTGGTTCAACCTACTATGTGACATCCAGGGAACCTGATTCCTGAAGCAGAACTGGGGGCCTAAGTTGCCAGTGAGGATCAGGGACACTGCACACCCACCCAGGCCCTGTGCCCAGGGCTTACTGCCACCCAGGAAGCTCCAGCCGACGAGAGGGCAATGGCAGACACGTGGGAGCTCCCTCCTCCCCCTGGTCCTCCTGTGGAGAGGCCTCCCCACCTGGACACTTTCCCCCAGGTCTTCTTCAGTCTGTGTATGGGCACGCTCTGCAGAGCCGAGAGGACTGCGTGCAGGGAGGAGATGTTCCTCAAGGCTCGGCACTCCTGAGGAGGGAGAGGAGGAGCTGGGAGGGGGAGCAGGAGCCCTGTCTGCTCTGGCTTCAGTCCCCCTCCCTTCCACTCTCCCCTCCTGAGTGGGACAGATGGCCAGGGTGCCAGGGTGGGCACAGGTGGACCAAAGAGTAACACTTCCAGGAGGAGGAATTTCGCTCAAAGTAGGAAGGAGCCAGGGAGGAAGTGAGCATCCCACCCCTGGGACATGCGAGTCAAGGTCAGTGTGCCCTTGACAGGAAGGACCTAGCGACTGTGCAGGGGCTTAGAGTGCAGCCTTCAGTCCTGAGAGCTGATCAAGGAGAAGGGGCAGTTCCACGGCTCTGGAGAGGGTCTCCCCCCGCATACCCTGGCCACCTCGATCCACCGCTCCAGAACCTTGGCCCTGTCCCGGGCCGTCACGTTTGGGTCCCCAAGGCAGGACGTCATGACACACTTTACTACTCTGTTGAACTGCACCACTGTGGCCCAGACGGTGGGTGCCACGTTCTCATGTCCGGGCCGGTTTCTTTTGCCCCAGGTGGAGCCCAGACACTCAGAGGGCTCGACGTTCTTGAACACTTCCTGGGGAGGAGGGGGAGTGTCACTCAGCCCTGCCACAGCCCAGCTTAGTGTCCAAGCAGGAGTCACCGGTCTAAGGAGGGGCTCAGGAAGCTGAGGATGTGTTCTCAGCGTGGTGGGAGCCCCTCGCTTTCATTGTTCTTCCACTGAGAGCACCCAGCACAGGAGGACCCGGGACTCCAGACTGGTGGGGAAAGGACAGGAGCATTTACACACAGCCCACCCCCACAAACTGCAAGCTCCAGAGGGCTGCTCCGCTTGGCTCCTCCCAAGGGGGCATCTCCCTGCATCCTGAGCATCCTTGGTCCCAGGCCCCATTCCGCTGCACATTGCCCTGTGCCAGCTACACCCACGGGCTTTGTCAGGTTGTCTCCCTTTTAGTGAAGTACACGTCTGGTGCATCACAAATGCTGAGGCTGCTGAGCATCCCGAGCAGATGGCTGGGCCGCCTGAGTTCCTGGCTGCACACAGTGAGTTCTCCTCCCCGACCTCTCGGGCCAAGCCCCACCAGGCTTCCTCTGTGTTCTACTTCACTCAATGTGCTCAGCCCCTCTGTCCAGCAGGGCCTCTTGGTCCCCATCTCTACAGTGTGAGGGTGGAACACGAAGGCTGGGGAGTTGCCCAGATCCCATGGTTGGGAAGTGGTGGAGCTGGGATTGGGACCCAGGTCACAGGAGCCGCCACAGGGAAAAGCAGGTCTGGGCCAGCTGATGGCATAGGGGTGGCCTGCCCCACCCCGCCCTGAGAGCCCGGGTGCTCACCGCGTCAATGGCCGTCAGCTGTTCTGCCACCTCCCTTGGGGAGAAGGCCATGAGGCTAGGCTTCCCATCGGGCTGCTTCTTCCCGGTCACTCGACAGGTGTGGGAAGCCTCTGGAACCGGAGCTGATTCTGCGGCTGTTACTGGAGCCTGAGGTGGAAATCCCAGCAGACCCCTTGGTCCCGTTGAGTCCAGTTCAGGACCTGGCACTTGGGCTGGGGCTGCTGATGGCACTCGCTCGGGGTCTGGAGCAGCTGAGGGCGCTGCTGCCGGTTCCAGCGCTAGAAGTGACGGCAGAAATAGAACTGGAGTTCCGTCCAGCTCCAGATGTGGCCCCTTTTCTGCCTCTGCACCTGGCAGAAGTGCTGGAGCTGGGGCAGGAGATGGAGAAAGAGAAAGGGTCAGCTACATAAGTTGCTTTCCATGTGCCTTTCCCCAAACAGGAAAGATCCCACTGTCTTTCAATGAATCCCCAGTCGTGACCCACCCACTGGGGTAGTCTTCCAAGCCTACGGTCTCCCTTACCCTCTGTCTCCAACTCAGTGGCCTGGAAAAGGTCCACCTGGATGAGAAGAGGGGTGGCCTGGTGCTTCAGGACTGAGCCAGGCAAGAGGTCCTGGAGATACGCCAACGTCAGATTGATCCTGGAGTGGCGCAGCATCTGCCACATATCCTGGGAGTTCTCCTGAGGCCGGGGGCCCCAGATGGGAGAGAGGGCACTGGGGAGAGGCATGTGTGAAGAGAGTCACAGGCCTGGCCTGCTGTTCCACACTGTGTTCCCACAGCACCTTCTCTGTGCCTGAGCCCCAGAGGGTGGACCAGCCACTCCAATCCCTGGGTGGCTGTCCTTGCACTGGAAGGCCTGGTCATCAGCCAATCTAACAGAGAGCCTGTGTGAGTCTGGTCTTCCACCTGACACTCTTTTCCCAAAGGGCCTGGACATAGCCTGCCCCATCCTCCACGCTCGAGCATCAGGACTCAGGTTGGAGGCAGATTTGTGACCAGGCTGCTCACCAGCTACTGTTCTGGGCCCCAGTGGCGGTGCTTAGGAGAGGTGCCTGTGCAGAGGGCAGGGAGAGGGAGAGGGAACTGTGGAAGCGAGGAGTCTCTCAGTGGCCGACTCAGCCCAGCCTCTCCTCTGCTTCCCATGGCGGGACTGGCACCCCATGAACAGGTCTCTTTGATTCATTTCCTCCTGTAGGGAAGACCGCAGACCTCAGGCCCCCCACAGAAACCCCAAGAGGCGTGAGATCCAGGGTCTGCCAGTCCATCCATAGCCACAGTCCCCATGGTCTCCTAGCCCCTTCTGTGGACACAGGAGGCCCTCCCTCTGGACCCAACACCACTCATGGTCTTAGTTGGTCCTTGAAGTCTGTCATCGTGGTCTGACTATGAGAGGATGCGTCCATATCTAGAGGAGGCCAAGAGGGTGTGACATCTAACGTCCTCTGGGCATGAATACTCATGATGCCCAGAAGTGAGCTTCTAGCTCTCAGGCTAGAATTGAGCCCCAGGGAGAGTGTCTGCTTCCTTCAGTGGACACCCTTAGTGTGTAGGAAAGGGTACGAGTGTAGTAGGAGCTTAACATATAGTATTGAATGAATGAACCCCATCCAGAGCCTTCCCAGAATTCTGAGTGGGCCTGCGTCTCCTCTGCTGCCCACAGAGACCACTGCTCTGGCCGCACCGAAGACAAGGACCAGGATCAGCTAGATGGACTCGCTAAATTGTCTTGCCAATAGGAAAACAGTTTGCTTTCATGTACTTTTCCACACTCAGGAAGGCCACAGGCCAGCGAGGGGAGAGGCAGGGAGTCTCCTCACTGGCGACGGAAGCTGTAAGCATGAGGACACGCAGCATGAGCAGCAGTCCCTTCTGTGGAGTCCGGCACCAGGCAAGCGTCTGCCGTGCTGTCTCCCGTGATTTCCTTCAGTGACCCTGTGAGGTTTACCCTCTTACCACCCCACTATTCGGATGAGCAAGGTGACGCTCAGAGAGGTGTGGGGACGTTCCCAAGGCACACGTTTATTAGGTAGGAGACTCCCTGCTGTGCTGTGGAGGGGTGGACACTCACCTCTGGAGCAGCTGGTCCAGGACCTGTGGGGTCGGGTAGAAGGCCTGGTACACACACGGGAAGGTGGTGACGGAGATGGATCTGCCGTGGAAAGATGGTTGCAGGCAGCCTACCACCTTCTGCACTGCGCCTGCCTTGAGGGTCCGCATCGTGCGGGCCTCAGCCACGGACAGGGTGGGTTCCTTGGCATACCACGTGGACAAGGAGGGACACAGAGTCAGTGGAGTCACCATGAACCACCAGGGGCATCAGGGTCTGGAGCTCAGACCAGAACCTCCCAGCGCCTCAGGAAGTTGTGCAAGAGGGACGAGAGCCCGCCTTGAAAATGGTTTTGGACTTAAAAGTACAATTTGATTTTTAGGGGAATGACAAACACTCAGTACCTTCAAGGCATTCTGTGACCTGAGGAACAATTGTACCTCTGTGCATTAAGAGCCTGAGGTAAGAGCATTATCCCAGGGAGTCATCAATGAACATCCCCACCACAGACAGGAGCAAAGAGATGATTAGTGACCTTCCGCCAATCTGCGGTTCTATGTCATGGCAGACCTGGAAAACTTAGAGTCTATTCGGACACGCTTAAAATGTGCCCTGCAGTGTTGGCTCAAATGGCAACAGAATTGGGTCATGTCAAGGTCCAACAGCATCGAAAGGCTGAATCACTGTGCAAAATGTCCTCCTCTGTGGAATATGATGAAGTCACTTAAGGCCTCAGCTCCTGACCTGAGCGGCCTACAATGAGTTGCCGTGTTCTGTGCAATGACAAGTAGCAGAGAAATGTATAGGATCCTGTAATCCCACCGCCATCCTCTTTATGTGTAAATCAGCCTAGCAAGTGTGATGATTCGTGAGGCTTGGAGAAGGTCTGCAAGTAAAGTGGCCTGAGTGCTACACAGCTTCACAGCCGGGTAGTTACATCAGTCAAAACAGGAGCAAAATGCTAAGGTCCTCATGGCCTCGTGAAAAGTGATAACAACATTAAACATTTCCTCTATGATTCCAAGAAACGTGAAGAGTGTCTTTCCACCCTACCCCACAGCTGGCTCGGGAGGAGAGGAGGCCCAGACTCCTTCAGGAGCAAGGCCGTAGGACACTCCGTTGGGAAAGCCCTGTGAGGGCCCCAGGGGTGTGCTCAGATTCAGACCTGGGTTCCAGGCCCACGCTGAACATCTTGGGGGGGGTGGGGGTAAAGACCTTCTGCTCCTGCTCTCACCTCAGACCGGCACAGGATGCTGCTGGTGGCCTGCTGCTCCTGCCCCTTGACTAGGGAGGGAGAGAAGTCGAACCCAACACATAACTCTTCAAACATCTCCTGAGTGGAGTTCTGGAAAGACAATGACCGGCAGACGGGCCAGGAGGCATCAGGAGCCTGCTGCACATCGCCATAGGGGGACACCCCCATGAGAATTTCTGTTCCCTAGTTCAGGCACAGATGGACATCTGCACAGACATCTGACCAGGGAGGGAACTAGATGAAACTTCTAAGGCTCGGGATTAACACAAGGGCAGAGGAGCTTGATCCCCAGCACCCACCTGCTCAGGTTGCCAGCCTGGGGTATGAATATCACAGACTCACCAGTTTTACAGCACGTAACAAACTGCTCTGATTCGAAGTGTTTTGTGAGGTGACAAGGTGCAGAGAAATGTATAGAATCCTGTAATCCACGCCCATGCTCTTTGTGTGTAATCAGCCTAGCAAGTGTGATGATTTGTGAGGCTTGGAGCAGGTCTGCAAGGACAGTGGCGCTGAGTGCTACAGCTTCCCAGCCGGGAAGTTACATCAATCAAAACAGGAGCAAAATGCTAAGGTCCTCATGGCCTCGTGAGAAGTGACAACAACAGTAAACCTTTCCTCTACGATTCCAAGAAACATGTGGAGAGTGTCTTTCCACCCGAGCCCTCAGCTGGCTGGGGAGGAGAGGAGGCCCAGACTCCTTTGGGAGTAAGGCCGTAGGACACTCAGTGGGAAAGCCCTGTGAGGGCACCAGGGGTGTGCTCAGATTCGGACCTGGGTTCCAGGCCCAACCTGAACATCTTGGGGTGGTGGGCGGGGAGACCCTCTGCTCCTGCTCTCACCTCAGACCAGCACAGGATGCTGCTGGCGGCCTGCTGCTCCTGCCCCTTGACTAGGGAGGGAGAGAAGTCGAACCCGTCATGTAGCTCTTCAAAGATCTCCTGCGTGGAGTTCTGGAAACACAGTGCCCGGCAGACGGGCCAGGAGGCATCAGGGGCCTGCCTGCACATCGCCACAGGGGGACACCCCCATGAGAATTTCTGTTCCCTAGTTCAGGCACAGAGGGACGTCTGCACAGACATCTGACCAGGGAGGGAACTAGATGAAACTTCTACGGCTCAGGACTAACACAAGGGCAGAGGAGCTTGATCCCAGCACCCAGCTGCTCAGGCTGCCAGCCAAGCCCTGGGGTATGAATATGACAGACGCACCTGGCTGACAGCACATAACACTCTCCTCCTGCCCAGGAGGGACCCACTCCTCATCTGCTGCCTTCCCGCACAGCGCCCACGCGTACACACACACCCCGACACTCACACACAAACCCTCACACAAGGTGCAAGGGCTATGGGGCTGCTCAGGTGGGATCCGAGTTGTGTCCTGCCCTACAGTGGGCTGCCCTGGGCTGCCCCACATTACCTTTGGGTACCTCCTGCCAAATTGGCCATGAGGCTTGATCCGATGTCCACAACAACACAACAGTCTCACACTCTGGGCTTTCCTGAGCCTAGAGCCTCTGAAAACTGGTACACAACAAGTAAACATGTTGTACTCTGAAGTGTCTCCAGTCAAATGAACTGGCTAGGGGTCTGTCTCTAGAATTAACTGCCTGGTTACCAGAGTTCTAAATCTGTTGGGGTCTATCGCCAAGGAAGTGAGGTCACTTTTTCAAGATTCCATTACCTGGGCTGCTTCCTGTAATCGGACCTACCCAAACCACCCCCATGTCTTCTTAACTCTACATGAGGAGCTTCCACAGCCCCAGCCACAGCTCCCTGGGAATGTGATGAGGGTCCCAGCTTTGAGGAGGCAGAGCAGAATTCAGACCTCCTTTATCTTACCAGTTCTCTGTCCTGGAAAACTCATTGTGCCTCTCAGGGCCTCCCCAGTCTCCAAACCTGCCCAAGGGGAATCCGCCTAGAATCTACTTGCTAGGGACATCATCAGGTGTATATGAAATAATATCCATACCACCTGTGAGGTGGTGTCAAGTGCAAGTAATGCACAAACAAAGAGATGGAAGAATTACGAGAAGGGATGTAGCATGAACACCACTCAAACCAGGCCTGGGTTCAGCAATGCGCTATTGCAACAGGCACTTCCTCTCTTGGCCTCATTTCAATGTCAGCACAAGGAGAGGGTTGATGAATGAAATCCAGACACTGTCATCCTCTGGATTCAAACCTCTCCATTGTTTCCTCTTCTGTTTAGAAAGAGACCCAAGAGCCTCATCTTGATCTGTGAGGTGGGCAGCCTTCACCATGGCTCCCAGAGATCCCCACCCGTGGTACACACATCCCTCACAGATTCCTGTGTGACCACTGAGTGCTTAGTGACTGGCTCTCGCCAATAGAACACAGCCAATGTGGACGAGTGTCATGTCTAAATTTTAAACACAGAAAGTCTCTCACTTCTTTCTTATTCCCTCTCTTAAGTTCCGTCTCTCTCTCTTTCCCGTGTCTCTCTCTCTCTCCTGTCCCTGAGCTGTGGAATCAAGCACACACGTTTTTAGCTGCCATACACAGAAGCCCACATGGGAGAGAACCGAGGCAGCGCCCAGGCCAACAGACAGAAAGGAAGCCATGCTCTGAGTTCAAAGTGCACCTCGACTCCTTTGAGTGAACCTGAGAGGAAATTCTCTGCCAGTCGAGCATCACTTGAGGCCGCGGCCGCGGCCTTGAGGCATCTCGAGCAGAAGAACCAAGCTAATCTATGTCTGATTCCTCAACCACAAAAATTG
The DNA here is from genome assembly GCF_041296235.1 of Equus asinus. Taxonomy (NCBI): domain Eukaryota; kingdom Metazoa; phylum Chordata; class Mammalia; order Perissodactyla; family Equidae; genus Equus; species Equus asinus. The sequence continues at coordinate 62,140,927 of NC_091794.1, forward strand.
TGAGACATGAGGCATTTGCCGTTTACAGATGCAAGGCACTGGAACCGTGATTTCAGGCCCCAGGATCTGGCCCTGCCCTCCTCCGCCTCCTCTCTCCCCCCAGGCTCCCTCCAGCCACACTGGCCACCTTTCTCACATCCTCTGGCCAAACCCCCTTCTGCCCATGAGTGTCTACAGCAGGGGTGCCTTCTCCCTGACACGCCACTCCCAGACTTGTGCAGGGCTGGCTCCCTCTTGTCATTCTGGTCCCAGGAAATGTCACCCCAGTGAGGCCTTTCAGACCCCTACCCGGTGACCCCCAGCCCTCCCTCACAGGCCCCTGAATGTCCCCTCAGCACTGGCTCTTTCCCCTCTCATGTCTTTGCTTTCATGCTTTTGTCCTTGTCCCCTCCAGAGTGTGAGCTCCTGACCGGCAGGGACCACTCAGTCACTGTCAGCCCTGCACTTAGACCCACCTGAGCACCTGGCACAGGGTGAGTGCTCGGTGCACAGTGGCTGAGTGAAGAATTGTGAAACTCGTGTCCCCTCCTCCTGCTCTTCACCAAGTCAGACTGTGGAGAGGACCGCTAGTACCAGGAGGAGTGAGTTCTCTCTGAGGCGGGGGACAGCCAAAAAGGCCTCTGCACGGCTATTCGCTGCTCCAGCAGCTGAGGCAGGCTGAGTGGGTGCCGTGTAAGTTTAAGAAGTCAGCACAGGGACTGGATGCACACAGCCTGCGCAATGACACCACCAGTTCACTTAACATCCGTCACCGAAAACAGAAAAGTAAGTGTTTGCTTGTGATGAGAAGTTTAGCTTCTTGGTTCTTAGCAATTTTGAAATGTACCACACAGCAGTGTTAACTTAGGCAGTGCTGTGTGGCAATTACATCCCAATAGAAGTGACAACAGTGAAAACCCAACCTCATTGGGCACCACTGACGCTGGAGGCTGCCTGCCCCCTGGTGGCCAGCACCAGCCCTGCAGCCCTGGCAGAAGCCACCACACAGGAAGTCTCTTTGGGTGTCCTCAAGGCAGAGGCTCCCCACTGTCCCAGGGGTAAAGGAGCAGGACCTGCAGGCTTCCAGGCCGTGGGAGGAACCTCAGGAGCCTCCCTCTCCCTCATCTTTCTGTTCCTACACTTGGGTGTCCTGTTTTCTCAGGAGGCATCCTGACCTCAACCAAGGCAATGATTCTCCTCTCCAGCCAAGTGAGGACCTTGGGAGTCCAACAAGGACTGGTCTTGTCCCTGGACTCTGGCCTTAGTTCACAGTGCTCTGGCATGTTCTTCCTTATCCCAAGTTCTCATTCACCCGAACCCCCAAACCTCTCTCAGTTCTAAAGGATCTCCAGCAGGTGGGAAAGCATTTTCTCAGGTGCTCAGAGCACAGGGCGTCATCGATGGAGAACCAAGGGCCATAGACCCTTCTGAGCATCATACGGAACCCAGGGAGTCACCCGCTGGACGCACTCCACTTGACACAGGAGGACACCAAGGTCTTCTCTCCTCTACCCAATGTCTACACAAGAGGAGAACGGCTCATCAGAGTAGCAGGTGCCCACAGAAGTGGACTCCAGCTCCCCAGTCCTGTGCCCTCCAGGCTGGGCCAGGGATGTCCTTGGAACAGGTACACACCTAGAAACCTTAGGGATTCTTTGGTCTGTCTCGGGCCTTCTGGGCATGTAGCCAGGAGGATGGATGCTACTGTTCATGGCAGAGCTGCCTCCGACCGCCTTCTCCTCGGCCTCTTGTCACTTCCCTGGTATCTGCTCTTTCCTGGGGTCCCTGCATGGTCCACACAGGAGAAATCGGTGTGAGTGTGCCTGTGCATGATTGGATGCGAATAGGAAGATGACCCCACGTGTACAGGGGTGGGCAGGACTCCCCTAGAACCATGAGGTCCCTGTTTCCGAAGAAAACCCAAAGGGAAGGGGTTGAGCCCTGGCCAAGGAAGCCAGAGCCCTGCCTGATCTTCTGGATTCTGACCCCCTCCTGAGGTCTGGGCCAGTCCCTCCAACTTTCTGGGCTTCAGATTCCCAAATGGACAAAGAACACGTTTTGTAAGAGCAAAGTCAAAATGGACCCTCAGCAAATGAAACAAGTACCATGCTTTGACCTCCCCCCACTGCTTATCCTCCAAGGAGACTTCAAACCTACACGGTGTCTATTACTGGGTAAAATCACCCTCAGCATACAAAACTGATAATGGTTAAAATGGCACACGGTCAACTTTATCATTGACTAACTATTGACGGAAGAAGAAATACATCCGAATATATTTTGATATGACTGATAAGATTCAGGAAAGTTAACTTGCTAGAAATAATAACACCTAAACAAAACTTAAAATGTCAGAACCTGTAGTCAGTATATTATGATGTAGATTAAAACAAATTCAGTCATTTGCCTAAAAATTAATTGATTCTGAGAAAAAATAGATTCAGTGAATTAATAATAAAATGGATACACTGGAATTGTTTTATGGTGCTTATTTTATAGCAGCCAAGGAATTAATAATACTATATTGCATTTTGACAGTTGCTAATAGCGTAAATCTTAGATGTTCTCGTTACGAGAAAAACATTTGTAACTCTTGATGATAGATGTCAACCAGACTTCTTATAGTGATCATTTCACAATATACACACATATTGAATCATTCTGTTGTAGACCTGAAACTAATATAAAACAAACTTAAATTTAATATTAAAAATGTCTTCTTATTATTTTTTCTCTGAAAAATACATTGTAACAAAAATTTTGAAGAGATTTGTTTAATTCTGATTTCAAGGTTGTATTAGGCCCAGAATGAAAGCATTTGTCTGATCAAAGTTGTCTCAGGTACAAGGGCTGAGACAAACACCAGGGTCAGAATGGAAGAGCACGAATGGCAACACTAAATCATACTCTGCTCATTTCTTTGTATTTGCACTTTTAACAGAAAATCTATTTTTATTCGCTTAAAATACACACAATGTAAAACTTACCGTCTTGACCATTTTTCTGTGTACACATCATTAAGCACATTAATTTCATTAAGCGCATCTTCAGTGTGTTGACCAAAGTCATATGGTGGTGCAGCCATCAGCACAATGCATCTTCACAACTCTTGTCACCCCACAGAACTGAAGCCTCGTCCCCACTCATCGGTCACTCCCCTTCCTCTGCTCCCACCCCTGGCCACTGCATCTGCTGTCCGTCTTTCTGAATCTGGCCATTTCAGGAATTTCATGTAAGTGGAGTCACACAAGGCCTGTATTTTTGGGACTGGTTGATTGTCCTAAAGGTTCATCCATGTTGTATCATATCTCAGAATATCCTTAGTTTTTGAGGATGAATAATATGCAGTTGTGTGTCTATATGCCCATGTTGCTTCTCCATTCACCCCTGGATGGATCCTTGGGTTGTTCCACATTTCAGCGATCATGAACAATGATGCCATGAACATGGGTGTTCAAATATGTCTTTGAGACCAAGCTTTCAGCTGTGCTGTGTATATATCCCAAAGTACAATTGAGGGGACATTTAGTGATTCTATTTTTTAATTGTTTTATGGAACTGCCATGCTGATTTCCACAGCAACTATACCATTTTACATTCCAGCCACAGTGTACCTGCGTCCAATTTCTCCACACCTTTGCCAACATTTGTTTGAGTCCTTTCTTCACTGTCTATTTTTTGGAGTGCCGTCACATGGATGTGAGGTGGTGTCTCATTGAGATTTTGACTTACATTTCCCCAGTGATTAGTCACGTTAAGCATCTTTTTATATGCTTGTTGACCATTTGCGTATCTTCTTGGAGGAAAAGTCTATTCAAGTACCTGGCTCGTTTTTGATTTGGGTTGTTTGTTTTGTTGTTGTTAATTTTAGAAGTTCTATGTCTATTCTGTATATTCAGCCCTTGTCAGATAGATCATTTGCAAATATGGCCTCCCATGCTGCATGGGTTGTGTTTTTACTCTGTTGATATTGTCTTCAGAGGCAGAAAAGTTTTAATATTCATGAATTTTGGCATGTGTACTCTGTTTTTTATTGCCCATGCCTTGAGTGTCATATCCATGAAATCATTGCCAAATCCTATTGTGGAAAGTTTTCTCCTATGTTTTCTTCAAAGAGTTTCAGCTCTTACATTTGGATCATGATCCATTGAGAATTAAGTTTTATATCTGGTGTGAGGCAAGAATCCAAGTTTATTTTTTGCATGAAGATATCCACTTTTTCAGGAACCACTTGTTGAGAAGACTGTTTTCCCGCTGTTGAATAACCTTGGCAATCTTATTTCTGGGCTCTCTATTCTGTTCCGATTGTCTATGTGTCTGTCTTTACGCCATTACAATGCTGTTTTGATATTGTAGGTTTGTAGCAAGTTTTAAATCAGTAAAAAGAGAGTCCTCCAAATTAGTACTTCCTTTCAAGACTATTTTAGACATCTGGGCATACTTGAGATTCCATACGAGTTTTAGGATGGGTGTTTTTCAGCACAAAATGTCATTGGGATTTTGATAAGGACTGCATTTAATTGGTTCATTTCTTTGAAGAAGTTGACATCTTAACAACATGGAGGCTTCCAATCCACGATCACAGGACACCTCTCATTTCTGGTAGTGCCGGGTGGTGTTCAGGTGGAGGGGACAGCACTCTTCCAAGTAGTCACGCAGGGTCCCAGAATTCCTCCACACTGTGCCTTTGCCATTTCCTCAGAACTTATCGACATCTGCATCCAGTCAAAGGAGAGAAAAATGCGTGTCAAATGCATGTGGGAAGTTTTCAAGGACCGCGTGTGGATATGGCACACGTCTGTGCCACCCTCTCCCCTGGCCAGAACTACGCACGGAACCAGCAGACCCTAACAGTCGGCACTGCAGGCAGAATCAGCGGACCCCACCAAATTTGGGACTGTGGACTAACCAAGGGCTAGAGACTCAGCGTCCCAGGGAACCATCTGCCAACTCCAGCTGCCTGCTAAGACTCTGACTGGCACTGTGGACTAACCCAGGGCTGAGACAGATGCTCTGCTAGAGCATCCTGTCAGACTAGACTGGCCCGTTAAACTGCTCCTGGAAAGACAGTTAGATCAGGAGCTCAATGCAAGGACAGCGGATCTGAGATACACAAGACGCTTACCCATGGCCCTCAGAAACAGGAAAAAAGACGTAGAATCCAAAGGCTTCATGGCCACCAACGCTTGTGTTTCTCATCCACGAAGCCATGAGAAGTCTCCTTCCAATCCCACTGCTGCCACCAAGCCGTTAAGAAACAAAATGCAACCGTGTAAGTCTAAAGAACTTCATTGCTTTATTCACCAATTCCTGCACCCAGAGGCATCCAATCTAGCAGATAGAAAGGAGCTCCAAGGAGCTGTACGGAATGAAAGACTTTGAAAGGAAGAAGAGAGAAGGAAAAGACGTCACAGCAGGCGGGAAGGTGGCTGGCTTATTGCAAGGTTACTTTCCACACGGGACTGCAGGAGTCTATGATGTGGAATACCTATCTAGTGCTGATTGGGGGATTCCTGATCCAGTGGGTTAAGATTCTGTTTCCGGGAGAGTCGAAAATCTAATGAAGTCAAGACTCAGTTTGGTGACGTGGGGCTTAGCGTAAGAGGCTCCTCTTGGGGCCCGCCGTCTGGTTTTGACACATGACTCTGCTGGCCCCCTGCTGGCCCCAGGTACACCCGGGTTTCCCTTCCTGACCATTGTTGGTCACACATCCACTGCCCCTGCCTCCAGTTCTCCCCCTTCCACACCGCAATCCCCGCCATGACTCCCTCTGACACTATCACGACTTCTCCCACCACACTGCCCTGCTTTCCACAAGGCCAGCAAGAGGCTCCGTAAGCACCACTTCAGCAGTCCAGTGGGCTGAGTGGGCTGCCCAGCATCGGGACTCAGAAACTGGTGGGCCTGTCACATGGCCTCCAATCACCGGTACCCCAGCTGAAGTGCCTGCCCTGATGAGATACTCAAATTTAGCCAACTCCATCGAACAACATCTTTGCTGCAAGCTTCCCTTAAAAATGCTCCACCCAATTTCTGCCCCAACTGTTTTTTGAGGAGTCGTTTTGGGGGAGCCTTTGAGGCCACCTTGGTGATTCTGTGCCCGGGCTCAAGCAGCTCTTAGCCCACACACCCTTTGGTTGCACCACCTGGAATCGTAGAGCACAGGGAGCCAGTGGATGGGCACCAATCACTGGTTTGACCCCCAAGAGCTGGTGAATATTTCATAGCAGGAACATCCACTTTCGGGTCTTCCTGTGGGCGCACGTCACAAGGCGCTCCCTGGTACCCCGCTCTCCCCCACATCCTCTGACCAGCTTTCCCCAGGCGATGTTCTGCAGTCCATCATTGTCTCCACGGACCTGCCCCTAGAGCTGTACCCCACAGACCAGGAGTCCCTGAGTTTCCTGCCCTGACAGGCTACCACCGACCCAAAGAGATATGTCTGTTCTACTAGGATGACTGGACTGGCATAGAGGACGGGCCCTAGCCACAGAAAATCAGGTAATTGAGGCCACCCAGAAGTGTGCACAAACAGAACCCAACACGGACAGCAGCTCCATGAGACTCTATTCTACTCCTTGTAGGACAGTCGCCTAAGTCTCTGCCAAATGGTTTTAGGAAACCACCTGGCCTCAGACTATCTCTACTGGCCAAGGAAGGAGGGGTCGGGGCCCTCCCATGGTCTACCACCTGCATGTACATCAACAACTGACAAGTTCAAACCTACCTACACCAGAGGGTCCAAGAGGTGAGAATACTGCCCAGTATTACTGAGATCTCTGAACAGATTCCCAGGGTCCCCAAGACCACTGAGCTATTTTCTTGGCTGGTCTTTTCAAGGTGGAGACCATGACTATGGACTGGATCTCAGACTGTAGCTTGTGTGATTTTCGTACTTGCTACTAGACCCTAATCAGATGTTTACTCTCAGGGCTACACCGTGCCTTACCCCTAATAGCTGCATGAATTACCCTCATTTCAAATTTTCACTGAAGAAAATCTGCTCAACATAAAATACACCATTTTAAGTACTTGAAAGTACACAAGTCAGTGACGTTTAGGACAATGAGAATGTTGTGTGGCTATCACTACTATCTAATTGCAGAACATTTTTAATACCTTGCAAAGAAACCCAGCCTCGCTGTCTCTGTGCTTTGCCCTAACCCAAGTCCACAGAAAGACCTTATCTGTTTCCTCTCCCTGCAGATTTGCTATTCTGGGCATTTCATTCAAATGGAATCATAGAATCTGTGGCTTTGTGTACCACTTCAATTAGCACACTTTTTTAAGGATCATCCAGGGCCTAGCACGTAGCAGTGCTTTCTTCCTTTTTAGGGCTGTGTTATATCCCATAGTATCAATATGCCACATTTGCTTTATGTGTTCATAATTTGGTGGAAAATTGGGTTTATTTCATTTTTGGGCTACCGTGAATAATGCTGCTTTGAATGTCCATGGACAGGTTTTCCTGCAAACATATGTTTTCCATGTTCTTTTGGAGATGCCTCACAATGGACTGTCCAACTCAAAGGCAATGATTGCTTGAAGATGTTAAGAAATGCAAAGCTGTGCTCTACAGTGGCTGCATCATTTTACGTTCCAACCAGTGATGTATGAGGGCTCCCCTTCTTCCACATCTTTACCAACACTTGGGATTTTCCTTTATGTTGAATACAGCCTACACATTGAGTTGGAAACAGTAGCACATTGTGGTTTCAATTTCCCTTTCCCTAATCATGAATGACATCTAGCATCTCTCTTGTGCTTATTGGCCATCCGCATATCTTCTGGAGAAATGTCTATTTCAACCATTTGCCTATTTTAATTGTTTTGTCTTTTATTATTGAGTTCTAAGAGATATTTATGTATTCTGAACACTAGATTATACAAGTTGAAAGTCGGCGAATTCAAGACCCAGCTTTCAACAATGGATAGAACATCCAGACGGAAAAGAAGGACACCCTAGAAATAAATGACATTAAATACTAAGAACATTTTATTGAAGAGCAGCAGAATACACCTTCTTCTCAAGAGCACACAGAGTATTTTCCAGAAGGGATCACGTTTGAGGTCACAAAACAAATCTTAACAAAATTAAGACGATTGAAATCATACCAAGCATCTGTCCTGAACACAATGGCGTGAGACTAGAAATCAATATCGGGAAGAAACCTGCATCATTCCTGAGAGATGGAAATTAAACAGCAGCCTCTTACACAGACATTAGGTCAAAGAGGAAATCAAGAGAGAAATTAAAAAATAGCTCAAGACAAACAAAAAGAATTAAAAACACACCAAAATTATGGGATGCAGCAAAAATAATACTGAGGGAAGTTTGCAGTGATCAACTTGTAATGTCTTAAAGAAGAAGGACCTCAAATTGACAACCTAAGTGACAACACACAGAACTAGGAAAAGGGAAAACTGAATCCAAAGCTAACAGAAGGATGGAAGTCACAAAGGTGAGAACAGAAGAAAGGAAATAGAGGAGAAAGACAAAAGATCAAAAGGAGGAGTCAATGTTTTGAAAAAATAAAATTGACCAACCCTTAGAAGACAGAACGCCTGACAGAAGAAAACAGAGAACAATCAAGTAAAGTAAATGAGAAGTGAAAGAGGAGGCCTCACAATCGATGCTTCAGAAATATGATCATAGAGACCCTCCATCCTCTTGCTCACTAACACACTGGGTGACCCAGCAGACTGAGTAAGTTCCTAGCAACAACCTACCCAGTCTCACTCAGGAGGAAACAGACAACTGAACAGACCAATGACAGATACGGAGGCTAAGTCAGTGATCACAAATCTATCATTTAAAGAAAAAGACCTTTCTAATTTCCACTAGACACACTTAAAACCGGTTACATGCCAAGCCAATCTTTATTTGAGTTATTTACTTAATGTTAAAATACAGCTGATAAAAATATTCATAATGCTCTTTTATGTAGAGAGTTTGAAGGTAAAGTTTCTTGAGAAAACTACAGGTTTTTGTACTTGGTACACAGGGAATGAAATTCTAAAGCACGGAGAATGCGCATTTCTTCACATGGTTAGCGCCCCAGTTTTAGTGAATACCTCTGAGAGATGAGCAAATACAATAAAGTGTATGACTAAAGCATCACACTTCACTCAAGACTCATTCTATATAGCCACCCTATCTGCAAATATTTAGTATGTTATTTCTAATACTTCACAGTATCACTGCCATCGATGATAGTAATACTAAATTTCCCTTTGAAAGCATCCTGACTTGCCAATTTCTTTGACTTTCTAATACTAGAACACTTATACAGGTAAACTGAATATGTTAAAAATGAAATGGAAAACAAGGTAAAATTAAGCTAGCATAAGAAAATTATTTGACGTACTTGAATATTTGAAGAAGATAAAGTTAGATAAAATTTATTTGAAAAAGTAAGATGTCAACAAGTTTAAAAGTAAATAAGGTGTTTGAAAAATGGTTATATGCATTTAAATATAATGTATTTAATATTTATAATTAATTTTATATTTGTATGATTTAGAGATGCTGCAAGTATACGTTTTTACCAAATGAAATGGGTGTATATTAAAATTAATTCTGCGTCCAAGCCTAGATCAATGGCAAACATTGCTAAAAAGAATAAGCTTCTGAGATTAAGAATTAAATCTAAAAGCGGAAAATTTTTATTATCAAATATAAATTACAAAAGTTGTTTTTAGTCAGATTTTTTAAAGGAAAATTATTTCTCAGCATTGCCGGATCTCATAGCATGCACAAGATGGCAACATTCTACATAATACCCACTTTCTCCAGAGGGGTGTGGAGAACCACATTAGATTTTGGTCAGCTCTGAAGTGGCTGCCACCAGGTTGTTTGTCCTAATTCTCTAATAGTAAATGAACTTGACAAAGATTTCTCTTTTTTTCCACACTTGGACTTGAAAGATTTCATTGTTTGTGGTCAAGTAGATTGATTCAAATAATCTCACAAAGTAAAAGGGTTCATAGCTCAGGGAAGATGCTTTCCGAACATTTCCTGAATTGAGTTTGGATTGTTATCCTCATTAGATCTTTTACTTCTAGTGTTTCTCATACGCCTGCTGCCTGATTAAAACTCATCCTTACAATATGAATCAAGAAATGTGGCCAAAGAAGGATGTGGTTCGTTTTCAAAATAGACAGATAATCTCTGAATTTTTAACTACGAAGACATGCCTTTTATTTTACACACATTGAATAATGCACCTTTCCTGATATAAAATGTTAAGGGCTCTTTAGAGCAAGTAGCAGATTAGAATCCCCTTGACTGTCAACGAGTGGTTCCAGAAACATATCGATTATGACTGGTTGTAAAATAAAATTTGTCCCTAGTTTGTGTTATTATTTACAAAGTACAGTATTTGTTCTTTCGTGTGTGAGTAGAAATTTAAACTTACTTTTTGGATATTGTTGAAATCCTCTCTTTTTCTCTGTATCTCTTTTATTTATTTTAAATCACTTGTAATTCACGTATGGATTCCATGATACTTCATGCCTGGATAGTATATTTATGCTCTGAGTTTTTCCAACAATGACTTCATAAATATTTTTAGATATATGATACAATTTAATTTCACTCGTTGAATTTGGTTGTTATATCTTCTTAGTCACTTTTTGACTCTCAACTTGCTTCAACTTTTTTATTTTGTGACATCAATTTCTTATGAACGAATGACAGTTGTCTTATAGCTTGTCCTGCTTCTGGATTTACTTAATGATTTCTTCTTAATTCCATTTATTTCCTATAATTTAGAAACAAGGTTTAAGGAATTAATTATATTTAGATTAAATATTTTAGCAAATATACTTCATGAGGCATCATATCAGAAACACCATAAGTAGCTGCTTTTTCATTTCCTTTCAACATCATGTACAAGTTTGTGACAAGGCAAAAATTTTTTTCAGCTTTATTGAGATACAATTGCTAAGGTACATCTTAAAAGGTCTCATCCCCAGAAAAAAAATTGTAGCTACATGAAAATGTGCTTTTAATATCATTTATAACTAGTGTCTTGTCTTTGAGGAAAGATAATGAAAATGGGCTTCTTTCTTCCCCACATTGAGTAATTCTGTAACATTAGGCTATGTGATAGTCACAAATAAAGGCTTAAAAAAGTATTAAATTTTTGCAATTCCTACCTCACTCATGGACTTCATCATGCTTGTTTCATGAGCTTTAACATTTGTGTGACTCAAATATTTCACCAATATCTGAAAGTCAATATACAGCTATTAGCAATAATTTTATCAACAAGCTTTGCTCATGGTATTGGGGTTTTATTCTAATTTGAAATGAAGGTAACCTAAAAGATTTCACAGTTATTAGTCAAGAATATGCTCGATCAGCAATAGCAGTGTGAAAATCAATAAACAGAAACCTCACTGAAAATAGAGTTGAGAGGCCAGAAAGGAGAGCTCTCACATGTATTAACCATTGCAGAGCCCAACAGGAAGAAGACTTCCTCTTCCTGCCCAGTAATAGCCAAGGAGAGACTGTCACAACACGGCCAACGAAAAGCCACCACACTTTGATCTCCCAGTCTCCTCCAATGGGCTTTTTGCTTACAATAGCTCTCCCAACTTTCTTTGCCCCTCTATAACAGGGTTTCTCCTCCCCTTGTTGCTCAGGACTTGCATGTGGCTCGCCATAGTTGCAGACTCCAAATTGCAGTTCTTTGCTGATCCCAGGTGAAGCCATTTTGGCTGGAGAAATAATTGGCTGTCTGTGTCTTTAAGGTCAAGACCAGAAACAATGTTGAAGTCACCATGTAATAGAGCCTTCTAAATACTGACACTGAAATCAAATTGTAAATTAAAGCTCTTGTTTAGTTTATCCCTAACATGTGAATACGTATACAAATGCAAAAATGAGCAGTGTCTTATAGAAAAATGAAGTCTAAAATAAAAGTCTCTCTATATCTTGAATCTAACTTACAATTCCCACTGTGTCATTCTATATCGGTCAAATGTTGCCAAAATAATATTGTGAAACAAACTACCCCAAAATTCTGGATCCTGAAATGAGAATCATTCATTTTCATCTGTGCAATTGTACGTAAGTTTATTTAGGGTGGGCTCATCTGGGCTTAGCTCCAAGCTGGAGATTGCCAGTTTCTTTCATCTGTCTCCCATACTCTATGTATCAGCAGGCTAGCAGAGGCATCTTCTTCTTCTTCTTCTTCTTTTTTTTTTTTGAGGAAGATTAGCCCTGAGCTAACATCTACCGCGAAACCTCCTCTTTTTGCTAGGAAGATTGGCCCTGAACTAACACCTTTGCCCATCTTCCTCTACTTTATATGTGGGATGCCTGCCACAGCATGATTTGATAAGTGTTTGTAGGTCCACACCCAGGATCGGAACAGGCAAACCGTGGGCCTCTGAAGCGGAGCATGCGAAGTTAACTGCTATGCCACTGGATGGGCCCCGGAGACATCTTCTTACTGTGGCAATACAAGAACCACATGAAGGGAAGTCCAACTGTGCAAGTCCATTTTAAGCCTCAATTTGCACAATGTCTGCTAGCATCCTTTGAATCAGGGAACCACATGCCCCAGTCCAAAGACAAAGGTTAGAGAAATAACCTCTGCCTCTAAAGGGAGAAAATGCAGGGTTATGTGACCAACTGCCTGGATACAGAAAGGAAAGAAGCATTTGTTCCAATTACTCAATTTAGTACACTTCCGATGTATTGTCCACTCTGGACTCATCAAATGTAAGAAGTATTTCCTGAACTTTCTATAAGCTTTCATGCTTTGGGCATTTAATTTCACTTGCCAATGACTTTTCCTAAATTTGTACTCTTTCCCTCTGTGTCTCCCTCTGTATCTGTCTCTCCTTCTTTCTTAGCCTATGAAAACAACATGAAGTGTATATTCTCAGTGAGTTATTTTTCAAAACATCTGAATTTTTTTGTCTGTGACAGAGAGCAAAGAGAACAGAAAAAAATGTGAAAGTCGGTGAGATATTTCGGGGGAAACCTAAACTAACGAGGAGGAAGAGTACACAAAACAACCTTGGTTACCTGTCCCCCTTAGCGAACAAGTGTGAGGAATGTGCCCGTGCAGGGTTTCCTATTGACCGGGTCCCGGCTTCCTTTGCACATGTAGCGCTGTACAGATATCTGCGCTCATGCTCTCCATCAATAGTGTGCACTGTATTGCACTGTAATTACAATGCAATCCACTGCCGGGAACTGCTGAGAGGCTAATTAAGTAATTTCTACAAATTACTTTTAGATGCTTCAAGGAAAGTAGTTTATGGATGTCAATTATAGTTCTGAAGTATTTGCTGCTAGTTATTGTCTGAAAAAGATGACTACTCCCATCTTTGTTTAATGTGTTGAAATTGTCCTTAGTTATATAACATGTTGACAATTTTCCCTATTTTCCTTCCTAGAGAAGTAAATAAAGTTTTGTTCAAATTAACTGTGAACATAGAATTTTTCAAACAAATAAATGGAAAATTACCTTAATAGAAATTAATAAAAATAATTAAATAGAAAACAAATCACATGTGATTCTATAGCATCAGAATAATTGTAAAATATCAAAATACTTTATTGAGATGTTAAGGAAACTTCGAGCAGAACTTTGTGTGTCATTAATCATGAAAGGCTCTATTCTTCAAAAGTCGAAGTAATTTTTATTATAATCTTGCTAAGAGAATTCTTTCTGTAAAAACATTTCAACGATGCAATAAATAGACAAAGAATAAATCTATAGAGCTATGCACTGCTAGATACGTGGATAATCCACAACTTCCTGGATGTGGGAGTAGTTCTACAACTTCATCATTCAGCATTAAAAAAGGAGTATTTTTTAAATATATTTTACAAAACAAAGATACGTGTATGCATCATTTAAAGCGATTAGAAATCTACCAATCTTTTTATTATAGTGGGGGATTCTGTAAACATTTCATAATACTGTAATGAAACGGAAAATGAAAATGACTATGAAAAGTAAGCCAGACGAATTATCACAAAAGGAGGAAAGTCCGCACTATTTCTAAAATAACATTACCCCTTTTCATTTAGAAAATAGTAGGGAATGTCTTCATTAAAACAATTAGTAACTTTGAATTTGGGCACGTTTAAAGAAAATTTCCAAGTATTTCAATATTAAGGAATATAATGTATGCAGAATATTCATGTGTGAATTGTGAACAGAAAAAAATCAGCATATAGAAAAAGGACATTTTGTCCTAGACTTATAGTCTCTTTTATTATATGATATTTATATATTTCTGCTTGTATTTTTCTATTGACACTTCTGCCTAGACTTATCTAGACTTACTTTTAACAGTTTCAAGCTGAATATACCTACACTTATAAGTATGATAAAAATGATGTGATAATGTTTCTCATACACTTTAATGCAAAAAGCTTAATTATATTTCACATTATATCTTAAATATATTGACAGGCCAAAAATACAAAAAAAAATGTGTTTTCATGACATATTTTGCATCTCATATCTTAAAACATTTTAACTTACATGGGTGAATATGAATAAACATCAATTGAAATATTAATTTTATGTACCAAATTCAACTAATTATCACTCTCAGAAGAAGGCGATCTTTCTTTTGCTTTCTTTTTATTGAGGAAGATTCACTCTGAGTTGACATCTGTGCCAGTCTTCCTGTATTTTGTGTGTGGGTTGCTGCCACAGCATGGCTGCTGATGAGTGGTGTAGGTCTGTGCCCGGGAATAGAACCCAGGCCACTGAAGCGGAGTGTGCCAAACTCAACCTCCAGGCGGTGGGGCCAGCCCCTAACTCTTTTTTAAGATTGTAAAAATTGTAAGGGAAAACAAACTTTAGAATACACATACACACACACACACGTATTCACAAAATAGTTCATTTAATAAACATTTACTAATTATTAATTAATAAATGAATGGAATAGTTAACAGATTAAAAATTCTCAGAGTTCTCGAATTATAGCCATTTAAATCAGCATAGCCATAGATGTATTTGGAAAAATTAGCTATACCGTTTTTATGATTATACAAATTTAATTAGCACAACTTGCTCATTAAAAAGGTTATCCATAGCATCAGACTGCAGATGCCCCTAAATTGCTATTGTTATTGACAAATGAAATTAATAAAATAATATAGGGCAAATAAGAAACCTAGATGTTGTTTCTCTCACTGAATTTAATAGACACTGGCAAGTGACCCTAACCTCCTGGCAAATCCCTTACCCTCTCTGCACCTCAGATCCCGCCACTGTAAAATGAGTGGCTGCGCTGAATGAACACCACATTCACTTCGTTCTCTGAGATTTCCTGCACCTCTGAAAAAGACTTCTGAATAGTAGGATGTAAAAACTCTGATGACCTGCTAAACCTTACATTTCTATTTTGTAATATGTTCATTTCCTAAAAATTTGAAACTTTATTTGTACATTTCCATTATGTTTATTTATGGACTTTTCACTAACGGAATTTTGAGCATATATATCTTCCTAGAGCTTAAAACATTTCTCTCAACTTCACCTTCATCTGACTCACTTTTGCAAATAATTAAATGTCTCAAGGTGTCAAAACTAATTTGTTCACAGTAAGATGTAGCTTGGTTGTTCAGGGTTCTGAAAAGGGAAAGGCTAAAAGGGTTGGCAAATGGATTGCACTGTGAAAAAGGAAGAAACTATGCCCTTAAATTGTATATCTTTAAAACTTTCTTGAAAAAAATAGATCACCTCGTTTGTACTTTCCTATGCTGTGTTATAGCTATGAGAATACACAAGTTGTAAGAGCGCTATCCTAGGAAAATAACATGTACTCTTTTTACGTTTTCTGTTACAGTTTTGTTCCTTTAGCTTATAGTTGATTAAAAACAAAGTAAGAGAGAATATTTTAACTAAGAATTTGCCCCATTAAATTTCTTAGTCTTGGAATTACACAATTGTCATTATATTAAATGCTGAGAAGTAAATAATATATAGTCTATGCAAAAACAAAAGCAAACAACACTTATAGACATACCTGAATGTGGATATAGGTCCCTAACCATTAAAAAAAAATCACTGGCTTTGGCTTACAAGAGGTGAAGTAAGTAAATCTTGAAAATTGGAAACTAATTCCACTTTACTTTTCTGAAGTTTTCATATCTTAAATCCATGTTTCTAAAATCTATTTCACATGTATTAATTGACTGAAGTTCAGTGTTTATTCTATTTCTTAACTATACCTAATATCACTTTCTTATTTTATTTATATACTAAAATAGTACATTTTTGCTTCAGATTATTGAATGAATTGGACTTTATTAAACCAATTTAATTCTGATGTTTCCTTCTAATCATATTAATATGGACATCCTATTGCTTTTCACTAGTCAAAGTAGAATATCACTACTTTGATCCTTAGACTCAATACACCTATATACAATTAATCTTATGAAGACAGAATTTTTAAGGAGTACTATTTACTTTTTTTTTCTGCTTTATCTCTCCAAACCCCCCTGTACATAGTTGTATATCTTAGTTGTAGGTCCTTCTCGTTGTGGGATGTGGGACGCCGCCTCAAAGTGGCCTGACGAGTGGAGCCATGTCCGCACCCAGGATCCGAACCCTGGGCCGCTGCAGCGGAGCGCACAAACTTAACCACTCGGCGACGGAGCCGGCCCAGTATGATTTACTTTTGACCGATCTGAGCGTAGAAGTTTGGTACATTAGAGTCAGAGCTTTCTATCCCTTTCAAGTTTCAAAACATAGGATCCCAACACTCAGAGCTACATTAATATTACAAATAGATTGATGATAATAAATTAAGCTACACAATGAGAAGTAGGATTCTAAATATGTCTACTTATTGAGTATTTTAAACAAGCCAGGCACTGTGTTAATTATGTTATAGATATAATTTTTAATTCTCACAAGCCTTCAAGTTAGGTATTTTTCTCCTCTTCATTTTTCAGTGAAAGTAATTAACTCACCCAAAATCACACAACTGAAGGTTGACCCAGTATTAGAAGTCATGATTTCTCCAACTCCAAGGCATTTTTTGACTTCTTGATTCTACACACTAATACGTGACAACTATAAATAAAAGAATCGTGTCTCCTGCTTTGCTCAAGTGAGCCCGTCTTTCCTCCTGTTGTCTTAGAAAAATAAATATAGAGCGTTCTTCATTATCGGGAAAATCCTGGCTTGGATGAAAAATTATATGGTGTCCCTAAATATAGAAATTATATAAGGGATTTTTACTTTAATATCTAATCAACAAGGCATTTGTGAAAATCATTAATTAGCTCAGTATAATCTGTATTCCAGTAAAGTCTAGCTCCTTTTCTGCAGTTCCTCAGCTGCTGTTTTCTCATTACGACTGTGCAAAGTGCCAGTCTGTTGTGTCAGGAAACTTATTACTGAAATTGTGATTGTTTATTACGTTGTTCAGTGCATAGTTCTTTAAGCGGCAAATTGTCCATTGATTTCTGAAGAAGGCTTTGCCAATTCCAGTCTGCCTGTTCTTGGAATTGAAGAGTCGGGGTAAAATTTAGTTCTGTTTAATCAAGCAACGAGTTCTATGGTTGAGCCTATATGGGTTTTTGTTTGTTTGGATTCTCTATGTAGATACACCTGGGTCAAAGTTCAACATGTTGGCAGGGTAGGAGGTGTATTTTAAATTTTTCCTTGCAATGTCAGTTGAAAAATGGATCTCTCCTCTAGTAGTGCCATAAGATCCTGAAAAACGCCACTAACCCTCACCTGGCCACAGCAGTTAGGGAGCAATTCTGATTAATGACGTGGTCACCTGCTTAGAGTAGGTTATTACACATAAACATCCGTTTCTCGAAGAAGCATCGTGGACCTCTGGCCTTCAATAAAATTTGTAACTCCACATTTCTTTTTAAACTACTTAAGATCTACAATTTCTCTAACTAATGGAAAAAGCAGAATGTAGAGTATGAAGAATAGGTTGTGAGTCATATAGATGCGATTGTTAATCCCTGTCCTGCCACTTATTAGGGTGTGACCTCAGATAAATCTCTTAAACACCTTCAGCCTCCAGGTTCTTATCATCATATAAAGATCTGAGTGCATAATACACTATGCTGTCCAAGGAAGAGGTGATTTATAGCTCAGACAAAGCGTTTATCTCAGGGCCTGGAGCCTAGTACTCGCTCAGTAAAATAGAGCTACTATGGTATGATTGTTACATTGCACACTCAGTTTTAAACATCAAGTTTGCAACTACCCAGAGACACAAAATTGTGAAAATCACAACGTAACTTCCACTGTCTAGATAGATGGACTGTAATGCAGAGTGAAAATACAAACTCAACTATTTTAATTGTAGATGTGAGAACATTTTATAACATTTGAATTCATCCTTAGTATTTATTATCTTCTACTGGTTTCCATACAAAACTATTTTCCTCATTTTCTTAAAAATAGACTCAAATAAATTTTAGGTAAATTAATGCCTTAAACAAAAATCAAGGTATCTGCCTTCTAGTTCCTAGACTGACAATGTGTTCTTTGGGGAAAAAATATCGAATTGATAATTCTTATTCATAAGGAGGAAATGTGTAAAATAATCTGTCCACAACGATAAAGATAAGATTTCTGTTAACTCTTGGAGGAGATGGATTCGTGGCTGCTGAGTTTAATACCTTATGGGGAAAATAGCTGTTAATATTCAGCAACTCTTAGGAATATGCGTTTCTTCCCTAAAATGAAATAAATATGATGGAATATTTACAACAGATAAAAATCAATAACATTTCACCCATGTTATTTCAGAACTAATATGACTCTATGGAAGATCTTCATTCCATAATTTCTTATGTTATAGAAACTTTTTAAAGACTCCTTCACTATATTTTTTTCTCAGTGGTATATTATTTCATGGTGAATACCATTCTAATAATAGTAGTTAAAATTTATGATCCCCATATCAATAATATGATTATGTTTCCAAAGACACAGAGTTTCTTACATGTTTGACAAATAAGTTTTAAAATTTTACTTAATAATTTTGATCTGAGTAAATCATTTTGAAACTTAATACTCATTTTGTAATCTTCACCGTGTCCATGGTGACTTCACAGCAGGCCAAGCCCTTTTTCTAAATGCAGTTAAGCTTGTATCCTTAGCAGATCAAGTACAAATACTTCCACTCTGTTCTCTTAACTTTTAACCCACTATTTTTCAACTCCAACTTAAAATTCTCATTTTTCTCTCCCATTTTTTCCAGATAAAAGTGGCCTTCTATATCTAATAGAACAAAGGTTTATCTCAGTTCAGGGAAAATAGTTATTCTAATTGCAAGTGCCATAGAATATGTTTTCTGTAAAAGATGAGATTTGGCTAAATACACTCACAAATTAGTTCATCATCCTTTTTTGATCTCTCTAATTTATACCAGGTAGTTCAGCTTCTGATTGCTTGCTAATATTCAGGGACACTGAGCATTAATAAGAAACCATATCCTTTAATTTGCATGAAAACATAGATCCCTATAGAAAGAACAGGAACCTGATTTACATTGCTATTCAGGAAGCTTTGGAAATTATCACGTGTGAAGATGTGTTGAAGAGTTAGGCGTGCACTAAAAGAAACACCTAAACATTACTGTGGGACTTTGCCTTTCCAGCCTCAAACCTTGAACTCCATATCATTGGTTGTGTTCTCTGATGAAGCAAGAATGTGTTTGAAATCAAGAACCACTTTCCTGAGGGCAGCAGAGCTACTTCAGGACCCATGACCACCTGTGCCAGTAGATTATTAGAAGAGGAAGAAATTCAGATAGACAAAGAGAAATATCAGACAGCATTGGTTAAGAGACAATTAGCAGCAGCATCAGCAGCAATCCATGAAGAGAAAAATAATAATAATGTAAAACAGTAGTATGAGTCCCCTCCACGTTCCTCCATAAAGATCCTTGTTTTCTGAGAGTAATAGAAACGATACTACGGTGGAAGATATTGGATTTGCATGGTAAAGAAACAAGACTTCTTTTTTGGGAAAATGTCTGTGTGTAGCCTCTGCCCATTTTTTGATCAGTTTGTTTCTTTTTTTGTCATTGAGTGGTATGAGTTCTTTGTATATTTTGGAAATCAACCCCTTGATTTGCAAATATATTCTCCTGGTTGGTGGGCTGTCTTTTCATTTTGTTCATGGTTTCTTTTGCTTGCAGAAGGTTTTTAGTCTGACATAGTCCCATTTGTTTATTTTCTCTTTTATTTCCCAGGCCTGAGTAGACACGGTATTCAAAAAGATGCTGCTAAGACTGATGTCAAACAGTGTACTGCCTATATTTTCTTCTAGGAGTTTTATGGTTTCAGATCTTACATTGAAGTCTTTAATCCATTTTGAGTTAATTTTTGTGTATGGTGTAAGATAATGGTCTACTTTCATTCTTTTGCATGTGACTGTCCAGTTTTCCCAACACCGTTTATTGAAGAGACTTTCCTTTCTCTATTGTATGTTCTCAGCTCCTTTGTCAAAGATTAGCTGCCCATAGATGTGTGGTTTTATTTCTGGGCTTTCAAATCTATTCTATTGATCTATGTGTCTGTTTTTGTGCCAGTACCATGCTGTTTTGATTACTATAGCTTTGCAGTATGCTTTGAAGTCAGGGATTGTGATGCCTCCACTTTGGTTCCTTTTTCTCAGTATTGCTTTGGCTATTTGGGGTCTTTTATTGTTCCATATACGTTTTAGGATTCTTTGTTCTATTTCTGTGAAGAATGTCATTGGGATTCTGACTGTGATTGCATTGAATCTGTAGATTGCTTTCACTAATATGGACTTTTTTTTTGGAGTAAGATTAGCTTTGAGCTAATGTCTGCTGCCAATCCTCCTCTTTTTGCTGAGGAAGACCAGCCCTGAGCTAAGATCCGTGCCCACCTTCCTCGACTTTATATGTGAGATGCCTAACACAGTATGGCCAAGCAGTGCCATGTCCATACCCGGGATCCCAACCGGCAAACCCTGGGCCGCCAAAGCAGAACATGTGCACTTAACCACTGCACCCCCTGGCCAGCCCCTGAGCATTGAAACTATGTGTATTCTTCCAATCCATAACATTGAATATCTTTCCATTTCTTTATTTCTGCTCCAAAGGATATGAACAGACATTTTTCCAAAGAAGATATCCAGATGGCCAACAGACACATGAAAAAATGTTGAACATCACTAATTATTGGGGAAATGAAAATCAAAACTATGAGATATCACCTTATGCTGATCAGAACGGCTATAATTACCAAAACAAAATGTAAAAAATCTTGGAGAGGATGTGGAGCAAAAGGAATACTCATATACTCCTGGTTGGAATGCAAACTGGTGTACCCACTATGGAAAACAATATGAAGAATTCTCAAAAAGTTAAAAATAGAATACCAAACAACCTACCTATCCCGCTACAGGATGTTTATCCAAAGAACTTGAAGTCAACAATTCAAAGAGGTTTATAAATCCCTATGTTCACTGCAGCATTATTCACAATAGCCAAGACATGGAAGCAAGTCACACAGAGAAACACCAATACTGCATGATTTCCCTCGCATGTGGAAGACAAACAAACATATGGAGAAGGAGAACACATCAGTGGTTACCAGAGGAGAAGGGTTGGAGGGCTGGAAAAAACGGGTAAACAGGCACATATGTATAGTGACAGATAAAAACTAGACTATTAGTGGTGAGCATGATGCAGTCTATACAGAAACTGATAAGCAATAATGTACCATGAAATTACACAATGTTATAACCCCCACTATGACCTCAATAAAATAATTGAAAAGAAACAAAAGAGTGCTGATGTTCAGAGAAGTGTCTTTATGTGTATCTACTCACCAGCAAGTGAAGTATTCCTTCACTTCCAAGTTTTAATGCTAACTTAATTTAAAGTACTAACAATTTCTATTAGCAAACAAAGGGTTCTTCCATTTATTAAATTCTGAATATGTGCTATGAATTCTTTGGTGAATTTATGGCTAAATTTTTATTTTTATCGTTATACCAATCTAAAGGCAATTAAAATTGCTATCGCTCCCTCAGAGGAGGAACTAACTCTTTTCTCGTGTCACACAATCCTTGAGATGTAGAGCCAGGATTAATTGTTGTGGATGAGATACTAAAGCACAGGTTTCCACGATCCCATGGAAGAAATATTCCCATGATATTCCTTTTGTTGTTAAAAAAAACGATATCAAATGTAAAAATGTAAATAGGCTTACATAATTTAAATATCATATTAAAATGTACAATTTGTCTCTAAATAGAAAATATTTTTCTGGGGCACTTTAAACCATAAAAGGAGAACAGGAGGAAATAAAGGCAATGGTGAAAGATAGCTCCCACTGGCTTTTAACATTCATTTTTATTAATTTAATCCTGAATGTGTACATAGGGTATTCTAGATAAGAGACAGATTTCTCATGAAATGCCTCCCAGTAAGTAATATGTCTGTTGGTGCCCGTTGCCCTAGTCCTTACCCCTAGAGCAACCTGATGAGAGCCAGGTCAGTTGTCCTAATGAGTAGCTGGACACTTCATAGGCAAGATATGGGGGAAAATGACACACTTCTGCTTATAAAGGGGAAGGGGGCAGTTGTTCCCTCCTGAAATATAATGGGCCTGAATCCTAACTGAACCCTTTGGCATGTAAATAATCTCTCCGGGAGTCAGACAGCCTCATGGTTTTGGCTTTTACCAACTAGAGGTGTCTCCAACCCTTGCGTCTTATTTCTCCTTGAAATGACAGTGCCTAGGGAGATGTCTTAGTGGTCCACCCTGACTAACTTAGGTGCCCATCTTAGGGTGTAACCATTTGGCTTTGGGAGATAGAACTTTTAAACAAATGGATATGGATTTAATCCTTATAGTACATGGATGTTTCTTAGAGAAGTGAAAGCAAATGTTCTCCCATTTTACAGCACGTGTTTCTGTGGCTCAGGAGACCAGGCCTTTTACAGCAGCACAGAGAATTTGCCAGCAGCAGCAGAACTGTTTTTGGAAATGAGCAAGTGGCAAAGTGTTGAGAAGGGAAAAGATCTTTTGAAGACCTGTGGTAAAGCATTGTTGGCTATATGATTTGGGGAAACTTTATAACTGGCACGACATTCTCCTCTACTCTTAACAATTGTTGGAAAATTTTCTCTTGTAAACTAAGCAAGATCAGGCTTAGGTTAATTTACTCAGGTGGAGAAGCATGCTTTCTCTTGTTCACTGTACGATGTGTGAGAAAGTAGAGCGGCCCTCTCCTCTTTTCCCCTTAGTGGGCCAATGAAAATGCCCCAGTGCATCCCCAGTTTACGAGTACTCAAGGCTACTAATTCTCAGTCTGCCAAACATTCATCACATATCTAAAATGCATTAAGTGTGTGAGGTTCCAATTTTTGAAGGTATCTGAATAATTAAAGTTTCATTATTCCAAAGATCATATAGTGAAATGTGTTGATAGGTTAACAGATTACTTAGGAATAAAGTGCCAAAGGCACTGTCACGATGTTCTCTTCTGCAGGCCATGCCCACAGCCAGCTCTGTGCCACAACACCGTCTAAATCGCTATACTGGGATGGGTTTAGGTACCTACCACATCATAGGTCAAGAGTGCTAACCACTGACTCGTGGATCTGAAGCTTCTTATTACAAAGCTAATGCATTGTACAGATTGCATCATGCCGCATGGGTCTAAGAAAAAGCACAGTGTGTATTGTTTTGCTCAAGATTTTGTGGAAAATCGTAATGCTGGAGTTTGTCCAAACTTTAATTCTTTGTGAATCTTCTTTCCATAAAATTGTCCACTTTGTAAAATGAATCTAGAATCTGAAATACAGGGCCTTAATATCATTGTCTTTGAACTTCCTTTTCTCAGCATTATCCTTGGAATTAGAGAAAAAAATGATTATTTTATTGACAACCTCTAATAAAGCTCCTTTTATTGCCCCTTTTTTTCTGCGCAAAATACTGCCTGCATTTTATCTGCCCCAGCACTATAAAGTATTCTGCAGGATCATTTCTCATTCTTCACAAACCGGCAGCATGCCCCAAATCAACAGTGACTGGAGTTGCTTGTCTCTAGGTCAGTTTGCTCAAACAGTTAGAACTTGTTTGTCATAAATCAGTTGAGTCCACACGCAGAGATTGATATTAATGCTTTGTTAAGAGATTTTCAGTATGGTTATTTTATACATTGCTGGTTTTGTTTGCAAAATTTAAACAGTGAAAATTGCTCCTCAAGACTCAGAAGCAGGCAACACCACAAAGTTTACTGTGCTAAGTGGAAGTAATTGCACTCAAATTGACCCAACCTGGAATAAGAAAACATTTAGTTACAGTAACGTTCCTTTCCCTTCTCCACCCACATGATGATCAAGGCCTTGATGCTTACCACATCAAAAATATTAAGGAAAGGCCTGTGATCTTTTCTATTGGCGTCATCCATTTTCCTTGTGCCAAGCTCAGAGCTTAGTCATGCAGATATTTGTCATATCTTCCAAGGTCAACTCACATTGTGTTCTGTCTCCAGGTCTCATGCAGCCTGTAAGAGATTTTCCATTTCTCATGGTCCTTGTTTGAACTTCTCAGTGACATTCCACACTGGCATCTCTACATTGGTTTGTTCCGAGGGCTTACATATTCATTTTGTAGAGAAGTGTCCCCTCTACTTGAGCACAATATTAAGAAAATATTGTGAAAGTTTCTCACAATATTTTCTTAATATTTCAACAGGCGTAATGGTAAAAATACAACATTCAAAATGGTTGAAATCCAGATACAGTAGTGTTTACAATGTAAAATAAAGCCATATATGATAATATTGGAGAAGACAAATGTCATAAAATCAATGGTCTGACATTCCTGGTTAAAATACTTTAAAAAGGGGGGGAAATTATACAAAAGGTAAACAAATAAAAGAAACTAATAAAGAACAGGAATCAATGGAATAGAAAATAGAAAATCAATGAAGAAAATTAATAAAATGAAAAACTGTTTATTTAAAAATATCAATAAGAGGGATGAACTTCTAATTAGGCTAATACAAATATGAGCAAAGGCAAAAATTAATAGTATGGAGAATGGAGGAGGGAACTTCCATAGTTATTAAGACATTAAAAAGATAATAAAGAGATGGTATTAAATTTTATGCCAGAAAATTTGACTACTTGGATGAAATATGCAAACTATTTGAAAGATACAAATGACCCATGAAGAAATAGAAAATCTGAATATCTCTATATGCATGAAAAATAATAAAAAATTTTTTGTTGAGTAAGCAACTTCCCACAAAGAAACTTCTAACGTCTGAAGAAAGACAAATATAATTCTTAAACAGACTCAGAAAATAAACTTGCCTTGTTAGAAACGTTAAGAAGTTCTTCAGAAAGAAGGAAAATGCTGTGAGTCAGAAAATGGGTCTTTCAATAGACGAACGGATGGAAAAACTGTGGTACATGCACACACTGGGATATTTTCATAGAAAAAAATAAATGAGCTATCAAGCCACAAAAAACACCATGGAGGAACTTTAAATTTATATTTCGCAGGGTAAGAAGTCGGACTGAAAAGTCTACATATTATATCACTCCACTTAAATGGCATTTTGGAAAAGGCAAAACTACAGAGACATTAAAAAGATCCGTGGTTGCCAGTGGTTTTGGGGAGAGGGGAGGAGAGATGAATATGTGGAAAACAAGGACTTTTAGGGCAGAAAAATTACTCTGCACACTATTGTAATCGTGGATACACAATATTATGCATTTGTCAAAATCCATACAACCGTACAGCACAAAGCATGAATCCTAACAAAATTAATTTTAGTTACTGATAAAGTGTCAATATTGGTTGTTCTTCACTTGTAACAAATGCACCATACTGAAAGAAAATGTTAATCACACGGGAAACTGTGAGTTTGGGAAGGAAGTACACGGGGACTCTCTGTACCATCCACTCTCATTTTAAATCTTTACAAAAGTAACTGACCAAGTTAATATGGAGGAAAAGAACTACCTTGACCTCCTTTACGCAATATCAGGTCAAATCAGTCGTTGATAAACTTTGTTTTAGCCTGGTTAAAACAGAGTAGTACGGCTTGAAAAAATTGGGTGTTATTCCAGGAACGCAAGGTTTGTTTAATATATGAAAATTAATGCACTTCACTATATTAAAATAATATATAAGAAAAGACATGATCATTTTAATAGAGGCAAAGAAATCATGTGAAAAAACTTTTAAAAATTCATGGAAAACCTCTCAGCAAACTAAGAAGAGAAAGACAAATGCTCAGTGGTGAAAAAATAAAAATAATGATTTCTACCTAAAATCTTAAACAATGCAAGTATATACTTGTCACCATTCCTTTTCAACTTTGACCAGATATCAGTGTAAAAAGATGAGAAAGAAGAAATGGAACATAAAATTCGAAAGGAACAAGTAGAACTCTATTTTCTAGAGATGATGTGATCATCTATGTAGATAATCCAAAGGAATCCAAAAAAAATGAATACTAGAAACAATAAGTAATTTTATTAAGTAGCAAGACACAAAGTTAATACACAAAAGTCAAATTTACTGCTATACCTCTCAATGGGCAGGTAGAAAATAAAATAAAAAGTAACATCATTTACAAAAGCATAAAATTAAAATTCTAGGAGTAATTTAGTTGGCAATTTATAAGATGTGTCCACTGGAAGTTAAAAGGAAAAGACTCAGAGAAATTAAAGATAGAGTAAAGAGATAAATATACAATTCTATCAACTGGAATACTTGACATAAAGATGGCAATTCTTCCCTGAGTTCATCTATAGATTAAATGTAAGCCTAATTGAATGGAAATTCTAGCAGGATTTTTAAAATATATAAGAAACTGAATCTAAAACATATTTGCTGAGTCAGAGGTCCTAGAATATACAAAATGATTCGATTAAAGGAAAATACTTGAGGACATATATTTCCTGTGTTTAATAGTTACTATTAAGCTATATGGAACAAAACAGTGTGCTGCTGGCATATGGATTCGTAGATAAAGGAGTTGAACAAGCTAGAAAGTCTGGAAATACATCCCCTCTTACGTGATAAATTGGCATTCTACAAAGATACTAAGATTTGTATGATAAAATGAAAATGACTGTTAATATCAAATATCTGGCAGTTTTTATAATGTTAAACAAACACCAGATGACCCCACAATCCCACTCTAGGTATTTAACCTAGTGAAATGAAAACCTACGTCCACACAAAATCTGTTCGCAAATGTTTATACCAGTGTTTTCTCACAGTTGCCCCAAACTGGAAACAACCCAAATGTCCTTCAACCAGTAAGTAGATAAAGAAACGATGGTGCAGTCGTACCATTGGATACCATGCAACATTAAGAAGGAACCAACTGTTAATGCTCACAAATACTTGGATGAATCTCAAAGGTAATAAGCAAAGTGAAAGAAGCCAGACTCAGAAAGCTGCACACCATGTGAATCCGTTTATGTGGAAACAGAGAAGGCAAAACTACAGGATGGAGAAGAGACCAGTAACTTCAGGGTTAGAGATGGGGAAGGCATTTGACTATAAAGAGCAGCTCAATGACATTCTGGAAGACGACAAACTGTTCTGTATCTTGAGTGTGGTGGTAGTTTACACAATCATATGCATTTGTCAATTCTCACAGGGCTGTGCCTCTCAAGAGAGTGAATTTCACTTTAGGTAAATTACAGATAATTTTTTACAAGCAAAGAATAATGCACATTTCTGCCTATTTTCTTTCTTGGTGTGTCTTCTTTGCACCTTCCTCCCCAGTTTCTGTTGTCAAGAGAAGGCAAAGGTAATATATACGATTGTAACCTGTGGTGTCTTGCCATGAGAAAACATGTCATATACAAACTGGAACTAGGGAGCATTAAGGTTCTTTCCAAAATGATGGGCAGGGTTTAGGTCAAACAAGATTTAGCAATGAAGAGATCCATTACTGCCTCTAGGCCTGAAAGAACAAAGGAGGGAGCAGTCTCCGGACTTGGAGAGAAAGTCATCTGGTGAGGGCTGCCTGGGGCCCTCAGTCCAGGGAAGCACCCTACCTGCAGTGCCCAGCCCAGGGACCAGAGGGAAGAAATATCCTGAGGGCCCTCTTCTTCCTGCAGGTGGCTGACACTTGCAAAACAACCAGAAACTGTGAAGCAAGAGTTCCCACCAGTGCGGTCCAAGCAGGTCAGCCTCACTGGGCACAGAGCCAGGCAGAAAATGGGGACATATATCTGGATGGGCAAATGGAGGCCATCCAGCAAAACCATAGCATTTCCAATAAGGAACTGAAGGAATAGAATCCATATTATTAAAAAAAAAAAAAAAAGCGGAAACACCTAATGTTAGTTATCCCATCTTTTGTAGCTCCTAAGAAGCTCCTGTTATTTCAGGATTACATATTCACACTAGCCTTTGTATTACTAGGAAATCGTGTGTAACGATGCATACTACAACATTATTTTTCAAATAAAAGTGAAATTTTGTAAATATATACTAAAATGATCAAATATAGATAAATTATCTAACTTTTTTTTTGCTGAAAGCTATTCAAGGAAATTCCTTGTACTTTTTACAAAACAGACTATTCTTTTAGATTTTTTTTCAGACATAAATTTGCATCTAACAATAGATATTGGGTTTCGCATTGTCTTTTCTCCTTTTAGTCTGTCACTTTTTATCCTATATCCAGAAACTCTGCACATCTCATCAAATCCCATAGCTTCAACCGTAATCTGTGAGTGTGTAACGGACACACCTTCCCCACTCGCCTTCACCTCCTTGCATTCTCCAGTCATAATGTCCTTCATTGGATGACATTTCCACCTAATGTACTGAAGTCACATTCTCATCAAAACAGTTCAATACAAAGCTCATCACACCCTCTTCTCCATGAAGAGACATTCTTTTTCCTTCATCCCATGAAGAGACAACCTTCTTTCTAGCTTCTCTTTTCACTAATATTCCATAAATAGGGCATGGGGTATTTATCTATGGTACCTTTTCAGAAAGATTGTTGTGAAGAATAAAAAGATAAAGAATGTGAAATATTCTGCTAAAACGTTAAATAAAAATGTTTTGAGATTTTATATTCCATATTTTCAATGTATAATAAAGATTGGCGTGGATTAGGAAAACTAGATTTATTTTTCAGACACACTCAGTGTCTTCAGTGATCTATTTTTATGTTATTCATGTTTAAGACGTTTCAGAATTTAAATTTCCAACATTTGGCGTTTACTTGAAAACATATGTACTTTCTATAGTAATTTGATCACCAATAGGTTGGGTACCTTTTTATACATATGTCACATTTCTAAAATTTATTTGGCCACTTCCTATGTTAGAGGCTTGCTAAATTTATCTCAACATTTTTAATAAGCACATGCTTATTTGCAGAATATCAGCATCCATATAAATTGCTTACAAAATATGGCTCTGTAAGTATTTTATATTAAAACATAAATATAGGTGATACCTTTGTTAATGATTAAAATAATATCCAGTGATATTATAAATTTAATATTTTCACATTTAATTGATTTTTTTTACATTTTAAGATTACGTGCTGTAAAAATGTCACATTCTATTTATTCAAGTGACTTTTGATTTCTCCATCTTGATTCAATGACAGATGCTGTCAATGTTTTCTACATTTGGTCACTAAAAAATATGTTTTGTTTGAATTACCAATGCTTCTACTTTTAACGTGACTATCCTAATTTAACAGCTAGCCGAATAGTTTCCACATTTTCAATTTATTGTGCCCAGTGCACTAGATTCATTTATGAATACCTTTGTTAATGTCAGCTCCAGCTGAAAATTCTCAGAGGCTCAGTATAGTTTTAAGATTAAAATTGAAGCTCCTTCCATTAGTTCTTTTTTTATGGCTGAAAATATCTTCTTTTTTTTCATTTTCCATTCTTTTAATTTCAACTTGTATCTTTTTTAATTGTGGTAACACTGTTTTATAAAATTATATAAATTTCAGGTGTACATCACTGTCTTCTGATTTCTGTGTAGATCGCATCATGCTCATCACCCAAAGACTAATTACAATCCATCCCCACACACATGTGCAAATCACTACTTTCACCTCCTCCCTGTCCCCCTGCCCTCTGCTAACCACCAATCCAATCTCTGTCTCTATGCGTTTGTTGGTTTTTTATTTTGTTTTGTTTTCCCAGTAATCTTACTGAGATCACAATGGTTTATAACATTGTGTAATTTAGGGTGTACAATATTATTTATCAGTTTCTGAATACACTTCATCGTGCTCATTCTCAGCGGTCTAATTTTTATCCATCACCATACATATGTACCCCTCTGTCCCTTTCGCCCACCCAGCAACCTCCTTCCCCTCTGGTAACCACTAATCTGTTCTCTTTATCCACGTGTTTGTTATCTTCCACATATGAGTCAAATTATTCAGTATTTGTCTTTCTCTGTCTGGCTTATTCCACTTAACATCATACCCTCCTCAAGGTCCATCCCTGTTGTTGGAAATGGGACAATTTTGCCTTTTTTATGGCTGCATAGTATACTATTGTGTGTATATATATACCACATCCTCTTCATCCATTCATCTGTAGAAGGGCACTTGGGTTGCTTCCACATCTTGGCTACTGTTAACAAACTTGCAATGAACATAGGGGTTCATAAATCTCTTTGGATCATTGACTTCAGATTCTTTGGATAAATACCCAGTAGTGGGATAGCTGGATGGTATTGTATTTCTGTTTTTAATTTTTTTAGAAATCTCCATACAGTTTTCCATAGTGGCTGCACCAGTTTACATTCCCACCAGCAGTGTAGGAGAATTCCCTTTTCTCCACAACCTCTTCAACATTTGTTGTTTTTTGTCTTGGTAACTATAGGCATTCTGACTGATGTAAGGTGATGTCTCATTATAGTTTTGATTTGCATTTCCCTAGTAATTAGTGATGTTGAACATTGTTTCACGTGTCTGTGGGCCATCTGTATATCTTCTCGTATTTTCAACCTAAATGTCCATCCTGGCCTTTTCTGCCCCTTCTGTCTAATAATAAGAAGGAGGAGGAGGAGGAGGGGGAGGAGGGGGAGGGGAGGGGAGGGGGAGGGGCGGGGAGGGGGAGGGGAGGAAAAGAAGAAAGAGCGTCAGTTCACTTGAACTGCACATTGATCACCAAGTGCATTATTTCATGGCCTCAGCTTTGTGGTTTTTTGAATTGCTGGTTCTTGGAATACGTACTTCCACACTTTCTATACCTATGAAAACCCATTTTATACTACAAGGTCAAATGATACCATGTCCCCTAATAAATTCAATTTTCCTTCTTCAAAAAACTGGGATCATTTTCTACTACTGTGCATCTCATCATATATAACCAACTCTGGAAGAGCCTCCATAACAGCTTATTGCCTAGTAAAGCTTAAATTCCTTCAATGCAAAGTTTTTTCTATTTACATATTAAGACAAACCTAAATAAACCCACACGTAGCTATTTAACACACCTTGATTTGATTTGACGATACATCACCATCTAGACTATCATTTAAATGTGTATTTGTCAGGATCCTACTCTCTCATATTGCTTCTTCTTGAAAAATACTGCTCTTTCAGATGACTGAGCTACACAGTGATGGTAATGACTCATACATTCTCCTGAAAGTCTTAATCACAGAATCATCTTGATTCTCTATGCTTTTGACATTCAACTTTAAATGAAATTTGACAATTATACTTTTCTTTTTTGTATGAATCCTTTTTATTTTTAGTCCAAAGTGACTCATAGAAGCCATCTCTTTGTTTACTTGTCATATCTGAGAGACGATGTCTACCGTTTAGGAAATTATTCCTTCTTATGATTGCCACTGTTGCATCCCCACCACAGCCGTGCACTGCATTCTATAACTTTATTCCAGAACACAGTAAACATTTACATAGAAAAATTTGTATTAAATATAACCTTCAAATTCTTGCAAACTCATGAGTCAGATACTTGGAGCAGAGGAAATAGAAAGTACCTTTAGCAGACATCATTTTCAAAAATACTGCCCTGAGTTTTCTTTGCTAGAAGAAATACCATTGTCTGGAGGTTCTGTTTCTGTTTTGTTAAAACACCTGCACAGCTTTCAAATTCTCCTCTGAAATCCCATGCTACCAGGAGAGAATGCTGACCTTTTAGCTCATTTTTATTTTCTGGCTGACTTTACAGAGGGTTACTTATTATATCTACTGTTGATAGCTATAATGACCAGTAATGCCAGGTCATCTTTCAGACTCTTTTTCCACAATACCAGGATTGTTACAGTGATTTAGAGATCTTGGAATACCTCCCACATTACTTTGACTTTCTCTCTATTCTACCAGCACTAGACCGACAGCTGCTGGGGTGTGTATGTCTATCCACAAAATGTAGATTTTTCCATATTGGTCCTCAAATTATTTCATTTCCCTTAATTACACTCATGCCTGTCTGGCTGTGGCCACCATGATATCTCCCCAGACATGCTCTTCTGCACTTGACCTTGGCCTTCACCCATCAGGAGGGAGAGTCAAATTCCATGACCACTGAATTAGAGAGAAAAAACACATCATGAAGAAAAAACCATACTAAATAAGTAAAAGCCATATATACAACAAAGAATATGAGAAATAAAGCAGGGTGATAAATTACATAGTCCCAGGTGTGGACCTGATGCACCTTTTAAATAAGGAGATAGGAAAGTCTTCACTGAGTGGATGACATTTAAATAAAAACTTGAAGAGGGAGCCATGTATTCACTAAATTTTATTAATTCTGTTTTTTCATTAAATTCCATTTTATTTTCTGTAATTAATGTTTTCCCTCATTTTTGGGGTAACTTTTTAAAGTTACTGTCTTTTTGATAGGCATAATTGTTTATGGTAAAGTTTATTTATGTACATGTTCAATAAATATTTTCTTTTCCCCATTAATCAATTCATTAAAAATATTATAAATTCAGCTATTTTGTGTAGATATGAATTCCAGAAAAGAAAGATAACAACAGAATTATTAGAGCTATTACAGCAGCTACAAGGTGTTCTCTCTCTTTGTCCCATGTGACTCACAACTTTAGAGTTACTCTTTAAAAAGGGAGAGAATAAATTCTGATTTAAAAACTTACCAAAGAAAATCAGGCTTCGTTTTTCCTTTTTCAAATATCTTGGACAAATCATATATGTTTAAAACTTGTTCTTTTATTTATTAGTTTTTCAAAAGAAGACATCTTATTCAGTAGTGTATCTAATTAAAGGAAAACAATTTTCTTAAAAAGACAGTTTACAAAAAAATATATTTGGGTTTTTTATAATTCTCATTGAAAGAATATCTAGTAATTTAAAATGGAAAAATGCAAAAAGCCTGAGTGGAGCATGTTTTGTATGTTTATGTCATTGCAAGGGGACCTGTGTCATTGGAGTAGCATCAGGAACGATGAAGAGTACTGGGAGATAAGATCAGGAGGGAGCAAAAAGCTAGTTTCTGCTGGCCTCTGCCAGCCGCTGTCAGGAATCTGCCTGCATTGTGAGAGCGACTGAGAGCCCTGGGAGGAGGACTGAGCTATAGAATGACGTGATGTCAGCTATGTTTTAAGAGTACCACTCGGGCTTTCATCTCAAGAGTAGACTACATGGAAAGGAGAGACTGAGCTACAGATTATTGCCATAACACAGGCAAGAGAGGCGGTGTCTTCATCCAGGGGGCCAGCAGTTGAGTGGTGAGAAACTAAATAACAGAGAGAACAGAATTGAGTGATTATAACAGAGGCACGAGAGAAAAAGAGGAGGCAGAGAGGACGCCAAGTGTTTGTCCTCAAAAATCGGAAGGATGAGGCTGTCATAAAAGGAAGCATACATACTGCAAGAAATAAGGTGATATAACATTCATCGATACTGAAATTAGTGTCTACCCTAGTAATATCAGAGACCATCAGTTTCCTTCGCTAAATGAGTTTATGAAAGCTAACAAACTTTGGTATAATAATAAAGAATAGGTAGAAAAACTTAAAAATAAAAGAATTTCATTTGTAAAGCATAAGCTGTTCTCCCATACATAAATCTCTAGTTCCTATGAGGACATTTTACCCATACTGTTAAATTAACTAATTAATCTATGCACTGATTTATTAACTTAATCAATATGAATGAGCACCTACCATAGGCTACTATTCTGTGATCGAGTAGTAAAAAATGTGTACCTAAATTCTAATGAGGATAAGATGTTAAGTAGATAATTTCTTTTTTTTAAGAGAACAGGAGGTTGAGCCTTCTTTTTTGTTTTTAAGTAGGCTTTTTAATTTTTTTTCGGTGAGGAAGATTGGCCCTGAGCTAACATCCGTTGCCAGTCTTCTTTGTTTGGTTCCCCCGGAGCCCCAGTACCTAGCTGTATGTGCTAGTTGTAGGTCATTCTAGTTCTTCTATGTGGGATTCCGCCACTGCATGGCGTGGTGAGTGGTGTGTAGGTCTGCGTTCAGGATCCAAACTGGGAAACCCTGTGCTGTGGAAGTGGAGCACACAGACTTCACCACTTGGGCACGGGGCAGGCCCCCAAGTAGATAGTTTTAAGGAGACATTTATACAGTGATTTTTGATACTTACATTAATTCTTGGAGTGCTATCTTTAATTATTTTAAATATAATGTGCATGCAAATATGGCAAGGAGATATTTTTGATATTGATTATTAATTGAACTTTAGTATTAATTGGGTATTTAGGATAAAACAAGAGAGAAAGGAAAATAATTATGATAGACCCTGTGTATCTGGAGGAATATCATGTTCCAGAAGTTGCTTTTATAAAGAAAGCAGAGGGGGAAGAACTGAAGAGGTGGAAATAGGAAGCAGAAATGAGTAAAATTACGTTTAGAAATCATTTTACTTAATAGTGTGAAAATGAGGTGGTAGCGATTGTAGCAAAACATAAAACAGGGCTTCTGCCTAAAAGATTGTTGCAGGGACCAGCCTGGTGGTGCAGCGGCGAAGTTCGCATGTTCTGCTTCTCCACGGCCCGGGGTTCATGGTTCAGATCTCAGGTGCAGACATGGCACCACTTGGCATGCTATGCTGTGGTAGGCATCCCACATATAAAGTAGAGAAAAATGGGCACGGATGTTAGCTCAGGGCCAGTCTTCCTCAGCAAAAAGAGGAGGACTGGCAGTAGTTAGCTCAGGGCTAATCTTCCTCAAAAAAAACAAAGAAAAGAAAAGAAAAGGAAAAAGATTGTTGCAGTAGAACAGACAATATATTTTGGAGGTCTATACTGTCCCTCAGTGATTGAGTAGCCTGGAGAAGAGAACACCAAAACCAAATGGAGAGCCAACGTACCTGTACAATTAAAAAAGGCATTTTCTTTAGCAAAACATTGGGCGTGAGGCATTGTGAAAAATTCCTACATTTTGGCATAACTGACAGTCTCTAGATAAGGTTCAAAGGAAGAGGCACACATTTTTGGAGAGAGTGGAGAATAGAGACAATCTTTTTCTCACCTCATATCCTTCTGTCCATGAACTGAAATCCATCTCATAGTGGCAAATTCTATGGGTGAAGAAAAAATATGGAGGCACTGTGGACAATTAGACCGGAGCAGGCTCTGGGCAGATGTGACTCAGCATGTTGCTGCAGGCAGCGTATGCGCCACCATGTATATGAACACCTTATGTAACCTACATAATGTAAACATCTGCTGGCTGTATGCCACTTTTGTCTAGTGGTCATATAAAAGCAGCCACAAGGGGAACTGCTGCGCTCCCACTGTCTCTTGGCCAAAGTGAATAAAATGTATGTCTACCTTGCCCTCGGGTGCTCAGACCTTTTTTTCAACTCCTCGAGCACCGAGCCCCATGGTCCCTTCATCTGCTGTTTCTCTCCTGCATACACTTGGCATAGTCAAAAGGATTCTGAGGTGTATGGACCTATGGCTCCTGAGGCTGCCGGGACAGACATGTGGCCACCCCTGTGGAAGGATGGGAGTCCGTGGAGGGTACCCTGGTCAGCACTGAGATGGCTCTGCATGCCCAGGGGAGCAGGTGCCAGAGAACGCCTGACCTGCCATGGGGCTGGCGGGCCGGCTGTTTTTGACAGCCTTAAGCCAGAACATGGATTCTGCCTTGTGGGATGCAGCCGGCATCGGGGAACTCCTAGCCGAGGAGGACACCCTGGAGGCACGGGTGCGGCAGTTGGAACAGGAGCTAGAAATGCCGCCTCGCAGCAACCGGCAGAGGACGCTGAGGACTGGGACGTAGAGGAAGCACGCCCTCTCCACGCTTCGCCAGTAATCCAGCCAAAGGTAAAGCATGAGCAGCCCTTGGGTCCAGGCGATGTTGCCCAAGGAGCCCTGATGGTGACAGAGTTCATGGCGTATACCACCTATACGCCAAAGGAACTGCGGGACTTGCGCAGGCAGCGGCTAGGGGAGCCCATACCAGCCTGGCTCCTGCCGCTATGGGATGAGGGGGCAGATCCCTTCGGCAGCTGCTACAGCCGCTGGCTAACCCAAGGGCAGGGAAATTACTCCGTGACGGAGTGGGTGACGGCTGCCGCCTGGGACAGTGTGAGAGAATGCCGGGGAGCTCCCGGAGACTGTAAGCCCATGGCAGACCTATGTGGAACTGGTCCAAGTTATCCGCGTGTTGGGAACGAGATCCCGTCTGATTCTTTTGGGCCAGATACATGAAGTAGCCACTACAATGGCCACTTTGGGGAACGTAGAATGCCCAAGGAAGGAGAAAACCGTGCATGTCTCACTGCGGGGGAGGCCCCCAAGCCTAGAGCAGGCTCGGCAGAGAACAGGCCCAAGCAAGTGACTGCATGCAGATGTAGATTGACCTGTTAGCTGCAGGCATTGATCAGACGAAAATAGACAGGCAACCAAACACCGTCCTGATGGCACTGAGGCACTGGTTAAACCTTGAGAAACAGTTCTAGAAGACAGCAGGAGTGGGGAAAAATCCTGGCAAGAGTCACCAGGCAAGCCTTCAGGATTTCTGAAGCCCTCAGGTGAGGAGCTCATGTACCTCTTTGACTAGGGGGAAGGCTGAGGTGCTCGGCTTAGGGGATCCCCAAAGGACCATAGGACTCCCGTGGAACTTGGGATTTACTGGTCCCCCAGCAATGTACAGTCTGTGCTGGTATTGGTAGATACTGGAGCTGATTACAGTCTGATTTACGGCAACCCGGTTAAGTTTCCAGAGAAGCTGGCATATGTTGATGGCAATAGAGACAGTAGGTGAAAGTAAAGCCAGTGTCTCTGTCCTTTGGCATTGGCCGTTTACCACCCCGAGTGTACACAGTGTATGTCTCCCATGCTTGAGTATGTTCTGGGGGTGGACGTCTTGAAAAGACTGTGCCTACAGATGACCATGGGTGAATTCCACCTACAGGTGCGTGTGGTTGAGACCGTTGTCCTGGTGGACATGAGGAGATCACACAGACTACTGCAAAGTTAAAAGAGGTTGGGATGGTACAATCCACCCACGGTCCTTATAATGCCCTGGTTTGGCCCATGAAGAAGCCTGATGGCACATGGAGTATCACTGTGGACTACTGGAATTAAATAAAGTGACTCCTCCATTACATGCTGCTGTGCCCTCAATGCATGACCTCATGGATCAGCTGACAGTCCGATTGGGACAGTACCACTATGCTGTAGACCTTACTAATGCCTTCTTTTCCATTGATGTTGCCACTGAGAGTTTGCCTTCACCTGGGATGGCAGGCAGTGGGCTTTTCATGTTTTTCCACAAGGATACTTGCACAGCCCCACTATTTGTCATAGATTTATCACCCAGGACTTGGCTGCCTGAGTTCATAGTGATACAGTGCTTGTATTTCACTACATTGATGTTGTGTTAAACTCTGACTCTCTTACAGATCTCAAACAGGCTACCAACTCCCTGCAGAGACATCTGGCAACATGTGGTTGGGCTGTGAATGACGCCAAAGTCCAGAGACCAGGACTTGTTGGGATATTAGCAAGTGTTTATCTCTCTTTTAGTCCAGGTGGTGAGACCCTGGTATGCTATGGAGAAAAAGCGGGCCCCTTGAGACTGGACACGCACTGCGAACCAAGCATTTAAGGTCACCAAGCATGCGGTGCAGCAGGTACAGGCTCTGCAAGTGGCTGATCCAGGACGGCCATATAAATTGGGTGTCTGTGTTACCCAAGAGGGTTTTGGCTGAGGCTTATGGTAGTGACAGGACAGGATATGAGCCCCTGGTGGGTTTTGGTCCCAACTTTAGAAAAGGGCAAAAATGTGATATTCTCTACTAAAGAAACAGTTGACAGCTGCCTATGCTGCCCTGGTAGCATGTGAGGCCATCACACGAATGGCCCCTGTAAAGCTCAGAACTACATACCCTGTACAGGGATGGCTCAAACAAAGGAGTTCAGTGAGCTCCAGCCCCCTGAATATAGAGTTATAACAAGTGTTGGGGCCAGCTGAGTTCCTCGCTGTGGAAGAAAAGGCCCCAAAGTCTCCTCTAGAAATAGAGCCCACACCCTATGCTAAAGAAAAGTCCCTGTCCTAGAGAATGCTTGGTATACTGAAGGTACTAGTAGAGGGCATGCACCCTTTGTCCGATGGCAAGTGGACTACATCAGACCATTACCAAAGACCAAAGGCACTGTGTACGCCTTTATGGCTGTTGATACAGCCACTGGTTTACTCTTTACATGGCCCTGTACGGCCACAGATCAGAGACAGACAATTCAGGCCCTACAGGTACTCTTTATGGTCTTTTTGGTTGACCCTTGGTTGTAAAAAACGACAAGGGGACACATTTTACAGGACAAGAAGTCCAACAGTGGGCCGGCCCCAATGTGCCTCAACATGAGACAAGTACAAGAATAAAAATGGTCATAAAATATGAAAGCCCCCACTGTAGATGGTTGGTGCTTTTAGCTCCATGGGGACTTGAAAAGCAGCGAGACTTACATATCACCCCGTGGGTGACTAGCAGTTGGCCCCCTTGGGTAACTGTCAGGCTGCCACAGACCAGTGCTGGTTCTATCCTAAAGGAAATGCATGTGATTTCTTTGCGGCCGATAATGAGTTCCCCTCTACTCCTCCATGTGGAGCCCACGCTTGCGGCATCTCTACGGACACGAAAAGTGTAATATCAATGGCCGGGAAGGCCCCTGTTGGTAGCCACCCTCTTGCCCCAAGATAAGGGACTAGCATGCATTTCGCTTAAAGAACGTGATTTATCTTTGTTGGCTCCTATCACTGCCTTGTCCTTTTGCCCATAGATAAAGTACAGCGAACAGTATTGTAGAAGGGGCATACACCTGTACGAAGCTTGCCAATGTATCTAACTGTTGGGTGTACACGGAACTGCCCACCGGAGCAGTAGAAGGCTTGCCATGGCGCATCCACCCCGCTTCGGAAAGAAACGAGACCTGGCTGTATTCCTAGAGACCATCTCATGCTCAGAGGTGCCAGGT
Organism: Equus asinus; assembly: GCF_041296235.1. Taxonomy (NCBI): domain Eukaryota; kingdom Metazoa; phylum Chordata; class Mammalia; order Perissodactyla; family Equidae; genus Equus; species Equus asinus. The sequence goes on from NC_091794.1 coordinate 62,180,341, forward strand.
GCCTCAACAGATACGCTGACAATGTGGACATAAGCAGCCCTGGCCAACCCCAAGCCTCTGAGACGGCCATGGGTCGTTATCCGGGCAGGCTGTTGTGCTCCACACACCTGTGCCCTTGTACATAGAACAACAAAAGGGAGAATACGACAACAAGGTGGATACCCCAGGGGCTGTGTCAAAAGGTTACACGAATGACCTGGCCCAAATATTGGTGAAACGTCCCTCCCTGTGTGGGGGTGGCCCCCACAGATATAGTACCCTTGGGCAGCTTCTGGGTCTATGGTAGTCATGAATGGCCTTATCTCCTGACTAACTTGATAGGACAATATACTTGAGGGTGGCCCTAAGCTGTCCTCCCTGCGGCAGTGGGTTCTCGCCACGCTGGTGGGTGTAGCTTGTCTCTTGGTGGCTACTTACTGATCATTGTATTGTTGTTGTAAAATGTAGCTTTAAGACGTCGTGCTGTGTGCACGTGCACACACCGCCTACAAGCCCGTGACTGCTGCACTCTAATGGGTGTAGAGTGAAAGAAAAATATGGAGGCGCTGTGGACAATTAGATGGGAGCAGCTTCCGGGCAGATGTGACTCAGCATGTTACTGCAGGCAGCCTATGCGCCACCATGTATATGAACACCTTATGTAACCTTCATAATGTCAACATCTGCTGGCTGTATGCCACTTTTGTCTAGGGTCATATAAAAACGGCCACAAGGAAAACAGCTGCACTCCCACCGTATGTAGGCCAAAGTAAGTAAAGAGTATGTCTACCTTGCTATCGGCGGCTCACCTCGTTTTCTCAACTCCCTGAGCCCTGTAGTCCTGTCCTCGGCTGTTTCTCTCCTACTTACAATGGGGCAGGACAAATATTTCTGTAATTAACCTGAAGTAGAGGCTCCAGAACCTGCTTGTCTGGGAGGAACAATAAAACCAGAGTATAACCTTGAATTTAAATGTTGACTCCTTCATATTAAAAGACCCTAGCAGCCCTTTATTAACAGGTTCTAATCGTGTCTTCACATAAAGGAATCCACACTCTAGATTGTAACGCTGTCCCTTCCAGCATGCAGCTGATGAAAGAGATATTTCTAGAGTGTCAAGTATTCGTTGATTCTAGAAGGCTTGAAAATGGTAGGTTTTATGTAATGTCAAAGCCTGTGTTTACTCCAGTGACCACTCAGATTATAGCTACAGTGTGTTTAGGAAAATGAACAGAATCTTTAGACTATATTTGCATATGTAGATGCAGCATGCATAATGGTTTCAACAAATATTTTTAAACCACTCTTCAAATCAGGATGAAAAATTGATCTTAAAATGGTTGACATTTTAATGATACAACACTAATCAAATATATTTAGAATTTTATTTCAGATTACATAATTTCATGATGGCTTTTAAAACTTGGCTGAGAATCACTGCATGGAAATAAATGAAAACTGGTAAGTATAGCTATGTACTGTGGTGTAATCCCTGATTTTCATCACAGGAATTTAGTCGTTGGTATTTTCTTTGTAGCATTAAATCGTTTTGTTTAAAAAGCTTTGTATAATTTGTGTTTTTAATTTTGTAAACAGCATCTATGTTGTAATGAGAGGTACTTAGAAAAATCATTAAAAAATTGTTTATTAACTTGCCTTGCCTTTTTGAAAATGCCTCAATATTCTGCACGTTATGAGTGCTCAGAACTATTGGCCAGCTGCAAGCATTCTGTTGAAATATTAGAGGACTTGTCCTGAATATCTTAAAGGAGACCTACTAATTAATTTAATCGTGATTTTTATTTTCAAATTAAAACAGCTGTGCTTTACCAAAGCTTATAACTGAAAATTTTTGTTTCCCAATTTCGATATACATTTGTAATTACACAGTACCTGATACGTCCCGAAACTGATAGGAACAAAAACATGGTGCTCCCCATTCATTAACACAACTGTTTGGATTCAGGTAGTTGTAGGGGTGAGTAACATGTGAGGACACAGACATTAATTAAAAAACCTCACAAGTAAATGCAAAATCTTCACTGAGACAAACACCCTGAAATATAAGCACACAATATCATGAAACCATGTTTTAGGAGATAGGACTTAGGGAATTTCTGAAAGGACTCCCTAAAGAAATAGAAATTGGTCATAGAAAAGTAAAATGAATAAAGCCGGGATTAAAAAGATCTCCAAACAGAGGATACAGGGTTGCAAAGCTCTCTGGCAGCACGAGCGTATGCAGCGCTGAAAGGAGGTCAGCATGTCTTGAGTTCATAGAGCGAGGGGGGAGATGGTACAAGACGAGGCAGGAGGGCCAGGGAGCAGTCAGAACAGCAACATTTTGAAGGCCATGATTAATTTTTTAAAATTGTGTGAACAAGTATCTAAAACACAGAATTCTTTTTTAAAGCTGGGAGAAGATAATTCTTGCCTTATTACTCCAGAAAAACTATGGCATAGGAATTTACAAGTTCTGAAATATATGTAAGAAAAACAAATTTAAAAATGCTTCCTATTTCATCAATCTCAGCTATTACTGAACAGCAGTTTTCTTACTAATTTTACCATCCCTAACATCTTTAGGAGACATTAAAATGTCAGAATAATTATTTTAACACTATTTTTGCATTGAAGCAAGATAAACCAAACAGATTATGCTTCTAGTCTAGGAAATTAGTCAAGAGCTAAAATTATATGCCTTATTATTTCACAGAAAGTCAAATGAGAGATGTGTTTCTGTTTCAATAAAATAGAGGTTGGCTTTGAGAGATTGGAATACCTAAATTTTCAAACAAAAATTATAGCATCGTTATAGATGTGACAATGTCCAATGAATAAACCATTTTTCAAGCAAACTGGAGTGTGTGGGGACAGGGTGAAGAAAGATGTGATTTCTACAGTGATGTGTCCCTGGTAACCATGCCCGAGCGGAAGAGGAAGATTGCATTCTTTGTGTACAGATTCCCCTAGTCAGGATGGCAACACTCACTGGGGAGAGGGAGAGACTCCTTCCAGACCACGAAGATAGAAACTATCTGGTGTCTATCTCTGATGTATTATATAAACATAAATACTCTTTTGTTTATAAGAGTGGTCTTTGTAGAGGGTAAATTTATCTAACTGGTCTAAAAAGGAGGAAGTACTCCTGTGACAAACAGGTAACAGTATGGTGGAAAAAAAGCAGTGATATACCTAATAATTTTCTGTTGCATATTACAGATCATTTGCTTATACATTATTTTAGTTGACTCTCAAAACAAGCATGTAGAGAATGACTTGTCCTGCCTCTATCAATTAACTCATTGCCAGTTCTTACTTTTATAACGTGCATTCTGATAATAAATGCATGTCTTTATCAAGATAGCTCCCTAAAATAAGAGTGTTGTGCTATATAAGAAGAGATCACCAAGAAAGAATACTGGACTGCTCTTTTGGGGGGAAAGCACATTTTCCCTAGATAAGTTGTTAAATATAAGAATCTCCTTGATGTCTGGAAATGTGTTTCTTAATTAAGCATAAAGCTAGGTTTTAAAACCTGTTCTAATTATAATTTATCAAACAAATGTTTTAAAAGTTCTCAAATGTTTCTCCACTGGGAACCATTTAATAATTATATTGTAGATATAATTAATTGATTTAGGTCAATAAATGCATCTCATTTTCAAATTTTGGAGGTGTTATAAAATCCAGATTCTTTATCTGTGGTTTTCACCAGCAGCCGGAGTGATTTCTTTTCAACACTATTACTTCTTTTTCAGTGATGTTGTACCATCAATCATCTCTCCTCTTCCTATCGATGTCAATGTTTTCCTTTCCATGGCTTCTTCCCCTCAGCAGATGAGCAAAGTCAACATCAACTTATGCTAAAATAGCTTCCTCATTTTCTCATTTAATATTATATCCTTTAAAATCCTTTTCAAGTTATGTTTCTTCCAACTTCCCTCATATGTGCCACATTGGTCAACTGGCTAGTCTTTCAATGGATTCTGAAATCTTACTCTGTCCCTACAATCCTGTTGTTCTTTCCTTGGGGCACATGCTTCCTTTCCCTTTCTGCCTCCCTTGGTCCATTATAAATTCATTTATTCGTAAAATCCCAATTAAAATAAGACATCATCAATTAAAGATAACCCCATATTCTCCACTAGAATCAGTATCTTGAACTCCCTAATCTCATCATATTTTGTTTCTCCACTGAGCAGCATGACCCTCATGGCCTGATTAGGGTTGCAGTCATTTACGTTTGATACACTAGAGGGTGGGGATTCTGTTTTGTTTATATTTCCTTGGGCATCACTCCAGCAGCAGTCTTGCTCAAAATTGCTACCAAGCAAGAATCTGACATGTGGAATATCAGTCTCATTCCAGCTTTGAGAGTGAACATTCAAGGAGGGTTCTTATATGCCTTTGTATTCGGTAGCCAACTGTTCTTGGGTTCTGGTCTGGAGTCAAATATTCTTAGATTCTAATGTTTAAATGATACCAAGAGTTTTCTTCTCAATCTGAGAAACCAAGAAACTGTGGCCTTCCAATGTCAAAGTGTTTTGCTGGGTCAAATACCTTAAAATCTGTACAAACCAGTTAATTGAGCACAGCTCAAGAATACTTATGATTTTCTATCTACAGAGTCATTGCTACTTTGATATATGTTCTCAATAAAAATGCCTCATGTGGCAGCTCAGTGTGTTATTTTTATACTTGTGTTTCTAATGTTTTGAATTTTTTAAATGTCTCTATGTGTGGTGTCTAAAATAAAACTTTACTTGAATTGCTGTGTAAAAATCTAGATCGCACTTGTAAAAATGGTCAAGAAGTGTGTTCCTCGATTTAAAAAAAGCTTATACATTATATTTATTTTTCAAGAACATTTCAAATCTCCACTTGATCATGCCTTATATGGACTTCTGTTTTCTCCTCACTATTTTTCTTAAATTTTTGTACATTTGATTTATGTGGTTTTAAGATAATTTACTTTGAATTTTAATTTTTATTCAAATTCTAGAATATGGGTACCATAGGTGTCATATTTGTAAATCCAAGCAAACACCATGTGTCAAGATATCCTAATTTGAACAGAACACTTTAATTGTACAAGTTGTTTTTCATTAGTAATGAATACAGAAAACTTGAGATGGCAGATGGTGGGTGGGTGGACCCCCTGTAGGCACAAACTATCTTGGAAAACTAGAAGCCCTGGAGAAGGATTCTGGATAAATTGGCATTTGAGAGGATGATCTGTAGACAAAGAGGTCGGTGTGAGGCGGGGGGTGGGGGGGGCTCCAGGGCTGAGCAGCGCGGCGGGCTGCCACTTTTTCCCACTCTGGCGGTGGGCCGCCGGAGTGGGGGTGGGGCCCCCAGGGCTGAGCAGCAAGGCCGGTTGCCACTTTGACCCACTCTGGCGGTCGGCCATCTGAGTGGGTGGGGAGGGCCCCCAGGGCTGAGCAGCGCGGCGGGCTGCCACTTTGACCCACACTGGCGGTCTGCCACCTGAGTGTGGTGAGGGACCCCAGGGCTGAGCAGCGCGGCGGTCTGCCACTTTTTCCCACTCTGGCGGTGGGCAGCATGAGTGGGGGTGGGGCCCCGAGGGCTGAGAAGCGCGGCGGGCTGCCACTTTGACCCAGTCTGGCTGTCAGCTGCCTGACTGGGGATGGGCCCGCCCGGGCTGAGCAGCGTGGCGGGCTGCCACTTTGACCCACTCTGGCCGTCCGCCGCCTGAGTAGGTGGGGAGGCCAACAAGGGCTGAGCAACGCGGCGGACTCCCACTTTGACCCACTCTGGAGGTCGGCCGCCTGAGTGGGGGGTGGCTGCCAGGGCTGAGCAGGGCGGCGGGTTGCCACTTTGACCCACTCTGCCGTTGCGCCCCCTGAGTGGGGGGGTGGCCGCCAGGGCTGATCAGCACGGTGGGCTGCCACTTTGACCCACTCTGGCGGTCTGCCCCCTGAGTCAGGGTGGGGCCACCAGGGCTAAGCTGCGCAGCGGGTTCCTACTTTGACCCACTAAGGCTGTCCGCCGCCTGAGTGTGGTGAGGGACCCCAGGGCTGAGCAGTGTGGCGGGCTGCCACTTTGACGCCCATTGGCGGTCGTCCGCCTGAGTCTGGGTGGGGCCCCCAGGGCTGAGCTGCACGGCGGGCTCCCACTTTGGCCCACTCTGGTGGTCGGCCGTCTGAGAGGGTGGGGAGAGGCCCGAGGGCTGAGCAGCGCGGCAGGCTGCCACTTTGACCCACTCTGGCCGTCCGTCGCCTGAGTGGGTGTGGAGGCCCCCCGGGGCTGAGCAGCGCGGCGGGCTGCCACTTTGACACAGCCTGGTGGTCGGCCGCCTTATTGGGGTGCGGCGGCCAGGGCTGAGCGGCGCGACGGGCTGCCACTTTTTCCCACTCTATTGGTGGGCCTCCTGAGTGGGGGTGGGGCCCCCAGGGCTGAGCAGGGCGGCGGCCTGCCACTTTGACCCACTGTGGTGGTCGGCCGTCTGAGTGGGTGGGGCGGGCCCCCAGGGCTCAGCAGTGCGGCGGGCTGCCACTTTGACCCACTCTGGCGGTCTGCCCCCTGAGTCTGGTGGGGCCACCAGGGCTGAGCTGCGCGGTGGGTTGCCACTTTGACCCACTCTGGCGGTCGGCCGCCTGAGTAGAGGGGGGCCCGCCCGGGCTGAGCAGCACGGCGTGCTGCCACTTTGACCCACTCTGGCGGTCTGCCCCCTGAGTCAGTGTGGGGCCCCCAGGGCTGAGCTGCGCGGCGGGCTGCCACTTTGACCCAGTCTGGCAGTCTGCCGCCTGAGTCGGGGTTGGGCCCCAAGTGCTGAGCTGCAGTGCGGGTTGGGACTTTGACCCACTCTGGGGGTCGGCCGCCTGAGTGGGTGGGGAGGGTCCCCAGGGCTGAGCAGCCCGGCGGACTCCCACTTTGACCCACTCTGGCGGTCGGCCGCCTGAGTCGTGGTGGAGCCCCCAGGGCTGAGCAGCGTGGCGGGCTGCCACTTTGACCCACTCTGGCGGTCGGCCGCCTGAGTGAGGCTGGGGCCCCCAGGACTGAGTAGCGTGGTGGCCTGCCTCTTTGAACCACTCCGGCCGTCCGCCGCCTGAGTGGGTGGGGAGGCCCCCCGGGGCTGATAAGTGCGGCGGGCTGCCACTTTGACCCAGCCTTGCGGTCGGCCGCCTGAGTAGGATAGGCCTGCCAGGGCTGAGCAGCGCTGCGGGCTGCCACTTTGACCCACTCTGGCGGTCGTCCGCCTTAGTGGGGGGGGGGGGGGGGCCCAGGGCTGAGCAGCGCGGCGGGCTGCCACTTTGACCCACTCTGGGGTTCGGCCTCCTGAGTGGGGGTGGGGCGCCCAGGGATGTGCAGAAGGGCGGGCTGCCACTTTGACCCACAATGGCGGTCGGTCGCCTGAGGTGGGGGGAGCCTCCAGGGCGGAGAAGCGCGGCGGGCTCCCACTTTTTCCCACTCTGGCGGTCTGTCGCCTGAGTGGGGGTGGGGCCCCCAGGGCTGAGCAGCGCGGCGGGCTGCCACTTTTTCCCACTCTGGCAGAGTGGACTAAAAATAAAAAGGATTCTTACAAAAAAGAAAGGTGTAATTGTTAAATTTCATTTAAAGCTGAATGTGAAAAGCATTGAGAATCAAGATGATTCCGTGATTAAGACTTTCAGGAAAATGTATGAGTCATTATCATCACTGTGTAGCTCAGTCATCTGAAAGAGCAGTATTTTTCAAGAAGAAGCAATATGAGAGTGTAGGATCCTAACAAATACACATTTAAATGATAGTCTAGATGGTGATGTATCGTCAAATCAAATCAAGGTGTGTTAAATAGCTACGTGTGGGTTTATTTAGGTTTGTCTTAATATGTAAATAGAAAAAACTTTGCATTGAAGGAATTTAAGCTTTATTAGGCAATAAGCTGTTATGGAGGCTCTTCCAGAGTTGGTTATATATGATGAGATGCACAGTAGTAGAAAATGATCCCGCTTTTTCGAAGAAGGAAAATTGAATTTATTAGGGGACATGGTATCATTTGACCTTGTAGTATAAAATGGGTTTTCATAGGTATAGAAAGTGTGGAAGTACGTATTCCAAGAACCAGCAATTCAAAAAACCACAAAGCTGAGGCCATGAAATAATGCACTTGGTGATCAATGTGCAGTTCAAGTGAACTGACGCTCTTTCTTCTTTTCCTCCCCTCCCCCTCCCCTCCCCTCCCCTCCCCCTTCCCCTCCCCCTCCTCCCCCTCCTCCTCCTCCTCCTTCTTATTATTAGACAGAAGGGGCAGAAAAGGCCAGAATGGACATTTAGGTTGAAAATACGAGAAGATATACAGATGGCCCACAGACACGTGAAACAATGTTCAACATCACTAATTACTAGGGAAATGCAAATCAAAACTATAATGAGACATCACCTTACATCAGTCAGAATGCCTATAGTTACCAAGACAAAAAACAACAAATGTTGAAGAGGTTGTGGAGAAAAGGGAATTCTCCTACACTGCTGGTGGGAATGTAAACTGGTGCAGCCACTATGGAAAACTGTATGGAGATTTCTAAAAAAATTAAAAACAGAAATACAATACCATCCAGCTATCCCACTACTGGGTATTTATCCAAAGAATCTGAAGTCAATGATCCAAAGAGATTTATGAACCCCTATGTTCATTGCAAGTTTGTTAACAGTAGCCAAGATGTGGAAGCAACCCAAGTGCCCTTCTACAGATGAATGGATGAAGAGGATGTGGTATATATATACACACAATAGTATACTATGCAGCCATAAAAAAGGCAAAATTGTCCCATTTCCAACAACAGGGATGGACCTTGAGGAGGGTATGATGTTAAGTGGAATAAGCCAGACAGAGAAAGACAAATACTGAATAATTTGACTCATATGTGGAAGATAACAAACACGTGGATAAAGAGAACAGATTAGTGGTTACCAGAGGGGAAGGAGGTTGCTGGGTGGGCGAAAGGGACAGAGGGGTACATATGTATGGTGATGGATAAAAATTAGACCGCTGAGAATGAGCACGATGAAGTGTATTCAGAAACTGATAAATAATATTGTACACCCTAAATTACACAATGTTATAAACCATTGTGATCTCAGTAAGATTACTGGGAAAACAAAACAAAATAAAAAACCAACAAACGCATAGAGACAGAGATTGGATTGGTGGTTAGCAGAGGGCAGGGGGACAGGGAGGAGGTGAAAGTAGTGATTTGCACATGTGTGTGGGGATGGATTGTAATTAGTCTTTGGGTGATGAGCATGATGCGATCTACACAGAAATCAGAAGACAGTGATGTACACCTGAAATTTATATAATTTTATAAAACAGTGTTACCACAATTAAAAAAGATACAAGTTGAAATTAAAAGAATGGAAAATGAAAAAAAAGAAGATATTTTCAGCCATAAAAAAAGAACTAATGGAAGGAGCTTCAATTTTAATCTTAAAACTATACTGAGCCTCTGAGAATTTTCAGCTGGAGCTGACATTAACAAAGGTATTCATAAATGAATCTAGTGCACTGGGCACAATAAATTGAAAATGTGGAAACTATTCGGCTAGCTGTTAAATTAGGATAGTCACGTTAAAAGTAGAAGCATTGGTAATTCAAACAAAACATATTTTTTAGTGACCAAATGTAGAAAACATTGACAGCATCTGTCATTGAATCAAGATGGAGAAATCAAAAGTCACTTGAATAAATAGAATGTGACATTTTTACAGCACGTAATCTTAAAATGTAAAAAAAATCAATTAAATGTGAAAATATTAAATTTATAATATCACTGGATATTATTTTAATCATTAACAAAGGTATCACCTATATTTATGTTTTAATATAAAATACTTACAGAGCCATATTTTGTAAGCAATTTATATGGATGCTGATATTCTGCAAATAAGCATGTGCTTATTAAAAATGTTGAGATAAATTTAGCAAGCCTCTAACATAGGAAGTGGCCAAATAAATTTTAGAAATGTGACATATGTATAAAAAGGTACCCAACCTATTGGTGATCAAATTACTATAGAAAGTACATATGTTTTCAAGTAAACGCCAAATGTTGGAAATTTAAATTCTGAAACGTCTTAAACATGAATAACATAAAAATAGATCACTGAAGACACTGAGTGTGTCTGAAAAATAAATCTAGTTTTCCTAATCCACGCCAATCTTTATTATACATTGAAAATATGGAATATAAAATCTCAAAACATTTTTATTTAACGTTTTAGCAGAATATTTCACATTCTTTATCTTTTTATTCTTCACAACAATCTTTCTGAAAAGGTACCATAGATAAATACCCCATGCCCTATTTATGGAATATTAGTGAAAAGAGAAGCTAGAAAGAAGGTTGTCTCTTCATGGGATGAAGGAAAAAGAATGTCTCTTCATGGAGAAGAGGGTGTGATGAGCTTTGTATTGAACTGTTTTGATGAGAATGTGACTTCAGTACATTAGGTGGAAATGTCATCCAATGAAGGACATTATGACTGGAGAATGCAAGGAGGTGAAGGCGAGTGGGGAAGGTGTGTCCGTTACACACTCACAGATTACGGTTGAAGCTATGGGATTTGATGAGATGTGCAGAGTTTCTGGATATAGGATAAAAAGTGACAGACTAAAAGGAGAAAAGACAATGCGAAACCCAATATCTATTGTTAGATGCAAATTTATGTCTGAAAAAAAATCTAAAAGAATAGTCTGTTTTGTAAAAAGTACAAGGAATTTCCTTGAATAGCTTTCAGCAAAAAAAAAGTTAGATAATTTATCTATATTTGATCATTTTAGTATATATTTACAAAATTTCACTTTTATTTGAAAAATAATGTTGTAGTATGCATCGTTACACACGATTTCCTAGTAATACAAAGGCTAGTGTGAATATGTAATCCTGAAATAACAGGAGCTTCTTAGGAGCTACAAAAGATGGGATAACTAACATTAGGTGTTTCCGCTTTTTTTTTTTTTTTTAATAATATGGATTCTATTCCTTCAGTTCCTTATTGGAAATGCTATGGTTTTGCTGGATGGCCTCCATTTGCCCATCCAGATATATGTCCCCATTTTCTGCCTGGCTCTGTGCCCAGTGAGGCTGACCTGCTTGGACCGCACTGGTGGGAACTCTTGCTTCACAGTTTCTGGTTGTTTTGCAAGTGTCAGCCACCTGCAGGAAGAAGAGGGCCCTCAGGATATTTCTTCCCTCTGGTCCCTGGGCTGGGCACTGCAGGTAGGGTGCTTCCCTGGACTGAGGGCCCCAGGCAGCCCTCACCAGATGACTTTCTCTCCAAGTCCGGAGACTGCTCCCTCCTTTGTTCTTTCAGGCCTAGAGGCAGTAATGGATCTCTTCATTGCTAAATCTTGTTTGACCTAAACCCTGCCCATCATTTTGGAAAGAACCTTAATGCTCCCTAGTTCCAGTTTGTATATGACATGTTTTCTCATGGCAAGACACCACAGGTTACAATCGTATATATTACCTTTGCCTTCTCTTGACAACAGAAACTGGGGAGGAAGGTGCAAAGAAGACACACCAAGAAAGAAAATAGGCAGAAATGTGCATTATTCTTTGCTTGTAAAAAATTATCTGTAATTTACCTAAAGTGAAATTCACTCTCTTGAGAGGCACAGCCCTGTGAGAATTGACAAATGCATATGATTGTGTAAACTACCACCACACTCAAGATACAGAACAGTTTGTCGTCTTCCAGAATGTCATTGAGCTGCTCTTTATAGTCAAATGCCTTCCCCATCTCTAACCCTGAAGTTACTGGTCTCTTCTCCATCCTGTAGTTTTGCCTTCTCTGTTTCCACATAAACGGATTCACATGGTGTGCAGCTTTCTGAGTCTGGCTTCTTTCACTTTGCTTATTACCTTTGAGATTCATCCAAGTATTTGTGAGCATTAACAGTTGGTTCCTTCTTAATGTTGCATGGTATCCAATGGTACGACTGCACCATCGTTTCTTTATCTACTTACTGGTTGAAGGACATTTGGGTTGTTTCCAGTTTGGGGCAACTGTGAGAAAACACTGGTATAAACATTTGCGAACAGATTTTGTGTGGACGTAGGTTTTCATTTCACTAGGTTAAATACCTAGAGTGGGATTGTGGGGTCATCTGGTGTTTGTTTAACATTATAAAAACTGCCAGATATTTGATATTAACAGTCATTTTCATTTTATCATACAAATCTTAGTATCTTTGTAGAATGCCAATTTATCACGTAAGAGGGGATGTATTTCCAGACTTTCTAGCTTGTTCAACTCCTTTATCTACGAATCCATATGCCAGCAGCACACTGTTTTGTTCCATATAGCTTAATAGTAACTATTAAACACAGGAAATATATGTCCTCAAGTATTTTCCTTTAATCGAATCATTTTGTATATTCTAGGACCTCTGACTCAGCAAATATGTTTTAGATTCAGTTTCTTATATATTTTAAAAATCCTGCTAGAATTTCCATTCAATTAGGCTTACATTTAATCTATAGATGAACTCAGGGAAGAATTGCCATCTTTATGTCAAGTATTCCAGTTGATAGAATTGTATATTTATCTCTTTACTCTATCTTTAATTTCTCTGAGTCTTTTCCTTTTAACTTCCAGTGGACACATCTTATAAATTGCCAACTAAATTACTCCTAGAATTTTAATTTTATGCTTTTGTAAATGATGTTACTTTTTATTTTATTTTCTACCTGCCCATTGAGAGGTATAGCAGTAAATTTGACTTTTGTGTATTAACTTTGTGTCTTGCTACTTAATAAAATTACTTATTGTTTCTAGTATTCATTTTTTTTGGATTCCTTTGGATTATCTACATAGATGATCACATCATCTCTAGAAAATAGAGTTCTACTTGTTCCTTTCGAATTTTATGTTCCATTTCTTCTTTCTCATCTTTTTACACTGATATCTGGTCAAAGTTGAAAAGGAATGGTGACAAGTATATACTTGCATTGTTTAAGATTTTAGGTAGAAATCATTATTTTTATTTTTTCACCACTGAGCATTTGTCTTTCTCTTCTTAGTTTGCTGAGAGGTTTTCCATGAATTTTTAAAAGTTTTTTCACATGATTTCTTTGCCTCTATTAAAATGATCATGTCTTTTCTTATATATTATTTTAATATAGTGAAGTGCATTAATTTTCATATATTAAACAAACCTTGCGTTCCTGGAATAACACCCAATTTTTTCAAGCCGTACTACTCTGTTTTAACCAGGCTAAAACAAAGTTTATCAACGACTGATTTGACCTGATATTGCGTAAAGGAGGTCAAGATAGTTCTTTTCCTCCATATTAACTTGGTCAGTTACTTTTGTAAAGATTTAAAATGAGAGTGGATGGTACAGAGAGTCCCCGTGTACTTCCTTCCCAAACTCACAGTTTCCCGTGTGATTAACATTTTCTTTCAGTATGGTGCATTTGTTACAAGTGAAGAACAACCAATATTGACACTTTATCAGTAACTAAAATTAATTTTGTTAGGATTCATGCTTTGTGCTGTACGGTTGTATGGATTTTGACAAATGCATAATATTGTGTATCCACGATTACAATAGTGTGCAGAGTAATTTTTCTGCCCTAAAAGTCCTTGTTTTCCACATATTCATCTCTCCTCCCCTCTCCCCAAAACCACTGGCAACCACGGATCTTTTTAATGTCTCTGTAGTTTTGCCTTTTCCAAAATGCCATTTAAGTGGAGTGATATAATATGTAGACTTTTCAGTCCGACTTCTTACCCTGCGAAATATAAATTTAAAGTTCCTCCATGGTGTTTTTTGTGGCTTGATAGCTCATTTATTTTTTTCTATGAAAATATCCCAGTGTGTGCATGTACCACAGTTTTTCCATCCGTTCGTCTATTGAAAGACCCATTTTCTGACTCACAGCATTTTCCTTCTTTCTGAAGAACTTCTTAACGTTTCTAACAAGGCAAGTTTATTTTCTGAGTCTGTTTAAGAATTATATTTGTCTTTCTTCAGACGTTAGAAGTTTCTTTGTGGGAAGTTGCTTACTCAACAAAAAATTTTTTATTATTTTTCATGCATATAGAGATATTCAGATTTTCTATTTCTTCATGGGTCATTTGTATCTTTCAAATAGTTTGCATATTTCATCCAAGTAGTCAAATTTTCTGGCATAAAATTTAATACCATCTCTTTATTATCTTTTTAATGTCTTAATAACTATGGAAGTTCCCTCCTCCATTCTCCATACTATTAATTTTTGCCTTTGCTCATATTTGTATTAGCCTAATTAGAAGTTCATCCCTCTTATTGATATTTTTAAATAAACAGTTTTTCATTTTATTAATTTTCTTCATTGATTTTCTATTTTCTATTCCATTGATTCCTGTTCTTTATTAGTTTCTTTTATTTGTTTACCTTTTGTATAATTTCCCCCCCTTTTTAAAGTATTTTAACCAGGAATGTCAGACCATTGATTTTATGACATTTGTCTTCTTCAATATTATCATATATGGCTTTATTTTACCTTGTAAACACTACTGTATCTGGATTTCAACCATTTTGAATGTTGTATTTTTACCATTACGCCTGTTGAAATATTAAGAAAATATTGTGAGAAACTTTCACAATATTTTCTTAATATTGTGCTCAAGCAGAGGGGACACTTCTCTACAAAATGAATATGTAAGCCCTCGGAACAAACCAATGTAGAGATGCCAGTTGTGGAATGTCACTGAGAAGTTCAAACAAGGACCATGAGAAATGGAAAATCTCTTACAGGCTGCATGAGACCTGGAGACAGAACACAATGTGAGTTGACCTTGGAAGATATGACAAATATCTGCATGACTAAGCTCTGAGCTTGGCACAAGGAAAATGGATGATGCCAATAGAAAAGATCACAGGCCTTTCCTTAATATTTCTGACGTGGTAAGCATCAAGGCCTTGATCATCATGTGGGAGGAGAAGGGAAAGGAACATTACTGTAACTAAATGTTTTCCTATTCCAGGTTGGGTCAATTTGAGTGCAATTACTTCCACTTAGGACAGTAAACTTTGTGGCGTTGCCTGCTTCTGAGTCTTGAGGAGCAATTTTCACTGGTTAAATTTTGCAAACAAAACCAGCAATGTATAAAATAACCATACTGAAAATCTCTTAACAAAGCATTAATATCAATCTCTGCGTGTGGACTCAACTGATTTATGACAAACAAGTTCTAACTGTTTGAGCAAACTGACCTAGAGACAAGAAACTCCAGTCACTGTTGATTTGGGGCATGCTGCCGGTTTATGAAGAATGAGAAATGATCCTGCAGAATACTTTATAGTGCTGGGGCAGATAAAATGCAGGCAGTTTTTTGTGCAGAAAAAAAAGGGGCAATAAAAGAAGCTTTATTAGAGGTTGTCAATAAAATAATCATTTTTTTTCTCTAATTCCAAGGATAATGCTGAGAAAAGGAAGTTCAAAGACAATGATATTAAGGCCCTGTATTTCAGATTCTAGATTCATTTTACAAAGTGGACAATTTTATGGAAAGAAGATTCACAAAGAATTAAAGTTTGGACAAAATCCAGCATTACGATTTTCCACAAAATCTTGAGCAAAACAATAAGCACTGTGATTTTTCTTATACCCATGTGGCATGATGCAATCTGCACAATGCATTAGCTTTGTAATAAGAAGCTTCAGATCCACGAGTCAGTGGTTAGCCCTCTTGCCTATGATGTGGTAGGTACCTAAACCCATCCCAGTATAGCAATTTAGATGGTGTTGTGGCACAGTGCTGGCTGTGGGTATGGCCTGCAGAAGAGAACATCGTGACAGTGCCTTTGGCACTTTATTCCTAAGTAACCTGTTAACCTATCAACACATTTCACTATATGATCTTTGGAATAATGAAACTTTAATTATTCAGATACCTTCAAAAATTGGAACCTCACATACTTCATGCATTTTAGATATGTGATGAATGTTTGGCGGACTGAGAATTAGTAGCCTTGAGTACTCGTAAACTGGGGATGCACTGGGGCATTTTCATTGGACCACTAAGGGGAAAAGAGGAGAGGGCCGCTCTACTTTCTTACACATCGTACAGTGAACAAGAGAAAGCATGCTTCTCCAACTGAGTAAATTAACCTAAGCCTGATCTTGCTTAGTTTACAAGAGAAAATTTTCCAACAATTGTTAAGAGTAGAGGAGAATGTCGTGCCAGTTATAAAGTTTCCCCAAATCATATAGCCAACAATGCTTTACCACAGGTCTTCAAAAGATCTTTTCCCTTCTCAACACTTTGCCACTTGCTCATTTCCAAAAACAGTTCTGCTGCTGCTGGCAAATTCTCTGTGCTCCTGTAAAAGGCCTAGTCTCCTGAGCCACAGAAACATGCACTGTAAAATGGGAGAACATTTGCTTTCACTTCTCTAAGAAACATCCATGTACTATAAGGATTAAATCCATATCCATTTGTTTAAAAGTTCTCTTATCTCCCAAAGCCAAATGGTTACACCCTAAGATGGGCACCTAAGTTAGTCAGGGTGGACCACTAAGACATCTCCCTAGGCACTGTCATTTCAAGGAGAAATAAGACGCAAGGGTTGGAGACACCTCTAGTTGGTAAAAGCCAAAACCATGAGGCTGTCTGACTCCCGGAGAGATTATTTACATGCCAAAGGGTTCAGTTAGGATTCAGGCCCATTATATTTCAGGAGGGAACAACTGCCCCCTTCCCCTTTATAAGCAGAAGTGTGTCATTTTCCCCCATATCTTGCCTATGAAGTGTCCAGCTACTCATTAGGACAACTGACCTGGCTCTCATCAGGCTGCTCTAGGGGTAAGGACTAGGGCAACGGGCACCAACAGACATATTACTTACTGGGAGGCATTTCATGAGAAATCTGTCTCTTATCTAGAATACCCTATGTACACATTCAGGATTAAATTAATAAAAATGAATGTTAAAAGCCAGTGGGAGCTATCTTTCACCATTGCCTTTATTTCCTCCTGTTCTCCTTTTATGGTTTAAAGTGCCCCAGAAAAATATTTTCTATTTAGAGACAAATTGTACATTTTAATATGATATTTAAATTATGTAAGCCTATTTACATTTTTACATTTGATATCGTTTTTTTTAACAACAAAAGGAATATCATGGGAATATTTCTTCCATGGGATCGTGGAAACCTGTGCTTTAGTATCTCATCCGCAACAATTAATCCTGGCTCTACATCTCAAGGATTGTGTGACACGAGAAAAGAGTTAGTTCCTCCTCTGAGGGAGCGATAGCAATTTTAATTGCCTTTAGATTGGTATAACGATAAAAATAAAAATTTAGCCATAAATTCACCAAAGAATTCATAGCACATATTCAGAATTTAATAAATGGAAGAACCCTTTGTTTGCTAATAGAAATTGTTAGTACTTTAAATTAAGTTAGCATTAAAACTTGGAAGTGAAGGAATACTTCACTTGCTGGTGAGTAGATACACATAAAGACACTTCTCTGAACATCAGCACTCTTTTGTTTCTTTTCAATTATTTTATTGAGGTCATAGTGGGGGTTATAACATTGTGTAATTTCATGGTACATTATTGCTTATCAGTTTCTGTATAGACTGCATCATGCTCACCACTAATAGTCTAGTTTTTATCTGTCACTGTACATATGTGCCTGTTTACCCGTTTTGTCCAGCCCTCCAACGCTTCTCCTCTGGGAACCACTGATGTGTTCTCTTTGTCCACATGTTTGTTTGTCTTCCACATGCGATTGAAATCATGCAGTATTGGTTTTTCTCTGTCTGGATTAGTTTGCTTAACATCACACCCTCAAGGCTCATCCATCTTGTTGCAAATAGGACAATTTTGTCTTTTCTATGGCTAAGCAGTATTCCATTGTGTATATTTACCATATTTTCTTCATCCATTCATCAGTTGATGGGCACTTGGCTTGCTTCCATGTCTTGGCTATTGTGAATAATGCTGCAGTGAACATAGGGATTTATAAACCTCTTTGAATTGTTGACTTCAAGTTCTTTGGATAAACATCCTGTAGCGGGATAGGAAGGTTGTTTGGCATTCTATTTTTAACTTTTTGAGAATGCTTCATACTGTTTTCCATAGTGGCTACACCAGTTTGCATTCCGACCGGGAGTGTATGAGTATTCCTTTTGCTCCGCATCATCTCCAACATTTTTTACGTTTTGTCCTGGTAATTATAGCCATTCTGATCAGCGTAAGGTGATATCTCATACTTTTGATTTTCATTTCCCCAACAATTAGTGATGTTCAACATTTTTTCATGTGTCTGTTGGCCATCTGGATATCTTCTTTGGAAAAATGTCTGTTCATATCCTTTGGAGCAGAAATAAAGAAATGGAAAGATATTCAATGTTATGGATTGGAAGAATACACATAGTTTCAATGCTCAGGGGCTGGCCAGGGGGTGCAGTGGTTAAGTGCACATGTTCTGCTTTGGCAGCCCAGGGTTTGCTGGTTGGGATCCCAGGTATGGACATGGCACTGCTTGGCCATACTGTGTTAGGCATCTCACATATAAAGTCGAGGAAGGTGGGCACGGATCTTAGCTCAGGGCTGGTCTTCCTCAGCAAAAAGAGGAGGATTGGCAGCAGACATTAGCTCAGAGCTGATCTTACTCCAAAAAAAAAGTCCATATTAGTGAAAGCAATCTACAGATTCAATGCAATCACAGTCAGAATCCCAATGACATTCTTCACAGAAATAGAACAAAGAATCCTAAAATTTATATGGAACAATAAAAGACCCCAAATAGCCAAAGCAATACTGAGAAAAACGAACAAAAGTGGAGGCATCACAATCCCTGACTTCAAAGAATACTACAAAGCTATAGTAATCAAAACAGCATGGTGCTGGCACAAAAACAGACACACAGATCAATAGAATAGATTTGAAAGCCCAGAAATAAAACCACACATCTATGGGCAGCTAATCTTTGACAAAGGAGCTGAGAACATACAATAGAGAAAGGAAAGTCTCTTCAATAAACGGTGTTGGGAAAACTGGACAGTCCCATGGAAAAGAATGAAAGTAGACCATTATCTTACACCATACACAAAAATTAACTCAAAATGGATTAAAGACTTCAATGTAAGATCTGAAACCATAAAACTCCTAGAAGAAAATATAGGCAGTACACTGTTTGACATCAGTCTTAGCAGCATCTTTTTGAATACCGTGTCTACTCAGACCTGGGAAATAAAAGAGAAAATAAACAAATGGGACTATGTCAGACTAAAAACCTTCTGCAAGCAAAAGAAACCATGAACAAAATGAAAAGACAGCCCACCAACCAGGAGAATATATTTGCAAATCAAGGGGTTGATTTCCAAAATATACAAAGAACTCATACCACTCAATGACAAAAAAAGAAACAAACTGATCAAAAAATGGGCAGAGGGTGCGCACAGACATTTTCCCAAAGAAGTAGTCTTGTTTCTTTACCATGCAAATCCAATATCTTCCACCGTAGTATCGTTTCTATTACTCTCAGAAAACAAGGATCTTTATGGAGGAACGTGGAGGGGACTCATACTACTGTTTTACATTATTATTATTTTTCTCTTCATGGATTGCTGCCGATGCTGCTGCTAATTGTCTCTTAACCAATGCTGTCTCATACTTCTCTTTGTCTATCTGAATTTCTTCCTCTTCTAATAATCTACTTGCACAGGCGATCATGGGTCCTGAAGTAGCTCTGCTGCCCTCCGGAAAGTGGTTCTTGATTTCAACCACATTCTTGCTTCATTAGAGAACACAAACAATGAAATGGTGAGCAAAGTTTGAGGCTGGAAAGGCAAAGTCCCATAGTAACATTTAGGCTTTTCTTTTAGTGTATGCCTTACTCTTCAAAACATCTTCACACGTGATAATTTCCAAAACTTCCTGAATAGCAATGTAAATCAGGTTCCTGTTCTTTCTATAGGAATCTATCTTTTCATGCAAATTAAAGGATATGGTTTCTTATTAATGCTCAGTGTCCCTGAATATTAACAAACAATCAGAAGCTGGACTACCTGGTATACATTAGAGAGACCAAAAAAGTATGATGAACTAATTTGTGAGTGTATTTAGCACAATCTCATCTTTTACAGACAATATATTCTATGGCACTTGCAATTAGAATAACTATTTTTCCCTGAACTGAGATAAACTTTTGTTCTATTAGATATAGAAGGCCACTTCTAGCTGGAAAAAATAGGAGGAAAAAATGAGAATTTTAAGTTTGAGTTGAAAAAAGAGTGAGTTAAAAGTCAAGAGAACAGAGTGGAAGTATTTGTACTTGATCTGCTAAGGATACAAGCTTAACTGCATTTATAAAAAGGGCTTGGACTGTTGCGAAGTCACCATGGACACGGTGAAGATTACACAGTGAGTATTAAATTTCAAAATGATTTACTCAGATCAAAATTATTAAATAAGATTTTAAAAATTATTTGTCAAACATGTGAGAAACTCTGTGTCTTTGGAAACATAATCATATTATTGATATGAGGATCATAAATTTTAACTACTATTATTAGAATGGTATTCACCATAAAATAATATACCATTGAGAAAAAATATAGTTAAGGAGTCTTTAAAAAGTTTCTATAACATAAGAAATTATGGAATGAAGATCTTCCATAGAGTCATATTAGTTCTGAAATAACATGGGTGAAATGTTATTGAGTTTTATCTGTTTTAAATATTCCATTATATTTATTTCATTTTAAAGAACAAACACATATTCCTAAGATTTGCTGAATATTAACAGATATTTTCCCCGTAAGGTATTAAACTTAGCAGCCACAAATCCTTCTCGTACAAGAGTTAACGAAATCTTATCTTTATCATTGTGGACAGATTATTTTACACATTTCCTCCTTATGAATAAGAATTAATCAATTTGATATTTTTTCCCCAAAGAACACATTGTTAGTCTAGGAACTAGAAGGCAGATACCTTGATTTTTGTTTAAGGCATTAATTTATCTAAAATTTATTTGAGTCTATTTTTAAGAAAATGAGGAAAATAGTTTTGTATGGAAACCAGTAGAAGATAATAAATACTAATGATGAATTCAAATGTTATAAAATGTTGTCACATCTACTAATAAAATAGTTGAGTTTGTATTTTCACTCTGCATTACAGTCCATCTATCTAGACTGTGGACGTTATGTTGTGATTTTCACAATTTTGTGTCTCTGGGTAGTTGCAAACTTGATGTTTAAAACCGAGTGTGCAATGTAATAATCATACCATAGCAGGTATATTTTACCGAGCAAGTATTATGCTCCAGGCCCTGAGATAAATGCTTTGTCTGAGCTATAAATCATATCTTCCTTGGACAGCATAGTGTATTATGCACTCAGATCTTTATATGATGATAAGAACTTGGAGGCTGAAGGTGTTTAAAGAGATTTACCTGAGGTCACACCCTAATAAGTGGCAGGACATGGATTAACAATTGCATCTATATGACTCACAACCTATTCTTCATACTCTACATTCTGCTTCTTCCATTAGTTAGAGAAATTGTAGATCTTAAGTAGTTTAAAAAGAAATGTGGAGATACAAATTTTGTTCAAGGTCAGAGGTCCACAATGCTTCTTCGAGAAATGGAAGTTTACGTGTAATAACCTGCTCTAAGCAGGTGACCACGTCATTAATCAGAATTGCTCCCTAACTGCTGTGGCCAGGTGAGGGTTAGTGGCGTTTTTCAGGATCTTATGGCACTATGAAAGGAGAGATCCATTTTTCAACTGACATTGCAAGGAAAAATTTAAAACACACCTCCTACCTTGCCAACATGTTGAACTTTGACCCAGGTGTATCTACATAGAGAATCCAAACAAACAAAAACCCATATAGGCACAACCATAGAGCAGGTTGCTTAATTAAACAGAACTAAATTTTACCCCCACTCTTCAATTACAAGAACAGGCAGACTGAAATTTGCAAAGCCTTCTTCAGAAATCAATGGACAATTTGGCACTTAAACATCTATGCACTGAACAATGTAATAAACAATCAGAATTTCAGTAATAAGTTTCCTGACACAACAGAGTGGCACTTTGCACAGTAGTAATTAGAAAATAGCAGCTGAGGAACCACAGAAAAGGAACTAGACTTTACTGGAATACAGATTATACTGAGCTAATTAATGATTTTCACAAATGCCTTGTTGATTAGATATTAAAGTAAAAATCCCTTATATAATTTCTATATTTAGGGACACCATATAATTTTTCATCCAAGCCAGGATTTTTCCGATAATGAAGAAAGCTCTATTTTTATTTTTCTAAGACAACAGGAGGAAAGCAGTGCTCGCTTGAGCAAAGCAGGATACACGATTCTTTTATTTATAGTTGTTACATATTGGTGTGTACAATCAAGAAGTCAAAAAATGCCTTGGAGTTGGAGAAATCATGACTTCTAATACTGGGTCAACCTTTAGTTGTGTGATTTTGGGTGAATTAATTACTTTAACTGAAAAATGAAAAGAAAAAAATACCTAACTTGAAGGCTTGTGAGAATTAAAAATTATACCTATAACATAATTAACACAGTGCCTCACTTGTTTAAGATACTCAATAAGTAGACATATGTAGAATCCTACTTCTCATTGTGTAGTTTAATTTATTATCATCAATCTATTTGTAATATTAATGTAGTCTGAGTGTTGGGATCCTATGTTTTGAAACCTGAAAGGGATAGAAAGCTCTGACTCTAATGTAGCAAACTTCTACGCTCAGATCGGTCAAAAGTAAATCATACTGGGCCAGCTCCGTCGCCGAGTGGTTAAGTTTGTGCAATCCGCTGCAGCAGCCCAGGGTTCGGATCCTGGGTGCGGACACGGCGCCACTCGTCAGGCCACTTTTTTTTTTTTTAAAGATTTTATTTTTTTCCTTTTTCTCCCCAAAGCCCCCAGGTACATAGTTGTGTATTCTTCGTTGTGGGTTCTTCTAGTTGTGGCATGTGGGACGCTGCCTCAGCGTGGTCTGATGAGCAGTGCCATGTCGGCGCCCAGGATTCGAACTAACGAAACACTGGGCTGCCTGCAGCGGAGCGCGCGAACTTAACCACTCGGCCACGGGGCCAGCCCCACTCGTCAGGCCACTTTGAGGCGGTGTCCCACATCCCACAACTAGAAGAACCTGCAACTAAGATATACAACTATGTATGGGGGAGTTTGGGGAGATAAAGCAGAAAAAAAAAAAGTAAATCATACTCCTTAAAAATTCTGTCTTCATAAGATTAATTGTATATAGGTGTATTGAGTTTAAGGATCAAAGTAATGACATTCTACTTTGACTAGTGAAAAGCAATAGAATGTCCATATTAATATGATTAGAAGGAAACATCAGAATTAAATTTGTTTAATAAAGTCCAAGTCATTCAATAATCTGAAGCAAAAATGTACTATTTTAGTATATAAATAAAATAAGAAAGTGATATTGTGTATAGTTAACAAATAAAATAAACACTGAACTTCAGTTAATTAATACATGTGAAATAGATTTTAGAAACATGGATTTAAGATATGAAAACTTCAGAAAGTAAAGTGGAATTAGTTTCCAATTTTCAAGATTTACTTACTTCACCTCTTGTAAGCCAAAGCCACTGATTTTTTTAATGGTTATGGACCTATATCCACATTCAGGTATGTCTATAAGTGTTGTTTGCTTTTGTTTTTGCATATACTATATATTATCTACTTCTCAGCATTTAAAATAATGACAGTTGTGTAATTCCAAGACTAAGAAATTTAATGGGCCAAATTCTTAGTTAAAATGTTCTCTCTTACTTTGTTTTTAATCGACTATAAGCTAAAGAATCAAAACTGTAACAGAAAACGTAAAAAGAGTACATGTTATTTTCCTAGGATAGTGCTATTACAACTTGTGTATTCTCATAGCTATTACACAGCATAGGAAAGTACAAACGAGGTGATTTATTTTTTTCAAGAAAGTTTTAAATGTATACAATTTAAGGCCATAGTTTCTTCCTTTTTCACAGTGCAATCCATTTGCCAACCCTTTTAGCCTTTCTCTTTTCAGAACCTTGAACAACCAAGCTACATGTTACTGTGAACAAATTAGTTTTGACACCTTGAGACATTTAATTATTTGCAACAATGAGTCCGATGAAGGTGAAGTTGAGAGAAATTTTTTAATCTCTAGGAAGATATATATGCTCAAAATTCCATTAGTGAAAAGTCCGTAAATAAGCATAATGGAAATGTACAAATAAAGTTTCAAATTTTTAGGAAATGAACATATTACAAAATAGAAATGTAAGATTTAGCACGTAATCAGAGTTTTTACATCCTGATATTCAGAAGTCTTTTTCAGAGGTGCAGGAAATCTCAGAAAGCGAAGTGAAGTGAATGTGGTGTTCATTTAGCACAGCCATTCATTTTACAGCGGAGGGAACTGAGGTTCAGAGAGGTTAAGTGATTTGCCAGGAGGTTAGGGTCACTTGCCACTGTCTATTAAATTCAGTGAGAGAAGCAACACCTAGGTTTCTTATTTGCCCAATATTCTTTTATTAATTTCATTTGCCAATAACAATAGCAATCTAGGGGCACCTAAAGTCTGTTGCTATGGATAACCTTTTTAATGGGAAAGTTGTGCTAATTAAATTTATATAATCAGGGGCCAGCTCCGTGGCCAAGTGGTTGAGTTTGCTGGTTCCACTGCAGTGGCCCAGGGTTTGGATCTTGGGCTCGGACATGGCACTGCTCATCAGGCCACGTTGAGGCGGCGTCCCACATCCCACAACTAGAGGGACGTGCAACTAAGATATACAACTGTGTAAGGGGGCGGGGCTTGGTGAGATAAAAGCAGGAAAAAAAAAAAAGATTGGCAACAGTTGTTAGCCCAGGTGCCAATCTTTGGGGAAAAAAAAAGGAAGACTGGCAACAGTTGTTAGCCCAGGTAAAAGGAGAAATAAACAGTAACACAATAATAGTAGGGGACTTTAACACTCCACTTACACCAATGGGTAGATCATCCAAACAGAAGATCAATAAGGAAACACTTGCCTTAAAGGACACATTAGACCAGATGGACTTAGTAGATATATGCAGAACTTTCCATCCAAAGACTACAGAATACACATTCTTTTCAATGCCCATGGAACATTCTCCAAGATTGATCACATATTAGGCCACAAAACAAGTCTCAATAAATTTAAGAAGATCGAAATAATACCATGCATCTTTTCTGACCACAAAGGTATGAAACTGGAAATCAACTACAGAAAGAAAACCAGAAAAGCCACAAAAATGTGAAGATTGAACAAAATGCTACTGAACAATGATTG
This sequence comes from Equus asinus, assembly GCF_041296235.1. Lineage (NCBI taxonomy): Eukaryota > Metazoa > Chordata > Mammalia > Perissodactyla > Equidae > Equus > Equus asinus. The sequence continues at coordinate 62,205,633 of NC_091794.1, forward strand.
GGCCAATGAAGAAATCAAAGAAGAAATCAAAAAATACCTCAACAAAGAAGAAAAATCCCAAATAGACAATCTAAAAGTGCACCTAAAGGTACTGGAAAAAGAACAACAAACAAAGCCCAAAATCAGCAGAAGGAAGGAAATAATAAAAATCAGAGCAGAAATAAGTGAAATAGAGACTAAAAAAACAATAGAAAAAATTAGTGAAACCAAGAGCTGGTTCTTTGAAAAGATAAACAAAATTGACAAACCCTTAGCTAGACTCACGAAGAAAAACAGAGAGAAAGCTCAAATAAATAAAATCAGAAATGAAAGAGGAGAGATTACAACAGACACCTCAGAAATACAAAAGATAATAAGAGAATACTATGAAAAGCTATATGCCAACAAATTGGATAATCTAGAAGAAATGGATAAATTCTTAGAAACATACAACCTTCTAAAACTGGACCAAGAAGATGTAGAAAATTTGAATAGACCAATCACCAGTAAGGAGATCGAAACAGCAATCAAAAAGCTCCCAAAAAATAAAAGTCCAGGACCAGATGGCTTCCCTGGTGAATTTGTCCAAACATTCAAAGAAGACTTAATACCTATCCTTCTCAAACTCTTCCAAAAAATCGAAGAGGAGGGAAGGCTTCCTAACTCCTTCTACGAAGCAAACATTATCCTGATACCAAAACCAGACAAGGACAACACAAAAAAGAAAATTACAGGCCAATGTCACTGATGAACATCGATGCAAAAATCTTCAACAAAATACTAGCAAATCGAATACAACAATACATTAAAAAGATCATACATCATGATCAAGTGGGTTTCATTCCAGGGATGCAGGGATGGCTCAACATCCACAAATCTATCAACGTGATACACCACATTAACAAAATGAAGAATAAAAATCACATCATCATCTCAATAGATGCAGAGAAAGCATTTGACAAGATACAGCATCCATTTATTGTAAAAAGTCTAAATAAAGTGGGTAGAGAAGGAAAATACCTCAACATAATAAAGGCCATATATGACAAACCCACAGCAAATATCATTCTCAATGGAGAAAAACTGAAAGCTATCCCTCTAAGAACAGGAACAAGGATGCCCACTGTCACCACTCTTATTTAACATAGTATTGGAAGTCCTAGCCAGAGCAATCAGTCAAGAAAAAGAAATAAAAGGGATCCACACTGGAAAAGAAGAAGTGAAACTGTCACTCTTTGCAGATGCCATGATTTTATATCTAGAAAACCCTAAAGAGTCCACTAAAAACATTTAGAAATAATAAAGGAATACAGTCAAGTTGTGGGATACAAAATCAATGTACAAAAACCAGTTGCATTTCTATACACTAACAACGAAGTAGCAGAAAGAGAAATTAAGAATACAATCCCATTTACAATTGCAACAAAAAGAATAAAATACCTAGGAATAAACGTAACGAAAGAGGTGAAAGATCTGTACACTGAAAACTATAAATCATTGTTGAAAGAAATCGAAGAAGACACAAAGAAATGGAAAGATATTCCGTGCTCTTGGATTGGAAGAATTAACATCGTTAAAATGCCCATACTTCCTAAAGCAATCTATAGATTCAACACAATGCCTATCAAAGTTCCAACAACATTTTTCACAGAAATAGAACAAAGAACCCTAAAATTTATATGGATCAACAAAAGACGCAGGATAGCCAAAGGATTCCTGAGAAAAAAGAACAAAACTGGAGGTATCACACTCCCTGATTTCAAATTATACTACAAAGCCATAGTAACCAAAACAGCATGGTACTGGTGCAAAAACAGACACACAGATCAATGGAACAAAATTGAGAGCCCAGAAGTAAACCCACACATTTATGGACAACCAATATTCGACAAGGCAGCCAAGAGCATACGATGGAGAAAGGAGAGTCTCTTCAATAAAAGGTGTTGGGAAAACTGGGCAGCCACATGCAAAAGAATGAAAGTAGACCATTCCCTTACACCATGCACAAAAATCAACTCAAAATGGATTAAAGACTTGATTATAAGACCCGAAACTATGAGACTTCTAGAAGAAAACATAGGCAGTACGCTCTATGACATTGGTCTGAGCAGCATATTTTCAAGTCCCGTGTCTGACCAGGCAAGGGAAACAGAAGAAAAAATGAACAATTGGGACTACATCAAACCAAAAAGCTTCTGCACAGCAAAGGAAACCATCAACAAAACAAAAAGACAACCTAACAATTGGGAGAAGATATTTGCAAACCATATATCAGATAAGGGATTAATATCCAAAATATACAAAGAACTCATACAGCTCAACAACAAAAAAACCAACAATCTAATTGGAAAATGGGCAAAAGATCTGAACAGAGATTTCTCCAAAGAAGATATACAGATGGCCAACAGGCATACGAAAAGATGCTCAACATCATTAGCTATCAGGGAAATGCAAATCCAAACTACAATGAGGTATCACCTCACTCTGGTCAGAATGGCTATAATTAACAAGACAGGAAACGACAAATGTTGGAGAGGGTTTGGAGAGAAGGGAACCCTTGTTCACTGCTAGTGGCAGTGCAAACTGGTGCAGCCACTATGGAAAGCAATATGGAGTATCCTCAGAAAATTAAGAATAGATCTACCATAGGATCCAGCTATTCCACTGCTGGGTATTTATCCAAAGAACTTGGAAACACAAAGGCATAAAGATACTTGCACCCCTATGTTCATTGTGGCATTATACACAATAGCCAAGACATGGAAGCAACCTAGGTGCCCATCAAGGGACGAATGGATAAAGAAGATGTGGTATTTATACACGGTGGACTACTACTCAGCCATAAGAAATGATGAAATCCGGCCATTTGTGACAACATGGATGCACCTTCAGTGTATTATTCTGAGTGAGATAAGTCAGAAGGAAAAAGTCAAATACCATATGATCTCACTCATAAGTAGAAGATAAAAACAAAAACAAAAACAAAACACAGCATTGGAGATTGGACTGGTGGTTACCTTTGGGGAAGGGGGAGGAGGGGGTGCAAAAGAGGTGATTAGGCTCACATGTGAGGGGATGCACTGTAATTAGTGTTCGGGTGGTGAACATGATGTAATGTATACAGAATCTGAAATATGATGTACATCTGAAAAAATAAAAATAAAAAAAATTATATAATCATAAAAATGGTACAGCTAATTTTTCCAAGTACATCTATGGCTATGCTGATTTAACTAGCTATAATTAGAGAATTCTGAGAATTTTTAATCTATTAACTGTTTCATTCATTTATTAATTAATAATTCGTAAATGTTTATTAAATGAACTATTTTGTGAATACGTGTGTGTGTGTGTATGTGTATTCTAAAGTTTGTTTTCCCTTACAATTTTTACAATCTTAAAAAAGTGTTAGGGGCTGGCCCCACCGCCTGGAGGTTGAGTTTGGCACACTCTGCTTCAGTGGCCTGGGTTCTGTTCCTGGGCACAGACCTACACCACTCATCACCGGCCATGCTGTGGCAGCAACCCACACACAAAATACAGGAAGATTGGCACAGATGTCAACTCAGAGTGAATCTTCCTCAGCAAAAAGGAAAGCAAAAGAAAGATCGCCTTCTTCTGAGAGTGATAATTAGTCGAATTTGGTACATAAAATAAATATTTCAATTGATGTTTACTAATATTCAACCATGTAAAATGTTTTAAGATATGCAATGCAAAATATGTCATGAACACACATTTTTTTGTATTTTAGCCTGTCAATATACTTAAGATATAATGTGAAATATAATTAAGCTTTTTGCATTAAAGTGTATGAGAAACATTATCACATCATTTTTATCATACTTATAAGTGTAAGTATATTCAGCTTGAAACTGTTAAAAGTAAGTCTAGATAAGTCTAGGTAGAAGTGTCAATAGAAAAATACAAGCATAAATATATAAATATCATATAATAAAATAGACCATAAGTCTAGGACAAAATGTCCTTTTCATATATGCTGATTTTTTTCTGTTCACAATTCACACATGAATATTCTGCATACATTATATTCCTTAATATTGAAATACTTGGAAATTTTCTTTAAACGTGCCCAAATTCAAAGTTACTAATTGTTTTAATGAAAACATTTCCTACTATTTTCTAAATGAAAAGGGGTAATGTTATCTTAGAAATAATGCAGACTTTCCTCCATTTGTGGTAATTGCTCTGGCTTACTTTTCATAGTCATTTTCATTTCCATTTCATTACAGTGTTATGAAATGTTTATAAAATACCCCACTATAAAAAAGATTGGTAGATTTCTAATCGCTTTAAATGATGCATACACGTATTTTTGTTTTGTAAAATATATTTTTAAAAATACTCCTTTTTTTATACTGAATGATGAAATTGTAGAACTACTCCCACATCCAGGAAGCTGTGGATTATCCATGTATCTAGCTGTGAATAGCTCTATATATTTATTCTTTGTCTATTTATTGCATCATTGAAATGTTTTTACAGAAACAATTCTCTTAGCAAGATTATAATAAAACTTACTTCCGCTTTTGAAGAACAGATTCTTTCATGGTTAATGACATACAAAATTCTGCTCAAAGTTTCCTTAACATTTTATTAAAATATTTTGATATTTTACAATTATTCTGATGTTATAGAATCACATGTGATTTGTTTTCTATTTAATTACTTTTATTAATTTCTATTAAGGTAATTTTCCATTTATTTGTTTGAAAAATTCTATGTTCAGAGTTAATTTGAACAAAATTTTATTTACTTCTCTAGGAAGGAAAATAGGGAAAATTGTCAACACATTATACAACTAAGGACAATATTCAACACATTAAACAAAGATGGGAGTAGTCATTTTTTTCAGACAATAACTAGCAGCAAATACTTCAGAACTATAATTGACATCCATAAACTACTTTCCTCGAAGCATCTAAAAGTAATTTGTAGAAATTACTTAATTAGCCTCTCAGCAGTTCCCGGCAGTGGATTGCATTGTAATTACAGTGCAATACAGTGCACACTATTGATGGAGAGCATGAGCGCAGATATCTGTACAGCGCTACATGTGCAAAGGAAGCCGGGACCCGGTCAATAGGAAACCCTGCACGGGCACATTCCTCACACTTGTTCGCTAAGGGGGACAGGTAACCAAGGTTGTTTTGTGTACTCTTCCTCCTCGTTCGTTTAGTTTTCCCCAGAAATATCTTAACGACTTTTGCATTTTTTCTGTTCTCTTTGCTCTCTGTCACAGACAAAAGAATTTTTATGTTTTGAAAAATAACTCACCGAGAATATACACTTCATGTTGTTTTCATAGGCTAAGAAAGAGGGGGAGAAACAGATACAGACGGAGACAGAGAGGGAAAGAGTACAAATTCAGGAAAAGTCATTGGAAAATGAAATTAAATGCCCAAAGCATGAAAGCTTGTAGAAAGTTCAGGAAATACTTCTTACATTTGATGAGTCCATAGTAGACAATACATCAGAAGTGTACTAAATTGAGTAATTGGAACAAATGCTTCTTTCCTTTCTGTTTCCAGGCAGTTGATCACATAACCCTGCATTTTCTCCCTTTAGAGGCAGAGGTTATTTCTCTAACCTTTGTCTTTGGACTGGGGCATGTGGTTCCCTGATTCAAAGGATGCTAGCAGACATTGTGCAAATTGAGGCTTAAAATGGACTTGCACAGTTGGACTTTCCTTCATGTGGTTCTTGTATTGCCACAGTAAGAAGATGTCTCTGGGGCCCATCCAGTGGCATAGCAGTTAGCTTCGCGTGCTCCACTTCAGAGGCCCACGGTTTGCCTGTTCCGATCCTGGGTGTGGACCTACACACACTTCTCAAATCATGCTGTGGCAGGCATCCCACATATAAAGTAGAGGAAGATGGGCAAAGGTGTTAGTTCAGGGCCAGTCTTCCTAGCAAAAAGAGGAGGTTTGGCGGTAGATGTTAGCTCAGGGCTAATCTTCCTTAAAAAAAAAAAAAAGAAAGAAAAAGATGTCTCTGCTAGTCTGCTGATACATAGAGGATGGGAAACAGATGAAACAAACTGGCAATCTCCAGCTTGGAGCTAAGCCCAGATGAACCCACCCTAAATAAACTTATGTACAAATACACAGATGAAAATGAATGATTCCCATTTAAGGATCCAGAATTTTGGGGTAGTTTGTTTCACAATATTATTTTGGCAACATTTGACCGATATAGAATAACACAGTGGAAATTGTAAGTTAGATTCAAGATATAGAGAGACTTTTATTTTAGATTTCATTTTTCTATAAGACACTGCTCATTTTTGCATTTGTATACGCATCCACATGTTAGGGATAAACTAAACAAGAGCTTTAATTTACAATTTGATTTCAGTGTCAGTATTTAGAAGGCTCTATTACATGGTGACTTCAACATTGTTTCTGGTCTTGACCTTAAAGACACAGACAGCCAATTATTTCTCCAGCCAAAATGGCTTCACCTGGGATCAGCAAAGAACTGCAATTTGGAGTCTGCAACTATGGCGAGCCACATGCAAGTCCTGAGCAACAAGGGGAGGAGAAACCCTCTTATAGAGGAGCAAAGAAAGTTGGGAGAGCTATTGTAAGCAAAAAGTCCATTGGAGGAGACTAGGAGATCAAAGTGTGGTGGCTTTTCGTTGGCCGTGTTGTGACAGTCTCTCCTTGGCTATTACTGGGCAGGAAGAGGAAGTCTTCTTCCTGTTGGGCTCTGCAATGGTTAATACATGTGAGAGCTCTCCTTTCTGGCCTCTCAACTCTATTTTCAGTGAGGTTTCTGTTTATTGATTTTCACACTGCTATTGCTGATCGAGCATATTCTTGACTAATAACTGTGAAATCTTTTAGGTTACCTTCATTTCAAATTAGAATAAAACCCCAATACCATGAGCAAAGCTTGTTGATAAAATTATTGCTAATAGCTATATAGTGACTTTCAGATATTGGTGAAATATTTGAGACACACAAATGTTAAAGCTCATGAAACAAGCATGATGAAGTCCATGAGTGAGATAGGAACTGCAAAAATTTAATACTTTTTTAACCCTTTATTTGTGACTATCACATAGCCTAATGTTACAGAATTACTGAATGTGTGGAAGAAAGAAGCCCATTTTCATTATCTTTCCTCAAAGACAAGACACTAGTTAAAAATGATATTAAAACCATATTTTCATGTAGTTACAATTTTTGTTCTGGTGATGAGACCTTTTAAGATCTACCTTAGCAATCGTATCTCAATAAAGCTGAAAACAATTTTTGCCTTGTCACAAACTTGTACATGATGTTGAAAGAAAAGGAAAAAGCAACTACTTATAGTGTTTCTGATATGATACTTCATGAGGTATATTTGCTAAAATATTTAATCTAAATATAATTAATTCCTTAAACCTTGTTTCTAAATTATAGGAAATAAATGGAATTAGGAAGAAACCATTAAGTAAATCCAGAAGCAGGACAATCTATAAGACAACTGTCATTAGTTCATAAGAAATTAATGTCACAAAATAAAAAAGTTGAAGCAAGTTCAGTGTCGAAAAGTGACTAAGAAGATATAACAACCAAATTCAACGAGTGAAATTATATTGTATCATATATCTAAAAATATTTATGAAGTCATTTTTGGAAAAACTTAGAGTATAAATATACTATCTAGGCATGAAGTATCATGGAATCTGTATGTGAATTACAAGTGATATAAAATAAATAAAAGAGAGACAGAGAAAAAGAGAGAGAGGGAGAGTGAGCAAATAAGGCCCAAGGTTAACCGTGAAATCTGTGAAGAAGGAGTAAAATTATTTATTTAACTATTTTATATACTTAAGTGTTTTCATAATAAAAATTGAGGGAAAATCAACAGCATAATTTCAACAATATCCAAAAAGTAAGTTTAAATTTCTGCTTACACACAAAAACCCCCAAATACTGTACTTTGCAAATAATAACACAAACTAGGGACAAATTTTATTTTACAAGCAGTCATAGTCGATATGCTTCTGGAACCACTCATTAACAGGCAAGGGGATTCTAATTTGCTACTTGCTCTAAAGAGCCCTTTACATTTTATATCAGGAAAGGTGCATTATTCAATGTGTGTAAAATAAAAGGCAAGACATAGTTAAAAATTCAAAGATTATCTGTCTATTTTGAAAACCAATCACATCCTTCTTTGGCCACATTTCTTGATTCATATTGTAAGGATGAGGTTTAATCAGGCAGCAGGCGTATGAGAAACACTAGAAGTAAAAGATATAATGAGGATGACAATCCAAACTCAATTCAGGAAATGTTCCGAGAGCATCTTCCTCAAGCTATAAACACTTTTGCTTTGTGAGATTATTTGAATCAATCTACTTGACCACAAACAATGAAATCATTCAAGTCCAAGTATGGAAAAAAAGAGAAATCTTTGTCAAGTTCATTTACTATTAGAGAATTAAGACAAACAACCTGGTGGCAGCCACTTCAGAGCTGACCAAAATCTAATGTGGTTCTCCACACCCCTCTGGAGAAAGTGGGTATTATGTAGAATGTTGCCATCTTGTGCGTGCTATGAGATCCGGCAATGCTGAGAAATAATTTTCCTTTAAAAAATCTGACTCAAAACACCTTTTGTAATTTATATTTGATAGTAAAAATTTTCAGTTTTTAGATTTAATTCTTAATCTCAGAAGCTTGTTCTTTTTAGCAATGTTTGCCATTGATCTGGTCTTTGACAGGGAATTAATTTTAATATATACCCATTTCATTTGGTAAAAATGTATACTTGCAGCATCACTAAATCATACAAATATTCAAATTAATTATAAATATTAAATACATTATATTTAAATGCATATAACCATTTTTCAAACACATTATTTAATTTTAAAATTGTTGACATTTTATTTTTTCAAATAAATTTTATCTAATTTTATCTTCTTCAAATATTTAAGTACATCAAATAATTTTGTTATGCTAACTTAATTTTACCTTGTTTTCCATTTCATTTTTAACATATTCAGTTTACCTATGTAAGTGTTCTAGTATTAGAAAGTCAAAGAAATTGGCAAGTTATGATGCTTTCAAAGGGAAATTTAGTATTACTATCATCGATGGCAGTGATACTGTGAAGTATTAGAAATAACATACTAAATATTTGCAGATAGGGTGACTGTATAGAATGAGTCTTGAGTTAAGTGTGATGCTTTAGTCATACACTTTATTGTATTTGCTCATCTCTCAGAGGTATTCACTAAAACTGGGGAGCTAATCACGTGAAGAAATGCGCATTCTCCGTGCTTTAGAATTTCATTCCCTGTGTACCAAGTACAAAAACCTGTAGATTTCTCAAGGAACTTTACCTTCAAACTCTCTACATAAAAGAGCATTATGAATATTTTTATCAGCTGTATTTTAACATTAAGTAAATAACTCAAAGATTGGCTTGGCGTGTTTCTGGTTTTAAGTGTGTCTAGTGAAAATTAGAAAGGTCTTTTTCTTTAAATGATAATAACTTTGTTATTAGATGCTATTTGCCATCAACAGGCTTTCATTTATCATAACAAATGAACATAATTCTGTGATGTGTGAACTTTTGTATGTGAAATATTTGACCTCTTCCAGAGACACCATAATTTATGATATGATTAATACATAAATGCACCCATATGTTTATCATTATAATTTCCTTTTTTTATCCAAATTCTTAGAGTCATAAGTTAGTGAGAAAGTGATTGATGATATTCTTTCTGTAGGTTTAGCCATTTGTTCTAGACACCAACATTGAGATAAACATTGCTTTCCATCTGTACGGGTTGGAGTGTCTGTCTGTCTGCCGCAGGCATAGGAATACATGAATTTGAAATGTTGATCACCAATGTTGTCATTGATGTTTTCAATCAAAATCAGTAAGCAAAGAAGGCTTCTACTGATTATTGATATGTGATAAATTGATAACATGGCTTAAAAAGTTATCAATTAAACATTTTTCAAGAAAATTTATCAGCCTGTACTCAAAGCATAACAAGTATTAAAAAATGCATATGCAATTAGCTCTGTCCATTGCCATGGCAGATGCCTGATTTGGTGTTAAATTAATTACCAAATGCCTTTGCTTTCTGACAGTTGGATATTTTAGACTTCAAAGGCAAATAGATTTTGAAGCAATATAATAACAATCTTAGAAATGCGAAGTGCAGCAGAGCTGAAAAGTGAAAACTCAACAGGCTAGGCTGTTAATATCTTCCGGAAGAGTTAATCAGTCATAGGGTGACAACTGTAAAAGTACAAATCATATGTGGTACAAATATAATTCACTTTCAATAAAATTTTTATTTTGATATAACTTCAATAAAATAAAACTTCAAGGTGGCAAATTATTGTACAAATTAATTGCAAGTTAAATGTATTATATCTCTGAATTCCATCCTAGAAGGTCATCAAGTTGCTGTAAAATTTTTGGTTGTAATTAGCAGTAAACATATAGAGACTGCATATTCTAGAATTTTGATCATTATTCACTGGATGCATTTCCAAGAGCACTACTTTCAAACTTTCACTATTTTACTATCAGATCAAACTTAATAGAAACATTTTTTAATTCATTCAAGAACTTGCGCTAGATATGAATCAGACATAGCATGATGATTATAATTTAAAGGAATTACTTTTGACAAATATCAGAATAAATTTACCTGCATATTATTTTGTAATGTTTCCAAATGAGGTGTAATTTCGAAGCTCATCTATAAGCTTATTTAGAGAAGCTGATTATTCGTTGACGTACCATGAAAATTAACAGACTAAAAACTATGAAATCACTATCTGTGTGTCTGTAAATATAGCATATTCTAACATAAATATACTTAAGCTTAAACTACTCATTTTCAAAAATATCTAAATGTTTGATCTTACTTATTTTAAATATTTCTCACAGAAACTTCTATTTAATTCAAATAATTTCTGTATTTTTACCAGATAATATTTGTAAGAAACTGCTAAAGAAAAAATTTTTTTAAAAGTTGCCAAATTTTATTGTGATTAGTATATTAATTATTCAATCCGAATTTATTTAAATGTGTGCTCTAACATCAAAATTGTCTACTTCGTTAAATATAAATTCCTTATGGAAGTGTTAATATCAATCATTCTCTAGTCTATGATGCTAGTGGCTTTTAAAAATATTTCAATCATGTGGGCTGCCCAGTGGTGTATTGAGTAAGTTCACACACTCTGCTTTGGCAGCCCAGGATTCGTGGGTTCAGATCCCGTTCGCGGACCCAGCAGCACTCGTCAAGCCATGCCATGGCAGCATCCACATAAAATAGAGGAAGATTGGCATAGATGTTAGCTCAGCAACAATCTTCCTCAAGCAAAAGAGGAAGATTGACAACAGATGTTAGCTCAGGGCCAATCTTCCTTACAAAAAAGCTTTCAATTGTGCATTTAGTATGCTGGTTAATATTTGCCTTCATATCTTCCTCTTTCAAAAGTCTGTCTCTATCCTTCTCTCTTCTACAGCACCTAGCCCTTTCCTTTCCTACTATCTATAGTAGATGCTTGATGTAAGCTTCTTTAATGAAAACATATTAAGAACAAAATATTTAGCATATATCCTGTAACATTTATAGAAATATTAATCTAGTAACCATAAAACATTTTGTTGAAAATTGAATAGTAAGTAAATTTCAAATAGTTTACTTTCTTTCAGACTTTAAAATATACTATAGGTACAACTTGTAAAATTTATGCAATTAAATAAGCAGCTAATTCTTGTAATGCTCCTATTTTATTTATTTTTGGATGCATACACATAACAGGGCCCAGTTTGGGATTTTATATTTATTAAAGAATTCAAATATTATCCAAGTGAATATGGAATGACTTTCACAATATTTATTGAATACCTTTGTGTAACAGTGTAGAATCTTGATTCATCATTTAATCATTTTTAAATTATGTATTTACAATAAATAAAATGTAAAATGTAGAAATAGCTTAGCTAAGATCAGATATAATTATTTTATAAGATTGTCCTATATTAATTTCTGGCCACTTTGTCTCTATGTGTAAAAATAGGTGCAAAAGACATGTTGGAAAAAATGAAGGTGGCATAAACTCAGAAATTGTCCAAGGCCAAAAGGTAATAAGTTTCAACATGGCAAAATATTTTGATGCCATGTCCTTGGAACCTAAAATATGATTTCCCATTTACAAGATAATCACACCACAGCCTATGCACTATAAGACATAACCAAAGCAGTAAGGAGTGTTTATGAAACAAAAGGTGGTAATCAAATTTTGTGAAAAGTGTTAGAAAGGAACAGCTGTGATTTAAACAAGTTATTTTGAAATTTGTAATCCCTCAACAGAGGAAAAATGAAAAAGACAGCTATAGACTCCTGGAAGGCACACGCTATGTATACATTTACCGTACAATACAGTAATTGCACTCCCAGGTATATACCTAATTATGTTCCAAACAGAGACTCAAACATGTAAGTGTATACCAATGTTTGTTGCAGTAATTATTTGCAATAACAAAGAAGTGGAAACAATTCAAGTGTCCACCAACAGATAAATGGATAAAACAATGTAGTATAATATTAATGGAATAATGTTCAGGCATAAAAAGGAATGAAGTTTTGATACATGCTACAAAATGTATGACTTGACAATATTGTACTAAGTGAAATAAGGGAGACACAAAAGGACAAATATTGTATGATGCCACTGATATTATTTAGAATAGGCAAATCAATAAAGACAGAAAGCAGGCTAGAGGTTACCAGAGACTGAACAGAGGAGAGAATCAGTAGTTATTGCTTAATGGGTGTAGAGTGTCTGCTTTGGTTGATGAAAATTTTTGAATTAGATAGCATGATGTTCTTGCAGTGTTGTCAATGTAATCAAAGGTGAAGGTGCTGCAACTTTTAAATTTCATGACATTGATTTCTTGTGAACTCAGGACAGTTATAGAGTATGCTGATTTATAGCATTCCCTCCCTCACCTAAGCTGTGCCAAAAACTAGAGTTTCACTAGGTGAGGCTGGCTATGAAAGCTAGCAACTTTGCTGAGAGATGTAGTGGACATGTTTTAGGTTAAGGGAAGGGGCAAGCAAAACACATGACTTTGTCAGAAAAAAGTGTTAAATGTGGACGGAAAAGGCATGGGAAACTTGCAGTTTTGTGAGACTCGGGCCATAGTTAGCTTAGGATAAGCAGTGAACCAGCCAGAAATTTATCATAGTTGTCTGGGAAAAGCTGCAGAAAGGCCAGTTAAGTCTCCCTAAATCCTTGGCTGTCTGGACATTATATGCATGCACAGGGATGCCAGGGTGAGCATGGTGGTAAGAAAAACCATGGAGAAACGAGAACCAACTCAATTTTGAATGTGCTTTTAAGCAGCCACCAAGAGTGATTATCAGAGGGTGGAAGCCTCGTGGGTTTCAGATGTTTGACCAGAATCTATGTTCAAATCATTGGCCAAACACAAAGTTACACAAACACAGGGGAAATCTATAGAAAGCAGTGATAAAAGACATAAAAATATTTTTTTTTAAAAGGCAGAAACATGAGCAGTCATAGACTATGGGAAGCATTCCTCAGTTTAGGTCCAGACAAGTTACAAAGTGGGGGAAAAACAAATAATAAGAATTCACCGTTAGTGAAATATATTATCTAAAATGTGCACACTAGGAAATGTATCTCATACTCAGCAAAACAAGAGCCGTCAATAGGTTCCACACATGAGTGGGCTCAAATATTGGATTTAGTAAACAAAAACTTCAAAGTGGCTATTAGAAATATATGAAAATCATTTTTAAAAGATAATGGCAATGTTTTTAAAAATAGATACTTTCAATAGAGAGATTGAAATTTCAAAAATAACCCACATGGAAATTCTAAATTTAAAAATATAATAACTAAAATTAGAACAAGGAAACAAAAATACACTAGAAGTTCTAAAGAGTGGATTTAAGGTGAAATAAATAATCAGTTACATTGAAGATGGATGAGTAGAAATAGTCTGTTGAACTAAGAGAAAAAAGACTGAAGACAGATTAAAAGTAACAGAAAACAACATCAAGCACACCAACATAAGTATAATGGGAGTTCAGAAAGAAAGGAGAAGGGAAAGAAGTAAAAATTATTTTAATGTATAATGACAGAAAACTTCCCAAATTTAATGAAAACCATCCCAATTAGACTAAACACAAAGAAATCCACAGTCAGACATGTGAAATAACTCGTAGAACAACTGAATATTAAAGAGAAAGAGAAAATCTTGAAAGCTGCAGGAAAAAAAATATCTCATCACTTACAGGGATGTAACAATAGGATTAATGGCTGACATTTCTTTAGTGACAAGAAAGTCCAGAATTAAATAAAATGAAATATTCAAGTACAGAAAGGAAAAATCTGTCAACCAAGAATATTATATCTAGAAAAGTTATCAGTCGGAAGTGACAACAGGCTGGCCTGGTGACATAATGGTTAAGTCCATGCATTCCACTTCGGCAGCCTGGGGTTTGTAGGTTCAGATCCCAGGTATGGACTGATGCACTGCTCATGAAGCCATGCTGTGATAGCATCCCACATACAAAATAGAGGAAGAAGAGGTCTTCCTCAAGCTAAAATACAAAGATTGGCAACAGATGTTAGCGCAGGGCCAATCTTCCTCATACAAAAATATGAAGACAAAGTCAAAACATTTCCTGATAAACAAAAGCTGAGAGAATGCATGGGTAGCATACTTCCCTTAAAAAAAAAAGACCAAAGGACTCCATCAGGCTTAAAGGAAAGAATAACAGACAGAAACACAAATCTACATGAAGAATTGAAGAGCTCCAGAAATGATCAGTATGTGGATAAATATAAAGACTATGTTATGGACTGAACTGTGGCCTCCTAGAATTTGTATTTTGAAGTCTTAACTCTCAGTACCTTAGAATATGACTATACTTGGAGGTTGGGCCTTTAGAAAGGTAATGCAAAATGAGGTCATAGGGGCAAGACCCAATCCAATAGAAGTGGTGTCTTTATAAGAGGAGAAAAGTAGGACACAGACATGTATACAGAAGACCATGTGAAGACACAGAGAGGCGATGGACATTTTATAGAGAGAGACCTGAGAAGAAACCAACTCTGGGAACAACCTGATCTTGGACTTCTAGCCTTGAAGACTGGAATAGGTGTTCAACTTTGTTAATGTTAGATTATAGTTAGGAATAAGCCAGAAAATATTGTAAATGTTGAGTCAATAAAGAAATAAAGTTCAAGTCCAGAGTGATAGAAAGACTGTGGAGAATAGTGAACCAAATTACTCTACAGAATTTATGATTTAGATTTCATTTGGGATGATACTAACTGGTAGAAGAACTAAGACAGTGTTCTGTGTCAGTCACTCTTCTTTGCACTACAATGAAGGCTCCCCAAGGGCACATACTTCCTCTCTTTTATACACTGATGCTTCTCAGTTAACCAAAACAGTGTGGGATACATGAAAAGTCCCTCAGTAAATATTTGTGGAATCGTTAAAGTAATGAAAGTACAGATGAGGTTATATCTAGCTCCATGTTAATATTCCAGAAGTTAGTTTTGTAATGCCAAACACGTATTGAAGACCATGAGTTTGAAATATTTCTAAAAACAGAGAAAGATTGCTGAGAAGAGGAAAAGAGCTTTTACCGTAAATATGTCCTTTGGCTTAAATGGCATATCATGAGTCTAAAATATTGTTTGACTTTAGAGTCATAAATTGCCAGTGATGGTTCCCTGACCACTGCCCAAAAACCAAATGAAAAAGCATCCTGCACACAAAGCTAAAAATAGTGTCAGTATCCACAATATGCATATTTATTCCAATTATAAAAGTTTAGTGTATAGTCATAAATCTATTACTCACATTGGAATTGAATTTCAAAATATTAACAAAAGTATAATGAAAAACTTAGACTATAATGTATTTTTCTAAATGAACCCGTTTTTCATATGGATGAATTTAAATCAGATTTCTGTGTTTAAAATGTTATTAAAAATTAAGGACTCCAGCTTCAGATTATTAGTATCCTTAATATTGTCAGCATCTTGCACCTACCTTATCTTTGGCATCTGTAACCTATTAGAAACTGAAGTACAAAGTTTAGTTATTCCCTTTTAAAGTAACATGTGAAATCAGAGAAATGTCTCTGTGTCTCTTTCTTCTGCATAAACATACATGTTCATGCACAGCACACAGTAACTCACATTCCAACTTCAAATGACACAATGCTTGAGAAGGAAAATAATAACACAGTCTTATTACTTGCTGTAAAATTTAAACTCGAAATGACTACCATGTATTATTTTTTATCTAAGCAGTCTCTAGAATGTTGAACAAATATCGTAGGTCTTATTTGGACAGAATTCACAATTAAGAGAATATTTGTATGGTGCCCTTATAAATACATGGAAGAATTGACAATTTGAGCTGTGTTTTGCCTTTGAACAAAACAGTAAATGGCATCTCATACAAGAAAAAAACCAGTTTTCATTAGATATTTTTAGATAGTATTTATTTTATTCATTGTAGCCTCTTACTTTCTTTTCAATGTCTGAAGGAACTGTGGTACTAAATTTTTTTTCATTTCTGATGTTTACAATTTATGGTAAATATTTTTAAAGTGATAATCTTTTTTTTAAATTTGAAACTTGTTCATTTTTAAGTTTCCGTCTCAGCCAAACACTTAGTAATTAATGTTTCACAGACAGATTTTTTCTGTGGTAAAATATACGTAATATAAAATTTACTATTTTAACCATTTTAAACATGCAGTTCAGTGGCTTTGCGTACACGGACATTGTTGTGTAACCATCACCGCCATCTGTCTTCAGAACATTTCCACCTTTCCCAGTTGACACTTTGCACAATTAAGCGATGACTTCCCATCCCTCTTTCCCCCAGCCCTTGACAACCACCATTCTACTTTCTGTCTTTACAAATTTAGCTGTTCTAGATATCTCTTATCACTAGAATCATACTTTATTTGTCCTTTTCTGACTGGTTCATTTCATTTAGTATAATGTTTTTAAGATTCTTCCATGTTGAAGCTTGTGTCAGAATTTCCTTTTCTTTTAAGGCTGAATAATTTCTCACTGAATGTACATACCACATTATTTTTATCAGTTCATCTATGGATGAGGTTGTGAATTTCTTCTACCTTTGGTATTATGAATAATACTGCTGTAAACATGGAAATACATAGATGGATTTTATTTTTTAATTGAAAAAATATATATTTTTATACCTCATAAAAACAAAAATTCCCTTGAGGGAGGGCTTAATTCAAGATCATCTTATTTGTTTCTAGAAATTTTTCCTGACAGGTGATTATGAAAGATTGCTTGCATCAAAACAATTTCCTTATTGGACTATTTTTACAAATACCTTTAATCAAAGTAACACTTATTTTAAATACCTAAAAACACACTGATAAATTTTTATTGTGTATACACTGATGTTGAGATGAATTATTGTTAAAGTACTCTGCAAAAGAGGTTGCACTATTTTAAATGCACAATATGTAGACATTTAATAATACATGTAATGTATGGCATGTTTGTGTATATACGCATATAGGCTTATGTGTTTGCACATATGTACGTTTAAACATATATATACAGATATACATGTGTGTATTGCTATTAATTTGACTATTCTAGGTGCTTCATATTTGTGTAATAATACATTATTTACATGTGTATCTGTGTGTGTGTGTGTGTATATATATATACAAACATATATAAACATACACTATTTTGGGATCTGGTGAATGAATCACATATAAATTTAACTTCTAATAAGGAAATGAGAAACAGAGTGTCTGTGTTTATTTACGTCATTTGTTCAGCTGTGAAAAGTAACTGCTGTTAGTTAACTGTTACAGGATCTGGCACATCTTAATGTCTTAGATGGATAGCATAGGGCCCCCAAAATGACTATATGGTACAATCTGACTCTAGGAGAAAGCAGTTGTGGGAACAGCAAATTTCTCTCAGTGTATTGAGGGAAAAGAGTCTATTATGATTATACGTTGTAAATCAAAAAATAAAGCAATTTGGGTGTGTATGCACACATCCATGATTATCTGAAGAGAAAAAGAGCAGTTTGTTGACATAGATACACAAAGGGGATGGAGGAATGACAACGTGAGTAGTTTGGAGGAGGGAGAAAGGAGAGGGGCAAATCAAAAGAGAATCACACCAACAAGTGGAGTATGAAAGATATGATCCAATTTATGTATATCTATAGAAAAAATAGGAGAAATAAAAATATAGAGAGAGCCAAATACAAGCTGGCGGTGATGTCGATGATTTATTTTTAAATTAAGAAATAGGCCATTTAGGAGCTTGGAAGTCATCCCTCCTGTCCTTATAACAAGAAAAAAGAAAAAGAAGCTGAAAATTAATAACTTTTCTTAGATCTGTCAGAGAATTGAAGTCACAGGGCAAATTACTGCACCCAAAATTGGAGGGGCAGACCGGCAGTTATGGAGAACCACAGCTTAGTGGAGCAAAAGTCCAGGTGTAGAAGTCTGCTGCTGGAGCTGATATTGTGATAGGAAAACTTAAACTGTAATTGATGAATTCTTAAAGTCTTCGTGTGGACAAGCTTGAGATTTAACTCCGGAGGGGCCCCCACACACTCATTTACGCTAGAAAGAGTAGTAAATGAACATATTAGGCAGAAACAATAAAAAGTTAAGAAGATCAATGTTAAGAAGATCAATGAATAAAGTTAAAGAAACTTAAGAAGATCAATGAATAAAAGTCTCAGTAAGGTAAAAGGTTTTTTGAAGTCAGGATACAATGGTTTGTGAATGACTTGTAATTTTGAAGGCATTAGTAAAGAGTTGAATGCTGGAAACTGAGTTGATGAAGGTGGTGAATTTTGGGGAAATGATAAGAACTAATGAATGATCATAGGAGTGAATAGTTTAGAAAAGATTGAGTAGTATTTGGAAGAGAAGTGGTCACAGAAGTGAGGTGACAGTTATTGAAGGAGCTGTCATTGTAGATAGTGAAACCCCAAGATATATAACAGAAATAATGCTGAAAATAGTAAAGCTCTCAAGGAATTACAAGTGGTAACTTAGGAATCAATAGATAACTACAACCAGAGATCACTGGTTGTACAGTCTTATGAGAAGAAAGTCAAAGTAGTCTTCTAGGATGGGTGGCTGAAAATAATCTGTAAAGATAAATTACAATGAGTATAAAAGAAGTCACCTTCCCACACGCACCAACTGTAGGAGATAAATGTGGGTCAGAATAATAACTTGTAAGTTTGATAATATTAAATAGCAACAAGATCTCTTTATTTCATAGTTTATTTTATAGTTATTTAATAGTTCTCTTTATTTCATAGCTATATGTTATAAATTATTTTAAGACAATTTAACAGATATCAATTTTATCTTCTGTGATTATTCTGAATAGTTTACAAAATGCTACAATTCACGGGCTTAAAGTTTACAATATTTGCATCCTGGCACTGTTTTGAGTTTAGCATACATTCTCCCAACTGATGATGTGCACTTTAAAATGAGAAATTCATAAGATAAAAATCTAATTTTTTACTTGAATATTATATTTTAACATGGAAGTCAAAAAAACCTTAAAAGCAAAAGATCTAATATTTAATACTCTCTAACTTTCAAATATTAAAAAAGTATAGTTTGAAACTTTTCTCAAGAATTTATGCTAATATAATAATATTGTATCATTTCTATTTCAGGGTGGTTTTGTTTTCAAAATATTTCTGGGAACTATATAATAATTGCATCCTACATGTTTCTAAAGACACAGTTGAGATTCCAGAGAAGATGACTGCTGGCAGATCAGTAATCTTACAGTGATGAGTTACAGTTTTATAGAGTTTTGATGCAAATATTCTTCTTAGTTGACACTGACTACAATTCAAGCAGCGCTTGTTCTAGTTATGAATTGTTGTCTTTAAAAACAATCACTAAGAAAAAAGAAAAAAATTACAGCAATTGTCGAAGACACTAAACTATTGATTCCTGGTGCTTAAATTGTCACAAAACTGAACAGAAAGTCACTCCTGAAACATTTGTCTAGTTAATATGTGTCACAGTCAGATGCTTTCATTCAAGTTCTGACTTCCCATTTGAAAGAGGATCAACTCCTGGGCCCTGAGGTGAGGGGCACTGAAGCAAGAGCTCGTTTTACCATGGAACATGAAAGAACAAACAATTTGTCTCACTTTTGTTTTCAAACCATTTTTCTCTACAAAACCAGTTGGATCTGGTCATTCTCTGATTGCCTTTCACAGTGCAGTAATGGACCTCATCATAACGTTTGTTTTAGCGACGACATTGATTTTTGTAGGAAGTTGTGGAGCTGAGTGTCAATAGCCTTGAAGGGGTGACATATTCCAAATGACAGAGAGAAAGTCAGAGAGAGAAAAAATGAAAGCATACATTATGAAGGAACAATGTTTTATTTTTGCAGAAGGATTTACAACAAAGCAATGATTAACATTATATAAATGATTTTGTTGGAAATGGAAACCATTTTCAAAAAGTTTCTGATACATGAATTTGCTCATAAATAGCTATTTAATTGAATTAATCAGAAGATAACACTGTTCTGCAAAACAATTTTTTAAGAATCCTGCAAGCAGCACGTTAAAATAATAGAAACTTTAGGTAACTTGGGAGTTGTTATGCTATTTGCAATGATGAACTTATCTTAATATCCATGAAAAGAAGGGATTTTACTTTAGTTTTTTTTTTTTATTTTTCTTTTTTTGCTGAGGAAGATTATCCCTGAGCTAAAATCTATTGCCAATCTTCCTCTCTTTTGCTGGAGGAAGATTCACCCTGAGCTAACATCTGTGTCAATCTTCCTCTATTTTGTATGTGGGTTGCCACCACAGCATGGCTGCCAACAAGTGGTGTAGGTCTATGCCTGGGAACCAAACCCAGGCCAAGGAAGCGGAGTATGCCCAACTTAACCACTAGGCCACAGGCCCAGTATGAGTTTTTTTTGTTTGTTTTAAACTAGCAAGAAAGTGAGCACAGAATGATGGTCCAAAATCTAGGGAATAATGGATATCACTTCAATGTGAACTCAACACTTCCGCCCACTGCAAAATTTTCAGTTCAAACATAAATCTCACAGAGACTTACCCTGAAGGAAAATTAATGCTCTCTGCAACAGGAAGAAAAATAAAAGACAGCTCCTCCAAATACAAGTCGTTCTAAGACTAACAATGCTGTGTTTCATTTTACACTAGGATTCAACTTGGTGAGTTCGCATTAATCCACATCCATGGCCGTTGAAAATTAGGAAGCCATCTAAACTCTAGACAATAAAAGAAGTACACCTTACTTATAGGTTAACTTTCTTAGAGTTCTCATCACATGTTTATCTTTCTGACTAAATTGCAAATTGCTTGTGTCTTTATTGGACCCAAACATAAGCTGAACCACCCCTCTGTGGATACAGCACACAGCATTTACTGCTATATTTCAAAAATGGTTATGGGAGACATTTCTCCATGGGTCTCTCACGTTTGGTTGGGCTGTGTCTATCTCTGATGAGTTTACTCCTAAGGCATACCCTTCCAGGCCCTGGGGTAGAGGGCTTTGATCTCGAAGCCTTTCCTCCTTGGCTTGGTGAGATTGCAGAAATACTATGTTCTGCCTTCCAGAGGCTTTCTGCCTGGTTCTTTAAGACCAAACCCTATGCAAGTCTAGAATTTTATATAAATATATATGTATATATATATACACACAATAAAGTTTGACAATCAGATTATCCTCCTTAACAATATATTAATATATTATATATTAATATAATATATAATATAAAAATATATGATATAATACAAAATAATATAATATATAATAATATAATATTTTGTCAAGGAGGATAGTCTGATTGTCAGACTGACTTTTCTACTCTTCCTTCTCATTAGGATTTTGGCCCTCATTCTACAATTTTGTACTCCACCTCCAAAAGCAAACCCGTATCTTTGCTGATTTCCCTAGTCCTAGCAGAGGCTCTTTGCTCAGGAAAAGTTCAGATTGTAGGTTTTATGCCTAAGGCTCAGATTGGCGAGTACCCCTGTGGAGCAAGAGTTCCTTCAGAATGTCATTTCAGCTCCCTGCCGTAATCCCATCACCAGAGACTTGGCCCCTTTCCTCTCAGAAATGCTAGACTTTCAGTGCTACAGCCAGAAATATCCTCAGGAAATCGAGATGAGTTGGTTAACCTAAAATGAGAATCTACTAACATATTGATTTTTAATGTGGAAAAATTATGGGGACTTCCAGTATGACGATTCTTATTGTTTTTTATTTGGACCAAAGTCGTGTGCCCGAGCAGCAAAATGATATTCCAAGACTCTTGCAACTGCTATTAAAAAATTACATTCAAGCTCACGAAAGATTCCTCCTCAGTTCTTGCTTCTTTCCATGGAGAATAGTTCAGTACTATTTTGGAACAAATCTTTACTCACTTTTTTAACTTTGGTTTTACCATCAGATACTATTAATTTCATAATAATCATGCTCTTCTACAGAGTGTAGCAAGACTCTGCATTTTTAAACCCAGCACCTTCACTGATTAGTTATGAGACTTTGAATAAATTCCAAAATTTTTCCGTTTCTTCACCAGTAACACATGCATTATATCTGTTTGCTATATGTGTTAAATGAGTTCATATCTGTAAAGCACTTAAAACAGTGGCTGTCATTGGATCAATGCTATATAACCATAGATTAAATAAATAAAATAAAAACAAATACAATATTTTCTTTTAAATTTTGATAACTCATTTCCCACCATAGCCTGCAGGCATAATTATTTCTACTGTCGGTTGGAATTTAAAGCATTTGGCTTTTGGATGAAATTTCACATGGCCGTAGCCTGTAATAAGTTTTTCTTTTCACAATGTGTTATATGTTTGTATTAAGCTAGTATTTCCCAGGTCATTCAGGGAATCACACAGGGATCATTCAAGATTCGACTTGAATGTGTATCTATTTATATGCTTCTTGAGGGCACCATCATTCATGCACATGAGTTTTACTACTACATTGTGCTGACATCTTCTAAATCTACTTTTCAGCATCTGCTGACCCGGTGCTGACTCTCCCTTTGCACCATTGTCTTTATGACATTTGAGTGTGGAATAGATGTCACCTGCAATAACTCTCCTAATAAGAGCATCGAGAATTGCCGCTTACAGGCATTTTCTGGTACACTGGTCAGATGATTTCCATGACAGTGGTTTATCATAGCAATATGAATTTTTTGGCTTGCTCTCATTCGACTTATCTCTAGAATTTTTTTGAAATAAATATCTTTCTTATTTCTTGATGCAACATTTATAGTTAAGGTTAATGATGAATAGTCCAGTCTTCCTTGCTATACTAAAATTTATATGACTCCAGAATGACTATATAACTAAAATTTTTTAAAAGTGATTTTCAATTGCATAAAAGTTTTAGAAAAGCAATCATACTTTAATGCATACTTTAATGAATACTAAAGAACATGCCCAACTTGTAACCTCTGACTGCTACTGCTTGTTTGACTACATACTTGGTAATTCTTAAAGAAAAAGCAAATTCATAAAGAAGTAGTAATTAACATTAATGGCTGACTCTTGTTCATATCTTCTCTACATAATCCAATTGTCCAACTCAGAAAAAATTAGTTTCCTCCAAAACAACTCAAATGTACTGTTCTACCAAGCAAATTCATTCACTTTGTCTATTTTGTAACACAATATTGTGGGAGTCTACTAACATCATTGGACATTTTGACATGCATTTTTTCCTTAGAAGATTCAAATTGTCTCTATAAATTATTCCTTTATGTCAATATGCACCATTAATTTTAACAACCAATAATTTGAATTTTAAAAATTATTTGAAGTGGAATTACTACCGTGAGTTTGAAAGATGTGCAAGAAAAAACATTCCTGCCAATGATCGATCTGTTCTTAAAACAAACAAACAAATAAATAACAGCAAAATAAACACTAATGCTCAGTTATTTTGAAATAATGGTGATGCAAAGACTTCTGTTAATAAAATAGTATTTTGCTCTGAGTTGGATATGTTGGTATTGAATTGTCAAAAATGAACATTTTCAACAGACAACATTAATTTGACATTTCAAATAAAAGTATCACCGATCTCTTACAAAAATTTGCAACTACCAAAATCTAGATTGAGATAACAACTTGAAAATTTGGGCACAAGCCTGGAAGTTTCTATTTGCTTATTACCAATATTTTCACAGAATTAATAATATATTCAACTGAAGGAACACTTACCTACTTAAGATTTGGTGACTGCATGGACACACAACTTTAAATGTATATTAGAAATACATTGTTTGTAAATAGAAAAGAAAAATGTTAATGCCCTTAAAACCAAGAAAAAATACCAATATACATATACTTCAGGCAACCAATTTTATTTTCTTGGTATTCTTTGCTTTACCAGTGATGTTGCATTAGTATGGCTCTAAATAACCTAGCTTCTTCAGTTAATAAATTATGGTATGATTCCTTAAATAACAGGAGAAATAAAGATATGCCCACAGGTCCTCTTTTTACCAGCAGATGGCTCTCCTGATGTTTTCACCTCATAAGTATATATATAGGTTAAAATGCCAAATTAAAATAGTACCAAATGTAAATATGTATTTTCTACTTCATGCCAGGATTAGTATGTGTATTCACTTCCATCTAAGGTACTTTTACAACCTTCTTGAAATGCATTGAAAAGGTAATACAATTAGAAACACTTTTCAAATAAAAACATACTTTATAAACAATTTTCTGGCTATACTGTATTTTTTCACTAATTGAGAAAGACAGACTACAGTTTCCCTGCCTGTTTGTACAGAAAACTTCAGAAAAATGTGTTCATATGACTAGGTCATAAAAATTAAAACTGGACGTGGATGAACCATTGAATTATTCAAATTTATTCTTTTAAAATATAATTCACTTTAAAATACTTCCATGCTAATGTAAATTTTCAATACGTTTTCATAGCCGTTGGACTGTGCCTTCACAGGAACTAGAGAGAGCTTGTGGTGCTCTAATAAATCATTAGCAACAAGGGCCAGAATATAAACCTATCTTACCATTTATCTTTATAGCGCCGAAAGGAAGTCCTACCCCCTTGAAGATAAAAAGCTAACCAGACAGATAATTATTAAAGAGACCTGCAACAAAGTTAAGATTTTGTTTATTCTTGGTTGAGGTTTGGTGTTTCTTAAGAAATCATGTTTTAAAATTGTCCATTTCTGAAGGTTACGGCAAGTTGCTTTGGACTTAGACATGAATAATCTCACAAAAGATATTCCATGGTGACGTGTAGGACTTCCATTAATTTACTTTTACCATCTATTCTTAAAGTTTAGGCCATCAGGTTTGGCCCAAACAATGTTTCTTTTGACATTCAAAATTCTTGTCCTCTAAACATAATGGTGGATTGAATAAAAATAGATAGTAGATATAAAAAGTAATTGATTTAAAATCCATTGATTTAACACAATTTAAAATCTTAGTGATTTATTCTAAATAGTAAAAGTTATTTCAAATACTCATAATTGGGCAAATAGGTATACATACACAGCTAAGAGGCAGCATATTTATAATGCTAAGACTGTCGGCAGTCAGTACAATGTACCCTATGTTGCTTATAATTATATTTCTTTCATAAATCCAGGAGAGACGCCAAACATTTCCTTTTAAAATTAACTTGAGCCAACGCTCATGGCCTAGTGGTAAAATTTGGCACACTCCACTTTGGCTGCCCGGGTTCAGATCCCTGGTGTGGAAACGCACCACTCGTCTGTCAGTAGCCATGCTGTGGCAGCAGCTCATATAGAAGGACTCGAATGACTTATAATTAGAATATGCAACTATGTATTGGGGCTTTGGAGAGGGAAAAAAAGAAAGAGGAAGATTGGCAACAGATGTTAGCTCAGAGTGAATTTTTGCCAAATATATAAATAAATAAAATTTACTTAATTATTTCATTCATATTTCATGTAAGCAAATGCAGAGTTTTGTTTGTATGTTTTTTAATTTATGCCTAGACTGAACAATGTTATATATACTTATCTGAAGTTATAATTATTTCTTTCCATATATATTTTGTCAACAATGTTCTGCACTGAAAATTTAAAGAAAAAATCATCTATCTAACCTACCTATCATCTATCTATCATCTATCTTCCTATCCATCAATCTATCTATCTATCTCTCACCTATCCATCCCTGTTATATAGTTTTCTCACTTTTTATTAATTTCTTAAGCTTCATTGTTAGTTCTTACTACTTTCTTTTAATTTAATTTTGAGATAGATTCTTATAGCATTAATTTTCGCCTCTTGTTAATATAGAGATCATAGATTACATATTTTCTCAGCTTCTGCTCAATTTCCCAGGCTTTGCTATGTTGCATTGTGTTACAAATTTTTAGAGATTTTAATCTTTTTGTTATTAACTTTCAACTTAATTACCCTGTTCTGAGAAAATACTTTGAAGGACATAGATTAGGAATGCTGCAGCCAGGGAAAGGAGTAGAATGCCAGGGGTAAAAAGTTATATTTCTGGAAGAAGGAAAGAAATACTTATGAAGGCCACACCCCTGAGACACAGGGCCACCTAAAGGGCAAGCAGTAATTAGATGAATATAGAACACTCCTCTCTCCCCAACCACATCAACAAGCCTCCAGTAAAACAATGGATTATAACTGAAAGAATTGCAAGACACAGACTCTCTATGAGAAGGAGTACATGGGAAAGATCCTAAATCAAAATGGAAGATTAAAAACAAAGACATTTGAGGAACTTGAAGCCCTGACACACAAAGCTATGGAAAATAATAAACATCTCTCAATTCCTATCCAGATTAACATAAATCCTCACAGTAAAGGCCGATTTTCCTCAATCCCCACTACTCAAAACAAAATGTATTTCAATAAAGAAGTTAAAAATCATGCAGAAAGGCGGGAAAAAAATATACTCTAATGAGACAAAATAATCATCAGAACTAGACTCAGATATGAGACGTATGATGGAAGTATGAGACAAGGAAGTTAAAATAACTTTGATTAATATGCGAAGAGCTATAATGGAAAAATTAAACAACATACAAGAACACATGGCAATGTAAGTATAGATATGGACACTCTAAAAGGGAAACTGAAAGAAAATGCTTGAAATGGAAAACTCTGTAACAGAAATGAAGAATGCTTTAACAGAAATGAAGAATGCTTTGAAAGGTTAATCACTACACTGGACACACCCAAAGAAAAACAGTGACTTTGCATATATGTCAGCAGAAGTGTCCTAAATTGAAATGCAAAGAGAGGTAGAAAAAGAATGAACAAAAGTCAGGACAGAACATTCAAGAACTCTGAAATGATATTTTTTAACATTTCATTCCCTTTTATACTAGGATTCATCATTTCTATTGCAAAAACATTATTGCTGTCAATCTTGTTGTTACATTGAAGATAATGTACCACATTTCTACATCTGTTTAATATTTTGTTTTAAACTAAGATTTCATAATATCAATCTTTTTTTTTTTTTTTTTTTTGTAGTGTGTGGTACTATGGATTTTAACACATGGAGCTAAAGCCACAGTCAGTATAGGGAGCGGTTAAATCTTCCCCTAATAAACCCCTTTGTGATATTTCTTTACCTTTATCCTTTTTCCAACAATATTTCTATGCTTTCTTTAACCATTTCTTTTTTTTCTTTTCTCACTACTGGTGTCTCAAACTTCATGAATGTGATATCTTTCACCACGTTTGGAAAATTCTCATCTACTACATATTCTAATATTGATACTGCTTTATTTTCTCTCTCTTCACATTCTGAGACCTCGATCACTTGTATATTTGAACACTTTATTATCTTCTATAAGTCTCTCATGCTCTATTCTGTATTGTTCCTATCTTTCTCTGTGCTTCACTCTGAATTATTCAGTGGTGTATTTTACATATTACTAATTTTCTCTTTTGGTTTGTTGATTCTGCTGCTAATATTATTTATCAAATTGTCTATTTTGAATTTTTTCTCAATTTTATCGTGTCTATTTTACTCTCCATATGTTTTATTTTCTGGCAATATTCTATATTTTCTAATTTCTTAACATTTTATTCATACTTATTTTACCACTTCTGTATTAAAACCCTAGTGTCTAGCTTACTTATGGGTCAGTTTCTTTTATTTGTTTTCTTTTCTGTTTTCAATAATTTTTTATATTTTCTTGCATGCCCGGCAAAGTTTTGATTACTTACATTGACTACAAAAAATTATTGAGGCTCTGCATTGTGTCATCTTTATCTAGAGAGTATTTTCATTTCTGGCTGTCAGATAAAGTAAGGGCAGATCATCTTATTCTGGTAAAGGTAGGTCCTTCCTTGGTTACAGCTCTTTAAGAGTTCTAACCAAAATCTTACTAAATATGTGCCCAGCAAAGTTCTTGTTCAACCCAGAAATCCAGATGTTGTTTGGTTTGTTTCATTACAGTACTATTAAATGGCTGAACTTGAGTGACATCTCATTCCTGCCTACTTACTGCGTTCAGCACCAAGCATGTGTAATTTAGGCAGCAAAAACTTGCTGTTGGGTAACATTGAACAGAATATGCATTCTCTTCTCTATGATTGCCTTCTCTCTAGGATCTTGCCCCTCAAAGATTGGCTAATATATATCAATGAATTCACATATTTTTGTCTCCCCAGACTTGTGAGATAGCTGTAAATGCTTTTGCGGCATTTGTTCAGTTTTTTGCTCTGCACTGTAATTCAAAACAAGTCTTTAAGGAAATGCAGAGATAACTTCAATGTGTTCATTTCTCTCTGACATCTTGGCCCCTCAAGTCCTGGATGCCTTGGTTGTTCTCCAATGACTTTAAACATCTGTGGGTTTGAGTTTTATTTTGATATTCTTATCTAGATTTTGTAGTCATTTTTGGTGGTAAAGTTAGTCTTATTCCAACTTCTCGATACTAGCCTGAAGCAGGATTTTTTCCTTCCTTCTGTTTTAAATTACTGCTCTAATATAACTCAATTAACTCTTGATATTTTCACATCATATTATTTCAGTAGGCCATAAATATATATCTTTCACCAGTGTTTTAGCTCCTGCATAATTGGGCCCTGTCTTTGTGCCTAACACAAAGTAAATCCTCAATAAATATTTATTAGATGAATAAACAAAGGAGTATGTTTGAGTATGTGATCTTTTGCAAATTGCTGATAATGCATCAATCATTTCTTTATATATTCTGCTTCATATTACTTTCATTCAGTCATCAGTGCCTTTTATTTACTCTTTGTTCTCATTTTACTCTTAATTTACCTTTTATTTCCCCAGGAATCAAGTAAGCTTTAAGTCCACATATAAATGTATTTTCTGAATAAATACATATTTATTTTTATTTCTTATCTATTTACTTATTAATTATGGAGCAACATCATGATGACAACACAGGGGGTCAGTGATGGAGAACTTCAAATTGCCAGAAGAGACAGTGTGCCTTAGTTATTGTAAGATTATTCACATAGTTTTCTATTGAGCCTGACATCTGTCTTTCAATTTTGTCATCTGAACATATTCCTGGACTTTTCGTTCAGTATATTTTAACACCATTATATCAGGTTAGCTGCCCTAT
Organism: Equus asinus; assembly: GCF_041296235.1. Taxonomy (NCBI): domain Eukaryota; kingdom Metazoa; phylum Chordata; class Mammalia; order Perissodactyla; family Equidae; genus Equus; species Equus asinus. Next base: position 62,235,346 of record NC_091794.1, read on the forward strand.
TCTTTCCTCACCTAGTTCTTTAGGTAGGATAAGGACTCTGCATATAATACCTGACATTATGATAATGCTAAAACCTGGCACCAGCTCCTAGTCATATGTCCAGTCAGGGTTCATCTCTGATAGTAGGACTAGGACCAGCTTTAAACATTGTAGGGCTTTTTGTGGCTACTTTAACCCAATACTTGATTGGAATTTGGTGAGAACAGATGCTAACACTTAAGAGTGCTGAGCTATTTTAAATTATTTTATCTTCTAGATATTTGCAACAGGATTGCCTCATGTTACAGTTGCCTTGGAAGATTTATTTTTTCAGACAGACTTTACTAAAGATCTATCAACCCAGAAATAGGATTCTGGTAATTTACTCATGGTAATTCATAGAAGATTCAGGTTAAGCATTCCTTGGCCATGTGTGATAAACACTCCACAATATACACCTAAATTAAAACATTGAAGTTGATAGAAAACTTTTGGTAGTATAACGTTTGCATAACCATGTTTTTCCCTAAAACCCGAAATTACATATTTATATATTTCTGTACAGTTACTAGTGATTATCATACTCAGAAAGACTGAGTACAAAAATGAGACATTGTATTTTATCTTATTATTTTTATTTTTCACATGAACATTATAATGAAAAATTTTTGAACAAATATAAAAATAATTTACATTCCCTTTGCTATATCTTGCAATATAAACTATATTATTTTGAGTAAAAATATATACTTCTATGATTTAGCATGAGATGTGAAATTACAACTTAAAAACACCAAACTCCTGGAGAAGATTCAATACAGAGAAGACAAATGTCCCTCCACATGCTTCTCATATAAGAAAAAGCATAAACGATACATGCAACTTGAAAGATTTAATATTAAGCCACGAACAATAATCATCAGAATTCAGTTTGTAGGACATGAAATATTTTCCAATATTTTTTAATGTTAAGCCAAATCAGAAAATGTTTCATTCATTTTATATTGCGAGTCCAAATAGTCTCATTGTCAAGAAAATGTTCTTTTAAATGAAGTAAGAAACTAATGATTTTATATTGACGTGCATTTGCTCTTTAGATCATTAGTTTAAAAATGCCGTTCAGTAGGTCAAGCAAGCTAGTACAAGTAGACCATTAGCTCTTAAGCACTTCAGCAATTGTAAAAGTGCTGAAGCGTAACGTGTGTTTTCCTTTTTCTAGAATTTAAGATAGAATATTTGCTGAAGGATCCCATTTGCATTAAATGATGATGTAACGTAATGTAGACTAGGATCATTCTAATTCTAGAGACTTCTATAAAACAATGCCTTAATATTATGTAATGAATTCAGTTTTATTTTTAAAGGAAATAATTGCTTGCTGGAATTTTCAATAATTCTTCAAAAATTAGTGATAATTCTAATGGGAGGATTTACAATTTAGAGAGAAATATCAAACTTTACATTCTTTTTCTAATACAACATTGTTTCTATTTTTGTTCCTCAAAAGGAATAAAATATATTAAAAATACAAAGAATATTTATATATCCCCATATATTAGGAAAAGTTAGCATTTACAAATGTATAATGGTTTTCTTTGTTATCTTCACTTAACAAAGTTCAGTCATCTCCTGGGGAATTATAGTACTCAAACACAATTCTGGAGAATATCTTTTCATTGAATGAATATTAAAATTATTTAATTCCATACGTATGCCACTTATATGACAGATTTTTAAGACAGAAAGTTTTAAAATTTCCTAATAGCCATAATTCTTTTGTATTCAAGACATAGAAATGAAATTTTAACTAGCGTTCATGTGGTATTGTTGGTTTGGAAATGATGCTGAGGTTTCTCACATAAGCTAAGGAAAGTTACAGACAAATCTCAGGGGAGAGCATGGAGACAGCTTGTCTTCAGGGAAAATTGATAGCAGGGAGTCAAAAGCCATCAGAATTCTCTCTCCTTTTTGAGTCACTGTTTTTATCTGCATGGTTGTTTTACTTGTTTTTATTACAGATGAAAGTTTTTCTAACCGTGTGTGAAGATGGCCAGGTAAATCATCTGAACTTCACATACACCAATTCCAGAGAAGGAAAGGTTCCGTAGTTCTTAATTTAAATAATTTAGAGAATGCTTTCAATTAGTGCATATTCAATTATGGGTGACAGCGTCTTTAAGAATATAAGGATATCCATTTGAAATTTGTGATTTTGGTGATGGGAGACGAATTTCACCAAAATGGGGAAGTTTATTCTATTAGAAGTGAGGAAGCTTGATCAGGCAAAGCAGGAAAGGTGCCTGCAGTGTTCCCGATACGCTATCCCCAGTCCTCTCTCCGCGTGTATTCAAACACGACTGAGGAACTGGTTTCTCCTTGGACTACAAGATAGCCTCAATGGTAAGTTCATTGTGTTTCTAGTAATATAATACTTATATATGGAGAAATAAAATGTTTCTGTTCGTTAAGACGTCAGCAAATATACTTTCGTCATGGAGAAACACAGGCATAGAAGAAAGACATATTAATTTTGTGAAAGTATTTCTTACCAAGAATTATTATATTTGACTCTCCTTTGACAACTTCATATTCTCTCCCAGAAAAAGTGCATATCCAGAGTGGGCAACCGATTTCACAGAAAGTGTTATTAAATTTATGTATCCATTTGTAAATATTAATAGAAAAAGCATAGCTATGCTTACATAGGGTGGTCATATTTACTTTTATGACAAAGATATTTGAATTGCACCAGAAAAGTTTAATCTTCTAACACAAAAATTTTGAAAGCTGTGTAACGTTTCCGTTTATTCCTAATATGGTTGAAGTTCACCCTTCAATTCTAATAATGAAAAAGAAAACTAAAAGAGTTTTTAAAAATGTCAATAACAAGATGTAATGTGTAAAATCAGCAGTGAGAAATCTCCTGACAAATATTGTCTAGTTTTTCAACTATATGTAAGTTAGACCTGTATGAATTGTTATTATAAGAAGTTTTCTTTTTTCCATTTATCTAATGCTTAGTGAATTAGTATATTAGTTTCAGATAATGTATTTTTTCAAAAAATATCATCTTAAAAGCCAAAAATAACAGCAATGTGGAAGAATTTACTTTCTCTAAGTAAATAGTGATATCTCTATATGTATCAGAATTAACTTCCATAAGGAGTTGAATCATCATGATAATATTAATTATAATATTTATGGCTAAGATCTGTTCCAGACACTATTATATGTTTGGGGTTTTTCTAATAGCAAATATCCTTACAGAAACTCTATGAGTATTATTAATAAAAGAGAAATATGGGTCATGGAGGGTAGAGGAATTATTCAGGGTTCCATAGGTAGCAAATGTGGAACAAAGATGTGAATCCAGGTTCTCTTATTCACACCCGAATAAATACTAAGCTCTAGTTTTCTGAGTTTTATAGTTAAATGTCTAGTATTTCAAACAGCCTAAATCTTGAAGATGAAGTAGTCTCTCTACTTTTAATGTTAAACCTACTGACCTTTTTTTAATATTGTTCATTCTTTTCATTAAGATGTGTATTCCTTTCTGCAAATTTTTCATATATATATGTTTTATAATATCATTTAGAATTTTCAGTCTCTATTGTTATAATAATTACTTTGGGAGGTTTTATATTTAATTTCTTTTAAAATAGTTTGTTTAATATGTCATTTGAGCTTTTCTATTATAAGCTAATTTTATTTCTGTGGGAGGCTCTTATTGATATACACCTACAGAGAAGTTTTGAATTTGCTTTTGCAGGGAAGGTTTCGAGAACAAATCAATTACATGTTTAAATCTATGGTTGGGGTTCTCACATAACCATGTAGCACACATTTAGAATCCCCGTGTACTTTCATAATTTAAGCTTGTGTTTTAAATTTTTCTTTTGTGATTTCTTTTTCCCCAACCATGCTTAGAAGGGATGAATAGGTACATTTCTGCTTTGTTCAGCCAGTTTAGACGAAGTTTTTCTAGGTCTGGTTTCACAAAAAACACAGCTTTTTTGTGTTTCCAGCTTTTGGCAAGTGACTTAGTTCTCAACATCGGCCAATAGATTTTTTTAAAAATTATTTTAATAGATATTAACAGCACAAACTCTAGACCCTAAAATGATGACTTTGAAATAGTAAGGAGTTTTCATTTGCATTGTAATCTAGTATACACAAATACAGACATACACACAAACACAAAACCACATCTTTTCAAAAATAAAACTTACCTTTTTCATAAGAGATTCATTCTGATTAATGCTACTCAGAACTCTTCAAGTATGATTTCCAAACGTGGACAAAAACAACCATCAAATAAAAAATAAAGACTCTTCAATGATGTTCTTTGCCCTATTTATAAGGGAGCTAGTAACATATGAAGACAGGCTCAAATGGGAATTTTAGAAACTAACTATTAACATGAAATTGCATAAAGGAACGTTAGGATAAAATCACAAGGTAAGATACAAACTGATTAATGACCTACGTGGCAATAAACTGTAATTCTTGGTGTTATTATAGCTAGGGGAATCAATTATTTCCCCACTTCCCAAACAAAAATCTACAAGTTAACTTCTGCGTATGTGCCTTTAGAAAATAACTGTCAGGGGCCGGCCCGGTGGCGCAGCAGTTAAGTTTGCACATTCCTCTTCAGCCGTCCAGGGTTCGCCGGTTGGGATCCCATGTGCAGACATGGCACTGCTTGGCAAGCCACGCTGTGGCAGGCGTCCCACATATAAAATAGAGGCACATGGGTTGTTAGCTCAGGGCCAGTCTTCCTCAACAAAAAGAGGAAGATTGGCAGCAGAAGTTAGCTCAAGGTTAATCTTCCTAAACAAAAAAGAAAACAACTGTCAATAATCCTCGAGTAAGGTCAACTCAAGCACAGATTACTGAGAGTACACTAAGAAATTCATTGCCTAATTTTAACATTCAGGTATTTTTTCTGACACTACCCACTAGATTGATTTCAGTAATCACTGATAGATCTCTATTCTCAGATTTAAAAGCAGGGCCTAAAACTTAAATTATATCTGATACCCTGGCTTTCTCTGACATTGCTCTTACTTACCTCACAATTTTTGCCCTTTTTTTTCAATTCTAGAAGTTAAAAGTTTTCCCTTTTTTTTTTCAGCATTGGACAGATTTTTTTTTAATTTTAATTAAAATTTCTATGTGTTTGAGTGTAACAGTGAGCGGGTCATTCTGCATCCACTCAATGTGTCATGTTGCAGCATGTCCCAGCTATTGCTTTCCCACATTTCAGGCTTCAGATTCCATAGCACAATTTGAAATACGATTATCATTCACATGGAGCTTTGGAAGATCATTGAGCAAAATGGAGTCTGATTCTCCCACAGAAAGAATTCTTGCCCTGAAAATTCATTTTTTGTGATTTTTAAAATTCAATCTTTCTTCTTTTCCCCTTTTTAAATGGAGAAAAATGTAGTCATGTTTGATATTTAGTCAAATTATGAAAAATGTTAGGTTCAGTAAAAGAAACCTTGTAGTACAAGATTCTTCCTTCTTTTTTATGTGTATTTCTGTTTAATTTAAAAAATAATGTTTGGAGAAGAGATCTTACTTCTGCTTAAACAAAATATAATCACAGGGAAGTACTACAAATGGAAAACTTCAGTGAAATTATTTGAGGTTAAATACATATTTGATTATCTCATGTGCTCTCAAAATTTGAAATATTTTAACCAATATGCCTCGTTATTCTAGTAGAGTCATTATTTTACACCTTGATGCAATAATCAAATCCCAACTTCTCAAAAAACTGCACTAGCCTTACTCGAAGGTGCCTAACGCTAGTAGTTGCTCCTGTTGACATCACATGGTAATCACTAATAAAATTCTATCAACTTTTTCCAAAAGTTTATGAGGCAGAAAATTGTAAAGATGAGCAGCAAAAGGACTTGTTAGTAAGAAAGGAGTTTAATATATTCTGATCTCTGCCTGTCACATAAAGGAAATGAGTTGCTCTAGGAATCAAATTATTTAATATGTTGTTTTGCAAAACATTGCAAATTCTTTACAATACCATCTGTCTTCCAATACCCAGGGCAAAAGTAGTGTGTTTTCTGAAAATACACTTTTACTATGTAAGCATTGCTGGATTTATTAAAGGAAAATAGAAGACCACAATATTTGATCACCCAATTCTCCGTTTTCAAATAGACATCAATCTTATTAGGCAAGACAATTTCCTTTTTGTTCCATTATAATTGACAGAGCACTGCATTGACAGCCTACACCCCATTTTGTTGTTGCTGTTGTTTCTTCACCCTCTCTGCAAGTTAGGTTATGAATAAGCCTTAACAAAGTCACCAAAGGTCATAAAAGATCACCAACACATGTGAAAGCATTTTCTGGAAGCATTGGGGATACATATGTAAGCTGAAACTTTAAATTGCTGTTTTCATTAACTTTGAAGTACTCACAAAAATCAATGCTTCTTCCTCCAAAAATGGAGAGACAAAAACCCATCCTCATTTTCAGAATTTTGTTAAAATTCATTGCCAGCAGTGGAAAAAAATCTCTCTAGAGAAGTTCTTCAGACAGTTGTTCCTTTAGCTGTCAAATACTGCACTTAGTTCCTTCAACTCTGTCTTGAAAATAAGTGTCATCTGTTGACATGTCTTGTCATTTTGCCTCCATCTATTTGTCTTTCTTCCAGTATGTCCTAAGTAGTATATTACTTATAATGGAAGTCCATGACTACAGCAGAATAAGTAATATAGTCATTCTAATTGCATTAACATTTTAAAATTTTTGCATCTTTTTTAATCTCTGTAAAATTAGAAAGGTAAGCATGAATTATTTGAAATAATAAAGAAAAGTCATATCTTAAGATATGCACTATAAATTTATTAAAATCCATCACTGCATTTCTTGATTTCAACTAAAACATGGGAGAATATTTTTTTCTCATAATGAGACAATCTGTATTACTTGTTAATTCTTAACTAAAATGCCATAAAGCTGAAAATTTATACATATGACGGATTTATTTATGCTTTGACTACTTTCCATCCTTAGAGATTATTACTGTCTTATAAGAACAGAAATAAACAAGCTAAATTACATTTGTTTTAGCCATTTAACTGACTGAGGAAAATAATATGCTAATTGACCAGTAGCAGTAAACATTATCTTGTTTATTAATTCCTGGATTTATAGCCTCATAAAATAGCCTTTGTACTTAGTACTGCAACATACACTTTCAATTTCATGGCTAGAAAGTTTTTATCTATTACAAATTAAAAATTCTTTCATTTTAAATGTCCCAAAATAATATGCTCATAAGAAACTCTGCCTGAACTTATCTCTCCATCTGTTTCATTGAGGAAAGCCTTAATCTGCAGAGAAAAGGGCAAAAACAAACAAAGAAAAACCTGTAGCTTGAGTACAGACTAGAAATCGACCGCAGCTGGGGAGGGATGGGAAATATACGCTGGGCCCAGCATTACCCGTGGAGGAGGGACAGTAACATTTGTAAACGGCACACACTTGCTACCCGGGTTCTCAGTACCTAGGAAGACCAAGGCCCAGTCAGACCACCGAAGAAAGCCCCAGTCCCTGTGCCCCGCCCCCAGCACAAATCTAGTAAGCTTTTAATAAAAATAACAGTGGGATACAGCTAGTGAGGCTACAAGAGACAGATTCTCTCTGAGGAGTGACAGAGATGTAAGACCTGAACCTAGATGGAGAGAAAAAAACACTGTATTACGAGAGATACCAGAAACAACAATGTAGTGTGTTTTTATAGCAATGCCTAGGGAAAAGCAAGGTAATAAGGGATAGAAAGTAGGATTTGGGAATATAAGGCTCGTATACCTCATGTGAAATAGTTGATTATTATTTGAAGATAGCCTCAGAACAATTTAAAATATATATTATAAATCCTAAGGCAATCACAAAAAGGTTTTAAATATAGATATAAATAATAAGTCACTAGAGGAGATAAAACGGAATAATAAAATTGATTAATCAAAGTCAGAGAAGGCAGAAAAATAGGAAAAGAAAGCAAAGAAAAAATGGGACAAATAGAAAACAGCTAGCAAAATGATCTGATGGCTTTAAAGGTAAATAGGTTAGCATACCAGTGAAAGAAGTTGTCAGAAGTCATACCCAAATTTATCCTATTATTAAGAAGCTCACTTAAAATGTAAATATGTAGTAAAAGTAAAAGGATGGAGAAAAATACCATGTATGTCTATATCTACTTTAAAAATTAAATTAACAATTAATAACCTTCAGAAACAGAAAGCACCAAGCCAAGACAGTTTCACTGGTGAATTCTACCAAACTTTTTAAGTAGAAGGAACATCAGTTCTCCATAATGTCTTCCAGAATGTAGAACCAGAGAGAACACTTCCTAAATTTTTCTGAGGCCAGTATTACTTTACTATCAAAACAAATAAAGTCACTTCAAGAACAGAAAACTACAGGCCAATATCTCTCATGAACATAGATGCCAACCAAATCTAACAAAGTTTAAAGAGACTTGTACACCACAACCAAGTGGCATTTATTACAGCTAGGCAAGGCTAGTTCAACATTTGAAAATTGAGCAGTATAACCCACTATATCAGCAGAGTAAACAAGAAAAATAATATGGTAATCTCAAGTGATGCAGAAAAAGCATGAACAAAATCCAATTCTTATGCGTGCTATAAACTCTCAGAAAAGTAGAATGGGAAACATCCTCAATTTGATAAAGAACATGTACAAAAAGCCTACAGCTAACATCACACTTAATGGTGGGAAGTTGAATGTTTTTCTCTTGAGATCAAGAACAAGACTAGGAGGTCTTATCTTACCACAATTATTCAAAATCCTACTGGAAGTTCTGGTGAGTGCATAAATGAAACAAGAAAACGAACTAAAATGTATACATATTGGAAAGGAAGAAATAAAACTCTTTATTCCCAGATGGCATGGCTGTCTGCATAGAAAATCTCAAAAAGTCTCCTGGAATTGATAGTGAATATCACAAGGGAGAAAAGTATAGGGTCAATATACAAAAGTCAATTGCTTTCTTATCTACCAGCATGAACAATGAAAATTTAAATTTAAAAAGGATTACTATTTGTATAGCAACAACAAAAAAATGAAATTCTTATTTCATTTCAAATGAAAGCCATTTCATTTGCTAGGTTTTAACCTAACAAATTATGTATGGGCTCTGTATATGGGAAACTACAAAGCACTGATGTAAGAAATAAAAGAATATTTAAGTAAATGAAGAGATATCCACGTTTATGGATTGAAAGATTCAGTTTTGTTAAGATATCAATTCCTCCCAATTTATTCTATAAATTCAAAGCAATTCCAATCAAAATCCCAGGTAGCTAGTTATATATATTGATGAGTTGTTCTAATATTAATATGAAAATCCAAAGGAACTAGAATAGCCAGGATAATTCTAAAAAAAAAAAAAAAAAGAGCACAGCCTGAGGATTCACACTACCTGAATAATAGAATTACTAAACATCTACAGTAATTGAGGCAATGTACTGGCAAAGAACAGACCTATAGGTTTGTGGAACAGGATAGAGAGCACAGAAATAGATACACACAAACACAGTTAACTGATTTTAGTTCAGAGTGTGATGCCAATTCAACGGAGAAAGGATAGTCTTTTAAGTATATTGGCCTAGAACATTTGGAAGCTCATGTATTAAAACACATGAAGCTCTACACAGGCTCACATTTTACACAAAATTTAACTCAAAATTTTCATAGATTTGCACCCAAAATTTAAAACTATAACACAATTAGAAGAAAACAAAGGATAAAATCTAATTGGCCTTAGGTTTGGTGATTAACTTTTAGATTCAACACCAAAAACATTATCGATCAAAGAAAAAATTGATAATTTGGACTTTATTCAAATTAAAAGTTTCTACTTTGTACAAAGTCATGAATGGAATGAAAAGACAAGCCAGAGAAAGAAAGAAATTACTTGAAAAATAAATATCTGACAAAAAATCATATTAAAATATACCAAGAATCCTTAAAATTGATGAATGAGAAAAAATCCAATTAAAAACTTGGCAAACAATATAAACAGACAACCTATCAAAGAAGATACGCAAATAAATACTAAGCATGTGAAAAGATGTTCAAAATCTGTCTTAGCTTAGGCTGCCATAAACAAAATACCATAGACTGGGTGGCATAAACAACATAAGTCTTTTCTCATAGTTCTGAAGGCTGAGAAGTCCAACATCAAGTGCTGGCAGATTTGGTTCCTGGTGAGAGCTCTCTTTCTGGCTTGGAGTCATCAACATGAACTCATGTTTAGCTTAAGATAGATACAGATGGATACACAGATATGTGATTGACAGATGATAGATAGGTAAGTAGGTAGATAGGCAGATAGATAGATAGATAGATAGATAGATCGTTAGATAGATACATGAGTTAGTCTGCACACAAATATTTTCTTACTCTTCCATCTGAGAGGTCTTAGAAGCAAGAACACCTCAGTAGCAATAAGCACACCACCATGATCTTGTTTTCTTAAAAATAATTCTCCAGTAGAAGGAACCAAGTCACATAGAGGCATATTCTAATGCTGTTCAAGGGATATACAAGGTGAGCCTGAAGCTTCTTGCAGTGTCATAAAGTAAAGGAGTGGTAAACAAATAAATGGTTGTGGGTATGTCAAAAGAATGTGACACGCAACCTGAAAGAACTTTCAATGACCAAAACTGGTACAAGTACAGCAACGAAATAAATGATGATAGTATTGGATTTTAGTCCAAAGCGTAAAATAAATACCCATGAGTTCATTCTGTTGTAGGCAAGATATAAGATCCTCCCCAAGATTTTCAGTCCTTCTGGTGTATACATCTTGCATAATTTCCAGGACAGTGACTGTAATGGATATCCTTCCCATGACCAGGCTACGTTATATGATAAAATTGACCTTAAGAAAGGGAGATTACCCAAACAGCCCTGACATAATCACATGAGCATCTTTAGAGCACAGAGTTCTCAATCACTGGCCATTGAAGAGTAAGTCTGAGAGGCCCTCCATCTGTCCAGAAGAAAGCAAACATTCATGCTGTGAATTGCCTACTGAGGGTCATGTCAATAGGATCTGAGAGTGGTCACTAGTTGAAAATAGCCTTCATCTGACATCCAGCAAAGAAAGCGGGCCCTCCATCTTACAACCACAGGAACTGGATTCTCTTAACAAGAGGAGTGAGCTTAGAAATGATTATTTTTCTCTCAAGTTTCCAGAGAATTTAGCCTGGTTGACACCTTGACTTCACCCTTGCGATCCCCTGACTGGACATTGCCAGAGATATTATCTACATAACTGAGGGCTAATAAATGTGTGTTGTATTAATCTGCTAAATTTGTAGTTTTTTGCTATGCAGTAGTATAAAGATATTACAGTATTATATAAATGAGTAATTAAATAAATAAATAGGGGAGAAAAAAACAAATCTTCCTAGCAGAATTCCAAATAGTAAATGTAGAAGGAATGTGGAAAGTAGAAAATCACCAGTAACACCACAATAATAACTGTTGTACACAACATCCACAGTTAATGATAAAATTAGCATGCTAAACTTCAAGGCTAAGCAGAATATTTGCATAGCTTCAAGGTATCTCCTCCAAATTATTTATTAAGTACTGTGATTGTTGTAATGAATGTCCACAGATTCTTTGATACTCTTCCCTCTGAGATACAGAGTTTAATTTCCTTTCCCTTTAGTGTAGGCTTATTTTAGCAACTAAGTTACAATAGTGTTTGGAAAAAGAAAAATAGTAATTTTACTGTAAGAGCAACTTGGCAGCTATCACTTTATCCAAGCAACCAAGATTAATATCATGAATCATAAGCCATATTGACATCATGTTCCACTGATTTGATGTGTTGAGGAAAGTATCTCATCTCTCTAGTATTCTTCCCCCAAATCCTTAATTACATAATAATCATGAGAAAATATCTTAATAAACTTAAATTGAGGTTGACTCTTTAAAAATGCTGCTGCTGGGGGGAATTGAAATTGGTGCAACAACTCTGGAACACAGTATGGAGATTTCTCAAAAAATTAAAAATAGAAATACCAGCTATTGCACTTCTGGGTATTTATTGGAAGAACATGAAAACACTGGTTAAAGAAGATGCATGCACACCTATGTTCATTGCAATATTATCCACAATAGCCAACACTTGGAAGCAGCCTAAATTCCCATCCACAGAAGAATGGATAAAGAAGGTGTGGTATATTTATATACAGCGGAATACTACTCAGCCATATAAAAGATGAAATCTTGCCATTTGTGACAACGTGGATAGACCTTGAGGGTACTATGCTAAGCAAAATAAGTCAAATGGAGAAAGACAATGGCGATATGACTTCACTCATATGTGGAAGGTAAACAAACATGTAGATAGAGACAACAGATTGGTGGTTACCAGATGGTAAAGGGGCAGGGTGGGGGTAGGACAAAATGGGTAAAGGGGCACTTGTGTAAGATGATGGATGACAACTACACTTTAGGTAGTGAACATGATGCAGTCTATACAAAAATTGAAATATGATGTCCACCTGAAATATATAATATGTTATAAGCCAATGAGACCTCAATAAAAAATAAATAAATAAATGTAAAACAAAAATAAAGTAAAATAAAAAATCCCAGGAGGGATGGTTCCTAGCATATTTCCATTTAATTCACCAGTCTGCCTTTTGGAAAAATCAGATGAATCATGGGGAAAAGTATATACACCACCCAAACTTAACTAAATAGTAGACCTGATTGCAGCTCTGTGTCTGATATTTTTAGCAGTGTTAGAGGAGGTTTCAGGTACAATCTCTGGGGCTTATGTAATGCCAGGTACACAAGCAGTGAATCCCCCACTGCATAACCTCTAGCCTGGAATCCTACTTCATGAAGAATGACATGCACAGATGGGCAAATAACAATGGGATCACTAGTCAGATCATGTATTGCATCAGCCAGAAACCTCAATATGGTGCTATGTTCTCAAAGGAAATGGTGTATGGTTCTATGACCCTAGAGGTGAAGTAGGAGGGGCTCCCATTGCCATCACTTCCAGTGATTCAGATGGGGAATGGTGCTCTCCATTTCCACAAATCTGGGATCTGAAGATTCAGAAGTACTGGTCCCCACAGAAGGGTACACACTTGCCAGGAGACAAAAAAGGATATCAGTGAATTACCTGTTATAGCTGCTACCAAGACATTTTGAACTCTGTGCCCAGGTACTGGCAGATGAAAAGAAGAGTCACCATCCTGGCAGAGTGTATGGTAGGGCTGCTTTTACACAATGGGGACAAGAAGAAATATGTGCGCAACTCAAATAATCCAACTAGATACCTCTTGATGTTCTTGTGACCCATTTTAACTGCTAATGGACCTGTGTGGCAACCTGACCTGAGCAGGAGATGAATATGGAGGTTTGGGACACAGCACCATTTGACCTACCTAAGTGGTAGTTTAGGGTAAAGGGAAATTAGAATGGATAGTGGTTGGAGGAGATGATGAGTACCAATTGTAGCGCAGAGGTCAGCTGAAGTGATGGAAGCTATAATTCAGACCACTAAACTCATTCAGGCAAAAAGTCACATGGAAACCATGGAGGAATTATACCATGAACCTGTCTGGAGAAAGATTTGTGTGGCCCAAGTGGTGAACTGTGGTAGGCATTAAAATACTCTGTAGAGCTCCAAATACAAAGAACGTAATTGACGAAACAGCTGCTCTTGAAAATCTGTCCCCCTTTTTATTTGGAGACCATGGCTCCCAGCCAATGATGGAGTACAGTAGAGATATTCAGGAAAGCTTGTTTCTGAGAGAGATGGGATTCCTCAGACGGTCAAGGTTGGCTCAAGGACTTCCTGTTTTCTCTCACTAGGCACTTGCCCTAATAACATTCTTCCATGCTAAATCGTGCCTTGATGTCGGCTTTTGGAGGATCCAGACTAACACATATTTGAACAGCTAAATGGTAGATAATGAAAATACTCAAATATACTGGATAATGTCGTTACAAAGCAGTTATATCAATTTATGGTCTTATGCAGATTATGCATCAGAATTACTTTGGTTAAACCATTTTATTGAGACTTTGCATTTCAGATTTTTAATTTGGACAATATGTTTGGTTTCAAACCCTACCTTATTTCAGCTTTAATTTGTATTTCCTTAGCATCTATTGTATTTGAGCATGGTTTCTTCTATTTGTTGGTCACTTATATTTCCTCCTATATAAAATTTGCTTTGTGTTTTTTAAATTTTTTAATAAAAATTGTGTATGTTTGAGGCCAACCTGGTGGTGTAGTGGTTAAGTTTGTGCACTCCAGTTTGGCAGCCTGGGTTTGCTAGTTTGGATCCTGGGTGCAGACCTATGCACAGCTTATCAAGCCATGCTGTGGCAGGCGCCTCACATATAAAATAGAGGAAGATGGGCACAGATGTTAGCTCATGGCCAATCTTCCTTAGCAAAAAGAGGAGTATTGACAGCAGATGTTAGCTCAGGGCTAATCTTCCTCAAAAAAAATTGTATATGTTTGTGCTTATCATTTTGTGTCCTTTAATAGTTATTTCTGATTATCCTAAATATATATTTGTGCTTTTGTATACATTTGTATAATTTGTTGTAGCTCTCAAAATTGATCCTATATGGAACAATAGGCTGATTGTAAGAGAGATTTGAGCTTTACAGAAAATAACTTTCTTTTTTCTTTGTAAACTCACATGCAATAATTTGTTTATTCACAATTATATTCCAATTTTAACTTGTATAACTCTGTAATATTTATTTCTTCTAGCACATAATTTTCCCAAAAGGAAAGAATGAGACACAGATCATGTCAACTTCATGCATGACTGTGTACTTTATGGATAAGAACATTTACTTTCTCTATGTGGAGAGGATGAATTGTGCGAATCAAGAAAAGAAATCTCTAGACTATATTTAAAAGTGAAGTTCTATGAATCCTACCACTATCTCTAAATAAAAGGGCATCACTTTTTCTAGAAATTCCTAGCATTTCTAATCTGTACAAGTTGATCCGAATCACTCTTCTACATTTTGTGAAAGATTTTAGAGCCTCTAGATATTGTTTCCAATTCAGAGTCACTCAGTTCTGCTGAACATCTTCTGACAATCCTCAAATTGTTTAACAAGTGTAGGTTTTTAAAATATTAAACAGTATTTTGCTGTAAAAGAAATATTTCTGATCTTTCCTTGCCACTCATTATATTTTGGAACTATCTTGTATGCTTAAAAATGGTAAATGTTGTTAGAATTAAGTCTCCAAAGAAACATAAAAACTATTATTCATTATGATTTTCCCTTGAAGGAATATTTCTATTACTAACTGCCAACTTCTATACATGTGGGACTAAATAATTTTATAAATATGTTATAATCAGTTAATGATTATTCCTTCAAACAGTGAACCAGACATAAAGAAAACAAATATATTCTTCTGATCGATGTTATTAATATTACTTTGGTTCAGAGTGGTACTATGACTCTCTCCCAAATGAAAAACAAACAAATTTCCCCAGAGTACTTAGAAGTGCCATAGCAATATTGACAAGATACGACACTTACCATTTGCAGATCTGTTTCTATAAGATAACTGAAAGACTACCTATAATCAAATACTCAGTTTTTAGGTATTAAATACAAGTAATATAGATCCAGAAGTGACATCAGTGTCATGGTGGAGTGAGATTGCCAGGGACTCCCTTCCCTCCAACATACAACAAAAAGGAGCAACCATATTCTAAAAGGAAATATCCTAACACCAAAGGAACCCTCAGAGAGTCACAGCAGCCAAATGACAGAGAGTGGAGAGGCTGGAGCCCCCCCTTGGAGGAGCTGGAATGGGGTAAGAGAGAATTTTGCTCCCTTCCCTAAAGAATGGGGTCACTGCCACAGGAGGCTCCATGAGGGAAGGAGTAGGGGAGAGGTTGTGCATCTGCAGGATCACCCAAGACTCCCTAGTGCCCTTGCAGCCTAGAGGGAAGCTCTCTAACTGGGTGAAAGCTTTTGCATGGGGTGACCTCATCAAGCCAAGACCCCAGGAGACCAGATAGTGAGAGCTGATCAGGAAACCCGCACTGTGTGCTAGAGGAAACACTCCCCGAAACCTGTGCTGTGCCGCACCATCTTGAAGGCAGAGGGCTCAGAATATGTGGCTCTAGACCCCCATCCAGTGGCGATAGGCTGTAACTGCAACCAAATAATATCACAATGGGAAAAACCCATACTTCCAGCATCAGGCAATTCATCACATCTGCAGACCAGATAGAAAATGACAAGCATGCAGAATTCAGTCTTGGGGATGCAGAAATAAGTAAACTAAACAACAATGACTTCAGAATAGCTGTCAAAAAAACTCAATAAGGTAAAAGAGAACATAGAGAAACAATTCAACGACTTCAGGAGCTACTTCACAAAAGAGATTGAAATTATAAAGAAGAATCAATCAGAAATAGTAAAGATGAAAAACATAATGAAAGAGATAAAACAAAATATGGATTCCCAAAATGCTCGTGTGGACACCATAGAGGAGCAAATAAGCATGATTGAAGATAGACATGTTGAATTGCTCCAGACAGAGGAGGAGAGAGAACTGAAACTAAAAAGAAATGAAGAAAGTCTCCAATAAATTTCCAACTCAATGAGGAAATGCAACATAAGAATTATAGGTACCGCAGAAGGTAAAGAGAAGGAGAATGGAACAGAAAGTGTGCTCAAAGAAATAATAGCAGAGAACTTCTAAAATATAGGGAATGAGAGAGAAATGTGTGTAGAAGAAACTTTCAGATCTCCTAGATTTGTCAAAGTAAAAAGGCCTACTGTAAGGAATGTAGTAGTAAAACTATCAAAAATGAATGACAAAGAAAGAATACTCAGGGCAGGAGGCAGAAGAAAATAACCTACAAAGGAACCCTTGTCAGACTTTCAGCGGATTTCTCTGCAGAAATCTTACAAGCTAGGAGAGAATGGAATTATATATTCAAAACTTTAAAAGATAAAAATCTTCAGCCAAGAATACTCTAATCCAGCAAAAATATCCTTCAGATATGAGGGAGAAATTACATTTTTCCCAGACAAACAAAAGCTAAGGGACTTCATAGCCACGATACCCCCCCACCACACACACAAGAAATCCTCAAGAAGGCTCCCATAGCTGACAAAAGACCAAAAGGGAGAAAGGGGTCACAAAACACAGAGTAAGGAGTAAATAGACAAATAGAATCAGAATAGGATAGCAAATATTCAACTATAGCATTAGGATAAAGGGGAGGAAAACACCAAAAACAAAGACAATCTTGTCACTTTAACTACAAACTCACAACAAAAGTTGGAATAAGATATTAAAATAATAATTTAGGAGGGGAGGAGGAAAGGGACTGAATCAGTTTAGACTAAGGAAATAAGAGGCCATCAGAAAATGGACGATGGTATGCATGAGATTCTGAGTACAATCTTCAGGTAGCCACTAAACTAAAATCAGAACAGAGACACAAAAAATAAACAAGGACAAAACAAAAAATACAGCATAAGAAACTGCAGAAATCAATGGGTAGACTAAAACATACAGGACGAGAAACAAAGGAAGTAGAGGAAAATCAGGAAAACGAGTGACAGAATGACAGCATTAAGCCCTCATACATCAATAATCAACCTCAATGTCAACGGATTGAACTCTCCAATAAAGAGACACAGTGACAAGATGGATTAGAGAACAAGATCCAACAATTTGCTGCCTCCAGGAGACACATATCAGCTCCAATGACAAATACAGGCTCTGAGTGAAGGGGTAGAAGATGATATGCAAGCTAATGTAAGAAAAGAGAAAGCAGGTGTCACAGTACTCATATCACACAAAGCAGATTTCAAGATGAGGCAGGTAAAGAGAGAGAAAGAGGGGTAATATGTAATGATCAAAGGGGTACTACATCAAGAAGAAATAATGACTATAAATATCTATGCACCCAATACAGGAGCACCAAAGTTCATAAAGCAACCATTAACAAACCTAAAAGAAGATAATCAAAAATAACACAATAATAGTAGGGGACCTCAACACCCACTCACATAATCAGACAGATTATCTAGACAGAAAATAAACAAGGAAACAGTGGAATTAAGTGAAAAGCTAAAACAGTTGGACTTAGTAGACATATATAGAACACTCCATCCAAAAACAGAAGAATACACATTCTTCTGAAGTGTGCATGGAACATTCTCAAAGATAGATCATATTTTGGGAAACAAGGTAAACCTCTATAAATTAAAAAAAAATTGAAATAATAGCAAGCATCTTCTCAGATCGTAATGCTATAAAGCTAGAAATTAATTACAAGAAAAAAACTGAGAAAGGGACAAAGATGTGGAGACCAAACAATATGCTATTGAACAAGCAACAGATCATTGAAGAAATTAAAGAAGAAATCAAAAAATACCTGGAGACAAATGAAAATAATAACATGCCATACTCATATGGGATGCAGCAAAAACTGTATTAAGAGGGAAATTCATTGCAATACAGGCACACCTTAACAAACAAGAAAAATCCCAAATAAGCAATCTCAAATTACACCTAACTGAATTAGAAAAACAAGAACAAACAAAGCCCAAGGTCAGTAGACAGAGAGAAATAATAAAAATCAGAGCAGGAATAAACGCTATTGAAACAAAAAAGACAGTAGAAAAGATCAATGAAACAAAGAGCTGGTTCTTCAACAAGATCAAAAAAGTTGACAAACCCCTAGCCAGACTTACAAAGAAAAAAAAAGAGAGAAAGCTCAAATAAACAAAATCAGAAATTAAAGACGAGAAATAACAACAGACTCCACAGAAATACAATGGATTATAAGCGAATACTACAAAAAACTATATGCTAACAAAATGAATAACCTGGAGGAAATGGATAAATTCTTAGACTCTTACAACGTCCCAAAGCTAAGTCAAGAAAAAACAGACAATCTCAACAGACTAATCACAAGGAAAGAGATTGAAACAGCAATCAAAAGCATCCCAACGAATAAAACTCCAGGACCGGAAGGCTTTCCTGGGGAATTCTACAAAACTTTCAGAGAAGATTTAATACCTATACTTTTCAAGCTATTCCAAAAAATTAGGGAGGATGGAACACTTCCCAACATGTTCTATGAGGCCAACATCACTCTGATACCAAAGCCTGACAAGGACAGCACAAAAAAGGAAAACTACAGGCCAATATTGCTGATGAATATAGATGCAGAATTCTCAACAAAATTTTGACAACCCGAATTCAGCAATGCATCAAAAGGATCATACATCACTATCACGTGGGATTCATACCAAGGTCACAGAGATGGTTCAACATCTGCAAATCAATCAACATGATACACCGCATCAACGAATTGAGGAATAAAATCCACATGCTAATCTCAATAGATGCAGAGAAAGCATTTGACAAGATCCAACAGTCATTTATGATAAAAACTCTGAACAAAATTGGCATAGAAGGGAACTACCTCAACATAATAAAGGCCATATATGAGAAACCCACAGCCAACATCATACTCAATGGGCAAAAACTGAACGCCATCCCCCTGAAAATAGGAACGAGACAACAGTACCCTCTATAACCACTCTTATTCAACATAGTACTGGAGGTTTTGGTGAGAGCAATTAGGCAAGAGAAAGGAATAAAAGGAATCCAAATAGGGAGTGAAGAAGTGAAACTCTTCCTGTTTGCAGATGACATGATCTTATATATAGAAAACCCCAAAGAATCTATTGGAAAACTATTAGAAATAATCAACAACTAGAGGAAAGTTGCAGGATATAAAATCAACTTACATAAATCAGTGGCATTTCTATACTCTAATAACGAGCTAACAGAAAAAGAACTCAAGAACACAATTCCATTCACAATCGCAACAAAAAGAATAAAATACCTTGGGGTGAATTTAACCAAGGAAGTGAAAGACCTATACAATGAAAACTACAAGACTTTCCTGAAAGAAATTTATGATGACATAAAGAGATGGAAAGACATTCCATGCACATGGATTAGAAGAATAAACATAGTTAAAATGTCCATACTACCTAAAGCAATCTACAGATTCAATGCAATTCTGATCAGAATCCTAATGACATTCTTTACAGAAATAGAGCAAATAATCCTACAATTCATACGGGGCAACAAAAGACCCTGAATTGCTAAAGCAATCCTGAGAAAAACGAACAAAGTTGGAGGCATCACAATCCCTGACTTCAAAACATACTACAAAGCTACAGTAATCAAAACAGCATTGTACTGGTACAAAAACAGTCACACAGATCCATGGAATAGAATCGAAAGCCCAGAAATAAAACCAAACATCTATGGACAGCTAATCTTCGACAAAGGAGCTGAGGGCATACAATGGAGAAAAGAAAGTCTATTCAACAAATGGTGCTGGGAAAACTGGACAGCCAGAAGTAAAAGAATGAAAATTGACCATTCTTTCTCACCATTCACCAAAATAAACTCAAAATGGATCAAAGACCTAAAGGTAAAACCTGAAAACATAAGGCTTCTGGAAGAAAATATAGATAGTACACTCTTTGACATCAGTACTAAAAGGATCTTTTTGTACACCATGTCTTCTCAAACAAGGGAAACAATAGAAAGAATAAACAAATGGGACTTCATCAGACTAAAGAGCTTCTTCAAGGCAAGGGAAAACAGGATTGAAACCAGAAAACAAGCCAGTAATTGGGAAGAAATATTTGCAAGTGATATATCCAACAAACGGTTAATCTCCATAATATACAAATAACTCACACAAGTCAACAACAAAAAATCAAACAACCTGATCAAAAAATGGGCAGGGGACATGAACAGACATTTCTCCAAAGAAGATATATGAGTGGTCAATGGGCACATGAAAAGATGCTCATCATCACTGATCATCAGGGAAATGCAAATCAAAACTACACTAAGATATCACCTTACACCCATTAGAATGGCAAAAATAACCAAAACAAAGAGTAATAAATGTTGGAGAGGTTGTGGAGGAAAAGGAACCCTCGTACACTGCTGGTGGGAATGCAAACTGGTGCAGCCACTATGGAAAACAGTATGGAGATTTCCCAAAAAATTAAAAATAGAAGTACCATATGATCCAGCCATCCCACTACTGGGTATCTATCCAAAGAACTTGAAATCAGCAATTCCAAAAGTCCCATGCACCCCTATGTTCATTGCACCATTATTTACAATAGACAAGATGTGGAAGCAACCTAAGTGCCCATCAACTGATGATTGGATAAAGAAGGCATGTTTTATATATATATAATGGAATACTACTCAGCCATAAAAAAGGATAAAATCGTCCCATTTACAACAACATGGATGGACCTTGAGGGTATTATGTTAAGTGAAATAAGCCAAGTAGAGAAAGACAATCTCTATATGACTCCACTCACATGTGGAAGTTAAACATGTAGACAAAGAGAACAGATTAGTGGCTACCAGGGCAAAGTGGGGCTGGGGGGTGGGCACAAAGGGTGAAGGGGTGCACCTACAACACAACTGACAAACAATAACGTACAACTGAAATTTCACAAGGTTGTAAACTATCATAACTTCATTAAAAAGTTAAAAAGAAGGAAAAAACACAAGTAATATAGTCTAACAGCCTCATCCAATAAATGGCATTGCACACTTTTTCTTTGTTGGGTATCTTTCATGCCTTACCTACACATTTTCTCCCACGCTTTTGTGCTCACCATTGCTGTGACAGGTATCACTTGAAGGTTTATCCTAAAACACCTTGCTTAGCTACATCCCATACATTTTGCTTTATGTCTTCAACATCCTCTCCCTCTTACACACAGATGTCTGTAGGAATCTGATCGACCATCTGGCACATGGAGAGTTGATTTATAGCTGGCTTGAAAAATCTTTCTCTCTATATCAGATGTCTGGTTTTTGACTTTTTTTTTTTTTAAAGATTTTATTTTTTTCCTTTTTCTCCCCAAAGCCCCCCGCCATTACATAGTTGTATATTCTTCGTTGTGGGTCCACCTAATTGTGGCATGTGGGATGCTGCCTCAGCGTGGTTTGATGAGCAGTGCCATGTCCGCGCCCAGGATTCGAACCAATGAAACACTGGGCCGCCTGCAGCGGAGCGTGCGAACTTAACCACTCGGCCACGGGGCCAGCCCCTGGTTTTTGACTCTTGACTAAGATAGGACAAGACCTATGAAGTGTAGTTGAAAGTTGAAACTCTCCTGGTGATCCCTAAATCAGTTCTTTACTGATGGTTTACCAATGGCCTACTCATTAAGTCAGCTTTTATTGATTAAGTGGCTAGAAGCATATATAAAACTGTCATGAGGAACTTCTGCTTTGAGTCTCCCAAAGCCAAGATTCCTCACACAGAGGTCGGTGGTATGAGCAGGAGAGAGAGCACGGTCCACGTGTATAAATGTGGGACACTGGGAAGCTTGTGCAAGGAAAGTCTCTGGGACCTCCGACACTTGACTGAACTCTTAACTTTTGCTGGACCATATCATTTGCCTTGAAAAAGAAGCTCTACTTGGTGTCTGTTGAATTCATTCAACTGTCCAAACTGGGGAAGTATTTGCATGCACAAACTTGGAAATAGGAAGTATGTGATAACAACTCTGGGCCAACATTTGATTAGTGAGCAGCAAAAGCCAATAGATACATATGCTCTCATTTGTGTCTCAAATGAACAATTCTGAAAATGCATAATAAAACTTTCCTTATGCTATCCCCAGCAACACTGATCCCCATTTTCCACAGACGTAACTAACTCATTATTCACCTTTATGTTGGTGTTCCTTTCTTCCCTATTCATTCTTCCCACGTTCTCCACTCCTGGTCTTTGGGGTCAATTCCCCAAACAGATTACCTGCATCCAAACTGTAGGCTTAGATTCTGATTTCTGGAATAAACCCAAGGTAAGACACTCTAATAACTTAATTTTGCCATTTTTCCTATCCTTTAAAAATTTTACGACATTGTATTCTTACCACCAAATGCTAAATACATGTCAAACTTTGAAATGAAACTTCTGCTATTATAGTATGTAATAATTATCAAGTACATGCATAAACTAAAATTGTGCCTATTTCTTGGATGAGAAAAATTCTGGATTAAGTAAATTATTTTTTCTTTTTTAGCTTTCACTATTCATTTAGGTGCTACTGCAATATTATGGGGAAGAATTGGTTTGTTCTTGTTGAAGAAGGTATTACCACAGAATTTTATTGAAATATAGAAAGGAATGAGTCCTCAGAAGGAAAAACAGCACTGAATGTTGAGAAGACTTACTTTTAAAGGTTAACATCGATACACATTTCTTTAAAATTGAAGTACATTAAGAAAAAAGAAAGAATTATAAGTCAAGAGAAGACAAATTATTAACAATATTAGATGGTAAACTTCAAAGCGTAATAGCCTCAAAATTCTATGGAAAAATTGAAACAAGACCTTTACATCCAATGAATTAATCCATCAACCTAAAAGAATTTAAAAATAAAAACATATGTAACTTTCCAGATATTTTACTACTATTAGATCAGTTAAATGAATGAACGTTGCAACTCCAGATATGTAGGGGAAAGTGGTAAATAATGTATGTACTTCAAAGAAAAAAAACTAATTCAAACTGTGTAGCTATAATGGAAAAGTAAATCAATAGGACATTTTGGCCAGACTAAAAAATATGATTGTGATAAGATAATAACAGTAATTTTATATTTAAATGCAGTTATAATTAAAGTTCGAGACAAAATATCTTGGAATTTAGGAATGAGCTTTTCAGATGAAAGTAAAAATCTATTAGTAACTTGTCTTATTCAGGACTAGACTAAAGATATGAATAATTTCAGACTTGGTTAAAAATATATGTTACAAATTTAAGGCTAATGACTAAAATCATATAACTATACATTGTAAAACATTTAAATTAGAATAGGAATAAATTTGGCCCTAGAATAAAAGGAAAACGCTATTAACCCAGCATTAACCTAAGGCACAGAGGATGTATACACTCGTTTTTAGTGGGAATGTAAATTGGGACAGCTACTTTAAGGAGTAATTTTAAATGATCTAATAAAAATTTAAATGTCCATATCTTATGACTCAGTAATTCCTGAATATACACTGGAGAAATACTTGTTCACATGCGCAAATGGACATGCACAGGAAAGAGCCTAGTAGCAGATTTTGTAATTCAATCTGTTTTAAACAATCCAAAATTCCATCCGAAGGAAATAGGTAAATTGTTAACAGACGCATATAATGAAGTTTTATACAGTAGTTTAGTTTGCTCTTTCATTTCTTTTTCTAACTGTACTTACATAAATATCATAATGATATATGTGTAGAACCTATGATTATTTGAAAAACGCTAGTTACAGCACACATACAGCGAATTTGGAAAGAAAATTCGAATATTAATTTATGTAGTTTAGGAAAAATTTCACTTTTTAAAAATGGTTTGAATAAATACATTTTAGGAACTACCTCTGCCAGCTGTGATGGAGCAACTAGAACAAAACAAGCTCTCCCACCCTAAGCAGCCGTAACTGAGGAGGTAACTGCTCAACGGTAGCACACAGCAGGGATTGTTGAGTAACCGGAAAGCCAAAATGAGAGTCCCAAAATCATATTAGGGCCCCAAAAATAACATATTAAGTTACCACAAATGTCAAATAACTTCTAAACTTATTTTTGAACCCAATATGAGATTTACAAAGGAGCCTGTACTTCATTTGGACTTGTAAACATTTATTTATGCACTGTATACCCTACTGAATTTTGCATCTAAGTTTTAAAGTGGGTCTTATTCTGAAGTTTACTGTTGAAATACATAAATCCTGAGCAAATTCAGGAAAAAAGACAAATGTGGATCCACATGAATAAAACAATTTGACCCTTGTTTCTACCAAAACAAAAAAGGAATACATCAAACAGAAAAGTGCCGGTGGATTTAATAGTGGCGTTTCTAAATACAGGAGGAACATTAAAGCTCAGATTTTCCTGTTTCAACTCTGAAGTTGTTCTGGCCTCCTGCCTTAGGGCAGACCAAAAAAATAGACAGACACAGAGAAGAGAGAGAGAGTTGGATTTGCTTGGCATTCCCTACAAGGGAGAAGGGAAGGAAAAAGAATAAAGTTCTGTGACTACTGAAGGCTTTCCAGCCCTCCCACCCCCACTGCTATTTTTGCCCCTTTTTCTCCCTATTGCCTTACGTGTACAAAGGTGTTAGGCAGCTTCGATGTTCTCTGGAAGCCCTTCCTTACACTTTTCCTCAGCCATCACTATTCTAGATCCAATTGCAATTCTGTTCAACCTAGACGGACTATTTGAATGGACTATAAACTCAAGTCCTTCCCAATGGTTTCTTCCACTTCGTTCCATACTCTCTTCTCTACAGTAAAACACAAATTTCATCTCTTGTCATGCTCATTAGAAACCTTCTACTTCTCCTTTTTGCCTACAAATAAAATAAAAACCTCTGAGCATATCATTCAAATCTCTTTAAGATCTGGCTCTTTCTAACTCTCTGGCTTCAACCCTGTGTTCCTTATGTGCCCTGACTATGCTCTCTTCTCTCCTTCTCCCACTTGCTGGAGAATCTATTGCAGCATCTATCATGGAGTGTGTGTATATGTGGACACATATATACATATATGCATATATACATGCACCTAAATATGTATAGTCTAGTCATTGGCTTGTGGACCAGATTCAACCCTCCATCTGTTTCTGTAAGTAATGTTTTATGGGACCACAGCCATGCTCACTCATTGATGTGGTGTTTTTTTTTTTTTTTTGGCTGCAATCGTGCTACAACAGCAGAATTGACAGTGCAGCAGAGACCAACTAGACCACAAAACCTAAAACATTTACTATCTAGCCCTTTACAGAAAATGTTTGCCAACCCATTGTCTATACTATGACACAGTGATGGCAGAGACTTTGCTGCTTGTGCTCACTGCTGTATTCCCAAAGCACATAATAAGGCTGGTGCTTAGTAAGCGATGAAACCGTATTGAAAAAATAAATGAATCATTGAATAAATGAATGAATGTTTGAATAGGTTTAGAAAATTGCCTGCCATATATAGATATTCAATAAGCAAATGTAACAAAATGAAGTGAAAGTGAAAACTACCCCCAATATGTGAAACAAGCAGTTTACAAAACAGGGAATACAATGTATTATATGTATATACATATAATCTTTACTATATATATGTGTACAATTATATATATTATTAATAATTAAAATTTTATCAAACAGTAGAAAACAGTTTGTGCTGCAAAAAAAAAAAAAAATAGAATTAGGCAAAGGGTTAAAGAAGAGATGAGGTCCTATTTTAGATGGAGTATTAAGCAAGGGCGTCTATGAGGAGGCGAAATTTAACCAGAAAACTGAAAAGAGAAAAAAAGCCATGTCAATATCTCTAGGAAAAGCATACCAGGAAAAGCAGAGAAAGAAATGAAATGGCCCTGTGTAATGAGTAAATGAAATAAAGATACGGAATTGATTGCATATTCAGAAAGGAGAACAGATTTGATTTGCTAAATCTGTAATATACTACACTATAAGTCAACCTCCTCACTTCAGTAAAGGATTCTTTTTCAATTTCCTGTAGTTATGTATTTTTTCACTTAAAGCCTTAAGTAGTGTTATCTAATTTCACTAAATGATGAGGATACAAGTTACATTCATTCCTTGAAACTGAATATAATTATCAAATATTGAAAAAGACAAGGCTTCTTTATAATTACTAAGTACTTTCCCTGTATATAGAGAAACAGAAAAGTATCCTCTGTTATCTTGTATGGATAAAGGATGTTTTTCTCAGGAGCTAGTGAAAATTATCCTGTTTGCCCAGGTTTTTCTTAAATGCTTACAGAAATGAGTGGCTCTTTTACCAGATTCTGTCCTTTCTCTCTTTAATAGCCTTCCTACATCGATCGTTGAGAAGGTGTGATATCTGCTGTAAAACAATTAGTTTTTCAATTGTTTGATTGCTATCCTTTCTCTCATAGTTTTGTTCCCTTTCTACTGAAGCAGGTGTCTTTTTTCTTTTCCTCTTTCTTCTTGAATATTTTGTTTATTAATTTATGCAGAAATACATTTTATTCCCTCACCTTAATTTTTAGTCATCTATGTACTTTTTTTTTAAAGATCTACATAATCCGTAATCCAACCCTTCTAGATTAAAGGTTGAAGAACCAAGAGAGCGTCCTCCTCTTAATCAAAGGTATCACAGTCTTATTTTGGGGGACCAGCGGAACCTAAGATCTTCAGCACATTAGTTTTTCCTTAGGCGACCTCTTGTGTCACAAACTACAGATGGTAGAGATACCCATCTTTAGGCTATCTAGTTGTGTTGAGGACTTTGTACTAACCACGCTCTAACACTTATTTTTAGATTACCTGACAAATGACATTTGAAATTTTAATTTACAAAGGCTTTTACTAAACAGTTTGTTGCTGTTCTGTTATAGTCCATGGAAATATATTACTATTTGCACACTGTGCCCAATGAGAAAGGCTATCAGATAAACCTTAAGCAAGGTTCTTGACTCTTGAAAAATGAGACGTTTAACAGTCTGAAAAGACTATAAAGCAGGATATTATTAGGCTTTCATTGCCTCCTGTAGCTCCTGACAGACGTTCTGGACTCTAGGCTACTGGGAACACTATTAGACATCACTTTGCTTTCATCTCAGTGGGGATTCAGATGAACAGCCCCGGGTGGAGATGGACCTCTCTACAGAAAAGTGCAGAGCAATCTGTTCTTGCAGCAATTTGTGTTTTTCAGATGGTTTCGTTTTTACTCTTTTGGGAGAAATATAGTTGCTTAGAAGAATCTTCAATATCCCTTCTTCTTGAAATTCTTGGAATGCAGTGTTTCCCAAACTTAGTTCTATAACTGAAACATGATCAGAGGATTTCAGATTCTTGAATGTTACTTTGTGTTGTCTTTCTACTAAATTGTCATAATTGAGTGTTTTCCCTTGCTTCCTTAATCAGAGGAATGAAGAAAGTTAATTTTGTTTAAACAAGTGGAAATATTTGTGGAGGTAAGGATAGAGTCATAGTTTAACATTTTTCTCCCAGTGATATTTAAAATCTGGTAACATATACCTCAATGAGATGAATGTACAGGAATGAAATGGTGACGGTGGCAGGGAACAAAAGCCTGTACCATATAAAGAATTCCAACCAATCATCTAAAAGTATCTCTGCAAGGAAATATCAGCTTTAACACTGCAAACTACCTAATGTGGAAAATGGTACATTTCAAATATGGTTTAAATGAAGTCTCACCCTAACAAAATGGCCTTTTTAAGGACCATGACTAGGTCGGAATGCTGCATATGCCTTGTGCCACTTTCTTGGTAATCTCAGCATTCTCCTCGTCTCCATTTTCTCCAAAGACTCCACTAAAATCTTTTTTCCCATTCCTCCACATGACATCACAAAGGGAAAATAATGAGGAATTATGGAGCCCTGGTAATCATGTGAAATGAAGTGTGAAGCAATAGGTTCTTCCTCCTGAGGTCATGATCTGGTCCTCTTTGCAGCAGAATTATACTGTAAGTTTTTGTTTGTTTGTTTGCTTGTTTGTTTTGGTGAGGAAGATTGTCCCTGAGCTAACATCAGTGCCAGTCTTCCTCTATTTTCGATATGGGACCGCACCACAGCGTGGTGTGATGAGTAGTGTGTAGGTTCACACCTGGGATTCAAAGCCATGAACCCAGGACCTCAGAAGCAGAGTACATGAACTTAACCACTACACCACCTGGCAGGCCCCCTCAATAAATTGTAAAGATGTAAAATGCTGGACTGATTAATTGGGTCATCTCTGTTTATCTCCACTGTGTCTTATCTTTTTTACCATCTGCAAGTCACTAATATTTCACTCTTAGAATCCTTAGTCTCCTTGAATCATATTAATTTTCCGACAACTGAATGAAAAACGGTCTAAAACTCAATGCCTTCATTTAAAAAAAAAAAGTATGAATAGTTTAATTCAGAGACAGTCCCTGGAAAACCTGACACAAGAGTGAGATTGTGATTAGGGGAAGGGAGAGTATCTTCAATAAAGTTATATTACTAATTGGTTTACCACTGGGTGCAACAAAAATTTAAGGACACAGGGAACTTGAAAAGCCTCTATAGAACACACCCTTCAGTTATGTCACCCAAAGAAGCCAGAGTGTTTATTCACCTACTCTTATCAGTCATGGCTGAGTAGTGTGGTGTTAACTTCACAGCTTGCCACTTGTATGGATAAATTGGATTCCAGCTGCTAGAAAAAAGCCTTCAAGCAAAGGGATGCAGCTGCCACCAGTTGGAATTCCAGTCAATGTACCCAGAAGTAATCAGGACAAAAGGAATATGTACTAGGCACTGACAGAATCTATTATATGTCCTTAATATAGATTGACCCTTAATATATCTGTCTTAAAATTTCTGAACAAATACACTGCCTTCAAAGTATATAGATAACTGTGTTGCATCAGATAAAATATTGACATGAAAACACAAAATCTGTGTTCAAGCCTTATAATAATAACACATAACAAAAGTTATATAATCCTTTCAACTATACAATGTCCCCAGCTTCTCTATTCAATAAGGGTGGCTTTCTTGTCTTGCTCATTGCTAGGATGAAAATATATGGAGAAACCTCTATAAATTGAAAGAAAATAGGAATATAAAATGGGTTATCTCTATTAAACAGTTTAAAAAAGAACAAGCAAAATACCCACTAAATTAGAGGAAAGCAAATTAGTGTGCAATGATTTAAATTAGATTTCAGAGAGTCCACAGTGAAGCTAGTAAAGGATGGTCATTAGAATTATTTGCCAAATTATAAATGCTTTTTAAGTAAGATATCAGATGCAACTGATAAATTATGTTTCCATTGATCTACAGATGCATTGATGTCTGGATTCACCTTTAGATGTAAAGAATCAATAAAGATAAACTCAGCATGTTGCTAAAATTGATATCTCCAATTTGCATCACAGCATGCAACAGTCATGATAATTAAGCCAAATGATACTATCATTTATGATTGTTTCTTGTCAGAAACTGTGGTAGTTTCCCCCTTGAGAGGGGAGTAGGGGTATGTGAATTAAACTTAGTGCTAGAATTATTTCTCTTTTAGGCAGAATTCATCAAAACCAATAGTGTGGTTCAAAATGACCACTAATAAAAGTAGGAAGAAAGATGATTATCCATGTAGCTCAATTTAGTGGGACTGAACTCATAGGGAAAACAACCATGTAGTGAATTAGATCAAATAAAAGACATAGAATGGCCCACATATGTTCTATTAAGAAGAGGAAAACAAAACAAAAAAATATTTGCATTACAGTAATTTCGGATATTTATAACACATTAGCTTTTTTTCTAATTGAAAATATCATTTTGTTACAAGATTGATACATACACATATTAAAAGCTTAAAAGAAAGAAAGAAATCCTCCCACTTCTGAATCTAGCCCAAATTCCAGAGGGCAGTCCACAGTTTCTTGTGCAATTACTTAAATGGTGGAATTGCTGGCTTGAAAAGTATATGAGTTTAAATTTTGGATTGCCATGCAAAGACTTTTTATTGATTAACGCTTTTTGTAAGCGATGTCTTTAGTTTTCTACACTCTTGCTAGTGTTATGTTCAACATTACTGATTTTTCTTATTCAGTAGGTGAAAAAAGAAACCTGTGCCTTAATTTTTATTTCTCCAGTGGTAAATGATGTTAAATATCTAGTTTTTAAAATCCCCATTTTATTTCTTGGTTTTGAATCATCTGTTCATATTTTTATTCATTTATATATTATATCCTTTCACTTTTATTCATTTGTGGAAAACCTTTAGTACTGACCCACTAGAAGAAAGAAAGATTAGTATTCTCTGTGCTTCACATACTGGGTCTAGGCCATTGAAACTCATTCCTTCCACATAGTGTTTTATTGTTTTTAGTAGATTTACATAGAAAGTGTTATTAATATGTGACCTTTTCATCCTTATCACGTATCTGTAAAGTAATCAGAACTTATTGACACTATCATCTCAATTTTAGAGTTGAAGAAACGGAAGCCCTAGAATGGTCAATGACTTCATGAAGACCATGACAGAAATGAAACTCCTCTTCTGGCTTCTTGTGATTTTTTTTCCAACTACACTCATCGTTATTTCTATTTTACTAACAAGAGTATTATTATATTCATTATCATGCACTAGAATTTTTTTCTATTAAGTTTTCTTTATGGAGTGCATCCTAATTAATGGAAAAACAAGGCAACTCCCTGGAAATTCTTGCCAAAATCTATTAAACTAGTTTAACATTTCAATATCCCCAGCATTGGCAATAGAATTTAATAAAAAATGAACCAGATGTTTCCCAGACTGCTTCAAGCTCGCTACCAAAGTCAATGTCCATATTATTTCAGCTTTCCGAAATGGCCCTAAATAATTTGTGCTAACTATTGCCAAATTATTATCCATCTTGTAAGTTTGGGTTCTTTCCTTCCTCGTCAATGAAAACTTTCATGGGCTTCTCATCAAACTAAGGTCAAAGTTGTTCTCATCCTCTGAGTTTCCACGAATTTTACAATATTCTTTTATAAGACAATGAGCTGATTTACTTAAATATCTGTCATAATCTTTCAAATAATATTCATAAAAATATACTCACTTCCTATTAATATACAGTTTGACAACAGAATGTAATGACATAAATTCATGCAGTTAGTTGGTGTTGCCCAACAGGTATCAATAATTATTAGCAAGCTGTGAGTTGAAGAAATTCAGGGGCGCTCTTTATGTGCTAAAAAATAATGATTCAAAATTTAAAAATTGAAAGAAGAAGGGAGAAACAAATGGAAACAGAACAGACTATTGAAAATGTATCATCTAGACCAGGTTAAGATTTGGAACAGTCCAAAGCCAAATCTTTCCTAGTATTTCCAGATTTTTACTGTTTTGCCATTCACACAAGGCTCAAGATTTATTTCTTATCAGGGTGACAGAGAATGGTAGATAAGGAGGAAAAATCTATGGAAAGCCAAATAGTGGACTTGTTAATCAGCAAAGAAGACAGGTACTAGTACCAATTGAGGGAAGAGAACTCTCCATTGGCAGGAGCGCAAACAGCTATGAGAATCTAGGAGGTGGAAGTGAGTTTTAAAAAAAAAAGATGTGATGGAAGTAAAATGGAGACTAAAAAGGCGAAAAGAAAAGTAAGAGGCAAACAGTCAGGGGAAACATTAAACTAACCTGGGTACGGAGGTCAAGAGATTGTCAAAGGTGTGCGTACAAAGAAATGAACTTTCAGCTGGACTGGACCAGCAGCGCACGGCATAACTTGTACCCCTATGTCTTTTTTGGGGCCATCAGGAAGGATCTCGGTCCCAGAATAACCTAGGGTTTGCATGAACTCTTCTGGTATTTTTCTTTCACTCTTCTACATCATAGGTTGTGTCTTATATACTTGGCTGATTTGTAATAAGTGCATTCGGTAAATCATTTTATTTGTAAATATCTCCATATCTATGTATGTATCAGTTTCTCAAATTACACTTTTCATGTAACGGTTTTTCTAAAGATTATTTCATTTCACTTACTTATTTGAGCCAGTTTTCCAAAATTAAAACAAATGCACACATTTTAATTTCTTCCTAAATTAAATAATATTGGGTTTTGCATGAACGTTTAACATATTCACAAATAAAAGATGGCTAGTGTTTCATATTGCTATTTAGAAGGTTATTAAAATATGACAGATAAACAGAAAATATTCTGCAGATATAATCACTTAATAATTCAACGATTGCTTCAATTATGCTATCAAGTGTAGAAATATTGCCAGTTAACTTTAAAAGACTGAATAATAAAGAAAATGGATTTAAAACTGTTTCAAACTATTTTTATTTAATAAAAAAAACTATGCCTTGGGTTCACCCTTTTTAATCCTATTACTTTCCAATTCTTATGGTCCTTAAAAAGAGTATTGTAAATGACTGAACAGAAACATTATATCTGATTTTGTGCTAGAAAATTGAAACAGCGTGTGACCATGGCTAAGCAAGAGCTTTATGGCAGAAGCAAATAGTTATGTGATTACTGAAGTATAGCTGTCACTGGAAATAGAAACCTGCAAGGATCCGATCATAAAAGTAGCAATTTCAGATTCACTAGTGTTTAAAATTAAAGTTTAGTAATTCACTGTGAATACATCTTCTTAATGGCTTTAGGAAAGTTTCTTTCTTTCATTTGGCATTTTCACTTTTTTTCTTAATGTCCTGCCTTTCAAAATGAAAACGTACTTACTGAAGATCAGTAAGACAATTATTATAAAGATATGTGAATAAAACACTAAAATTTTTGAATTATGCAACAATGGTTAGTCAATTGTTATTTATTGCTGACGCACTATTTTTAATTCACCAAGGGGTGAAACTTGTTATGTTAGGTGCACCAATTTAACCAACAGTTTTTCTTTTTCCTCTTCTGGAGTATAATTAGCTGATGGATGAGCCTAATTAGATATGTGACAAAACTTAAAGTAAAAGTGTTTGGTGAAGAAAATAATGGCTATTTAAATAGTTTTACATACATGTATAACACATTATACGGTCTTACGAAGTGGAGATGAGAAGAGGATTTAAGAAAGTGGACACTAGCTAAAGGGAAAATTTGGGGAAAAGAAGTCTTTGGTTTTTTTATGATTTTGTTTGTTTAGCATGAAATACATTTGGACTAATGTATCGGTTGTGATGTGTGTCAAATATTACAGAAGGACAGTAAAGAATTAGTCTGGAAAAACTTTAGAGGAGCTGATAAAAAGGACGAGAGTTTGAGACAAATTAGTCAAAACACGAAAGGTATTGAATGAAAACAGAAGTAAAGAATTCAGACTGAGAAGATTTAAGAGAGAAGATAGACACTTTGGGACCTAAAGCTACTTTGCCCGCATGATATTTTAAGTACTGGGGGAATATGGTTCCACGATGCCTTTGAAGTGAAGCACTTTTCTAGGCAACACCGGATACAAAAGCATAAGCCTCACATAGTAAGAGCATTCTAATATTACATATTTTCAAAGTTAAAGTTCCAAAATAATGTTTTTAAAAGTTAAAGATTTCATTAACAAGGATAAGAAACCTTTTGCAATTGATCAAAAGGCGTTGAAATTCATGTGATTTTAGAGATAATACTGAAAATATATAAAATACATAGCATGTTTCATATATATTAAGGAAATGGGATTACAAGATAGTGATATATGTGCATGTACATTGTGACTAGTACAGATAAAAACCTACATATAAAGAACAGACAGCATAATTTATCATTATTTATTGTAAAAAATTATTGTTCAAATCTAACTAAAAAGGAATATTTTATGACTAGAAAATAGCTCATTTTGCTTGTGAGAGCACTAATTATTTTTTTTGAGAATTAGTTCAATATGAGACAAAAAGTGGCAGCCCGCGGCGCTGCACATCCCTGGGGGTCCTCCTCAGCCACTCAGGCGGCCGACCGCCATAGTGGGTCAAAGAGGCAGGGCGCCACGCTGCTCAGTCCTGGGGGCCCCAGCCCCACTCAGGCGGCCGACCGCCAGAGTGGGCCAAAGTGGCAGCCCGCCGTGCTGCTAAGCCCTGGCGGCCCCCCCCACCCCCACTCAGGAGGCCGACCACCATAGTGGGTCAAAGTGGCAACCCGCCGCGCTGCTCAGCCCTGGGGCCCTCCCCCCACTAAGGCGGCCGACCGCCAGAGTGGGTCAAAGTGGCGGCCCGCCACGCTGCTCAGTTCTGGGGGCCACAGCCCCATTCAGGCGGCCGACAGCCAGAGTGGGTCAAAGTGGCAGACCACTGCGCTGCTCAGCCCTGGGGGCCCTACCACCACTCAGAGGGCCAACCGCCAAAGTGGGTCAACGTGGCAGCCCACCGCGCTGCTCAGCCCTGAGGGCCCTCCCCACCCACTCAGGCGGCGGACCCCCAGAGTGGGTCAAAGTGGCAGCCCGCCACGCTGCTCAATCCTGGGGGCCACAGCCCCACTCAGGCGGCCGACGGCCAGAGTGGGTCAAAGTGGCAGACCACTGTGCTGCTCAGCCCTGGGGGCCCTCCCCACCCACTCAGGCGGCCCACCGCCAGAGTAGGAAAAATTGGCAGCCTGCCGCGCTGCTCAGCCCTCGATGCCCCACCCCCTATCAGGCGGCCGATGGTCGGAGTGAGAAAAACTGGCAGCCCGCCGCGCTGCTCAGCCCTGGGGTTCCTTTCCCCACTCAGGCGGCCGACCACCACAGTGGGTCAAAGTGGCAGGCCACCGCGCTGCTCAGCCCTGGAGGCCGCACCCCCTATCAGGCGGCCGATGGTCAGAGTGGGAAAAACTGGCAGCCTGCCGCGCTGCTCAGCCCTGGGGTCCTCCCCCCCACTCAGGCGGCCGACCGCCAGAGTGCATCAAATTGGCAGCCCGCCGCGCTGCTCAGCCCTGGGGGCCTCCCCCCACTCATGCGGCCGGCCGCCAGAGTGGGTCAAAGTGGCAGCCCGCCGCGCTGCTCAGCCCTGGGGCCCTTCCCCCACTCAGGCGGCCGAAGGCCAGAGTGGGTCAAAGTGGCAGCCGCGCTGCTCAGCCCTGAAGGCCACACCCGGTATCAGGCGGCCGACCGCCAGAGTGGCTCAAAGTGGCAGACCACCGTGCTGCTCAGCCCTGGGGGCCCTCCTCACCCACTTAGGCGGCCGACCTCCAGAGTGGGTCAAAGTGGCAGCCCGCCAGGCTGCTCCGCCCTGGGGGCCCCACCCCCTAATCAGGCGGCCGTCGCCCAGAGTGTGTCAAAGTGGGAGCCCACAGTGCTGGTCAGCCCTGGGGGAACTCCCCACCAACTCAGCTGGCCGGCGGCCAGAGTGTGTCAAAGTGGAAGGCCGCCACAATGCTCAGCTCTGGGGCCCTCCCCGCCACTTAGGAGGCCGACCGCCAGTGTGGGTCAAAGTGTCGGCCCGCCACGTTGCTCAGTCCTGGGGGCCACAGCCCCACTCAGGCGGCCAACGGCCAGAGTGGGTCAAAGTGGCAGACCACTGCGCCGCTCAGCCCTGGGGGCCCTACCACCACTCAGAGGGCCAACCGCCAGAGTGGGTCAACGTGGCAGCCCACCGCGCTGCTCAGCCCTCGAGGCCCCACCCCCTATCAGGTGGCCGATGGTCAGAGTGGGAAAAACTGGCAGCCCGCCCCGCTGCTCACCCCTGGCAGCCTCCCCCAAATCAGGCGGCCGACCGACAGAGCGGGTCAAAGTGGCAACCCACCGCACTGCTCAGCTCTGGGGGCCGCCGCCCCCCACTCAGGTGGCTGACCGCCATAGTGGGTCAAAGTGGAAGACCGCCCCGTTGCTCAGCCCTGGGGGCTCTTTTCCCACCCTGGCGGCCGAGCGCCAGAGTGGGTCAAAATGGCAGCCCGCCGCACAGCTCAGCCCTGGGGGCGCTCCACGTAGTTGGCGGCCGACCGCCACAGTGGCTCATAGAGGCAGCCCGCCGCGCTGCTCAGACCTGGGGGCCCCGCCCCCCACTCAGGCGGCCCACCGACAGAGTGGGAAAAAGTGGCAGCCCGCCGCGCTGCTCAGCCCTGGGGGTCCTCCCAACCCACTCAGGCGGCCCACCGCCAGAGTGTTGCAAAGAGGCAGGGCGCCACGCTGCTCAGTCCAGGCGGCCGCCCCAACTCAGGTGGCCGACCGCCAGAGTGGGCCAAAGTGGCAGCCCGCCACGCTGCTCAGCCCTCGATGGCCCACCCCCTATCAGGCGGCCGATGGTCAGAGTGGGAAAAACTGGCAGCCCGCCGCGCTGCTCACCCCTGGCAGCCGCCCCCAACTCAGGCGGCCGACCGCCAGAGCGGGTCAAAGTGGCAACCCACCGCACTGCTCAGCTCTGGGGGCCGCCCCCCCCCACTCAGGTGGCTGGCCGCCATAGTGGGTCAAAGTGGAAGACCGCCCCGCTGCTCAGCCCTGGGGTCTCTTTCCCCACCCTGGCGGCCGACCGCCAGAGTGGGTCAAAGTGGCAGCCCGCCGCGATGCTCAGCCCTGGGGGCCCTCCCCACCCACTCAGGCGGCCCACCGCCAGAGTGTTGCAAAGAGGCAGGGCGCCACGCTGCTCAGCCCTGGCGGCTCCCCCACCCCCACTCAGGCGGCCGACCACCAGAGTGGCTCAAAGTGGCAGCCCGCCGCTCAGCTCTGCCCTGGGTGCCCCACCCTGACTCAGGTTGCTGATCACCAGAGTGGGTCAAAGTGGCAGCCCGCAGCGCTGCTCAGCCCTGGAGGCCACCCCACCCACTCAGGCGACGGACGGCCAGAGTGGGTCAAAATGGCAGCCCGCCGCACAGCTCAGCCATGGGGGCGCCCCACGTAGTTGGCGGCCGACCGCCACAGTGGCTCATAGAGGCAGCCCGCCCCGCTGCTCAGACCTGGGGGCCCCGCCCCCCACTCAGGCGGCCCACCGACAGAGTGGGAAAAAGTGGCAGCCCGCCGCGCTGCACAGCCCTGGGGGTCCTCCCCACCCACGCAGGCGGCCCAACGCCAGAGTGTTGCAAAGAGGCAGGGCGCCACGCTGCTCAGTCCTGGCGGCCGCCCCAACTCAGGTGGCCGACTGCCAGAGTGGTACAAAGTGGCAGCCCGCCGCGCTACTCAGCCCTGGCGGCCCCCCCCATGCCCACTCAGGCGGACGACCACCAGAGTGGCTCAAACTGGCAGCCCGCCGCGCTGCTCAGCCCTGGGGCCCCTCTCCCCACTCAGGCGGCCGACCGCCAGAGTGGGTCAAAGTGGCAGCCCGCCACGCTGCTCAGTCCTGGGGGCCACAGCCCTACTCAGGCGGCCGATGGCCAGAGTGGGTCAAAGTGGCAGACCACTGCGCTGCTCAGCCCTCGGTGCCCTACCACCACTCAGAGGGCCAACCGCCAGAGTGGGTCAACGTGGCAGCCCACCGCGCTGCTCAGCCCTGGGGGCCCCACCCCCACTCAGGCGGCCCACCGCCAGAGTAGGAAAAATTGGCAGCCTGCCGCGCTGCTCAGCCCTGGGGCCCTCCCCCCAAATCAGGCGGCCGTCGCCTAGAGTGTGTCAAAGTGGGAGCCCACCGCGCTGCTCAGTCCTGGGGGACCTCCCCACCCACTCAGCTGGCCGACGGCCAGAGTGTGTCAAAGTGGGAGCACGCCGCGATGCTCAGCCCTGGGGCTCTCCCCACACTCAGGCGGCCGACGACAGAGTGGGTCAAAGTGGCAGCCCGCCATGCTGCTCAGCACTGGGGCCCTCTCCCCCACTCAGGCGGCCGACCGCCAGTGAGGGTCAAAGTGGCAGCCCGCCGCGCTGCTCAGCCCTGGGGGCCCCACGCACACTCAGGCGTTGGACCGCAAGAATGGGTCAAAGTGGCAGCCGCGCTGCTCAGCCCTGAAGGCCACACCCGGTATCAGGCGGCCGACCGCCAGAGTGGCTCAAAGTGGCA
Organism: Equus asinus; assembly: GCF_041296235.1. NCBI lineage: Eukaryota > Metazoa > Chordata > Mammalia > Perissodactyla > Equidae > Equus > Equus asinus. The sequence goes on from NC_091794.1 coordinate 62,273,870, forward strand.
GCCCACCGTGCTGCTCAGCCCTGGGGGCCCTCCTCACCCACTTAGGCGGCCGACCGCCAGAGTGGGTCAAAGTGGCAGCCCGCCACGCTGCTCAGCCCTGGGGGCCCTTTCCCCACTCAGGCGGCAGACCGCCAGAGTGGGTCAAAGTGGCAGCCCACCGCGCTGCTCAGCCCTGGACGCCGCACCCCCTATCAGGCGGCCGATGGTCAGAGTGGGAAAACTGGCAGCCCGCCGCGCTGCTCAGCCCTGGGGTCCTCCCCCCCACTCAGGCGGCCGACCGCCAGAGTGCACCAAATTGGCAGCCCGCCGCGCTGCTCAGCCCTGGGGGCCCTCTATCCCACACAGGCGGCCGACCCACAGAGGGGGAAAAAGTGGCAGCCCGCCGCGCTGCTCAGCCCTGGGTGCCCCACCCCCATTCCAGCGGCCCAACGCCAGATAGGGAAAAACTGGCAGCTCGCCGCGCTGCTCAGCAATTGGTCCCTCCCCCCCACTCAGGGGGCCGACCGCCAGAGTGGGTGAAAGTGGCAGCCCGCCGCGCTGCTCAGCCCTGGCGGCCCCCCCCCAACCCCACTCAGGAGACGGACCGCCAGAGTGGCTCAAACTGTCAGCCCAACGCGATGCTCAGCCCTGGGGGCCCTCCCCACCCACTCAGGCGGCCCACCGCCAGAGTGTTGCAAAGAGACAGGGCGCCACGCTGCTCAGCCCTGGCGGCTCCCCCCACCCCCACTCAGGCGGACGACCACCAGAGTGGCTCAAACTGGCAGCACGCCGCGCTGCTCAGCCCTTGGTCCCTCCCCCCCACTCAGGCGGCCGACCGCCAGTGTGGGTCAAAGTGGCAGCCCGCCGCGCTGCTCAGCCCTTGGGACCCCACCCCCACTCAGGCGGCAGACCGCCAGAGTGCGTAAAAGTGGCAGCCCGCCGTGCTGCTCAGCCCTGGGGGCCCCACCCCCACTCAGGCGGCCCACCGCCAGAGTAGGAAAAGTTGGCAGACCGCCGCGCTGCTCAGCCCTGGAGGCCGCACCCCCTATCAGGCGGCCGATGGTCAGAGTGGGAAAAAGTGGCAGCCCGCCACGCTGCTCAGCCCTGGGGTACTCCCCCCAACTCAGGCGGCCGACCGCAAGAATGCTTCAAATTGGCAGCCCGCCGCGCTGCTCAGCCCTGGGGGCCCTCTATCCCACTCAGGCGGCCGAACCCCAGAGTGGGAAAAAGTGGCAGCCCGCCGCGCTGCTCAGCCCTGGGGGCCCCACGCACACTCAGGCGTTGGACCGCAAGAATGGGTCAAAGTGGCAGCCGCGCTGCTCAGCCCTGAAGGCCACACCCGGTATCAGGCGGCCGACCGCCAGAGTGGCTCCAAGTGGCAGCCCACCGTGCTGCTCAGCCCTGGGGGCCCTCCTCACCCACTTAGGCGGCCGACCGCCAGAGTGGGTCAAAGTGGCAGCCCGCCGCGCAGCTCAGCCCTGGGTGCCCCACCCTGACTCAGGTTGCTGATCAGCAGACTGGGTCAAAGTGGCAGCCCGCAGCGCTGCTCAGCCCTGGAGGCCAGACGACGGACGGCCAGAGTTGGTCAAAATGGCAGCCCGCCGAACAGCTCAGCCCTGGGGGCGCCCCACGTAGTTGGCGGCCGACCGCCACAGTGGCTCATAGAGGCAGCCCGCCCCGCTGCTCAGACCTGGGGGCCCCGCCCCCACTCAGGCGGCCCACCGACAGACTGGGAAAAAGTGGCAGCCCGCCGCGCTGCTCAGCCCTGGGGGTCCTCCCCACCCACTCAGGTGGCCCACCGCCAGAGTGTTGCAAAGAGGCAGGGCGCCACGCTGCTCAGTCCAGGCGGCCGCCCCAACTCAGGTGGCCGACCGCCAGAGTGGGCCAAAGTGGCAGCCCGCCGCCCTGCTCAGCCCTGGGGGCCCTAACCACACTCAGGCGGCCGACCGCCAGTGTGGGTCAAAGTGCAACCCGCCGCGCTGGTCAGTCCTGGGGTCCAAAACCACCCACTCAGGAGGCCGACCGCTTTGGTGGGTCAAAGTGGCAGCCCGCCGCGCTGCTCAGCCCTTGGTCCCTCCCCCCCACTCAGGCGGGGGACCGCCAGAGTGGGTGAAAGTGGCAGCCCGCCGCGCTGCTCAGCCCTGGGGGCCCCACGCACACTCAGGCGTTGGACCGCCAGAGTGGCTCAAAGTGGCAGCCCACCGTGCTGCTCAGCCCTGGGGCCCCACCCCCTAATCAGGCGGCCATCGCCCAGAGTGTGTCAAAGTGGGAGCCCACCGCGCTGGTCAGCCCTGGGGGAACTCCCCACCGACTCAGCTGGCCGGCGGCTAGAGTGCGTAAAAGTGGCAGCCCGCCGTGCTGCTCAGCCCTGGGGGCCCCACCCCCACTCAGGCGGCCCACCGCCAGAATAGGAAAAATTGGCAGCCCGCCGCGCTGCTCAGCCCTGGGCCCCTCCCCCCACTCAGGCGGCCCACCGCCAGAGTAGGAAAAATTGGCAGCCCGCCGCGATGCTCAGCCCTGGGGGCCCTTTACCCACTCAGGCGGCGGACCGCCAGAGTGGGTCAAAGTGGCAGCCCGCCGTGCTGCTCAGACTTGGCGCCACCCCCAGCTTAGGCGGCCGACCGCCAGAGTGGGTCAAAGTGGCAGCACGCTGCGCTGCTCAGCCTTGGTGTCCCTCACCCCACTCAGGCGGCCGACCGCCAGAGTGGGTCAAAGTGGCAGCCCGCCAGGCTGCTCAGCCCTGGGGGCCCCACCCCCTAATCAGGCAGCCGTCGCCAAGAGTGTGTCAAAGTGGGAGGCCACCGCGCTGGTCAGCCCTGGGGGAAGTCCCCACCGACTCAGCTGGCTGGTGGCCACAGTGTGTCAAAGTGGAAGGCCGCCACAATGCTCAGCTCTTGGGCTCTCCCCGTCACTTAGGCGGCCGACCGCCAGTGTGGGTCAAAGTGGCAGCCCGCCGCTCTGCTCAGACCTGGCAGCCCATCCCCACTCAGGCGGCCGACCACCAGGCTGGGTCAAAGAGGCAGCACGCCGCCCTACTCAGCCTTGTCGGCTACACCCCACTTAGGCGGCCCACCGACACAGTGGGAAAAAGTGGCAGCCCGCTGCGCTGCACATCCCTGGGGGTCCGCCCCAGCCACTCAGGCGGCCGACCGCCATAGTGGGTCAAAGAGGCAGGGCGCCACGCTGCTCAGTCCTGGGGGCCCCAGGCCCACTCAGGCGGCCGACCGCCAGAGTGGGCCAAAGTGGCAGCCCGCCGTGCTGCTCAGCCCTGGCGGCCCCCCCCACCCCCACTCAGGCGGCTGACCACCATAGTGTGTCAAATTGGGAGCCCACCGCGCTGCTCAGTCCTGGGGGACCTCCCCACCCACTCAGCTGGCCGACGGCCAGAGTGTGTCAAAGTGGGAGCACGCCGCGATGCTCAGCCCTGGGGCCCTCCCCACACTCAGGCGGCCGACGCCAGAGTGGGTCAAAGTTGCAGCCCGCCATGCTGCTGAGCACTGGGGCCCTCTCCCCCACTCAGGCAGCCGACCGCCAGTGTGGGTCAAAGTGGCAGTCCGCCGTGCTGCTCAGCCCTGGACGCCGCACCCCCTATCAGGCGGCCGATGGTCAGAGTGGGAAACACTGGCAGCCCACCGCGCTGCTCAGCCCTGGGGTCCTCCCCCACACTGAGGCGGCCGACCGCCAGAGTGCATCAAATTGGCAGCCCGCCACGCTGCTCAGCCCTGGGGGCCCTCTATCCCACTCAGGCGGCCGACCCCCAGAGTGGGAAAAAGTGGCAGCCCGCCGCGCTGCTCAGCCCTGGGGGCCCTATCCACACTCAGGCTGCCGATCGCCAGTGTGGGTCAAAGTGCAGCCCGCCGCGCTGGTCAGTCCTGGGGTCCATCAGCACCCACTCAGGAGGCCGACCGCTTTGGTGGGTCGAAGTGGCAGCCCGCCGCGCTGCTCAGCCCTGGGTGCCCCACCCCCACTCATGCGGAAGACCGCCAGAGTGGGTCAAAGTGGCAACCCGCCGCGATGCTCAGCCCTTGGGACCCCACCACTACTCAGGCGGCAGACCGCCAGAGTGGGTCAAAGTGGCAGCCCGCCGCGATGCTCAGCCCTTGGGACCCCACCCCCACTCAGGCGGCAGCCCGCCGTGCTGCTCAGCCCTGGGGGCCCCACCCACCCACTCAGGCGGCGGACCCCCAGAGTGGGTCAAAGTGGCAGCCCGCCGCGCTGCTCAGCCCTCGAGGCCCCACCCCCTATCAGGCGGCCGATGGTCAGAGTGGGAAAAACTGGCAGCCCGCCGCGCTGCTCACCCCTGGCAGCCCCCCCCAACTCAGGCGGCCGACCGCCAGAGCGGGTCAAAGTGGCAACCCACCGCACTGCTCAGCTCTGGGGGCGGCCCCCCCCCCCACTCAGGTGGCTGACCACCATAGTGGGTCAAAGTGGAAGACCGCCCCGCTGCTCAGCCCTGGGGGCTCTTTCCCCACCCTGGTGGCCGACCGCCAGAGTGGGTCAAAGTGGCAGCCCGCCGCGATGCTCAGCCCTGGGGGCCCTTTCCCCACTCAGGCGGCGGACCGCCAGAGTGGGTCAAAGTGGCAGCCCGCCGCGCTGCTCAGTTCTGGGGTCCCTCCACCCCACTCAGGCGCCCGACCGCCAGAGTGGGTCAAAGTGGCAGCCCGTCGTGCTGCTCAGCACTGGCGCCACCCCCAGCTTAGGCGGCAGACCGCCAGAGTGGGTCAAAGTGGCAGCCCGCCGCGCTGCTCAGCCCTGGCGGCCACTCCCCCACTCATGTGGTTTCAGTGTTCTGTAATTTAACCTAAGCCTTAACGGTTTAGATGCGTTGTTGTGTCGAGGACAGGCACCGAGGTCAGCTTGCCAGGCTTTGCATATCAGCTCTGCCAGCTGGTTCCTGACATGGGGCCTTGGGGAGGTGATTAACCAGGCTGTGTTGTGGGGACTTCCCCGGTGTGAGCACTGAGAATCCCATGTCCCAGGACCCCATCAGTGCTGGGCACACAGTAAAGATTGGTCCCCCTAAACCTCAGACAAATGATGTCATCTTTCCCCCAGTGTCTCCCTCTAGGAAATGGCAATGATACTGGCATCTGCCCCACAGGGCTGCGGGGAGGATTAGTGAGGTCATACAGGGAAAGGGCCGCGACTAGCACCTGGCCTGGGCTAAGTGCTGAAAAAAGTTCATTTCCCTTCCTCCTCTCCCTTCCTCCTCTTTAAAATTGTCTTCACTATTCTTGAACTGATAGAATTTCGTATGAACTTTAGAATCTTCTTGCTGAGTTCTCCATAATACCCTGTGGGAACTTATAATTTGGGGGAAAACTACATCCTCACAACATCGAAGCTTCATGTCAGGGCTCGCCCCGTGGCTGAGTGGTTAAGTTCACGTGCTGCACTTCAGCGGCCCAGGGTTTGCCACTTCCGATCCTGGGCGTGGACCTACACACTGCTCATCAGGCCGTGCTGTGGCAGCATCCCATATAGAAGAACTAGAATGACCTACAACTAGCATATACAACTATGTACTGGGGCTTTGGGAGGAAAAGAAAGGCAAAGATTGTCAACAGATGTTAGCTCAGGGCCAATCTTCCTCACCAAAAAACTTTTAAAAAAAGCTTCATGTCATGAATATGGTCATTTCTTTCTTTATATGTTTCCTTTAATGTTACTCAATGAGTTTTAAATAATTTCCTCTCTAAAATTCTTGCACATCTTTGTAAGATACATTTCGAGGTATCCTAAGTACCTCATAGATTTGTTGTTATTCTGAGTGGGTCACGATCTATTTTAGATTTTAACTTTTAAAAATAGAAAATTTTAGGTTTATGCGGAGGGAGACAGACTGGAATAATGAACACGCGTGTCTGTTACTCAGCTTCTACAAGTTCCAGCTCCCAGCCATTCTTGTTTTATCTGTGGAATTGTATCTTTTTTAAAAGTTCTAGTTGGTGTTATCTTTTCAGTATAAATGAGTGCTATTGATTTCTGTATTTTGATTTTGACTGCAGCAGCCTTGCTCCATTTTTGTTAGTTCTAACAGTTTGAGGATTGGCTTCATAGAGCTTCTAAGAGAACAATCACCTGAAAATGACAGTGAATCTTGTTTTTCCCTTTACAGTTCTTATGCGTTCTACTTCTTCTATTTTTCTTCGTTTGTTGGCTAGCACCTCCACTACAATGATGAGCAAAAGTGGTGATTCCAAGTGTCCTTGGGGCTTCTTTTAACTTTAATGAGAATAACTTTTGCTTTCACCACTGATCAAGATGTTTACTGCAACACTTTGTTTGATGCGTTTTATCATTTTACCATTTCCCTGTACTGCAAGTTTGGTAAAATGTTTGCTGGTTAAGTTTTCGCACTTTTCCTCCCAATCTGTAGGTGTGAGCACTTGTGCATTTGGTGCTGATTCCCTACCCGCCCGGGTTCCTAGCGTAATGCACTTATGTTAGTGGATTTCATGTCGTTAAGCCATCCTGAATAGTTAAGGTAAATCCTCCATGACTTGGATGCTTTGTAAAAATACAATGTTGGATCCCATTTACTAAGATTTCGTTTCAGATTTTAGCCCAATTATAGGGCAATGTTCATAACAACGTTGGTCTCTAATTTTCCGTTCTCCACCTGTCTTTGTTTAGTTTTCATTTCAAAGCTATACTGTTAGCCTCATAAAGTGAGTTAGGGAGGTTCCTTCTTGGTCTGTTCCTAGGACAGCTTATGGATAAGAGGAGATTGTTTTCCCAACAGTGGTTGGAACTTGTCTAACTATCATTGGAGCGTGGTGCTCTTTCATCAGAAACCTGACACTTGATTCACTCTCCTCCATGGTTACAGTGCTATTCATATTTTCTCTTTCTTTATGAAAGAATTTTGTTGCATTTTTCTTTTGTAGATCTCTTTTATCTTTGTTTTCTATGTCATTAAGTGTGTCCCTTTTTTCTGCTTTCCTAGAGTTTATACTATTGTTCTGTTTCCAGTTCTCCTTTCTTCTTTTGAAAGGTTATCTGTGTCATTTTCAATCATCCTTCTCTTCTGTTATATCCACACAAGGGGACATTTTCCCTCCAATTCCTGCTGTCACTGGTGCACACATTTTGTTTTCAGTTTTGTGTTATCCAGTCCAAAATAGTCTATAAACTGTATATGATTTTACGATATAAATTTATTTAGACACGTTTTGGTTTGGTTTGGTTTTGTTTTTCAGACTGGCACCTGGGCTAACAACTGTTGCCAATCTTTTTTTTTTTTTTCTGCTTTATCTCCCCAACCCTGCCCCCCTGTACACCGTTGTAGATCTTAGTTGCAGGTCGTTCTAGTTGTGGGATGTGGGACACCGCCTCAACGTGGCCTGACGAGCGGTGCCATGTCCGCACCAGGATCCGAACCCTGGGCCGCCGCAGCAGAGCGCGTGAACTTAGCCTCTCGGCCACGGAGCCGGCCCCTAGACACGTTTTGATTGGTGTATATGTATGTGTTTCACTTTCCAAATACTTGGAATAAGGTCAATTATCTTTGTTATTGATCTCTGGTTTTGGTGCACTGCTGTCAAAGAAAGTGATCTGTGTCCTGTTGACTCTCGTATGTTTGAAGTTTTCTTTATGAGCTAATGCATGGTTAATTTTTGTAGAAATTACATGTGTGTTTGAAAATAATGTATATGCACTAAGTATTGAGTCTAGAGTTCTACATATGTCAATTAGATTAAGCTTGTTACCTGATGTCAAATCTTCTATCATGATGAATATTTGTCATTCAATATTTCTGTTTCTAAGAGAGGCTTTAAAAATTTAATGTAATCATGGATTTTCCATTTCTCCTTGTAATCTGTCTGCTTTTTCATTATACATTTTGAGGCTGGCTTGTTGACTCCATTCAACTATGTACAGCTTCAGATTTGCCTAAGAAAACTATTGCTGTGTCGCTTTTACTTGATTAGTACTTCTCTGGTATGTCTTTTCCTGTATCTTTACTTCCAAATTTTCCATGGTGTTATATTTCACATGTGTCTGTTATAAACAAAATAGGCCTGGAGTTTTTAATCTTTATAATTACTGCCTTTTAACTAACTAGTTTTATCCATTCACATTTATTGTGACCTTTAATATTTTTGAATTCTTCTTCCATTTTATTCTCTATTTACCATTGCTCTTTTTAAATAACTTTTCTTTTTTCTATCTCCTATTATATTACTGAAGGACTATTTATGCCTACTTCTCTCCGGCTGTATTAGCTTAGAGGTTAACTATTCTGTCTCCACATTTTCAGTAGCACTGTTAAAGTTTTAACATTTGCACTTCAGGTAACAGATCTAAAGGTAATCAATAATTCTGGCCTCCCCCCAAACCTTTCTACAGGCTGAGCATGCTGGAGTGCCTTTATTGCTCCTGCCATTTATCATTATTGTTGGCTACCATTTTAGTTCTACCATTTTGAAACGTATCTCATCAAAAACCACACTGGACTGGTGGTGCTCTCTGTTTTTGTTTCTCATGGTCCAGGCCTGTTTTGATTTATCCCGTGTAGCAAGCTCCTCTTCTCCACCACGGCTTCTGGGAAACCTCTTCTGCCTTCTGGATTCAGTTTGCCTCTCACCTAAGTAGTGTTGCATTGAGGTCTATGAGTAGCAAATTCTGTGTATTTGTCTGCTGGGAGAATGTTTGTTCGCTCTTTCTCGTGAGTGTATACAGAACTCCAGGGGACGGTTATGTTCCTTTGGCGGATATGACCTGCGGGATCCCGGGCTCTGCTGTGACTGCTGAGAAGACTTTAGTTTAAGGATGGTTCTTTCACACTAAACCTGCTTTATTCGCTGATTGCTTTTAAGGTTGTTCTTTGTTTTTTTGTGGTTGTGTAGTTTTATTATGTTATTTGATGTGGATTAATTTTTAATTTATGTATATCTGGCTTTGTGGGGCTTCTTAAATACAACCAATTATGGAAAGTTCTTAGCCATTATCTCTTCAATTGCTGTCTTGTGCTTATTTTCTCTAAGCCTCCTTTGGACGTTTATTATACAAAATTGGACCTTATCATTTAGTCATCCTGTTTTTAATGTCTCTTTGTCTCTTTATCACGTTGCTCTATATTCCAGGTGATGTGTCCAAGTCTAAATGCCATTTCACAGTTCTTTCTTGAGCTGTGACTAAATTGCTGTTTAAACTCTGTATAGACTTACTTTGCATTTTTGAATACCTTTAATTTTTCATTTATAGAATTTTTATTTTTTCTTTTTCAATTTTGCTAGATATTTTAAAAATAACATCTTTTCATGATCTTCCTTTATGGTTTCTATGTATTCTTCTTGGTCTTTAAAACTTTGGACATACATGATGGGAAGAGAAAATCTATGATAATACAGAAACAATGACCAACCCATCACTAGTGAAAGCTTCTAGTGACGAGACTGTGGACTCCAAGCACCATTTCTCATTAACTGCAACCAGGGCTCCTGGGAGAAATGGCTGACTCTAGGTCTGGGACAAGCAATGTAGCAGGTGAGCCTGAAAATCTTGTTGTATCCAAAGATAGGAAGCCATCAACCATAACTCGAGTCTTGTGAAGAGGTCTTAGGATCTAACCTGACTAGGCTCCCATTAGTCAAAGATGGAGCAATTTGAGCATCAAAACTAATAACAGTGACTTGAAAGACACCAAAATATTTGTACAGTCATGCATCACTTAACGACGGGATACGTTCTGAGAAATCCATCCTTAGCCAGTGTTGCCCTTGTGTGAACATCACTGAGTGTACTTACACTAACTTAGGTGGGATAGCCTCCTTCACACCTAGGCTCTATGGTACGAATCTTTTGGGACCACTGATGTATATGTGGTCTGTCATTGATCCAAACGTCATTATGCCAGGTGTGACTGTATTCAGGAATTGACTAGCATGGATTAAAAAAGGCAAACAGAAAACATCCCTTTGGTGGCTCAGGATGCCAGAGAACCAACATCGTCTGTGGAAAATGGGTTAATGAAAAGAGAGATTCAAGCATTTATCCTGACTTCTGTAAGAACCCTACCTTAGGGTATTCAAACACTTGACGAGAGAAAGTCTCCTTATAGAAATGGGCCAGGTAATGAATGAAGAAGGATCCAATTGTTTCTACTCCTCTGTTTTTTAATACTCAGCCTTTCCATAATAAGATGGATTTTAAAAGAGTCTAATTCAGACAAATAATGTGCCAAATATAACAAAATGTTAATTATTAAATGGGTTCATGGATGTATTAGGGTAGCTATTACCCTTTTCTCTCTACTTCTCCATGTGCTTGAAAAGGTTTCTACTTAAAACTAAAAAGACTTTCACTGGGAAAAACTGAAGTAGGTGCTCACGCTTCAAAACATGGGAGTCACTGTAGAAAAGACTGACGTACTTGCTGTAACAATTATTGATGAAAGCGTATGTGCAGACACCATATTAGACAAATTCAGATGTGATCACCTTGTTGTTAACACCAGTGTTAATCAGCAGGAAGTGAGGTCCAGGGAGCTGTCGCCCAGAGTCACAGGCTGTGCCTGCGGTCAGTCCCAAGCCGATCTCTACCTGTCCTGTGATCTTCCTGGTTCTGGAACATTTACATTTCAGAATCACATCATTTTTCCGGTTTATTCTTGATCATTCCTATGACTTGGGGATGCTTTCTGTGTTCTAGGATATCAAGTGATAACATTCTGTGCTGTGTGTTTGTTACTTGATTTTTGACTTTAAAATGTGTCATTGGGTTATAACATACATTCAGAAAATTGCGTGAATATGAAGTATGCAGCTGCACAAGTGTCACTTATGTCTTGTGGACAGGTTTCTGGACCCCCTCTCCCTGGCCCAGTGGGTGAATCTCGCCCGCAAACTGCATAGGCGTTAAGTCAGTCCGATAACACCCACGCTGTGCTGCGCAGGAGCCGTGCAGGCCGTCTTCAGCCTGTGTCACACGACCTTGCGTCCCCACGTCTCATGACTGAAGAAGCCAGTTGGACCTCTGCAGAGCAGGAAGAGGTGAAGGGCAGCTCGCTCTCACCCTCCCCCGCTGCATTGCTTAGAGATTGTGGGAATAGTTAACGACCCTGGTCCTCGTCTCCCTCCACACGTAGATAACGTCAGCGTCTCTGAACTTGTTTGATGTGTGACTGAAGATGCTTGTTTATGTCACCCAGATGCACCGTATCCTTTTTTGACATAGATGAAACTTGGTCACAAATTTTTTCCCTCTTCTCCTCTTCCCTGCACAGTACACTGACTGCTCACACCCTCAGAGCAGTCCCCTCAGAGCACCCTGTGGAACTGGTTCTCGGGGTCCCACTCCTCACCCCGAGTATTGAATGAACTCCATCACTAATGTCACCAGGACCTTTCACTCAGTCAGCAGCATACAACCTGTGTACCACCGCCCAGGGCAGGATGTAGAATATTTCCCATGCCTCCACCCCTTGTGCCTCTCCCTTGTCACAACCCGCCTCCTGGGATATGGCTATGCTGAGGTCTACCACCAGAGATAGAAGTAGGATCCTAGTGGGTGGTCTTTTCTGTCCTGCTCTTTCACTCATCATGATGTCTGGGAGAGTCACACTGTTGCTGCAGGTGGCAGGAGCTTATTGCTTTTTGTTGCTGTGTAGTATTCCATTGTGTAAATATACTCAAGTTACCTATCTATCCTATTTGATGGAAAGTTGAGGTTGTTTCCAGTTCTCCACTATTGTGAGTAGAATGGTGATGAACATTCCCAGGATTTGGAAAGGTACAGGGAGTGTGATGCTGGGGTAAGAATGTGCCAGGAGATAAATGGAAAAGAATACAGAGTCCACAGATAGACTCACAAACATGGTCAACTGATCTTTGTCAAAAGATCAGAGGCAATTTGATGGAGAAAAAATTTAGTCTTTTAAACAAATGGTGATGGCACAATCGGGTGACCATATGGAAAAAACTTAACAAAGACGCCAACTTTTCACATGACACAAATATTCACAAAAATTGTTCATGGATGTAAACATAAACTGTGAAACTATCAAAATTCTAGAACTAGCAAAGGAGAAGATATGACCTCAGTTTTCATAATGACCTTTTATCTTCAACATTGAAAGAACGAGTCTTCAAAGAAACATCCAGTTAAGGTGGACTTTTTTAGAATTAAAATTTTCTACTCTGTGACAATCACTGTTAAGAGAAGAAAAAGACAACCCTAGACTGTGCAAAATCTTTGGAAGAAGCCTATTTAAGAAAGGGCTTGTATTAAAATGTACAAAGCATCATAAATTCAACAATAAGAAAACAAACATTCCAATGAAAAATGGGTCAAGATCTGAACAGACACCTCGCTAATGAAGGTGTAAGCATACAATAAGCATGTAAGAAGATGCTCAAAATCACTTATCATTAGAGAGAAGCAAGTTGAAACAAAGTGAGACGCCTTGACACACAAATAGACGAGATCAATTCACGGCTGGGGGGTAGGACAGCACAGACTCTCTGTCGTCACTGCTGCCCATGCCGAGTGGTGCGGCCACTGTGGAAGACACTGGGCACTTTCTTACAGAGCTAAACATCATCTTAACACGTGATCCCTCAACCATCTTCCTAGGCATTTACACAATGTTTTCAAATAGAACGTCAACAAAAAAGCCAGCACACATATATAGACTGCACCTCATTTATACAGGCAGGGAACTTGAATGAACAAAGATAACCTTCCATAAATGAAAGGACACCCAAATGAGGTACATCCATGCAATGTAATGCTATCAGGTGCCAACACTGAAAGAGCTATCAAGATGAAAGCACATGGAGGAATCTCAAATTCACCTTTCTAACAGAAAGAAGCATCTGCGAAGGCTGGGTAGAGTACGGTCTCATTGATATGGCATTCTGCAAACACAAAGCTATCAATTTGATCCACAGATCAGCTTCCCAGAGCTGTGCAGGGCTGGGGTCGGGGGAGAGGGATGAAGAGGTCAGGAAATCCGTGTGATGCTTTAATGGCGGATACTTGCCTCTCTGACTTTGACGAAATCCCCGGATTTTTACAGTGGAAAGAGCAAATCTTGACTTACACAAATTAGTAAAATGATTTAGGTGGGTGGATCCTTGGATGGCATGCAGATGAGACTAGAGAGTCTAACCGTATTGAGAATGGAAGAAACAAACTCACTGCAAGTGGTGGGGGAAGTGGTGCTGACCTAAGGACCTTTGGAAATGACTGGAATCTGTACAACTACAGGAAAAGACACCGAGCAAGCAGAGAACCCTACTTGATAAAGTTCTTTCTCAACAGTTACTGGTTAATAACTGTGAGGCCCCTATGCATCTAGACCGGGATTGGAGAAAGGACTGAGTGGTCGTCAGACGGCAGGAGCCAGGGTTCCACTACTGCAGGGGCAGGTTTCGGGGAGGGCAGGGCGCGGGCTGGAGGGCTCCATGTGGCCATGCGTTCGACTGGGAAGCCGTGCTCTGAACTGACGTTGACCTTAATCTAAACATGGCTGTTTCCATATAGACACATATACAGCAGACAGTGTACACACGGTAAGGTCAGCACACCAGCCTAACTTAAGCATCCTGCCACCGAGAGGGCCAAGAAGCAAGGACACCCCGGAGCAACCAGCACACTGAGCTCACAGATGCACGTTTTTAATGCCATGGTCTCATACAAGGAGCCAGTGCTCCTTGAGGAAAAGGCTGATTCCAGGCTGAGGCTGAGAAGGCGCAAGACAATGCTGCAGAATCCTGTAGAAAAGTAAGGAGGCGTTATATCCCCAACTAAAATACACAGGCGCCATAGTTTTCCATCACATTTATGTCGTAAGAATATTTAAGCATTAAAACCTACCTGGCGGTGTAGTGGCTGAGTCAAATGCTTCATTTCGGCTGCCCAGGATTCACAGGTTCAAATCCTAGGCGCAGACTTATGCCCTGTTCATCAAGCCATGCTGTGGTAGGTGTCCCACAGACAAAAGAGAGGAAGATTGCCACACATGTGAGGGACGCTGGAGGCAGAAAGAGGCAGCGGAGCTCCATCGGGACAAGGAGCGGTCTCATGCCCGCCAGCGTGGCTCTGAGAGTTTGAGAAAGAGGCCCCTTCAGAATCAGTGGGGGCATCAGTTGGACATTTGTTTAGTTAAGAAAATGGTCTATTCAGCTGAAGCACTTCAAAATCAGAGCGATGTGCATGGAGCAAAGGTAGTTGGTGTTGGTTTCTGGCCCGTGTGCGCTCACGCCCCCATCCATTCGCTGAGTGACTGAGCTTCTCCACATGAGCCGCAGCGGCTCCTGGGCCCTTTGCACTTCAGGTTCCCCATACAATGCACAGGTTAGCATGGGATCTCTGTGCATCCTTCCAGCTCCGTCTGCCTCATTGCTACATTCACATAAGGACACATTCCACTAGGGAACTATTGTTGCCGTCGTTAGGACACGAAAAACGCATCCTGGGCCCTCCTGAGAGGTGCTGCCGGGCCTCACATGCCTCCTGGATGCAGGGTTCAGTGTGGTTGGCATGCCCTCTGTGGGCCATGGTCACACCAAGCCCGTGCTCAGCAGCTTTTCTCACATCCCGGTCCCAGGCCACAGGGCGAGGAAGGGGCAGCAGGCCAGCAGGCACTGGGGCCTGAACCACTCAGCAGGTCAGCACTCCCGTTTGAATCCACGCTTGGGGTGGACACCAGGGAACAAGCACCCTAGGCTCCCCTGGGCTCCTGAGGTGTTTCGGGTGCCCCTTCCCTGCCCCCTTGCTCCATACCCCATGCCCTGGGAGCCCTTCCACCCAGGACATCAGGAGGCTTAGCCCCTCCAGCCTGGCTATGGGACCCCCAAAGCCTTGTGGTCGTGTCGTCCTGGCAGGGAGCCTCTCTTTTTTCTGGAAATGAACTCCAGTCGTGCTGGCTGAGGGCTCCAGCCCTGTTTGTTTGAGGCTCCATCCGTCGCCCAGGCTGCATGCCTGCTGCTCTCTGAGACGGGGCCCCGTTTTCCTTAACGTGCCCTGTTGTTCACCACAAGCTCTCTGGGCCTCCAACTCCTGCCCGCTCCAGGCTGTGTACTGTCTGCTCCCACCCCTCACACCCCTGTTACTGGGCTCTACCTTCTGCTGGGAAGCCCACCAGTTGGCTTTGACTGGTCTGTGGACACTCAGCACTGCCCTGGCCTCTGTTCACCTCTGTTTCCATCACGGTGGACACCCAGCTCTGTGTGACAACCTCACATCCTTCCAGCCATCCTCAGCTCCCCAGGAGTCCTGGTCCAGCTCCTTCTTTCACACCTCCTACCATCCAGGGTGCTTTTAAACAGCCTCTGAGTACCACAGACAAGCTGCCACTCCCCCAGGCCACCTGCTCTGATGCTAGCCTAGGTCCCTGCATCTCGGCTGCTTCCAGGAGGAGGTGCCTCCTGGGCAAGGCCCTGAGTGACCACCTTAGTGTAGTCATGCTCAGAAACTCAAAACCAGGTCCTGCTTCCTGTGAGCTCATGAAGATTCTGGAGACATGGTCAGAGAGCTGACGCTGACTTCCCAAATCTGCTCCCAGGCCATTCCAAAATGTCTGCCCCTGAGAGAAGGCCCGACTACCCAGCAGTTGTCCCCTGCAATGGGGTGGGATGGCACTCATGGCACGAGAACTGCGGGGAGCAGGGATGTCTCCCTTGGTCTATTTCACTCTCTTGGCAAAAAGACCACAGACCAGTGAAGAGTTCTGATGATGAAACTTTGCCCAGTTCTGACTCCCACTCTCTGTGGTCAGGAGCAGCCTTGGGGGGATGCTTGTTAAGAAACAGCTAGTGAGACTACACGGCAGAACTTTGTGTCACTGAAGAATGTCGTAAAGTCTCCCACCAGGACCATTTAACTGTGTGACGTTATTCTTCTCTGGCACAAAATGTGCCCCCAATCCAACAAGATTCCAGTTGCTCCTTCGTTTCTGGGCCTGATGGTGGGTGGGATAGAAGGAAATTCATGACTTCAGCCTCTAATCTGGTAGGACAATCAGGCACACACTGAGCTCTCTCTGTCTCTCATGGCCAAGGGAGGGGGACCAACTCGGAACTGACCTGGGCCCTGGTCACATCGAGGACAACAGGTTCCCTGCATCAAGATGGAGTCCCTGGGTAAGCCATCTGTCTGAGGGGGCAGAGATGCGGTGGGCAGGCATTCTAGTTGCGGGCAAGAAAAGCGGAGGTGAGGGAGCAAGAGAGCCCAGGCAGGTTTGAGGAGGACAGGCCAGATGGTGTGGGTGACAACGGCCAATTACTCCTCCTTTCTGTGCTTCATCTACGTTATTAAAAACCTGGGATATTACCCACAACACTCCAAATTATTCTGAGGGCAAAATGAGTGGATACGCACAAAGACTCTTAACCTAGACCTCTTGCCTTCCCCGGCCCTGCTCAGCCCTGGGTCCTGGCGCTTCTCTTGCTCTTGGAGGTAAAGGATGGTCTGCCGTGTAGCCAGTCACGTTCTTGGATGGCTGTGCCCTGTCAGGGAGGCCGTGGGCAACCAGGATGTGTGCTCCGTCCCTGCCGCAGCCTGAAGGCCACGCTGGCAGAGGCCAGGCCCCCTGTGTGTCTGAGGGCCACTGGCAGCCTCCATCCAGAGGGGAGAGCTCTGAACCGCTAAACAAGTCATCTGGGTCTTGCTGTGACTGGGTGTTTCCGTGGGAGCACGTTCACAATACTCGGCGGTGACCCCTGAGCTGCTGATCACCGGGTGGGGACTCTGGGTGAACTCAGCGCAGTGGCTCTTGTCCACCCATACTGCCAGCCCTTCAGGATTTAAACAGGCAAGGCCGTGTCCATGGATGCCCAGAGATCATAGTTGGGTGGCATTCCCCTGGAGGACATCCCTACACCTGCCCCTCTCAACCTCAGCTTTCAAAGCCCCCAACAGAAATGGCTCACACAGCCCAGGAGGTAACCACAGCACAAGACTGCAGATGAGAGCACAGCCATCCCAGGGCCAAAGGTCTATGGGCTCGGGCCCAGCCAGAACGTAGGACAAGTCAGGAATAACATGACTCAGGGTGTGACGGACGGATCTTCCAGACCAAGGACGTCAGCACCACACAGACCCGGAAGTCACCTTGGTCAGCAAGGGACCGAGTGGGGGTTTCGTCTGGCCAGGTACATGGACCCTTATCCCGCCTGTCAGAACCCATCCTGGTCCATCAGGCCAGCCAGGGAGGAGTGGCTGTGAGGCACCTGAGGGAGGGTGGGGCCTTGAGGGGACTTCTGACTTGACAAGAGTGAAGAAGGAAGTGCAGGGGCTGGGGTCCTGGGTCCCAGGGAGCAGGAGGGTGTCGGGAACGGGGTCCAGCTGGAGCCTGGAAGGCTGCACCACAAGTGTTCCCCTGGAGAGGAGACGAGCAGGGAGAGGACTTCGGAGCCGGGGACAAGTTCCCAGCAGGATTCCAGGCCAGGGGAAGGGTGAGCATGGAGCCCCAGGGGGACACTGAGGAGGGGAGGTCCTGCCTGCCCAAAGTCCCTGCACAAATGACCTTCCCCTGGCCTTGTCCTCTCCACACGCACGGTTTGATCTCCTTACGTGTTTTCCCCACTTAGAGCTGATGCGTTTCCAGAGGCTGAACTAGAAAACTACAAGTTCCCAACATGGGGTCCAGAGACACGTCCACAAGAGACGCAGGAAATGTTTCCTCTCCCTCCAGAGTGTGGACGGGCAGCCCCTCTCCTGGGGCACAGAGTGGGCCTGGCAAGTGGTGGCTTTAGGGCCCCCCACATTTCCGTGGTGGATGCTCGGCCTGAGAAAACACCTCGACCTCCCATCTCAGGGGTCTGAGGGGCTGTCTCTGCTCCTGGCCCAGCTTCACGATGCTGACACGGACCTGTCCTCTGAGGAGGGGCACTTGGGGGTCTCCTTCAGCAGCCAGGGAGGGGCTACACCTTCCCCCCTCTCCCACACACAATAATCGGATGACTGCAAAATGTCTTACTCCAGTGAGGGATCTGAGAGTCTGGACAGCGTTTAAATTAGCAAAGAATGTGAAAGAACCACCACTCCCAGGCTCTAAGAGAAACAGGACTTTAATACAACAGTCTGCAAATCTGGCATGAACTATTTACAAGCAGTGATTCTCACCCCTACAGAGATGGAAATTGGCCTCAGGAAGGGGTGGCAGGCGGTGGGGCCCTTGCACCCTGAGTGCCCCAGCTGGGCCCCTGCTGCTAAGGAAGAGGTCATACGACAACGGGACGCTCACTCCCTCCTCAGCTTCATGATGGCCATGCTCTCTGGGCCTGGAGAGATTTGCTGGCCAACTAGCACCGGGGCTCCAGCTGGCAGGACAGGCTGTAGCTACAGGATAGAGTGGCATCTGTGAGCCTCCCACAATCCACAGCCCTGGTGTCCCTCCCGGCATCTGCCCAGCAGCTGGAGCCCAGCTTCCCCAGCCATCGCCATGCGACAGGTCAGGGCTGACAAGGGAGTCATGGACTCAGGCTCTCTGGACTGGCCAGCAGGGAGAGTGCACCTCTTCCTCCCCATGTCCTGTCCAGCCTCACCTCTCATCCTCACTGAGCTGCTGCATGTCCCAGAACCAGGCCCTGAATCGCTCCTGGGGCTCTAGGTTGTAATTCTCTGCAGCCTCCTGGAGCTGCACGATCTCCATCATCACTTTGTGCTCCTGGCACCAGAGGGAGGAGAGGATGCAGACAGAGCCTGCTGGGGATGCTGCAGGGTCTTCAGGGGGTGAGGAGTGGGGCAAGGGGCTGGTCCTGGGTCCTTGCTCACATGGGACCCTCCTTCCCTCCAATTCCACGCAGGACCTACCTGTTCTCAGAGATGGGTAGAAGCCCCTCCCGCAGGAAGTTTTGCTTGATGCCCAGCGCTGCCCCCACCCCCCCACTGGATGGGTCTCCTGATTCTCTGTCATCCAACACTCTCACTAAATGTAAGATGCAGCGGGTGGTGCCCAGGAGAGTTCCGCCCAGGGGCGTCTCTGGTTTCCACGCCCCTCTCCTCCCTGACATGGAAGGCCACAGCTGCTCACCTTTTTCTTTTTCTCGTGGTTGATCTCATTGCCCTGGAAGGCAGACAGCAAAAGTCCATCAGAACGAGCCCCCTAGCTATGACCAGCCCCCGTGCACACCCCTTCTCATGGTGCCCAGCTCCAGGTCCAGGAGGGGGCTGGGCCTGACAGAAAACAGGACTTGGACCCAGGCCAGGCTCTGGGCTCCAGAGAAGGGAGGACATGGGGGCCGACACTCAAAGACCCTGTAGCCCAAGCCCCTCCGATGACGGACAGGGAGGCTGAGTCCTCAGGCAGGAAGGGACAGCTCCATCAGTGTGCTGCCTGACTTGGAGGCTGACTTCTCTCTCGCCTCCAACAAAGCCCATGCAGCTCTGCAGGCGGGCAGCTCTGCTGCTTCGCCAGCCTGGGGACCCGGGACGGGCTCCACGTGGAGCCTTCGTTCCCTCATCCCTAAGAGGGGCACACTGCCCCAGCCCACAGGGGAGCCTGGGAGGCTGTCATGACAGGAAGTTACCACATTCTGACCACTCAGGTCTTGGTACTGGGACTGTGTCTTCCCAAGTCCCAACCTGGTCATCCCCTTCTGGCCCCCGGCCTCACTCACATTTACGTAATCCTCCATGGCAGTGTCCAGCATGATCAGGTCAGTTAGCATGGTGCCCAGGAAGGGGACGATGCCCTGTGCCATTGGGATTAGATGGGATGAGGCCCTGGTCTCAGGTGTCCCCATGACCCTCCCCTGAAAACTCCTCATGCTCAGCCTCCTGGCCCAGCCCAGGGTCCCCACACGGAGCAGCCTCAAACCCTTTATAGCCAGCCCTCAATCCCCACCCCTCACCCTCCAAGAACACCAGACTCCTCCTGGTCACCTCCCAGGGCCTGCTTTTGGCTGGTCACAGGGCCTTTAATCCTTGGCCCCTCCACTCTCCCGACCCATCCTGCTGCAGCTCCCCAGGCCCTCCTCCTGGTCACTTCTAAGGGCGGGTGTCAGGCTCTGCGGCAACAGGAGGAGGGCTGCAGGAGGAAGGCCCCCTCTCTGGATTGGAGCCCCCAGCTGGGAGGGCAGAGTCCCCTCCTCTGACCTTGGAGCGCCTCCCCACAGGCACACTCACCTGCTGCTGCTGCCTCTTCCGGCCTCTCTGCAGGGTCCTCAGCAGGGTGGCAAACTTGGAGGGCTGCTTCTGCCAGGATTGAGGACAGGGTCAAGGAGGCCATCCTCCCCTCACCCCACTTCTCCTCAGCCCCTCTGACCTCAGCCCTGGACGTCTGAACCAAGTCAGCTGGTACCCATGCTACTCCATCCTCCAGCACACTCTGATTCTAGAACAATCCTAGCTCCAACACTCTCGCTGTGTGACCTTGGGCCGAACGCCTGTCCTCCTTGAGTCAGCCTCCTCATCTGGAAAGTGTGACAACTCACCCCTACCTCGCAGGGTCTCCTGAGGACTCAGCGTCAGTGACGGTTTACATGGTTCTGACTCTCACCCCACCCGGCGTGAAAGGGTGGGGCGGGGCTGAGAGGACACTTCGGTTTCTCTTTCATGTGAAGCCTATGAGGTCCATTCAGGAAAGATCCACTGAGCACCACCAGTTTCCTGGACACTTCCCATAAGCCACCTGGGCACCAGTTACTGCTGACTAGGACCCAGGTGAGTGTTCCTGACAGGGACAGACTAGGAGGGACCGTGGTAGGGCCTCTGGGGAGTCACACATGCACAAACATCTGTCATGCTCCAGCCATTCAGACTCAAGGCTGGGCAGCCCATTTGTCCACCTGGCCTGGGGGAATGCCTGGCAGTGCCCATCCCGAGGGCAGGCAGGGTGCCCTCCTCGTGGAGAAGTGGTGAAGACAGAAGGAGCAGTGGGGGCCTGGCTTCCTAAAGACACACTGAGCTGCTTCAGGGAAGAAACATACGCCCGTCCACCCCATGCACGCAACAGCCTGGAAGAATCTAAGTGCTGACAGCGTGGACCAAAATGGAAGGCAGCCCCTGCTCCACCGGCCAGCTCAGCATCCCCTCCGGGATCAGCCCAGACACCCCCACTTCCTGCCATGACCGGGGCTTCCCACCCCACAAACACCTCCCCCACCTGCCCATGGACCAAACATACCCCATCTTCCTGTTCATCCAGGGAAGACTGGAATTGTACACAGAAACTCCAAGTGAGAAATGACCGTCCACATCCTGCCCCTTCCCCCTTCCCCACACCCCGCCTCTCCCTCCACATGCCAGCCTCCACTCTACCTTGATGAGCAGCTCCCAGCTAAGGGAGTTGTCCTCATCACAGAGCTTTTTAAATTTTCGGCAGCTCTTCCTGAGGGGGGAAAGGAGGAAGGAGAAACTCAGGAACAATGGGGCAGGGGGCATAAGTGCAAGTCCCTTCTCGATGAGAATCTGGAAAATCCAAACTGCCCGAATGAGGATTTTCGTGGGGGTCCTCTGAGCACTGACGTCACCATGGGACTGCAGAGGGGGCTCTCATGTTGGTCACCTGGGGCTGCCACTCCCTTTTCTATGCAGCAGCTGTATTTTGACCAGTTTGGTTTCCCACTGGGCACAGAGTTCTGTTGCTGTATGGCAAACGCTTGAAAATCTCCACTTTGGTTCAACCTACTATGTGACATCCAGGGAACCTGATTCCTGAAGCAGAACTGGGGGCCTAAGTTGCCAGTGAGGATCAGGGACACTGCACACCCACCCAGGCCCTGTGCCCAGGGCTTACTGCCACCCAGGAAGCTCCAGCTGACGAGAGGGCAATGGCAGACACGCGGGAGCTCCCTCCTCCCCCTGGTCCTCCTGTGGAGAGGCCTCCCCACCTGGACACTTTCCCCCAGGTCTTCTTCAGTCTGTGTATGGGCACGCTCTGCAGAGCCGAGAGGACTGCGTGCAGGGAGGAGATGTTCCTCAAGGCTCGGCACTCCTGAGGAGGGAGAGGAGGAGCTGGGAGGGGGAGCAGGAGCCCTGTCTGCTCTGGCTTCAGTCCCCCTCCCTTCCACTCTCCCCTCCTGAGTGGGACAGATGGCCAGGGTGCCAGGGTGGGCACAGGTGGACCAAAGAGTAACACTTCCAGGAGGAGGAATTTCGCTCAAAGTAGGAAGGAGCCAGGGAGGAAGTGAGCATCCCACCCCTGGGACATGCGAGTCAAGGTCAGTGTGCCCTTGACAGGAAGGACCTAGCGACTGTGCAGGGGCTTAGAGTGCAGCCTTCAGTCCTGAGAGCTGATCAAGGAGAAGGGGCAGTTCCACGGCTCTGGAGAGGGTCTCCCCCCGCATACCCTGGCCACCTCGATCCACCGCTCCAGAACCTTGGCCCTGTCCCGGGCCGTCACGTTTGGGTCCCCAAGGCAGGACGTCATGACACACTTTACTACTCTGTTGAACTGCACCACTGTGGCCCAGACGGTGGGTGCCACGTTCTCACGTCCGGGCCGGTTTCTTTTGCCCCAGGTGGAGCCCAGACACTCAGAGGGCTCGAGGTTCTTGAACACTTCCTGGGGAGGAGGGGGAGTGTCACTCAGCCCTGCCACAGCCCAGCTTAGTGTCCAAGCAGGAGTCACCGGTCTAAGGAGGGGCTCAGGAAGCTGAGGATGTGTTCTCAGCGTGGTGGGAGCCCCTCGCTTTCATTGTTCTTCCACTGAGAGCACCCAGCACAGGAGGACCCGGGACTCCAGACTGGTGGGGAAAGGACAGGAGCATTTACACACAGCCCACCCCCACAAACTGCAAGCTCCAGAGGGCTGCTCCGCTTGGCTCCTCCCAAGGGGGCATCTCCCTGCATCCTGAGCATCCTTGGTCCCAGGCCCCATTCCGCTGCACATTCCCCTGTGCCAGCTACACCCACGGGCTTTGTCAGGTTGTCTCCCTTTTAGTGAAGTACACGTCTGGTGCATCACAAATGCTGAGGCTGCTGAGCATCCCGAGCAGATGGCTGGGCCGCCTGAGTTCCTGGCTGCACACAGTGAGTTCTCCTCCCCGACCTCTCGGGCCAAGCCCCACCAGGCTTCCTCTGTGTTCTGCTTCACTCAATGTGCTCAGCCCCTCTGTCCAGCAGGGCCTCTTGGTCCCCATCTCTACAGTGTGAGGGTGGAACACGAAGGCTGGGGAGTTGCCCAGATCCCATGGTTGGGAAGTGGTGGAGCTGGGATTGGGACCCAGGTCACAGGAGCCGCCACAGGGAAAAGCAGGTCTGGGCCAGCTGATGGCATAGGGGTGGCCTGCCCCACCCCGCCCTGAGAGCCCGGGTGCTCACCGCGTCAATGGCCGTCAGCTGTTCTGCCACCTCCCTTGGGGAGAAGGCCATGAGGCTAGGCTTCCCATCGGGCTGCTTCTTCCCGGTCACTCGACAGGGGTGGGAAGCCTCTGGAACCGGAGCTGATTCTGCGGCTGTTACTGGAGCCTGAGGTGGAAATCCCAGCAGACCCCTTGGTCCCGTTGAGTCCAGTTCAGGACCTGGCACTTGGGCTGGGGCTGCTGATGGCACTCGCTCGGGGTCTGGAGCAGCTGAGGGCGCTGCTGCCGGTTCCAGCGCTAGAAGTGACGGCAGAAATAGAACTGGAGTTCCGTCCAGCTCCAGATGTGGCCCCTTTTCTGCCTCTGCACCTGGCAGAAGCGCTGGAGCTGGGGCAGGAGATGGAGAAAGAGAAAGGGTCAGCTACATAAGTTGCTTTCCATGTGCCTTTCCCCAAACAGGAAAGATCCCACTGTCTTTCAATGAATCCCCAGTCGTGACCCACCCACTGGGGTAGTCTTCCAAGCCTACGGTCTCCCTTACCCTCTGTCTCCAACTCAGTGGCCTGGAAAAGGTCCACCTGGATGAGAAGAGGGGTGGCCTGGTGCTTCAGGACTGAGCCAGGCAAGAGGTCCTGGAGATACGCCAACGTCAGATTGATCCTGGAGTGGCGCAGCATCTGCCACATATCCTGGGAGTTCTCCTGAGGCCGGGGGCCCCAGATGGGAGAGAGGGCACTGGGGAGAGGCATGTGTGAAGAGAGTCACAGGCCTGGCCTGCTGTTCCACACTGTGTTCCCACAGCACCTTCTCTGTGCCTGAGCCCCAGAGGGTGGACCAGCCACTCCAATCCCTGGGTGGCTGTCCTTGCACTGGAAGGCCTGGTCATCAGCCAATCTAACAGAGAGCCTGTGTGAGTCTGGTCTTCCACCTGACACTCTTTTCCCAAAGGGCCTGGACATAGCCTGCCCCATCCTCCACGCTCGAGCATCAGGACTGAGGTTGGAGGCAGATTTGTGACCAGGCTGCTCACCAGCTACTGTTCTGGGCCCCAGTGGCGGTGCTTAGGAGAGGTGCCTGTGCAGAGGGCAGGGAGAGGGAGAGGGAACTGTGGAAGCGAGGAGTCTCTCAGTGGCCGACTCAGCCCAGCCTCTCCTCTGCTTCCCATGGCGGGACTGGCACCCCATGAACAGGTCTCTTTGATTCATTTCCTCCTGTAGGGAAGACCGCAGACCTCAGGCCCCCCACAGAAACCCCAAGAGGCGTGAGATCCAGGGTCTGCCAGTCCATCCATAGCCACAGTCCCCATGGTCTCCTAGCCCCTTCTGTGGACACAGGAGGCCCTCCCTCTGGACCCAACACCACTCATGGTCTTAGTTGGTCCTTGAAGTCTGTCATCGTGGTCTGACTATGAGAGGATGCGTCCATATCTAGAGGAGGCCAAGAGGGTGTGACATCTAACGTCCTCTGGGCATGAATACTCATGATGCCCAGAAGTGAGCTTCTAGCTCTCAGGCTAGAATTGAGCCCCAGGGAGAGTGTCTGCTTCCTTCAGTGGACACCCTTAGTGTGTAGGAAAGGGTACGAGTGTAGTAGGAGCTTAACATATAGTATTGAATGAATGAACCCCATCCAGAGCCTTCCCAGAATTCTGAGTGGGCCTGCGTCTCCTCTGCTGCCCACAGAGACCACTGCTCTGGCCGCACCGAAGACAAGGACCAGGATCAGCTAGATGGACTCGCTAAATTGTCTTGCCAATAGGAAAACAGTTTGCTTTCATGTACTTTTCCACACTCAGGAAGGCCACAGGCCAGCGAGGGGAGAGGCAGGGAGTCTCCTCACTGGCGACGGAAGCTGTAAGCATGAGGACACGCAGCATGAGCAGCAGTCCCTTCTGTGGAGTCCGGCACCAGGCAAGCGTCTGCCGTGCTGTCTCCCGTGATTTCCTTCAGTGACCCTGTGAGGTTTACCCTCTTACCACCCCACTATTCGGATGAGCAAGGTGACGCTCAGAGAGGTGTGGGGACGTTCCCAAGGCACACGTTTATTAGGTAGGAGACTCCCTGCTGTGCTGTGGAGGGGTGGGCACTCACCTCTGGAGCAGCTGGTCCAGGACCTGTGGGGTCGGGTAGAAGGCCTGGTACACACACGGGAAGGTGGTGACGGAGATGGATCTGCCGTGGAAAGATGGTTGCAGGCAGCCTACCACCTTCTGCACTGCGCCTGCCTTGAGGGTCCGCATCGTGCGGGCCTCAGCCACGGACAGGGTGGGTTCCTTGGCATACCACGTGGACAAGCAGGGACACAGAGTCAGTGGAGTCACCATGAACCACCAGGGGCATCAGGGTCTGGAGCTCAGACCAGAACCTCCCAGCGCCTCAGGAAGTTGTGCAAGAGGGACGAGAGCCCGCCTTGAAAATGGTTTTGGACTTAAAAGTACAATTTGATTTTTAGGGGAATGACAAACACTCAGTACCTTCAAGGCATTCTGTGACCTGAGGAACAATTGTACCTCTGTGCATTAAGAGCCTGAGGTAAGAGCATTATCCCAGGGAGTCATCAATGAACATCCCCACCACAGACAGGAGCAAAGAGATGATTAGTGACCTTCCGCCAATCTGCGGTTCTATGTCATGGCAGACCTGGAAAACTTAGAGTCTATTCGGACACGCTTAAAATGTGCCCTGCAGTGTTGGCTCAAATGGCAACAGAATTGGGTCATGTCAAGGTCCAACAGCATCGAAAGGCTGAATCACTGTGCAAAATGTCCTCCTCTGTGGAATATGATGAAGTCACTTAAGGCCTCAGCTCCTGACCTGAGCGGCCTACAATGAGTTGCCGTGTTCTGTGCAATGACAAGTAGCAGAGAAATGTATAGGATCCTGTAATCCCACCGCCATCCTCTTTATGTGTAAATCAGCCTAGCAAGTGTGATGACTCGTGAGGCTTGGAGAAGGTCTGCAAGGACAGTGGCCTGAGTGCTACACAGCTTCACAGCCGGGTAGTTACATCAGTCAAAACAGGAGCAAAATGCTAAGGTCCTCATGGCCTCGTGAAAAGTGATAACAACATTAAACATTTCCTCTATGATTCCAAGAAACGTGAAGAGTGTCTTTCCACCCTACCCCACAGCTGGCTCGGGAGGAGAGGAGGCCCAGACTCCTTCAGGAGCAAGGCCGTAGGACACTCCGTTGGGAAAGCCCTGTGAGGGCCCCAGGGGTGTGCTCAGATTCAGACCTGGGTTCCAGGCCCACGCTGAACATCTTGGGGGGGGTGGGGGTAAAGACCTTCTGCTCCTGCTCTCACCTCAGACCGGCACAGGATGCTGCTGGTGGCCTGCTGCTCCTGCCCCTTGACTAGGGAGGGAGAGAAGTCGAACCCAACACATAACTCTTCAAACATCTCCTGAGTGGAGTTCTGGAAAGACAATGACCGGCAGACGGGCCAGGAGGCATCAGGAGCCTGCTGCACATCGCCATAGGGGGACACCCCCATGAGAATTTCTGTTCCCTAGTTCAGGCACAGATGGACATCTGCACAGACATCTGACCAGGGAGGGAACTAGATGAAACTTCTAAGGCTCGGGATTAACACAAGGGCAGAGGAGCTTGATCCCCAGCACCCACCTGCTCAGGTTGCCAGCCTGGGGTATGAATATCACAGACTCACCAGTTTTACAGCACGTAACAAACTGCTCTGATTCGAAGTGTTTTGTGAGGTGACAAGGTGCAGAGAAATGTATAGAATCCTGTAATCCACGCCCATGCTCTTTGTGTGTAATCAGCCTAGCAAGTGTGATGATTTGTGAGGCTTGGAGCAGGTCTGCAAGGACAGTGGCGCTGAGTGCTACAGCTTCCCAGCCGGGAAGTTACATCAATCAAAACAGGAGCAAAATGCTAAGGTCCTCATGGCCTCGTGAGAAGAGACAACAACAGTAAACCTTTCCTCTACGATTCCAAGAAACATGT
Organism: Equus asinus; assembly: GCF_041296235.1. Lineage (NCBI taxonomy): Eukaryota > Metazoa > Chordata > Mammalia > Perissodactyla > Equidae > Equus > Equus asinus. The sequence goes on from NC_091794.1 coordinate 62,301,012, forward strand.
GGAGAGTGTCTTTCCACCCGAGCCCTCAGCTGGCTGGGGAGGAGAGGAGGCCCAGACTCCTTCGGGAGTAAGGCCGTAGGACACTCAGTGGGAAAGCCCTGTGAGGGCACCAGGGGTGTGCTCAGATTCGGACCTGGGTTCCAGGCCCAACCTGAACATCTTGGGGTGGTGGGCGGGGAGACCCTCTGCTCCTGCTCTCACCTCAGACCAGCACAGGATGCTGCTGGCGGCCTGCTGCTCCTGCCCCTTGACTAGGGAGGGAGAGAAGTCGAACCCATCATGTAGCTCTTCAAAGATCTCCTGCGTGGAGTTCTGGAAACACAGTGCCCGGCAGACGGGCCAGGAGGCATCAGGGGCCTGCCTGCACATCGCCACAGGGGGACACCCCCATGAGGAATTCTGTTCCCTAATTCAGGCACAGAGGGACGTCTGCACAGACATCTGACCAGGGAGGGAACTAGATGAAACTTCTACGGCTCAGGATTAACACAAGGGCAGAGGAGCTTGATCCCAGCACCCAGCTGCTCAGGCTGCCAGCCAAGCCCCGGGGTATGAATATGACAGACGCACCTGGCTGACAGCACATAACACTCTCCTCCTGCCCAGGAGGGACCCACTCCTCACCTGCTGCCTTCCCGCACAGCGCCCACGCGTACACACACACACCGACACTCACACACAAACCCTCACACAAGGTGCAAGGGCTATGGGGCTGCTCAGGTGGGATCCGAGTTGTGTCCTGCCCTACAGTGGGCTGCCCTGGGCTGCCCCACATTACCTTTGGGTACCTCCTGCCAAATTGGCCATGAGGCTTGATCCGATGTCCACAACAACACAACAGTCTCACACTCTGGGCTTTCCTGAGCCTAGAGCCTCTGAAAACTGGTACACAACAAGTAAACATGTTGTACTCTGAAGTGTCTCCAGTCAAATGAACTAGCTAGGGGTCTGTCTCTAGAATTAACTGCCTGGTTACCAGAGTTCTAAATCTGTTGGGGTCTATCGCCAAGGAAGTGAGGTCACTTTTTCAAGATTCCATTACCTGGGCTGCTTCCTGTAATCGGACCTACCCAAACCACCCCCATGTCTTCTTCTTAACTCTACATGAGGAGCTTCCACAGCCCCAGCCACAGCTCCCTGGGAATGTGATGAGGGTCCCAGCTTTGAGGAGGCAGAGCAGAATTCAGACCTCCTTTATCTTACCAGTTCTCTGTCCTGGAAAACTCATTGTGCCTCTCAGGGCCTCCCCAGTCTCCAAACCTGCCCAAGGGGAATCCGCCTAGAATCTACTTGCTAGGGACATCATCAGGTGTATATGAAATAATATCCATAACACCTGTGAGGTGGTGTCAAGTGCAAGTAATGCACAAACAAAGAGATGGAAGAATTACGAGAAGGGATGTAGCATGAACACCACTCAAACCAGGCCTGGGTTCAGCAATGCGCTATTGCAACAGGCACTTCCTCTCTTGGCCTCATTTCAATGTCAGCACAAGGAGAGGGTTGATGAATGAAATCCAGACACTGTCATCCTCTGGATTCAAACCTCTCCATTGTTTCCTCTTCTGTTTAGAAAGAGACCCAAGAGCCTCATCTTGATCTGTGAGGTGGGCAGCCTTCACCGTGGCTCCCAGAGATCCCCACCCGTGGTACACACATCCCTCACAGATTCCTGTGTGACCACTGAGTGCTTAGTGACTGGCTCTCGCCAATAGAACACAGCCAATGTGGACGAGTGTCATGTCTAAATTTTAAACACAGAAAGTCTCTCACTTCTTTCTTATTCCCTCTCTTAAGTTCCGTCTCTCTCTCTTTCCCATGTCTCTCTCTCCTGTCCCTGAGCTGTGGAATCAAGCACACACGTTTTGAGCTGCCATACACAGAGGCCCACATGGGAGAGAACCGAGGCAGCACCCAGGCCAACAGACAGAAAGGAACCCATGCTCTGAGTCCAAAGTGCACCTCGACTCCTTTGAGTGAACCTGAGAGGAAATTCTCTGCCAGTCGAGCATCACTTGAGGCCGCGGCCGCGGCCTTGAGGCATCTTGAGCAGAAGAACCAAGCTAATCTATGTCTGATTCCTCAACCACAAAAATTGTGAGATATGAGGCATTTGCGGTTTACAGATGCAAGGCACTGAAACCGTGATTTCAGGCCCCAGGATCTGGCCCTGCCCTCCTCTGCCTCCTCTCTCCCCCCAGGCTCCCTCCAGCCACACTGGCCATCTTTCTCACATCCTCTGGCCAAACCCCCTTCTGCCCATGAGTGTCTACAGCAGGGGTGCCTTCTCCCTGACACGCCGCTCCCAGACTTGTGCAGGGCTGGCTCCCTCTTGTCATTCTGGTCCCAGGAAATGTCACCCGAGTGAGGCCTTTCAGACCCCTACCCGGTGACCCCCGGCCCTCCCTCACAGGGCCCTGAATGTCCCCTCAGCACTGGCTCTTTCCCCTCTCATGTCTTTGCTTTCATGCTTTTGTCCTTGTCCCCTGCAGAGTGTGAGCTCCTGACTGGCAGGGACCACTCAGTCACTTAGACCCACTTAGACCCACCTGAGCACCTGGCACAGGGTGAGTGCTCGGTGCACAGTCGCTGAGTGAAGAATTGTGAAACTCGTGTCCCCTCCTCCTGCTCTTCACCAAGTCAGACTGTGGAGAGGACTGCTAGTACCAGGAGGAGTGAGTTCTCTCTGAGGCGGGGGACAGCCGGAAAGGCCTCTGCACGGCTATTCGCTGCTCCAGCAGCTGAGGCAGGCTGACTGGGCGCTGTGTAAGTTTAAGAAGTCAGCACAGGGACTGGATGCACACAGCCTGTGCAATGACACCATCAGTTCACTTAACATCCGTCACCGAAAACAGAAAAGTAAGTGTTTGCTTGTGATGAGAAGTTTAGCTTCTTGGTTCTTAGCAATTTTGAAATGTACCACACAGCAGTGTTAACTTAGGCAGTGCTGTGTGGCAATTACATCCCAATAGAAGTGACAACAGTGAGAACCCAACCTCATTGGGCACCACTGACGCTGCAGGCTGCCTGCCCCCTGGTGGCCAGCACCAGCCCTGCAGCCCTGGCAGAAGCCACCACACAGGAAGTTTCTTCGGGTGTCCTCAAGGCAGAGGCTCCCCACTGTCCCAGGGGTAAAGGAGCAGACCTGCAGGCTTCCAGGCCGTGGGAGGAACCTCAGGAGCCTCCCTCTCCCTCATCTTTCTGTCCCTCCACTTGGGTGTCCTTTTTTCTCAGGAGGCATCCTGATCTCAACCAAGGCAATGATTCTCCTCTCCAGCCAAGTGAGGACCTGGGGAGTCCAACAAGGACTGGTCTTGTCCCTGGACTCTGGCCTTAGTACACACTGCTCTGGCATGTTCTTCCTTATCCCAAGTTCTCATCCACCCGAACCCCCAAGCCTCTCTCAGTTCTAAAGGATCTCCAGCAGGTGGGAAAGCATTTTCTCAGGTGCTCAGAGCACAGGGCCTCATCGATGGAGAACCAAGGGCCACAGACCCTTCGTGAGCATCATACAGAACCCAGGGAGTCACCCGCTGGACGCACTCCACTTTACACAGGAGGACACCAAGGTCTTCTCTCCTCTACCCACAAGAGAAGAACGGCTCATCAGAGTAGCAGGTGCCCACAGAAGTGGACTCCAGCTCCCCAGTCCTGTGCCCTCCAGGCTGGGCCAGGATGCCCTTGGAACAGGTACACACCTAGAAACCTCAGGGATTCTTCGGTCCGTCTTGGGCCTTCTGGGCATGTAGCCAGGAGGATGGATGCTACTGTTCATGGCAGAGCTGCCTCCAACTGCCTTCTCCTTGGCCTCTTGTCACTTCCCTGGTGTCTGCTCTTTCCTGGGGTCCCTGCATGGTCCACACAGGAGAAATCGGTGTGAGTGTGCCTGTGCATGATTGGATGCGAATAGGAAGATGACCCCACGTGTACAGGGGTGGGCAGGGCTCCCCTAGGACCATGAGGTCCCTGTTTCCAAAGAAAATCCGAAGGGAAGGGGTTGAGCCTTGGCTGAGGAAGCCAGAGCCCTGCCTGATCCTCTGGATTCTGACCCCCTCCTGAGGTCTGGGTCAGTCCCTCCAACTTTCTGGGCCTCAGATTCCCAAATGGACAAAGAACACGTTTTGTAAGAGCAAAGTCAAAATGGACCCTCAGCAAATGAAACAAGTACCATGCTTTGACCTCCCCCCACTGCTTATCCTCCAAGGAGACTTCGAACCTACACGGTGTCTATTACTGGGTAAAATCACCCTCAGCACACAAAACTGATAATGGTTAAAATGGCACACGGTCAACTTTATCAGTGACTAAATATTGATGGAAGAAGAAATACATCCGAATATATTTTGATATGACTGATAAGATTCAGGAAAGTTTACTTGCTAGAAAGAATAACACCTAAACAAAACTTAAAATGTCAGAACCTGTAGTCAGTACATTATGATGTAGCTTAAAAGAAATTCAGTCATTTGCATAACAATTGATTGATTCTGAGAAAAAATAGATTCAGTGAATTAATAACAAAATGGATACACTGGAATTGTTTTATGGTGCTTATTTTATAGCAGTCAAGGAATTAATACTACTATATTGCATTTTGAAAGTTGCTAATAGCGTAAATCTTAGAAGTTCTCATCACAAGAAACACATTTGTAACTCTTGATGATAGACGTCAACCAGACTTCTTATAGTGATCATTTCACAATATACACACATATTGAATCATTCTGATGTAGACCTGAAACTGATATAAAACAAACTTAAATTTAATATTAAAAATGTCTTACTATGTTTTCTCTGAAAAATACATGGTCACAAAAATTTTGCAGAGTTTTGTATAATTCTGATTTCAAGGTTCTCTTAGGCCCAGAATGAAAACATTTGTCTGATCAAAGTTGCCTCAGGTACAAGGGCTGAGACAAACACCAGGGTCAGAATGGAAGAGCACGAATGGAAACACTAAATCATCCTCTGCTCATTTCTTTGTATTTGCACTTTTAACAGAAAATCTATTTTTATTGGCTTAAAATGCACATAATGTAAAACTTACCATCTTGACCATTTTTCTGTGTACACGTCATTAAGCACATTAACTTCCTTAAGCGCATCTTCAGTGTGTTGACCACAGTCGTATGGTGGTGCAGCCATCACCACAATCCATCTTCAGAACTCTTGTCGCCCCACAGAACTGAAGCTCTGTCCCCACTCATCGGTCACTCCCCTTCCCCTGCTCCCACCCCTGGCCAACAGCATCCGCTGTCCGTCTCTCTGAATCTCACCATTTCAGGAATGCCATATAAGTGGAGTCACACAAGGCCAGTATTTTTGGGACTGGTTGATTTCATTTAGCATAATTTCCTAAAGGTTCATCCATGTTGTCTCATATCTCAGAATATCCTTAGTTTTTAAGGATGAATAACATGCAATTGTATATATATATATGCCCATGCTGCTTCTCCATTCATCCCTGGATGGATCCTTGGGTTGTTCCACGTTTCAGCGATCATGAACAATGATGCCGTGAACATGGGTGTTCAAATATGTCTTTGAGACCAACTTTTCAGCTCTGAGGTGTATATATCCTGTAGTAGAATTGTTGGGTCATTTAGTGATTCTATTTTTAATTGTTTTAATGAAATGCCATGCTGATTTCCACAGCAGCTATACCAGTTCACATTCCAGCCACAGTGTACGTGGGTCCAATATCTCCACATCTTTGCCAGCATGCCTTTCTTCACTGTCTGTCTTTTGGGGGTGCCGTCACATGGATGTGAGGTGGTGTCTCATTGAGATTTTGACTTACATTTCCCCAGTGATTAGTCACATTAAGCATCTTTTTAGATGCTTGTTGACCATTTGCGTATCTTCTTGGAGGAAAAGTCTATTCAAGTACTTTGCTCATTTTTGATTTGGGTTGTTTGTTTTTTTGTTCTTGAGTTGAGAAGTTCTATGTCTATTCTGGGGATTCAGCCCTTGTCAGCTAGATCATTTGCAAATATGGGCTCCCATGCTGCACGGGTTGTGTTTTTACTCTGTTGATGTTGTCTTCAGAGGCAGAAAAGGTTTTAATATTCATGAATTTTGGTGTGTGTACTCTGTTTTTTATTGCCCATGCCTTGAGTGTCATATCCATGAAATCACTGCCAAGTCCTATTGTGAAACGTTTGTCCCATGTTTTCCTCAAAGTGTTTCAGTTCTTACATTTGGGTCTTGATCCATTGAGAATTAAGTTTTATATCTGGTGTGAGGTCAGAATCCAAGTTTAGATTTTGCATGAAAATATCCACTTTTTCAGGAACCACTGGTTGAAAAGACTGTCTTTTCCACGTTGAACAACCTTGGCCACCTTATTTCTGGGCTCTCTATTCTGTTCCGATGCTCTATGTGTCTGTCTTTATGCCATTACAATGCTGTTTTGATACTGTAGGTTTGCAGCAAGTTTTACATCAGTAAAAAGAGAGTCCTCCAACTTAGTACTTCCTTTCAAGACTATTTTAGACATCTGGGCATACTTGAGATTCCATATGAACTTTAGGATGGGTGTCTTTCAGCACAAAATGTCATTGGGATTTTGATAAGGACTGCATTTAATTGCTTCATCTCTTTGGAGGAAGCTGACATCTTAACAACAAGGAGCCTTCCAATCCACGATCACAGGACGCCTCTCATTTCTGGTAGTGCCGGGTGGTTGTTCAGGTGGAAGGGACAGCACTCTTCCAAGTAGTCACGCAGGGTCCCAGAATTCCTCCACACTGTGCCTTCAGCATTTCCTCAGAACTCATCGACATCTGCATCCAGTCAAGGGAGAGAAAAATGCGTGTCAAATGCATGTGGGAAGTTTTCAAGGACTGGGTGTGGATGTAGCACACGCCTGTGCCACCCTCTCCCCTGGCCAGAACTACGCACGGAACCAGCAGACCCTAACAGTCGGGACTGCAGGCAGAATCAGCGGACCCCACCAAATTTGGGACTGTGGACTAACCAAGGGCTAGAGACTCAGTGTCTCAGGGAACCATATGCCAGCTCAAGCTGCCTGCTACCACTTTGACTGGCACTGTGGACTAACCCAGGGCTGAGACAGATGCTCTGCTAGAGCATCCTGTCAAACTACACTGGCCCGTTAACCTGGGCCTGGAAAGTCACTTAGATCAGGAGCTCAATGCAAGGAGAGTGGAGCTGAAATGCACGAGACACTTACCCACAGCCCTCAGAGACAGCAAAAAAGACGGAGAATCCAAAGGCTTCATGGCTACCAATGCTTGTGTTTCTCATCCCCGAAGCCATGAGAAGTCTCCTTCGAATCCCGCTGCTGCCACCAAGCTGTTAAGAAAGAAAATACAACTGTGTAAGTCTAAAGAACTTCATTGCTTTATTCACCAATTCCTGCGTCCGGAGGCATCCAATCTAGCAGATAGAAAGCAGCTCCAAGGAGCTGTACAGAATGAAAGACTTTGAAAGGCAAAAGGGAGAAGAAAAAGAAGTCACAGCAGGCGGGAAGATCGCTCGGTTATTGCAAGGTTACTTTCCTCAGGGGACAGCAGCAGTCTATGATGTGGAATACCTACCTAGTGCTGATTGGGGGATTCCTAATCCACTGGTTTAAGATTCTGTTTCTGGGAGAGTCGAAAATCTAATGAAGTCAAGACTCAGTTTGGTGAGGTGGGGCTTAGTGTTAAGAGGCTCCTCTTGGGGCCCACCGTCTGGTTTTGACACATGACTCTGCTGGCCCCCTGCTGGCCCCGGGTACACCCGGGTTTCCCTTCCTGACCATTGTTGGTCACACATCCACTGCACCTGCCTCCAGTTCTCCCCCTTCCACACCGCAATCTCCGCCATGACTCCCTCTGACACTATCACGACTTCTCCCACCACACTGCCCTGCTTTCCACAAGGCCAGCAAGAGGCTTCGTAAGCACCACTTCATCAGTCCAGTGGGCTGAGCGGGCTGCCCAGCATCGGGACTCAGAAACTGGTGGGCCTGTCACATGGCCTCCAATCACCGGTACCCCAGCTGAAGTGCCTGCCCTGATGAGATACTCAAATTTAGCCAACTCCATCGAACAACATCTTTGCTGCAAGCTTCCCTTAAAAATGCTCCACCCAATTTCTGCCCCAACTGTTTTTTGAGGAGTCGTTTTGGGGGAGCCTTTGAGGCCACCTTGGTGATTCTGTGCCCGGGCACAAGCAGCTCTTAGCCCACACACCCTTTGGTTGCACCACCTGGAATCGTAGAGCACAGGGAGCCAGTGGATGGGCACCAATCACTGGTTTGACCACCAAGAGCCGGTGAATATTTCATAGCAGGAACATCTACTTTCGGGTCTTCCTGTGGGCACACGTCACAAGGCGCTCCCTGGTACCCCGCTCTCCCCCACATCCTCTGATCAGCTTTCCGCAGGCGATGTTCTGCAGTCCATCATTGTCTCCACGGACCTGCCCCTAGAGCTGTACCCCACAGACCAGGAGTCCCTGAGTTTCCTGCCCTGACAGGCTACCACCGACCCAAAGAGATATGTCTGTTCTACTAGGATGACTGGTCTGGCATAGGGGAGTGGCCCTAGCCACAGAAAATCAGGTAATTGAGGCCACCCAGAAGTGTGCACAAACAGAACCCAACACGGACAGCAGCTCCATGAGACTCTATTCTACTCCTTGTAGGACAGTCGCCTAAGTCTCTGCCAAATGGTTTTAGGAAACCACCTGGCCTCAGACTATCTCTACTGGCCAAGGAAGGAGGGGTCAGGGCCCTCCCATGGTCTACCACCTGCATGTACATCAACAACTGACAAGTTCAAACCTACCTACACCAGAGGGTCCAAGAGGTGAGAATACTGCCCAGTATTACTGAGATCTCTGAACAGATTCCCAGGGCCCCCAAGACCACTGAGCTATTTTCTTGGCTGGTCTTTTCAAGGTGGAGACCATGACTATGGACTGGATCTCCGACTGTAGCTTGTGTGATTTTCGTACTTGCTACTAGACCCTAATCAGATGTTTACTCTCAGGGCTACACCGTGCCTTACCCCTAATAGCTGCATGAATTACCCTCATTTCAAATTTTCACTGAAGAAAATCTGCTCAACATAAAATACACCATTTTAAGTACTTGAAAGTACACAAGTCAGTGATGTTTAGGACAATGAGAATGTTGTGTGGCTATCACTACTATCTAAGTCCAGAACATTTTTAATACCTTGCAAAGAAACTCAGCCTCGCTGTCTCAGTGCTTTGCCCTAACCCAAGTCCACAGAAAGACCTTATCTGTTTCATCTCCCTGCAGATTTGCTATTCTGGGCATTTCATTCAAATGGAATCATAGAATCTGTGGCTTTGTGTACCACTTCAATTAGCACACTTTTTAAAGGATCATCCAGGGCCTAGCACGTAGCAGTGCTTTCTTCCTTCTTAGGGCTGTGTTATATCCCATAGTATCAATATGCCACATTTGCTTTATGTGTTCATAATTTGGTGGAAAATTGGGTTTATTTCATTTTTGGGCTACTGTGAATAATGCTGATTTGAATGTCCATGGACAGGTTTTCCTGCGAACATATGTTTTCCATGTTCTTTTGGAGATGCCTCACAATGGACTGTCCAACTCAAAGGCAATGATTGCTTGAAGATGTTAAGAAATGCAAAGCTGTGCTCTACAGTGGCTGCATCATTTTACGTTCCCACCAGTGATGTATGAGGGCTCCCCTTCTTCCTCATCTTTACCAACAGTTGGGATTTTCCTTTATGTTGAATACAGCCTACACATTGAGTTGGAAACAGTAGCACATTGTGGTTTGAATTTCCCTTTCCCTAATCATGAATGACATCTAGCATCTCTCTTGTGCTTATTGGCCATCTGCATATCTTCTGGAGAAATGTCTATTTCAACCATTTGCCTATTTTAATTGTTTTATTTGTCTTTTATTATTGAGTTCTAAGAGATATTTATGTATTCTGAACACTAGATTATACAAGTTGAAAGTCGGCGAATTCAAGACCCAACTTTCAACAATGAATAGAACATCCAGACGGAAAAGAAGGACACGGTAGAAATAAATGCCATTAAATACTAAGAACATTTTATTGAAGAGCAGCAGAATACACCTTCTTCTCAAGAGCACACAGAGTATTTTCCAGAAGGGATCACGTTTGAGGTCACAAAACAAATCTTAACAAAATTAAGACGATTGAAATCATACCAAGCATCTGTCTTGAACACAATGGCGTGAGACTAGAAATCAATATCGGGAAGAAACCTGCATCATTCCTGAGAGATGGAAATTAAACAGCAGCCTCTTACACAGACATTAGGTCAAAGAGGAAATCAAGAGAGAAATTAAAAAATAGCTCAAGACAAACAAAAAGAATTAAAAACACACCAAAATTATGGGATGCAGCAAAAATAATACTGAGGGAAGTTTGCAGTGATCAACTTGTAATGTCTTAAAGAAGAAGGACCTCAAATTGACAACCTAAGTGACAACACACAGAACTAGGAAAAGGGAAAACTGAATCCAAAGCTAACAGAAGGATGGAAGTCACAAAGGTGAGAACAGAAGAAAGGAAATAGAGGAGAAAGACAAAAGATCAAAAGGATGAGTCAATTTTTTGAAAAAATAAAATTGACCAACCCTTAGAAGACAGAACGCCTGACAGAAAAAAAGAGAGAACAATCAAGTGAAGTAAATGGGAAGTGAAAGAGGAGGCCTCACAATCGATGCTTCAGCAATAAGATCATAGAGACCCTCCATCCTCTTGCTCACTAACACACTGGGTGACCCAGCAGACTGAGTAAGTTCCTAGCAACAACCTACCCAGTCTCACTCAGGAGGAAACAGACAACTGAACAGACCAGTGACAGATACGGAGGCTAAGTCAGTGATCACAAATCTATCATTTAAAGAAAAAGACCTTTCTGATTTCCACTAGACACACTTAAAACCGGTTACACGCCAAGCCAATCTTTATTTGAGTTATTTACTTAATGCTGAAATACAGCTGATAAAAATATTCATAATGCTCTTTTATGTAGAGAGTTTGAAGGTAAAGTTTCTTGAGAAAACTACAGGTTTTTGTACTTGGTACACAGGGAATGAAATTCTAAAGCACGGAGAATGCGCATTTCTCCACATGGTTAGCGCCCCAGTTTTAGCGAATACCTCTGAGAGATGAGCAAATACAATAAAGTGTATGACTAAAGCATCACACGTCACTCAAGACTCATTCTATATAGCCACCCTATCTGCAAATATTTAGTATGTTATTTCTAATACTTCACAGTATCACTGCCATCGATGATAGTAATACTAAATTTCCCTTTGAAAGCATCCTAACTTTCCAATTTCTTTGACTTTCTAATACTAGAACACTTATACAGGTAAACTGAATATGTTAAAAATGAAATGGAAAACAAGGTAAAATTAAGCTAGCATAACAAAATTATTTGACGTACTTGAATATTTGAAGAAGATAAAGTTAGATAAAATTTATTTGAAAAAGTAAAATGTCAACAATTTTAAAATTAAATAAGGTGTTTGAAAAATGGTTATATGCATTTAAATATAATGTATTTAATATTTATAATTAATTTTATATTTGTATGATTTAGAGATGCTGCAAGTATACGTTTTTACCAAATGAAATGGGTGTATATTAAAATTAATTCCGCATCAAAGCCCAGATCAATGGCAAACGTTGCTAAAAAGAATAAGCTTCTGAGATTAAGAATTAAATCTAAAAGCAGAAAATTTTTATCAAATATAAATTACAATAGTTGTTTTTGTCAGATTTTTTAAAGGAAAATTATTTCTCAGCATTGCCGGATCTCATAGCACGCACAAGATGGCAACATTCTACATAATACCCACTTTCTCCAGAGGGGTGTGGAGAACCACATTAGATTTTGGTCAGCTCTGAAGTGGCTGCCACCAGGTTGTTTGTCCTAATTCTCTAATAGTAAATGAACTTGACAAAGATTTCTCTTTTTTTCCACACTTGGACTTGAAAGATTTCATTGTTTGTGGTCAAGTAGATTGATTCAAATAATCTCACAAAGTAAAAGGGTTCATAGCTCAGGGAAGATGCTTTCCGAACATTTCCTGAATTGAGTTTGGATCGTTATCCTCATTAGATCTTTTACTTCTAGTGTTTCTCATACGCCTGCTGCCTGATTAAAACTCATCCTTACAATATGAATCAAGAAATGTGGCCAAAGAAGGATGTGATTGGTTTTCAAAATAGACAGATAATCTCTGAATTTTTAACTACGAAGACATACCTTTTATTTTACACACATTGAATAATGCACCTTTCCTGATATAAAATGTTAAGGGCACTTTAGAGCAAGTAGCAGATTAGAATCCCCTTGACTGTCAGCGAGTGGTTCCAGCAACATATCGATTATGACTGGTTGTAAAATAAAATTTGTCCCTAGTTTGTGTTATTATTTACAAAGTACAGTATTTGTTTTTTCGTGTGTGAGTAGAGATTTAAACTTACTTTTTGGATATTGTTGAAATCCTCTCTCTCTTTTTCTCTGTATCTCTTTTATTTATTTTAAATCACTTGTAATTCACATATAGATTCCATGATACTTCATGCCTAGATAGTATATTTATGCTCTGAGTTTTTCCAACAATGACTTCATAAATATTTTTAGATATATGATACAGTTTAATTTCACTCGTTGAATTTGGTTGTTATATCTTCTTAGTCACTTTTTGACTCTCAACTTGCTTCAACTTTTTTATTTTGTGCCATCAATTTCTTATGAACGAATGACAGTTGTCTTATAGCTTGTCCTGCTTCTGGATTTACTTAATGATTTCTTCTTAATTCCATTTATTTCCTATAATTTAGAAACAAGGTTTAAGGAATTAATTATATTTAGATTAAATATTTTAGCAAATATACTTCATGATGTATCATATCAGAAACACCATAAGTAGCTGCTTTTTCATTTTCTTTCAACATCATGTACAAGTTTGTGACAAGGCAAAAATTTTTTTCAGCTTTATTGAGATACAATTGCTAAGGTACATCTTAAAAGGTCTCATCCCCAGAAAAAAAATTGTAGCTACATGAAAATGTGCTTTTACTATCATTTTTAAGTAGTGTCTTGTCTTTGAGGAAAGATAATGAAAATGGACTTCTTTCTTCCCCACATTCAGTAATTCTGTAACATTAGGCTATGTGATAGTCACAAATAAAGGCTTAAAAATGTATTAAATTTTTGCAATTCCTACCTCACTCATGGACTTCATCATGCTTGTTTCATGAGCTTTAACATTTGTGTGACTCAAATATTTCACCAATATCTGAAAGTCAATATACAGCTATTAGCAATAATTTTATCAACAAGCTTTGCTCATGGTATTGGGGTTTTATTCTAATTTGAAATGAAGGTAACCTAAAAGATTTCACAGTTATTAGTCAAGAATATGCTCGATCAGCAATAGCAGTGTGAAAATCAATAAACAGAAACCTCACTGAAAATAGAGTTGAGAGGCCAGAAAGGAGAGCTCTCACATGTATTAACCACTGCAGAGCCCAACAGGAAGAAGACTTCCTCTTCCTGCCCAGTAATAGCCAAGGAGAGACTGTCACAACACAGCCAATGAAAAGCCGCCACGCTTTGATCTCCCAGTCTCCTCCAATGGGCTTTTTGCTTACAATAGCTCTCCCAACTTTCTTTGCCCCTCTATAACAGGGTTTCTCCTCCCCTTGTTGCTCAGGACTTGCATGTGGCTTGCCATAGTTGCAGACTCCAAATTGCAGTTCTTTGCTGATCCCAGGTGAAGCCATTTTGGCTGGAGAAATAATTGGCTGTCTGTTTCCTTAAGGTCAAGACCAGAAACAATGTTGAAGTCACCATGTAATAGAGCCTTCTAAATACTGACACTGAAATCAAATTGTAAATTAAAGCTCTTGTTTAGTTTATCCCTAACATGTGAATGCGTATACAAATGCAAAAATGAGCAGTTTCTTATAGAAAAATGAAATCTAAAATAAAAGTCTCTCTATATCTTGAATCTAACTTACAATTCCCACTGTGTCATTCTATATCGGTCAAATGTTGCCAAAATAATATTGTGAAACAAACTACCCCAAAATTCTGGATCCTGAAATGGGAATCATTCATTTTCATCTGTGCGTTTGTACGTAAGTTTATTTAGGGTGGGCTCATCTGGGCTTAGCTCCAAGCTGGAGATTGCCAGTTTCTTTCATCTGTCTCCCATACTCTATGTATCAGCAGGCTAGCAGAGGCATCTTCTTCTTCTTCTTCTTCTTTTATTTTTTGAGGAAGATTAGCCCTGAGCTAACATCTACCGCCAAACCTCCTCTTTTTGCTAGGAAGATTGGCCCTGAACTAACACCTTTGCCCATCTTCCTCTACTTTATATGTGGGACGCCTGCCACAGCATGATTTGATAAGTGTGTGTAGGTCCACACCCAGGATCGGAACAGGCAAACCGTGGGCCTCTGAAGTGGAGCACGCGAAGTTAACTGCTATGCCACTGGATGGGCCCCAGAGACATCTTCTCACTGTGGCAATACAAGAACCACATGAAGGGAAGTCCAACTGTGCAAGTCCATTTTAAGCCTCAATTTGCACAATGTCTGCTAGCATCCTTTGAATCAGGGAACCACATGCCCCAGTCCAAAGACAAAGGTTAGAGAATAACCTCTGCCTCTAAAGGGAGAAAATGCAGGGTTATGTGACCAACTGCCTGGATACAGAAAGGAAAGAAGCATTTGTTCCAATTACTCAATTTAGTACACTTCTGATGTATTGTCCACTCTGGACTCATCAAATGTAAGAAGTATTTCCTGAACTTTCTATAAGCTTTCATGCTTTGGGCATTTAATTTCACTTGCCAATGACTTTTCCTAAATTTGTACTCTTTCCCTCTGTGTCTCCCTCTGTATCTGTCTCTCCCTCTTTCTTAGCCTATGAAAACAACATGAAGTGTCTATTCTCAGTGAGTTATTTTTCAAAACATCTAAATTTTTTGGTCTGTGACAGAGAGCAAAGAGAACAGAAAAAATGTGAAAGTCGGTGAGATATTTCGGGGGAAACCTAAACTAACGAGGAGGAAGAGTAGACAAAACAACCTTGGTTACCTGTCCCCCTTAGCGAACAAGTGTGAGGAATGTGCCCGTGCAGGGTTTCCTATTGACCGGGTCCCGGCTTCCTTTGCACATGTAGCGCTGTACAGATATCTGCGCTCATGCTCTCCATCAATAGTGTGCACTGTATTGCACTGTAATTACAATGCAATCCACTGCCGGGAACTGCTGAGAGGCTAATTAAGTAATTTCTACAAATTACTTTTAGATGCTTCAAGGAAAGTAGTTTATGGATGTCAATTATAGTATCGAAGTATTTGCTGCTAGTTATTGTCTGAAAAAGATGACTACTCCCATCTTTGTTTAATGTGTTGAATATTGTCCTTAGTTATATAACATGTTGACAATTTTCCCTATTTTCCTTCCTAGAGAAGTAAATAAAGTTTTGTTCAAATTAACTGTGAACATAGAATTTTTCAAACAAATAAATGGAAAATTACCTTAATAGAAATTAATAAAAATAATTAAATAGAAAACAAATCACATGTGATTCTATAGCATCAGAATAATTGTAAAATATCAAAATACTTTATTGAGATGTTAAGGAAACTTCGAGCAGAACTTTGTGTGTCATTAATCATGAAAGACTCTGTTCTTCAAAAGTCGAAGTAATTTTTATTATAATCTTGCTAAGAGAATTCTTTCTGTAAAAACATTTCAACGATGCAATAAATAGACAAAGAATAAATCTATAGAGCTATGCACAGCTAGATACGTGGATAATCCACAGCTTCCTGGATGTGGGAGTAGTTCTACAACTTCATCATTCAGCATTAAAAAAGGAGTATTTTTTAAATATATTTTACAAAACAAAGATACGTGTATGCATCACTTAAAGCGATTAGAAATCTACCAATCTTTTTATTATAGTGGGGGATTCTGTAAACATTTCATAATACTGTAATGAAACGGAAAATGAAAATGACTATGAAAAGTAAGCCAGACGAATTATCACAAAAGGAGGAAAGTCCGCACTATTTCTAAAATAACATTACCCCTTTTCATTTAGAAAATAGTAGGGAATGTCTTCATTAAAACAATTAGTAACTTTGAATTTGGGCACGTTTAAAGAAAATTTCCAAGTATTTCAATATTAAGGAATATAATGTATGCAGAATATTCATGTGTGAATTGTGAACAGAAAAAAATCAGCATATAGAAAAAGGACATTTTTGTCCTAGACTTATAGTCTCTTTTATTATATGATATTTATATATTTCTGCTTGTATTTTTCTATTGACACTTCTGCCTAGACTTATCTAGACTTACTTTTAACAGTTTCAAGCTGAATATACCTACACTTATAAGTATGATAAAAATGATGTGATAATGTTTCTCATACACTTTAATGCAAAAAGCTTAATTATATTTCACATTATATCTTAAATATATTGACAGGCCAAAAATACAAAAAAAATGTGTTTTCATGACATATTTTGCATCTCATATCTTAAAACATTTTAACTTACATGGATGAATATGAATAAACATCAATTGAAATATTAATTTTATGTACCAAATTCAACTAATTATCACTCTCAGAAGAAGGCGATCTTTCTTTTGCTTTCTTTTTATTGAGGAAGATTCACTCTGAGTTAACATCTGTGCCAATCTTCCTGTATTTTGTGTGTGGGTTGCTGCCACAGCATGGCTGCTGATGAGTGGTGTAGGTCTGTGCCCGGGAATAGAACCCAGGCCACTGAAGCGGAGTGTGCCAAACTCAACCTCCAGGCGGTGGGGCCAGCCCCTAACTCTTTTTTAAGATTGTAAAAATTGTAAGGGAAAACAAACTTTAGAATACACATACACACACACACACGTATTCACAAAATAGTTCATTTAATAAACATTTACGAATTATTAATTAATAAATGAATGGAATAGTTAATAGATTAAAAATTCTCAGAGTTCTCGAATTATAGCCATTTAAATCAGCATAGCCATAGATGTATTTGGAAAAATTAGCTATACCGTTTTTATGATTATACAAATTTAATTAGCACAACTTTCTCATTAAAAAGGTTATCCATAGCATCAGACTTCAGATTCCCCTAAATTGCTATTGTTATTGGCAAATGAAATTAATAAAATAATATAGGGCAAATAAGAAACCTAGATGTTGTTTCTCTCACTGAATTTAATAGACACTGGCAAGTGACCCTAACCTCCAGGCAAATCCCTTACCCTCTCTGCACCTCAGATCCCGCCACTGTAAAATGAGTGGCTGCGCTGAATGAACACCACATTCACTTCGTTCTCTGAGATTTCCTGCACCTCTGAAAAAGACTTCTGAATAGTAGGATGTAAAAACTCTGATGACCTGCTAAACCTTACATTTCTATTTTGTAATATGTTCATTTCCTAAAAATTTGAAACTTTATTTGTACATTTCCATTATGTTTATTTATGGACTTTTCACTAACGGAATTTTGAGCATATATATCTTCCTAGAGCTTAAAACATTTCTCTCAACTTCACCTTCATCTGACTCACTTTTGCAAATAATTAAATGTCTCAAGGTGTCAAAACTAATTTGTTCACAGTAAGATGTAGCTTGGTTGTTCAGGGTTCTGAAAAGGGAAAGGCTAAAAGGGTTGGCAAATGGATTGCACTGTGAAAAAGGAAGAAACTATGCCCTTAAATTGTATATCTTTAAAACTTTCTTGAAAAAAATAGATCACCTCGTTTGTACTTTCCTATGCTGTGTTATAGCTATGAGAATACACAAGTTGTAAGAGCGTTATCCTAGGAAAATAACATGTACGCTTTTTACGTTTTCTGTTACAGTTTTGATCCTTTAGCTTATAGTTGATTAAAAACAAAGTAAGAGAGAATATTTTAACTAAGAATTTGCCCCATTAAATTTCTTAGTCTTGGAATTACACAATTGTCATTATATTAAATGCTGAGAAGCAAATAATATATAGTCTATGCAAAAACAAAAGCAAACAACACTTATAGACATACCTGAATGTGGATATAGGTCCCTAACCATTAAAAAAAAATCACTGGCTTTGGCTTCCAAGAGGTGAAGTAAATCTTGAAAATTGGAAACTAATTCCACTTTACTGTTCTGAAGTTTTCATATCTTAAATCCATGTTTCTAAAATCTATTTCACATGTATTAATTAACTGAAGTTCAGTGTTTATTCTATTTCTTAACTATACCTAATATCACTTTCTTATTTTATTTATATACTAAAATAGTACATTTTTGCTTCAGATTATTGAATGAATTGGACTTTATTAAACCAATTTAATTCTGATGTTTCCTTCTAATCATATTAATATGGACATCCTATTGCTTTTCACTAGTCAAAGTAGAATATCACTACTTTGATCCTTAGACTCAATACACCTATATACAATTAATCTTATGAAGACAGAATTTTTAAGGAGTACTATTTACTTTTTTTTTCTGCTTTATCTCTCCAAACCCCCCTGTACATAGTTGTATATCTTAGTTGTAGGTCCTTCTCGTTGTGGGATGTGGGACGCCGCCTCAAAGTGGCCTGACGAGTGGAGCCATGTCCGCACCCAGGATCCGAACCCTGGGCCGCTGCAGCGGAGCGCACAAACTTAACCACTCGGCGACGGAGCCGGCCCAGTATGATTTACTTTTGACCGATCTGAGCGTAGAAGTTTGGTACATTAGAGTCAGAGCTTTCTATCCCTTTCAAGTTTCAAAACATAGGATCCCAACACTCAGAGCTACATTAATATTACAAATAGATTGATGATAATAAATTAAGCTACACAATGAGAAGTAGGATTCTAAATATGTCTACTTATTGAGTATTTTAAACAAGCCAGGCACTGTGTTAATTATGTTATAGATATAATTTTTAATTCTCACAAGCCTTCAAGTTAGGTATTTTTCTTCTCTTCCTTTTTCAGTGAAAGTAATTAACTCACCCAAAATCACACAACTGAAGGTTGACCCAGTATTAGAAGTCATGATTTCTCCAACTCCAAGGCATTTTTTGACTTCTTGATTCTACACACTAATACGTGACAACTATAAATAAAAGAATCGTGTCTCCTGCTTTGCTCAAGTGAGCCCGTCTTTCCTCCTGTTGTCTTAGAAAAATAAATATAGAGCTTTCTTCATTATCGGAAAAATCCTGGCTTGGATGAAAAATTATATGGTGTCCCTAAATATAGAAATTATATAAGGGATTTTTACTTTAATATCTAATCAACAAGGCATTTGTGAAAATCATTAATTAGCTCAGTATAATCTGTATTCCAGTAAAGTCTAGCTCCTTTTCTGCGGTTCCTCAGCTGCTGTTTTCTCATTACGACTGTGCAAAGTGCCAGTCTGTTGTGTCAGGAAACTTATTACTGAAATTGTGGTTGTTTATTACGTTGTTCAGTGCATAGTTCTTTAAGCGGCAAATTGTCCTTTGATTTCTGAAGAAGGCTTTGCCAATTCCAGTCTGCCTGTTCTTGGAATTGAAGAGTCGGGGTAAAATTTAGTTCTGTTTAATCAAGCAACGAGTTCTATGGTTGAGCCCATATGGGTTTTTGTTTGTTTGGATTCTCTATGTAGATACACCTGGGTCAAAGTTCAACATGTTGGCAGGGTAGGAGGTGTATTTTAAATTTTTCCTGGCAATGTCAGTTGAAAAATGGATCTCTCCTCTAGTAGTGCCATAAGATCCTGAAAAACGCCACTAACCCTCACCTGGCCACAGCAGTTAGGGAGCAATTCTGACTAATGACGTGGTCACCTGCTTAGAGCAGGTTATTACACATAAACATCCGTTTCTCGAAGAAGCATCGTGGACCTCTGGCCTTGAATAAAATTTGTAACTCCACATTTCTTTTTAAACTACTTAAGATCTACAATTTCTCTAACTAATGGAAAAAGCAGAATGTAGAGTATGAAGAATAGGTTGTGAGTCATATAGATGCGATTGTTAATCCATGTCCTGCCACTTATTAGGGTGTGACCTCAGATAAATCTCTTAAACACCTTCAGCCTCCAGGTTCTTATCATCATATAAAGATCTGAGTGCATAATACACTATGCTGTCCAAGGAAGAGGTGATTTATAGCTCAGACAAAGCGTTTATCTCAGGGCCTGGAGCCTAGTACTCGCTCAGTAAAATAGAGCTACTATGGTATGATTGTTACATTGCACACTCAGTTTTAAACATCAAGTTTGCAACTACCCAGAGACACAAAATTGTGAAAATCACAACGTAACTTCCACAGTCTAGATAGATGGACTGTAATGCAGAGTGAAAATACAAACTCAACTATTTTAATTGTAGATGTGAGAACATTTTATAACATTTGAATTCATCCTTAGTATTTATTATCTTCTACTGGTTTCCATACAAAACTATTTTCCTCATTTTCTTAAAAATAGACTCAAATAAATTTTAGGTAAATTAATGCCTTAAACAAAAATCAAGGTATCTGCCTTCTAGTTCCTAGACTGACAATGTGTTCTTTGGGGAAAAAATATCGAATTGATAATTCTTATTCATAAGGAGGAAATGTGTAAAATAATCTGTCCACAACGATAAAGATAAGATTTCTGTTAACTCTTGGAGGAGATGGATTCGTGGCTGCTGAGTTTAATACCTTATGGGGAAAATAGCTGTTAATATTCAGCAACTCTTAGGAATATGCGTTTCTTCCCTAAAATGAAATAAATATGATGGAATATTTACAACAGATAAAAATCAATAACATTTCACCCATGTTATTTCAGAACTAATATGACTCTATGGAAGATCTTCATTCCATAATTTCTTATGTTATAGAAACTTTTTAAAGACTCCTTCACTATATTTTTTTCTCAGTGGTATATTATTTCATGGTGAATACCATTCTAATAATAGTAGTTAAAATTTATGATCCCCATATCAATAATATGATTATGTTTCCAAAGACACAGAGTTTCTTACATGTTTGACAAATAAGTTTTAAAATTTTACTTAATAATTTTGATCTGAGTAAATCATTTTGAAACTTAATACTCATTTTGTAATCTTCACCGTGTCCATGGTGACTTCACAGCAGGCCAAGCCCTTTTTCTAAATGCAGTTAAGCTTGTATCCTTAGCAGATCAAGTACAAATACTTCCACTCTGTTCTCTTAACTTTTAACCCACTATTTTTCAACTCCAACTTAAAATTCTCATTTTTCCCTCCTATTTTTTCCAGATAAAAGTGGCCTTCTATATCTAATAGAACAAAGGTTTATCTCAGTTCAGGGAAAATAGTTATTCTAATTGCAAGTGCCATAGAATATGTTTTCTGTAAAAGATGAGATTTGGCTACATACACTCACAAATTAGTTCATCATCCTTTTTTGATCTCTCTAATTTATACCAGGTAGTTCAGCTTCTGATTGCTTGCTAATATTCAGGGACACTGAGCATTAATAAGAAACCATATCCTTTAATTTGCATGAAAACATAGATTCCTATAGAAAGAACAGGAACCTGATTTACATTGCTATTCAGGAAGCTTTGGAAATTATCACGTGTGAAGATGTGTTGAAGAGTTAGGCGTGCACTAAAAGAAACACCTAAACATTACTGTGGGACTTTGCCTTTCCAGCCTCAAACCTTGAACTCCATATCATTGGTTGTGTTCTCTGATGAAGCAAGAATGTGTTTGAAATCAAGAACCACTTTCCTGGGGGCAGCAGAGCTACTTCAGGACCCATGACCGCCTGTGCAAGTAGATTATTAGAAGAGGAAGAAATTCAGATAGACAAAGAGAAATATCAGACAGCATTGGTTAAGAGACAATTAGCAGCAGCATCAGCAGCAATCCATGAAGAGAAAAATAATAGTAATGTAAAAGAGTAGTATGAGTCCCCTCCACGTTCCTCCATAAAGATCCTTGTTTTCTGAGAGTAATAGAAACGATACTACGGTGGAAGATATTGGATTTGCATGGTAAAGAAACAGGACTACTTCTTTGGGAAAATGTCTGTGTGTACCCTCTGCCCATTTTTTGATCAGTTTGTTTCTTTTTTTGTCATTGAGTGGTATGAGTTCTTTGTATATTTTGGAAATCAACCCCTTGATTTGCAAATATATTCTCCTGGTTGGTGGGCTGTCTTTTCATTTTGTTCATGGTTTCTTTTGCTTGCAGAAGGTTTTTAGTCTGACATAGTCCCATTTGTTTATTTTCTCTTTTATTTCCCAGGTCTGAGTAGACACGGTATTCAAAAAGATGCTGCTAAGACTGATGTCAAACAGTGTACTGCCTATATTTTCTTCTAGGAGTTTTATGGTTTCAGATCTTACATTGAAGTCTTTAATCCATTTTGAGTTAATTTTTGTGTATGGTGTAAGATAATGGTCTACTTTCATTCTTTTGCATGGGACTGTCCAGTTTTCCCAACACCGTTTATTGAAGAGACTTTCCTTTCTCTATTGTATGTTCTCAGCTCCTTTGTCAAAGATTAGCTGCCCATAGATGTGTGGTTTTATTTCTGGGCTTTCAAATCTATTCTATTGATCTATGTGTCTGTTTTTGTGCCAGCACCATGCTGTTTTGATTACTATAGCTTTGCAGTATTCTTTGAAGTCAGGGATTGTGATGCCTCCACTTTGGTTCTGACTGTGATTGCATTGAATCTGTAGATTGCTTTCACTAATATGGACTTTTTTTTTGGAGTAAGATTAGCTCTGAGCTAATGTCTGCTGCCAATCCTCCTCTTTTTGCTGAGGAAGACCAGCCCTGAGCTAAGATCCGTGCCCACCTTCCTCGACTTTATATGTGAGATGCCTAACACAGTATGGCCAAGCAGTGCCATGTCCATACCCGGGATCCCAACCGGCAAACCCTGGGCTGCCAAAGCAGAACATGTGCACTTAACCACTGCACCCCCTGGCCAGCCCCTGAGCATTGAAACTATGTGTATTCTTCCAATCCATAACATTGAATATCTTTCCATTTCTTTATTTCTGCTCCAAAGGATATGAACAGACATTTTTCCAAAGAAGATATCCAGATGGCCAACAGACACATGAAAAAATGTTGAACATCACTAATTATTGGGGAAATGAAAATCAAAACTATGAGATATCACCTTACGCTGATCAGAACGGCTATAATTACCAAAACAAAATGTAAAAAATCTTGGAGAGGATGCGGAGCAAAAGGAATACTCATATACTCCTGGTCGGAATGCAAACTGGTGTAGCCACTATGGAAAACAGTATGAAGAATTCTCAAAAAGTTAAAAATAGAATACCAAACAACCTACCTATCCCGCTACAGGATGTTTATCCAAAGAACTTGAAGTCAACAATTCAAAGAGGTTTATAAATCCCTATGTTCACTGCAGCATTATTCACAATAGCCAAGACATGGAAGCAAGCCACACAGAGAAAAACCAATACTGCATGATTTCCCTCGCATGTGGAAGACAAACAAACATATGGACAAAGAGAACACATCAGTGGTTACCAGAGGAGAAGGGTTGGAGGGCTGGAAAAAACGGGTAAACAGGCACATATGTATAGTGACAGATAAAAACTAGACTATTAGTGGTGAGCATGATGCAGTCTATACAGAAACTGATAAGCAATAATGTACCATGAAATTACACAATGTTATAACCCCCACTATGACCTCAATAAAATAATTGAAAAGAAACAAAAGAGTGCTGATGTTCAGAGAAGTGTCTTTATGTGTATCTACTCACCAGCAAGTGAAGTATTCCTTCACTTCCAAGTTTTAATTCTAACTTAATTTAAAGTACTAACAATTTCTATTAGCAAACAAAGGGTTCTTCCATTTATTAAATTCTGAATATGTGCTATGAATTCTTTGGTGAATTTATGGCTAAATTTTTATTTTTATCGTTATACCAATCTAAAGGCAATTAAAATTGCTATCACTCCCTCAGAGGAGGAACTAACTCTTTTCTCGTGTCACACAATCCTTGAGATGTAGAGCCAGGATTAATTGTTGCGGATGAGATACTAAAGCACAGGTTTCCACGATCCCATGGAAGAAATATTCCCATGATATTCCTTTTGTTGTTAAAAAAAAGATATCAAATGTAAAAATGTAAATAGGCTTACATAATTTAAATATCATATTAAAATGTACAATTTGTCTCTAAATAGAAAATATTTTTCTGGGGCAATTTAAACCAGAAAAGGAGAACAGGAGGAAATAAAGGCAATGGTGAAAGATAGCTCTCACCGGCTTTTAACATTCATTTTTATTAATTTAATCCTGAATGTGTACATAGGGTATTCTAGATAAGAGACAGATTTCTCATGAAATGCCTCCCAGTAAGTAATATGTCTGTTGGTGCCCGTTGCCCTAGTCCTTACCCCTAGAGCAACCTGATGAGAGCCAGGTCAGTTATCCTAATGAGTAGCTGGACACTTCATAGGCAAGATATGGGGGAAAATGACACACTTCTGCTTATAAAGGGGAAGGGGGCAGTTGTTCCCTCCTGAAATATAATGGGCCTGAATCCTAACCGAACCCTTTGGCATGTAAATAATCTCTCCGGGAGTCAGACAGCCTCATGGTTTTGGCTTTTACCAACTAGGGGTGTCTCCAACCCTTGCGTCTTATTTCTCCTTGAAACGACAGTCCCTAGGGAGATGTCTCAGTGGTCCACCCTGACTAACTTAGGTGCCCATCTTAGGGTGTAACCATTTGGCTTTGGGAGATAAGAGAACTTTTAAACAAATGGATATGGATTTAATCCTTATAGTACATGGATGTTTCTTAGAGAAGTGAAAGCAAATGTTCTCCCATTTTACAGCGCGTGTTTCTGTGGCTCAGGAGACTAGGCCTTTTACAGGAGCACAGAGAATTTGCCAGCAGCAGCAGAACTGTTTTTGGAAATGAGCAAGTGGCAAAGTGTTGAGAAGGGAAAAGATCTTTTGAAGACCTGTGGTAAAGCATTGTTGGCTATATGATTTGGGGAAACTTTATAACTGGCACGACATTCTCCTCTACTCTTAACAATTGTTGGAAAATTTTCTCTTGTAAACTAAGCAAGATCAGGCTTAGGTTAATTTACTCAGGTGGAGAAGCATGCTTTCTCTTGTTCACTGTACAATGTGTGAGAAAGTAGAGCGGCCCTCTCCTCTTTTCCCCTTAGTGGGCCAATGAAAATGCCCCAGTGCATCCCCAGTTTATGAGTACTCAAGGCTACTAATTCTCAGTCTGCCAAACATTCATCACATATCTAAAATGCATGAAGTGTGTGAGGTTCCAATTTTTGAAGGTATCTGAATAATTAAAGTTTCATTATTCCAAAGATCATATAGTGAAATGTGTTGATAGGTTAACAGATTACTTAGGAATAAAGTGCCAAAGGCACTGTCACGATGTTCTCTTCTGAAGGCCATGCCCACAGCCAGCTCTGTGCCACAACACCGTCTAAATCGCTATACTGGGATGGGTTTAGGTACCTACCACATCATAGGTCAAGAGTGCTAACCACTGACTCGTGGATCTGAAGCTTCTTATTACAAAGCTAATGCATTGTACAGATTGCATCATGCCGCATGGGTCTAAGAAAAAGCACAGTGCTTATTGTTTTGCTCAAGATTTTGTGGAAAATCGTAATGCTGGATTTTGTCCAAACTTTAATTCTTTGTGAATCTTCTTTCCGTAAAATTGTCCACTTTGTAAAATGAATCTAGAATCTGAAATACAGGGCCTTAATATCATTGTCTTTGAACTTCCTTTTCTCAGCATTATCCTTGCAATTAGAGAAAAAAATGATTATTTTATTGACAACCTCTAATAAAGCTCCTTTTATTGCCCCTGTTTTTTCTGCGCAAAATACTGCCTGCATTTTATCTGCCCCAGCACTATAAAGTATTCTGCAGGATCATTTCTCATTCTTCATAAACCGGCAGCATGCCCCAAATCAACAGTGACTGGAGTTGCTTGTCTCTAGGTCAGTTTGCTCAAACAGTTAGAACTTGTTTGTCATAAATCAGTTGAGTCCACACGCAGAGATTGATATTAATGCTTTGTTAAGAGATTTTCAGTATGGTTATTTTATACATTGCTGGTTTTGTTTGCAAAATTTAACCAGTGAAAATTGCTCCTCAAGACTCAGAAGCAGGCAACGCCACAAAGTTTACTGTCCTAAGTGGAAGTAATTGCACTCAAATTGACCCAACCTGGAATAGGAAAACATTTAGTTACAGTAACGTTCCTTTCCCTTCTCCTCCCACATGATGATCAAGGCCTTGATGCTTACCACATCAAAAATATTAAGGAAAGGCCTGTGATCTTTTCTATTGGTGTCATCCATTTTCCTTGTGCCAAGCTCAGAGCTTAGTCATGCAGATATTTGTCATATCTTCCAAGGTCAACTCACATTGTGTTCTGTCTCCAGGTCTCATGCAGCCTGTAAGAGATTTTCCATTTCTCATGGTCTTTGTTTGAACTTCTCAGTGACATTCCACACTGGCATCTCTACATTGGTTTGTTCCGAGGGCTTACATACTCATTTTGCAGAGAAGTGTCCCCTCTGCTTGAGCACAATATTAAGAAAATATTGTGAAAGTTTCTCACAATATTTTCTTAATATTTCAACAGGCGTAATGGTAAAAATACAACATTCAAAATGGTTGAAATCCAGATACAGTAGTGTTTACAAGGTAAAATAAAGCCATATATGATAATATTGGAGAAGACAAATGTCATAAAATCAATGGTCTGACATTCCTGGTTAAAACACTTTAAAAAGGGGGGGGGAAATTATACAAAAGGTAAACAAATAAAAGAAACTAATAAAGAACAGGAATCAATGGAATAGAAAATAGAAAAACAATGAAGAAAATTAATAAAATGAAAAACTGATTATTTAAAAATATCAATAAGAGGGATGAACTTCTAATTAGGCTAATACAAATATGAGCAAAGGCAAAAATTAATAGTATGGAGAATGGAGGAGGGAACTTCCATAGTTATTAAGACATTAAAAAGATAATAAAGAGATGGTATTAAATTTTATGCCAGAAAATTTGACTACTTGGATGAAATATGCAAACTATTTGAAAGATACAAATGACCCATGAAGAAATAGAAAATCTGAATATCTCTATATGCATGAAAAATAATAAAAAATTTTTTGTTGAGTAAGCAACTTCCCACAAAGAAACTTCTAACGTCTGAAGAAAGACAAATATAATTCTTAAACAGACTCAGAAAATAAACTTGCCTTGTTAGAAACGTTAAGAAGTTCTTCAGAAAGAAGGAAAATGCTGTGAGTCAGAAAATGGGTCTTTCAATAGACGAACGGATGAAAAAACTGCGGTACATGCACACACTGGGATATTTTCATAGAAAAAAATAAATGAGCTATCAAGCCACAAAAAACACCATGGAGGAACTTTAAATTTATATTTCGCAGGGTAAGAAGTCGGACTGAAAAGTCTACATATTATATCACTCCACTTAAATGGCATTTTGGAAAAGGCAAAACTACAGAGACATTAAAAAGATCCGTGGTTGCCAGTGGTTTTGGGGAGAGGGGAGGAGGGATGAATATGTGGAAAACAAGGACTTTTAGGGCAGAAAAATTACTCTGCACACTATTGTAATCGTGGATACACAATATTATGCATTTGTCAAAATCCATACAACCGTACAGCACAAAGCATGAATCCTAACAAAATTAATTTTAGTTACTGATAAAGTGTCAATATTGGTTGTTCTTCACTTGTAACAAATGCACCATACTGAAAGAAAATGTTAATCACACGGGAAACTGTGGGTTTGGGAAGGAAGTACACGGGGATTCTCTGTACCATCCACTCTCATTTTAAATCTTTACAAAAGTAACTGACCAAGTTAATATGGAGGAAAAGAACTATCTTGACCTCCTTTACGCAATATCAGGTCAAATCAGTCGTTGATAAACTTTGTTTTAGCCTGGTTAAAACAGAGTAGTACAGCTTGAAAAAATTGTGTGTTATTCCAGGGACGCAAGGTTTGTTTAATATATGAAAATTAATGCACTTCACTATATTAAAATAATATATAAGAAAAGACATGATCATTTTAATAGAGGCAAAGAAACCATGTGAAAAAACTTTTAAAAATTCATGGAAAACCTCTCAGCAAACTAAGAAGAGAAAGACAAATGCTCAGTGGTGAAAAAATAATAATAATGATTTCTACCTAAAATCTTAAACAATGCAAGTCTATACTTGTCACCATTCCTTTTCAACTTTGACCAGATATCAGTGTAAAAAGATGAGAAAGAAGAAACGGAACATAAAATTCGAAAGGAACAAGTCGAACTCTGTTTTTCTAGAGATGATGTGATCATCTATATAGATAATCCAAAGGAATCCAAACAATGAATACTAGAAACAATAAGTAATTTTATTAAGTAGCAAGACACAAAGTTAATACACAAAAGTCAAATTTACTGCTATACCTCTCAATGGGCAGGTAGAAAATAAAATAAAAAGTAACATCATTTACAAAAGCATAAAATTAAAATTCTAGGAGTAATTTAATTGGCAATTTATAAGATGTGTCCACTGGAAGTTAAAAGGAAAAGACTCAGAGAAATTAAAGATAGAGTAAAGAAATAAATATACAATTCTATCAACTGGAATACTTGACATAAAGATGGCAATTCTTCCCTGAGTTCATCTATAGATTAAATGTAAGCCTAATTGAAATGGAAATTCTGGCAGGATCTTTAAAATATATAAGAAACTGAATCTAAAACATATTTGCTAAGTCAGAGGTCCTAGAATATACAAAATGATTCGATTAAAGGAAAATACTTGAGGACATATATTTCCTGTGTTTAATAGTTACTATTAAGCTATATGGAACAAAACAGTGTGCTGCTGGCATATGGATTCATGGATGAAGGAGTTGAACAAGCTAGAAAGTCTGGAAATACATCCCCTCTTACGTGATAAATTGGCATTCTACAAAGATACTAAGATTTGTATGATAAAATGAAAATGACTGTTAATATCAAATATCTGGCAGTTTTTATAATGTTAAACAAACACCAGATGACCCCACAATCCCACTCTAGGTATTTAACCTAGTGAAATGAAAACCTACGTCCACACAAAATCTGTTCGCAAATGTTTATACCAGTGTTTTCTCACAGTTGCCCCAAACTGGAAACAACCCAAATGTCCTTCAACCAGTAAGTAGATAAAGAAACGATGGTGCAGTCGTACCATTGGATACCATGCAACATTAAGAAGGAACCAACTGTTAATGCTCACAAATACTTGGATGAATCTCAAAGGTAATAAGCAAAGTGAAAGAAGCCAGACTCAGAAAGCTGCACACCATGTGAATCTGTTTATGTGGAAACAGAGAAGGCAAAACTACAGGATGGAGAAGAGACCAGTAACTTCAGGGTTAGAGATGGGGAAGGCATTTGACTATAAAGAGCAGCTCAATGACATTCTGGAAGACGACAAACTGTTCTGTATCTTGAGTGTGGTGGTAGTTTACACAATCATATGCATTTGTCAATTCTCACAGGGCTGTGCCTCTCAAGAGAGTGAATTTCACTTTAGGTAAATTACAGATAATTTTTTACAAGCAAAGAGTAATGCACATTTCTGCCTATTTTCTTTCTTGGTGTGTCTTCTTTGCACCTTCCTCCCCAGTTTCTGTTGTCAAGAGAAGGCAAAGGTAATATATACGATTGTAACCTGTGGTGTCTTGCCATGAGAAAACATGTCATATACAAACTGGAACTAGGCAGCATTAAGGTTCTTTCCAAAATGATGGGCAGGGTTTAGGTCAAACAAGATTTAGCAATGAAGAGATCCATTACTGCCTCTAGGCCTGAAAGAACAAAGGAGGGAGCAGTCTCCGGACTTGGAAAGAAAGTCATCTGGTGAGGGCTGCCTGGGGCCCTCAGTCCAGGGAAGCACCCTACCTGCAGTGCCCAGCCCAGGGACCAGAGGGAAGAAATATCCTGAGGGCCCTCTTCTTCCTGCAGGTGGCTGACGCTTGCAAAACTTAACCAGAAACTGTGAAGCAAGAGTTCCCACCAGTGCGGTCCAAGCAGGTCAGCCTCACTGGGCACAGAGCCAGGCAGAAAATGGGGACATATATCTGGATGGGAAAATGGAGGCCATCCAGCAAAACCATAGCATTTCCAATAAGGAACTGAAGGAATAGAATCCATATTATTAAAAAAAAAAAAAAAAAAGCTGAAACACCTACTGTTAGTTGTCCCATCTTTTGTAGCTCCTAATAAGCTCCTGTTATTTCAGGATTACATATTCACACTAGCCTTTGTATTACTAGGAAATCGTGTGTAACGATGCATACTACAACATTATTTTTCAAATAAA
Organism: Equus asinus; assembly: GCF_041296235.1. Classification (NCBI taxonomy): domain Eukaryota; kingdom Metazoa; phylum Chordata; class Mammalia; order Perissodactyla; family Equidae; genus Equus; species Equus asinus. Next base: position 62,331,454 of record NC_091794.1, read on the forward strand.
AGTGAAATTTTGTAAATATATACTAAAATGATCAAATATAGATAAATTATCTAACTTTTTTTTTGCTGAAAGCTATTCAAGGAAATTCCTTGTACTTTTTACAAAACAGACTATTCTTTTAGATATTTTTTCAGACATAAATTTGTATCTAACAATAGATATTGGGTTTCGCTTGTCTTTTCTCCTTTTAGTCTGTCACTTTTTATCCTATATCCAGAAACTCTGAACATCTCATCAAATCCCATAGCTTCAACCGTAATCTGTGAGTGTGTAACGGACACATCTTCCCCACTCGCCTTCACCTCCTTGCATTCTCCAGTCATAATGTCCTTCATTGGATGACATTTCCACCTAAGTACTGAAGTCACATTCTCATCAAAACAGTTCAATACAAAGCTCATCACACCCTCTTCTCCATGAAGAGACATTCTTTTTCCTTCATCCCATGAAGAGACAACCTTCTTTCTAGCTTCTCTTTTCATTAATATTCCATAAATAGGGCATGGGGTATTTATCTATGGCACCTTTTCAGAAAGATTGTTGTGAAGAATAAAAAGATAAAGAATGTGAAATATTCTGCTAAAACGTTAAATAAAAATGTTTTGAGATTTTATATTCCATATTTTCAATGTATAATAAAGATTGGCGTGGATTAGGAAAACTAGATTTATTTTTCAGACACACTCAGTGTCTTCAGTGATCTACTTTTATGTTATTCATGTTTAAGACGTTTCAGAATTTAAATTTCCAACATTTGGCGTTTACTTGAAAACATATGTACTGTCTATAGTAATTTGCTCACTAATAGGTTGGGTACCTTTTTATACATATGTCACATTTCTAAAATTTATTTGGCCACTTCCTATGTTAGAGGCTTGCTAAATTTATCTCAACATTTTTAATAAGCACATGCTTATTTGCAGAATATCAGCATCCATATAAATTGCTTACAAAATATGGCTCTGTAAGTATTTTATATTAAAACATAAATATAGGTGATACCTTTGTTAATGATTCAAATAATATCCAGTGATATTATAAATTTGATATTTTCACATTTAATTGATTTTTTTTACATTTTAAGATTACGTGCTGTAAAAATGTCACATTCTATTTATTCAAGTGACTTTTGATTTCTCCATCTTGATTCAATGACAGATGCTGTCAATGTTTTCTACATTTGGTCACTAAAAAATATGTTTTGTTTGAATTACCAATGCTTCTACTTTTAACGTGACTATCCTAATTTAGCAGCTAGCAGAATAGTTTCCACATTTTCAATTTATTGTGCCCAGTGCACTAGATTCATTTATGAATACCTTTGTTGATGTCAGCTCCAGCTGAAAATTCTCAGAGGCTCAGTATAGTTTTCAGATTAAAATTGAAGCTCCTTCCATTAGTTCTTTTTTTATGGCTGAAAATATCTTCTTTTTTTTCATTTTCCATTCTTTTAATTTCAACTTGTATCTTTTTTTATTGTGGTAACACTGTTTTATAAAATTATATAAATTTCAGGTGTACATCATTGTCTTCTGATTTCTGTGTAGATCACATCATGCTCATCACCCAAAGACTAATTACAATCCATCCCCACACACATGTGCAAATCACTACTTTCACCTCCTCCCTGTCCCCCTGCCCTCTGCTAACCACCAATCCAATCTCTGTCTCTATGCGTTTGTTGGTTTTTTATTTTGTTTTGTTTTCCCAGTAATCTTACTGAGATCACAATGGTTTATAACATTGTGTAATTTAGGGTGTACAATATTATTTATCAATTTCTGAATACACTTCATCGTGCTCATTCTCAGCGGTCTAATTTTTATCCATCGCCATACATATGTACCCCTCTGTCCCTTTCGCCCACCCAGCAACCTCCTTCCCCTCTGGTAACCACTAATCTGTTCTCTTTATCCACGTGTTTGTTATCTTCCACATATGAGTATTTGTCTTTCCCTGTCTGGCTTATTCCACTTAACATCATACCCTCAAGGTCCATCCCTGTTGTTGGAAATGGGACAATTTTGCCTTTTTTATGGCTGCATAGTATACTATTGTGTATATATATATACCACATCCTCTTCATCCATTCATCTGTAGAAGGGCACTTGGGTTGCTTCCACATCTTGGCTACTGTTAACAAACTTGCAATGAACATAGGGGTTCATAAATCTCTTTGGATCATTGACTTCAGATTCTTTGGATAAATACCCAGTAGTGGGATAGCTGGATGGTATTGTATTTCTATTTTTAATTTTTTTAGAAATCTCCATACAGTTTTCCATAGTGGCTGCACCAGTTTACATTCCCACCAGCAGTGTAGGAGAAGTCCCTTTTCTCCACAACCTCTTCAACATTTGTTGTTTTTTGTCTTGGTAACTATAGGCATTCTGACTGGTGTAAGGTGATGTCTCATTATAGTTTTGATTTGCATTTCCCTAATAATTAGTGATGTTGAACATTGTTTCACGTGTCTGTGGGCCATCTGTATATCTTCTCGTATTTTCAACCTAAATGTCCATTCTGGCTTTTTCTGCCCCTTCTGTCTAATAATAAGAAGGAGGAGGAGGAGGAGGGAGAGGAGGGGGAGGGGAAGGGAGGGGGAGGGGGAGGGGAAGGGAGGGGGAGGGGGAGGGGAGGAAAAGAAGAAAGAGCGTCAGTTCACTTGAACTGCACATTGATCACCAAGTGCATTATTTCATGGCCTCAGCTTTGTGGTTTTTTGAATTGCTGTTTCTTGGAATACGTACTTCCACACTTTCTATACCTATGAAAACCCATTTTATACTACAAGGTCAAATGATACCATGTCCCCTAATAAATTCAATTTTCCTTCTTCGAAAAACCGGGATCATTTTCTACTACTGTGCATCTCATCATATATAACCAACTCTGGAAGAGCCTCCATAACAGCTTATTGCCTAATAAAGCTTAAATTCCTTCAATGCAAAGTTTTTTCTATTTACATATTAAGACAAACCTAAATAAACCCACACGTAGCTATTTAACACACCTTGATTTGATTTGACGATACATCACCATCTAGACTATCATTTAAATGTGTATTTGTTAGGATCCTACTCTCTCATATTGCTTCTTCTTGAAAAATACTGCTCTTTCAGATGACTGAGCTACAGAGTGACGGTAATGACTCATACATTCTCCTGAAAGTCTTAACCATGGAATCCTCTTGATTCTCTATGCTTTTCACATTCAACTTTAAATGAAATTTGACAATTATACCTTTCTTTTTTGTAACAAGCCTTTTTATTTTTAGTCCACTCCGCCAGAGTGGGAAAAAGTGGCAGCTCGCCGCACTGCTCAGCCCTGGGGGCACCCCCCCCAACTGAGGCGCCCGACCGCCAGCTTGGGTCAAAGTGGCAGCCTGCCGCGCTGCTCAGCCCTGGGGGCCCTACCCACCCGCTCGGGCGGCCGACGGCCAGAGTGGGTCAAATTTGCAGAACGCCACGATGCTCAGCCCTGGGGGACCTCCCCACCCACTCAGGCGGCCGACAGCAAGACTGGGTCAAAGTGGCAGCCCGCCGCACTCCTCAGCCCTGGGCACCCCCATCCACTCAGGCGGCTGAGCGACAGAGTGGGTCAAAGTGGGAGTCCGCCACGCTGCTCAGCCCTGGCGGCCACCACCCCACTCAGGTGGCCAACAGCCAGAGAGGGTCAAAGTGGCACCCCGCCGCACTAGTCAGCCCTGGCGGCCCTCCCCCCCCACTCAGGCGGCCGACCGCCAGAGTGGGTCAAAGTGGCAGCCCGTCGCCGTGCTCAGCCCTGGGGGCCCCACCCCAAATCAGGCGGCCCACCGACAGAGTGGGAAAAAGTGGTAGCCCGCCGCGCTGCTCAGCCCTGGCAGCCCCAACCCACTCAGGCGGCCGACCACCAGGCTGGGTCAAAGTGGCAGCCCACCACGCTGCTCAGCCCTGGGGGCCCCACCCCCACTTAGGCGGTCGATGGCCAGAGTGGGTCAAAGTGGCATCCCACAGTGCTGCTCTGGGGTCCCTCCCCCCAGTCAGGCGGCCGACCGACAGAGTGGGTGAAAGTGGAAGCCCGCTGCGCTGCTCAGCCCTGGGGACCCCCGCCCACTCAGGCGGCTGACCGCCAGAGTGGCCCATAGTGGCATCCCGCAGGGTTGCTCAGCCCTGGGGACCCCGCCCCCCCACAGGAGGCCATCCACCAGAGAGGGAAAAACTGGCACCCCGCCGCGCTGCTCACCCCTGGCGGCCCCCTCCACTCAGGTGGCCGACCGCCAGAGTGGGTCAAAGTGGCAGCCTGCCGTGCTGCTCTGCCCGGGGCCCCACCCCCTCCAACTCAGGCGGCCGAAGGCGAGAGTGGGTCAAAGTGGCAGCCCGCCACTCTGCTCAGCCCTGGCGGCAACCCCCCACTCAGGCGACCGACCAGCACAGTGGGACAAAGTGGCAGACTCCCCGCTAGTAAGCCCTGGGGGCCCTCCCCCCCCACACACACTCAGGCGGCGGACTGCCAGAGTGCGTCAAAGTGGCAGCCCGCCGCCCTGCTCAGCCCTGGAGGCCACCCCCCACTCAGGTGGCCAAACGCCAGAGTGGGGCAAAGTGGCAGCCCGGCGCGCTGCTCAGCCCTGGCGGCCCCACCACACACACTCAGGCTGCTGACCACCAGTGTGGGAAAAAGTGGCAGCCCGCCGCGCTGCTCAGCCCTGGAGGCCGCCGCCCCCACTCAGGTGGCCGACCGCCAGAGTGGGTCAAAGTGGCAGCTAGCCGCGCTGCTCAGCCCTGGGGGCCGCACCCCCACTCAGGCGGCCGACCGCCAGAGTGAGTCAAAGTGGCAGCTCACCGCGCTGCTCAGCCCTGGGGGCCCTCCCCACCCACTCAGGCGGCCGACCGCCAGACTGGGTCAAAGTGGCAGCCCCTCGCGCTGCTCAGCCCTTGGGGACCCCCCATCCACTCGGGCGGCCGACGGCCAGAGTGGGTCAAAGTGGCAGCCCGCCGCGCTGCTCAGCCCTGGGGGCCCCCACTCAAGCTGCAGACTGTGTAAATGGCAGCCCCTGTGGCTGGGAAGTGCTTTGCATCTACAGAAGCCTCTGGAACTCGGGCTATGTTCTATATATTATACAGAATCCAGCACAAAATGTTCCTCCAAGAACCCATGCAAAAGTCGCCCATCCTATTCCGCTGTCTCCCTTCTAGAGGGAACCACTATTCCGATTCCCCTGGGGTTTTTGGGGGGGTTTTTTTGATACCTCTTTGTTGTTAAAATCCCACAGGTAGATTTTCTTAACACTGTATTTTTAATATTATTTTAGAACATTATCAAAAGTATAAACTGTACATTTTCCGTTTTGATTTGTGTTTTCAATGAATATTATGTTTCTAGATTTTACAGCTTTGTTGAGGTATAAGTGATATAGAAAGAACGGCACATATTTAATGCGTACAATTTGTTTAATTTAGATGTATGATAATAGCGCAATCAATGTAATAGCCATATTCAACAACTTCCAGAGCTTCCCTCTGTCCCTTTGTGGGCTTTTTGTTTTGTTTTGTGTGTGACATTTATTTTCTTGGTGGTGAGAACACTTACCATGAGATCGGTTACCCTCTTAACAAATATTGCAGTGTTCTGTGCTCCCATACCATATTGTTAACTATAGACCCTGTGTTGGGCATATCTCTAGAATCCATTCATCTAGTACAACTGAAACTTTGTATTCACTGAATAATAACTCCCCGTTTCCCCCCCAAAGCCTCTGGCAACCTCTATTGTATTTTCTATTTCTATGAGTTTAAGTATTTTAGACATTTCACTTAAGTAGATTCATGTAATATCTGTCCTTCTCTGACTGGCTCCAGGGTCATCCATATTGTCACAAATTTCAAGATTTTATTCTTTTTCAAGACTGAATAATATGCTGTTGTACGTATACACCACATTTTCTTTATCTCTTCATAGGATGATGAGTTATTTTTATATCTTGGCTATTGTGTATAGTGCTGCAATGAACACGAGAATGCAGATATCTCTTCGAGATACTAGTTTCATTTCCCTGGTACATATACCAGAGATGAGATTTATAGATGATACGGTATTCTATTTTGAATCTTCTGAGTAATCTCGATGCTGCTTTCCATAGCAGTTGCACGTTACATTCATACCAACAGTATATGGGGATTATAATTTCTCCACAACCTTGCCAACCCATTATCCTTTGTTTTTTTTTTTTATAAAAAACATTCTAACAGGTGTGAGGTGATATCTCATTTTAGTCCTGATTTGCCCTTTCCTGGTAATGAGTCATATTAAGCATCTTTTCATATACCTGTTCATTTGTCTTCTTTGAAGAAATATCTATTCAAGTTTTTTGCCTATTTCTTAATTGAACATTTTTTGTTTTTGCTATTGAGTTGTAGGATTTCCTTGTATATTTTGGAAATACATGATTTCCAAATTTTTTTTTTCTGTTTTGTAGGTTGCTCTTTCATTCTGTTGATTGTTTCCTTTGCTCTGAAGAAGCTTTTCAGTTTGATATAGTCCCATTTGTCTATTTTTGCTTTTGTTTTCTGGGCTTTTGGTGTTATATCCAAATAATCTTTGCCAAGACTTATGTCAAGAAGATTTGCCCTGCTTCTCCTAGTTGAACAGTTTCATGGTTTATGTTTAAAGCTTTAATTCATGTTGAGTTGATGTTTGTGTATGACGTACAGTAGGGAAGGCCTAGCCAGCGCAATTAAGCAAGAAAAAGAAATAAAGAGAATCCAAATTGGAAAGGAAGAAGTAAAATTATTTGTTTGAAGATGACGTGATCTTATATGTAGAAAGCCCTGAGGACTGTACAAAATTAATACAAAAACATTATTAGAATAAGTGCGCTCAGTAACGTTGCAGGGCACAAAATCAACATACGAATGCCAGTTGCTTTTATATACACGAACAATGAGCCATCTGAAAAAGATGCTTTTAAAAATCCAATTTACAATAGCATCAAAAATAATAAAATACTGAGGAATAAATTTAACCAAGGGGGTGAAAAATATGTATGCTGAAAATGATAAGTTAATGATGAAAGAAATTTAAGAAGCCACAAATACATGGAAAGGTATCTCATGTTAATGAATTCGAAGACTTAATATTGTCAAAATGTCTATAGTAGCCAAAGCAATCTACACATTCAGTGCTATCACCATCAAAATCCCAGTGGCATTCTTTACAGAAATAGAAAAGGCAATTCTAAAATCTTGACAGACCTACAAAAGACCCAGAACAGTCAAAGCAATCTTGAGAAAAAAGAACAAAGCTGGAGGCATCACAATTCCTGATTTGAAAATATATTGCAAAACTAAGTAATTAAAACCATACGGTACTTGCATAAAGACAGACGTTATAGACTGATGAACAGAATAGAGAGCCTAGTAATAAACCCATGGATATGAGGTTAGCTAATCTTTGACAAGGGTGCCAAGAACACACGATGGGGCAAAGACAGTCTCTTCAATAAATGAAGTTGGGAAAACTGGATAGCCACATGTAAAAATTTTGTTTCTAGAGTTGTTCAGTATTATATATATATATGCATAAACCAAGATTTTCATATCCATTCTTTTTTTTAATAGAAATCAGTGGTGTTGTCTCTATTCCTCACAATGGTGTTATGAATATTCTTATAAAAGTCTCTTGGTACCTTTGTACAAAAGATCTCTTAAGTAATTCCATAACACAGAATTATTGTGTTGAAGAATAGGCAAATGTTTAGCTGTAAAAAATAGTGCCAGACTATTTTCTTGAAGTTAAATTCCACCTCCCCAGCAGTGGGTAAGAATTATCTTTTAGGCTTATCTTTGATAAAACGTTATTTTCAAGATTTTAAAATATTTTCTATGCATTTCCTATCAGACTGATTTGTTTTTATTAGTTTACAGAAGTTACTTATAATTTATGGATGATAATTCTTTATTTGCCTCTCTGTTATTTACTTTTCAATTGCTTTGTAAACATATAGATTCTTGAAACATTTGAGAAATTTTTTGCTAGCTACGTGTGACCAACTTTGCTTAAAATTTTCCATTTTTTGGGATTAATACTCCTTGTACTGTATTTGTTTCATTCAGTATTTTATGCATGTCTAAAATATTCAAGCTTGTTCCATTTGTTGTTCAAGTGATCTCTATTTATATGTAAAGTATTTATTCAGGCTTGACTGACCTATCAATAAACTGTGGTGGTATTTGCAATCTGCGGTGTGTAAATGTCAACCACTCTTTTGTTTTTTCAACTCTGTAGTTACTTCACATGTTAGGTACATAGTAATTTATAGTCAATTATATTCATGATGTATTGTATCATTTAATGATAGTTTTATTTTTTTCTTAGAATTTATTTTGTGGGATGCTGATATAGCCACCCATATCAGAATGTTTGTGTTGTGCCATCAAAATGTTTTGTCCTGGGGCACAGTGGTTAAGTTCCCACATTCCACTTCAGCAGCCCGGGGTTCCTTGGTTTGAATCTTGGGTGTGGACCTATATACTGCTTGTCGAGCCATGCTGTTGCAGGCATCCCACATGAAGTAGAGGAAGATGGGCACGGATGTTAGTTCAGGGCCAGTCCTCCTCTGTGAAAAGAGAAGGATCTGTGGCAGGTGTTAGCCCAGGGCTAATCTTCCTCAAAATTAAAATTAAAAAATAAATAAATAAATAAAGTTTTGTTCTATGGGCTAGAAGACACACCTTACACACACCCGTGCGACTGACTCCAGGCCCAGCCTTTAACCACAGTGCAGATATTTGTACCTGCTCCCAGGAGAGCTCAGTCCTCACTGAGCACTTAGTGCGGATCACCACTAATGTTTGTTTTACAAATTTACATTAATTTTTGGCCACCTGTAATTGCTCCAAATTTCTTTTAGCCCAGCCACACAAGAAAAATGACTCTTCAGGCTGCACTTAATGTTTTTGCTGCGGGAACAACACTCTTCTCCATGCAGACCTCCAGACCTTTACTTGGCTGCTCAGTGCTGCTTTCTTTGCCCCTTTTTATGTATACTATGGCTGGCTCACTCTCTACACCTCTAGAGTCTTTTCACTTAGGTTGAAGTTTGAAAATTCAGTGTCTTAGTTTTGCTAAAACAGATCTGTGTTTATGTTTCCCACTCTCATTGCTCTGGCATGATTTTCAAGAAGAGAGTGATAATGCCGCCTTTTTTGTTGTTGTTGAGGAAGATTCATTCTGACCTAACATCTGCGCCAATCTTCCTCTGTTTTGAACGTGGGTTGCCGCCACGGCATGACTGCTGATGAGTGGTGTGTGTCCATGTGCAGGAATCGAACCTGGGAACCTGGGCAGCCAAATCAGAGCACTCTGAACTTTACCACTACCTCGTGGGGGAGTCCCCCAACTTTATGTTGTAGTAGTAAAAGTCAAAACCCTGGCTATTTCCTGTTCCTTTCAACAATTGTGCCAATTCCCAAGAACTGAGCAAGTGCTTAAAAAAATGACAAAACTATGGGGGTTAAAACCTATTGGGAATTATATATACCTTGCCATTCCCCCAAAATAATGGCTGGCATCTCTACAATGTAGTCTGGAATTCACAAATTAATTTAAGACAATGCATAAAATCTAACTATAAAAGATGCTATCTTAATAGATAATTTGATTGAAAGGATATTAGGGTTAAATACGAAAGCTCTGGAGGGCTGAGATTTATTGAGGAAACTTTAAAAAAATCCTATGATTTTAATGTTCAGTAAGTTTGATCCATTTTAACAATATTTTCCTTCTGTAGAAAGAATCCCAGATCTACATTGACCCTCAAAAACTGCTCAGTGTCTAATTTTAGCCATGTATTAGGTGTAGGGGAGGAATACGAATTATTGTGAGCACTCTGAGGGGAAATGTTTTTCTGAACATTCAACTCATGAGAAGAAATCACAGAAAAAGAAGAAATGTAATGATATACATATTTCAATTTATAATATAAAATTTGATGTATGTTATATTTTATGAACATGACGTGCTTCTCTATTAGATTTTCAGTTTTTAACCATTATGTGATTATATCTTTTTGCCCTCATTTCCAATCATCCTGCAACTCATCCTGTGTAATAATATATACGGCATCATCTTAAAATAAAGGATCCATATTCATGGCTAATCTAGATATATTTACAATACACTGATATGGTGTAATATGAAAATGGAGCATTGTATATTTTCTCATGGGGATTTACCAAAGCCATATTTTGTCAGAAAGACGTTTTTTAAAACTTTAATTATATTGAACATTTTGGAAGAAAGTATAGTAGAATTTATTTCTATGTTATGTTCTAAAATCCTCCTCTGAAGCAAAAATAATATATTCAAAATGAAGGAACTCATGAGTATTACTGTATGATTTTAAAAAGTAACACATGGATACATGCATAATGTATGCATTTATGCAAAATTTTCTATATCAAGTAATTGAATATGATTATGTTAAATAAATATATTATTCAATATTCTCCATACATATTGCTAAGTTTAAGAAAACCTCAAAAAGTATAAATATGTGTTCATATTATACGTAGTATTTATTTCATGTATTGACAAATAAATATGTGAAATATTTATATAAATGTGTCAAATAGTATTTTCTACATGGATTTATATTAAGTAAAAAATAGTTTCCCATAGTTTTTACTTCTGAATATGATCACGTATAAAGTCTTCGCTAAAATTTCACAAGCAGTGCTTTGTAATATTCATGCCAAGTTGTATCTTTCTTACTCCTCTGCTGTTACTAGTTCTTGAAGGGTACAAAACAATATGCACCAAGAGTGTAAAAATGTGAGTGTTGCCAGTAATCCTTCTAGTAGGCAGTTTATAGGAGACAGAAAATAAAAGCATTCATCAGCTGTATTGTTTTGGCAATGTTCCCACATTTTTAGTGGCATACAATATTTGTTCGTATGAATCGTGGCGAATTCCACTCCCTGGATGTTTGCAATTGCACTTTTCATGTGAGTTACTGAGCTGTTAGAGCTTGCACAGAATTAAATGTCAAACGAAATCAGCCCAAGTGTTTTATAGCATGAAATAAACCTAAGCAGGGCTCAGGGAATTCTTGATATAGTAATCCAGTTTCAATGAGTGAATCCAGGGTAAAATTTAAATGCACACTTCTATTCTATAAGAAAACACTGGGCTTAATAACATCAGATTAAAGAATATTTCCTTGTTATTATTTATTGAGTACTCCTTGGATCTCAAAGTAGATATGTGTCTACTTGACTTACAAAAATAATGTGTTATTTTTAAATATTCTTCATATATTTGCAATAAATCAAATTTAATTATGTAATTCAAATTAATTTTGTTTTTGTATTTTAAGCATTTCATGCTTCTGAATCAATTTTTGTTATTTTATTTATCATTTAACTCAAAACTAGAAAGTATTTCATAGGTGGAATATATGTAAAATTTTTATTAAAATATTAAAATAAAATATTCCCCAATCCATGTATAATTATTTAAATTTAATGAATTTATTTACATGCCTTTTCTTTGGAAAAAGATGAGGCTTGTTCAATGAAGTGTTTACGATATTAGTTTTTTTACTCAACTACCTCAGTTTGAAGATTGTTCCATAGACAGACTGAGAGATACATACTGTTGGAAACAACTAATACAAGATAATATATTTTTGACATACTTGGAGGAAAACAATCATGTAAAAAATTGTATTGCTTATCTATCACTGTTTAACAAATTTTCCCCAAATTTAACGGGTTAGGACAACATACATTTATTTTATTCTGTTTCTATGACTCAGAAATTTCAGGATGACTAAACTGATTTCTTCATCTCAAGGTCTCTCACAAGGCTGCAGTGTCTGCTGGGTTTCACCTGGGGACCATTCACTTCCAAGTTCACTCCTGTGGTTGTTGGAAGAACTCAGTTCTTCATGGGCTCTTGCACTGAGGAGCTGTGTTTATTATTTTTTTTAAGGATGCTTTTTTTGGTGAGGAAGACTGGCCCTGAGCTATCACCTATTGCCAATCATCCTCTTTTTTTTTCTCTCCCCAAAGCCCCAGTATATAGTTGTATATCACAGCTGTAAATTCTTCCAGTTCTTCGATGTGGGATGTCACCATAGCATGGCTTGATGAGCAGTGAGTAGGTCCAGGCCCAGGATCCCAACCAGTGGAACCCTGGGCCTCTGAAGTGGAGCAGCACCATAGCCGCTCAGTCGGCTGGAGGAGCTCTGGAACAGAGACTCTCAGTTCCTCATGGCTGTTGGCCTGAAGCTGCCTTCATTTACCTGCCACCTGTGCCTCTCCATGGGGCAGCTCACCACATGGCTGCTGGCTTCATCAGAATGAACAAGTAGGAACCAGAAATGGCATCATCAAGATGGAAATCACAATCTTTTGTAATCCAGCCTTATCCCGTTACTTTTTGTCTTATTCTTCTTGTTAGAAGTAAATCATTAGACTGAGCCAACACACAAAAGGAGGGGATCATACGAGAGCATAAGATTTTAAAATTCATATAAAATAGATTGTGGAAAAATGCACTTTAACTTTTGTCTTCTATAATTAAAAAACATATGCCCAAATAAATGTGACATAAGCAGAACCAGTAGCAATACTGGAAATGTTACATAAATTTTCAAATCTAGGTTAAAATAAACAGGGAAAACACAATTTTCATAGTAAAATTAAGTATGTCAAGGAAACAGAGTGGTAGCGTTGAAACAAATAAAAACTATTTCGGCACATAAACCATACCAAAGAGAAGTAATAATAATTTAAATAATCTAACCTTGCTTTTAGAAATAAAAAGGCATTCAGATTGAGTTAGGTCACAAAATAAATTTATACAGAATTTTTCAAAATAGCACAGAAAATTTAAAGGAAAATTAACTTATAAAGCTACTATAGGGAATGCAAAAGAGAAGATAGGTATCAAAACACAACCATCCTAATAAACCATTAGTTTATGTGACTAAATGAAGGGCACTTTTTATAAACATCTTTTAATTGACATTGAAGCTATTGTTAACTTAAGGGATCAAATATACAGCACATGAAAGAATCGCCTTGTTAAATAGACAGACGGAAACCGGCCCCTGTAATCTATCACTCACACACTAGGTGTCTGTAGGAAACGTTCACCGTTATATCTAAATTGGATGTATTATAATTAATTAATAAGATAACATATTTAAGTGCTTAACAGAGCACCTGATACAAAATTATAACTCATTAATTGAGAATTATAATAAAATTAAGCAATTCTATTACACAAAACAATAAGTGGTATATAAAAGATAAATGCTTAGAAATAATAGAAGAAATTAAAAGATACATTTATTGGGAAACTTTTAACAGTTTAAAAAAGGACAATAAGAAATGATTCGGAAAACATAAGGGCTACTTGATAGATAACATTATTTCACGAATGTGACCAAATTAGATTATATAGGTGGACATGAGGAATACAACAGCAATCTTCCTGTAGTGAGCACACTCTACCTTGGCTACCCACGACCCTCACTTCCTGGTATTCACCATCTGAATAATCCTCTCCCCTTGAGAGTGGACAGGATCTGTGACTTTCTTCTGGTCAACAGAATATGGGAAGGATGACATTGCTTAGAAGATGTAATTAAGATCCCAAATGAATTGATTTTATGTTAATCAAAATATCCTAGTTGAGTCTGACTTAATCGAAAAACGTTAGAAGAGGAACTGGACCCTCTGAGAAGAGAGTCTCCCTTGTTGGCTCTAAAGAATTCCACCACCATGTTCTGAGAGGGCCTGCAGAAAGGGCCATGAGACGTGGAACTGCTGGTGGCCTCTAGGAGCTGACAGCAGCGGCCAGTGAAAGCTAGCAAAAAACAGACCCCTCAGTTCCATGGTAGCAAGGAGATCAATTCCACCGACAGCTTGAGGGAGCTTGGAAGCAGATTTTTTTTCCCTTTCAAGCCTCTGATGATACCACAGCTCAACCTGTACCTGATTCCAGCCTTTTAAGACTCTGACTGAGGACCCCAGACTCCTGATCCCCAGAAATTTTGAGCTAATAAATGTGAGATAATAAATGTTTGCTGTTTTTCGCTGTTAAAATTGTGATAACTTGTTAGATAATACACTTTTAAAAATTAGGCAAATGAGCAACTGAATTCTCTATGACATATTAAACCTAGGAGAAATTTTTTTAAAAGATAAAAGTTTTAAATAAAGGAAGCAAAGCAGAAATTTTCTTAAAAATTTCTAAAATTATCCCATTAAGAATCAAAAGCAAACCCAATTTACTTCATTTAAAGGAAAGATAAAATTTCAAATATGTTAAGAACTTTTTCTGGGGCAGCCTTGAGGGCCTAATGGATAAAGTTTGGCGCTCTCAGCCCTTTGGCCACCCGGGTTCATTTCTGGGTCGTGGAGCCACACCACCCGCCTTTCAGTTGTCATGCTGTGGTGGCAGCACACATTGAAGAAATAGAAGAACTTACAACGAGGATGTACACCATGAACTGGGAGACTTTGGGGAGGGAAAACAATGAGGAAGATTGATTGTCCCTGCAAAAAATAAGAACTTTTTCTGTTTGATTTGCTCCCTTAGACCCAAATGCTAGCATAGTGCCTACCACGTACTAGAATCGTACTTCTCTATTACCTTTCAACAGCGTCGGTCAGATCATGAGACTTCACCAGATCAATGAAAAGAGAGCATAAGCGATATTTCTCTCTCAGAAGTTTTGAGGGCCAGCATATGTCTCACCAAATTCCCTTTTCCTTCTTTGGAGAATACGGGTGCATGTGTCAAAGTGGAAACTCTGCTGCTACCTAGTTATCTAAGATGAGCAGAGCTTGCATGACAGGAAGTATGACTAAGAATACAATATTGGCTATATGATGTCATGAAGGTTTAGGTTTATTTGTTACTGCAGCAGACTGATTTGTAAAAATGATGCTTGAAGTAGGTGCTACTGTGACAAAAGCAAAACGCAGAAACACAGCAATGGTTAAAGAGTCCGTTGATTTAAAGGGTTGGATGAAATTAATACTGAAGTCTAGAAGGAGAATGATAAATATTATACAGCGACAGAACAGTTGGTGCAACTGTCCTTGTGATCAGGTGGAATGTGCTAATGTTCTACTGAACTTTTATTTATAGAAGATGTTAGAAAACATAATCTCAGTATGGATAGATGAGTGACCAATGGTTTCAACAGAGTAAGTACTATTTTAAAAAAAGCGATGCCACCAAGATAAAATATATAGCAAATTTGAAGAAGAATGGAAAAAGAACAGAGAGAGGCTAGAAATGCAGAGACTTGCAGGGTTGGAAAACACAAATTGTTCTCAACTCTCGAAGAAGCAAAAACAAACTAAGGAGACCTACAGAGGCCAATGAAAATTTAGAATTGTGTGAATGATCAAATCAAAGAATTCCTTACTAAATTGTATGAACAAATTAAAGTGGTAATATTAAATCGCATCAATTAGACAAAAATAGCTCATGGAAAAGAGGCCAAAGGTACAACTCTCCTACCAAAGCCTAATAAACTCACATTAACCACATGAGATAAAGAGGGAGAAAGAGAGTGGGCAGGGTCTGGGGTCAGAAAGAAAAATAATAATAATAATAATTAATAGTAATAAACCAGATACGAGACATTATGCAGGAAATGAACTGTGTATTACGGTCTTATACTCACAGCTATGTAGCACATGGAGTTCACCGAATTCAAACAGATAAGAAGCTAATTGAGTTAAGGTTGTTTGTACTGTCATAAGCATCACTGCCCTGTACTAAATGACAATAAAAGACTCTAGTGCCTGCACACATCAACATGCACAAAGCGGGCTGAGAAAGCTGCTCAGCCCCTGGGCGTAGTTCTGGATACCAAATTCCAGAGTGGGCAGGGATCAGACTGTAAAGGAAGGGTCACACAGAAGGTGAGGCCACTGGTGGTGGAGAAAAATACACAAAGTTGCTTGAAAAGAGCTTTGTCATCCCCTGGTTAGGAGGCCTACTAACAAAAGCCAAATGGGATTTGAGCATCATTCCAAAGTTCTACCAGAATAACAGTTACAATGCAAAACAAAGACAAAACTGTAATTATAGATCATATATATTTTGATCTTTGCCTATCTGAAAAGATCTCTTCTACACTCTGCCCCATTTGCTCCAATGTGGAATCTAAATGTCACAATACTTTTCCATTAAAGACCTTGTGATTTTTTTCCCATGGTCTTCTAGAGCTCAATGTTCTGGAGGAGCTTTCTAACACTAACCTGATTCTCTTTCCTCTGTAACCATCTCCCTGAATTAGGTAACTCACAGGCTTCCTATTTATCCTTAGAATATGTGACTTTCACTGAGTAATATTTTGTTTTGTTTTCTTTTCAATACTGTCCATTATTCAGTGGCCTTTTTGGTATTAACGATTAACCATTTCTTTATTTCAGTTTTCACCATTAGTTTGATTTTTTTATACCTCCCTATCCACCCCATTTTGTGCTCCTGGAAGTATTATTCTACGGATTTGGATGTTCTAGATCCCGTGTGTCATGTCTTAGCCCTCAGTATTTTAATCTCTTCTTTGCGTGTTTGTTCTGCATTCCAGTGGAATATCTAATATTTATCTTCCAAATCACAGTCAGTATTCCATATTATCCACTCAGTTTCTCTGTTGACTTTTTCCCCATTATTTTTACCACCATACCTTTTGTTTCCCAAAATACTCTTTCTTGCCAAGCTTATTTATTGATTCCTTCCTGAAAAAAGTGCTTAAAGTTGTTTTTATTGCAAAGTCCTATCTGTTTTCTGCATTCAGCTTTTTTATCAACAGCTGGTTGTCCTAACGAATCCACTCATTTTACATCTATTTTGAAAATTTTCTGTTTCTCCTCGTATGTCTGATTATTATTTTTTCAAATCTGTCATTTTTAGGAAAAGAATGTCTAGATTGACATAGAATGATGGATTGTTCAGCATCCTTCATGAATCATCTCATTGCTCAGTATTCTGAGGAATACATTTTCTATTTCAGTTGGTCCCTCTGTATGCTGAAAAAAAATCGAGAAGAAATCTTATTTCTATCTCCCTAAATCCTTTCACAGGAAAATAAATAGAACATGCTTAATATAAGGCAATTAATAACTATTACTAAACCCATTAATTACTGGTGACAAAGTGAGCAAATCTGTTGCAGTAAACATCTAGTGTGCTGATGTCACCCTCTTGTCCCTAAGGCAGGATCCTCTCATTTTCTTGGCATTTTTCTCTGGGACAATTGGAGCTATCAATTAGAAGGTTATCAGTTAGAAGGTTAATTCCACATCCTGGACCATACATTCTGACATTATTTTGTGTTTCTGTCAAATGTGTTTGCTCCAAGAGAACAAAAATGGCACACTAATTCTAAAGGATATCATCAAAATGAACAGAATGTTCAATAAGGCAATCCCACCCCTATTGGTCTGTGTCCCAATACTTATCTTCCAAAGCAAGTGCTTTCTTCTCATATGACTGATCAACCTTAGCGTCTCTTCAGTTATGCAGGCCTAAATTATTATCAGGCTGCCTTCTATGACTTAGTGAAAAAGAAGTTAATAAATGTTACTGGGGTTATACGATGTGTAAAGCTTTTACATGTCCTTTTTAAAAGCTCATTAACTTTTCAAAAAACTAAAATGAATAAATAGATGTTCTTCCTATTTCATCATCCACCCAAGCACAAATTTGTGACAAAGATCACTTCCACATCCCTCCTGGTAATCCAATCCCACATTAATGAATTGTCAGGGGCTTTGTCTAGTGGAATTTTTATGTGTGTGTTGGTTGAGTGAGGTGTTTGACATGAGAGTTTGGGTCTGTTTAGAAGTCTTCCAATAGATGGTAAACTTCTTCAATCAGGAGATTGCCTATGAATTCCCTTAAATGGCATGATCCCTTTTAAGTTGCTTTTCACACCAAATGAAGCCTGAGTGCATAGCCTGTGGTTAACTATTCAGTGTGTTGGTCCCTGGAGGAAACCTTAAAAGTCCTGTACTTCATCTCCTCGTCTGTTCCCCAGGCAGCGCCATCTTCCAGACTCTGAGGTGTTAGGGTTGTTTGAGTCCGCTTAGAGTCGTAGTTCTTGGGATTCAATAAGAAAGGAAATACCACATCATTCAGGATGTTTTCCAAATATGTTAAATCATTTTTGTCTTCCAAGTTTTATTAATGGCACCCAAATGCTTGCTGTGGTAAATCCCTTCTTCTCTTTGTCTCTGCTGCCAACCTTGACAGATTTCAGTGCCATATCCCTCAGTTCATTTTTAATAGTCCCTGGCAACTCCGATTGTACAAGTCAACTTGTGTGGGAATGACTAGCTCAGAATCTGAATCCCTTCACTTTCTACCTTATTACCCAGCTTGCCTTGTTTCCAGTCCCTTCTGTTCTGAGCTTTGATTGTTTTCAGGGCTCAGTTTAGAAAATCTGCTCACTTATTCCTCCAGGTTTTCCCCTTTTGCCTGCTTTGAATCAAAGGCTATTCTGCACTGATCAGCTTTGCCCTCCATCTGTTCCCGTCTGCTTCATATCTCCCAGAAATTCCTCAAAATTCCGCTGTATTGAGACAACCTCTCTTATGTCCCAGGGATGCTAAAATTTTTTAAAAATTATTTCCAAGTACCTTTTTGAGAAGAGGAAGAAAACATACGTGCTAAATAGTCTATTTTTAACAAAGATAATTGAATTTACCCATGAAGTCCCCTTGCCTGTCTGGATTTTCATTTATCTTCTGTTCTACTTTGTCTTCATGTTTGCTCCATAGTTTTTACATAAGACGGTGATGAGAAATCTCAAATACTCATGTTCGTAATTTTCCCTGATAAAAACGTCTTCACGATTCCCAAATATTCAAAGGTATTCCATTGGAAAACATGAAAATTTTCAATTGACTTTGGTCCCTCTGTACTTTTAATTTGATTCTATCTAGAAATAAGATAAGCTTTTCTTAATCAATATTCCTGTTTACAGATTATGCTTTATGAGGTAGATTTCCACTTGATTAAATTCTTACGCTAATCTGCTTCACGTTAATATAAGGAAGTAAATTTAGAAGCCAATAAAGTGTTTCTCATGATGACTACTTGTGTATATTTAGATTATTTGAAAGATTTCTAGGTTTTCTATCAAGTCATTTCAGAAGCCTATCTTTGTGTGTGTGTGTGTACATGTGTGTGTCTGCCTGTGCACGTGAAAACAGCTGTTCTGCTAATCAGGGAAGCAAAGGCTGCAGAAGTGGATTCAGTGATGAGACATCCCTTTGCATCGGACCAAATCTAATCCAGAGTATAACTTATCTAAGCTATCAACTCTTCAAAAGACTGTGACTTCTGAGCACTCCCAGCTTTGTATGTGATTCCTGTAGACAATACAACTGATTATAAGTTAGAACTTACAACAAAGACTATGTCATCATATGCCTTCTTTTCACTGTTAACAGTGTCTTCATTAATTATTGGTTACATCTTTATCATTCTATTGCATCTGTCATTGCTGTCATTTTGATGCCCTAGAATAAACTTTAATTTTTGCATTTGATTTCATGGAGATGACAAACATCGATATATTGCCAAATTTCCTTTACATGACTTATGCACAATATTTCAAAATAGCTTTAGTACCTGCAGTGAAATTTACCAAAGTTATCTTTCTTCTCTTCTTTTTTTTTTTTAATATTTTCATTGGGCTTCTTATCCCCTTATGTTGAAACATAAGAAGATAACTTGTCTGAAAGCATTGTTTCTTGTTTTTCTATTTACTTTAGTAGAAGATTATTCCACTATGAGTTCTGATATAATGTTACCACTGAATTCAAGTAGCACAATTTCTGTTAAGGTGACAGTATATTGTACTTCACTGTAAATGCTTAAAAAGATTTATATTTTCTAGGCCAAAACCAAATTTTGTTTTAATTTTAAAATAATTGTTAATTTGCAAAGTAGTCAATAATAAATATCATATTTTTCACCCAGATTTGACTTTCGCTTGAAGTGTTCTTGGATTGTTATTTCAGGTTAGTAGATTTGGCTAAATTCCCTAAGGCTTTGTCAGCTGCAAGTGTTTTAATGAGTGTTAAGAGACAATTGTTGGAAGACAGATTGAAACATCATTCAATCAATCAAGAACATTATTCAATATGTATTTATTTTACTAAGTTATTACTTAACTTTCAAGAAATTATTATATCTTCTCACATAGTGGTTTTAACATGTAATAGACGAGTTACTTGGAATTGAAAAATACGATATATTGATGATTTGCTTTTGGCCAAACCCAAGCCATGTTACAAGTGAGAAACTTTCCTGTTAAACAGAAATTCCTTTTCGGTACCACTCAAATATGTTATTTGAAATGTTCTATTTAGCTATCTACTCATCAGTGGCTAAGAGCAAGAACTGTGTTTTCAGAATATGGGTCCTGTCAATTCATTTTGTAATCTGTGAACTTGGGGAAATTACTTAAACCTTCTTGTTATCAGCAGCATAAGACAGGAATCATAAATTTACCTTTTTAAATGGATGGGGTAAATAGACAATTTAGGTACAACTCTTAGAGTGGTACCAGGCATAATCATACGTGCTGAATAAGTGTTACCTTCTATTGTTCTATCTGCCTATATAACTATCCTTCTGGGTTCTTGTCTAGCTACATTGATTTTGTAAAATCTTTTATAAGTTATGTTGTGATATCAAACAAGCTAGTTGCTTAAAATACATAATATCCACTCATTTCTCATTTACGTAATGTCCACTGTGGTTAGGGCAACCCGCTATAGATGCTATCCCCTATGTGGGCATATTATTTTAGGTTGCTTTGATCTGGGGCACCACTGTATGAATCCATGTAATGAACTCATAAGATCACAGTGGCATGGCAAGATATCTTAACTGCTTTCATCTAGAAATGGCATTCATACTTCAGATCACAGTTCATTAGTCAATGAAGTCATCTGGCTATGTCACACGTCAAGGTGACTAGAAGCTTCAGTCCTCTGACGTGCCCAGGTGGGAAAGAGAATTAGAAATATTGAAGAGCAGTAACAATATGGACCACTTTATCTACTGATTCTTTACCTTTCTACGTAGAAATTAGAAGTGCCATACATACTGAATCTTCCTCACTCAATTTGAGAGGAAGAAACTAAAATCTGGAAGGGAAAACTATTTAGAGTAACGTGATATGCAACAGACAGTACTAAGACTCATAAAAGGGATCTCCTTATCTTTAGTTGTCCATATTCTTTCCACTACAAAAAACACACAATAATTTCAATTGAATCCAGTGGGTAATAAATAACTATTTGGAGTCCGCAGAAATAGTAGAGCTTTAAAATGATCAAAACTACACGAAAGTTTTGGCAATAAGTATGGAGAAGAAAAGATGGCCACAAAGAAAACTACAAATCTTATCTGAAATATCCAAGTAAGGAAAGCGTGGTAGCCAGTGTGAAAAATAGAATTCTCCAACGAGGTCTGATTCAGTCCAGGGCGTCTCTTCCCTGGGTGCTCGGTCTTGGCTGTAGGTGTAGTGATTGCTTCTTATACCTGCTCTTTCTGTAACTTTACAGTTCTCTTTACATCTTACCAGCCAATTCCCTACCACTTTAATCTGTTCTTGTGGAGAATCATTCTTTGTATTAAACTTTCCCTTCTCAAATTTTGTGTGACTCTCTGTCATGATTAGACTCTGACTAATACACAGCAAAACCTAAATCAAATATATAGCTCTGCTTAGGCCAAATGCTTTCAAATGTCTGAAGATACTCTCCTGTTTAATAGGTACATGAATAATAAACCCTCATATAAGAATTAAAGATAATATTATATACTTTAAAGCTTAATGTAAGTGCTTAATAAATGTTTCTTGAAGCTGAATCAGGAATTAAACCTGAATCTGAATGAGGTAATATGTATCTAGAAGGGTACTGAACCCAGATTATCAGAAGTTAAGGAAGCCAGATTCAAGAGATTTGTTAACTAAAGAATAGGAATGTTTGAGATATAGAATTGTCAGCTAGATTAAATAATTTTACATTTTTACTTGGTTGTATTATAGTTGAGAACAGCAAACAATGGAATGCAGAAAGATCCAATAACAAAAGAGACTCTGAAGATGCCAGAAGAGTGTAAGTGTGAGAAGGAATGTTCTCTGGGTAATATCTATGATTATAAAGGTCACATTAATTAATGTGATATATTTTATGCAAATACAATTTAAATAAATGGAAAATTGTGATAAGAAAGATATTAACGTAAATACTAAGCTATATATCAACATTGTGCCTTTTCAAAGCAAAATTCAGTTTATGATTCTGGGAAAATTAGAGGCATAATATATTAACAATTTGCTATTAATTGCCTAATGGAATTCCAAGAAATAGTAATGAAAGCTAATATTGTTATATATTCAAATTTTATCATAATTTTTGTAGTATTAATATTTAAAGAATAATAACTTTAATTGAATATTTGTTACACTAAGGAAGGAGATTGTTAGCCATTCTCATAAATTTTCGGGTTAGCATTTTGTGAGTACTCATGTACTTCTTATAGACTGGATTTGGTTATGAATATATGTGTGAAAATCAGTGTTTGAAAACATCACTATAGCTTTTTGCTCTAAATTTGCACAGCAGCTTAGAGAGGAATAAGTGCATGAGATATCTGCAATTTTAGACCTTCTGCACTTCAAATTATTGCACAGCAAAAACTCCTATAGGAGCTGGAGAAACAATTATTTCACAGTTGATGTAACTTAAAAACAGTTGAAGAAATTCAGCTCCCATTTCTCAGCAAACTGAAAAATGAACCTTCTTGTGGCACCAATTCTAATATTCATGTCTCCAGAACGGTATTTTTTACGTCATTGTTAAGAACTAACCTGAGTTACGTCTCTGGGAATTTATTAAGAAATAAAGCAAAAGGGTAAACAATGACAATTAATAACCAATACTACCTCTGAAAGTTGCATTAAAAACAGGATATTTTTATGATAATCAATACATTATTTTTCTGCTTATTTTTATGGTAAAGTTATTTTGCTTATATTTTACACTAGAGATAGCAATAACTTGCTCCTCACTTACAGTTCCTTCTTAGCAGAAACACTGCCTTCCTGAAGTACTCCATCACACTATCGCCTTCACCACTGTAGAGTGCTAACTCGGCCACTCTGAACTAATTAGCTTTCACTTCCCAAATGTGAATTTTGTCTGCAAAGATCCAAGCTCAAAAGTTGATGCACACTCACAGCCTAACATCCTATATTGGGCTGTCATAACAGGTATTCCCACATAGGGGAAGATGCCTGGAATTCAGTTGTTTGGGGTGGTAAGTAAAACAGTGTGTAGGAAGACCCAGAGGAGAGAAATGGAGGAAACATCAGCTGTACTCATCTAGCGGTAAAGTTTTCTGCAGACACATTTTTGGAATAGCACTTATAATTTCCTTCTTGAGGCATTATTTCTGAATGAGTTTTAGTTCTTCGGAACCAAATAATCACAAAATAATCTGAATATAAGACATGTTTTAAAAATGCTTTAGGGACCTCAGCAATTTGATATTCTTTCTTAAAGAAATCTATTAGGAAAAATAGAAAGAGTTTAATACATATACGATTTGCATATTTGTAACATATGCATTCTAACAATGAATGCTACAGGGTTCAATACCCTTCATTTTCATTCACATCTGTGATGCATTTTCACATTTGCCCTCCCCTACAGATTTCGCTTAACACATAGACTAGGACAGGAAATAAGAACAAATCCTTACGTAGAAATGTTTTATGTAAATTGAAGACCCCAAAAGACAAAGAAAAATATCCTAAAACACCTTAATGCTTCCTTAAGCCTTTCTTCATAAGCTGATCTAATCATAATTTTCCCTGTCACAGTTCATGGTAACACCTAACACCACCCTTCCAGATTCAGAGGACCAAAGTAGACAAAACAAAACAAAACAGGAAAGCAGAACTATGCTTGCCTTGTCTCCTTACCCTCTTACTGCAACATCACAGAATCCATCAATCAGATAAATCAATAAGACAATTTCCATATTCAGTTTGATTACTCCTCAATTACTTTGATTACTCACTTCCACAATTACCATTCTGTTTCAATCCTATTATTTCTCCCTAAAATACTTACAATAGCCCCCTATTTGGTCAATCTTCTTCCTCACCTTTATCTTTTCTAAATATAATAGTAGATTGGTTCCACTGAAATGTGTCAGGTCATACTACTGCTCTGCACAAAACTGTCTAATGATTTATCATCAAATTTTCATTTAAAACTAAGTATTTTTTAAACTGTTTGCAAGGTCTGACATGATCTAGCCTTGTCATTTATCATCTTGGATCTGGGACTTGAAAAATAATAAATTTCATGTGGCTTTAGATATAACTGTAAATTTCCTCATATCTAAAATATATATAATATTTCAATATTTTTAATTTAACTTAGGGTTCATTGGGTCATGTTATATTAATTTCTATCAAATTCCGTACTGTACTATATATTTAAAAGAATTCAAAATTAAAATAAATTTTAAATGCAAAATGCTACCTTTAACTTTGGTTGATGGAAAAATAAATCAACAATGTTGTTTTAAAACCAAGTATATATTTTATTAAAAGAAAATTGAGGGCTCAGCCCACTGGCGTAGTGGTTAAGTTCCTGTGCGTTGCTTTGGCGGCCCCAGGTTCACTGGTTCAGATCCCTGGTGTGGACCTACACCCTGCTTATCAAGCCATGCTGTAGCAGGCATCCCACTTATAAAGTAGAGGAAGATGGACACAGAGGTTAGCTCAGGGCCAGTCTTCCTCAAAAAAAAAAAAAGGAGGGGGGAGGAAATTGAAGTATTCATACAAATAGGGAAATTAAATTTAAGTACAATGAAAAGCGCAAAACCAAGAGGGTAAAACCTGAAGAGGATCTTATAGGAAAGCGCTAAAACTTATGAGTGTTATAATAAAATTAATTGGCAACCACTGTGGGCAATAAAGCAAAGTAAAGGACCATTCCTTCACTTTGATGGTTCCCGTAAAGGGAAACATTTCTTTACACGGCACTTAACCAACGTTGTGGGTTATTGAGTTAAATGTTTTGGCTGAAATTCAGGGAAAGATAATTTCCTAATCGTTAATAACTCTGGATTTCTAGGAGCTAAGATGAGGGTGATGAAGTTTCATGCTTCAGGTAAGTAGCAATTTTACATTGACTACAAATTCATATTCGACTTCTCCTATGTCCCAGATTCTCTAATTCAAATGCAGTGAATATATGAAGTTTGTTTTCATTACCCTCATAGTCATTCTTCTTTCCTTACCTCCTCTCTCACTCACACAATCATTTTTGTTGGGTTATTCATGCTAAACTAATCCTATGGAACTATTTCCACTTTTGATACAGTGACGTGTACTATGGTAATTTCTTCTTCTAACCACATTAACCACTACTTGAGATTGAAAGTACAGGGATTGTACTGGTATGATTCTTCTTCAGAGAGAAATACTTTATTATAATGTGCTACTTTGGAGAAACTAAATTTATCATGGGTAAGATTCATTGAAAAGTTCACAGACTATAAAATCAAACATCTGTGTTTGACACTTAAATCTGCCTCCTTCATTTTGCATGTTTTCAGGGAATATCTAGATTTACTAAACTTCCATTTACTAGTCTATAAAATAGACACTGGTCTGATCAGGGGGTTGTAGCTTCTGGTTCATGTATCTAAGTTGCTAGACACATGCTAGGAATTCAATAAGTGGTGTAAATCATTGGATATGTATCTTTTATTTTCTTTCTCCAATAATACTTTTACTTAAACATCAAAAACTCTTTTCTGTTATGTTCCAAATAATAAGGAAATATGTTCTTTTAGTAGTGAGGAAGAAAATAATTGATGTAAAATAGGAATAAATATGCTGTTGGCTTTTAAGATGTACTATTTCAGTGACTAGTGGAGGATTACTGACAGATACTAAGGGAACTCATCGGGTCTTTCCTTGGGCTGTGCCATCATATCCAAATATTTCCACTAGTAGTAGCAGTTTCTGCTTATGTGGGTAACAGCAAACACACAGAGTTTGGTAGCAATTGTGTCTTGACAGTGATTTTTTGTGTGACCTTTGATGAATTATTTGAACTTTTTATATGTCAAGTCTTATCACACATGAATGAGAATTGTACTACCTATCTTAAGAATTGCTGTAAGAATTTAAAGAGGCAATGCATTGGGCCCATTTCCCAAAAATAAAGTAGTTTAATTTTGTTTGTTTACTTCTTTTTCATTTTGAAGCAATCATCTTCAATTAGCTACATCCCTCCCTCAGTAATTCTATTCTTTGTGATTTATTTTTCTCATTTGAAGTCTTGATATATGATGCCACTTGCTCTATCTTACTTTTGAAAACCACAACTGAGATTATGTCTACATTATCAGGATACAGAAATTGGACATAACTAATAGATATTCAACAGATTACTACACATGGTTGTTTTATTGTCTTAGAATTACTGGCTTCCTTGCATTCTCTTGGAGAAATATTAAACACTTTTCGATAAATGCATCTCTTCTGGTATTTCCAGGAATGCGGTCTCTTGTGTTCCTATATTAGAAGCACTTAGATCATACTCTCAATGAATATCTTTACACTTTATGGCATTTGCTTTATAGCTCATATTTGGAATCATTGTTTTCTTTATTCTTTTCTTTTTACAAAATGACTTAGCAACTATGGACTTCTTCTACTCAAACACTCTTATAAAAGAACTTTTGGTGAATTTCAGTTTTTTATTTCTGTTGGTGTTATTTTGGTTTTCTTTTTTTAGTGAGAAAGCCTGGTCCTGAGCTAATGTCTATGCCAATCTTCCTCTATTTTGTATGTGGGATGCCATCACAGCATGGCTTGAGGAGCGGTGCGTAGGTTCCCACCCAGGATCCAAACCTGCAAACACCAGGCTGCGGAAGTGGAGCACGTGAACTCAACCAGCACGACACTGCACTGGCCCCTTATTTCTGTTGGTTTTAATTACTCTCGTTAAATTGATGTCCAAAATCTCTCAGGGCAAGTTTTCTAAATGCCAAATAATCAAATTTTCAGTGAATTCATGTGTAAACATGCCCTCCAAATGTTGAATATTCAGATCATCTTATATAATACGGAAAATGACTCAGAAAATTTCATTTATCTCTTAGTAAAGTGTTAAAACATAACATTAATTAAAATTGTAACTAACATTTATTGCATGATGAATCTTTTTCAGACTATGGTTTATGTATATTTATACGTATAATCCTCATAACAACTCTATAATGTAGTCACTGGTGTCATCTTAATTTTACAGATGAAGAATCTGAGACCTGAAAAGATTAAATAATATGTTCAATATGATGAGTTTCTTAGGTGACAAATCAGGAATCTGATCCAAGATCATGTTTCCAGAGCCAATAGTCTAAATCATCAGACATTTTTGTTCCTAGTAAGGGTGAAGAAGTTTTAATATTTTAAAATTTGCTGAGTTATTTTGTGTTATGGTAACACAATATAAATATAAATGTTCAGAGTGAACATTAAAATATTTTAAATTCATATTCAGCTGTGTAGCCAGATAAAACTAATTAAAACATTTATTTTAGCCTTTCAGTCTTCTTATTAATAATGATGAGCACCACTTGCTGAGTATGTATAATATGAAAGCCACTGACTGAAGACCTTTACATATATTGTCTCATTTAATATACATACATGCCATATATGATATAGGTAACACTGTTTCTTCCTATATTGTAAAATACTGAAAAAGTATCAAGATTAAAAATATGACACCTGATTAATCTTATTAAGACCAAAATTTTACTGTCATATCTGGATTATTTTACCTTAAACTTTTGCATATAGATATATATGTATGTGTCTATGTGTTCATATTTCTTCTGTTTGTATGTACTTTAGCAACTCTCCATTTGCCTAACACATTTAAACATATAAAACACTGAAAACACTTCTTTATACCAAATGAATATATTTACAAGCACTGTCTTTTGCAAAGCTTCTCTCGTTAACAAGTGAATGCAAGAAGTATGGATGATGGATAACTATCTCAAAAGCTATTAATCATGAAAACACAGCATATAACAAAGTAAGTGTTCAATCATCATGCTTAAAACAGTAACCCAATTCTAAGAAACAGTATTTGAGTTCCATCAAGATTGGATTCAAATTCCTGATTTCACACCAACCTCTTTGTCGACAGATCATCCTCTCAATTGCCAATTTATCCAGAATCCTTCTCCACGGCTTCTAGTTTTCCAAGATAGTTTGTGCCTACAGGGGGTCCACCCACCCACCATCTGCCATGTCAAATTTTCTCTATTCATTACTTAAGAAAAACAACTTGTACAATTAAAAACAAAGTGTTCTGTTCAAATTAGGATATCTTGACACATGGTGTTTGCTTGGATTTACAAATATGAGATCCTATGGTACCCATATTCTAGAATTTGAATAAAAATTAAAATTCAAAGTAAATTATCTTAAAACCACATAAATCAAATGTACAAAAATTTAAGAAAAATAGTGAGGAGAAAACATAAGTCCATATAAGGCATGATCAAGTGGAGATTTGAAATGTTCTTGAAAAATAAATATAATGTATAAGCTTTTTTTAAATCGAGGAACACACTTCTTGACCATTTTTACAAGTGCGATCTAGATTTTTACACAGCAATTCAAGTAAAGTTTTATTTTAGACACCACACATAGAGACATTTAAAAAATTCAAAACATTAAGGTATTTGACCCAGCAAAACACTTTGACATTGGAAGGCCACAGTTTCTTGGTTTCTCAGATTGAGAAGAAAACTCTTGGTATCATTTAAACATTAGAATCTAAGAATATTTGACTCCAGACCAGAACCCAAGAACAGTTGGCTACCGAATACAAAGGCATATAAGAACCCTCCTTGAATGTTCACTCTCAAAGCTGGAATGAGACTGATATTCCACATGTCAGATTCTTGCTTGGTAGCAATTTTGAGCAAGACTCCTGCTGGAGTGACGCCCAAGGAAATAAACAAAACAGAATCCCCGCCCTCTAGTGTATCAAACGTAAATGACTGCAACCCTAATCAGGCCATGAGGGTCATGCTGCTCAGTGGAGAAACAAAATATGATGAGGTTAGGGAGTTCAAGATACTGATTCTAGTGGAGAATATGGGGTTATCTTTAATTGATGATGTCTTATTTTAATTGGGATTTTACGAATAAATGAATTTATAATGGACCAAGGGAGGCAGAAAGGGAAAGGAAGCATGTGCCCCAAGGAAAGAACAACAGGATTGTAGGGACAGAGTAAGATTTCAGAATCCATTGAAAGACTAGCCAGTTGACCAATGTGGCACATATGAGGGAAGTTGGAAGAAACATAACTTGAAAAGGATTTTAAAGGATATAATATTAAATGAGAAAATGAGGAAGCTATTTTAGCATAAGTTGATGTTGACTTTGCTCATCTGCTGAGGGGAAGAAGCCATGGAAAGGAAAACATTGACATCGATAGGAAGAGGAGAGATGATTGATGGTACAACATCACTGAAAAAGAAGTAATAGTGTTGAAAAGAAATCACTCCGGCTGCTGGTGAAAACCACAGATAAAGAATCTGGATTTTATAACACCTCCAAAATTTGAAAATGAGATGCATTTATTGACCTAAATTAATTAATTATATCTACAATATAATTATTAAATGGTTCCCAGTGGAGAAACATTTGAGAACTTTTAAAACATTTGTTTGATAAATTATAATTAGAACAGGTTTTAAAACCTAGCTTTTTCCAGACATCAAGGAGATTCTTATATTTAACAACTTATCTAGGGAAAATGTGCTTTCCCCCCAAAAGAGCAGTCCAGTATTCTTTCTTGGTGATCTCTTCTTATACAGCACAACACTCTTATTTTAGGGAGCTATCTTGATAAAGACATGCATTTATTATCAGAATGCACGTTATAAAAGTAAGAACTGGCAATGAGTTAATTGATAGAGGCAGGACAAGTCATTCTCTACATGCTTGTTTTGAGAGTCAACTAAAATAATGTATAAGCAAATGATCTGTAATATGCAACAGAAAATTATTAGGTATATCACTGCTTTTTTTCCACCATACTGTTACCTGTTTGCCACAGGAGTACTTCCTCCTCTTTAGACCAGTTAGATAAATTTACCCTCTACAAAGACCACTCTTATAAACAAAAGAGTATTTATGTTTATATAATACATCAGAGATAGACACCAGATAGTTTCTATCTTCGTGGTCTGGAAGGAGTCTCTCCCTCTCCCCAGTGAGTGTTGCCATCCTGACTAGGGGAATCTGTACACAAAGAATGCAATCTTCCTCTTCCGCTCGGGCATGGTTACCAGGGACACATCACTGTAGAAATCACATCTTTCTTCACCCTGTCCCCACACACTCCAGTTTGCTTGAAAAATGGTTTATTCATTGGACATTGTCACATCTATAACGATGCTATAATTTTTGTTTGAAAATTTAGGTATTCCAATCTCTCAAAGCCAACCTCTATTTTATTGAAACAGAAACACATCTCTCATTTGACTTTCTGTGAAATAATAAGGCATATAATTTTAGCTCTTGACTAATTTCCTAGACTAGAAGCATAATCTGTTTGGTTTATCTTGCTTCAATGCAAAAATAGTGTTAAAATAATTATTCTGACATTTTAATGTCTCCTAAAGATGTTAGGGATGGTAAAATTAGTAAGAAAACTGCTGTTCAGTAATAGCTGAGATTGATGAAATAGGAAGCATTTTTAAATTTGTTTTTCTTACATATATTTCAGAACTTGTAAATTCCTATGCCATAGTTTTTCTGGAGTAATAAGGCAAGAATTATCTTCTCCCAGCTTTAAAAAAGAATTCTGTGTTTTAGATACTTGTTCACACAATTTTAAAAAATTAATCATGGCCTTCAAAATGTTGCTGTTCTGACTGCTCCCTGGCCCTCCTGCCTCGTCTTGTACCATCTCCCCCCTCGCTCTATGAACTCAAGACACGCTGACCTCCTTTCAGCGCTGCATACGCTCGTGCTGCCAGAGAGCTTTGCAACCCTGTATCCTCTGTTTGGAGATCTTTTTAATCCCGGCTTTATTCATTTTACTTTTCTATGACCAATTTCTATTTCTTTAGGGAGTCCTTTCAGAAATTCCCTAAGTCCTATCTCCTAAAACATGGTTTCATGATATTGTGTGCTTATATTTCAGGGTGTTTGTCCCAGTGAAGATTTTGCATTTACTTGTGAGGTTTTTTAATTAATGTCTGTGTCCTCACATGTTACTCACCCCTACAACTACCTGAATCCAAACAGTTGTGTTAATGAATGGGGAGCACCATGTTTTTGTTCCTATCAGTTTCGGGACGTATCAGGTACTGTGTAATTACAAATGTATATCGAAATTGGGAAACAAAAATTTTCAGTTATAAGCTTTGGTAAAGCACAGCTGTTTTAATTTGAAAATAAAAATCACGATTAAATTAATTAGTAGGTCTCCTTTAAGATATTCAGGACAAGTCCTCTAATATTTCAACAGAATGCTTGCAGCTGGCCAATAGTTCTGAGCACTCGTAACGTGCAGAATATTGAGGCATTTTCAAAAAGGCAAGGCAAGTTAATAAACAATTTTTTAATGATTTTTCTAAGTACCTCTCATTACAACATAGATGCTGTTTACAAAATTAAAAACACAAATTATACAAAGCTTTTTAAACAAAACGATTTAATGCTACAAAGAAAATACCAACGACTAAATTCCTGTGATGAAAATCAGGGATTACACCACAGTACATAGCTATACTTACCAGTTTTCATTTATTTCCATGCAGTGATTCTCAGCCAAGTTTTAAAAGCCATCATGAAATTATGTAATCTGAAATAAAATTCTAAATATATTTGATTAGTGTTGTATCATTAAAATGTCAACCATTTTAAGATCAATTTTTCATCCTGATTTGAAGAGTGGTTTAAAAATATTTGTTGAAACCATTATGCATGCTGCATCTACATATGCAAATATAGTCTAAAGATTCTGTTCATTTTCCTAAACACACTGTAGCTATAATCTGAGTGGTCACTGGAGTAAACACAGGCTTTGACATTACATAAAACCTACCATTTTCAAGCCTTCTAGAATCAACGAATACTTGACACTCTAGAAATATCTCTTTCATCAGCTGCATGCTGGAAGGGACAGCGTTACAATCTAGAGTGTGGATTCCTTTATGTGAAGACACGATTAGAACCTGTTAATAAAGGGCTGCTAGGGTCTTTTAATATGAAGGAGTCAACATTTAAATTCAAGGTTATACTCTGGTTTTATTGTTCCTCCCAGACAAGCAGGTTCTGGAGCCTCTACTTCAGGTTAATTACAGAAATATTTGTCCTGCCCCATTGTAAGTGGGAGAGAAACAGCCAAGGACAGGACCACGGGGCTCAGGGAGTTGAAAAAATGAGGTGAGCCGCCGATAGCAAGGTAGACATACTCTTTACTTACCTTGGCCTACATACGGTGGGAGTGCAGCTGTTTTCCTTGTGGCCGTTTTTATATGACCCTAGACAAAAGTGGCATACAGCCAGCAGATGTTGACATTATGAAGGTTACATAAGGTGTTCATATACATGGTGGCGCATAGGCTGCCTGCAGTAACATGCTGAGTCACATCTGCCCGGAAGCTGCTCCCATCTAATTGTCCACAGCGCCTCCATATTTTTCTTTCACTCTACACCCATTAGAGTGCAGCAGTCGCGGGCTTGTAGGCGGTGTGTGCACGTGCACACAGCACGACGTCTTAAAGCTACATTTTACAACAACAATACAATGATCAGTAAGTAGCCACCAAGAGACAAGCTACACCCACCAGCGTGGCGAGAACCCACTGCCGCAGGGAGGACAGCTTAGGGCCACCCTCAAGTATATTGTCCTATCAAGTTAGTCAGGAGATAAGGCCATTCATGACTACCATAGACCCAGAAGCTGCCCAAGGGTACTATATCTGTGGGGGCCACCCCCACACAGGGAGGGACGTTTCACCAATATTTGGGCCAGGTCATTCGTGTAACCTTTTGACACAGCCCCTGGGGTATCCACCTTGTTGTCGTATTCTCCCTTTTGTTGTTCTATGTACAAGGGCACAGGTGTGTGGAGCACAACAGCCTCCCCGGATAACGGCCCACGGCCGTCTCAGAGGCTTGGGGTTGGCCAGGGCTGCTTATGTCCACATTGTCAGCGTATCTGTTGAGCCACCTGGCACCTCTGAGCATGAGATGGTCTCTAGGAATACAGCCAGGTCTCGTTTCTTTCCGAAGCGGGGTGGATGCGCCATGGCAAGCCTTCTACTGCTCCGGTGGGCAGTTCCGTGTACACCCAACAGTTAGATACATTGGCAAGCTTCGTACAGGTGTATGCCCCTTCTACAATACTGTTCACTGTACTTTATCTATGGGCAAAAGGACAAGGCAGTGATAGGAGCCAACAAAGATAAATCACGTTCTTTAAGCGAAATGCATGCTAGTCCCTTTTCTTGGGGCAAGAGGGTGGCTACCAACAGGGGCCTTCCCGGCCATTGATATTACACTTTTCGTGTCCGTAGAGATGCCGCAAGCGTGGGCTCCACATGGAGGAGTAGAGGGGAACTCATTATCGGCCGCAAAGAAATCACATGCATTTCCTTTAGGATAGAACCAGCACTGGTCTGTGGCAGCCTGACAGTTACCCAAGGGGGCCAACTGCTAGTCACCCACGGGGTGATATGTAAGTCTCGCTGCTTTTCAAGTCCCCATGGAGCTAAAAGCACCAACCATCTACAGTGGGGGCTTTCATATTTTATGACCATTTTTATTCTTGTACTTGTCTCATGTTGAGGCACATTGGGGCCGGCCCACTGTTGGACTTCTTGTCCTGTAAAATGTGTCCCCTTGTCGTTTTTTACAACCAAGGGTCAACCAAAAAGACCATAAAG
Source organism: Equus asinus (assembly GCF_041296235.1). Lineage (NCBI taxonomy): Eukaryota > Metazoa > Chordata > Mammalia > Perissodactyla > Equidae > Equus > Equus asinus. The sequence continues at coordinate 62,365,516 of NC_091794.1, forward strand.
AGTACCTGTAGGGCCTGAATTGTCTGTCTCTGATCTGTGGCCGTACAGGGCCTTGTAAAGAGTTAACCAGTGGCCGTATCAACAGCCATAAAGGCGTACACAGTGCCTTTGGTCTTTGGTAATGGTCCGATGTAGTCCACTTGCCATCGGACCAAGGGCGCATGCCCTCTACTAGTACCTTCAGTATACCAAGCATTCTCTAGGACAGGGACTTTTCTTTAGCATAGGGTGTGGGCTCTATTTCTAGAGGAGACTTTGGGGCCTTTTCTTCCACAGCGAGGAACTCAGCTGGCCCCAACACTTGTTATAACTCTATATTCAGGGGGCTGGAGCTCACTGAACTCCTTTGTTTGAGCCATCCCTGTACAGGGTATGTAGTTCTGAGCTTTACAGGGGCCATTCGTGTGATGGCCTCACATGCTACCAGGGCAGCATAGGCAGCTGTCAACTGTTTCTTTAGTAGAGAATATCATATTTTTGCCCTTTTCTAAAGTTGGGACCAAAACCCAGCAGGGACTCATATCCTGTCCTGTCACTACAATAAGCCTCAGCCAAAACCCTCTTGGGTAACACAGACACTCAATTTATATGGCCGTCCTGGATCAGCCACTTGCAGAGCCTGTACCTGCTGCACCGCATGCTTGGTGACCTTAAATGCTTGGTTCGCAGTGCGTGTCCAGTCTCAAGGGGCCCGCTTTTTCTCCATAGCATACCGGGGTCTCACCACCTGGACTAAAAGAGAGATAAACACTTGCTAATATCCCAACAAGTCCTGGTCTCTGGACTTTGGTGTCATTCACAGCCCAACCACATGTTGCCAGATGTCTCTGCAGGGAGTTGGTAGCCTGTTTGAGATCTGTAAGAGAGTCAGAGTTTAACACAACATCAATGTAGTGAAATACAAGCACTGTATCACTATGAACTCAGGCAGCCAAGTCCTGGGTGATAAATCTATGACAAATAGTGGGGCTGTGCAAGTATCCTTGTGGAAAAACATGAAAAGCCCACTGCCTGCCATCCCAGGTGAAGGCAAACTCTCAGTGGCAACATCAATGGAAAAGAAGGCATTAGTAAGGTCTACAGCATAGTGGTACTGTCCCAATCGGACTGTCAGCTGATCCATGAGGTCATGCATTGAGGGCACAGCAGCATGTAATGGAGGAGTCACTTTATTTAATTCCAGTAGTCCACAGTGATACTCCATGTGCCATCAGGCTTCTTCATGGGCCAAACCAGGGCATTATAAGGACCGTGGGTGGATTGTACCATCCCAACCTCTTTTAACTTTGCAGTAGTCTGTGTGATCTCCTCATGTCCACCAGGACAACGGTCTCAACCACACGCACCTGTAGGTGGAATTCACCCATGGTCATCTGTAGGCACAGTCTTTTCAAGACGTCCACCCCCAGAACATACTCAAGCATGGGAGACATACACTGTGTACACTCGGGGTGGTAAACGGCCAATGCCAAAGGACAGAGACACTGGCTTTACTTTCACCTACTGTCTCTATTGCCATCAACATATGCCAGCTTCTCTGGAAACTTAACCGGGTTGCCGTAAATCAGACTGTAATCAGCTCCAGTATCTACCAATACCAGCACAGACTGTACATTGCTGGGGGACCAGTAAATCCCAAGTTCCACGGGAGTCCTATGGTCCTTTGGGGATCCCCTAAGCCGAGCACCTCAGCCTTCCCCCTAGTCAAAGAGGTACATGAGCTCCTCACCTGAGGGCTTCAGAAATCCTGAAGGCTTGCCTGGTGACTCTTGCCAGGATTTTTCCCCACTCCTGCTGTCTTCTAGAACTGTTTCTCAAGGTTTAACCAGTGCCTCAGTGCCATCAGGACGGTGTTTGGTTGCCTATTTTCGTCTGATCAATGCCTGCAGCTAACAGGTCAATCTACATCTGCATGCAGTCACTTGCTTGGGCCTGTTCTCTGCCGAGCCTGCTCTAGGCTTGGGGGCCTCCCCCGCAGTGAGACATGCACGGTTTTCTCCTTCCTTGGGCATTCTACGTTCCCCAAAGTGGCCATTGTAGTGGCTACTTCATGTATCTGGCCCAAAAGAATCAGACGGGATCTCGTTCCCAACACGCGGATAACTTGGACCAGTTCCACATAGGTCTGCCATGGGCTTACAGTCTCCGGGAGCTCCCCGGCATTCTCTCACACTGTCCCAGGCGGCAGCCGTCACCCACTCCGTCATGGAGTAATTTCCCTGCCCTTGGGTTAGCCAGCGGCTGTAGCAGCTGCCGAAGGGATCTGCCCCCTCATCCCATAGCGGCAGGAGCCAGGCTGGTATGGGCTCCCCTAGCCGCTGCCTGCGCAAGTCCCGCAGTTCCTTTGGCGTATAGGTGGTATACGCCATGAACTCTGTCACCATCAGGGCTCCTTGGGCAACATCGCCTGGACCCAAGGGCTGCTCATGCTTTACCTTTGGCTGGATTACTGGCGAAGCGTGGAGAGGGCGTGCTTCCTCTACGTCCCAGTCCTCAGCGTCCTCTGCCGGTTGCTGCGAGGCGGCATTTCTAGCTCCTGTTCCAACTGCCGCACCCGTGCCTCCAGGGTGTCCTCCTCGGCTAGGAGTTCCCCGATGCCGGCTGCATCCCACAAGGCAGAATCCATGTTCCGGCTTAAGGCTGTCAAAAACAGCCGGCCCGCCAGCCCCATGGCAGGTCAGGCGTTCTCTGGCACCTGCTCCCATGGGCATGCAGAGCCATCTCAGTGCTGACCAGGGTGCCCTCCACGGACTCCCATCCTTCCACAGGGGTGGCCACATGTCTGTCCTGGCAGCCTCAGGAGCCATAGGTCCATACACCTCAGAATCCTTTTGACTATGCCAAGTGTATGCAGGAGAGAAACAGCAGATGAAGGGACCATGTGGCTCGGTGCTCGAGGAGTTGAAAAAAAGGTCTGAGCACCCGAGGGCAAGGTAGACATACATTTTATTCACTTTGGCCAAGAGACAGTGGGAGCGCAGCAGTTCCCCTTGTGGCTGCTTTTATATGACCACTAGACAAAAGTGGCATACAGCCAGCAGATGTTTACATTATGAAGGTTACATAAGGTGTTCATATACATGGTGGCGCATACGCTGCCTGCAGCAACATGCTGAGTCACATCTGCCTGGAGCATGCTCCGGTCTAATTGTCCACAGTGCCTCCATATTTTTTCTTCACCCATAGAATTTGCCACTATGAGATGGATTTCAGTTCACGGACAGAAGGATACGAGGTGAGAAAAAGATTGTCTCTATTCTCCACTCTCTCCAAAAATGTGTGCCTCTTCCTTTGAACCTTATCTAGAGACTGTCAGTTATGCCAAAATGTAGGAATTTTTCACAATGCCTCACGCCCAATGTTTTGCTAAAGAAAATGCCTTTTTTAATTGTACAGGTACGTTGGCTCTCCATTTGGTTTTGGTGTTCTCTTCTCCAGGCTACTCAATCACTGAGGGACAGTATAGACCTCCAAAATATATTGTCTGTTCTACTGCAACAATCTTCTTCTTTTTCTTTTCTTTTCTTTTTTTTTTTTTTGAGGAAGATTAGCCCTGAGCTAACTACTGCCAGTCCTCCTCTTTTTGCTGAGGAAGACTGACTCTGAGCTAACATCCGTGCCCATTTTCCTCTACTTTATATGTGGGATGCCTACCACAGCATAGCATGCCAAGTGGTGCCATGTCTGCACCTGAGATCTGAACCATGAACCCCGGGCCGTGGAGAAGCAGAACATGCGAACTTCACCGCTGCACCACCAGGCTGGTCCCTGCAACAATCTTTTAGGCAGAAGCCCTGTTTTATGTTTTGCTACAATCGCTACCACCTCATTTTCACACTATTAAGTAAAATGATTTCTAAACGTAATTTTACTCATTTCTGCTTCCTATTTCCACCTCTTCAGTTCTTCCCCCTCTGCTTTCTTTATAAAAGCAACTTCTGGAACATGATATTCCTCCGGATACACAGGGTCTATCATAATTATTTTCCTTTCTCTCTTGTTTTATCCTAAATACCCAATTAATACTAAAGTTCAATTAATAATCAATATCAAAAATATCTCCTTGCCATATTTGCATGCACATTATATTTAAAATAATTAAAGATAGCACTCCAAGAATTAATGTAAGTATCAAAAATCACTGTATAAATGTCTCCTTAAAACTATCTACTTGGGGGCCTGCCCCGTGGCCGAGTAGTGAAGTCTGTGCGCTCCACTTCCACAGCACAGGGTTTCCCAGTTTGGATCCTGAATGCAGACCTACACACCACTCACCACGCCATGCAGTGGTGGAATCCCACATAGAAGAACTAGAATGACCTACAACTAGCACATACAGCTAGGTACTGGGGCTCCGGGGGAACCAAACAAAGAAGACTGGCAACGGATGTTAGCTCAGGGCCAATCTTCCTCACCAAAAAAAAATTAAAAAGCCTACTTAAAAACAAAAAGGAAGGCTCAACCTCCTGTTCTCTTAAAAAAAAGAAATTATCTACTTAACATCTTATCCTCATTAGAATTTAGGTACACATTTTTTACTACTTGATCACAGAATAGTAGCCTATGGTAGGTGCTCATTCATATTGATTAAGTTAATAAATCAGTGCATAGATTAATTAGTTAATTTAACAGTATGGGTAAAATGTCCTCATAGGAACTAGAGATTTATGTATGGGAGAACAGCTTATGCTTTACAAATGAAATTCTTTTATTTTTAAGTTTTTCTACCTATTCTTTATTATTATACCAAAGTTTGTTAGCTTTCATAAACTCATTTAGCGAAGGAAACTGATGGTCTCTGATATTACTAGGGTAGACACTAATTTCAGTATTGATGAATGTTATATCACCTTATTTCTTGCAGTATGTATGCTTCGTTTTATGACAGCCTCATCCTTCTGATTTTTGAGGACAAACACTTGGCGTCCTCTCTGCCTCCTCTTTTTCTCTCGTGCCTCTGATATAATCACTCAGTTCTGTTCTCTCTGTTATTAAGTTTCTCAGCACTCAACTGCTGGCCCCCTGGATGAAGACACCGCCTCTCTTGCCTGTGTTATTGCAATAATCTGTAACTCAATCTCTCCTTTCCATGTAGTCTACTCTTGAGATAAAAGCCCGAGTGGTCCTCTTAAAACATAGCTGACATCATGTCATTCTGTAGCTCAGTCCTCCTCCCGTGGCTCTCAGTCGCTCTCACAATGCAGGCAGATTCCTGACAGTGGCTGGCAGAGGCCAGCAGAAACTAGCTTTTTGCTCCCTCCTGATCTTATCTCCCAGTACTCTTCATCGTTCCTGATGCTACTCCAATGACACAGGTCCCCTTGCAATGACATAAACATACAAAACATGCTCCACTCAGGCTTTTTGCATTTTTCCATTTTAAATTACTAGATATTCTTTCAATGAGAATTATAAAAAACCCAAATATATTTTTTTGTAAACCATCTTTTTAAGAAAATTGTTTTCCTTTAATTATATACACTACTGAATAAGATGTCTTCTTTTGAAAAACTAATAAATAAAAGAACAAGTTTTAAACATATATGATTTGTCCAAGATATTTGAAAAAGGAAAAACGAAGCCTGATTTTCTTTGGTAAGTTTTTAAATCAGAATTTATTCTCTCCCTTTTTAAAGAGTAACTCTAAAGTTGTGAGTCACATGGGACAAAGAGAGAGAGCACCTTGTAGGTGCTGTAATAGCTCTAATAATTCTGGTGTTATCTTTCTTTTCTGGAATTCATATCTACACAAAATAGCTGAATTTATAATATTTCTAATGAATTGATTAATGGGGAAAAGAAAATATTTATTGAACATGTACATAAATAAACTTTACCATAAACAATTATGCCTATCAAAAAGACAGTAACTTTAAAAAGTTACCCCAAAAGTGAGGGAAAACATTAATTACAGAAAATAAAGTGGAATTTAATGAAAAAACAGAATTAATAAAATTTAGTGAATACATGGCCCCCTCTTCAAGTTTTTATTTAAATGTCATCCACTCAGTGAAGACTTTCCTATCTCCTTATTTAAAAGGTGCATCAGGTCCACACCTGGGACTATGTAATTTATTACCCTGCTTTATTTCTCATATTCTTTGTTGTATATATGGCTTTTACTTATTTAGTATGGTTTTTTCTTCATGATGTGTTTTTTCTCTCTAATTCAGTGGTCATGGAATTTGACTCTCCCTCCTGAGGGGGGAAGGCCAAGGTCAGGTCCAGAAGAGCATGTCTGGGGAATATCATGGTGGCCACAGCCAGACAGGCATGAGTGTAATTAAGTGAAATGAAATAATTTGAGTTCCAACATGGAAAAATCTACATTTTATGGATAGACATACGCACCCCAGCAGCTGTTGGTCTAGTGCTGGTAGAATAGAGAGAAAGTCAAAGTAATGTGGGAGGTATTCCAAGATCTCTAAATCGCTGTAACAATCCTGGTATTGTGGAAAAAGAGTCTGAAAGATGACCTGGCATTACTGGTCATTGTAGCTATCAACAGTAGATATAATAAGTAACCCTCTGTAAAGTCAGCCAGAAAATAAAAATGAGCTAAAAGGTCAGCATTCTCTCCTGGTAGCATGGGATTTCAGAGGAGAATTTGAAAGCTGTGCAGGTGTTTTAACAAAACAGAAACAGAACCTCCAGACAATAGTATTTCTTCTAGCAAAGAAAACTCAGGGCAGTATTTTTGAAAATGATGTCTGCTAAAGGTACTTTCTATTTCCTCTGCTCCAAGTATCTGACTCATGAGTTTGCAAGAATTTGAAGGTTATATTTAATACAAATTTTTCTATGTAAATGTTTACTGTGTTCTGGAATAAAGTTATAGAATGCAGTGCACGGCTGTGGGGATGCAACAGTGGTAATCAGAAGACGGAATAATTTCCTAAACGGTAGACATCGTCTCTCAGGTATGACAAGTAAACAAAGAGATGGCTTCTATGAGTCACTTTGGACTAAAAATAAAAAGGATTCGTACAAAAAAGAAAGGTATAATTGTCAAATTTCATTTAAAGTTGAATGTCAAAAGCATAGAGAATCAAGATGATTCCGTGATTAGGACTTTCAGGAGAATGTATGAGTCATTACCATCACTGTGTAGCTCAGTCATCTGAAAGAGCAGTATTTTTCAAGAAGAAGCAATATGAGAGAGCAGGATCCTAACAAATACACATTTAAATGATAGTCTAGATGGTGATGTATCGTCAAATCAAATCAAGGTGTGTTAAATAGCTACGTGTGGGTTTATTTAGGTTTGTCTTAATATGTAAATAGAAAAAACTTTGCATTGAAGGAATTTAAGCTTTATTAGGCAATAAGCTGTTATGGAGGCTCTTCCAGAGTTGGTTATATATGATGAGATGCACAGTAGTAGAAAACGATCCCGGTTTTTTGAAGAAGGAAAATTGAATTTATTAGGGGACATGGTATCATTTGACCTTGTAGTATAAAATGGGTTTTCATAGGTATAGAAAGTGTGGAAGTACGTATTCCAAGAAACAGCAATTCAAAAAACCACAAAGCTGAGGCCATGAAATAATGCACTTGGTGATCAATGTGCAGTTCAAGTGAACTGACGCTCTTTCTTCTTTTACTCCCCTCCCCCTCCCCTCCCCTCCCCCTCCTCCCCCTCTTCCTCCTCCTCCTCCTCCTTCTTATTATTAGACAGAAGGGGCAGAAAAAGCCAGAATGGACATTTAGGTTGAAAATACGAGAAGATATACAGATGGCCCACAGACACGTGAAACAATGTTCAACATCACTAATTATTAGGGAAATGCAAATCAAAACTATAATGAGACATCACCTTACACCAGTCAGAATGCCTATAGTTACCAAGACAAAAAACAACAAATGTTGAAGAGGTTGTGGAGAAAAGGGACTTCTCCTACACTGCTGGTGGGAATGTAAACTGGTGCAGCCACTATGGAAAACTGTATGGAGATTTCTAAAAAAATTAAAAATAGAAATACAATACCATCCAGCTATCCCACTACTGGGTATTTATCCAAAGAATCTGAAGTCAATGATCCAAAGAGATTTATGAATCCCTATGTTCATTGCAAGTTTGTTAACAGTAGCCAAGATGTGGAAGCAACCCAAGTGCCCTTCTACAGATGAATGGATGAAGAGGATGTGGTATATATATATATATATATATATATATATATATATATACACACAATAGTATACTATGCAGCCATAAAAAAGGCAAAATTGTCCCATTTCCAACAACAGGGATGGACCTTGAGGGTATGATGTTAAGTGGAATAAGCCAGACAGGGAAAGACAAATACTGAATAATTTGACTCATATGTGGAAGATAACAAACACGTGGATAAAGAGAACAGATTAGTGGTTACCAGAGGGGAAGGAGGTTGCTGGGTGGGCGAAAGGGACAGAGGGGTACATATGTATGGCGATGGATAAAAATTAGACCGCTGAGAATGAGCACGATGAAGTGTATTCAGAAATTGATAAATAATATTGTACACCCTAAATTACACAATGTTATAAACCATTGTGATCTCAGTAAGATTACTGGGAAAACAAAACAAAATAAAAAACCAACAAACGCATAGAGACAGAGATTGGATTGGTGGTTAGCAGAGGGCAGGGGGACAGGGAGGAGGTGAAAGTAGTGATTTGCACATGTGTGTGGGGATGGATTGTAATTAGTCTTTGGGTGATGAGCATGATGTGATCTACACAGAAATCAGAAGACAATGATGTACACCTGAAATTTATATAATTTTATAAAACAGTGTTACCACAATAAAAAAAGATACAAGTTGAAATTAAAAGAATGGAAAATGAAAAAAAAGAAGATATTTTCAGCCATAAAAAAAGAACTAATGGAAGGAGCTTCAATTTTAATCTGAAAACTATACTGAGCCTCTGAGAATTTTCAGCTGGAGCTGACATCAACAAAGGTATTCATAAATGAATCTAGTGCACTGGGCACAATAAATTGAAAATGTGGAAACTATTCTGCTAGCTGCTAAATTAGGATAGTCACGTTAAAAGTAGAAGCATTGGTAATTCAAACAAAACATATTTTTTAGTGACCAAATGTAGAAAACATTGACAGCATCTGTCATTGAATCAAGATGGAGAAATCAAAAGTCACTTGAATAAATAGAATGTGACATTTTTACAGCACGTAATCTTAAAATGTAAAAAAAATCAATTAAATGTGAAAATATCAAATTTATAATATCACTGGATATTATTTGAATCATTAACAAAGGTATCACCTATATTTATGTTTTAATATAAAATACTTACAGAGCCATATTTTGTAAGCAATTTATATGGATGCTGATATTCTGCAAATAAGCATGTGCTTATTAAAAATGTTGAGATAAATTTAGCAAGCCTCTAACATAGGAAGTGGCCAAATAAATTTTAGAAATGTGACATATGTATAAAAAGGTACCCAACCTATTAGTGAGCAAATTACTATAGACAGTACATATGTTTTCAAGTAAACGCCAAATGTTGGAAATTTAAATTCTGAAACGTCTTAAACATGAATAACATAAAAGTAGATCACTGAAGACACTGAGTGTGTCTGAAAAATAAATCTAGTTTTCCTAATCCACGCCAATCTTTATTATACATTGAAAATATGGAATATAAAATCTCAAAACATTTTTATTTAACGTTTTAGCAGAATATTTCACATTCTTTATCTTTTTATTCTTCACAACAATCTTTCTGAAAAGGTGCCATAGATAAATACCCCATGCCCTATTTATGGAATATTAATGAAAAGAGAAGCTAGAAAGAAGGTTGTCTCTTCATGGGATGAAGGAAAAAGAATGTCTCTTCATGGAGAAGAGGGTGTGATGAGCTTTGTATTGAACTGTTTTGATGAGAATGTGACTTCAGTACTTAGGTGGAAATGTCATCCAATGAAGGACATTATGACTGGAGAATGCAAGGAGGTGAAGGCGAGTGGGGAAGATGTGTCCGTTACACACTCACAGATTACGGTTGAAGCTATGGGATTTGATGAGATGTTCAGAGTTTCTGGATATAGGATAAAAAGTGACAGACTAAAAGGAGAAAAGACAAGCGAAACCCAATATCTATTGTTAGATACAAATTTATGTCTGAAAAAATATCTAAAAGAATAGTCTGTTTTGTAAAAAGTACAAGGAATTTCCTTGAATAGCTTTCAGCAAAAAAAAAGTTAGATAATTTATCTATATTTGATCATTTTAGTATATATTTACAAAATTTCACTTTTATTTGAAAAATAATGTTGTAGTATGCATCGTTACACACGATTTCCTAGTAATACAAAGGCTAGTGTGAATATGTAATCCTGAAATAACAGGAGCTTATTAGGAGCTACAAAAGATGGGACAACTAACAGTAGGTGTTTCAGCTTTTTTTTTTTTTTTTTTAATAATATGGATTCTATTCCTTCAGTTCCTTATTGGAAATGCTATGGTTTTGCTGGATGGCCTCCATTTTCCCATCCAGATATATGTCCCCATTTTCTGCCTGGCTCTGTGCCCAGTGAGGCTGACCTGCTTGGACCGCACTGGTGGGAACTCTTGCTTCACAGTTTCTGGTTAAGTTTTGCAAGCGTCAGCCACCTGCAGGAAGAAGAGGGCCCTCAGGATATTTCTTCCCTCTGGTCCCTGGGCTGGGCACTGCAGGTAGGGTGCTTCCCTGGACTGAGGGCCCCAGGCAGCCCTCACCAGATGACTTTCTTTCCAAGTCCGGAGACTGCTCCCTCCTTTGTTCTTTCAGGCCTAGAGGCAGTAATGGATCTCTTCATTGCTAAATCTTGTTTGACCTAAACCCTGCCCATCATTTTGGAAAGAACCTTAATGCTGCCTAGTTCCAGTTTGTATATGACATGTTTTCTCATGGCAAGACACCACAGGTTACAATCGTATATATTACCTTTGCCTTCTCTTGACAACAGAAACTGGGGAGGAAGGTGCAAAGAAGACACACCAAGAAAGAAAATAGGCAGAAATGTGCATTACTCTTTGCTTGTAAAAAATTATCTGTAATTTACCTAAAGTGAAATTCACTCTCTTGAGAGGCACAGCCCTGTGAGAATTGACAAATGCATATGATTGTGTAAACTACCACCACACTCAAGATACAGAACAGTTTGTCGTCTTCCAGAATGTCATTGAGCTGCTCTTTATAGTCAAATGCCTTCCCCATCTCTAACCCTGAAGTTACTGGTCTCTTCTCCATCCTGTAGTTTTGCCTTCTCTGTTTCCACATAAACAGATTCACATGGTGTGCAGCTTTCTGAGTCTGGCTTCTTTCACTTTGCTTATTACCTTTGAGATTCATCCAAGTATTTGTGAGCATTAACAGTTGGTTCCTTCTTAATGTTGCATGGTATCCAATGGTACGACTGCACCATCGTTTCTTTATCTACTTACTGGTTGAAGGACATTTGGGTTGTTTCCAGTTTGGGGCAACTGTGAGAAAACACTGGTATAAACATTTGCGAACAGATTTTGTGTGGACGTAGGTTTTCATTTCACTAGGTTAAATACCTAGAGTGGGATTGTGGGGTCATCTGGTGTTTGTTTAACATTATAAAAACTGCCAGATATTTGATATTAACAGTCATTTTCATTTTATCATACAAATCTTAGTATCTTTGTAGAATGCCAATTTATCACGTAAGAGGGGATGTATTTCCAGACTTTCTAGCTTGTTCAACTCCTTCATCCATGAATCCATATGCCAGCAGCACACTGTTTTGTTCCATATAGCTTAATAGTAACTATTAAACACAGGAAATATATGTCCTCAAGTATTTTCCTTTAATCGAATCATTTTGTATATTCTAGGACCTCTGACTTAGCAAATATGTTTTAGATTCAGTTTCTTATATATTTTAAAGATCCTGCCAGAATTTCCATTTCAATTAGGCTTACATTTAATCTATAGATGAACTCAGGGAAGAATTGCCATCTTTATGTCAAGTATTCCAGTTGATAGAATTGTATATTTATTTCTTTACTCTATCTTTAATTTCTCTGAGTCTTTTCCTTTTAACTTCCAGTGGACACATCTTATAAATTGCCAATTAAATTACTCCTAGAATTTTAATTTTATGCTTTTGTAAATGATGTTACTTTTTATTTTATTTTCTACCTGCCCATTGAGAGGTATAGCAGTAAATTTGACTTTTGTGTATTAACTTTGTGTCTTGCTACTTAATAAAATTACTTATTGTTTCTAGTATTCATTGTTTGGATTCCTTTGGATTATCTATATAGATGATCACATCATCTCTAGAAAAACAGAGTTCGACTTGTTCCTTTCGAATTTTATGTTCCGTTTCTTCTTTCTCATCTTTTTACACTGATATCTGGTCAAAGTTGAAAAGGAATGGTGACAAGTATAGACTTGCATTGTTTAAGATTTTAGGTAGAAATCATTATTATTATTTTTTCACCACTGAGCATTTGTCTTTCTCTTCTTAGTTTGCTGAGAGGTTTTCCATGAATTTTTAAAAGTTTTTTCACATGGTTTCTTTGCCTCTATTAAAATGATCATGTCTTTTCTTATATATTATTTTAATATAGTGAAGTGCATTAATTTTCATATATTAAACAAACCTTGCGTCCCTGGAATAACACACAATTTTTTCAAGCTGTACTACTCTGTTTTAACCAGGCTAAAACAAAGTTTATCAACGACTGATTTGACCTGATATTGCGTAAAGGAGGTCAAGATAGTTCTTTTCCTCCATATTAACTTGGTCAGTTACTTTTGTAAAGATTTAAAATGAGAGTGGATGGTACAGAGAGTCCCCGTGTACTTCCTTCCCAAACCCACAGTTTCCCGTGTGATTAACATTTTCTTTCAGTATGGTGCATTTGTTACAAGTGAAGAACAACCAATATTGACACTTTATCAGTAACTAAAATTAATTTTGTTAGGATTCATGCTTTGTGCTGTACGGTTGTATGGATTTTGACAAATGCATAATATTGTGTATCCACGATTACAATAGTGTGCAGAGTAATTTTTCTGCCCTAAAAGTCCTTGTTTTCCACATATTCATCCCTCCTCCCCTCTCCCCAAAACCACTGGCAACCACGGATCTTTTTAATGTCTCTGTAGTTTTGCCTTTTCCAAAATGCCATTTAAGTGGAGTGATATAATATGTAGACTTTTCAGTCCGACTTCTTACCCTGCGAAATATAAATTTAAAGTTCCTCCATGGTGTTTTTTGTGGCTTGATAGCTCATTTATTTTTTTCTATGAAAATATCCCAGTGTGTGCATGTACCGCAGTTTTTTCATCCGTTCGTCTATTGAAAGACCCATTTTCTGACTCACAGCATTTTCCTTCTTTCTGAAGAACTTCTTAATGTTTCTAACAAGGCAAGTTTATTTTCTGAGTCTGTTTAAGAATTATATTTGTCTTTCTTCAGACGTTAGAAGTTTCTTTGTGGGAAGTTGCTTACTCAACAAAAAATTTTTTATTATTTTTCATGCATATAGAGATATTCAGATTTTCTATTTCTTCATGGGTCATTTGTATCTTTCAAATAGTTTGCATATTTCATCCAAGTAGTCAAATTTTCTGGCATAAAATTTAATACCATCTCTTTATTATCTTTTTAATGTCTTAATAACTATGGAAGTTCCCTCCTCCATTCTCCATACTATTAATTTTTGCCTTTGCTCATATTTGTATTAGCCTAATTAGAAGTTCATCCCTCTTATTGATATTTTTAAATAATCAGTTTTTCATTTTATTAATTTTCTTCATTGTTTTTCTATTTTCTATTCCATTGATTCCTGTTCTTTATTAGTTTCTTTTATTTGTTTACCTTTTGTATAATTTCCCCCCCCCTTTTTAAAGTGTTTTAACCAGGAATGTCAGACCATTGATTTTATGACATTTGTCTTCTCCAATATTATCATATATGGCTTTATTTTACCTTGTAAACACTACTGTATCTGGATTTCAACCATTTTGAATGTTGTATTTTTACCATTACGCCTGTTGAAATATTAAGAAAATATTGTGAGAAACTTTCACAATATTTTCTTAATATTGTGCTCAAGCAGAGGGGACACTTCTCTGCAAAATGAGTATGTAAGCCCTCGGAACAAACCAATGTAGAGATGCCAGTGTGGAATGTCACTGAGAAGTTCAAACAAAGACCATGAGAAATGGAAAATCTCTTACAGGCTGCATGAGACCTGGAGACAGAACACAATGTGAGTTGACCTTGGAAGATATGACAAATATCTGCATGACTAAGCTCTGAGCTTGGCACAAGGAAAATGGATGACACCAATAGAAAAGATCACAGGCCTTTCCTTAATATTTTTGATGTGGTAAGCATCAAGGCCTTGATCATCATGTGGGAGGAGAAGGGAAAGGAACGTTACTGTAACTAAATGTTTTCCTATTCCAGGTTGGGTCAATTTGAGTGCAATTACTTCCACTTAGGACAGTAAACTTTGTGGCGTTGCCTGCTTCTGAGTCTTGAGGAGCAATTTTCACTGGTTAAATTTTGCAAACAAAACCAGCAATGTATAAAATAACCATACTGAAAATCTCTTAACAAAGCATTAATATCAATCTCTGCGTGTGGACTCAACTGATTTATGACAAACAAGTTCTAACTGTTTGAGCAAACTGACCTAGAGACAAGCAACTCCAGTCACTGTTGATTTGGGGCATGCTGCCGGTTTATGAAGAATGAGAAATGACCCTGCAGAATACTTTATAGTGCTGGGGCAGATAAAATGCAGGCAGTATTTTGCGCAGAAAAAAAGGGGCAATAAAAGGAGCTTTATTAGAGGTTGTCAATAAAATAATCATTTTTTTCTCTAATTGCAAGGATAATGCTGAGAAAAGGAAGTTCAAAGACAATGATATTAAGGCCCTGTATTTCAGATTCTAGATTCATTTTACAAAGTGGACAATTTTACGGAAAGAAGATTCACAAAGAATTAAAGTTTGGACAAAATCCAGCATTACGATTTTCCACAAAATCTTGAGCAAAACAATAAGCACTGTGCTTTTTCTTAGACCCATGCGGCATGATGCAATCTGTACAATGCATTAGCTTTGTAATAAGAAGCTTCAGATCCACGAGTCAGTGGTTAGCACTCTTGACCTATGATGTGGTAGGTACCTAAACCCATCCCAGTATAGCGATTTAGACGGTGTTGTGGCACAGAGCTGGCTGTGGGCATGGCCTTCAGAAGAGAACATCGTGACAGTGCCTTTGGCACTTTATTCCTAAGTAATCTGTTAACCTATCAACACATTTCACTATATGATCTTTGGAATAATGAAACTTTAATTATTCAGATACCTTCAAAAATTGGAACCTCACACACTTCATGCATTTTAGATATGTGATGAATGTTTGGCAGACTGAGAATTAGTAGCCTTGAGTACTCATAAACTGGGGATGCACTGGGGCATTTTCATTGGCCCACTAAGGGGAAAAGAGGAGAGGGCCGCTCTACTTTCTCACACATTGTACAGTGAACAAGAGAAAGCATGCTTCTCCACCTGAGTAAATTAACCTAAGCCTGATCTTGCTTAGTTTACAAGAGAAAATTTTCCAACAATTGTTAAGAGTAGAGGAGAATGTCGTGCCAGTTATAAAGTTTCCCCAAATCATATAGCCAACAATGCTTTACCACAGGTCTTCAAAAGATCTTTTCCCTTCTCAACACTTTGCCACTTGCTCATTTCCAAAAACAGTTCTGCTGCTGCTGGCAAATTCTCTGTGCTCCTGTAAAAGGCCTAGTCTCCTGAGCCACAGAAACACGCGCTGTAAAATGGGAGAACATTTGCTTTCACTTCTCTAAGAAACATCCATGTACTATAAGGATTAAATCCATATCCATTTGTTTAAAAGTTCTATCTCCCAAAGCCAAATGGTTACACCCTAAGATGGGCACCTAAGTTAGTCAGGGTGGACCACTGAGACATCTCCCTAGGGACTGTCGTTTCAAGGAGAAATAAGACGCAAGGGTTGGAGACACCTCTAGTTGGTAAAAGCCAAAACCATGAGGCTGTCTGACTCCCGGAGAGATTATTTACATGCCAAAGGGTTCGGTTAGGATTCAGGCCCATTATATTTCAGGAGGGAACAACTGCCCCCTTCCCCTTTATAAGCAGAAGTGTGTCATTTTCCCCCATATCTTGCCTATGAAGTGTCCAGCTACTCATTAGGATAACTGACCTGGCTCTCATCAGGTTGCTCTAGGGGTAAGGACTAGGGCAACGGGCACCAACAGACATATTACTTACTGGGAGGCATTTCATGAGAAATCTGTCTCTTATCTAGAATACCCTATGTACACATTCAGGATTAAATTAATAAAAATGAATGTTAAAAGCCGGTGAGAGCTATCTTTCACCATTGCCTTTATTTCCTCCTGTTCTCCTTTTCTGGTTTAAATTGCCCCAGAAAAATATTTTCTATTTAGAGACAAATTGTACATTTTAATATGATATTTAAATTATGTAAGCCTATTTACATTTTTACATTTGATATCTTTTTTTTAACAACAAAAGGAATATCATGGGAATATTTCTTCCATGGGATCGTGGAAACCTGTGCTTTAGTATCTCATCCGCAACAATTAATCCTGGCTCTACATCTCAAGGATTGTGTGACACGAGAAAAGAGTTAGTTCCTCCTCTGAGGGAGTGATAGCAATTTTAATTGCCTTTAGATTGGTATAACGATAAAAATAAAAATTTAGCCATAAATTCACCAAAGAATTCATAGCACATATTCAGAATTTAATAAATGGAAGAACCCTTTGTTTGCTAATAGAAATTGTTAGTACTTTAAATTAAGTTAGAATTAAAACTTGGAAGTGAAGGAATACTTCACTTGCTGGTGAGTAGATACACATAAAGACACTTCTCTGAACATCAGCACTCTTTTGTTTCTTTTCAATTATTTTATTGAGGTCATAGTGGGGGTTATAACATTGTGTAATTTCATGGTACATTATTGCTTATCAGTTTCTGTATAGACTGCATCATGCTCACCACTAATAGTCTAGTTTTTATCTGTCACTATACATATGTGCCTGTTTACCCGTTTTTTCCAGCCCTCCAACCCTTCTCCTCTGGTAACCACTGATGTGTTCTCTTTGTCCATATGTTTGTTTGTCTTCCACATGCGAGGGAAATCATGCAGTATTGGTTTTTCTCTGTGTGGCTTGCTTCCATGTCTTGGCTATTGTGAATAATGCTGCAGTGAACATAGGGATTTATAAACCTCTTTGAATTGTTGACTTCAAGTTCTTTGGATAAACATCCTGTAGCGGGATAGGTAGGTTGTTTGGTATTCTATTTTTAACTTTTTGAGAATTCTTCATACTGTTTTCCATAGTGGCTACACCAGTTTGCATTCCGACCAGGAGTATATGAGTATTCCTTTTGCTCCGCATCCTCTCCAAGATTTTTTACATTTTGTTTTGGTAATTATAGCCGTTCTGATCAGCGTAAGGTGATATCTCATAGTTTTGATTTTCATTTCCCCAATAATTAGTGATGTTCAACATTTTTTCATGTGTCTGTTGGCCATCTGGATATCTTCTTTGGAAAAATGTCTGTTCATATCCTTTGGAGCAGAAATAAAGAAATGGAAAGATATTCAATGTTATGGATTGGAAGAATACACATAGTTTCAATGCTCAGGGGCTGGCCAGGGGGTGCAGTGGTTAAGTGCACATGTTCTGCTTTGGCAGCCCAGGGTTTGCCGGTTGGGATCCCGGGTATGGACATGGCACTGCTTGGCCATACTGTGTTAGGCATCTCACATATAAAGTCGAGGAAGGTGGGCACGGATCTTAGCTCAGGGCTGGTCTTCCTCAGCAAAAAGAGGAGGATTGGCAGCAGACATTAGCTCAGAGCTAATCTTACTCCAAAAAAAAAGTCCATATTAGTGAAAGCAATCTACAGATTCAATGCAATCACAGTCAGAACCAAAGTGGAGGCATCACAATCCCTGACTTCAAAGAATACTGCAAAGCTATAGTAATCAAAACAGCATGGTGCTGGCACAAAAACAGACACATAGATCAATAGAATAGATTTGAAAGCCCAGAAATAAAACCACACATCTATGGGCAGCTAATCTTTGACAAAGGAGCTGAGAACATACAATAGAGAAAGGAAAGTCTCTTCAATAAACGGTGTTGGGAAAACTGGACAGTCCCATGCAAAAGAATGAAAGTAGACCATTATCTTACACCATACACAAAAATTAACTCAAAATGGATTAAAGACTTCAATGTAAGATCTGAAACCATAAAACTCCTAGAAGAAAATATAGGCAGTACACTGTTTGACATCAGTCTTAGCAGCATCTTTTTGAATACCGTGTCTACTCAGACCTGGGAAATAAAAGAGAAAATAAACAAATGGGACTATGTCAGACTAAAAACCTTCTGCAAGCAAAAGAAACCATGAACAAAATGAAAAGACAGCCCACCAACCAGGAGAATATATTTGCAAATCAAGGGGTTGATTTCCAAAATATACAAAGAACTCATACCACTCAATGACAAAAAAAGAAACAAACTGATCAAAAAATGGGCAGAGGGTACACACAGACATTTTCCCAAAGAAGTAGTCCTGTTTCTTTACCATGCAAATCCAATATCTTCCACCGTAGTATCGTTTCTATTACTCTCAGAAAACAAGGATCTTTATGGAGGAACGTGGAGGGGACTCATACTACTCTTTTACATTACTATTATTTTTCTCTTCATGGATTGCTGCTGATGCTGCTGCTAATTGTCTCTTAACCAATGCTGTCTGATATTTCTCTTTGTCTATCTGAATTTCTTCCTCTTCTAATAATCTACTTGCACAGGCGGTCATGGGTCCTGAAGTAGCTCTGCTGCCCCCAGGAAAGTGGTTCTTGATTTCAAACACATTCTTGCTTCATCAGAGAACACAACCAATGATATGGAGTTCAAGGTTTGAGGCTGGAAAGGCAAAGTCCCACAGTAATGTTTAGGTGTTTCTTTTAGTGCACGCCTAACTCTTCAACACATCTTCACACGTGATAATTTCCAAAGCTTCCTGAATAGCAATGTAAATCAGGTTCCTGTTCTTTCTATAGGAATCTATGTTTTCATGCAAATTAAAGGATATGGTTTCTTATTAATGCTCAGTGTCCCTGAATATTAGCAAGCAATCAGAAGCTGAACTACCTGGTATAAATTAGAGAGATCAAAAAAGGATGATGAACTAATTTGTGAGTGTATGTAGCCAAATCTCATCTTTTACAGAAAACATATTCTATGGCACTTGCAATTAGAATAACTATTTTCCCTGAACTGAGATAAACCTTTGTTCTATTAGATATAGAAGGCCACTTTTATCTGGAAAAAATAGGAGGGAAAAATGAGAATTTTAAGTTGGAGTTGAAAAATAGTGGGTTAAAAGTTAAGAGAACAGAGTGGAAGTATTTGTACTTGATCTGCTAAGGATACAAGCTTAACTGCATTTAGAAAAAGGGCTTGGCCTGCTGTGAAGTCACCATGGACACGGTGAAGATTACAAAATGAGTATTAAGTTTCAAAATGATTTACTCAGATCAAAATTATTAAGTAAAATTTTAAAACTTATTTGTCAAACATGTAAGAAACTCTGTGTCTTTGGAAACATAATCATATTATTGATATGGGGATCATAAATTTTAACTACTATTATTAGAATGGTATTCACCATGAAATAATATACCACTGAGAAAAAAATATAGTGAAGGAGTCTTTAAAAAGTTTCTATAACATAAGAAATTATGGAATGAAGATCTTCCATAGAGTCATATTAGTTCTGAAATAACATGGGTGAAATGTTATTGATTTTTATCTGTTGTAAATATTCCATCATATTTATTTCATTTTAGGGAAGAAACGCATATTCCTAAGAGTTGCTGAATATTAACAGCTATTTTCCCCATAAGGTATTAAACTCAGCAGCCACGAATCCATCTCCTCCAAGAGTTAACAGAAATCTTATCTTTATCGTTGTGGACAGATTATTTTACACATTTCCTCCTTATGAATAAGAATTATCAATTCGATATTTTTTCCCCAAAGAACACATTGTCAGTCTAGGAACTAGAAGGCAGATACCTTGATTTTTGTTTAAGGCATTAATTTACCTAAAATTTATTTGAGTCTATTTTTAAGAAAATGAGGAAAATAGTTTTGTATGGAAACCAGTAGAAGATAATAAATACTAAGGATGAATTCAAATGTTATAAAATGTTCTCACATCTACAATTAAAATAGTTGAGTTTGTATTTTCACTCTGCATTACAGTCCATCTATCTAGACTGTGGAAGTTACGTTGTGATTTTCACAATTTTGTGTCTCTGGGTAGTTGCAAACTTGATGTTTAAAACTGAGTGTGCAATGTAACAATCATACCATAGTAGCTCTATTTTACTGAGCGAGTACTAGGCTCCAGGCCCTGAGATAAACGCTTTGTCTGAGCTATAAATCACCTCTTCCTTGGACAGCATAGTGTATTATGCACTCAGATCTTTATATGATGATAAGAACCTGGAGGCTGAAGGTGTTTAAGAGATTTATCTGAGGTCACACCCTAATAAGTGGCAGGACATGGATTAACAATCGCATCTATATGACTCACAACCTATTCTTCATACTCTACATTCTGCTTTTTCCATTAGTTAGAGAAATTGTAGATCTTAAGTAGTTTAAAAAGAAATGTGGAGTTACAAATTTTATTCAAGGCCAGAGGTCCACGATGCTTCTTCGAGAAACGGATGTTTATGTGTAATAACCTGCTCTAAGCAGGTGACCACGTCATTAGTCAGAATTGCTCCCTAACTGCTGTGGCCAGGTGAGGGTTAGTGGCGTTTTTCAGGATCTTATGGCACTACTAGAGGAGAGATCCATTTTTCAACTGACATTGCCAGGAAAAATTTAAAATACACCTCCTACCCTGCCAACATGTTGAACTTTGACCCAGGTGTATCTACATAGAGAATCCAAACAAACAAAAACCCATATGGGCTCAACCATAGAACTCGTTGCTTGATTAAACAGAACTAAATTTTACCCCGACTCTTCAATTCCAAGAACAGGCAGACTGGAATTGGCAAAGCCTTCTTCAGAAATCAAAGGACAATTTGCCGCTTAAAGAACTATGCACTGAACAACGTAATAAACAACCACAATTTCAGTAATAAGTTTCCTGACACAACAGACTGGCACTTTGCACAGTCGTAATGAGAAAACAGCAGCTGAGGAACCGCAGAAAAGGAGCTAGACTTTACTGGAATACAGATTATACTGAGCTAATTAATGATTTTCACAAATGCCTTGTTGATTAGATATTAAAGTAAAAATCCCTTATATAATTTCTATATTTAGGGACACCATATAATTTTTCATCCAAGCCAGGATTTTTCCGATAATGAAGAAAGCTCTATATTTATTTTTCTAAGACAACAGGAGGAAAGACGGGCTCACTTGAGCAAAGCAGGAGACACGATTCTTTTATTTATAGTTGTCACGTATTAGTGTGTAGAATCAAGAAGTCAAAAAATGCCTTGGAGTTGGAGAAATCATGACTTCTAATACTGGGTCAACCTTCAGTTGTGTGATTTTGGGTGAGTTAATTACTTTCACTGAAAAAGGAAGAGAAGAAAAATACCTAACTTGAAGGCTTGTGAGAATTAAAAATTATATCTATAACATAATTAACACAGTGCCTGGCTTGTTTAAAATACTCAATAAGTAGACATATTTAGAATCCTACTTCTCATTGTGTAGCTTAATTTATTATCATCAATCTATTTGTAATATTAATGTAGCTCTGAGTGTTGGGATCCTATGTTTTGAAACTTGAAAGGGATAGAAAGCTCTGACTCTAATGTACCAAACTTCTACGCTCAGATCGGTCAAAAGTAAATCATACTGGGCCGGCTCCGTCGCCGAGTGGTTAAGTTTGTGCGCTCCGCTGCAGCGGCCCAGGGTTCGGATCCTGGGTGCGGACATGGCTCCACTCGTCAGGCCACTTTGAGGCGGCGTCCCACATCCCACAACGAGAAGGACCTACAACTAAGATATACAACTATGTACAGGGGGGTTTGGAGAGATAAAGCAGAAAAAAAAAAGTAAATAGTACTCCTTAAAAATTCTGTCTTCATAAGATTAATTGTATATAGGTGTATTGAGTCTAAGGATCAAAGTAGTGATATTCTACTTTGACTAGTGAAAAGCAATAGGATGTCCATATTAATATGATTAGAAGGAAACATCAGAATTAAATTGGTTTAATAAAGTCCAATTCATTCAATAATCTGAAGCAAAAATGTACTATTTTAGTATATAAATAAAATAAGAAAGTGATATTAGGTATAGTTAAGAAATAGAATAAACACTGAACTTCAGTTAATTAATACATGTGAAATAGATTTTAGAAACATGGATTTAAGATATGAAAACTTCAGAACAGTAAAGTGGAATTAGTTTCCAATTTTCAAGATTTACTTCACCTCTTGGAAGCCAAAGCCAGTGATTTTTTTTTAATGGTTAGGGACCTATATCCACATTCAGGTATGTCTATAAGTGTTGTTTGCTTTTGTTTTTGCATAGACTATATATTATTTGCTTCTCAGCATTTAATATAATGACAATTGTGTAATTCCAAGACTAAGAAATTTAATGGGGCAAATTCTTAGTTAAAATATTCTCTCTTACTTTGTTTTTAATCAACTATAAGCTAAAGGATCAAAACTGTAACAGAAAACGTAAAAAGCGTACATGTTATTTTCCTAGGATAACGCTCTTACAACTTGTGTATTCTCATAGCTATAACACAGCATAGGAAAGTACAAACGAGGTGATCTATTTTTTTCAAGAAAGTTTTAAAGATATACAATTTAAGGGCATAGTTTCTTCCTTTTTCACAGTGCAATCCATTTGCCAACCCTTTTAGCCTTTCCCTTTTCAGAACCCTGAACAACCAAGCTACATCTTACTGTGAACAAATTAGTTTTGACACCTTGAGACATTTAATTATTTGCAAAAGTGAGTCAGATGAAGGTGAAGTTGAGAGAAATGTTTTAAGCTCTAGGAAGATATATATGCTCAAAATTCCGTTAGTGAAAAGTCCATAAATAAACATAATGGAAATGTACAAATAAAGTTTCAAATTTTTAGGAAATGAACATATTACAAAATAGAAATGTAAGGTTTAGCAGGTCATCAGAGTTTTTACATCCTACTATTCAGAAGTCTTTTTCAGAGGTGCAGGAAATCTCAGAGAACGAAGTGAATGTGGTGTTCATTCAGCGCAGCCACTCATTTTACAGTGGCGGGATCTGAGGTGCAGAGAGGGTAAGGGATTTGCCTGGAGGTTAGGGTCACTTGCCAGTGTCTATTAAATTCAGTGAGAGAAACAACATCTAGGTTTCTTATTTGCCCTATATTATTTTATTAATTTCATTTGCCAATAACAATAGCAATTTAGGGGAATCTGAAGTCTGATGCTATGGATAACCTTTTTAATGAGCAAGTTGTGCTAATTAAATTTGTATAATCATAAAAACGGTATAGCTAATTTTTCCAAATACATCTATGGCTATGCTGATTTAAATGGCTATAATTCGAGAACTCTGAGAATTTTTAATCTATTAACTATTCCATTCATTTATTAATTAATAATTCGTAAATGTTTATTAAATGAACTATTTTGTGAATACGTGTGTGTGTGTGTATGTGTATTCTAAAGTTTGTTTTCCCTTACAATTTTTACAATCTTAAAAAAGAGTTAGGGGCTGGCCCCACCGCCTGGAGGTTGAGTTTGGCACACTCCGCTTCAGTGGCCTGGGTTCTATTCCCGGGCACAGACCTACACCACTCATCAGCAGCCATGCTGTGGCAGCAACCCACACACAAAATACAGGAAGATTGGCACAGATGTTAACTCAGAGTGAATCTTCCTCAATAAAAAGAAAGCAAAAGAAAGATCGCCTTCTTCTGAGAGTGATAATTAGTTGAATTTGGTACATAAAATTAATATTTCAATTGATGTTTATTCATATTCATCCATGTAAGTTAAAATGTTTTAAGATATGAGATGCAAAATATGTCATGAAAACACATTTTTTTTGTATTTTTGGCCTGTCAATATATTTAAGATATAATGTGAAATATAATTAAGCTTTTTGCATTAAAGTGTATGAGAAACATTATCACATCATTTTTATCATACTTATAAGTGTAGGTATATTCAGCTTGAAACTGTTAAAAGTAAGTCTAGATAAGTCTAGGCAGAAGTGTCAATAGAAAAATACAAGCAGAAATATATAAATATCATATAATAAAAGAGACTATAAGTCTAGGACAAAATGTCCTTTTTCTATATGCTGATTTTTTTCTGTTCACAATTCACACATGAATATTCTGCATACATTATATTCCTTAATATTGAAATACTTGGAAATTTTCTTTAAACGTGCCCAAATTCAAAGTTACTAATTGTTTTAATGAAGACATTCCCTACTATTTTCTAAATGAAAAGGGGTAATGTTATTTTAGAAATAGTGCGGACTTTCCTCCTTTTGTGATAATTCGTCTGGCTTACTTTTCATAGTCATTTTCATTTTCCGTTTCATTACAGTATTATGAAATGTTTACAGAATCCCCCACTATAATAAAAAGATTGGTAGATTTCTAATCGCTTTAAGTGATGCATACACGTATCTTTGTTTTGTAAAATATATTTAAAAAATACTCCTTTTTTAATGCTGAATGATGAAGTTGTAGAACTACTCCCACATCCAGGAAGCTGTGGATTATCCACGTATCTAGCTGTGCATAGCTCTATAGATTTATTCTTTGTCTATTTATTGCATCGTTGAAATGTTTTTACAGAAAGAATTCTCTTAGCAAGATTATAATAAAAATTACTTCGACTTTTGAAGAACAGAGTCTTTCATGATTAATGACACACAAAGTTCTGCTCGAAGTTTCCTTAACATCTCAATAAAGTATTTTGATATTTTACAATTATTCTGATGCTATAGAATCACATGTGATTTGTTTTCTATTTAATTATTTTTATTAATTTCTATTAAGGTAATTTTCCATTTATTTGTTTGAAAAATTCTATGTTCACAGTTAATTTGAACAAAACTTTATTTACTTCTCTAGGAAGGAAAATAGGGAAAATTGTCAACATGTTATATAACTAAGGACAATATTCAACACATTAAACAAAGATGGGAGTAGTCATCTTTTTCAGACAATAACTAGCAGCAAATACTTCGATACTATAATTGACATCCATAAACTACTTTCCTTGAAGCATCTAAAAGTAATTTGTAGAAATTACTTAATTAGCCTCTCAGCAGTTCCCGGCAGTGGATTGCATTGTAATTACAGTGCAATACAGTGCACACTATTGATGGAGAGCATGAGCGCAGATATCTGTACAGCGCTACATGTGCAAAGGAAGCCGGGACCCGGTCAATAGGAAACCCTGCACGGGCACATTCCTCACACTTGTTCGCTAAGGGGGACAGGTAACCAAGGTTGTTTTGTCTACTCTTCCTCCTCGTTAGTTTAGGTTTCCCCCGAAATATCTCACCGACTTTCACATTTTTTCTGTTCTCTTTGCTCTCTGTCACAGACCAAAAAATTTAGATGTTTTGAAAAATAACTCACTGAGAATAGACACTTCATGTTGTTTTCATAGGCTAAGAAAGAGGGAGAGACAGATACAGAGGGAGACACAGAGGGAAAGAGTACAAATTTAGGAAAAGTCATTGGCAAGTGAAATTAAATGCCCAAAGCATGAAAGCTTATAGAAAGTTCAGGAAATACTTCTTACATTTGATGAGTCCAGAGTGGACAATACATCAGAAGTGTACTAAATTGAGTAATTGGAACAAATGCTTCTTTCCTTTCTGTATCCAGGCAGTTGGTCACATAACCCTGCATTTTCTCCCTTTAGAGGCAGAGGTTATTCTCTAACCTTTGTCTTTGGACTGGGGCATGTGGTTCCCTGATTCAAAGGATGCTAGCAGACATTGTGCAAATTGAGGCTTAAAATGGACTTGCACAGTTGGACTTCCCTTCATGTGGTTCTTGTATTGCCACAGTGAGAAGATGTCTCTGGGGCCCATCCAGTGGCATAGCAGTTAACTTCGCGTGCTCCACTTCAGAGGCCCACGGTTTGCCTGTTCCGATCCTGGGTGTGGACCTACACACACTTCTCAAATCATGCTGTGGCAGGCATCCCACATATAAAGTAGAGGAAGATGGGCAAAGGTGTTAGTTCAGGGCCAATCTTCCTAGCAAAAAGAGGAGGTTTGGCGGTAGATGTTAGCTCAGGGCTAATCTTCCTCAAAAAATAAAAGAAGAAGAAGAAGAAGAAGATGCCTCTGCTAGCCTGCTGATACATAGAGTATGGGAGACAGATGAAAGAAACTGGCAATCTCCAGCTTGGAGCTAAGCCCAGATGAGCCCACCCTAAATAAACTTACGTACAAACGCACAGATGAAAATGAATGATTCCCATTTCAGGATCCAGAATTTTGGGGTAGTTTGTTTCACAATATTATTTTGGCAACATTTGACCGATATAGAATGACACAGTGGGAATTGTAAGTTAGATTCAAGATATAGAGAGACTTTTATTTTAGATTTCATTTTTCTATAAGAAACTGCTCATTTTTGCATTTGTATACGCATTCACATGTTAGGGATAAACTAAACAAGAGCTTTAATTTACAATTTGATTTCAGTGTCAGTATTTAGAAGGCTCTATTACATGGTGACTTCAACATTGTTTCTGGTCTTGACCTTAAGGAAACAGACAGCCAATTATTTCTCCAGCCAAAATGGCTTCACCTGGGATCAGCAAAGAACTGCAATTTGGAGTCTGCAACTATGGCAAGCCACATGCAAGTCCTGAGCAACAAGGGGAGGAGAAACCCTGTTATAGAGGGGCAAAGAAAGTTGGGAGAGCTATTGTAAGCAAAAAGCCCATTGGAGGAGACTGGGAGATCAAAGCGTGGCGGCTTTTCATTGGCTGTGTTGTGACAGTCTCTCCTTGGCTATTACTGGGCAGGAAGAGGAAGTCTTCTTCCTGTTGGGCTCTGCAGTGGTTAATACATGTGAGAGCTCTCCTTTCTGGCCTCTCAACTCTATTTTCAGTGAGGTTTCTGTTTATTGATTTTCACACTGCTATTGCTGATCGAGCATATTCTTGACTAATAACTGTGAAATCTTTTAGGTTACCTTCATTTCAAATTAGAATAAAACCCCAATACCATGAGCAAAGCTTGTTGATAAAATTATTGCTAATAGCTGTATATTGACTTTCAGATATTGGTGAAATATTTGAGTCACACAAATGTTAAAGCTCATGAAACAAGCATGATGAAGTCCATGAGTGAGGTAGGAATTGCAAAAATTTAATACATTTTTAAGCCTTTATTTGTGACTATCACATAGCCTAATGTTACAGAATTACTGAATGTGGGGAAGAAAGAAGCCCATTTTCATTATCTTTCCTCAAAGACAAGACACTACTTAAAAATGATAGTAAAAGCACATTTTCATGTAGCTACAATTTTTTTTCTGGGGATGAGACCTTTTAAGATGTACCTTAGCAATTGTATCTCAATAAAGCTGAAAAAAATTTTTGCCTTGTCACAAACTTGTACATGATGTTGAAAGAAAATGAAAAAGCAGCTACTTATGGTGTTTCTGATATGATACATCATGAAGTATATTTGCTAAAATATTTAATCTAAATATAATTAATTCCTTAAACCTTGTTTCTAAATTATAGGAAATAAATGGAATTAAGAAGAAATCATTAAGTAAATCCAGAAGCAGGACAAGCTATAAGACAACTGTCATTCGTTCATAAGAAATTGATGGCACAAAATAAAAAAGTTGAAGCAAGTTGAGAGTCAAAAAGTGACTAAGAAGATATAACAACCAAATTCAACGAGTGAAATTAAACTGTATCATATATCTAAAAATATTTATGAAGTCATTGTTGGAAAAACTCAGAGCATAAATATACTATCTAGGCATGAAGTATCATGGAATCTATATGTGAATTACAAGTGATTTAAAATGAATAAAAGAGATACAGAGAAAAAGAGAGAGAGGATTTCAACAATATCCAAAAAGTAAGTTTAAATCTCTACTCACACACGAAAAAACAAATACTGTACTTTGTAAATAATAACACAAACTAGGGACAAATTTTATTTTACAACCAGTCATAATCGATATGTTGCTGGAACCACTCGCTGACAGTCAAGGGGATTCTAATCTGCTACTTGCTCTAAAGTGCCCTTAACATTTTATATCAGGAAAGGTGCATTATTCAATGTGTGTAAAATAAAAGGTATGTCTTCGTAGTTAAAAATTCAGAGATTATCTGTCTATTTTGAAAACCAATCACATCCTTCTTTGGCCACATTTCTTGATTCATATTGTAAGGATGAGTTTTAATCAGGCAGCAGGCGTATGAGAAACACTAGAAGTAAAAGATCTAATGAGGATAACGATCCAAACTCAATTCAGGAAATGTTCGGAAAGCATCTTCCCTGAGCTATGAACCCTTTTACTTTGTGAGATTATTTGAATCAATCTACTTGACCACAAACAATGAAATCTTTCAAGTCCAAGTGTGGAAAAAAAGAGAAATCTTTGTCAAGTTCATTTACTATTAGAGAATTAGGACAAACAACCTGGTGGCAGCCACTTCAGAGCTGACCAAAATCTAATGTGGTTCTCCACACCCCTCTGGAGAAAGTGGGTATTATGTAGAATGTTGCCATCTTGTGCGTGCTATGAGATCCGGCAATGCTGAGAAATAATTTTCCTTTAAAAAATCTGACAAAAACAACTATTGTAATTTATATTTGATAAAAATTTTCTGCTTTTAGATTTAATTCTTAATCTCAGAAGCTTATTCTTTTTAGCAACGTTTGCCATTGATCTGGGCTTTGATGCGGAATTAATTTTAATATACACCCATTTCATTTGGTAAAAACGTATACTTGCAGCATCTCTAAATCATACAAATATAAAATTAATTATAAATATTAAATACATTATATTTAAATGCATATAACCATTTTTCAAACACCTTATTTAATTTTAAAATTGTTGACATTTTACTTTTTCAAATAAATTTTATCTAACTTTATCTTCTTCAAATATTCAAGTACGTCAAATAATTTTGTTATGCTAGCTTAATTTTACCTTGTTTTCCATTTCATTTTTAACATATTCAGTTTACCTGTATAAGTGTTCTAGTATTAGAAAGTCAAAGAAATTGGAAAGTTAGGATGCTTTCAAAGGGAAATTTAGTATTACTATCATCGATGGCAGTGATACTGTGAAGTATTAGAAATAACATACTAAATATTTGCAGATAGGGTGGCTATATAGAATGAGTCTTGAGTGACGTGTGATGCTTTAGTCATACACTTTATTGTATTTGCTCATCTCTCAGAGGTATTCGCTAAAACTGGGGCGCTAACCATGTGGAGAAATGCGCATTCTCCGTGCTTTAGAATTTCATTCCCTGTGTACCAAGTACAAAAACCTGTAGTTTTCTCAAGAAACTTTACCTTCAAACTCTCTACATAAAAGAGCATTATGAATATTTTTATCAGCTGTATTTCAGCATTAAGTAAATAACTCAAATAAAGATTGGCTTGGCGTGTAACCGGTTTTAAGTGTGTCTAGTGGAAATCAGAAAGGTCTTTTTCTTTAAATGATAGATTTGTGATCACTGACTTAGCCTCCGTATCTGTCACTGGTCTGTTCAGTTGTCTGTTTCCTCCTGAGTGAGACTGGGTAGGTTGTTGCTAGGAACTTACTCAGTCTGCTGGGTCACCCAGTGTGTTAGTGAGCAAGAGGATGGAGGGTCTCTATGATCTTATTGCTGAAGCATCGATTGTGAGGCCTCCTCTTTCACTTCCCATTTACTTCACTTGATTGTTCTCTCTTTTTTTCTGTCAGGCGTTCTGTCTTCTAAGGGTTGGTCAATTTTATTTTTTCAAAAAATTGACTCATCCTTTTGATCTTTTGTCTTTCTCCTCTATTTCCTTTCTTCTGTTCTCACCTTTGTGACTTCCATCCTTCTGTTAGCTTTGGATTCAGTTTTCCCTTTTCCTAGTTCTGTGTGTTGTCACTTAGGTTGTCAATTTGAGGTCCTTCTTCTTTAAGACATTACAAGTTGATCACTGCAAACTTCCCTCAGTATTATTTTTGCTGCATCCCATAATTTTGGTGTGTTTTTAATTCTTTTTGTTTGTCTTGAGCTATTTTTTAATTTCTCTCTTGATTTCCTCTTTGACCTAATGTCTGTGTAAGAGGCTGCTGTTTAATTTCCATCTCTCAGGAATGATGCAGGTTTCTTCCCGATATTGATTTCTAGTCTCACGCCATTGTGTTCAAGACAGATGCTTGGTATGATTTCAATCGTCTTAATTTTGTTAAGATTTGTTTTGTGACCTCAAACGTGATCCCTTCTGGAAAATACTCTGTGTGCTCTTGAGAAGAAGGTGTATTCTGCTGCTCTTCAATAAAATGTTCTTAGTATTTAATGGCATTTATTTCTACCGTGTCCTTCTTTTCCGTCTGGATGTTCTATTCATTGTTGAAAGTTGGGTCTTGAATTCGCCGACTTTCAACTTGTATAATCTAGTGTTCAGAATACATAAATATCTCTTAGAACTCAATAATAAAAGACAAATAAAACAATTAAAATAGGCAAATGGTTGAAATAGACATTTCTCCAGAAGATATGCAGATGGCCAATAAGCACAAGAGAGATGCTAGATGTCATTCATGATTAGGGAAAGGGAAATTCAAACCACAATGTGCTACTGTTTCCAACTCAATGTGTAGGCTGTATTCAACATAAAGGAAAATCCCAACTGTTGGTAAAGATGAGGAAGAAGGGGAGCCCTCATACATCACTGGTGGGAACGTAAAATGATGCAGCCACTGTAGAGCACAGCTTTGCATTTCTTAACATCTTCAAGCAATCATTGCCTTTGAGTTGGACAGTCCATTGTGAGGCATCTCCAAAAGAACATGGAAAACATATGTTCGCAGGAAAACCTGTCCATGGACATTCAAATCAGCATTATTCACAGTAGCCCAAAAATGAAATAAACCCAATTTTCCACCAAATTATGAACACATAAAGCAAATGTGGCATATTGATACTATGGGATATAACACAGCCCTAAGAAGGAAGAAAGCACTGCTACGTGCTAGGCCCTGGATGATCCTTTAAAAAGTGTGCTAATTGAAGTGGTACACAAAGCCACAGATTCTATGATTCCATTTGAATGAAATGCCCAGAATAGCAAATCTGCAGGGAGATGAAACAGATAAGGTCTTTCTGTGGACTTGGGTTAGGGCAAAGCACAGAGACAGCGAGGCTGAGTTTCTTTGCAAGGTATTAAAAATGTTCTGGACTTAGATAGTAGTGATAGCCACACAACATTCTCATTGTCCTAAACGTCACTGACTTGTGTACTTTCAAGTACTTAAAATGGTGTATTTTATGTTGAGCAGATTTTCTTCAGTGAAAATTTGAAATGAGGGTAATTCATGCAGCTATTAGGGGTAAGGCACGGTGTAGCCCTGAGAGTAAACATCTGATTAGGGTCTAGTAGCAAGTACGAAAATCACACAAGCTACAGTCGGAGATCCAGTCCATAGTCATGGTCTCCACCTTGAAAAGACCAGCCAAGAAAATAGCTCAGTGGTCTTGGGGGCCCTGGGAATCTGTTCAGAGATCTCAGTAATACTGGGCAGTATTCTCACCTCTTGGACCCTCTGGTGTAGGTAGGTTTGAACTTGTCAGTTGTTGATGTACATGCAGGTGGTAGACCATGGGAGGGCCCCGACCCCTCCTTCCTTGGCCAGTAGAGATAGTCTGAGGCCAGGTGGTTTCCTAAAACCATTTGGCAGAGACTTAGGCGACTGTCCTACAAGGAGTAGAATAGAGTCTCATGGAGCTGCTGTCCGTGTTGGGTTCTGTTTGTGCACACTTCTGGGTGGCCTCAATTACCTGATTTTCTGTGGCTAGGGCCACTCCCCTATGCCAGACCAGTCATCCTAGTAGAACAGACATATCTCTTTGGGTCGGTGGTAGCCTGTCAGGGCAGGAAACTCAGGGACTCCTGGTCTGTGGGGTACAGCTCTAGGGGCAGGTCCGTGGAGACAATGATGGACTGCAGAACATCGCCTGCGGAAAGCTGATCAGAGGATGTGGGGGAGAGCGGGGTACCAGGGAGCGCCTTGTGACGTGTGCCCACAGGAAGACCCGAAAGTAGATGTTCCTGCTATGAAATATTCACCGGCTCTTGGTGGTCAAACCAGTGATTGGTGCCCATCCACTGGCTCCCTGTGCTCTACGATTCCAGGTGGTGCAACCAAAGGGTGTGTGGGCTAAGAGCTGCTTGTGCCCGGGCACAGAATCACCAAGGTGGCCTCAAAGGCTCCCCCAAAACGACTCCTCAAAAAACAGTTGGGGCAGAAATTGGGTGGAGCATTTTTAAGGGAAGCTTGCAGCAAAGATGTTGTTCGATGGAGTTGGCTAAATTTGAGTATCTCATCAGGGCAGGCACTTCAGCTGGGGTACCGGTGATTGGAGGCCATGTGACAGGCCCACCAGTTTCTGAGTCCCGATGCTGGGCAGCCCGCTCAGCCCACTGGACTGATGAAGTGGTGCTTACGAAGCCTCTTGCTGGCCTTGTGGAAAGCAGGGCAGTGTGGTGGGAGAAGTCGTGATAGTGTCAGAGGGAGTCATGGCGGAGATTGCGGTGTGGAAGGGGGAGAACTGGAGGCAGGTGCAGTGGATGTGTGACCAACAATGGTCAGGAAGGGAAACCCGGGTGTACCCGGGGCCAGCAGGGGGCCAGCAGAGTCATGTGTCAAAACCAGACGGTGGGCCCCAAGAGGAGCCTCTTAACACTAAGCCCCACCTCACCAAACTGAGTCTTGACTTCATTAGATTTTCGACTCTCCCAGAAACAGAATCTTAAACCAGTGGATTAGGAATCCCCCAATCAGCACTAGGTAGGTATTCCACATCATAGACTGCTGCTGTCCCCTGAGGAAAGTAACCTTGCAATAACCGAGCGATCTTCCCGCCTGCTGTGACTTCTTTTTCTTCTCCCTTTTGCCTTTCAAAGTCTTTCATTCTGTACAGCTCCTTGGAGCTGCTTTCTATCTGCTAGATTGGATGCCTCCGGACGCAGGAATTGGTGAATAAAGCAATGAAGTTCTTTAGACTTACACAGTTGTATTTTCTTTCTTAACAGCTTGGTGGCAGCAGCGGGATTCGAAGGAGACTTCTCATGGCTTCGGGGATGAGAAACACAAGCATTGGTAGCCATGAAGCCTTTGGATTCTCCGTCTTTTTTGCTGTCTCTGAGGGCTGTGGGTAAGTGTCTCGTGCATTTCAGCTCCACTCTCCTTGCATTGAGCTCCTGATCTAAGTGACTTTCCAGGCCCAGGTTAACGGGCCAGTGTAGTTTGACAGGATGCTCTAGCAGAGCATCTGTCTCAGCCCTGGGTTAGTCCACAGTGCCAGTCAAAGTGGTAGCAGGCAGCTTGAGCTGGCATATGGTTCCCTGAGACACTGAGTCTCTAGCCCTTGGTTAGTCCACAGTCCCAAATTTGGTGGGGTCCGCTGATTCTGCCTGCAGTCCCGACTGTTAGGGTCTGCTGGTTCCGTGCGTAGTTCTGGCCAGGGGAGAGGGTGGCACAGGCGTGTGCTACATCCACACCCAGTCCTTGAAAACTTCCCACATGCATTTGACACGCATTTTTCTCTCCCTTGACTGGATGCAGATGTCGATGAGTTCTGAGGAAATGCTGAAGGCACAGTGTGGAGGAATTCTGGGACCCTGCGTGACTACTTGGAAGAGTGCTGTCCCTTCCACCTGAACAACCACCCGGCACTACCAGAAATGAGAGGCGTCCTGTGATCGTGGATTGGAAGGCTCCTTGTTGTTAAGATGTCAGCTTCCTCCAAAGAGATGAAGCAATTAAATGCAGTCCTTATCAAAATCCCAATGACATTTTGTGCTGAAAGACACCCATCCTAAAGTTCATATGGAATCTCAAGTATGCCCAGATGTCTAAAATAGTCTTGAAAGGAAGTACTAAGTTGGAGGACTCTCTTTTTACTGATGTAAAACTTGCTGCAAACCTACAGTATCAAAACAGCATTGTAATGGCATAAAGACAGACACATAGAGCATCGGAACAGAATAGAGAGCCCAGAAATAAGGTGGCCAAGGTTGTTCAACGTGGAAAAGACAGTCTTTTCAACCAGTGGTTCCTGAAAAAGTGGATATTTTCATGCAAAATCTAAACTTGGATTCTGACCTCACACCAGATATAAAACTTAATTCTCAATGGATCAAGACCCAAATGTAAGAACTGAAACACTTTGAGGAAAACATGGGACAAACGTTTCACAATAGGACTTGGCAGTGATTTCATGGATATGACACTCAAGGCATGGGCAATAAAAAACAGAGTACACACACCAAAATTCATGAATATTAAAACCTTTTCTGCCTCTGAAGACAACATCAACAGAGTAAAAACACAACCCGTGCAGCATGGGAGCCCATATTTGCAAATGATCTATCTGACAAGGGCTGAATCCCCAGAATAGACATAGAACTTCTCAACTCAAGAACAAAAAAACAAACAACCCAAATCAAAAATGAGCAAAGTACTTGAATAGACTTTTCCTCCAAGAAGATACGCAAATGGTCAACAAGCATCTAAAAAGATGCTTAATGTGACTAATCACTGGGGAAATGTAAGTCAAAATCTCAATGAGACACCACCTCACATCCATGTGACGGCACCCCCAAAAGACAGACAGTGAAGAAAGGCATGCTGGCAAAGATGTGGAGATATTGGACCCACGTACACTGTGGCTGGAATGTGAACTGGTATAGCTGCTGTGGAAATCAGCATGGCATTTCATTAAAACAATTAAAAATAGAATCACTAAATGACCCAACAATTCTACTACAGGATATATACACCTCAGAGCTGAAAAGTTGGTCTCAAAGACATATTTGAACACCCATGTTCACGGCATCATTGTTCATGATCGCTGAAACGTGGAACAACCCAAGGATCCATCCAGGGATGAATGGAGAAGCAGCATGGGCATATATATATATACAATTGCATGTTATTCATCCTTAAAAACTAAGGATATTCTGAGATATGAGACAACATGGATGAACCTTTAGGAAATTATGCTAAATGAAATCAACCAGTCCCAAAAATACTGGCCTTGTGTGACTCCACTTATATGGCATTCCTGAAATGGTGAGATTCAGAGAGACGGACAGCGGATGCTGTTGGCCAGGGGTGGGAGCAGGGGAAGGGGAGTGACCGATGAGTGGGGACAGAGCTTCAGTTCTGTGGGGCGACAAGAGTTCTGAAGATGGATTGTGGTGATGGCTGCACCACCATACAACTGTGGTCAACACACTGAAGATGCGCTTAAGGAAGTTAATGTGCTTAATGACGTGTACACAGAAAAATGGTCAAGATGGTAAGTTTTACATTATGTGCATTTTAAGCCAATAAAAATAGATTTTCTGTTAAAAGTGCAAATACAAAGAAATGAGCAGAGGATGATTTAGTGTTTCCATTCGTGCTCTTCCATTCTGACCCTGGTGTTTGTCTCAGCCCTTGTACCTGAGGCAACTTTGATCAGACAAATGTTTTCATTCTGGGCCTAAGAGAACCTTGAAATCAGAATTATACAAAACTCTGCAAAATTTTTGTGACCATGTATTTTTCAGAGAAAACATAGTAAGACATTTTTAATATTAAATTTAAGTTTGTTTTATATCAGTTTCAGGTCTACATCAGAATGATTCAATATGTGTGTATATTGTGAAATGATCACTATAAGAAGTCTGGTTGACGTCTATCATCAAGAGTTACAAATGTGTTTCTTGTGATGAGAACTTCTAAGATTTACGCTATTAGCAACTTTCAAAATGCAATATAGTAGTATTAATTCCTTGACTGCTATAAAATAAGCACCATAAAACAATTCCAGTGTATCCATTTTGTTATTAATTCACTGAATCTATTTTTTCTCAGAATCAATCGTTATGCAAATGACTGAATTTCTTTTAAGCTACATCATAATGTACTGACTACAGGTTCTGACATTTTAAGTTTTGTTTAGGTGTTATTCTTTCTAGCAAGTAAACTTTCCTGAATCTTATCAGTCATATCAAAATATATTCGGATGTATTTCTTCTTCCATCAATATTTAGTCACTGATAAAGTTGACCGTGTGCCATTTTAACCATTATCAGTTTTGTGTGCTGAGGGTGATTTTACCCAGTAATAGACACCGTGTAGGTTCGAAGTCTCCTTGGAGGATAAGCAGTGGGGGGAGGTCAAAGCATGGTACTTGTTTCATTTGCAGAGGGTCCATTTTGACTTTGCTCTTACAAAACGTGTTCTTTGTCCATTTGGGAATCTGAGGCCCAGAAAGTTGGAGGGACTGACCCAGACCTCAGGAGGGGGTCAGAATCCAGAGGATCAGGCAGGGCTCTGGCTTCCTCAGCCAAGGCTCAACCCCTTCCCTTCGGATTTTCTTTGGAAACAGGGACCTCATGGTCCTAGGGGAGCCCTGCCCACCCCTGTACACGTGGGGTCATCTTCCTATTCGCATCCAATCATGCACAGGCACACTCACACCGATTTCTCCTGTGTGGACCATGCAGGGACCCCAGGAAAGAGCAGACACCAGGGAAGTGACAAGAGGCCAAGGAGAAGGCAGTTGGAGGCAGCTCTGCCATGAACAGTAGCATCCATCCTCCTGGCTACATGCCCAGAAGGCCCAAGACGGACCGAAGAATCCCTGAGGTTTCTAGGTGTGTACCTGTTCCAAGGGCATCCTGGCCCAGCCTGGAGGGCACAGGACTGGGGAGCTGGAGTCCACTTCTGTGGGCACCTGCTACTCTGATGAGCCGTTCTTCTCTTGTGTAGACATTGGGTAGAGGAGAGAAGACCTTGGTGTCCTCCTGTGTAAAGTGGAGTGCGTCCAGCGGGTGACTCCCTGGGTTCTGTATGATGCTCACGAAGGGTCTGTGGCCCTTGGTTCTCCATCGATGAGGCCCTGTGCTCTGAGCACCTGAGAAAATGCTTTCCCACCTGCTGGAGATCCTTTAGAACTGAGAGAGGCTTGGGGGTTCGGGTGGATGAGAACTTGGGATAAGGAAGAACATGCCAGAGCAGTGTGTACTAAGGCCAGAGTCCAGGGACAAGACCAGTCCTTGTTGGACTCCCCAGGTCCTCACTTGGCTGGAGAGGAGAATCATTGCCTTGGTTGAGATCAGGATGCCTCCTGAGAAAAAAGGACACCCAAGTGGAGGGACAGAAAGATGAGGGAGAGGGAGGCTCCTGAGGTTCCTCCCACGGCCTGGAAGCCTGCAGGTCTGCTCCTTTACCCCTGGGACAGTGGGGAGCCTCTGCCTTGAGGACACCCGAAGAAACTTCCTGTGTGGTGGCTTCTGCCAGGGCTGCAGGGCTGGTGCTGGCCACCAGGGGGCAGGCAGCCTGCAGCGTCAGTGGTGCCCAATGAGGTTGGGTTCTCACTGTTGTCACTTCTATTGGGATGTAATTGCCACACAGCACTGCCTAAGTTAACACTGCTGTGTGGTACATTTCAAAATTGCTAAGAACCAAGAAGCTAAACTTCTCATCACAAGCAAACACTTACTTTTCTGTTTTCGGTGACGGATGTTAAGTGAACTGATGGTGTCATTGCACAGGCTGTGTGCATCCAGTCCCTGTGCTGACTTCTTAAACTTACACAGCGCCCAGTCAGCCTGCCTCAGCTGCTGGAGCAGCGAATAGCCGTGCAGAGGCCTTTCCGGCTGTCCCCCGCCTCAGAGAGAACTCACTCCTCCTGGTACTAGCAGTCCTCTCCACAGTCTGACTTGGTGAAGAGCAGGAGGAGGGGACACGAGTTTCACAATTCTTCACTCAGCGACTGTGCACCGAGCACTCACCCTGTGCCAGGTGCTCAGGTGGGTCTAAGTGGGTCTAAGTGACTGAGTGGTCCCTGCCAGTCAGGAGCTCACACTCTGCAGGGGACAAGGACAAAAGCATGAAAGCAAAGACATGAGAGGGGAAAGAGCCAGTGCTGAGGGGACATTCAGGGCCCTGTGAGGGAGGGCCGGGGGTCACCGGGTAGGGGTCTGAAAGGCCTCACTCGGGTGACATTTCCTGGGACCAGAATGACAAGAGGGAGCCAGCCCTGCACAAGTCTGGGAGCGGCGTGTCAGGGAGAAGGCACCCCTGCTGTAGACACTCATGGGCAGAAGGGGGTTTGGCCAGAGGATGTGAGAAAGATGGCCAGTGTGGCTGGAGGGAGCCTGGGGGGAGAGAGGAGGCAGAGGAGGGCAGGGCCAGATCCTGGGGCCTGAAATCACGGTTTCAGTGCCTTGCATCTGTAAACCGCAAATGCCTCATATCTCACAATTTTTGTGGTTGAGGAATCAGACATAGATTAGCTTGGTTCTTCTGCTCAAGATGCCTCAAGGCCGCGGCCGCGGCCTCAAGTGATGCTCGACTGGCAGAGAATTTCCTCTCAGGTTCACTCAAAGGAGTCGAGGTGCACTTTGGACTCAGAGCATGGGTTCCTTTCTGTCTGTTGGCCTGGGTGCTGCCTCGGTTCTCTCCCATGTGGGCCTCTGTGTATGGCAGCTCAAAACGTGTGTGCTTGATTCCACAGCTCAGGGACAGGAGAGAGAGACATGGGAAAGAGAGAGAGACGGAACTTAAGAGAGGGAATAAGAAAGAAGTGAGAGACTTTCTGTGTTTAAAATTTAGACATGACACTCGTCCACATTGGCTGTGTTCTATTGGCGAGAGCCAGTCACTAAGCACTCAGTGGTCACACAGGAATCTGTGAGGGATGTGTGTACCACGGGTGGGGATCTCTGGGAGCCACGGTGAAGGCTGCCCACCTCACAGATCAAGATGAGGCTCTTGGGTCTCTTTCTAAACAGAAGAGGAAACAATGGAGAGGTTTGAATCCAGAGGATGACAGTGTCTGGATTTCATTCATCAACCCTCTCCTTGTGCTGACATTGAAATGAGGCCAAGAGAGGAAGTGCCTGTTGCAATAGCGCATTGCTGAACCCAGGCCTGGTTTGAGTGGTGTTCATGCTACATCCCTTCTCGTAATTCTTCCATCTCTTTGTTTGTGCATTACTTGCACTTGACACCACCTCACAGGTGTTATGGATATTATTTCATATACACCTGATGATGTCCCTAGCAAGTAGATTCTAGGCGGATTCCCCTTGGGCAGGTTTGGAGACTGGGGAGGCCCTGAGAGGCACAATGAGTTTTCCAGGACAGAGAACTGGTAAGATAAAGGAGGTCTGAATTCTGCTCTGCCTCCTCAAAGCTGGGACCCTCATCACATTCCCAGGGAGCTGTGGCTGGGGCTGTGGAAGCTCCTCATGTAGAGTTAAGAAGAAGACATGGGGGTGGTTTGGGTAGGTCCGATTACAGGAAGCAGCCCAGGTAATGGAATCTTGAAAAAGTGACCTCACTTCCTTGGCGATAGACCCCAACAGATTTAGAACTCTGGTAACCAGGCAGTTAATTCTAGAGACAGACCCCTAGCTAGTTCATTTGACTGGAGACACTTCAGAGTACAACATGTTTACTTGTTGTGTACCAGTTTTCAGAGGCTCTAGGCTCAGGAAAGCCCAGAGTGTGAGACTGTTGTGTTGTTGTGGACATCGGATCAAGCCTCATGGCCAATTTGGCAGGAGGTACCCAAAGGTAATGTGGGGCAGCCCAGGGCAGCCCACTGTAGGGCAGGACACAACTCGGATCCCACCTGAGCAGCCCCATAGCCCTTGCACCTTGTGTGAGGGTTTGTGTGTGAGTGTCGGTGTGTGTGTGTACGCGTGGGCGCTGTGCGGGAAGGCAGCAGGTGAGGAGTGGGTCCCTCCTGGGCAGGAGGAGAGTGTTATGTGCTGTCAGCCAGGTGCGTCTGTCATATTCATACCCCGGGGCTTGGCTGGCAGCCTGAGCAGCTGGGTGCTGGGATCAAGCTCCTCTGCCCTTGTGTTAATCCTGAGCCGTAGAAGTTTCATCTAGTTCCCTCCCTGGTCAGATGTCTGTGCAGACGTCCCTCTGTGCCTGAATTAGGGAACAGAATTCCTCATGGGGGTGTCCCCCTGTGGCGATGTGCAGGCAGGCCCCTGATGCCTCCTGGCCCGTCTGCCGGGCACTGTGTTTCCAGAACTCCACGCAGGAGATCTTTGAAGAGCTACATGATGGGTTCGACTTCTCTCCCTCCCTAGTCAAGGGGCAGGAGCAGCAGGCCGCCAGCAGCATCCTGTGCTGGTCTGAGGTGAGAGCAGGAGCAGAGGGTCTCCCCGCCCACCACCCCAAGATGTTCAGGTTGGGCCTGGAACCCAGGTCCGAATCTGAGCACACCCCTGGTGCCCTCACAGGGCTTTCCCACTGAGTGTCCTACGGCCTTACTCCCGAAGGAGTCTGGGCCTCCTCTCCTCCCCAGCCAGCTGAGGGCTCGGGTGGAAAGACACTCTCCACATGTTTCTTGGAATCGTAGAGGAAAGGTTTACTGTTGTTGTCTCTTCTCACGAGGCCATGAGGACCTTAGCATTTTGCTCCTGTTTTGATTGATGTAACTTCCCGGCTGGGAAGCTGTAGCACTCAGCGCCACTGTCCTTGCAGACCTGCTCCAAGCCTCACAAATCATCACACTTGCTAGGCTGATTACACACAAAGAGCATGGGCGTGGATTACAGGATTCTATACATTTCTCTGCACCTTGTCACCTCACAAAACACTTCGAATCAGAGCAGTTTGTTACGTGCTGTAAAACTGGTGAGTCTGTGATATTCATACCCCAGGCTGGCAACCTGAGCAGGTGGGTGCTGGGGATCAAGCTCCTCTGCCCTTGTGTTAATCCCGAGCCTTAGAAGTTTCATCTAGTTCCCTCCCTGGTCAGATGTCTGTGCAGATGTCCATCTGTGCCTGAACTAGGGAACAGAAATTCTCATGGGGGTGTCCCCCTATGGCGATGTGCAGCAGGCTCCTGATGCCTCCTGGCCCGTCTGCCGGTCATTGTCTTTCCAGAAC
Source organism: Equus asinus (assembly GCF_041296235.1). Lineage (NCBI taxonomy): Eukaryota > Metazoa > Chordata > Mammalia > Perissodactyla > Equidae > Equus > Equus asinus. Next base: position 62,406,774 of record NC_091794.1, read on the forward strand.
TCCACTCAGGAGATGTTTGAAGAGTTATGTGTTGGGTTCGACTTCTCTCCCTCCCTAGTCAAGGGGCAGGAGCAGCAGGCCACCAGCAGCATCCTGTGCCGGTCTGAGGTGAGAGCAGGAGCAGAAGGTCTTTACCCCCACCCCCCCCAAGATGTTCAGCGTGGGCCTGGAACCCAGGTCTGAATCTGAGCACACCCCTGGGGCCCTCACAGGGCTTTCCCAACGGAGTGTCCTACGGCCTTGCTCCTGAAGGAGTCTGGGCCTCCTCTCCTCCCGAGCCAGCTGTGGGGTAGGGTGGAAAGACACTCTTCACGTTTCTTGGAATCATAGAGGAAATGTTTAATGTTGTTATCACTTTTCACGAGGCCATGAGGACCTTAGCATTTTGCTCCTGTTTTGACTGATGTAACTACCCGGCTGTGAAGCTGTGTAGCACTCAGGCCACTGTCCTTGCAGACCTTCTCCAAGCCTCACGAGTCATCACACTTGCTAGGCTGATTTACACATAAAGAGGATGGCGGTGGGATTACAGGATCCTATACATTTCTCTGCTACTTGTCATTGCACAGAACACGGCAACTCATTGTAGGCCGCTCAGGTCAGGAGCTGAGGCCTTAAGTGACTTCATCATATTCCACAGAGGAGGACATTTTGCACAGTGATTCAGCCTTTCGATGCTGTTGGACCTTGACATGACCCAATTCTGTTGCCATTTGAGCCAACACTGCAGGGCACATTTTAAGCATGTCCAAATAGACTCTAAGTTTTCCAGGTCTGCCATGACATAGAACCGCAGATTGGCGGAAGGTCACTAATCATCTCTTTGCTCCTGTCTGTGGTGGGGATGTTCATTGATGACTCCCTGGGATAATGCTCTTACCTCAGGCTCTTAATGCACAGAGGTACAATTGTTCCTCAGGTCACAGAATGCCTTGAAGGTACTGAGTGTTTGTCATTCCCCTAAAAATCAAATTGTACTTTTAAGTCCAAAACCATTTTCAAGGCGGGCTCTCGTCCCTCTTGCACAACTTCCTGAGGCGCTGGGAGGTTCTGGTCTGAGCTCCAGACCCTGATGCCCCTGGTGGTTCATGGTGACTCCACTGACTCTGTGTCCCTGCTTGTCCACGTGGTATGCCAAGGAACCCACCCTGTCCGTGGCTGAGGCCCGCACGATGCGGACCCTCAAGGCAGGCGCAGTGCAGAAGGTGGTAGGCTGCCTGCAACCATCTTTCCACGGCAGATCCATCTCCGTCACCACCTTCCCGTGTGTGTACCAGGCCTTCTACCCGACCCCACAGGTCCTGGACCAGCTGCTCCAGAGGTGAGTGCCCACCCCTCCACAGCACAGCAGGGAGTCTCCTACCTAATAAACGTGTGCCTTGGGAACGTCCCCACACCTCTCTGAGCGTCACCTTGCTCATCCGAATAGTGGGGTGGTAAGAGGGTAAACCTCACAGGGTCACTGAAGGAAATCACGGGAGACAGCACGGCAGACGCTTGCCTGGTGCCGGACTCCACAGAAGGGACTGCTGCTCATGCTGCGTGTCCTCATGCTTACAGCTTCCGTCGCCAGTGAGGAGACTCCCTGCCTCTCCCCTCGCTGGCCTGTGGCCTTCCTGAGTGTGGAAAAGTACATGAAAGCAAACTGTTTTCCTATTGGCAAGACAATTTAGCGAGTCCATCTAGCTGATCCTGGTCCTTGTCTTCGGTGCGGCCAGAGCAGTGGTCTCTGTGGGCAGCAGAGGAGACGCAGGCCCACTCAGAATTCTGGGAAGGCTCTGGATGGGGTTCATTCATTCAATACTATATGTTAAGCTCCTACTACACTCGTACCCTTTCCTACACACTAAGGGTGTCCACTGAAGGAAGCAGACACTCTCCCTGGGGCTCAATTCTAGCCTGAGAGCTAGAAGCTCACTTCTGGGCATCATGAGTATTCATGCCCAGAGGACGTTAGATGTCACACCCTCTTGGCCTCCTCTAGATATGGACGCATCCTCTCATAGTCAGACCACGATGACAGACTTCAAGGACCAACTAAGACCATGAGTGGTGTTGGGTCCAGAGGGAGGGCCTCCTGTGTCCACAGAAGGGGCTAGGAGACCATGGGGACTGTGGCTATGGATGGACTGGCAGACCCTGGATCTCACGCCTCTTGGGGTTTCTGTGGGGGGCCTGAGGTCTGCGGTCTTCCCTACAGGAGGAAATGAATCAAAGAGACCTGTTCATGGGGTGCCAGTCCCGCCATGGGAAGCAGAGGAGAGGCTGGGCTGAGTCGGCCACTGAGAGACTCCTCGCTTCCACAGTTCCCTCTCCCTCTCCCTGCCCTCTGCACAGGCACCTCTCCTAAGCACCGCCACTGGGGCCCAGAACAGTAGCTGGTGAGCAGCCTGGTCACAAATCTGCCTCCAACCTCAGTCCTGATGCTCGAGCGTGGAGGATGGGGCAGGCTATGTCCAGGCCCTTTGGGAAAAGAGTGTCAGGTGGAAGACCAGACTCACACAGGCTCTCTGTTAGATTGGCTGATGACCAGGCCTTCCAGTGCAAGGACAGCCACCCAGGGATTGGAGTGGCTGGTCCACCCTCTGGGGCTCAGGCACAGAGAAGGTGCTGTGGGAACACAGTGTGGAACAGCAGGCCAGGCCTGTGACTCTCTTCACACATGCCTCTCCCCAGTGCCCTCTCTCCCATCTGGGGCCCCCGGCCTCAGGAGAACTCCCAGGATATGTGGCAGATGCTGCGCCACTCCAGGATCAATCTGACGTTGGCGTATCTCCAGGACCTCTTGCCTGGCTCAGTCCTGAAGCACCAGGCCACCCCTCTTCTCATCCAGGTGGACCTTTTCCAGGCCACTGAGTTGGAGACAGAGGGTAAGGGAGACCGTAGGCTTGGAAGACTACCCCAGTGGGTGGGTCACGACTGGGGATTCATTGAAAGACAGTGGGATCTTTCCTGTTTGGGGAAAGGCACATGGAAAGCAACTTATGTAGCTGACCCTTTCTCTTTCTCCATCTCCTGCCCCAGCTCCAGCGCTTCTGCCAGGTGCAGAGGCAGAAAAGGGGCCACATCTGGAGCTGGACGGAACTCCAGTTCTATTTCTGCCATCACTTCTAGCGCTGGAACCGGCAGCAGCGCCCTCAGCTGCTCCAGACCCCGAGCGAGTGCCATCAGCAGCCCCAGCCCAAGTGCCAGGTCCTGAACTGGACTCAACGGGACCAAGGGGTCTGCTGGGATTTCCACCTCAGGCTCCAGTAACAGCCGCAGAATCAGCTCCGGTTCCAGAGGCTTCCCACCCCTGTCGAGTGACCGGGAAGAAGCAGCCCGATGGGAAGCCTAGCCTCATGGCCTTCTCCCCAAGGGAGGTGGCAGAACAGCTGACGGCCATTGACGCGGTGAGCACCCGGGCTCTCAGGGCGGGGTGGGGCAGGCCACCCCTATGCCATCAGCTGGCCCAGACCTGCTTTTCCCTGTGGCGGCTCCTGTGACCTGGGTCCCAATCCCAGCTCCACCACTTCCCAACCATGGGATCTGGGCAACTCCCCAGCCTTCGTGTTCCACCCTCACACTGTAGAGATGGGGACCAAGAGGCCCTGCTGGACAGAGGGGCTGAGCACATTGAGTGAAGTAGAACACAGAGGAAGCCTGGTGGGGCTTGGCCCGAGAGGTCGGGGAGGAGAACTCACTGTGTGCAGCCAGGAACTCAGGCGGCCCAGCCATCTGCTCGGGATGCTCAGCAGCCTCAGCATTTGTGATGCACCAGACGTGTACTTCACTAAAAGGGAGACAACCTGACAAAGCCCGTGGGTGTAGCTGGCACAGGGCAATGTGCAGCGGAATGGGGCCTGGGACCAAGGATGCTCAGGATGCAGGGAGATGCCCCCTTGGGAGGAGCCAAGCGGAGCAGCCCTCTGGAGCTTGCAGTTTGTGGGGGTGGGCTGTGTGTAAATGCTCCTGTCCTTTCCCCACCAGTCTGGAGTCCCGGGTCCTCCTGTGCTGGGTGCTCTCAGTGGAAGAACAATGAAAGCGAGGGGCTCCCACCACGCTGAGAACACATCCTCAGCTTCCTGAGCCCCTCCTTAGACCGGTGACTCCTGCTTGGACACTAAGCTGGGCTGTGGCAGGGCTGAGTGACACTCCCCCTCCTCCCCAGGAAGTGTTCAAGAACGTCGAGCCCTCTGAGTGTCTGGGCTCCACCTGGGGCAAAAGAAACCGGCCCGGACATGAGAACGTGGCACCCACCGTCTGGGCCACAGTGGTGCAGTTCAACAGAGTAGTAAAGTGTGTCATGACGTCCTGCCTTGGGGACCCAAACGTGACGGCCCGGGACAGGGCCAAGGTTCTGGAGCGGTGGATCGAGGTGGCCAGGGTATGCGGGGGGAGACCCTCTCCAGAGCCGTGGAACTGCCCCTTCTCCTTGATCAGCTCTCAGGACTGAAGGCTGCACTCTAAGCCCCTGCACAGTCGCTAGGTCCTTCCTGTCAAGGGCACACTGACCTTGACTCGCATGTCCCAGGGGTGGGATGCTCACTTCCTCCCTGGCTCCTTCCTACTTTGAGCGAAATTCCTCCTCCTGGAAGTGTTACTCTTTGGTCCACCTGTGCCCACCCTGGCACCCTGGCCATCTGTCCCACTCAGGAGGGGAGAGTGGAAGGGAGGGGGACTGAAGCCAGAGCAGACAGGGCTCCTGCTCCCCCTCCCAGCTCCTCCTCTCCCTCCTCAGGAGTGCCGAGCCTTGAGGAACATCTCCTCCCTGCACGCAGTCCTCTCGGCTCTGCAGAGCGTGCCCATACACAGACTGAAGAAGACCTGGGGGAAAGTGTCCAGGTGGGGAGGCCTCTCCACAGGAGGACCAGGGGGAGGAGGGAGCTCCCGCGTGTCTGCCATTGCCCTCTCGTCAGCTGGAGCTTCCTGGGTGGCAGTAAGCCCTGGGCACAGGGCCTGGGTGGGTGTGCAGTGTCCCTGATCCTCACTGGCAACTTAGGCCCCCAGTTCTGCTTCAGGAATCAGGTTCCCTGGATGTCACATAGTAGGTTGAACCAAAGTGGAGATTTTCAAGCGTTTGCCATACAGCAACAGAACTCTGTGCCCAGTGGGAAACCAAACTGGTCAAAATACAGCTGCTGCATAGAAAAGGGAGTGGCAGCCCCAGGTGACCAACATGAGAGCCCCCTCTGCAGTCCCATGGTGACGTCAGTGCTCAGAGGACCCCCACGAAAATCCTCATTCGGGCAGTTTGGATTTTCCAGATTCTCATCGAGAAGGGACTTGCACTTATGCCCCCTGCCCCATTGTTCCTGAGTTTCTCCTTCCTCCTTTCCCCCCTCAGGAAGAGCTGCCGAAAATTTAAAAAGCTCTGTGATGAGGACAACTCCCTTAGCTGGGAGCTGCTCATCAAGGTAGAGTGGAGGCTGGCATGTGGAGGGAGAGGCGGGGTGTGGGGAAGGGGGAAGGGGCAGGATGTGGACGGTCATTTCTCACTTGGAGTTTCTGTGTACAATTCCAGTCTTCCCTGGATGAACAGGAAGATGGGGTATGTTTGGTCCATGGGCAGGTGGGGGAGGTGTTTGTGGGGTGGGAAGCCCCGGTCATGGCAGGAAGTGGGGGTGTCTGGGCTGATCCCGGAGGGGATGCTGAGCTGGCCGGTGGAGCAGGGGCTGCCTTCCATTTTGGTCCACGCTGTCAGCACTTAGATTCTTCCAGGCTGTTGCGTGCATGGGGTGGACGGGCGTATGTTTCTTCCCTGAAGCAGCTCAGTGTGTCTTTAGGAAGCCAGGCCCCCACTGCTCCTTCTGTCTTCACCACTTCTCCACGAGGAGGGCACCCTGCCTGCCCTCGGGATGGGCACTGCCAGGCATTCCCCCAGGCCAGGTGGACAAATGGGCTGCCCAGCCTTGAGTCTGAATGGCTGGAGCATGACAGATGTTTGTGCATGTGTGACTCCCCAGAGGCCCTACCACCGTCCCTGCTAGTCTGTCCCTGTCAGGAACACTCACCTGGGTCCTAGTCAGCAGTAACTGGTGCCCAGGTGGCTTATGGGAAGTGTCCAGGAAACTGGTGGTGCTCAGTGGATCTTTCCTGAATGGACCTCATAGGCTTCACATGAAAGAGAAACCGAAGTGTCCTCTCAGCCCCGCCCCACCCTTTCACGCCGGGTGGGGTGAGAGCCAGAACCATGTAAACCGTCACTGACGCTGAGTCCTCAGGAGACCCTGCGAGGTAGGGGTGAGTTGTCACACTTTCCAGATGAGGAGGCTGACTCAAGGAGGACAGGCGTTCGGCCCAAGGTCACACAGCGAGAGTGTTGGAGCTAGGATTGTTCTAGAATCAGAGTGTGCTGGAGGATGGAGTAGCATGGGTACCAGCTGACTTGGTTCAGACGTCCAGGGCTGAGGTCAGAGGGGCTGAGGAGAAGTGGGGTGAGGGGAGGATGGCCTCCTTGACCCTGTCCTCAATCCTGGCAGAAGCAGCCCTCCAAGTTTGCCACCCTGCTGAGGACCCTGCAGAGAGGCCGGAAGAGGCAGCAGCAGCAGGTGAGTGTGCCTGTGGGGAGGCGCTCCAAGGTCAGAGGAGGGGACTCTGCCCTCCCAGCTGGGGGCTCCAATCCAGAGAGGGGGCCTTCCTCCTGCAGCCCTCCTCCTGTTGCCGCAGAGCCTGACACCCGCCCTTAGAAGTGACCAGGAGGAGGGCCTGGGGAGCTGCAGCAGGATGGGTCGGGAGAGTGGAGGGGCCAAGGATTAAAGGCCCTGTGACCAGCCAAAAGCAGGCCCTGGGAGGTGACCAGGAGGAGTCTGGTGTTCTTGGAGGGTGAGGGGTGGGGATTGAGGGCTGGCTATAAAGGGTTTGAGGCTGCTCCGTGTGGGGACCCTGGGCTGGGCCAGGAGGCTGAGCATGAGGAGTTTTCAGGGGAGGGTCATGGGGACACCTGAGACCAGGGCCTCATCCCATCTAATCCCAATGGCACAGGGCATCGTCCCCTTCCTGGGCACCATGCTAACTGACCTGATCATGCTGGACACTGCCATGGAGGATTACGTAAATGTGAGTGAGGCCGGGGGCCAGAAGGGGATGACCAGGTTGGGACTTGGGAAGACACAGTCCCAGTACCAAGACCTGAGTGGTCAGAATGTGGTAACTTCCTGTCATGACAGCCTCCCAGGCTCCCCTGTGGGCTGGGGCAGTGTGCCCCTCTTAGGGATGAGGGAACGAAGGCTCCACGTGGAGCCCGTCCCGGGTCCCCAGGCTGGCGAAGCAGCAGAGCTGCCCGCCTGCAGAGCTGCATGGGCTTTGTTGGAGGCGAGAGAGAAGTCAGCCTCCAAGTCAGGCAGCACACTGATGGAGCTGTCCCTTCCTGCCTGAGGACTCAGCCTCCCTGTCCGTCATCGGAGGGGCTTGGGCTACAGGGTCTTTGAGTGTCGGCCCCCATGTCCTCCCTTCTCTGGAGCCCAGAGCCTGGCCTGGGTCCAAGTCCTGTTTTCTGTCAGGCCCAGCCCCCTCCTGGACCTGGAGCTGGGCACCATGAGAAGGGGTGTGCACGGGGGCTGGTCATAGCTAGGGGGCTCGTTCTGATGGACTTTTGCTGTCTGCCTTCCAGGGCAATGAGATCAACCACGAGAAAAAGAAAAAGGTGAGCAGCTGTGGCCTTCCATGTCAGGGAGGAGAGGGGCGTGGAAACCAGAGACGCCCCTGGGCGGAACTCTCCTGGGCACCACCCACTGCATCTTACATTTAGTGAGAGTGTTGGATGACAGAGAATCAGGAGACCCATCCAGTGGGGGGGTGGGGGCAGCGCTGGGCATCAAGCAAAACTTCCTGCGGGAGGGGCTTCTACCCATCTCTGAGAACAGGTAGGTCCTGCGTGGAATTGGAGGGAAGGAGGGTCCCATGTGAGCAAGGACCCAGGACCAGCCCCTTGCCCCACTCCTCACCCCCTGAAGACCCTGCAGCATCCCCAGCAGGCTCTGTCTGCATCCTCTCCTCCCTCTGGTGCCAGGAGCACAAAGTGATGATGGAGATCGTGCAGCTCCAGGAGGCTGCAGAGAATTACAACCTAGAGCCCCAGGAGCGATTCAGGGCCTGGTTCTGGGACATGGAGCAGCTCAGTGAGGACGAGAGGTGAGGCTGGACAGGACATGGGGAGGAACAGGTGCACTCTCCCTGCTGGCCAGTCCGGAGAGCCTGAGTCCATGACTCCCTTGTCAGCCCTGACCTGTCGCATGGCGATGGCTGGGGAAGCTGGGCTCCAGCTGCTGGGCAGATGCCGGGAGGGACACCAGGGCTGTGGATTGTGGGAGGCTCACAGATGCCACTCTATCCTGTAGCTACAGCCTGTCCTGCCAGCTGGAGCCCCGGTGCTAGTTGGCCAGCAAATCTCTCCAGGCCCAGAGAGCATGGCCATCATGAAGCTGAGGAGGGAGTGAGCGTCCCGTTGTCGTATGACCTCTTCCTTAGCAGCAGGGGCCCAGCTGGGGCACTCAGGGTGCAAGGGCCCCACCGCCTGCCACCCCTTCCTGAGGCCAATTTCCATCTCTGTAGGGGTGAGAATCACTGCTTGTAAATAGTTCATGCCAGATTTGCAGACTGTTGTATTAAAGTCCTGTTTCTCTTAGAGCCTGGGAGTGGTGGTTCTTTCACATTCTTTGCTAATTTAAACACTGTCCAGACTCTCAGATCCCTCACTGGAGTAAGACATTTTGCAGTCATCCGATTATTGTGTGTGGGAGAGGGGGGAAGGTGTAGCCCCTCCCTGGCTGCTGAAGGAGACCCCCAAGTGCCCCTCCTCAGAGGACAGGTCCGTGTCAGCATCGTGAAGCTGGGCCAGGAGCAGAGACAGCCCCTCAGACCCCTGAGATGGGAGGTCGAGGTGTTTTCTCAGGCCGAGCGTCCACCACGGAAATGTGGGGGGCCCTAAAGCCACCACTTGCCAGGCCCACTCTGTGCCCCAGGAGAGGGGCTGCCCGTCCACACTCTGGAGGGAGAGGAAACATTTCCTGCGTCTCTTGTGGACGTGTCTCTGGACCCCATGTTGGGAACTTGTAGTTTTCTAGTTCAGCCTCTGGAAACGCATCAGCTCTAAGTGGGGAAAACACGTAAGGAGATCAAACCGTGCGTGTGGAGAGGACAAGGCCAGGGGAAGGTCATTTGTGCAGGGACTTTGGGCAGGCAGGACCTCCCCTCCTCAGTGTCCCCCTGGGGCTCCATGCTCACCCTTCCCCTGGCCTGGAATCCTGCTGGGAACTTGTCCCCGGCTCCGAAGTCCTCTCCCTGCTCGTCTCCTCTCCAGGGGAACACTTGTGGTGCAGCCTTCCAGGCTCCAGCTGGGCCCCGTTCCCGACACCCTCCTGCTCCCTGGGACCCAGGACCCCAGCCCCTGCACTTCCTTCTTCACTCTTGTCAAGTCAGAAGTCCCCTCAAGGCCCCACCCTCCCTCAGGTGCCTCACAGCCACTCCTCCCTGGCTGGCCTGATGGACCAGGATGGGTTCTGACAGGCGGGATAAGGGTCCATGTACCTGGCCAGACGAAACCCCCACTCGGTCCCTTGCTGACCAAGGTGACTTCCGGGTCTGTGTGGTGCTGACGTCCTTGGTCTGGAAGATCCGTCCGTCACACCCTGAGTCATGTTATTCCTGACTTGTCCTACGTTCTGGCTGGGCCCGAGCCCATAGACCTTTGGCCCTGGGATGGCTGTGCTCTCATCTGCAGTCTTGTGCTGTGGTTACCTCCTGGGCTGTGTGAGCCATTTCTGTTGGGGGCTTTGAAAGCTGAGGTTGAGAGGGGCAGGTGTAGGGATGTCCTCCAGGGGAATGCCACCCAACTATGATCTCTGGGCATCCATGGACACGGCCTTGCCTGTTTAAATCCTGAAGGGCTGGCAGTATGGGTGGACAAGAGCCACTGCGCTGAGTTCACCCAGAGTCCCCACCCGGTGATCAGCAGCTCAGGGGTCACCGCCGAGTATTGTGAACGTGCTCCCACGGAAACACCCAGTCACAGCAAGACCCAGATGACTTGTTTAGCGGTTCAGAGCTCTCCCCTCTGGATGGAGGCTGCCAGTGGCCCTCAGACACACAGGGGGCCTGGCCTCTGCCAGCGTGGCCTTCAGGCTGCGGCAGGGACGGAGCACACATCCTGGTTGCCCACAGCCTCCCTGACAGGGCACAGCCATCCAAGAACGTGACTGGCTACACGGCAGACCATCCTTTACCTCCAAGAGCAAGAGAAGCGCCAGGACCCAGGGCTGAGCAGGGCCGGGGAAGGCAAGAGGTCTAGGTTAAGAGTCTTTGTGCATATCCACTCATTTTGCCCTCAGAATAATTTGGAGTGTTGTGGGTAATATCCCAGGTTTTTAATAACGTAGATGAAGCACAGAAAGGAGGAGTAATTGGCCGTTGTCACCCACACCATCTGGCCTGTCCTCCTCAAACCTGCCTGGGCGCTCTTGCTCCCTCACCTCCGCTTTTCTTGCCCGCAACTAGAATGCCTGCCCACCGCATCTCTGCCCCCTCAGAGAGATGGCTTACCCAGGGACTCCATCTTGATGCAGGGAACCTGTTGTCCTCGATGTGACCAGGGCCCAGGTCAGTTCCGAGTTGGTCCCCCTCCCTTGGCCGTGAGAGACAGAGAGAGCTCAGTGTGTGCCTGATTGTCCTACCAGATTAGAGGTTGAAGTCATGAATTTCCTTCTATCCCACCCACCATCAGGCCCAGAAACGAAGGAGCAACTGGAATCTTGTTGGATTGGGGGCACATTTTGTGCCAGAGAAGAATAGCGTCACACAGTTAAAGGGTCCTGGTGGGAGACTTTACGACGTTCTTCAGTGACACAAAGTTCTGCCGTGTAGTCTCACTAGCTGTTTCTTAACAAGCATCCCCCCAAGGCTGCTCCTGACCACAGAGAGTGGGAGTCAGAACTGGGCAAAGTTTCATCATCAGAACTCTTCACTGGTCTGTGGTCTTTTTGCCAAGAGAGTGAAATAGACCAAGGGAGACGTCCCTGCTCCCCGCAGTTCTCGTGCCATGAGTGCCATCCCACCCCATTGCAGGGGACAACTGCTGGGTAGTCGGGCCTTCTCTCAGGGGCAGACATTTTGGAATGGCCTGGGAGCAGATTTGGGAAGTCAGCGTCAGCTCTCTGACCATGTCTCCAGAATCTTCATGAGCTCACAGGAAGCAGGACCTGGTTTTGAGTTTCTGAGCATGACTACACTAAGGTGGTCACTCAGGGCCTTGCCCAGGAGGCACCTCCTCCTGGAAGCAGCCGAGATGCAGGGACCTAGGCTAGCATCAGAGCAGGTGGCCTGGGGGAGTGGCAGCTTGTCTGTGGTACTCAGAGGCTGTTTAAAAGCACCCTGGATGGTAGGAGGTGTGAAAGAAGGAGCTGGACCAGGACTCCTGGGGAGCTGAGGATGGCTGGAAGGATGTGAGGTTGTCACACAGAGCTGGGTGTCCACCGTGATGGAAACAGAGGTGAACAGAGGCCAGGGCAGTGCTGAGTGTCCACAGACCAGTCAAAGCCAACTGGTGGGCTTCCCAGCAGAAGGTAGAGCCCAGTAACAGGGGTGTGAGGGGTGGGAGCAGACAGTACACAGCCTGGAGCGGGCAGGAGTTGGAGGCCCAGAGAGCTTGTGGTGAACAACAGGGCACGTTAAGGAAAACGGGGCCCCGTCTCAGAGAGCAGCAGGCATGCAGCCTGGGCGACGGATGGAGCCTCAAACAAACAGGGCTGGAGCCCTCAGCCAGCACGACTGGAGTTCATTTCCAGAAAAAAGAGAGGCTCCCTGCCAGGACGACACGACCACAAGGCTTTGGGGGTCCCATAGCCAGGCTGGAGGGGCTAAGCCTCCTGATGTCCTGGGTGGAAGGGCTCCCAGGGCATGGGGTATGGAGCAAGGGGGCAGGGAAGGGGCACCCGAAACACCTCAGGAGCCCAGGGGAGCCTAGGGTGCTTGTTCCCTGGTGTCCACCCCAAGCGTGGATTCAAACGGGAGTGCTGACCTGCTGAGTGGTTCAGGCCCCAGTGCCTGCTGGCCTGCTGCCCCTTCCTCGCCCTGTGGCCTGGGACCGGGATGTGAGAAAAGCTGCTGAGCACGGGCTTGGTGTGACCATGGCCCACAGAGGGCATGCCAACCACACTGAACCCTGCATCCAGGAGGCATGTGAGGCCTGGCAGCACCTCTCAGGAGGGCCCAGGATGCGTTTTTCGTGTCCTAACGACGGCAACAATAGTTCCCTAGTGGAATGTGTCCTTATGTGAATGTAGCAATGAGGCAGACGGAGCTGGAAGGATGCACAGAGATCCCATGCTAACCTGTGCATTTTATGGGGAACCTGAAGTGCAAAGGGCCCAGGAGCCGCTGCGGCTCATGTGGAGAAGCTCAGTCACTCAGCGAATGGATGGGGGCGTGAGCGCACACGGGCCAGAAACCAACACCAACTACCTTTGCTCCATGCACATCGCTCTGATTTTGAAGTGTTTCAGCTGAATAGACCATTTTCTTAACTAAACAAATGTCCAAGTGATGCCCCCACTGATTCTGAAGGGGCCTCTTTCTCAAACTCTCAGAGCCACGCTGGCGGGCATGAGACCGCTCCTTGTCCCGACGGAGCTCCGCTGCCTCTTTCTGCCTCCAGCGTCCCTCACATGTGTGGCAATCTTCCTCTCTTTTGTCTGTGGGACACCTACCACAGCATGGCTTGATGAACAGGGCATAAGTCTGCGCCTAGGATTTGAACCTGTGAATCCTGGGCAGCCGAAATGAAGCATTTGACTCAGCCACTACACCGCCGGGTTGGTTTTAATGCTTAAATGTTCTTACGACATAAATGTGATGGAAAACTATGGCGCCTGTGTATTTTAGTTGGGGATATAACGCCTCCTTACTTTTCTACAGGATTCTGCAGCATTGTCTTGCGCCTTCTCAGCCTCAGCCTGGATATCAGCCTTTTCCTCAAGGAGCACTGGCTCCTTGTATGAGACCATGGCATTAAAAACGTGCATCTGTGAGCTCAGTGTGCTGGTTGCTCCGGGGTGTCCTTGCTTCTTGGCTCTCTCGGTGGCAGGATGCTTAAGTTAGGCTGGTGTGCTGACCTTACCGTGTGTACACTGTCTGCTGTATATGTGTCTATATGGAAACAGCCATGTTTAGATTAAGGTCAACGTCAGTTCAGAGCACGGCTTCCCAGTCGAACGCATGGCCACATGGAGCCCTCCAGCCCGCGCCCTGCCCTCCCCGAAACCTGCCCCTGCAGTAGTGGAACCCTGGCTCCTGCCGTCTGACGACCACTCAGTCCTTTCTCCAATCCCGGTCTAGATGCATAGGGGCCTCACAGTTATTAACCAGTAACTGTTGAGAAAGAACTTTATCAAGTAGGGTTCTCTGCTTGCTCGGTGTCTTTTCCTGTAGTTGTACAGATTCCAGTCATTTCCAAAGGTCCTTAGGTCAGCACCACTTCCCCCACCACTTGCAGTGAGTTTGTTTCTTCCATTCTCAATACGGTTAGACTCTCTAGTCTCATCTGCATTCCATCCAAGGATCCACCCACCTAAATCATTTTACTAATTTGTGTAAGTCAAGATTTGCTCTTTCCACTGTAAAAATCTGGGGATTTCATCAAAGTCAGAGAGGCAAGTATCCGCCATTAAAGCATCACACGGATTTCCTGACCTCTTCATCCCTCTCCCCCGACCCCAGCCCTGCACAGCTCTGGGAAGCTGATCTGTGGATCAAATTGATAGCTTTGTGTTTGCAGAATGCCATATCAATGAGACCGTACTCTACCCAGCCTTCGCAGATGCTTCTTTCTGTTAGAAAGGTGAATTTGAGATTCCTCCATGTGTTTTCATCTTGATAGCTCTTTCAGTGTTGGCACCTGATAGCATTGCATTGCATGGATGTACCTCATTTGGGTGTCCTTTCATTTATGGAAGGTTATCTTTGTTCATTCAAGTTCCCTGCCTGTATAAATGAGGTGCAGTCTATATATGTGTGCTGGCTTTTTTGTTGATGTTCTATTTGAAAACAGTGTGTAAATGCCTAGGAAGATGGTTGAGGGATCACGTGTTAAGATGATGTTTAGCTCTGTAAGAAAGTGCCCAAGTGTCTTCCACAGTGGCTGCACCACTCGGCATGGGCAGCAGTGACGACAGAGAGTCTGTGCTGTCCTACCCCCCAGCCATAAATTGATCTCGTCTATTTGTGTGTCAAGGCGTCTCACTTTGTTTCAACTTGCTTCTCTCTAATGATAAGTGATTTTGAGCATCTTCTTACATGCTTATTGTATGCTTATACCTTCATTAGCGAGGTGTCTGTTCAGATCTTCACCCATTTTCCATTGGAATGTTTGTTTTCTTATTGTTGAATTTATGATGCTTTGTACATTTTAATACAAGCCCTTTCTTAAATAGGCTTCTTCCAAAGATTTTGCACAGTCTAGGGTTGTCTTTTTCTTCTCTTAACAGTGATTGTCACAGAGTAGAAAATTTTAATTCTAACAAAGTCCACCTTAACTGGATGTTTCTTTGAAGACTCGTTCTTTCAATGTTGAAGATAAAAGGTCATTATGAAAACTGAGGTCATATCTTCTCCTTTGCTAGTTCTAGAATTTTGATAGTTTCACAGTTTATGTTTACATCCATGAACAATTTTTGTGAATATTTGTGTCATGTGAAAAGTTGGCGTCTTTGTTAAGTTTTTTCCATATGGTCACCCGATTGTGCCATCACCATTTGTTTAAAAGACTAACTTTTCTCCATCAAATTGCCTCTGATCTTTTGACAAAGATCAGTTGCCCATGTTTGTGAGTCTATCTGTGGACTCTGTATTCTTTTCCATTTATCTCCTGGCACATTCTTACCCCAGCATCACACTCCCTGTACCTTTCCAAATCCTGGGAATGTTCATCACCATTCTACTCACAATAGTGGAGAACTGGAAACAACCTCAACTTTCCATCAAATAGGATAGATAGGTAACTTGAGTATATTTACACAATGGAATACTACACAGCAACAAAAAGCAATAAGCTCCTGCCACCTGCAGCAACAGTGTGACTCTCCCAGACATCATGATGAGTGAAAGAGCAGGACAGAAAAGACCACCCACTAGGATCCTACTTCTATCTCTGGTGGTAGACCTCAGCATAGCCATTTCCCAGGAGGATGGTTGTGACAAGGGAGGGGCACAAGGGGTGGAGGCATGGGAAATATTCTACATCCTGCCCCGGGAGGTGGTACACAGGTTGCATAGTGTCAACTGAGAGAAAGCTGCAGGTGATATTGGTGACGGAGTTCATTCAATACTCGGGGTGAGGAGTGGGACCCCGAGAACCAGTTCCACAGGGTGCTCTGAGGGGACTGCTCCGAGGGTGTGAGCAGTCAGTGTACTGTGCAGGGAAGAGGAGAAGAGGGAAAAAATTTGTGACCAAGTTTCATCTATGTCAAAAAAGGATACGGTGCATCTGGGTGACATAAACAAGCATCTTCAGTCACACATCAAACAAGTTCAGAGACGCTGACGTTATCTACGTGTGGAGGGAGACGAGGACCAGGGTCGTTAACTATTCCCACAATCTCTAAGCAATGCAGCGGGGGAGGGTGAGAGCGAGCTGCCCTTCACCTCTTCCTGCTCTGCAGAGGTCCAACTGGCTTCTTCAGTCATGAGACGTGGGGACGCAAGGTCGTGTGACACAGGCTGAAGACGGCCTGCACGGCTCCTGCGCAGCACAGCGTGGGTGTTATCGGACTGACTTAACGCCTATGCAGTTTGCGGGCGAGATTCACCCACTGGGCCAGGGAGAGGGGGTCCAGAAACCTGTCCACAAGACATAAGTGACACTTGTGCAGCTGCATACTTCATATTCACGCAATTTTCTGAATGTATGTTATAACCCAATGACACATTTTAAAGTCAAAAATCAAGTAACAAACACACAGCACAGAATGTTATCACTTGATATCCTAGAACACAGAAAGCATCCCCAAGTCATAGGAATGATCAAGAATAAACCAGAAAAATGATGTGATTCTGAAATGTAAATGTTCCAGAACCAGGAAGATCACAGGACAGGTAGAGATCGGCTTGGGACTGACCGCAGGCACAGCCTGTGACTCTGGGCGACAGCTCCCTGGACCTCACTTCCTGCTGATTAACACTGGTGTTAACAAGAAGGTGATCACATCTGAATTTGTCTAATATGGTGTCTGCACATACGCTTTCATCAATAATTGTTACAGCAAGTACGTCAGTCTTTTCTACAGTGACTCCCATGTTTTGAAGCGTGAGCACCTACTTCAGTTTTTCCCAGTGAAAGTCTTTTTAGTTTTAAGTAGAAACCTTTTCAAGCACATGGAGAAGTAGAGAGAAAAGGGTAATAGCTACCCTAATACATCCATCAACCCATTTAATAATTAACATTTTGTTATATTTGGCACATTATTTGTCTGAATTAGACTCTTTTAACATCCATCTTATTATGGAAAGGCTGAGTATTAAAAAACAGAGGAGTAGAAAGAATTGGATCCTTCTTCATTCATTACCTGGCCCATTTCTATAAGGAGACTTTCTCTCGTCAAGTGTTTGAATACCCTAAGGTAGGGTTCTTACAGAAGTCAGGATAAATGCTTGAATCTCTCTTTTCATTAACCCATTTTGCACAGACGATGTTGGTTCTCTGGCATCCTGAGCCACCAAAGGGATGTTTTCTGTTTGCCTTTTTTAATCCATGCTAGTCAATTCCTGAATACAGTCACACCTGGCATAATGACGTTTGGATCAATGACAGACCACATATACATCAGTGGTCCCAAAAGATTCGTACCGTAGAGCCTAGGTGTGAAGGAGGCTATCCCACCTAAGTTAGTCTAAGTACACTCAGTGATGTTCACACAAGGGCAACACTGGCTAAGGATGGATTTCTCAGAACGTATCCCGTCGTTAAGTGATGCATGACTGTACAAATATTTTGGTGTCTTTCAAGTCACTGTTATTAGTTTTGATGCTCAAATTGCTCCATCTTTGACTAATGGGAGCCTAGTCAGGTTAGATCCTAAGACCTTTTCACAAGACTCGAGTTATGGTTGATGGCTTCCTATCTTTGGATACGACAAGATTTTCAGGCTCACCTGCTACATTGCTTGTCCCAGACCTAGAGTCAGCCATTTCTCCCAGGAGCCCTGGTTGCAGTTAATGAGAAATGGTGCTTGGAGTCCACAGTCTCATCACTAGAAGCTTTCACTAGTGATGGGTTGGTCATTGTTTCTGTATTATCATAGATTTTCTCTTCCCATCATGTATGTCCAAAGTTTTAAAGACCAAGAAGAATACATAGAAACCATAAAGGAAGATCATGAAAAGATGTTATTTTTAAAATATCTAGCAAAATTGAAAAAGAAAAAAATAAAAATTCTATAAATGAAAAATTAAAGGTATTCAAAAATGCAAAGTAAGTCTATACAGAGTTTAAACAGCAATTTAGTCACAGCTCAAGAAAGAACTGTGAAATGGCATTTAGACTTGGACACATCACCTGGAATATAGAGCAACGTGATAAAGAGACAAAGAGACGTTAAAAACAGGATGACTAAATGATAAGGTCCAATTTTGTATAATAAAAGTCCAAAGGAGGCTTAGAGAAAATAAGCACAAGACAGCAATTGAAGAGATAATGGCTAAGAACTTTCCATAATTGGTTGTATTTAAGAAGCCCCACAAAGCCAGATATACATAAATTAAAAATTAATCCACATCAAATAACATAATAAAACTACACAACCACAAAAAAACAAAGAACAATCTTAAAAGCAATCAGCGAATGAAGCAGGTTTAGTGTGAAAGAACCATCCTTAAACTAAAGTCTTCTCAGCAGTCACAGCAGAGCCCGGGATCCTGCAGGTCATATCCGCCAAAGGAACATAACCGTCCCCTGGAGTTCTGTATACACTCACGAGAAAGAGCGAACAAACATTCTCCCAGCAGACGAATACACAGAATTTGCTACTCATAGACCTCAATGCAACACTACTTAGGTGAGAGGCAAACTGAATCCAGAAGGCAGAAGAGGTTTCCCAGAAGCCGTGGTGGAGAAGAGGAGCTTGCTACACGGGATAAATCAAAACAGGCCTGGACCATGAGAAACAAAAACAGAGAGCACCACCAGTCCAGTGTGTTTTTTGATGAGATACGTTTCAAAATGGTAGAACTAAAATGGTAGCCAACAATAATGATAAATGGCAGGAGCAATAAAGGCACTCCAGCATGCTCAGCCTGTAGAAAGGTTTGGGGGGAGGCCAGAATTATTGATTACCTTTAGATCTGTTACCTGAAGTGCAAATGTTAAAACTTTAACAGTGCTACTGAAAATGTGGAGACAGAATAGTTAACCTCTAAGCTAATACAGCCGGAGAGAAGTAGGCATAAATAGTCCTTCAGTAATATAATAGGAGATAGAAAAAAGAAAAGTTATTTAAAAAGAGCAATGGTAAATAGAGAATAAAATGGAAGAAGAATTCAAAAATATTAAAGGTCACAATAAATGTGAATGGATAAAACTAGTTAGTTAAAAGGCAGTAATTATAAAGATTAAAAACTCCAGGCCTATTTTGTTTATAACAGACACATGTGAAATATAACACCATGGAAAATTTGGAAGTAAAGATACAGGAAAAGATATACCAGAGAAGTACTAATCAAGTAAAAGCGACACAGCAATAGTTTTCTTAGGCAAATCTGAAGCTGTACATAGTTGAATGGAGTCAACAAGCCAGCCTCAAAATGTATAATGAAAAAGCAGACAGATTACAAGGAGAAATGGAAAATCCATGATTACATTAGACTTTTAAAGCCTCTCTTAGAAACAGAAATATTGAATGACAAATATTCATCATGATAGAAGATTTGACATCAGGTAACAAGCTTAATCTAATTGACATATGTAGAACTCTAGACTCAATACTTAGTGCATATACATTATTTTCAAACACACATGTAATTTCTACAAAAATTAACCATGCATTAGCTCATAAAGAAAACTTCAAACATACGAGAGTCAACAGGACACAGATCACTTTCTTTGACAGCAGTGCACCAAAACCAGAGATCAATAACAAAGATAATTGACCTTATTCCAAGTATTTGGAAAGTGAAACACATACATATACACCAATCAAAACGTGTCTAGGGGCCGGCTCCGTGGCCGAGAGGCTAAGTTCACGCGCTCTGCTGTGGCGGCCCAGGGTTCGGATCCTCGTTGCGGACATGGCACCGCTCGACAGGCCACGTTGAGGCGGCGTCCCACATCCCACAACTAGAACGACCTGCAACTAAGATCTACAACTGTGTACAGGGGGGCAGGGTTGGGGAGATAAAGCAGAAAAAAAAAAAAAAGATTGGCAACAGTTGTTAGCCCAGGTGCCAGTCTGAAAAACAAAACAAAACCAAACCAAAACATGTCTAAATAAATTTATATCGTAAAATCATATACAGTTTATAGACTATTTTGGACTGGATAACACAAAACTGAAAACAAAATGTGTGCACCAGTGACAGCAGGAATTGGAGGGAAAATGTCCCCTTGTGTGGATATAACAGAAGAGAAGGATGATTGAAAATGACACAGATAACCTTTCAAAAGAAGAAAGGAGAACTGGAAACAGAACAATAGTATAAGCTCTAGGAAAGCAGAAAAAAGGGACACACTTAATGACATAGAAAACAAAGATAAAAGAGATCTACAAAAGAAAAATGCAACAAAATTCTTTCATAAAGAAAGAGAAAATATGAATAGCACTGTAACCATGGAGGAGAGTGAATCAAGTGTCAGGTTTCTGATGAAAGAGCACCACGCTCCAATGATAGTTAGACAAGTTCCAACCACTGTTGGGAAAACAATCACCTCTTATCCATAAGCTGTCCTAGGAACAGACCAAGAAGGAACCTCCCTAACTCACTTTATGAGGCTAACAGTATAGCTTTGAAATGAAAACTAAACAAAGACAGTTGGAGAACGGAAAATTAGAGACCAACGTTGTTATGAACATTGCCCTATAATTGGGCTAAAATCTGAAACGAAATCTTAGTAAATGGGATCCAACATTGTATTTTAACAAAGCATCCAAGTCATGGAGGATTTACCTTAACTATTCAGGATGGCTTAACGACATGAAATCCACTAACATAAGTGCATTACGCTAGGAACCCGGGCGGGTAGGGAATCAGCACCAAA
The DNA here is from genome assembly GCF_041296235.1 of Equus asinus. Lineage (NCBI taxonomy): Eukaryota > Metazoa > Chordata > Mammalia > Perissodactyla > Equidae > Equus > Equus asinus. The sequence goes on from NC_091794.1 coordinate 62,426,989, forward strand.
TGCACAAGTGCTCACACCTACAGATTGGGAGGAAAAGTGCGAAAACTTAACCAGCAAACATTTTACCAAACTTGCAGTACAGGGAAATGGTAAAATGATAAAACGCATCAAACAAAATGTTGCAGTAAACATCTTGATCAGTGGTGAAAGCAAAAGTTATTCTCATTAAAGTTAAAAGAAGCCCCGAGGACACTTGGAATCACCACTTTTGCTCATCATTGTAGTGGAGGTGCTAGCCAACAAACGAAGAAAAATAGAAGAAGTAGAACGCGTAAGAACTGTAAAGGGAAAAACAAGATTCACTGTCATTTTCAGGTGATTGTTCTCTTAGAAGCTCTATGAAGCCAATCCTCAAACTGTTAGAACTAACAAAAATGGAGCAAGGCTGCTGCAGTCAAAATCAAAATACAGAAATCAATAGCACTCATTTATACTGAAAAGATAACACCAACTAGAACTTTTAAAAAAGATACAATTCCACAGATAAAACAAGAATGGCTGGGAGCTGGAACTTGTAGAAGCTGAGTAACAGACACGCGTGTTCATTATTCCAGTCTGTCTCCCTCCGCATAAACCTAAAATTTTCTATTTTTAAAAGTTAAAATCTAAAATAGATCGTGACCCACTCAGAATAACAACAAATCTATCAGGTACTTAGGATACCTCGAAATGTATCTTACAAAGATGTGCAAGAATTTTAGAGAGGAAATTATTTAAAACTCATTGAGTAACATTAAAGGAAACATATAAAGAAAGAAATGACCATATTCATGACATGAAGCTTTTTTTAAAAGTTTTTTGGTGAGGAAGATTGGCCCTGAGCTAACATCTGTTGACAATCTTTGCCTTTCTTTTCCTCCCAAAGCCCCAGTACATAGTTGTATATGCTAGTTGTAGGTCATTCTAGTTCTTCTATATGGGATGCTGCCACAGCACGGCCTGATGAGCAGTGTGTAGGTCCACGCCCAGGATCGGAAGTGGCAAACCCTGGGCCGCTGAAGTGCAGCACGTGAACTTAACCACTCAGCCACGGGGCGAGCCCTGACATGAAGCTTCGATGTTGTGAGGATGTAGTTTTCCCCCAAATTATAAGTTCCCACAGGGTATTATGGAGAACTCAGCAAGAAGATTCTAAAGTTCATACGAAATTCTATCAGTTCAAGAATAGTGAAGACAATTTTAAAGAGGAGGAAGGGAGAGGAGGAAGGGAAATGAACTTTTTTCAGCACTTAGCCCAGGCCAGGTGCTGGTCGCGGCCCTTTCCCTGTATGACCTCACTAATCCTCCCCGCAGCCCTGTGGGGCAGATGCCAGTATCATTGCCATTTCCTAGAGGGAGACACTGGGGGAAAGATGACATCATTTGTCTGAGGTTTAGGGGGACCGATCTTTACTGTGTGCCCAGCACTGATGGGGTCCTGGGACATGGGATTCTCAGTGCTCACACCGGGGAAGTCCCCACAACACAGCCTGGTTAATCACCTCCCCAAGGCCCCATGTCAGGAACCAGCTGGCAGAGCTGATATGCAAAGCCTGGCAAGCTGACCTCGGTGCCTGTCCTCGACACAACAACGCATCTAAACCGTTAAGGCTTAGGTTAAATTACAGAACACTGAAACCACATGAGTGGGGGAGTGGCCGCCAGGGCTGAGCAGCGCGGCGGGCTGCCACTTTGACCCACTCTGGCCGTAGGCCGCCTGCGTGGGGGGGAGGGCAGCCAGGGCAGACTAGAGCGGCGGGGTGCCACTTGGACCCACTCTGGCGGTCGTCCGCCTTAGTGGGGGGGTGGGCTCCCAGGGCTGAGCAGCGCGGCGGGCTTCCACTATGAGCCACTGTGGTGGTCGGCCGACAGACTAGGTGGGGCGCCGCCAGGGCTGAGCAGCGCGGCGGGCAGCCACTTTGACCAACTCTGGCGGTCGGCCGCCTAAGTGGGGTGAGGGACCCCAGGGCTGAGCAGCGCGAGGGGCTACCACTTTGACCCACTCTGGCGTCGGCCGCCTGACAGGGGGTTGGCCGCCAGGGCTGAGCAGCGCGGCGGGCTGCCACTTTGACCCTCATTGAGGGTCAGCCGCCTGAGTCGGGGTGTGGCCGCCAGGGCTGAGCAGCGCGGCGGGCTGCCACTTTGACCCACTCTGGGGGTCCGCCGCCTGAGTGGGTGGGGAGGGCCCCCAGGGCTGAGCAGCGCGGTGGGCTGCCACGTTAACCCACTCTGGCGGTTGGCCCTCTGAGTGGTGGTAGGCCCCCAGGGCTGAGCAGCGCAGCGGTCTGCCACTTTGACCCACTCTGGCGGTCGGCCGCCTGAGTGGGGCTGTGGCCCCCAGGACTGAGCAGCGCGGCGGGCTGCCAATTTTTCCTACTCTGGCGGTGAGCCGCCTGAGTGGGGGTGGGGCCCCCAGGGCTGAGCAGCGTGGCGGGCTGCCAATTTGATGCACTCTGGGGGTCGCCCGCCTGACTGGTGGGGAGGGCCCCAGGGCTGAGCAGCGCGGCGGGCTCCCACTTTGACACACTCTGGCCGTCGGCCAGCTGAGTGGGTGGGGAGGTCCCCCAGGGCTGAGCAGCGCGGTTGGCTCCCACTCTGACACACTGTGGGCGACGGCCGCCTCATTTGGGGGGAGGGCCACAGGGCTGAACAGCGCGGCAGGCTGCCAATTTTTCGTACTCTGGCGGTGGGCCACCTGAGTGGGGGTGGGGCCCCCAGGGCTGAGAAGCGCGGCGTGCTGCCACTTTGACCCACACTGGCGCTCTGCCGCCTAAGCTGGGGGTGGCGCCAGGGCTGAGTAGCACGGCGGGCTGCCACTTTGACCCACTCTGGCGGTCGTCCGCCTGAGTGGGGGGGGGCCCCCAGGGCTGAGCAGCGCGGCGGTCTGCCACTTTGACCCACTCTGGCGGTCAGCTGCCTTAGTGTGGTTCTGGGCCCCCAGGGCTGAGCAGGGCGGCGGGCTGCCACTATGAGCCACTGTGGCAGTCGGCCGCCAGACTAGGTGGGGCGCCCCCAGGGCTGAGCTTTGCGGCGGGCTGCCATTTTGACCCACTCTGGCCATCCGTCGCCTGAGTGGGTGGGGTGGCCTCCAGGGCTGAGCAGCGCTGCGGGCTGCCACTTTGACCGAGTCTGGTGATCAGCAACCTGAGTCAGGGTGGGGCACCCAGGGCTGAGCTGCGCGGCGGGCTGCCACTTTGACCCACTCTGGTGGTCGGCCGCCTTAGTGGGGGGAGGGACACCAAGGCTGAGCAGCGCGGCGTGCTGCCACTTTGACCCACACTGGCGGTCGGCCGCCTAAGCTGGGGGTGGCGCCAGGGCTGAGCAGCATGGCGTGCTGCCACTTTGACCCACACTGGCGGTCGGCCGCCTAAGCTGGGGGTGGCGCCAGGGCTGAGCAGCACGGCGGGCTGCCACTTTGACCCACTCTGGCGGTCGGCCGCCTAAGCTGGGGGTGGCGCCAGGGCTGAGCAGCGCGGCGGGCTGCCACTTTGACCCACTCTGGCGGTCCGCCGCCTGAGTGGGGAAAGGGCCCCCAGGGCTGAGCAGCGCGGCGGTCTTCCACTTTGACCCACTATGGCGGTCGGCCACCTGAGTGGGGGGGGGGGGGGCGGCCCCCAGAGCTGAGCAGTGCGGCGGGTTGCCACTTTGACCCACTCTAGCGGTCGGCCACCTGAGTTGGGGGGGGCTGCCAGGGGTGAGCAGCGCGGCGGGCTGCCAGTTTTTCCCACTCTGACCATCGGCCGCCTGATAGGGGGTGGGGCCTCGAGGGCTGAGCAGCGCGGCGGGCTGCCACTTTGGCCAACTCTGGCGGTCGGCCACCTGAGTTGGGGCGGCCGCCAGGACTGAGCAGCGTGGCGCCCTGCCTCTTTGCAACACTCTGGCGGTGGGCCGCCTGAGTGGGTGGGCAGGACCCCCAGGGCTGAGCAGCGCGGCGGGCTGCCACTTTTTCCCACTCTGTCGGTGGGCCGCCTGAGTGGGGGTCGGGGCCCCCACGTCTGAGCAGCGCGGCAGGCTGCCTCTATGAGCCACTGTGGCGGTCGGCCGCCAACTACGTGGGGCGCCCCCAGGGCTGAGCTGTGCGGCGGGCTGCTATTTTGACCCACTCTGGCCGTCCGTCGCCTGAGTGGGTGGGGAGGGCCCCCAGGGCTGAGCAGCGCGGTGGGCTGCCACGTTGACCCACTCTGGCGGTCGGCCGCCTGAGTGGGGCTGTGGCCCCCAGGACTGAGCAGCGCGGCGGGCTGCCAATTTTTCCTACTCTGGGGGTGGGCCGCCTGAGTGGGGGTGGGGCCCCCAGGGCTAAGCAGCACGGCGGGCTGCCAATTTGATGCACTCTGGGGGTCGCCCGCCTGACTGGTGGGGAGGGCCCCAGGGCTGAGCAGCGCGGCGGGCTCCCACTTTGACACACTCTGGCCGTCGGCCAGCTGAGTGGGTGGGAGGTCGCCCAGGGCTGAGCAGCGCAGTTGGCTCCCACTTTGACACACTGTGGGCGACGGCCGCCTGATTTGGGGGGAGGGCCACAGGGCTGAACAGCGCGGCAGGTTGCCAATTTTTCGTACTCTGGCGGTGGGCCACCTGAGTGGGGGTGGGGCCCCCAGGGCTGAGAAGCGAGGCGTGCTGCCACTTTGACCCACACTGGCGCTCTGCCGCCTAAGCTGGGGGTGGCGCCAGGGCTGAGTAGCACGGCGGGCTGCCACTTTGACCCACTCTGGCGTTCTGCCGCCTGAGTGGGGCTGCGGCGCCCAAGGCTGAGCAGCGTGGCGGTCTGCCACTTTGACCCACTCTGGCGGTCAGCTGCCTTAGTGTGGTTCGGGGCCCCCAGGGCTGAGCAGGGCGGCGGGCTGCCACTATGAGCCACTGTGGCAGTCGGCCGCCAGACTAGGTGGGGCGCCCCCAGGGCTGAGCTGTGCGGCGGGCTGCCATTTTGACCCAGTCTGCTGATCAGCAACTTGAGTCAGGGTGGGGCACCCAGGGCTGAGCTGCGCGGCGGTCTGCCACTTTGACCCACTCTGGTGGTCGGCCGCCTGAGTGGGGAAAAGAGCCCCAGGGCTGAGCAGCGCGACGGGCTGCCACTTTGACCCACTCTGGCGGTCGGCCGCCTAAGCTGGGGGTGGCGCCAGGGCTGAGCAGCACGGTGGGCTGCCACGTTGACCCACTCTGGCCTTCGGCCGCCTGAGTGGGGGGAGGGCCCCAGGGCTGAGCAGCGCGGCAGGTTGCCACTTTGACCCACTATGGTGGGCGGCCGCATGAGTGGGGGGAGGCCCCCAGGGCTGAGGAGCGCGGCGGGTTGCCACTTTGACCCACTCTGGCGGTCGGCCGCTTGAGTGGGGGTGGGGCCCCCAGGGCTGAGCAGCGCGGCGGGCTGCCACTTTGACCCACCAAAGCGGTCGGCCTCCTGAGTGGGTGGTGATGGACCCCAGGACTGACCAGCGCGGCGGGCTGCACTTTGACCCACACTGGCGGTCGGCCGCCTGAGTGTGGATAGGGCCCCCAGGGCTGAGCAGCGCGGCGGGCTGCCACTTTGAGCCACTCTGGCGGTCTGTCGCCTGAGTGGGGGTGGGGGGGGGGCCGCCAGGGCTGAGCAGGGCGGCCTGCCACTCTGACCCACTCTGGCGGTCGGCCGCCTGAGTGTGCGTGGGGCCCCCAGGGCTGAGCAGCGCGATGGGCTGCCACTTTGACCCAGCCTGGCGGTCCAACGCCTGAGTGGGTGTGGAGGGCCGCCAGGGCTGAGCAGCGCGGCGGTCTGCCAATTTGAAGCACTCTGGCGGTCGGCCGCATGAGTGGTGGGGAGGGCCCCAGGGCTGAGCAGCGCGGTGGGCTGCCAGTTTGACCCACTCTGGCGGTCGGCCGCCTGAGTTGGGGAGAGGGCCCCAGTGCTGAGCAGCATGGCGGGCTGCCACTTTCACCCACTCTGGCGGTCCCCCGCCTGAGTGGGGGGGAGGGACCAAGGGCTGAGCAGCGGCGGGCTGCCAGTTTTTCCCTATCTGGCGTTGGGCCACCGGAGTGGGGGTGGGGCCCCCAGGGCTGAGCAGCGCGGCGGGCTGCCACTTTTTCCCACTCTGGCGGTCGGCCGCCTGAGTGGGGGGGAGGGCCCCAGGGCTGAGCAGCGCGGCGGGCTCCCACTTTGACACACTCTGGCCGTCGGCTAGCTGAGTGGGTGGGGAGGGCCCCCAGGGCTGAGCAGCGCGCCGGGCTGCCACTTTCACCCACTCTGGCCGTCGACTGCCTGAGTGGGGGTTTGGCCCCAGGGCTGAGCAGCCCGGCGGGCTGCCACTTTTACCCAGTTTTCAGATTTCAGCTAGTGTTCAGATGGTGATTTCCTCTTCCACTAATCCAGTTTATTTCAGTGAATTCACCTTAGTGAGTTGCTTCCATTCTCCAAGACTAATATATTTCAAAACCAGTTTGCCTCAACCTAATGCATTACGTTTCCCCCAAATAAGAGATCCTACTCTTGATAATTTTTTTTGGTTTAATTTATGACAATCTTAAATAAATTCTAGTGAAGTAGCAGATATTATAGCCAAACCACTCTAATATCTTAAAACGGTATTTATGAAAATGCGCATTTTGTGGCATCAGTTTAAAGAGTGGAGATGGTGTGTGTGTGTATGTGTGTATATGTAAATTCATATATACTGTATGCATGCATATATGTATGTGTGTACGCATATTAAATACTATTTACTATTTTACAGTTTACACTGTTTAAATATATAGATGCACATATTGCCTCTATTGCTTTCTTCTTTCTACTATCTTCCAAAACCCAAACCCTTCTTTCTTCAGGGTTCAAGAAATCAAGACGTCGTTTGAAAAAGAAAATAAGGCTGATTTTTATTGAACATATATGGTGTGCCAAGTTGATTAACCGTTGGTAAACATTAGGATCACTGGATCGATTTTAGCTTTTCAGTTTCTCTTTTGAACAACTCTGTTTTCAAGGATCCATATTTCATGACTTTTATTCTTTGAGTCCTTCCAAAGAACAAAAATAGCCTTTACCTTTTTTCGTAGAATATAATTCATACTCCCTTGCGATTATCATTTTGGTCCATTGGATTCTGTAAAGAATCTAAAATGAATTATGAGATCATGATTTTATTTTCTCTGTATTTGCAACATTTTTCTAATTCATCATCTTAAGAATTCTTCCATCATTATCATGATTACTCGTCAGTTATTCCAACTAAGCTGAAAAAAGATAAGTAATAAGAAAACAAAAGAGTGGTGAAATCACTTAGGAGGAGGACACAAGAGTGGAATAAATTGTTATTTTTCTGTGTTTTTATTGTGTTATCCAACTATTGCATCATCTTTTAAGAAAGTGTTAGAAATACTAGGGGCAGCATCTCTGTAGTTTGCTTTCAGATCCACTCAATATGAGAATTAGAAGTTTTTATTTTCCAACCATGATGACAAAGAGAAGAAATTTCACATTCCATCGCCATAAGGTGAATACGATCAGAAGAATGAATGAATGTAAAGGAAAAGATTGCAGCACTTAGGCTCTAACGGTACGATGAAATTTTCATATTAATTAAATCAGACTATGTGTCTTCAGATGACGATATTTTAAATAAATTTTCTCAAACTTAAGAATTGATCCCTAAACAATGTATTTCCAAGAAAAAAAAAATGGAAATACAGTATTCTCCTCCAGTTAGTCCTTCAAAGGAAAGTAATTCACGCAACAGTTTGAAATAAAAATCTGGACAGTCCCACATTGTTAAAAGATGAAAGTATTCTTTCATCTCCAGTGATGTTTATGGACAAAAATTTACTGATTAAAATAGTTTTACTATATTTAAAATGTATTAATATTTAATAAAGTTGATTTCAGTAAGTCTTTATGATTATATTTGTAAATTCCTTGTAGAATGACATAAAATTACATGAAGTTAAAATGTGCCCAGAGGGTAAACAGCAATAACTATTTGCCCTGTAATCTGAGGGTTAGATATCCCATCTCAATTCATTTTCACAAGAATTCTCAAGGAATCATCATCCTTTCACCTCCACTTTGAGTTAACTCGTCTAAGACGACAGCATAAGACAGCATTAAAGGCAAAATTTAAGCTCCAATTTCCTAATCTTGAATCACACATTGCTTCTCTTACACCGTGGTACTCGCTTCAAAGGAGAAAAAACACTTACCTATGTCCTCTGATAACTCCGAGGACCTCTTTCGAAAGAAGTCGGACAGAGATGATATTTAATATTCAAAGGAATAATGGAAATTGAAATCTGCATTTCTTTATCACTTTCACATTGTGGATATTTATTTACTGAACACTTTCCATAACCTTGTGATAATGTGTAGTATTCAGACAAGCAAAAGGAGAAGCCCATGTTATGCTTGTCCTCAAAATAATCTTCTTAGTTAGGACACTATAGCTTAATTTCCCGGAAAAGTTATAAGACTTTGTAGAGCAGTTCCCAGGAATGGTCCAGATTGAACCCTGTAGAATGTTAGGCAACAAGTAGATTCAAGTGCCTTAAAAATCATCTAGTGAAGCATCCGAGAATGTAATTCCCCTTATGGAGGAAAAATATTACATGGTACTATTAGATTTTGATGAATAGAAGATAGAAGGTAACCAGCTGGTTTAAATTATGTTGTAAATCTAGTAAACTAAAGGAATAAATATATTAGTACATTGCTTTCATATTATAGGTTTTGTGCAGATGTTTGCTGAATAAACTATTCACTAATTTAGAAAGAGATCACTGATCAGCAATGATGGTTAATTTTTTGTGACAACTCAACTGGACTAAGGGATGCCCAGGGAACTGGTAAAACGTTATTTGTGGGTGTGTCTATGAAGGTGTCTCTGGAAGATATTAGCATTTGAATCAGTAGGCTGAGTGAAAAAGATCATCCTCACCAATGTGGGTAGGCATCATTGTATACCTTGGGGGCCTGAAGAGAACAAAAAGGTAGCGGAGGGCAAATTTGTTCTCTGTTGAGGTGGGACATCTGTCTTCTGCTCTTGAATTTCAGCACCCCTGGTTTTTGAGCCTTTGGACTAAGATTGGGACTTACATCATTGCCTCTCCAGTTCCTCAGCTCTTCAAATTTGGACTAGAACTACACCACCAGTTTTCCTGGGCTTCCCATTTGCAGGCTACAGATCATGGAACTTCTCAGCCTCCATAATCACATGAGCCAATCCCTCATAATAAATCTCTTTCTGTACACCTCTATCTCTGTCTCTGCCTCTGTCTCTATCTCTATATCCTGCTGGTTCTGTTTCCCTGGAGAACCCTGCCTAACACAGCTAGCATTCCCTTTTACTTATGGAAATCTCAGACAAGAGATTAGTCATTTAATATTAATATACATTGTGCACATTACATATACAACTATCTATCTAAATATCTATTTTCAAACAAATTTTATTTGTAATTCTAAAAAGAACAGACTTTATAAAATGCTTACTCCTATTTTTAAAATATTTGCCTGGAGGAAGATACTATTAGTATTTTCATTGGTACGTTATTGTTATTATTTTAGTGTTCTTGAGTTTATCTGAAATTACAAAAAAAAGGGAAAGGTGTTTAGTAGTAGGTTGTCTGTGGTGGATTGATGAGTATGTTTAGAATACTTCTGAAGAATACAGATTGATAAAACCCACACTGTATGACTCTTTCTTTCAGGACATGAAAAGGCTATGCAAATTTTTAAAGGCTGTAGTGCAGAATATTTGATTGTTTAAGAAAATATCTTGTAAAACTCTGTATTTACTTTTTAAAATATATATATTTTACAAATCACATATATGGATATATATCAGAGTTAGCACTATCCTGATTCTAACGTGGTATACCTAGATCTTACTGTTCAAAGTCAAATGGCTTGTATCCATCTCTAAACCCATTTCTAGGTATTCTGAGCATTAATAGCATATTAATAATTAGGTAAACATACCAATGTAACTGCCATACTCTGTATCTGCCATTCTTTAAAGCTTTTCAAAATTTATCGATTTACCAAAGGAATATCTAGTTATAATGATGCTACTGATGATAATAGCTAGCATTTATTTTTTACAATATACTCAGCACTTTGTTATGTGCATAGTTTTCCAGTATAAGATTCACAGCATTATAGAAATGTTGATGAGGGTTTAGATTTCAGTATTAAATAGAGGGTCAGGGTAGGACCCAGTAATCCTAGTGAATTCTCAAGATAATATTCTAGGCGGAGAGAACAGGGTGGGAGCACAAGTCCTGAAGTAGATGTGTGCCTGGCTGCGTGGTGTGTTTGAGGAACAGAAAGGAAGTGCGAGTAATGAAAACAGAATCAATACAAAGAAGAGTGATGGCAGAAGAGATCAGATAGGCAATGGGGGCAAATCATCATGCACTTCAGTAGTAGGGCGAGGAAACATCCCACTTGTCCTGGCCAACTTATTTTTATGTCTACTCTTCTGTCATAATTGCTATAAGTCCTTCTTTCACTCTCTAATCTGGGTTGGATCATAAATTATGTGATCACTCTACTGATAAGCATTGCAGATATCTTGGCTTTTATGCTGAATATAGAGTAGCCATACAGAGTTTTAAGCAAAAGAGTGGTGTAATCTGATTTATGTTCTAAAAGATTCACTTTGGCAGCTGTGTTTTCAGGGTCTAAGCTCTTGGGCATTAGGAAGAACTCGTAGAAGGCTGTTATGGAAATCCAGGCGAGAGGTGATGGTGGCTCAGGCTAGAGCGGGAGAAGTAGAAATGGGAAGAAGTGGTTGGAGTTCAACATATTTTAAGGTAGAGCTGGCGTGATTTTATGATGGTTTAGATGTAGTGTTTTAAAAATAAATAAAGGATTCTAGGGTAAAACAAAGATTTTTTTTGGCCAGAGAAACTAAAAGGAAGAATTTTCCATCAACTGAAATAGTTAAGGCTGCAGATAGATACGATTTTTGTGAGATCATCCTGAGTTTATACTTGGACATATTAAATTTAAGATCTCTAAGAGACAACCAGGTGGTGATGAATACACGTTTTAAGTACGAGAACCTAAGTATGGGAATTCACAAAAGAATTGTGGATTAGAGATACAAATTTGACAGCTGTGAGTACACAGGTAGTATTTAAGCCATGAGGATGAATGAGATCAGCAAGGACTAGGCTTAAGGCCTCTGCAAGTTTAAAAGCCCAAGAGAAGAGGATGCAGCCACAGAAACCGAGAAGCAACTCTAACGATAGGGGAGAAAATCCCACAGAGTATTCAGTCCTGAAAGTCAAGTGAAAAAAGTAGAAGAAGGAGAAAGGAGTTGTGTCAGATGCTTCTAATAAATCAAATAAAACCAGGATGCAAATAGATCACTAAATTTAAGAAGCTGTATATCATGAGTGACATTGATGAAATCAGATTCGTTGGAGTGATGAGAGGTCAAGAGCCTGATTGGATGGAATTAAGAGAGAAGGAGGGGAGAGAAGTTGGAGACCTGGAGTCCATTACCAGAAAAATAGAGCAGACCAATTAAAGAAAGAAAATCTTAATAGTAATAGTAATGCAGGTCGCAGTGAGGACGGTTCCAACCATTTACTCAGTCCCTTGGTTCTTTTTTCATTTCCACCGTTTGTTAGGTGTTTAACATTAAGTAAGACAATAACTTCTCTAAACCTAAATTTACAGTAAAACGTAGACACTATTATCACCCACCTCAGCGTGTTGATAGGGTTGGTGGTGTTCAATAGAGTGGTGTTCAATAGAGTTTATTAGAGTGAGGTCGTCTATTGAAAACGTCTAAAACATATAAATAATGAAAAGAAGTCATTGTTATTTCTGTTTTTCTTATCATTACTTATACTGCTACTACTGCCCCTGCTATTACTATTTTCTTCAATTACTGTTCAGTTTTTACTTAACAAGGAGTGGTAAGTAGTGCCCTGACCCTGCTTGCTCCTTACATTTTTGTACTTCTCTCATTCTTCCTCCTGTCACCACCCTGCCAACATCTCCTTCTCTGAGAACTATAACAAGCATACAAAGAAAACAAAATTTTCTTGCTTAATTTTAGGAAGGCACTAGGTATTTTTATATTCTTCTTCAAAGTACATCCATATGGTAAAGAATTCTCTTTATTAATAATATTTCTCCTATTTTATATTACAAGTGCCTGCCAGGGTGAGGCTGAAGCAGAAAGACAGACATGAAGGAGGTGTGTGTGTTAGCTATGTCTCTGACGTTCCACATTCCCTGACTCAAGATCTGTTCATATGCCGCATGCTCTGCTGAAAATGTCCACCTCTTTCTTCTCTTCACTAATTATCACTTGCTTTACTCCAAGGTTCCACACTCAAATGCCTTCCAAACTAGAATTCAAATTGTCCCTAGCCCACATAAATATTTCAAGTGTACTGAACATCTAAACAATCTGTGTTTTTTAAAAAGGTGCTACAGTGAGTGTGGGAAAGAGAAACAGTCAAATCCTTTGTGGCCAATCTCCCTCCCCCCCTCTCCTCTTTTCCAGGCCCTTCACAAGGCATGCTGACATTCCTGTCCTTGGAATGGGTGAGAATGCTTAGAAATATGGTTCATTTTCACAAATTACAAATCTTACTATTTCATCTCACTTACATAAATTTTAATCAGAATTGTATATATTTATCATCATCTTTGGTGCTTCTACTGGACGGAATTCCTAGACTGTAAGATATATTTTCTTTATGATGAGATTCCAAGTAATAACATTCTATTTGGAATATAGTTAATATTTACATTTTTAACTAAGTTGAACCAAATTCTGTTTCATCGCAACTTTGATATAAATATTTCCTATATTTTGACATAATGACATAATTATTTATACATAGTTGTTATGCCTGTTACTGTGACTTCTATTCTTACTCTATGACAGCGTAAAATATTTCTCATCAATTGTTTTATCAATATGTAGGATGAGGAATTCGTCCTTAACTTATAGCCGTGAAAGAAGCCTCAGATTCTCTATATTAGTGAAACTTAATGAAGAAAGGATGATAATGTTGCTTAATTTTCACTATATACACTTCTTTGGTTACAAGTTCTGATAGTTGTTTCGATTGTTGCATATTGTTATGGAGCTACATGCAAATACGTATAAGAGAGTATTTTACATGGTAATGTGATGTTGAGTTCCAATAATATGAAATATAAGATGTTTAAAAATCTCAATGTACTGGAAGATTGCTAAAGGTGAGAGATGTAACTATTGTCATACAAACAAGAACAAAACCAAAGGGCCCACTCCATTGTAATTTAATTGGAGATTGTAAAAGTGGATTTCACTAGTATCTGTGTCTGTGGCTCCTGTGAAGTGTTTACATTCCCCAAACAGTATAGAACACCAGCAGCAAATATAAGACGGCCATCTGGCCTAAATTGGAACAGGGATATTACTCTGCCATGTTCAATGGCAGTTTCCGTGAGATGTTCATGTTTCCTCCCGCTCTTTACCTCCAGCACCAAAGGAGATTGACCTTAAGGAGGATGGGACTAAAAAGTGTCACAAAATCAGGTTTTGCCTTTTATCTCCCAAATCACTATCGCCATTAAACTAGAGGGATGTTTTAAGTCTGCATTTGAGACTGGGAAAGATATGAAATGTAAATTGAATTTGAGATCAAAGTCTTAAATCAGACTTGACTTTTCATAAACAAAAGTGACGAGAGTCTGGAACATCTTATAGTGCCAGAAAGTAAGGAAGAACTCACAAAACAACAAAATGAAGGAATATGTCAAAGGGACACAGGAGCTAACTGAAATAACAAATTGGCACAATTTGAACAACCACATAAATAATGCATTATTGGATTATAATCTAAAGTACAAAATAAATATCCATTGGTGCATAGTGATACAAATAAATGATTGAATAAATAAATTAGTGGGAGAGAATAGATAGATCCCCATTGGAGAGGAATCCAAATAATTTCTATAAATACTTCCTCCTCCAGGAAGGAGGGCATAACTCTCCGCTCCTTCAGTGTGGGCTGATTACAGTGACTTACTTCAAAGAGTACAGTACAGAAAAGGGGGAAAACAGTAACTTTACAGTATAGAAACCTAACCAACACTCTCTTAGTCAAGTGTTCAAGGTTAAGATCAATAGTCGTAAGACATACTTTTGATATGATATGAAGAGAATGGCAATTTACCTCTGTGGTTGGCCTCCCCAAAACCCATTACCCTATTACCTTAGTCAAAAAATGAGAATTATATCAGAAAAATTCTAGGAGATATTTTTCAAAATATCTGACCAGTATTACTCAAAGCTCTCAAGGATATTCTGTAAACTGTCACAGTCTGCAACTAAATGTGATGTGACTACAGCGATATGACAACTAAATGGATGGAATCTTGTAACAGAAAAAGGACATTAGAGAAAAACTAAGGGAATATGAATAAAGTGTGGACTTTGGTTAATTATATACCACTATTGGTTTATTAATTGTGACATATATACCATGCTAATGTAAGATATAAATAATAGGAAAACTAGATGTGGGGTGTATGTGAGTTCTCTACACCATGTTGACAAATTTTCTGTAAATCTACATCTATCCTAAAATTGTAATAAGTTTATTAAAAAATTCAGAAGAATAGGGTATGTTAAAAGAACACATTAGCCAACCTGAAAGAGCACCCGGTAAACAAAGCTGGGTCAATTTGAGGAATGAATAAATAATGCAGTATTGGATTATAACCAAAAATAGAAAATACATATTCATGAGTCCATACTAACATAAATAAATGATTAAATAAATAAATACATGAGGAGAAGCAGCAAATCTTCCTGACAGAAGAACCACATTAATATGTGGATACATCTCCTCTTTCAGGAGGTAGAAGTTAATCACCTTCTAGGCCCTGCTTGAGGGAGGGCTACACGTAGTGACTTGCTTCCAAAGAATATACCATAGAAAGGTCGATTAGTAATTTTCGCGTGGATGAACTTGGCAAACACTACCTTAACTAAGTGATGAAGGTTAAAATCCCCAATGAAATCTTGTTGATATCATGTAGCACCCAATATGATGTAATGAGAAGAGTACTGTGTGTTATTTTTTCCAAAAACCATATACTAGTCTAACCATAAAAAAAAAAAAGAAAAAATCAGACAATCCCCAGCTGGGTACATTCTACATAATTGGTCAATGTTTCTAAACACTGTCAAAGTCACAGAAGATTAGGAAAGACTAAGAAACTTTCACAGACTGGGAAGATATTGAGAACTAACTATAATGTGGTACCCTACATTTGAATCTGGAACAAAAAGAGAAAATTAATGGGAAAACTAGTGACATCCAAATAAAGTCTAGAGTTAGTTAATACTAATGTACCGATGCCAGTTTCTTTGTTTTTGCAATTGTTCCATGGCACTGTAAGACGTTAACAGTGGAAGAAATTGAGTATGGAGTATTTGGGAACTCACTGAACTATCCTGCAACTTTTCTGTAATTCTTGAAGTATTCCAAAATAAAAAAAGCTTATTTATAAGGAAAGATATGTGACATTATTTTATAAATAGTATACGTGGTGCTACTAGTATCACTAGTTCTTGAGATGGTGTTCTACTGGAACAAAAATCTAAAACTTGTGGAATTAGCTTTGAAATGGAGTGGTGGGGAAAGCTCCCAAGGACACTATTGGTGAAAGCTGGAAGGACAGTGATCTTGCTATTGAATATAAGAGGAACGTGAAATAACATTTGCCAGTACTGTTGCTTGAGATGTTCTGGAAAATAGAAATGGTATCTAATTAACTCACAGATATGGCCTACAAGGTTTCCAGGAAGAATGCTGCAGCTACTAGCTGACTTCTCTGAGCTTCTTATGAAAAAGTACAAAGCTTTGAGAAGAGCCAAAATGAACTCTCAGTCTTCAGGTGGAATTTAAAGGAAAAATAAAAGAGCAGGACTGTGTTTGAAAATAAAACTTTCTCATTCCAAGTCTTTAAACAACAATAAGTTACCAAAGTAATAAAAGGCTTCAGGTAAAAGATTCAACTCAGTGGGACTTTAAATCCAGTAAAGTGGTCTCTGAGTCAAAAATGTCAACGGTGGATCTTGTAAGACCCTTTGCTAAGACCTCAGAAAGATTTATGGCCCTGTCTCACAGACCCATGCAGCTAGATGAAGAGCTTCTGAGCAGCAGAAGAGTGTTGTCCAATGGCAGCCTAAAACATGATGTAGGGTAGAGAAGGGCCTTCCTTAGAAAGAAATCTGGGCTTGTCTCACACTTCGTCTCATTGAATTGAATATAAATTGCAGAAAAGAAACTCACAAATTTTCAAAAGATTAATCCACTTGAACTGAAAGGGACAGAGAGAGTTTAAAACAAAGAGTGGTCTCTACGCCCTTAACTTCCCAGAACCGTGACCCAGACTGAGAAAGCTATGCAGCTGCAACTTTGGAATATTTCTAATGGCAAAGGGCAGAGCCAAGAACTTAGAGAGGGAAACGAAGAGCCATAGAAAACCATTCCCAGAGTGCGGCACTGAGCGCTAATCAAGCAACTGGCAATACACACCCAGAGATTTCAGAATCGCTACGAACTAATGATTTCTCTCTGCCTCCCATTCTCCTCCTTTTTGAATGAAAGTGCCCATTACCTTTTTCCTATATCTGTCATTTTATTTGGGTATATGGAGGGCACAAAACTTTTCATGTTACTTCATGTTTTTTTTAGACCAATAGAAACCACATCTAAAAACAACCCCCACATCTGCATCTCCTGAAACAAATGAAAATACTCCAGATTTGAGTATGATGACTAATGAGATAAAGCTTTATGTCTTATAGGGTATTTTAAAGGTGAGTGTTATGTAAATAATTATGGATAGAGGGTAGACTATTGCAGATTAAAGAGAACTATAAATTCTTTGTCACTCCCCTCAGAAACCTGTAGTCTGTTTCTCTACCCCCTTGAATCTGAACTGTGTAACCAGAACTGTGAGTGTTTCATAGAACATAGCGGAAGTGACTCTGTGCTGGTTTCAGCCCTAATTTCTTAGAAGACTGTCAAGTTCTGTGTCCTCTCTCTTGATATCTATCCTGCTATGAAGTGGAAAAAAGCCCAGATAACCATGTGGAAGAAAATTTAAGCCTTAGTTGATAGTCCCGGCTGAGTTTCCAGCCAACAATCAGCCACGATGAATTACTGGATATCTTCTAGCCCCAATTAAGTTGTTTCACATAGATTAGAGATATGCTGTTCTGGCTGAACACTACTCAAATAAAAAAACTAAAAACTCAAGAGCAAAGAATTTGTTGTTTTAAAAAACTTCGCATTTAGGGTAGTTTGTATGCAGCAGTAATAATGAAAATACTAGGTCTCACGTCTTTCTCTTTCATGACAATGCCAGCAAACTTAATGTAGGTTAGAGTAAATTAGATTGAAAACATTATCTTTCTAGTAGCATTATTAAAATACATAACACGTGAATGACTGAAATAATTTCAGCATTCACTATATGTTGCACATAAATGTTTCCCCCTTTATTAAATTGAGGTTTTTTAAAACAAAATTATTTTCATTCATTTGATATTTATTTCAATGTAACAGTCTTCCAAGTTTACTCTACACTGGAATATAATGATTTTTGTATACTATATCCATATTGGTGCTTAAAAATGAAAATTTAGATTTACACATGATTATCATTAAATTATTGCGACAAAAATAACCTTGAGATAAAGCCTTACATAATGAATTTTAATTTTAAAGGGGTTCTTGTTACTTGAACTAAACGGTATTCTCTGACAATTTACACAATTGCGTTTATTTGCCATTAATTTAATCTCATTACTGTCATAAGTTCTTTATTTTTACATATAGTATGCCATCTAGTGACAAAAAATTAAATATAGCAAACATACTCTTTTAAGTCATCTTGAAAAAAAACTGTACACTATGCACTTGCTTCATCTGGTACAGAAAATAAATTATGTCTTTGCTTTTTCTTTTTAAAATTATTTTCCACTTTGGAAAACCATTTAAAATGTCATCACCTTTAAGATACTCCATGTCATATACATCCAATATACCCACGTCTGTTAAAATCCAATTCCACTGTAAGGAAAATAAAGTGATGCTAAATTTACTCTGTCAAATAATAATATTTTTGTATTCTAATCTGGATAAAAGTCTTGTCATTTATATTTACTATTCTGTTTCTTTTATAAAATAGAGCTCAGTAGCTTGTTTATTTACCAATTAAAAATATCTAACACCTCTTCTCTCTATAGAAGTCTCTACAAACGCTCACAAAACAGATTTTTTTCAGATGAGTATATCCTTAATGTTAATACATACACTGGGTATTTGTGTTCCAAAAATAAAACATTGTTTCCATGTGTCTCATATACTGTCCACCTGAGCCATTTCAGAGACACAGGTATTGAGACTCAGAAAGAGTAAGTGACTTGTCTCTAATAATAAGTGGTATAACTAGTACTTGAAAAGAAGCCTTCTCATGCAAAAATCAAAATTAAAATTCTACTTGGCTAAGAAAATCTCAAATATAGAACATAGTATATCATATTTGACAGAGATGGTGGCTAAGGGTTTTTTTCCTTATAATTCTAAGTTCCTCCTTTATTTTTATAGGCAAATGCTTTACCATCTTTCAGATAAGGGGTACAAAATATGGATATTCCAATATGGATATCCCATAGCTATTTCCCCCAAATTACCCCTTGGCAAGGAGCTAGAAGATTAAGCAATTTAGAGCAGAATTTGTAAAACTGTTTTTTCAGTTACTTTAAGATTCTAACAAAATTTGTGGGAATTTTCTCCTAAAAAGAATCACTCTTGTAAAGCCCAGCAAAGTGATCATTAGGGATATTGCATGAGGGAGCCTTTCCCTTACGGATTGCCTCCGTTTATTTGCCACTAGCAAGCTTCTACAACATTTTTTCCCTTTTTTAACATTTTTGACAAGTTTTCTTTAAACGTGATCATGTTCCCCCCAAAAATATGTAGCAGCTGAGAATTCTGCTCTCTCTACATATTAATGTACCAAAGGAAATATCTTGAAATACACATATATATGTATATAGGTATATACGTATATACAAATTAACATTGAACTCATCCTTTGTGTTCTTAAATATCTTAAAGAATTCATTAATTATATGCATGAATGGATTTTTTTGCAAGATAGTGAAGAATAGAAAATTACTTAGCTTTTGAATATAAAGCTTAGAAAAAAATTATTTCCTAGATTCCTATTCTTTGCGTTTATCGTATCAAGAGCTAAGCTTTGAGGACCTGATCATAGACAGAGTTTAGCATAAGGGAATTCCCAACCAGACAGTGAAAGAAAAGAAGGAAACACCACCTGTCCTGGTCCCAGGATTTTATGGAAGTAAGCCACATATATAAAAGCAAGAATCTAGGCAGATGTCTTAATCTGACTTGTGCAAATTTCAAACCTGTAATAAAAGTATTTTATATGTCTTCAGACACTGGATATCTGAGATTTATGAAGGAGATACTCCACACAATGCTCTTCTCCCATGTCGGTGGGTTCCAGTAAAGAAAAGAGAGAGGATCAGCTTTGTTATCTGGGAAGAGGGATTAGCTGACACTCTTGAATATCTTTCATCTCCTTTCAGCATAGTGAGACCCAGAAATCTCCACGTGCTTTTTAGAGTCAATAGACGTAACCATACTGAGAGCCAAGAAGACCTCAATAAATGTGCTAGGGCTCAAAAGGTAAAAGTCACTGTTGAAATGGAGGCCGAAGGCAACCCAGGCAAGAATCCAAGTGCAGAACCTGGCAGACATTGAGAGATAAGGGCCAAGGGATGATGAGGCAGCAGCAAAGATTGCTAATAAGGACTACCAGCCTAAATTAATGTAAAAAGAGATGAGATCCAACATAAGGAAGCCGTAAACATGAGACACATCTACCAGCTGCACACCCAGGGATGGGATTGAGCCAAACCCTCTTTGGAGTACACCAGCCCAGGAGAACCTAGAGGCCACCTTATGCATCTGAAGATTCTCTATTTTCTTCATTGCCACATTCTCTTTCTATCTTAACAGTCTGAAGATTCTCCGTTTTCTTCATTGCCACATTCTCTTTCTATCTTAACAGCCTTTTTCAACTCTTCCACTCCATGAACACAGGACCAGGTAAAGGGAACACATAGGAAAAACACCGAAATTTCCTTGCATTTTCCAAGCAGAGATTGTGTATAAAACATTAAAATAAATCCAGTGGATTCTGTTGACTCTTTCAAAGTCCCCCAAAACTCCCATCCTATGCCTGCTACAGAAAACTACTTACGTGTAGAGAATTCACAGCAAATAACAGATTAGTTAGAAAGAAATGAAGACACTAAACTTTTTCTTAATATCTGCTGTGGACTTTCTGTTTATGTTGCCCCAAAATTCATATGTTGAAACTTAATCCTCACTGTGAGGGTATTTGGAGGTGCCGGCTTTCAGAAGTAGTTAGCAATGCACTTAGTGCCCTCATCAAAGAGGCACCAGCATGCTCCACCACGTGAGGTCACAGCAAGAAAACAGCCATCGAAGGAGCTGGGCCCTCACAAAACCCCGAATTGCCAACTCCTTCATCTTGGACTTCCTGGCACCCAGAACTGTGAGAAATAAATTTCTGTTGGTTATAAGCTGCTCAGTTTATGGCATTTTGTTATAGTGACCTGAATGGACTAAGACAATGTCAGAATGCCGAATAAATTTTCAGATTTCACTAGATACCTAATTACTATATTATGCGGTTCTTACGAGGAAAAGTGGAATAAGAATATGCATGGAACTCTCTTTCTCTGCTACCAATACATATGATAAGATGATAGAGATTGCATCAATATAAGGTTTGATTAGTATACTTCCATTTTGTTCCTTTGATAGTCTCTAATTTTCAACTGGATCTTAGTCTGTGAGAATATGCAAATATATGTGGCTACTGAACAATTATGGTAAGGAACTTGTGAAGATGAAGTTATGACATAAAGCTACGAATAATTTAGTCTTATTATTTACAGAAATTATGAAACAATGACTTTTTTTAATAGTCACATTTTTACAGGTGTCTGGTGATATTTCATTGTGGTTTTTTTTTCCAGGAAGATTAGCCCTGAGCTAACATCCACTGCCAACCCTCCTCTTTTTTGCTGAGGAAGACTGGCCCTGAGCTAACATCCGTGCCCATCTTCCCCTACTTTATATGTGGGACACCTACACAGCATGGCTTTGCCAAGCAGTGCCATGTCCGCACCCGGGATCCGAGCCAGTGAACCCCAGGCCGCTGAAGTGGAATGTGTGCACTTAACTGCTGCACCACCGGGCCGGCCCCTCATTGTGGTTTTAATTTGCCTTTCTCTGATGCTTAGTGACATTGAGCACGTTTTCAGATACCTGTTGCCCATTTGTATGTCTTTTTTGGATAAATGTCTATTCAAGTCCTTTGCCCACTTTTAGTGAGAATATTGTTTTTATTATTATTGCTACTGAGTTATAGGAGCTCCTTATATATTTTGGATATTAATCCTTTATCAGATATATAGTTTGCAAATATTTTCTCACATTCTATAGCTTGCCTTTCATTTTGTTGGCTATTAACTTTGCTGTGCAGAAGCTTTTTAGTTTGATATAGCCCCACATCTGTTTTTGCTTTTTGATTTCATATCCAAAAAGTAATTGCTAAGCCAAATGTCAAGAAGCTTTCCCCCCGTGTTTTCTTCTAGTTTTACAGCTCCAAGATTTTTGTTTAAGTCTTCGATCCATTTTGAGTTGATTTTTGTGTATTGTGAAAGTTAAGGTTCCAATTTCGTTCTTTTTCATATAGATGTCCAGTGTTCCTGCCAGCATTTGTTGAAAAAACTATCCTTTCCCCATTGTGTATTCTTATTACCCATGTGGGCTCTCTTTTCTGTTCTATTGGTCTATATGTCTATCTTCATGCCAATACCATACTGTTTTAGTGTGTTGGCAAGGATGTGGAGAAATTGTAACCCTTGTACACTCTTGGTGAGAATAGAAATGGGACAGCCACCATGGAAACGAGTGTGGTGGGTCCTCAAAAGATTAAAAATAGAACTACCGTGTGATCCGGAAATCCCATTTCTGGGTATATGTCCAAAAGAATTGAAATCAGGATCTCAGAGGGATACCTGGACTCTTGTGTGATTGTGTGATTGCAGCATTATTCATAACACCCAAGATATGGAAGCAACATGAATGCCCATCAATGGATGAATGGATTAAGAAAACGTGGCATATACACACAATGGAATATTTTTCAGCCTTAAAAAAGAAGGAAATGCTGCCATATGGGACAAAAGGGATGATCCTGGAGGACATTATGCTAAGTGAAATAAACCAGCCACAGAAGAACAAGTAAGTACATTATTCCACTTACATGAGTTATCTAAAATAGTCAAACTCAAAGAAGCAGAGAGAAGAATGGTAGTTGCCAGAGGTTGGGGGAGGGGGAAATTGGAGCTGTTATTCAATAGGTGTAAAGTTTTCGTTACACAAGATGAAGACGTTCTAGAGATTTGCTCTACAACATGGCGATCATGGTTAACAATACTGTATTGTACACACGACAATTTATTAAGTAGATAGATCTCATATTAACTGTTGTTGCTACAATAAGAAAATTACACAATTGGGTACTAGCTAAACTTCAATAAGTATCTAAATTGATGTCCACAGCTCCAATAAATTTTCTTCCCACAAAATGCTCAAGAAACATCAGTAAAAATAAGTTTTAAGGGTACTCTTCCACTCGGTCTAAATTAGGACATTCATGACTTAATGATAATTCATTTGTAGATTTTCCAAAATGTCATTTTGAGGTGTGTTTTCCTTATGCTGATTATCATAAGATAAAGATTTTCTATAGGCAAACTACTGTTTAAGTACTTTATATACGTTAAATAAAAACTATCATGAAGTAGATACTATTATAAGGCCAGTTTCAAAAGTGAAGTAACTGATGCACGGAGGGTTAGTTAAGCAGCTTGCCCGAGGTTACATTGCTAACACACAGAAGATCCACACAGTGTGGCTTCAAATTCCGTGTTATTTAAAATTATGTTACATTGCCTCTGCCATTATATTTTGAAATATAACTCTTGCTGTCACTTCCTCAACAGTTAGCTAGTATCCTACTCTTCACAACCACCCCAAATTTTAGGGTATTATGGTTGTACTTCTCCGGAAATGTAGTGCAACATGCAGCTCAGTCTAAACAAAACATTCAAAATCTCATCTCCTGAGAATCATTACTTATTCAGGCATGATGCATGACAAAGTTGAGAAAATGAAACATGAGAAGATATTTTGAGAGAACTTCTGAAAAGAAGTTTCCTCAGTTTTTAAGAGTTTCCCAAAGCAAAGCTGTATTTCTTCCCTTAGTAAGATTGCCAGGTTTAGCAAGTAAAATACAGGATGACCAGTTAAATTTGAATTTTAGATAAACAATGAATAATTTTTCATAAGACATACTTAGACCAAAAAAAAAAAATGCTGTTCATCAGAAATTCAAATTTAACTGGGTGCTCTGAATTTCATCTGGCAATCTTACTCTTTAGTTCATTACAGAATAATGAAGATCTGGGAACTCTTGGCAGACATCTTGTAATCATAACGGTAAGTCAGTCTTCAGACGAAATGTCAGCTAGTAAAAGAGAGAGGTGGAAACAAACAAGATAACGATGACATACTTTAACTGTTGAAACAAAACAAGCCCGAAGCCAACCTTACTTCATATTTTTCACTAACACGGCCAATATATTCCATTAGTGTTTTAGCTAGGCTAACTTGAGCACTATGTTACTATAATAAAATATACCTACTGTGATACACACAAAAGAATTATCATGGATTGTGATTGATCTAATAAAGTTGTTCTGTTCTCCTGAACATGCTTCAGCTATTCAAAGTTTACACTCTCCACACATGCAAAGAGAAGTGACTTGGGATCTACAGACAGGTTACATCATATAATATAATTCCTTTGCTTTATTTGGCTCCTAAAACTTGAAAGTTCAAGACAGAAGGCCAAAGGGGTAATAAGAACTCTATTTTATATCATGCAGGGAACATCACGAATCAGTACCAAGGCCAGCAATATTCAAACATCATATCTTGCTGTTAGAATAGTGTACAATTTGTTCCATCACTGCACATGACTGATGTTGTGTTTTGGTTGTTGTCATTGCTCTTTCCCTCAAATCACCTCTTGGCTCTGTATCTCTATGTTGTGTTAGATCTATTATTCAACTGCTATCTTTATTATCAGCTCATTATCTCACTGATGGCGTGATGTTTCCCTGGTGACGCTGGAATGGGCCTGCATAAAGATGTTCACACACTTGGGTTTTGGTTAGAATTAGAAAAACTTGACACCAGTATCCCCCAGAAACAGTGATAACCACTCTTTTATATCTGTGAGATGTGTTTCAGTGGAGGAATGTTAGAGATAATAGAGATGAATACTTAGTAATAAGTAGCTTGAGTAAGGAAACTCGGGTGAATATTTATTTTATTCAAATAGCCAGCTTTGTCTTTATATATTTTCAAAGTAGACAGCATAAAAAAAGACTAGCAAAAAAGTGTAACCAATCACATATCTTTTCTTCAAATGCAATCCTATTTTTCTCTTGTATTTACTAATATATATATATGTATATAGATATGTATATTGTCCCACTATCAGCCCATTTATTATCTTTCCCCTATAGGAATTCATATTAGTTGGCTGTTTTCAGGAACACTTCTCTAAAACTAGATTTAAACCCTGACAATCTCCTCTACTCTATATCGAAAAATGTTTTCTAGTTGCTTGCTTTTCTTGACCTAAAAATCAAATTTTATTTTGAACTTGTTATCACTCAATACTGACTTATTCCTAGGTCATTTTCGTAGTATTTGTATTTTCCTCTTCAGCTTCTCCTTTACGTTAGTGAACGTATATTCACCAAATGCTTATATATCTGGTTACTCTTTCAATTGTGAAAAATAACATATTGCCATGGACTTTCTTTACACAGAATCTGAAAAGAATTCTTGTACATTTGTGGTAGATTTTATTATTCTTTTTTTCCTCTCATAAGAGTATATGTCATCAGTATTAAGGTACATCAAATAATCCAAAACCTGAGATTAAATGGTTAGTAAATATACTTGAGCTAGACAAGCACAGAGCTATTGCCAACAAAAAGAACATAGTAAAATCCAATTCAGTTCTTAGAAGCAATACAAATGAGCATTTTACAAGGGTAAATAAATAATGAGATGTACCCATATATTCATTTTTTAAAATTTTCCTACAAAGGAAACTTACTAACATTAAATATGTACCCCAGAGTACTGTGTGCATATGTATGTAGGTATCCACATACACACTATGCACCACACACCTACACACACATATATATGCGTACATACACACTTTATATATATACCTAACAGACAAATATATATATTACACATGAATGAAAATATATACATATAAATTTATTATTAGTTTTGAGGCAGATGTGCTAACATCTGCTACTAATCCTCCTCTTTTTGCTGATGAAGACTGGCCCTGAGCTAACATCCATGCCCATCTTCTTCTACTTTATATGTGGGACGCCTACCACAGCGTGGCTTGCCAAGCAGTGCCACGTCCACACCCAGGATCCCAACCGGTGAACCCCGGGCTGCCAAAGCGGAACGTGTGAACTTCACCGCTGTGCCATCAGGTCTGTCCTATATATCTAAATTTGATGCATAGTACTATGTTGAAAATTATTAACCTAGCATCAATTTTATCATGAGAAAGGTGTTGAAAGCAACATTTTATTGGAAACTAGTTGAAAAATTATGAAAACTTCAGGAAGAACAGCCACTGCAATGATGAAAATGATGACCTTTAAGATTCATTTAAAAGAACAGCCTTAGTTTAGGCTTGTTTGAAAATATATATATATATATATATCAGAAAGGGCATATTGTTTGGTGAGATATTCTTCAGTGATATCTGCTTTTTTTCAGAGGAAAAATGTTAAATAGACTCTAATTCATAAAGACAAAACTGTGTCATGGGAATTAGGAATATTTATCTTGCTGCTCCCCATATGAACTTTCTGAATATTCCAGGAAGACAGAAACTTTTAGAAAGAAGAATGACAACTAAAAATAAAACAAATTAATATATATATGTGTGTTAATATATATTATATATATGTACATATAAAGTAGGTAAGAAAAGGATGAATAAACCATTAATATATGTCAAAGAGAGAACACTGCCTTAAAGATCTTGCCACAAAGGAAGTATGGCTGCATATTATTGTGAATTTAAAAAAAATAATAATGAAGCAATTATCTTTATAGAAGCGAATGAGTGGCTCACAGAAAAAATCTAGGAAAGGAATAACAAAATGAAATAGAATAATTCAAGAACAAATGTTGAAGGGTAAAATAAGGCCATCACAGAAAGGAAGGTCAAATCAGAAGTATGAGTAACAGAATAATCACTAATGAAAATAAGGCAAGTGCTTGAATAGTAGAGCCAAGGAGAGCATACACAATTAAGGTGAAATGAACAAAATATTAACATGAGTAGAAAGAAAATGGTAAACTGGCAAAGGGATATCAGCATGCACATTATTGGCACCTTTTAAGGAAAGAACTGTAATAATTAAACCAAAAATATAACCAGATATAAAAATCTAAGAAGCCTGAATTAAAAAGTTGAAAATGCACAATGTGTTCCAAGAAAAATAGAGGAGCAACTTCTGTGAAAATTAAATATTTATACATCTTTCATTCCGTCAATTCTTTTCTTAAGAACTGTCTGCTAGAAATAAAATGAATATATATAAAGATAAATTATAAGTATATTTTTGAAATATTGCAGTCAAAGTGACTAGAATCAAAGTGACTATTAATCAATAAGGAATAGCACAAATTTTTGTGTTTCAAATATTTGAAAATGATAAATTAGCTCTACACCAGATAACGTTTAGAGATCTTCACCAGATATTGCTGAAGGGGAAAAGCTTGATTTAAAATAGTTTGCAATATCTTATTTTTATAGAAGTAACAATAAACTAAGAAATGAACATGCTCTATATGTGTAGGATTTTTCCCCTTTACTCTTCCCTCTGTTTTGTATATTTTCTAGAATGAACCTCTACTTTTGATAAAGATAAAAAGTTATGTTTGAACACATAATAACTTTCAATTTTTGTGCATGCATACACATTTATAGAGAAATATACTAACCAATTTTCTTTGTATTATTAAATATACCTACTTTTAGCAAGAAATTCGAGTTCTTTTCTTAAAATATCTCTTTAAAAAATAAAAATTCTAAGAAGTACTGCATTGAGGAAATATATTCTCTGAAGGCAGAGATCCAAATTTGGATAATCCCTCAGTGTATGATAGGGAACTTTTACTACTTATTCTCAACACTAAACAGTTTCTACTCATTAATAAAGTGAAATTGAAAGTTATTCCAGTACTTTGTGAAAGTACAAGTAATGTATAAGCAAAAGAGGAGAATAAAAATTTGGAAAAATCATTTAATATCAGTAATACCAGATTAATCTGGTTTTAATTTTTTAAAACCTTTGTGATGTTAAAAGACAGTTAAATAGAAGCTGAAATCTTTTCAGAAAGATTCAGAGTTAGTGGGATTCTGAAGTACACCTGTTGGAATGAACAAGGCTTTTTAGTGGAGGTGACATCCTAAAGTTGAAAGTCTGCATTTGACTTCAGTTCACCTTTCATTATTTTCTCCCTAGTTACTTTTTAACTAACCTAATGAAACAATCTATAAACAAGGAGCATTTATAAAGCATGGGTAATTAACATAGGTCATGGGTTAATAGCAAGAAATAACCATCATTTGAATATTTACTTCTGTTGTAAAGGCAGGAAGATCAGGGAAATGAAAATCAAAACTACACTAAGATATCACCTTACACCTGTTAGAATATCCAAAACCAAGAGTGACAAATGTTGCAGAGGCTGTGGAGAAAAAGGAACCCTCATATACTTTTGGTGGGAATGCAAACGGGTGCAGCCACTATGGAAAACATTATGGAGATTTCTCAAAAAGTTAAGAATAGAAATACCTTATGACCCAGCCATGCCACTACTGGGTATCTATCCAAAGAACTTGAAATCAGCAATTCCAAAAGTCCCATTCACCCCTATGTTCACCGCAGCATTATTCACAATAGCCAAGTCATGGAACCAACCTAAGTGCCAAGCAACTGATGGCTGGATAAAGAAGATATGATATATATATATATACAATGGAATACTATTCAGCCATAAAAAAGAACAAAGTCGTCCCATTCACAACAACATGGATAGACCTTGAGAGTATTATGTGGAGTGAAATAAGCCAGACAGAGAAGGACGAACTCTGTATGACTCCACTTATAGGTGGTAGTTAACATAAAGACAAAGAGAACTGATCGGTGGTTACCAGGGGAAAGGGGGGGTGGGGGGAGGGCACTAAGGGTGAAGTGGTGTACCTACAACATGACTAACAATAATGCACAACTGAAATTTCACAAGGTTGTTAACTATCATAATCTTAATAAAAAAACTTAGGAATCATTACTCTGGTCATTTTCCTCATTTTATAAATGACTCACAGGGGCCACACCCATGGCCGAGTGGTTGAAGTTCCACGTGCTCTGCTTCAGCAGCCCAGGCTCAGGGGTTTGGATGCTGGGTGTAGACCCACACCACTCGTCAGCCATGCTGTGGTGGCGACCCACATACGAAATAGAGGAAGACTGGCACAGATGTTAGCTCAGGGCTAATATTCCTCAAGCAAAAAGAGGAAGCTTGGCAACAGATGTTAGATTAGGGTGAATCTTCATTGGCAAAAAAGAAATTAAAAAAAAGACCCATTTATAGTGTATCTACAAGCACACATATGAGATGGATCCCTGTCCTCACCCTCACTAGAGTCCTTTGCAAGAAGCTGGCAAGAAACTTGGTTTCCTGCCAAATGTGCCGTGATTAGGATAAAAATAAAACACAGGAGACAGCAGAGCACAGGTAACTGGAAGGCTGACAGTTTTGTTTTCGTTTTTAGGCAAGAAAAACTATTTAAAGATGAAGAAATAGGGCAGAAAAAAATCCACTGACATGCTCCTATGAAAGAAACAGGATGACCTTCTAAAAGAAAACAATGTCTAGGTCAATGTTGCCTGACACCTAAGACTGTTTTCCCTTAAAAATAATCTTTGGGGTCCATTGCCAGTAACATGGGGGCCAAAATCACCTGCAGGTCCTCCCACAGGGCGACACACTTAGAAATAAGGATTAAAAAACAGCAGCCTGTTAAACATACAGCTGAGTTTGCAAGTAACTGAAGAAACTCCTAGGGGTCCACGCCCACAGCATTTAGCGGAGGTGGAGTTCAGCAGCTCTGAGGCTGTGCCGCGGTGGCTTGGTCATCTCCCTAGTGAGGTGCTTAGGTTCTGGTGGCCACGTGGAGGCAGGAGACAGAGCCTTGGACCTCAGTAGGGCCGGGGGTTGGAATCGAGACCCCTGCAGAAAGTCGGAGCCTTCACAGGCCCACAGCTTCAGTGAGGGCGAGCTAGACGAGAACCGGCTCAGGAGCGTGGAGACAGCCTGGGCCTGGGGAGTCGGAGGGAAAGGTCCCCCATGAGGACGGGGAGCTCCAAGCCTGCTTGCACGCGGGCCTGGGCCTCAGGATGTGTCTCTCCTGCAAGGTCCAGTGATCCTCCAGGTCAAAGTCAGCATGAAGGACCCCTCGCTGTTGGTCTCCCTTGAATCCCGCCAGAAGCAACAAAGACGGCTCCAGAGAGACATCTTTCCCGCAGGATCCCCACAGGAAAAGCCGCCCTGAGCACGATGCACAAGAAAAACTCACAGAGCACACAAGAGCACCACCACAAGCCCCTGTGAGAACCAGCAGCCGCATTCGATGCCAGCCCTTCAGACGGTAGAATCACCTGACCCACAGGCTAAAAACGGCCGTGTTAAAACGATTAAAGGCGTGGTGAAAACAGGAGGAAAGAACAGACTTTTGTTTTTAAAAAGACCAAGTAGTTTTGAAAGAGAATTCCAGAAATAAAAAAATGTTTCATATTAAAAACTCAATGGACAGGTTAAACCGCAGATTGAGCACAGCTAAGGAGAAAAGTGGTGAAATGGAATACGGACACAGAACACAGCACAGAGAGAGAAACAGAAATAGGAAAGAGAGGGAAAGAGACACAGAGAGCTAAGGGAAAAAAGTCACCTTCACAGAAGCAGTGGGGAGAGTGTTCCCGGACAGATGGAGTGCGATGCGAATGCTCAGCTCAGGAAGTGAGTCCTGAGCAGGAAGAACACAGCTGCCTTCACACCCAAGGCACTTAGGTGAGTCACCAGAACACCAGCACAAGTGACCACAGGAGAACACAGCGTCTCCTGTGTGCTCAACGCTTTACTCAAAGATCATCCTTTCAATATGTTGGCCTATTTCCTTCCAGTCTTTCATCTATGCATGTTTAGTACACATACAAAAATTTCAGGGGAAAATCAGATTGATACAGTACATATAATTTTGTATGTACTTTTTTTACTCAGCGTTTTCCCATGAGCATTTTCCCAGGTCATTATGCAGCAGCAGCGGAACTGCATCAATAAGAGCGAAGACTTGAGTTGTGGTTACCAACGTGGGATGTGAAGTCAAGCGTTCTGTGTCTGAGTCCCAGCTCACGACTCACCAGCTGTGTGACCTTGGGTAAGTTACTGGTCCTCTCTCTGCTCCCATTTTCTCATCTGTAAGTTAGTGTGAGTTGCTATTTACTAAGCTATCTGCCAGGCACTGTGCTAAAGACTTGAATAATCCCATTTGATTTTCACAAAACCCCTATGGATTACATGTGTTATTGGCATTATTTTACAGACGAGAGACTGGGCCTTAGAAAGAATGTGAAGTGATTCGCCCCAAATCACACGGCCGCTGATGGTGCTTCGACTTGAATTGAGATGTGTCTGCAAAACCTGCGCCCTTGATGCCACACTCTTCTTCCATATGTTTGAACAGCCTCAGAGTACGCACAGACCGTGAAGCTGACCACGAGGGGCCCCGAGTGCTGCTCATCTCCACTTATTTCCTTATTTATGTGCTTTGTCCATGTTTCTTTAGACATGTTCATTTTTCTAATTTCTATGTTGTATAGTTATATATTACATTATGTTATACATTGCGGTATATGTATTATATGTTATGTGTGTACATATGCATATATGTTATATATAATATATGTTATATATAATATATTGTCTATTAGGTTTTATATAGTTATATAGTATAGATATTAGCCAGTTTTATCAGGAATATGTTTAATAAACTTTGATTTTAGAACAGCTCTGGAGTTGCAGAAAAGTTGGGAGATAGTAGAGAGCGCTGTCACATGCCCCACACCCAGTTTCCCCGCTGTGAACACCTTCCGTGGGATGGTACGTTTGCCGGTAGTAGTGAACCAGTACTGACGCGCTATTGCGAGCTGCAGTCCACACGTCACTCTGTTTCCTTGTTCCCACCTAAGTCCCTCGTCCCAGGGTCCCACCCAGGATGCACCGCACGGTTAGCCGCCAGGGCTCCCTGGGCTCCTCTGGCTGAGGCGGGTTTTGCCTAGCATTCATTTTTGCAAATCCTCCTTCCAATTTATAATCTCCCTTTCTCATTTGTGTGTGCTGTTTCCTGATGTATATGAAAAATAAACTCTATATTCGAATGGATCAGTGTTTTGTTCTGTGGTATCTTCTGCTGGATTTATTCTTAGAACGTTCTTTCCTACATCAGAATGGCAGAAATGTTTACCTATGGAAATTCTCACTGTTTCACATTTTCACTTTTTATGTATATCTAATTCACCAAACCATACGGGATTTCTTTTGGAATATGGTATGAGGGGGGTCTGATTTGCTCTTTTCCAAATAGTTACCATTCCTCTGAGCACCACCTCTTACAGAGTCCTTCCTTGGCCCCTTGATGTGTGATCCTCTGTTCCCTGTGAACGTTTGCTCTTCTGAGCTGCCCGCTCTTTCCCACGGCTACGCCGACCACTCACCCCAGTGTGCTCAGGACTGTATCAGTTTTAGCGCTGGCAGCCCCTGGGCACCCTCAGTCCCGGGCAAACTGGGACAGTTGGTCACCCACCCACCACCCAGCCTTGCACCACTGCCATGCTGTACTGCTTACTGTTGTGCGCCTGTTGTGCTCCCCCAAAATGGGCTGTTTCTCTTTCATGAAATACAGAATATTTCATCAAATTGCAGCATAAGAATCCTACGGGAGCTGCAATCCAGGGAAAAATAATTTGAGAGCAGACAGTGTTGCAGTATCGAGTCTCCTCCTGGGAACACGCAATGCCTCTGTCCAGCCTTCTTTATGTTTCTCAGTAAGACGCAAAGTTCTCTACACACAGGCCTCTACATCCACCTCATTCCCGGGCAACCTAAAAGTTTACACTGCTATATTAAATGGCAACTTTTCCCCCATTATATTTGCTAAATAGTTTTTAAAATATTCCATGTATATTCACACAGTTTTTCCTAGATGCACCAGTGTGAATATGCACGTGCTTTATTGATCAACCACAGCCTTTTTTTCTTTTGCTTTTTCTGGGTTACCCTAAGTCTTCTCCACTTCTACCCCCGCCCCACATCTCAACAACCTAGTACGTATCTTTTTATTTTCCCCATACAGAGATACACCTAGACAGACAGATGGATAGACAGATAGACACATAAAGTAGTTACGTTTTTTTGATCATTGTTTGGAAAGATGAGACATTATTATATACATCTTTAAAATCTTCAATACCTCTCACCAGATTGCTTACCATGGCTGTAATACTAAATATTTCTCCCATCAATGTGTGAGAGTGCCTGCACAGAAAAAACACTCTTCCTCCCGCGGGCCTCCTGACTCTCACTCCACTGCCACACAGCACTCCTGACGCCAGATGTGTGGGTGCTCTGCTGGGAGCCGTGGCTACATCATTTGATCGGCTGTTTGACAGGGTCCAGCCGATTAACGCCGAGGGGTGCAGGGTCGCCCCTTGGTGAAGAATAACTGGCCAGCCCCTCACATAGTTCTGAAACCTGTGCTGCTTCTAATTGCCCTTCATTCCTTTTCCTTTCTTAACCTCCAGTTTTCACTCCTTTGGGTGGCTGCTTGGGAGGCACTACCTCCTGGGAATATTAGATATAGTAAGAGAATGTGACCACCTGCAGGTAACTTTCAAGATATTTTTCAGTTAATTATTGGAGGAGCACACAGTCCCATTTGAGACAATCAGAAAGGAATCCTGCCCAGGTAAGATGTCGAATTAGGTTTATGGCCTCTGTCTGCTTAATGTTTCCTTCTCCCTCCAGTTCTTTGTCTAAATATATATGCATCGTGCTTCTAAGTTGGTTGGTTAATTGGATGATCAACAAGTATCTACATATTATTCTGGACCTTCTGCTTTCTGTTAAAATGTTATAGAGGTTTTCTCCTAAAAGCAATAAATAATAAATGATTGATGAGTAGAATGGCCGAGGGGTGCAAGAAGGCCCCTCGGCGAAGAATGGCCGGCCGACACCCCTGATATTTTCTGAATTATATGCACGCTTTCTAGTAAGGTTATGTTTATACTTATTTCTGTTTTTTATTCCTGAAGATATATAGTTTAGCTTAGCTTTTCAGCCCTTTACTTTACTAACAAACTGATACTTTCTCCGGCAGTGTGCTTAAAGGACTGTTAGCTCTACAATCTAAAAGACAAAGGAATGCTTCCACCCCTAAAGGGCGCGGAAAAAGTAAAGATGTTTAACTGCCCGCTGAGAATGCAGATAGCCCTGGGGATAAGACACCCTGGAGTCGCCTTTTGTTCCCATTAACCATCTACACTAATGGCGTAAATGATTGAGGGAGGCAGGGATGGCTCCACCAGGATGCAACCAGACGGACTGCTGTCCTGTCCGGAGGCCTGGACCTTCTCTCTTTGATTTAACTTTGCCATGAATTACAACAGGTGTCTAGGTACCTATCTCCTTTAGCTTAGAGACAACAAACACTAGTTAATTGCGGAGAAGACTACCATTAACCTTATGCTCTATAGAATAGAATGCTAATAAATATTCTTGTGCTCGTTTTTTACTTCCTTATCTCTCTGAGAATATTTGTAGAACCATTTCTGTACTAATCCTGAAAAATATATAAACGACACTTGTGCACAGTAAAGGTGGACTTGCTAACACCAACCCAAGTCTCACGTCCTCTTTATTTCCCCCTCCCTCAGGTTTTCGCCGACGCCGTCTCTCCCGCGGGAACCTGGACTCTGCCGAGGCTGGACCCCGGCAGTGCTCCACACACCAAGCCATCCTCCAACCCCAGCTGGGCTTCCCCAATTCAACTCCGTTCTAACGCTGACTACTTAGAGTGGGCACCACAGCTCACAAGTTAAGGGCTCTGTCCCACAAGACTGGCCCCACTGCAGACGCTAGTTGAAAAGGGCCAGGTTGTCACCTGCACTTCTGACTGACCAGCTATCAACTGGGGCACCCATGACCCCCTCCCTCCCTGGGTGTGACAATTTGCTAGAATGGCTCACAGAACTCAGGGAACACTTACATTTACGGGTTTATTAAAGGGCATAATAAAGGATGTGGATAAAGAGCCAGATGAAGACATTTATAGGGCGAGGTCAGGAAGGGCCCTGAGCATAGGAGCTTCTGTCCCCGTGGGTTTGGGATGTGCCACCCTCCTGGTGTGTAAACGTGTTCACCAACTCAGAAGCTCTCCAAACCCTGTACTAGTGGGATTTTTATGGAGGCGTCATCACATAGGTCTGATGGACACTAATTCCATTTCCTGACCCTCTGCCCTTCCTGGAGGATGGGGTAGGACTGAAAGTGCCAAACTTCTCATCACCCCTTGGCCTTTCTGGTGATGAGCTCAGATCCTGAAGTTATTCAGGAACCCACGAAGAGTCACCTCGTTAGAACAAGTGATGCTCTTATCACCCAGGAAATTACAAAGGATTCAGGAGCTCTGTGTCAGGACCCAGGCTCAAAGAACAAATGCTAGAACAGAAGATGCTACTGGTGCTTCCATCATTTAGGAGGGCACAAGGTTTCAGGAGCTCTGTGCCAGGAACTGGGAGCAGAGGCCAAAATAGATATTTCCTATTATTTCAGAGTACTTTTTTCCCACACACCCAGCAGCAATAACTTTTGCCAGCAAGAGTCCATCATAAAAGATTTCCTGGATAAAATATGGTGCATTGGAGCAATGGAACCCCATGCAGCTGTCAAAGGAAATGAGGAAGGTTTCCATATACTGCTATGGACTGATCTCCAGGACACACCAGGACGGGAACGAGCAAGGTTCAGGACAGTGTTACAGGAGGTACTTTTCACAAAACAAAGGGGCAATATAAGACCAGATATGACTACTTGTTTATGTTTTCAAAATAAACAATGGAAGTAGAAACTAAGACCTAATAAACATGGTTACCTCTAAGAAGAAGGAACAGGTGGTTGGGGGTCAGGAGGGGAAGCTAGACTTCTCCGAATGTGTTTCATCATTTTCACTTTGGAATTATTTTCATAGTTATAAAAATTACACCCAAAAATTCCTAAAACATGAAAACAAATACAACAAATGACTCTTAAATATAAGTCAGCTGTTGGCAGGAGAAACAGAGAGAATTATTCCAGGTTTCTTAAGGCACAGTAATTGCACAAAACTGGTAGGAGATACCCCAAAGACAAAAGGAATCCAAAAGAAATTGTAAATGACATTCAATAATCATATTTGTTAGTAATAATACTGGAATTGTTATTTTTAAACTGTAAGATATATATCGTAGAAGAAAGTAAAGAAATAACTATGTTAATGCAATTAGCAACTGAGATTTCAGCATAAAAGAGAGATGAATATAAAATTAAGGAAGTTGAGAACAAACTCTTTAGTCTTAATGTTGAAGTGGAAATATCAGAATAAATTGATTTATATTTCTCTTTCTAAAAATACACTTTTAATGTTTACAGTGGAATAAGTCTCTCCTCTTTTCTGGAGCTTCTGGGTACGTGGTCTTCACTAGAAAGAGTACAAGGCGAAGTTTTCATATATGTATACTTTGCGAAATTATTACCAGAATCAAGCTCATTAACACATCCACACCTCACACAGTTATGATTTTTTTGTGCTGAGAACACTGAAGATTCACTCTCAGCAAATTTCAAGCACACAATTCAGGATTGTGAGCTGCAGTCACCATGCTGGGCATTAGGTCACCAGCACGTGTTCATCCTACAGCCCTGGAACTTTGTACCCTTTGACCCACGTCTCCCCATTTCCCGCCAACCCCCCTAGACCCAGCCACCACTCTACTCTGCTTTTATGAGTATGACTACTTTAGATTCCACACATAAGTGAAATCAGGCAGTAGATCTATTTCTGTGTCTGGCTTGTGAGTTGTTTTTTCGGCTCTTGTAAATGTAATGTTTGTCTCATTTCCCTTTCTAGGTGTATACAGCTATAACACAGAAAATTATTCATTGTTGTGTGTTTATGTTGGATCTAAATTGGCTCATTCATTATACATTTTGGTTACTAAAATCTCCTGGGTTGTCTACGTATATAAACATATGTTAACCAAAAGAGATGGATCATTTAATCTCATCTTTCATACTATACATACAGATACTCTTCTCTGACTTCATTCTCTAGAACAGCATGGCCCATGGAGTTTTCTGATGATGGAAATGTTCTACAGCTGTGCTAACACAGTAGCCACTAGGCACACGTAGCTGTAGGGCACTTTCAGTGTGCCTAGTGAGACTGAGAAACCTTTAAATTTTATTGAAGTTTAATTACTTTAGATGTAAATAGCGACATGTGACTAATAGCTACCCTATTGAACAGGTCAGATCTAGAATATCTGAAACAATGTCAAATAATAATGAAATCGTAGGAAAGTCTGTATAGTCCCGGCTTTACTCAAAATAGTTTGAGTCTTTTGCTACTTAGCGTACCCTTTGCTGTCAGTTTTTTGGAAACCGAGTATTACATTGAGGTATTTTTTTTTCTATTTCTATTTTACTTAGACTTTCTATTAGAAATTCTGGCTAAAGTTTACCAAACTACTTTTCTCTATTTATTTATGTAATCGTGGGACTTTCTCCTTCATTTTCGTGACACAATGGATTACGATGATAGATTTTCTAATATCTGACTAGCCTCATTGCTGAAATAAGCCATATTTGGTCATAGTCTAACTTGATTCATGTGATTTTAAAATAAAAATTAAAAAGTGACGTTTAACTGGAAATTACGTTCCAGCTTCTTCAGCAGCACCTGGCTCTTTCCGTTTCTTCCCCATGGGTGACAAGGGAGGACTCTGCTCTCCCTGTTGGGCAGAGACCACCCTCACTGCAGAGCCCGGACTTAGGCTAGGCAGTTCTTATAAAAATGCTTAGGAGGACCAAGTTAACTACAAATTCCATGTGCCACAAACACTTTTTTCTAGTGTTTCAATACAAATAAAAATGGCTAATTAGTTCAATTCTACTGGGTAACTCCTAGGAATAAAGTAAGGAGCAGCAAAGCGCATGTAGAACATACAAATTAAAGAAAAATTTATTTTCTCTTTATTGCAGAGGTACCAATTTAAGCAATGTCAGATGGCAGGCTTTATATATGGGGAAATATTCATTGAAATATACAGTATTTTCCAAATACTCTAAAAAGTAAAATATCTCCTAAATAAAGAAAGAGGTCAGGGAAATAAAAGATCATTCTCAGCAGAAGTAAAACATTATCACCTAGAACTAATTTGGGAGTATCCACATTAGAAACAGGAATGAGAAAGATAAAGGAGCACTTATGACAATACTAAGAGGAGTCCCGGATAAAGCATCTTCAACCTGTGTACCTGACTCCCACTCAGTCCACCCAGGGCTTGTGAGGACAAAGGCACAGGCTTAAAAACCGGCAGCCTCTCCACTTCCTATGGCAAAGAAGACATGAAGTCCATGGTTAAGTGAGGGAGGCGACTATAGACAAAACCTGGCGTGTCTGTAATATTCTTTACATAGACTACACTTCTGAAAGTTCAGTCCAGCCCATGTAAAGCATCAGAGCTCTTAAACAGAAATACGTGCTGTATACACCCTGAACCCTTACCAAACTCCAGTTTAGCGCTACCTGTTTTCCTGATGGAATAAATCCCACAGCAGCTATAAAACAAAGAAGTTCTTACTGATGCCCTGGTGGTTTTTATCATCATTCCAGTGAGCCAAGAGTGAGGTTTTTTTTTTTAGGTAGATAGTTTCTAATATGTTATGACCCACTAATGAAAGCAGAAAAGCCACAAGGTACAGACCATATGAAAAAGTTCATAAAGAAGCTCAAGGCAAGAGAGGAGACAAAAAATAAGGACATTAGAGGAATCTGATGCCCTGTCATGTACAGTGGCCACTACAGTAGAGACTAGACACACAGCCAGAACGCTAGCCAGGTTAACATGACACCTCAAGCTAAAGGCCTATTTACCTCAGTTTCTATTATCTGGTACATCATGTCCACCTTTCAAAAAAAACAAGACATGCTAGAGACAAGAGAGAATACAGTCAGAAGAGACAGAGCAAGCATCAGAACCCTGCTCAGATATGGCAGAGATTTTGGAATTATCAGACTCAGAATTTAAAATTACTGTGATTAATATGCTAAGGACAATAATGGAAGAAACGGACAACATGCAACAACAGATGAGGAACGTAAGAAGAGAGAGGAAGTGGTAAGAAAGAAACACAAGAAAATGCTGTAAACCAGAAACACTGTAAGAGAGTGAAGAATGCCTTTGATGGACAAGGCTGAGGAAAGGATCTTGGAATCTGCACATACACCAATAGAAACTTTCCTAACTGAAATGCAAAAAGAGAGAATGGGGGTGTGTGGGGGGAAATAGGATATTGAAAATTTTGGACAATTACAAAAGTAATACCTATCCACAATGGAAATAACAGAAGGAAAAGAAAAAGAGAGAGGAGAAGAAAAATATGTGAAGTAACAATAGCTGAGAACTTTCCCAAAGGGATGACAGATGCCAAAACACAGATCCAGGGAGCTCAGAGATCACCACAAATAACCAATACCAAAACATCTACATCTAGGCATATACTCAAACTGCAGAAACCCAAAGACACAGAGACTCTTGAAAGAGCCAAGAGGAGCTAAAGCCTTTAGTGCAAAAAGGGTAAGAATTACAGTGCCCTTCTCATTAGAAGACATGCAGGAGAAGAGGAGAATTCTACATCCAGTGAAGCCATCCTTCAAAAGGAAAGAGGAACTGAAGAGTTTCTCAAACAAACTGAGGGATCTGCTTGCCAGCAGACATGCCATACACAAAATATTAAAAGAAGTGCTTCAGCAGGAAGAAATAGAGAATCGGAATAAACCAATCACAAGTAAAGAAATCAAAACAGCAATCCAAAACCTCCCCAAAAATAAAAGCCCAGGACCAGACGGCTTCTCTGGAGAATTCTACCAAACATTCAAAGAAGATTTAATACCTATCTTTCTCAAACTACTCCAGAAAATTGAGGAAGGTGGAGCATTCCCTAACACATTCTATGAAGCCAACATCACCCTGATCCCAAAACCTAACAAGGACAACACAAAGAAGGAAAACTACATACCAATATCACTGATGAACATAGATGCAAGAATCCTCGACGAAAGTTTGGCAAACCAAATACAGCAATACATTAAAAAGATTATAAACCATCATCAAGTGGGATTTATACCAGGGACACAGGGATGGTTCAACATCCGCAAGTCAATCAACGTGATGCACTACATTAACAAAATGAGAAACAAAAACCACATGATCATCTCAAGAGATGCAGAGAAAGCATTCGACAAGATCCTACACCCATTTATGACAAAAACTCTCAATAAAATGGGTATAGAAGGAAAGTACCTCAACATAACAAAGGCCATATATGGCAAACCCACAGCTAACATCATACTCAATGGGCAAAAACCGAAAGCCATCCCTCTGAGAACGGGAACAAGACAAGGGTGCCCACTCTCACCACTCTTATTCAACATAGTACTGGAGGTTTTGGCCAGAGCAATTCAGCAGGAAAAAGAAATAAAAGGAATCCAAACAGGCAATGAAGAAGTGAAACTCTCGCTGTTTGCAGACGACATGATCTTATATATAGAAAACCCCAAAGAATCCATGGGAAAACTATTAGAAATAATCAACAGCTACAGCAAGTTGCAGGATACAAAAATCAACATTCATAAATCAGTAGCATTTCTAGACTCCAACAACGAAATAACAGAAAAGGAACGCAAGAACTCAATCCCATTCACAATAGCAACAAAAAGAATAAAATACCTTGGGGTAAATGTAACCAAGGAAGTGAAAGACCTATACAACAAAAACTACAAGGCTTCCCTGAAAGAAATGAATGACGACATAAAGAAATGGAAAGACATTCCATGCGCATGGATTGGAAGAATAAACATAGTTAAAATGTCCATACTACCTAAAGCAATCTACAGATTCAATGCTATCCCAATCAGAATCCCAATGACATTCTTTACAGAAATTGAACAAAGAATCCTAAAATTCATATGGGGCAACAAAAGACCCTGAATTGCTAAAGCAATCCTGAGAAAGAAGAACAAAGCTGGAGGCATCACAATCCCTGACTTCAAAGCATACTACAAAGCTACAGTAGTCAAAACAGCATGGTACTGGTGCAAAAAACACGTGCACAGATCAACGGAGTAGACTTGAAAGCCCAGAAATAGAACCACACATCTATGGACAACTAACCTTTGACAAAGGAACTGAGGGCCTACAATGGAGAAAGAAAGTCTCTTCAACAAACGGTGCTGGGAAAACTGGACAGCCACATGTGAAAGAAGGAAAATTGGCCATTCTTTTTCACCGTTCCCAAAAATAAACTCAAAATGGATCAAAGACCTAAAGATTAGACCTGAAACACTAAGTCTTCTAGAAGAAAATATAGGCAGTACACTCTTTGACATCAGTATCAAAAGGATCTTTTCAGACACCATAACTCCTCAGACGAGGGAAACAATAGAAAGAATAAACAAATGGGACTTCATCAGACTAAAGAACTTCTTCAAGGCAAGGGAAACCTGGATTGAAAAAAACAAGCAGCCCACGAGTTGGGAAAAAATATTTACAAGTTATTTATCTGACAAAGGGTTAATCTCCATAATATATAAAGAACTCAAACAGCTCAACAACAAAAAATCAAACAACCCAATCAAAACATGGGCAGGGGACATGAACAGACATTTCTCCAAAGAAGATATATGGATGGCCAATAGACACATGAAAAGATGCTCACCATCACTAGTCATCAGGGAAATGCAAATCAAAACTACACTAAGATATCATCTTACACCTGTTAGAATGGCAAAAATAACCAACACAAAAAGTGATGAATGTTGGAGAGGTTGTGGAGAAAAAGGAACTCTCATACACTGCGGGTGGGAATGCAAACTAGTGCAGCCACTATGGAAAACAGTATGGAGATTTCTCAAAAAATTAAAAATATAAATACCTTACGACCCAGACATCCCACTACTGGGTATCTAGCCAAAGAACTTGAAATCAGCAATTCCAAAAGCACCATGCACCCCTATGTTCATCGCAGCATTATTTACAATAGGCAAGATGTGGAAGCAACCTAAACATCCATCAACCTCGTAGATGATTGGATAAAGAAGATTATGGTATATATACACAATGGAATACTACTCAGCTATAAAAAAGATAAAATCGTCTCGTTCACAACAACATGGATGGACCTTGAAGGTATTATGTTAAGTGAAATAAGCCAGATAGAGAAAGTCAAACTCTGTATGACTCCACTCATACGTGGAAGTGAACATAGAGACAAAGAGAACTGATTGGTGATTACCAAGGGAAAGGGGGGGTGGGGAGAGGGCACAAAGGGTGAAGCGGAGCACCTACAACATGACTAACAATAATGCACAACTGAAATTTCACAAGCTTGTAAACTATCATCATCTTAATAAAAAGTAAAAAAAAAAGAAAAAAAAGAAGGGCTTCAGGGAGAAGGAAAATGATATAGGTCAGAAACTCGACTCTATATAAAGTAAAGAAGAGCATTGGTGAAGGAATCAATGAAGGTAGATAAATCTTTTCTTTTTCTTATTCTTAATTGACCTAATAGGTAAAAGTTTGTTCAAATTAATAGTAATGATGTGATTACAGCATAGGCATGAGTGAAATGAACGACAACAATTTTATAAGGAATGCAGGAGCGGAATTGCGAATATCCTGTTACATGGGACTTGCACGACCCATGGAGTAGTATAGCGTTATTTCAAAGTGGACCCAGGTTAGTTGTAAACATATAGTGCAAAGTGTAAGACGAACACTAAAAACGTTTTAGAAAGAACTATAATTGATACTCTAAGAAAGGAGACAAAATGAAATAAAATTAAATGTTCAGTTTAAAGCAGAGAAGGAGAAAAGAAGAAAAGAAGGAAGTAGAAAGCCATTACAAACGTGACAGATATTAATTCAAATGCAGCAATAACCAGACTAAATGTGAATGGTCTGAGTACACCATTATGAGATGGAGACTGTCAGAGAACACAAAATAAACTATATGTTCCGCATAAGAAACCCACTTTAAGGATATACACAAATTACAAGGGATAGACAAAGATATATCCTGCTAACACAAATTAAAAGAAACCTCGAATACCTATATTATTTCAGACAAAGCAGACATTAGGACAAGAAAAATGATCAGGGATAAGGTATTCCATAATAACAAAGGTGTCAATACTCCAACACGTAATAATCCTTACTATCTAAGTACCTAACAACAGTGCATCAAAGTGTGTGAGACAAAAACTGATAGAACTGCAAGGAGAAATAGACAATTCCGCCATCATAGTTGGAGACTTCAGCATCACTCTGTTAGCAATGAACAGATCCAGCAGGCAGAAAATCAGTAACAACACAGTTGACCTCAACAGCACCATCAATCAACCAGATTTCAGTGATATCTATAGAGTCACGAAGACCCCAAATAATAGCTAAGGCAATCCTGAGAAAGAAGAACAAGTCTGGAGGCATCACGCTTCCTTATTTCAAACTACACCACAAAGCTATGGTAATCAAAACAGTATAATACCCGCATTAAAACACACCCAGAAACCAATGGAACAGAATCAAGAGCCCTCAGCGAAACCCATGCATATATGGTAAACTAATCCTTCACAAGGAAACCAAGAATACTCTACGGGGAAAGAATAATTTCTTCTGTCAGTGGTGTTGTGAAAACCGGCTAACCGCAGACAAAAGAAGGAAATTGGACCCCCAACTTAGACCACTCCCAAAAATTAACTCCAAATGGATGAAAGACTTAAATGTAGGACTTGAAACCATAAAGTTCCTAAAGGAAACATAAGAGAAAAGCTCCTTCACATGGGTCACGGCAATGACGTTTTGGATATGACCCCAAAAGGAAAGACAAGAAAAGCAAAAATAAACAAATGAGACTACAACTATCTAAAAACTTACACACAGCAAAATAAATAATCAACAAAATGAAAAGGCAGCTTGTAAAATGGGAGAAAATATTAGCAAGTCATCTTCTGAGTTTGTAAATAACTCATACTACTCAATAACAAGAAAACAAAAACAAAACAATCTGAGTAAGAAACGGATAGAAGGGCTTAACAGACGTTTTGCCAAGACGTACAAACGTCCAACAGGTACATGAAAAGATGCTCAACATCATTAGTCGTTAGGGAAATGTGAATCAAAACCACAATGAAATAATACCTCACACCTGTCAGAATGGCTATACTTGAAAACTGGTGTGGACAAGGATGTGGGGAAAAGGAGATCCTTCTGCACTGCTGCTAGGAATATATATTAGTACAGCCATGATGTAAAACAGTTTAGAAGTTCCTCAAAACATTAGAAGGAGTTACCCAGTTTCCCAGTACCATTTGTTGATGAGACTATGCTTTCCGCCATTACGTGTTCTTGGCTCCATTATCAAAAATTACATGACCTCACATGCAGAGGTTTATTTCTAGGCTACCTATTCTGCTCCCTTGTTCTCTAGGCCACTATCCCATTGGCATAATTTACTATAGCTTTGTAATATAGTTTGAAGTCAGCAAGTGTGATGCCTCCAGATTTATTCCTTCTCAAAATTGCTTTGGCTGTTTGGGGTCTTTTGTGGTCCCATCCAATTTTAGAATTGTTTTTTCTGTATCTATGAAAAAGTGCCATTGAAATTTTGATAGGGATTGCACTGAATCTGGAGATGGCTTTGGGATTGTGGACATTTTAATAGTATTCATTCTTCCAGTCCATGAACACAGGATATCTCTCCACGTGTTTTTATCTTTTTCAATTTCTTTCACCAAAGTCTGGTAGTTTTCATTGTACAGTTCTTTCAATTCCTTGCTTAAATGTATTCCTAAAAATTTTATTGTTTTTGATGCTATTGTGAATGGGAAAAGGATAGTCTTTTCAATGAGTAGTGGTGGAAACGTTGCATACTCATAGGCAGAAAAATGAAATTGGACCCCTAAATTGCACCACTCACAATATTACCTCAAAGTG
Source organism: Equus asinus (assembly GCF_041296235.1). Taxonomy (NCBI): domain Eukaryota; kingdom Metazoa; phylum Chordata; class Mammalia; order Perissodactyla; family Equidae; genus Equus; species Equus asinus. The sequence goes on from NC_091794.1 coordinate 62,471,643, forward strand.
GACTAGAGACTTAACCCTAAGTCCTGAATCCTAAAACTCCTGGGAGAATACATGAAGAAGCTCCTGACTCAGGTCTTGGCAATTGCGTTTTGGATATGACATCGATAGCACAAGCTACAAAAGCAAAATCAACAATTGGAACTATAAAGCTATATAGCTGTAAACTATAACTATAAAGCTTCTTCACAGCATAATCACAATCAAGAAAATGTAAAAACAACGTATGGAATGGAGAAACAATTCACAGACTGTAGAGTGGAGAAGGGGTTAGTACCCGAAATATAAAAGGAACTCATACATCTCAACAGCAAAAAACCCAAAATAATCCGATTTAAATATGGGCAGAGGATCTGAATAGATATTTTTCCAAAGAAGAAATCCTAATGGCCAACAGGTACATTAAAAAAATACTCAACATCGCTAATCATTAGGGAAATGCAAATCAAAACAACGTTGAGCTATCACCTCACACCTGTTCAAATAGTTGTCATCAAGAAGACAAGTGGTAAGTGTTGGCCACATTGTGGAGAATAAAGAAGCTTTGTGCACTGTTGGTGAGGATGTTGATTGGTTCAAATACTATAGAAAATAATACGGAGAATCCTCAAAAACTAAAAGTTGAACTACCGTATGCTCCAGTAATCCCACTTCCTGTTATACATCCAAAGGAAGCGAAAACAGGATATGGAAAAGATATCTGCAGTCACATGTTTATTGCAGCGAGTAATATAGCCAAGCTATGGAAACAACCCAAGTGTCCATCAACGGATGAATGGATAAAGCAATGAGGTGTATGCACACACAAGGGAATGTTCTTCAGCCATGAGAAAGAAGGCTATCCTGCTAATTGCAACAACATGGGTGGACTTTGAGGGCATTAGACTTAGTGAGATAAGCCAGATAGAGAAAGACAAATATCCTATGACATCATCATATATGGAATCTCACATGTTGAATTCATAGAAACAGAGAGTAGAATGGTGGTTACCAGGGGCAGAGGGGTGGGGGAATTGGGGAGAGGTTGTTAAAGGGTAAAAACGTGCAACTAGAAAAGGAATAAGTTCTCAAGATCCAGTGCATAGCACAGTGATTACAGGCAAAAACACTAGCTTATATACTTCAAAATTCTTAAGAGATCTGTTCTTAAATGTTCTCACCACAAAAGAAGTTACAATCATGTGATGTGATACAAGTGTTATCTACAGCTATGATGGTAATCATATGAAATATATAAATGGATCAATCAACACACTGTACACCTTTAAGAAATTACAAGCAGAACTACCGTGTAATCCAGCAAACCCATTCTGGGTATATATCCGAAGGAAACGAAATCAGAATCTTGAAGAGATTTCTGCACTCGCATGTTCACTGCAGCATTCTTCCCAATAGCCAAGACCTGGAAACATACGAAGTGTCCAGCAACACATGAATGAGAAAGACCATGAGGTATATACAGAAAAGGAAATATTATACAGCCATAAAAAAGAAGGAAATCCTACCATTTGTGACAAGGAAGGATCTGGAGGGCATTATGCTGGGTGAAATAAGTCAGACAGAGAAAGACCAATACTGTAAAATCTCATTTATATGTGTAATCTAAAAGAGCCAAACTCGGAGAAACAGAGAACAGAATGGTTTTTGCCAGGGGCTGGTGGTGGGAGTCTAACAGCTAGATCTGAAGTTAGCATGAGGGAAGCCAGCTTAGGAAAGGAAGCAATTCTGTAACCAGGACCCTGACGCACTAGTCTCTGGGAATACCTTCTCGCCTGCACGCAGCCTAGGTGATTAAGCACCTCTCCCTGGTGCAAAATACATCACCTGCTCATTCTGAGACTCTTGCTTATGTACATCCTCCAGCTGTGACAAGACAACTTTGTTCTCTGAGTTCCCCAGGAACATGACAACCTCCAGAAAGAAAAATCCTGCACTGCTACCCGTCATGAATGACAGACCAAAGAGATAACTCGGCGCCTTGCAGTTTGTCACACCGGATGGTCGACATCCCTAAACCCTCTCTTTCCCTGCCCATCTCCCCTCCATAAACTGCCTCAAGGTTCTGTAGGATTGGAAGGTGGTTCTTTCGGACACTAGTCCGCCATCTTCCGATTATGCTAGCTAACTGCATAAATTTTCCTTTCTCAACCACAGGCCTGTGTGCAATTGACTGGCATGAGATTGTGGTGAGCAGAAGGCGCCCCTTTTGCTTAGTTACAGAGGAAATGAGGAGATGTTGGTCAAAGGCTACAAATTTCCAGTTACATGAGTAAGCTCTAGTGAATCTAATGGACAGGATGGTGACTATAGTTAACACACTACATTGTATACTTGAAAGTTGCTAAGGGAGTAGCTCTGAAATGTTCTCCCCACAAATAAATGGTAATTATGGGAGGTGATGGAGGTGTTAACTAACCTTATCATTTCACAGTGGTAATCATTTCACAATATACATGTGTATCAAATCATCGCATTGTACACCTTAAACTCAAACAATGTTATATTACATCAACTATATGTCAATAAAACTGTGAAGTAAAAAGAATTTCAAGATGACAACAATGGAGCAGGAAATCAAGGAAGGGCTTTTCTGCACGAAGGACCTTGTGTGACAGCACAGGTGTCACACCTGTGAATCTGGCAAAAACGCATCTAAAATCTGAGCACTTGTCGCCATCTCCACTGCTGACAACCTGGCCTGTGCTCCCACCAGGGTTACTACTGGTGCCCCAATGGTCATCAAGATCAAATGCAACCAGCCACCGTCCCACGAAAACTAACGACATTTAGCAAATGCTGAAATATGTGTACACATATGTATAAAACATGTTAGTTTATAATACATACCTGAAAATCACATATTATCTTATTAGAATTAGATGTAATGTAAAATGAAATTGGGAAATACCCCAGGCTGAAAGCAGAAGTGTCCTGGTGCAAAGAGACCACAGATCTGTACGCAGTTCCCATGACGGGATGACTGTGTGCAGCAAGTGGAAACTGTCCAGGGAGCTCTCAGCGAAAACTCCTGATCCAGATGAAGACGCGCCGAGTACAAGGCCGCACCCCTTGCCCACGGCCGCCGTGAGAAAGGAACTGAAATCTGCGAGAGAGACGCAGAAACATACTTTCTGATTTACACAATAAACAACAAGAAAATAAAGGAGTGAGCAAGGAAGAAGCTACAGATAAAAATATCAATTCTGCTGGGAAAGACGTTTATAATAAAAATAAGGTATAGATATCTTACTTTTACCTTTTGAATGGACATATACAAACTTAAAGAAGATGTCTTCAGATTTTACATTTTTAAAGGAGAAAATCCGTTTGCAATGAATGTATCTAATTTACAAAACTGTCATTGTCTTAGGTCTTTAATACGATGAAGCTTTAAGTTTAGTATATTTCATGTTAAATGCTTTAAGCAGCATGCAATGCTGTTATTTTAAAAATCACCATTGTGCTTGGATTGTCGAAAACTGATTCATGGTATATTCTTATCAGATTCTTACCAACAATTTGGTCGGGGCCTGGATTCATTATCGTTGTTTAACAATACTGGCCACATTGGAATCCTGCAAAAATGTTTCAACGAGCTCATATTTAAAAATATTTAAGATTGTAGCTCTGTTATGAGAAAATGCCAATCATGGTAATATTCTCATTTGAAAGCAAGATAAGCAAAGAAGTGTATTTTAAATATATTATAGATAATTTGTCTTCCTTTAAAGCCAGGAAAGTAAAACTGTAATAACTCCTCACTCTGATATACTTAAAATATTGAAACAACGTGTATTAATACGTCATCTTTACCTTTGCAATATTTTTTTAGCTACTTTCTCGTTACAGGAAAAATTAGCCATCAACAATTCATGTAGTGCGTGTGTATCTGTACACTTTTTCCCTTTCGCCCAGGAATTCTGTAGTCTCCAGACGTGTCCTGTGTTCCCAGCTCCTTCCCCGGGAAGGCCCGACATCTCGCACATCCTTTCACGAGGGCACCTGTGTGTCTGAATCTGTGCACGATTCATCCCACAAACCCCGCGAGCCTGTGACACAGCACAGCGGGCTGTGATTGCCCCATGAGCCCCGTAAAGGACGATCCTGTGCACAAGAGGCCTCAGGAACACACGCCCTGAGGGAGTAGAGAACAAGCCCCGGGAACAGTCCAGACCATGCAGCTCTGTGCGCACGACCAAAGGAGGAGGTCAGAGGAGGCACCCAGGCCCCTGCTGGGCCGGCAGCGGGCAGGGAGCATCCTCTTCCCAAGGGAGCGGCACATTGATCCTGGGGACAGGAAGCTCTTGTCTCACTGTGGCCAGGAACCAGCATCCATGGGCAGCACACCCAGCGCCACACCCTGGTCTCTGGGGCCCCGGTCAGAACAAGGCGGCGGTGTGAGCCCTGTGCCCCAGCCGGGGAGCAAGCTGGCTACGGCTAAGCAGGGACTCCTAAGCCGAGGCACAGCAGCTCAGTGGTCACACTGTTCAGTCCCTTAATTTCTGAAGTTCAAACGGAAATGGGCACAGTATCCCAGGCCTTGATGAGAGTGGATTATGATAAGAAGTACAGGTCAAAGTGCAACACGCGGTGCGTATTCTCTGTGCCGCCAATGAATGAGGGGAACTTAAAAGAAAAGAAAATACCCTTCACAAAAGGGTACAAAAGGAAAATAAATAAAATCCTTGTGTAAAAATATAAACAAGTAAAGACAAATCTGTATCAGAAAACTACCAAATGCTGTGGAAAGCTAGCAAAGAAAACCTACCTAATAGGAGACATATTTCACTTCCATGATCAGTAGACTCAGTATAGTTAAGATGTCAGCTCTTCCCGACTTGACCTATAGAGTCAACACAACCCCAGTCAATGTCCCAGTCAGATACTTTGTAGATATCTACAAACCGTTTCTGCAGCTGGAATATCCTTTATCCTGCACAACACTGAAGAGCAAAGTTGAGTAAGCCGCACTTCCCCGTTCCAGGATTTAAAAAGGTACAGCGAGCATGATGCCGGGGTAAGAATGCGCCAGTAGATAAATGGAAAAGAACACAGAGTCCATAGATAGACTCACAAACATGGTCAACTGATCTTTGTCCAAAGATCAAAGGCAATTTGATGGAGAAAAGTTAGTCTTTTAAACAAATGGTGATGCCACAATCGGGTGACCTTATGGAAAACAATTAACAAAGACACAAACTTTCCACATGACACAAATATTCACCAAAATTGTTCATGGATGTAAATGTAAACTACAAAGCTATTAAAATTCTAGAAATAGCAAAGGAGAAGATATGACCTCGGTTTTCATGAGGACCTTTTATCCTCAACATTGAAAGAATGAGTCTTCAAAGAAAAATCAAGTTAAGGTGGACTTTGTTAGAATTAAAATTTTCTACTCTGTGACAATACTGTTAAGAGAAGAAAAAGACCAACTCTAGACTGTGAGAAATCTTTGCAAGAAGCATATCTAAGAAAAGGCTGTATTAAAAGGTACAAAGCATCATAAATTCAACAATAAGAAAACAAACATTCCAATTAAAAATGGGTAAAGATCTGAACAAACACCTCACTAACGAAGATATAAGCATAAATTAAGCATGCAAGAAGACGCTCAAAATCACTTATCATTACAGAGAAGAAAACTGAAACAAAGTGAGACAACCTTTACACACAAATAGACGACATCAATTCATGGCTGGGGGGCAGGACAGCACAGACTCTCTGTCATCGCTGCTGCCCATGCCGAGTGGTGCAGCCGCTGTGGAAGACACTTGGGTACTTTGTTACAAAGCTAAACATCATCTTAACTCGTGATCCCTCAACCATCTTCCTAGGCATTTGCACACTGCTTTCAAATAGAAGGTCAACAAAAAAGCCAGCACACATATGTATGCTGCACCTTATTTATAGGGGCAGGGAACTTGAATGAACAAAGATAACCTTCAATAAATGAAAGCACACCCAAATGAGGTACATCCATGCAATGTAATGCGATCAAGTGTCAACACTGAAAGAACTATCAAGATGAACAGACATGGAGGAATCTCAAATTCATCTTTATAACTGAAAGAAGCATCTGTGAAGGCTGGGTAGAGTATGATCTCATTGATATGGCATTCTGCGAACACAAAGCAATCAATTTGATATGCAGATCAGCTTCCCAGTGCTGTGCGGGGATGGTGTGGGCGGAGAGGTCAGGAAATCTGTGTGATGCTTTAATGGCGGATACTTGCCTCTCTGCCTTTGACAAAATCCCCAGATTTCTACAGTAGAAAGAGCAAATCTTGACTTACACAAATTAGTAAAATGATTTAGGTGGGTGGATCCTTGGATGGAATGCAAATGAGACTAAAGAGTGTAACTATATTGAGAATGGAAAAAACACACAGCAAGTGGTGGGGGAAGTGGTGTTGACCTAAGGACCTTTGGAAATGACTGGAATCTGTACAACGACAGGAAAAGAAACCGACCAAGCAAAGAACCCTACTTGATAAAGTTCTTTCTCAACAGTTACTGGTTAATAACTGTGAGGCCCCTATGCATCTAGACTGGGATTGGAGAAATGACTGAGTGGTCGCCAGACAGCAGGAGACAGGGTTCCACTACTGCAGGGGCAGGTTTCGGGGAGGGCAGGGCGTGGGCTGGAGGGCTCCATGTGGCCATGCATTCGAGTGGGAAGCCGTGCTCTGAACTGATGCTGACCTTAATCTAAACATGGCCGTTTCCATATAGACACATTTATAGCAGACAGTGTACACACGGTAAGGTCAGCACACCAGCCTAACTTAAGCATCCTGCCACCGAGAGGGCCAAGAAGCAAGGACACCCAGGAGCAACCAGCACACTGAGCTCACAGATCCACGTTTTTAATGCCATTGTCTCATACAAGGAGCCAGCGTTCCTTGAGGAAAAGGCTGATTCCAGGCTGAGGCTGAGAATGCACAAGACAATGCTGCAGAGTCCTGCAGAGCTGGAAAGTAAGGCGGTGTTAAACCACCAACCACACACGGCATTTTTCGATCACTTTCACATCCTAAGACACATTAAGCATTAAAAATAAAGAAGACACCTATACGATTGCAACCATTTCCCCTTTCACCCCAGGCTGCCATCTGCCAGTCCCCATCACTCATGATTGAAAAGTTCCAATATCTGGCATATTCACTTCACAGTCATGTAGGTTGCCCTTCTCCTTTAATTTGTATCAGAATTTCTCCCCAGAAACAATCCTGAATATGCAACAAATACCCAGCATGCCGTGATTCTGAGCCTTCCAACACCTCAATGAAGAGATACTTTTGTAAAGTAAGTCTTCTTAAAACGTGACTGAGAAAGTAGAGAATAAACCACGAGGGAACAGCCCAGAAAATAAAGCTTCTGTGCTGACCGTTTAAGAAAAACGTCGCGGGGCCCCGAACGCAGCCCCCTCGTCAGCCATGAGGGCCAGACAGGAGGTGTATTCTTTCTGAGCAGGAGACCCCAACATGACCGCAGCTGTGTCTCCTCCATCCTCCTGACAAGCGAAGCACCTTCCCCGCTGAGGATGCAGCTCCTGCGGCCTCTGGCAGAACCCGCAGGCACCCCACGCTGCTCACAAATGGAGGTCCATGCGCCCCCTGCCGGACACCGGGGGCAGAGCAGGAGGCTCAGAACTCACAGTTGGAGGTGGATGGGCGCCCCTTCCGGAAATGGTGCTAAATTACTCAAACCCGAGTGCCCTAGTCTCTTTGCTGATGGCCCTGAGGACGCTCTGCTGCAGCCAGCGCTGCACTCTTGCCCAGGACATGCCCCACCCCTTGGAGCCATGGCCTGGAGAACAAGGGAGTCACCAGGCTTTGGAGTCCTTGAAAAAGACCGCCTCGATGCCACGGCACAATGAAAGCACCCATTTCAAGTCCCTAGAATACAGCCACCCATTTTCATCATCAGAGTCTCCACAGGATGTTAGGTGTTAGACTCAAAGGACTGCAGCTCTGCTTGTGATCAGACCCTCTTTGATAAACTGCCCTACAGACTTGATCACAGTCACAGAGAACTGAAGCCAAAGATGAGAGCTGAAAATCTGTTGGCTCGTCCTCATTTGTGGTCCTGAATTGTGGTCCAGAGGTGCTTCCGAGGAATCCGCAGCTCTCTGAAGCCCTGGAGGACAGCTGGTCTGCCTGAGAGCTTGTCGGGGAGGGAATCCAGCTGTGTAGCAAGTGCATCCAAAACTGATGAAGTGAGGAAGAATATTCGGGTCCTGACTGTCTCTGTTCGATTATATTTTTAGGCACAAGAAAGTAATCTGCACTCCTACCAGCTACAAACTATCTGAAAACAAAAGAATGGTAATATATTTAAAATGTGCTACATCTTCAATATCAAAAAATTGTTGGGAGAGAATGTGATTTTTGTTTTTTAAATAAACTTATGCACAGGGGGCAAATTATCATGCTCTACACCTCAAACTTATATAATAAGAAAAAATAAATAAATAAACTTAAGAATTACATTTTTAATTTACCCTTTCAGATCTTCAAGGGCTATTTACTGTTTCCAGATTTGGAAACATATTTTTTCATGGAAAACTTGCTTCAGAACAATTTTTGTTACAGACTTCTTTAAAGTCAAGTCAAGTCATCTGCTGGCCCAGATACATGAAAATATCAGTTATTGGAACATTATATAGATTTGTTTCCTGCATATAGCATCTCAACACAAGCTTTCAAATAGCAAGTGACTCTGCCTATTGATTTTCCTCCAGTCAGAGGGTCAGGACCCAGCTACCTTCAATTTGGGGATTTGCCCTCTTCGACATGTGGATTCGGCTCTGGGCGTGTCCTTAGGTTCCTTCCAGAAGGTTGCAAAGGGGAAATGTATGGCACATCCTGAGGCACGTTTTCATGGACTGAGCCTATACATGCAAACAGCCCTTCCAGCCCATTTCTTTGCTGAACACTACTTCACATGGGCACAGAGTGAAGAGAGCAAAGAGGCTGGAAAGGAAATATTATTGTGGTACTAGTGGAAAAAGAGAGAGTTTGGTCTAGAAGCCTCTTTTGGGGTTGTTTTGTTTTATTTGTTTTGTTTTATGATGAGGAAGATTGTCCCAGAGCTAACATCTGTGGCAAGCTTCCTCTGTTTTGCATGCAAGTCACCGCCACAGCCTGGCTGATGAGAAATGGGTAGGTCCGCACCCAGATCTGAGCCCAAGAACCCCCCCCCCCGCCCCGGCCTCTGAAGTGGAGCACATGAACGTTATTAACCACTATGCCACCGGGCTGGCTATTGGTTTTTCAATATGTTCACAAATGCTACTTTTAGAACAAACAACCAATTTTCTTGCTTGCACACATTTTATTCAGTAAAAAGTGTGACTCAGTGTCTGATTACCCAAACTAATCACAGGGAACAAACTGATGGAACAGGACAAGGATGTCACTCATTAAAGTTCATGGCATCACTGGCTCTTTGAAAGGGTGATTCCCATTGATTATCAAAGGGCCATTGTTTTCTAAAATGTCAGAAAGATACGATAATAGCTGTAGTAGCAGGTGTGGGTTGATGTGAGTGCCATCACTCAGTCGCGACGAGACGTCTTATGCATCCAGGATGGTCTGTGTTGCTGTCACTCAGTGTGCGGAGAGGTGGGCAGGGGACTCACTCCCTGTGCTGGGAGCACTTCGCGCTGCCCTGCAGTCTACATGTCCTCAGTGCACGGACACACAGGTTACATTCTCTACCGTCACAGAAATTAATCCTGACAAAATGTACAAGAGGCTGATAGATATTCCTGAGAAGAAACACTTAATCGGCTTACTTCCAGATGTACAACCACGAGGTGAGTGAGAAAGTGGCCAAAGTGGTCCTTTGACTGTGAGGAGGAATTCTCCTTCCAGTCTCCCAGTGCCTGGGGAGCAGCATGCCCCTAATCAGAGCCCCTGAGAAGTCAGCCAAAGTCCCGTTACGGAGAGGACTTGAAACGTGAGTATGTGGATTTTTCTTACCTTACATTTTCTTTAAGTGTGGACTCTAAAAAAGCCAAGCTCATGGAAACAGAACAGCATGGCGTCTGCCGGGGGCTGGGAGGTGGGGGCAGTGGGGGGATGTAGGACACAGGGTACACACTTTCCTTTAGAAGATGAATAAATTGTGGGATCGACTCGACAGAATGATCACTGCAGTTATCAATACTCTATGATACACTAGAATGTTGATAAGACAGCGGATCTGAAATGTTCCCACCACACACGCACACAAAGGTAAATATGGGAGGGGAGGGAGGTGTTCACAATGCTTACTGTCCAATTCATTTCACAAAATGTGCGTGTGTCAAAATATGGCCTCGCAGTCCTTAACCTCACCCAATGTTACACGTCAATCATAACACGATAGAGCTGGGGGACGGCACCTCAGGATGGCAGCAGGAGAGCATGAGAGCAAGCACGGGGCTCTCCTGAGCGAGGGGCCTCGTATGACAGCACAGTCACATGCCTGCGGAGCCAGCCCTGGTTCTCCCTGCAAATGCACATCTCAGCCCTGAGCACGTGTCGCCTTCTGCACCGCTCACACCCCGGCCTGAGCTCCCCACGTCACTCCTGTGGCCTCCTGGCTGGCCCTGCTTCTGACTTGGCCCCTGCTCCTGCCTCACAGCACCAGGGCCACAGTAAGTGGGATGGCGCCCCTCCTTGCTCCAGCCCTCCCCTGGCTCTTCATCTCGCCCAGAGTCAAACCAGGCTGCACAATGGCTGACAAGTGTTCTCGTCCCCCAGGAGTCTCTCCCTTGCTCACTTGGCTTCAGTGACACGGAATTCCCAGCAGTCCTCAGACAAGCCAGGCCTGTTCTTGTGGCGTTTCACCTTGCTCTGTGTCTGCCTGGAACCTCCTGGGCATTGGGGGCCCGTGTGTGTGCTCCCCCCACACTTTTAGGTCCCATTCATTCACACGTCTTCATCAGGCCCCAGACTCTATTCTAGGCACAGATGGCTGGACCCAGCCTGTCTCTGACCAATATGAGGTGGAACATCATTGCATAAGCGTATTGACTATTCTATAGAGATTTTGCTGGAAAAACAAATGAACAAACAGAAAAATAATAGGAAGAGAAGTAGTCTCTCCTAGTCCCAAATAATTGACAGAGTGAGATATCTAAAACATGCAGCACAATGCACCATCCTTAATTAGGGGTTGGGGTCAGGGCTAGGGACAGGCTTAGCCATCCTGCAGAGGAACCCTGAGCGAGCAGACACGGGTAGGTGGCCGGTCCCTGGGGGCCAGGCCTCGGGGAGGGCGGGTCTGGCACTTGTGTGGGGGACGCCTGGCAGTCAGGTCTCAGAGGTGCGGGGCCGCGCCCTGAGCCTTGGCTCAGGGCGGACCTCTCCTCCTGGTGGTGATGCTGAGAAGGAAGAACGCAGTCAGCCTCCTGGTCCGGAGGGAAGTCAAGGCACGAACCGCCCGCCCACTTGTCCGACCCATGAGGGACGCTGGAGGCAGAAAGAGTCAGCGTAGCTCCGTCAGTAGAAGGAGCGGTCTCATTCCCGCCAGTGTGGCTCTGAGAGTTTGAGAAAGAAGCCCCCTCAGAATCAGTGGGGGCGTCAGCCGGAAGCTTGTTTAGTTAACAACATAGTCTGTTCAGGTAGGATTTGAGCAAAATGGCGGGGTGAGCTGACCCGGGACTCTCTCCCCTCCAACGTACAAAATAGGACTGAAAAAAGACCCCTGAATTTCAGCTAATGAACCTAATGCCAGGACTCAGAGACCTACAGTATCAAAAGACACAGGACAGAGCCCCTGCTGCCCACCCCGGAGGAGCTGGAATGGGGTAGGAGAGAACTTTGCTCCCTCCCCTAGAAACCGGGATCGCTGCGCGGGTCCGGGAAGGAGCGGGGGAGGGGACGCATGACGGGGGATCATCTAGGACTCCCGTCCACCGGTACAGTGGAAACCCGCTGAGGGGGGAAAGCTTCCGTGTGCGGGGACCCCATAAACCCAGGGCCCCGGGAGACCAGGGAACAAAACTGATCGAATCCGGATGGGTGCGCAAGAGAAACCGCCCCCACCCCCCCACCCCCGCCCCAGCAAACCGCACTGGGTGCCGCCATCTTGCCCGAAGGCAGAGAGCTCAGAACGCGCGGCACTAGACCCCCATCTAGTGGCGACAGGCTGTAACTGCAACCGAATTCTACCACCATGCGAAAAAACCACTCCTCTACCACCCAGCAATGTATAAAAGCCCCAGACCAGAAGGAAAACAATAAAAACACAGAATTAGGTCCTGAGGACTTGGAAATAGGTAAACTAAGTGATAATGTTCTTTGGCAGTGAGGAACATATGTAGGCATTTCTATTGGGTGTTTATCTAAGAGAGGAATTTTGGGGACCTAGAGTATGTGAAGGTCCATCTTCAGGAGATCTTAAAAGAGCTTTGGAAAGTGGCTGACACCCTCAGCAGTCTGTGAGGGCCCAGTTACTCTCCATCCTCACCGACTCTCCATATTTTCAGTGGTTTTGTTTTAGTCATTGTGCATTAGTATCACATCTTGGTGTTAATTTACATTTTCCCGACCAGTAACAATGTTATGCACCTTTTCAAATACTTGTTGGGCATTTAATTTTCTTCTTTGTGAAACGCCTAGTTGAAGCTTTTGCCCATTTTTTCTGGCAGATTGTCTGTTTTCTTAATAATTTATGGGAGTTAGTTACGTATCTTATATGAGGCTTTTCCAGATAAAATATGGCACGTGTTTATTCCCATTCTGTTCTTGCCTTCTCACTCTCTCGAAGATATCATTCGACGAGGAGATGGTCTTAATAATAAAGTCCAATTTATACATTTTTGTGTTTATGTTTAGTGTACCCTCTGACCTGCCTAAGAAATCTTTGCTTGCCCCAAAGTCATGAAAATATTCCCCTGTATTATCTACTACAAACGTCATTGTTTTAAACATCCACATTTGGATGTAAAATCATCTGGAATTGACCTTTGTTTATGGTGTGAGGCAGGAGTCAAGGTGAATTCTTTCCCGTCTGGATAGCCAGTGCCCCTGGACCATTGACTGAGAAGACTGTCTTCTCCCCAATGCTCGGCCTGACTCTTCTGTCACATACAAATGTTCACGTCTGTGGGTCTCAGGGGGACTCTCTCTTCTTCTTACTTCTCCTTGTGGCTGTCCTTGCAGTAGGACGGCACGCTGCCCTGATGCCTGTGGCTTTATGCTAAGGCTTCATATCTGGTAGTGGAAGCTCTCCGGGGTTGTTGTTCTTCTAGATTGTCTTGACTATATGTGGCCACTTGTATTTCCTGCGACAGGTGACGGAGAGGGTCAAATTTGAGTGCTGAAAATGGCCAAGTGGTCTCCGTCCTCCAGGAGCTTTCAGTCTGGCGTAGAAATGGAGAGGCATGCCAATCTTCTCTGGATTCCAGCTGGAGCATCTAGAGCCCATTGAGGCAGAGCGAGAAGGTGAGGGCACTGCAGTCTGGAAAGACTCTGCTTGGGTTCGTGGGCTGGAGTTCCCTTAAAGGCACTGGAGTCCTTCCAGTCCGGTGGGTTCTGGGGGCATCTTGGTGAGAGGAGGGACCTCTCCAGAGACTGAGACATTGGTGGGGGCCATTGTTCTGAACTGGTCCAGGCATGCTGACACACAGACCCTGGTGGGTGCTAAAGTTGATGATTTCTATTCCTTTCTAAGGTGTTCCCACACCATCAATAAACTGTTTTCTGTTCTGTCGTGAAACCTACTTGATGCCTCTCTTCTTGACTGAGTACAAACCAGGAAGGCTGGGGTACAGATCTCAAATATATGAATCATTTTTTCTGCCCCCAGGCAGCTGAAATTGTTCACTTATATTTCCTCACTCTTTCATACTCACTAAATACTACAGATAATCTTATTTCACATGACGCTTTGGGGAGGGAAGCTACAGATTGAACTTTTTTTCAAGTGAGTCAAGGACACGTTCTTTTGTACTTACATTTGGAAACTGAGGCATGTCTAACGTCCTATAATCCATACACCCCTAATCAAATAACTGAACCACCTTTTCAAGGGCAGACTGAGTTCAACCTAAGAATGTTGCCTAGCTTCCTCTGAGAAGCTAGCCTCAATTCTCAAAATTCCTGCCCTACAACCAGAAATCGAGTTACCTGTCAAACTGACAAAAACCACTTGCGTAGGCTAACCTTCAGAAACCTATATACGTAATCTGCACTTTCCTTGGCCATTATTTAAAGGGCTTCTGAATGGACTATACATTGCACAAACCGTGAGAGTCAATGAGAAAAACAGTAAATACGAGTGAATGGTGTAAATGAATTGCTTTATCTCCTCAACTTAATTCCATTCCCATGTACTTGAAACATTTACTACAGATAATCTGAAGTGTTAGAAACGGAGTGTTAACAGTACCTCAGAATAACCCCCATATGAAGGCCTCGCCAACCAGGCCTGCAAAGACTACAGTACAGGGAAGAGCAAGGTTTGGGAGTCAGACAGACACGGGAAATATTTTAATCCCAGCTCGGCCACTAAGCAGTTGCGTAGCCCTGGGCATACACGGGTGTAAGCTTCACTTTCACCAACTGTAAAATGGGGATAACAACAGCTGCCTCAAAAGACCACTAGGATTCAGCATGAGGGAATCCGTGAGAGCACTGGCACATGGCAGGCACTCAACAGTCAGAATGAGTGGAATCTTTTGGTTTCCACCAGATATCAGTGGTAGCAAATGCAGTCATACAACCCGGTGTTTCCTCTTCCTTTGTCAGGCATCATTATTTCTAGAATTATTGTAAGGCATCATTATTTCTAGAATTATTGTAAGGCATCATTATGATTAGAACTCAAGCATCTGGAAGAGTGCACGCACACCACAGAGACTTAGAGACTTCGAACTCAGGGAAACTGCATTCTGGTTAGAGAAGAAAAGTTCCTGAAAAATGAACAATAACACAAAATGTTCAACTGCCTGTCACAGACCATAAATTCAAAGGAGAGAATGATTACTTAAAGATGACATGACCAAGCAAGACTTCAGGGAAGAACTGGAAACAGGAAAACCTTGAAATAAGGCCAAGACATAGCTATGGGGAGGAGGAATGAGAAATCTCTCAGAGAATGGAACAGATTTCACAGAGTAGCAGCAGTGGGCATGTGTATCCATCAGGTAGTCAGGGAATAATAAAGAGACCAATTCTGTTGTAGCGCAGAGTTTTGTGTAGGTGAGTGACAGAAGATAAGACCGTAAAATAGTCAGGGATGACATTAGGAGAACCCAAAAAACAAATTTCAGAGAAATAAATCATGTTTGGCAAAAATCATAGACTTTTCAAAACAAACCATGTACAACCCAGTGAGCTGACAAGACCGATCGATCAGAGACGTCAGTGAGCAGACTGCAGAGGAGAGAGACAGAGACTAAGTGACCAGTTAGGAAGCCACTGTCACAATCCTAGCAGAAGGTGATGAAAACCAGAATTGGCACGATGGTGGCATGACAGTAAAGATGGAGACGGAGATGAGAGGTATAATACAAAGTCTCACAGACTTGAAGGCAGAGGGAAGAAGCAAGGATGACAGGGTAGACTCAAGGGTGGGAGCCTGAGAGAATGGCAGCACCATGAGAGGAAGAGGCAAGTCTGGAGTCATCTAGGGACACAGGAGGCAAATGTGGTTTCCGATGAGTTGTTACCAAGGTGATACCCAGAAAAAAAATACTAAAAGTCAGCACACAAAGATGTGGGTTCTAGATGGGAAGGGGAGCCCTCTGCTCACCAAGCGTGGCTGAATCCACGCAAGCTGCAAACATTCCAGTGCAAAGAAACAAAATGGGACCAGCACACTGAGTATGGCCCTCCCTGAAACCCAGGTTCATGAAACAAGTGAAATCCTCAAACAAATCAGAGAAGCAGCAAAAAAAAAAACAAAAACCAAATTTAGTGGTGTCACTAAGGCCAAGAAGATGAGTCTCAAGAAGAGAGAGGAGGTCAAGAAAGCCGCATCCCACAGAAAAATCTAAGATGAGCGCTTGAAAACAAGTCATCACACATGACAATTATGAGGCCCCTGGAGACGTTCAAAAAACCAGGTTCAAAGAAGTCTCAGACGGCAGGAAGAAATAAGGAAGTAGGAAGAAAGCAGGAGCAGTGTCTATACTCTATGCTTTCAAAGGCACTTTCCTAGTAGAAGTCTCATTCAGATTTGTAATCTGGAATAAAGAACATGTGGTTTTAAGAAAATGAGAGGCCGGCCCAGTGACACAGTGGTTATTTAGTGGCCCAGGGTTTGCAGGTTCAGATCCAGGGCAAGGACCTACACACCACTCATCAAGCCATGCTGTGGCAGTGTCCCACATATAAAATGGAAGCGGATGGGCACAGATGTTGACTCAGGGTGAATCTTCCTCACTGCCCCCCAAAAAAAGAAAAAAAAAAGCAAATGAGAGAATCTGATACTACAAACTTCCTTTAGTGGTCACAGGCCCTAATCTTTCCCTTCCACTCTCCTTGTTTCATCTGATTTCCTTACCTTGTGTAGCCTCTCGACAACCCTATTTCTAGGCTGTACTTCTGAATCTCCTTTCAGTAAGAGAGGGCCAGGTCTAGTCACGCCTGCCCTTCTCACCTCTTTTTTTCACTCACATCATATAGGCAAGGACAAATGTCAGAGTTTACAAGAAAACCAAGATTTGATCAACATTCCTCTTTCACGTTTTCAAAAGAAGGCCATTTTCCAAAAAGTACATAGACAGCTACTGAACATTATTAGTTATTAGGAAAATGCAAATTAAAACCACATTGAGAAACCACTTCACAACTACTAGAATGGCTAAAATTAAAAAGACTGGCCAGGATGTGGAGCAATTAGAGCTCTCAAACACTGCTGATGGAAATGTAAAATAATACAACCACTTTGGAAAACAGCTGAGCAGTTTTTTTAAAAGTTAACATACACCTACCCTACGATCCAGTCACTCTAGTCCTAGGTATCTACCAAGAGAAGTGAAAGCATATGTCCATACAAAGACTCGTACGGCCAAACACTGGAAGCAACTCAAATGTCCAATAACAAGTCAATGGATAACCAAGTTTTGGCATATCCATACATTAGACTACTAAGCAATAAAAACGAGTGAACTATTCATAGGTCCAACAACACAGATGAATTTCAAAATGATTATGCTGAGTTGGAAAAAAATGCAGAAAAAAGGGCATACATACTGCATATTTCCATTTATATAAAATTTTACAAAATGTGAACTAAATCTACTAAATCTAGTGACAGAAAGCAGATTCATGGTTGCCTGGGGATGGAGGGAGGGACTGGAGAAGGACATAAGAGAGGTATCACAAAGGGCCATGATGGGCGCTGTTCCCGTGGCGCAGCAGTTAAGTGCGCACGTTCCACTTCGGTGGCCCAGGGTTTGCCAGTTCGGATCCCAGGTGCGGACATGGCACCGCTTGGCAAGCCATGCTGTGGTAGGCGTCCCACATAGAAAGCAGAGGAAGATGGGCACGACGTTAGCTCAGGGCCAGTCTTCTTCAGCAAAAAGAGGAGGATTGGCAGCAAAAAACAAAAAACAAAAGGGCATGAAGAAATTTTTGAGGGTGACGGATATGTTATCTTGATGGTGATGGTTTTACAGGTATATACAAAACTGATCAAACTGCACATATTAAACATGTACAGTTTATTTTATGCCAATCATACCTCAGTAAAGCTGTGTTTAAAATAGCAAAGTTGAGAAAATTGGCAAAATTTGAATGCGGACTGTGTATCGTATTATAAAGCAAAGTTAAATTTTTCTTTTTGAGGAAGATTAGCCCTGAGCTAACATCTGCCGCCAATCCTCCTCTTTTTGCTGGGGAAGACTGGCCCTGAGCTAACATCTGTGCCCATCTTCTATTTTATATGTGGGACGCCTACCACAGCATGGCTTGCCAGGTGGTGCCATGTCCACACCCGGGATCCGAACCAGCGAACCCTGGGCTGCCGAAGCGGCATGTGCGTACTTAACCGCTGCGCCACTGGGCCGGCCCCAAAGTTAAATTTTTAAAAATGAAGAAGGTGGATGTCCTAAATCCCCATAATATAAAGTCACCATCAAGGCTGGGGACAAGGACTTCTCTCTGGTAAAGTGGGGACATCAGTTGGGCACTCCCACTGCTATCCTATTTTTGAGAGAAAAACAACCAGCTGTGCCCTTCATCAAAGAATGCCCTCTTAAGCAATCTTTCCAAAGTACATGCCTGCCTGTACTCTTTCATGTCTAAAACTGTTTGCACTACATCATCCTCCGAGGACAAACAAGTTCCATCTCCCTGTGGCTCCGCAGACCAGAGCAGGGCCCGTGGCCCTAAAAGGAAGGTGTAGAGAGCTTCTCTGGCCAATGTCAGGATCCCAGTTCTTTACCTGCGTGATTTCTTCGTCAGCAGCCGCGTGGATCCCCCAGACATTACAAAGACGAACTTCCTCTCCGAGAAGTCCTTGCTGCTCAAAGAGTCTCACTCTTAGACAAACCAGAACCAGACATTTACCAAACAGTTTAGGCCTGAAGGTCCCATTTTGGATGCTCAGGAGGGGTGCCAGGCAAGCAGGAAAGGTCAGAATCCCCAGTTAGTCTCTCTTTGGAAATGACTGGAGGATAAAATCCCCCAGGTCTCAAGCCACACGCAGGAAAAAAACAGCAATTGTGAACTTTTCCTACGTATTTATGAAAATAATTACCAGGCTGAATTCCCATCTCTACGTTCCCATCCGGTGTCAAAAAGATATGGCTAGCACTTAGATTAAAAACAAAGCATCCAGGGGCCAGCCTCGGCCGAGGGGTTAAGTTCACACGCTCTGCTTCAGCAGCCCAGGGTTTGGCCGGTTTGGATCCTGGGTGTGGACATGGCACCACTCAGGCCATGCTGAGGTGGAGTCCCATACAGCACAACCAGAAGGACCTGGACAACTAGAATATACAACTATGTACTGGGGGGCTTTGGGGAGAAGAAGAAATCAAAAAAAGAAGATTGGCAATAAATGTTAGCTCAGGTGCCAATCTTTAAAAATAAATAAATAAATAAAGCATTCAATATGGCATTATAATTATCGTTCTAAAACTGACTTTAAAAATAATCAGGATAAATAAATGTTAACTCCAAAAAACCCACATGTTTATTCTGCTTTCTATCTTTAAAACTTTAAGAAACTAAATTTTCTCAAAGTAATCACACACAGAAATATATAATATGCTCTATTTAAAACATAAAAGAGTTCCTGTCGCCACGTGAAAATTTCAAAATATTCTTCAATTTCTTATTCTAGTATCTTACAGAAGGTACAGTGAAATGATACCATTCACAAGTTTACACAAACTCAAGATACTCTCTTATATCAGTTAAAACACTATAAAACTGTATTTTACATGCACATACTTTATTCTGTACTATACCTTAGTTCAGATACTACACATCTATAACTACATATTGCTCTACAGAATAAGAGGCACAAAATCCCATACATGATTCTTTATGGGCGATTTGGGGGGTCTTTCAAGGGAAATTGTGGCCATATGTGATTCTGCCTTTATACACCAACCTAGGACCCGACCCCACAGTATGAGACTCTCCTGGAAGCAGCTGCAGTTTCCTTACAGGACAGGTAGTTGAAATTAGGGCAAGGATTTTATGCACAGGAAATCCACAAGGACAACCTTCACCAAAACCGGCAGAAGAGCCCAGCAAGAAGGCTCCAGACCTCCCACTGCTCTGGAGCCAGAGGGACAGATTCCTGTGTGTGTCTCACTAGCGCCTCCCCAGCCTGCAGAATCGTATCCTGTCGAGTCAGATGTTTTGCCTGTAGTTCAGACAAATGCTTCCCGGACATTTCCATGAGATGGCTCTAGTGATGATAGTTTTTTCCCAAAGAAGACAAGACAGACTTGGTTCTTCCTTTCACGTGATCAATGCACGCTCATCTCCATTATGTTCTAGTCCATCCTCGTGATCATTAATTCTCTATATTACTATATCTTGAATATCCTTTCTTCTTTGGCTCTTACTTTAGCACTGGTTTCCATTTTTCCTTATATCAGCAAGGAAACTTTAGCCCTATTATCCATAAACTGAAGCCACCTCATAGTCCCCTCATGTCAAGCTTTTTAACTAATCTCAAATACAGGAACATGATAACACTCATTATCAATGAGAATTCAGAACACTGTTCTGTTCTAGTTAATGAAGTGAGGCAGAAAACAAAAAGTCTAACTATTTAGAAAGGAGGAGACAAAATCACATTATTTGTACACAACATGATAGCATATCTTTAAAAAAAAAAAAGTAGAGAAAGACTGAATCGCCAGAAAAGCTACTAAAACTAAATGGGAATTCAGTCAGTAAGCACTGTTATAGTCTGCCAATAATGAGTGAGGAAAACATAATGAAAAGATGCCCTCATTTTCATCCACTTACAGCACCAGCAGCAGGACAAGTACTTCATCCTCACACGCAGAATCTACTCCAAGTGCGTTCACTTGGCCCACAGAAAAATCCGAAGACTGTAACATCCTCCCCCTCCCACTGTAGCCTAGACCACTGCCAGGCTGTCCCCCTCCAAAACGGGTACAAAAATTCTGAACCTCCCAGGAATCTCTTCTCTTTGGCCTGGAGGAGATTTGAATCTTTTAAAACAAAATAATAGAACTTAAGATACGTAGGGGCCGGCCCTGTGGCCAAGTGCTTAAAGCTCCGTGCGCTCCGCTGCAGCGGCTCAGGGTTCGTGGATTCGGATCCCAGGTGTGGACCTGCTCCACTCATCAGCCAAGCAGTGGAGACATCCCACATACAAAGTAGAGGAAGACTGGCACAGATGTCAGCTCAGAGCTAATCTTCCTCGGGCAAAAAATAAAGGAGAAGGATTGGCAACAGATGTGAGGTCAGGATGAATCTTCCTCAAAAAAAAACTTATGATATGTAAACATTAAGAAATAAAACTCCTTCTAAATTTGACCAGCAAATTCATTGTCTAAAACAAGAAGATAGTAAAATCAAAATGAACAGCCAACAAAAGAACTGCCATGACACTCCCACATTCATCAGTAGCATTAGCTGTGCTGAAAACTGACTTAGAGAGAGAGAAAAACCACACGCTGTTGTTCTCAAACACTCAGGCCCCTGCTCGTGCTAGTTTACACAGAACTGAGAGAAAACCTGAGTGAGAAAACTACCTACTAATAGCTTCTTAAAACTTGTTGGGACCCTAAAAAACCAAATTTACATCTCAGCTCCTAGGCAAAGTCATCTCTAAGCCAATCCAAAAATAAGATGGTTTACTCTTTTCTACAACCTTGTTAAGCTAATTTTTCCCCATGTCAGTGGTATATACTTTACAGCAACATTCTTCAACGGAGTTGCTAATGTGCAGACAAGAAATGTTCCAGGCCATCTTCTCTGAACTCCCTTCCCACCTGTGTGGCCCACCCAAAAACCATTCCTCATCTTCCTAGCTAGCTCCTGGGCTGTCATGACCTCCAGAGAAGGCTAGACTCCTCCCCAGCCCAGGGTGAATTACGTTGGGTCAGAGTTCATCACAGTGATGGTATTTCCATGACCAAGCCACTGGTTTAGGCATGGACACAATTCTGGCCTGGGAGATGGGAGGGGTAGTTTCTGGAAAGTTTTCCTCAGGCTTTAAGAACACAGAACGGGTACAGTCTCTTTTTCACGTCTCTGGATGTGTAGTTACATAAAGACTTGAAGTCACTGAGCTGCTGGACCAACCAGCCTTGGAAACTCCCACTTCAAGACCTTTTGTTATGTGAGATAAGAAATGCCCCCCGTGTTCAAGCTGCTTCTGTTGAGTTTTCTGTCACTTATTCCCAAAAGCTTCCAAATAAAGCACCATCTAGTCTTCTAGCTAGTATTACTCCACCTGTAGAAGAAGCCTCTGACAGCGGACAGAAAAGACAAAATCAACCAATCTGTAAAACTGGAAGAGGATCTGTCCTTTACGGCCAAACTAGCTCTTCACAAAGAGGAGCTATTATTGATCATCTGGAAACTATTCTGTCTTTGGTAGCAATTACCCTCTCTCTCCTTTTTTTGAGATGAGTGCTTCTCCCATAAATCGAATGTCCTTATTTAATATGGGGGGAGGCAGGGAAGAGATTTTGATTACTATAATCTTACTAATTTACAAACAGTAACAACCTAATCCTAATTTATCTCTATTGAGACCAGACTAAGAAATAGGCCTAAATCAAAGGGACCTAGTTCACACATAAAGATGAATTCCCTGAAAGAAAGGACTATGGAGAAAAAATTCTCCAGGGACAACGTGGAATCTCCTCGATGAAAGCCTGTAGAAACACAAGATTCATGCAGCTGTGAAGCCTTAGGCACTATACTTGGATCATACGGCAATTCAAGATCCCTGCCACGCTGATCTAAAGAGAACATTTATCTTCTTTCTAAACAGAAATGTAGAAAAACATCTAAGTGTCAAAATAAAAGCAAAAACTTCTTAATCTCAAACTCTACGACAATTATATATACTTATGCAAACCATTTCCTATGGCAAATCCACCTCATTACTCTAGGGAGCAAAAAAGGCAAACAGTATGACCAAAACTCCTACTATGTCTCAATTCCCGGCAAATCCTGACAGTGTCAGGAAGTGCCTTATTCAGCCAGAAAATGTCCAGTGACTAATTTAACTGAAAGGTAATTTATTTAATTAAAAAGAGAAATGGAAGCACTTACTGGATTAAAAAAGAAATGGTATATATACTTATCAGAATCAAACAGTTTCCGCCCTATGGCAATTCCATAACTAAGGGAATACACCTTTTTAAACGTTTTTAGATTAAAAACTTTACTGTCCAAGAGTAGTGCTGACTATAGACTGTCCTGTTAAAAATAGTTTGAAATATTTAAGATTTATGGCTCCAGGGCACTAAATCCCCACTCACATTTATAATGACCAAAACGTAGAAGATGAACATTGAAAAGCAACTGCAAATAAGTGTTCATTCTCCAGGGAAGTCGTAAGGTTTGCCGACATGATGTGCAATGGATAACTGGTCTTCGGTTCAGCAACTAAGACATAAATTATGTGTCAGCTGCTCACACAGGCGCAGGACAAGGAGGGCAGTGATGGTATGGGAAAGAACGTAAGTCTCAGAAATACAGCCTACTGCTATCGTCCCTTTCCCGCTTGTACACATTACATTAAGGCACCCTTTCCAAGTGATTACAGACCCAGAGATGCCTAGCCTGGGGAGCAGACAGTTCTTCTGCACACGTTAGGAAATGGAGACTCTCTCTGGTATCGCTGTACAATGCACATCTTGCACCATCATACGTAGTGGCCCCAAACTCACCTTCCGGAGCCCCATGCCCGGCAGCAGACGGGAACTCCCAGGTCTTTTAGGAATGGGGGAAAGGAAGTCTCATTCTTAACAAATTCAACCACCAAAGCCCTCCCTCATTCTAGAAAAGTTGGAGGCAGCAAAGGTTCCATTAAATTGGGCCCTACTTCTCACTAAACAGAGAAAGAAAGAATTCTCCAGCGAGATCAAGGAGTCAAGATTTATAGGTTTGTTGCTCAGATGGAAAGTAAATCTTCACTTTTACAGCAAGGCTTTTTACAGCACAGACTTCAACTTTATTGAGAGGATATTAATATATCTGTATTATGACTTTTATGATTATTCACTTAAAATGCTTTGTATTTTTCAAAGGAGGGCCTATAACTATAAAAAAAGCTATAAAAGGTACAATGTGCCATTAATGATTTTTTTAAATGATGGCTTTATTTGTTTTTTATTTGTTTATTTAAACTTTGCCTTTGAAGATTTATATGAAAAACAGATTATAACTGGGGCCAGCCCAGTGGTGTAGTGGTTAAGTTCTTGTGCTCCACTTCGGTGGCCCGTGGTTTGTGGGTTTGGATCCCAGCCACAGCCCTACACACCGCTCAGCAAACCATGCCGTGGTGGCATCCCACATACAAAATAGAGGCAGACTGGCACAGATGTTAGCTCAGGGCCAATCTTCCTCACACACACACAAAAATATTATAACTAACCATCACCAAAGCTTGAACTTGACTTAGGTTAATTGAGGGAATAACGTAATAAGTAGTCTTCTGGAATAGAAATACAAGACTAGCATCTACTAAATAGACCAACTCAGTATTACAAACGAATGAGAAAATATTTTGCTGTTTAAAACTGGCAATCATTTATATATTAGGAAATTATTTTGGTCCTCAAAAAAAAAACTGCTTCAGCATAAAAGAAATTATACAAGTACATACATACCCCTACATACTTATCCTAAAGTCAAGCCTTTGGTACTTAGAAGTAAAATAAAACATAAATCACTATTGCTTATTGAGAATGGCTATGTTAATGCCACTCTAAGTTCTATGCAAGCCTTTCACGAGCCAACAGGCAAAAATGTTAGAGATTCTCTGTAGCGGGACGGAGATTCTGCCAGCGAACAAGGGGAGTGGGTGAGAACAGCTGTTTGAATGTGACTCACCGTCTGCTCTGACTTCTGACCCCACTATGTTTTTAACTGCAGGACTTTCTTAAGTAATTGCGAGATCCACCGACTAAGGTTTCCAGCATAGAGTTTTCAAGACCACCACCACATGTCGCAGGGACACAACCATCAGAATCAAACAAGAAACTCCCAGTCCTACTGAGCAACATGAGAAGACCAGGCAGCGTGCACCTAACAAGGCCGTGCACGCTTCATGACTCAGACGATGAGATCTGAGAGCTTCAACCAGAAACTGATAGCACACGCTCTGGAGACAGGCGGCTCCAAGTCTGAATCCCAGTTTCAAAGCCTCCTTTCACCACCTGTGAGCTGTGAGAGATCCTGGGTAAATCACTTCACCTCTCAGTGCCCTCATTTCTACAGAGATACAATGGGGACAACATGGCACCTACCTCAAAAGCTGTTACGACAATGAAAATTAGGTGATATATATCAAGTACTTGGAAACACTGCCTGGCATTTTATACATAGTCGATAAATGTCAGCCATTATTATTATTACCAGTAATAGTGGTTTCTTTACTTCTCCTCCAATCCAGAAATCCCACTTCTGGAAATCTACCCTGGAGAAATAATCCAAACTACAGTAGAGGCACAAAAATACTTAGTACCATGTTATTTACAATGGTGAAAAGTTAGAGAAACCTAAATGTACACTAATAAGGAAGCAATTGAGACATTTATCCAATATCCATCCAGCAAAATATTAGTCCGTAACTAAGAATACATTAGAAACACAGTAAAGAATTATGGAGCAAAATGGCTATGTGTTTATACAATTACACAAAGCGAAAAGAGCCAAAATTTAAAACTATATGTACATCATTATAACAATGTAAAATTATACTTAAAATGCATACTAAAAAAACTTAAGCAAGTAATACACCAAAATCATCACAGTGGATGTGAAGATAATATTTGGGGTGAATTTTTTTCTTTCCTGTACTATCACATAGTCATATTACTTTTATAATTTTCAGCTTATTTTTAAATGTTTAACTTGCTACAGACTTATTTTAATACTAATTAAATAGGGTTAGGAAAATGGTAACAAAAGTTAAACCACAAATACATTACTGAAGTGGTTAAGAATCAAAGTAGAAATTAAGAATAAAACAAGTGCTTGAAATATTAACAATCAAAATAAAAATATTATTTAAAAAACTGAGTCCCTAATGAGTTATCCAGTATTTAAACTGGACAGAGTCCAGGGACCCCTTACATCTGAGACTGAATGATATACATATTTTTTATTGTAAAATGACTGTCAGGGAAACGAAATGATTTAAGAGAAATGAAGACATTGCGCTGTTTTTTAGTCTTGGAAAAGCTATCTCCTGTAACAAAACCTAAATTAGTCTCGGTAACAAAGTAACATAGTAATAAATGCCTTTCCATTGAATAAATCAGACCTTATATATAACATATCTTTTCATTGTTTTAAAATGAGTCCATTTAGATAAGGTATGACAGAAATAACGTTTTACAAATTGGGGAGGAAATGGTCGATGAACATTTTATGAATTCCAGAAAATATCTAAATAGAAGGGAGGAAGGAAACAAATTTCTAGCCAAACTCACTATTGTCCAAATCTGTTAGCTCAGGGCTAATCTTCCTCACCAAAAAAAACAGGGGGGGTGGGGGGTGGGGCGGGCTCATCTCTCCAAGTAGATGGAATGCTCCCTGAGGGCAGAGAATGCACTGCTTGATCTTCAGGCATCAGAGAGAGTTTAACAGTTTTCCACACGTGGCAGACTATATAGAAAATGCTGGTTTAACTGAACTGAACATCTAAATAATCCGTTCAGAAGAGGCACCAAGGTCAGCAGTCAGCTCAAAAAGGTACCTAAACACAGGATGGGGGCAAGGGGAGGGGGCTTATTAAGGGGGAAGTGCTCCTTGCCTTTTGGCAGAAATCTTAATGTGCCACTTTAAACCAAAATAATGTGAATTTTCTCTTAAACCATAAGGCATTTGTCCATAGTAAATCCACAGGCCTCTTGTACATCAGTAATGTGGGAACCCAACATTTACTAAGAGCAGCTGTAACGCCTGAGAGCAGATCACTCATTGTGCCACTCGTTATTTATTTATTCAGAACTATATCTAACTTCAGAAAGGATCCAGTGAAACGTACATAAGTACATATACCACAACAAGATAAAATGACATACCTAAGAGGAGAAAGAGAAAAATGGGACAAAAGAAAGCTGAATGCAGGAAAGAGAGGCTGTCCTGGGAGTAGGTTCATGCACCAAATTAATGTATTCTATAAAATTCTGCACATTTGCTCCAGGAAGGTCAGAGGTTTGGCTCTAAGAATTCTAGCAGCCAACAAAAACAGGACGATCCAATCAGTTACACGAGTCAGCATCTTAAGATAAAAATAAAAGCTATCAGAGAACTCTCTCCCCCTTGGTCTTCATAAGAGGAAACTACATCGTGTAACAAATCAAATACTCAACGACATCCTTGCAGCTGACTTGTCACAGCTTCGAAAGACCATCCCTCATAATGACCCTCCCAGGCACATGACAGCACACAAGTCAAATCAACGCAAATGACGAAGAGGAAGGCAACCCACCCAAGGAAAGGGTCCACTACACAGCCCCTGCAGGTCTAGCTTTATCAGAAACAGATTTCATTCCACCTAGACTAACCTAAAATCCAGAGGCTTCATGCATCCACTTACCTTGAAATTATAGACAAAACTTGATGCACAAGTCCATTTCTCGGAGGGATACGTTTGTAGTTTCATAACATCCTCAGAGAAGCATGACTCAAGAAAGGATAAGAGCCCCTGATCTACAGCACTAGACTGTGTGCATCCTTCAGGCATCCCTCCACAAGCACTTTCTCTTCGGAGATTTGGAGAACTGCTGAGCCTCAAGACCGCAGCTCCTGACAAGCATCTGATGGGTGCTCCTCTCTGATGTGAATGTGGAACTCTGAGCTTAACCACTGGCGAGGCTGTGTCTCAGCCGTACAAGACAATGATACGTGACCTTTCATACCATAATGCCCACAAGCACATGGAGCACCTAATAATCTGCTCTTCTGGGCAGCTTTCCACTATAAGCATTCACAAAGTTACCTCAAAGGACTGGTGATATTTCCTCTAGATAACATAAAAAGTAAAAACAAAAACCCATCTTTTGCTTGCAGATAAAAATTACAGATAAGCACAAAAAAATCATTTTCCTACATAAACATTATTTTTTAATTTTAAAGATAACCTTCCCACGTCAGTTGATACAATTTGAGCTATGTTCTTTTTTGCCTTTTTGTTGTCTTCATCTTTTGCTATACCGCAACACAAGCACTGCCATAGCCTTAGACACACACACACACACAGTCGACCATCCACCCATAGTATCGTGGTTAGAATGTCTCAAGGGCCCAAGGCCATCAAGTGAGGAAGCTGGCCTGTAGGGCCACCGAGACAAGGCCCTTTAAGATCTCACCCATCTAGAAGTCACAGGCATCCAGAGTCTGGTCCTCAGCATAACAAGGCCAAAGACATATCTTTATCAAACATACACACTTGAGTAGACTCAAGAGAACTAACTCATCCTAACCCAACTAGAAGGGACTGAAATGCAAATGAGAATACCAATTTACTAACTAATCAAAGAGAATATCCCTTCTCACTAATCAGAAAATTCACATCTGAAGCCACAACGCTGCTTGCCTAATGCTAGGATACGAGGTATCCTGGATTGATAGTCAATTCACCACAAGTTAGACCAAAGAGAGACAGAGAGTTTGGGGAACACCCAATGAATTATCCAACCTACACCTTTTTAGGGACCAGAGTTGTCCCTTTCACATGCAGGTCTCCTTCCCTTGGACATCATCGCCCTAACACTGCAGGCTTCTTGGTCTGCAGGCTTCTTGGTCTGCAAGCTTTCTTCCTCCACATCCTTCTCTCCATTAGGAACTTCTCTAGAGAGGGTACAATACAACTGATGAGGGTGTGCCGTACATGCATCATTAGCCTTGTTTCAGATCAAAATCTCCCAAATAAAGTTGCTCAAGCAACCCACCCGAGGCCACAGCTGGATAAGGCAGAGCAGAGATTCAAAGCCAGATCTCAAGCCCGAGCCCCCTTTCGAGCTTGCAGTAAATGACTGCTTTCAAGTGTCTTCCCACGGCTTCCACCTCCCAGCCTGATTGAAATGCCCCTCCTCAGGGTCCCCTAACACCCCAAGCACCCCATGGCACTAAGTGCTCGTACACAAATCTCTCTCTCACTACACTGAAACGTTCTGAGGACGGGGATCATAGCTCACTCATCTCTGTATCCCTCGTGTGCTATCCATCTATCCAGATAAATATGCAAACTAACTTGTCAGTGGTTTAATATGAAGGGCACCAAACTGAAGGCCTTGAACTAGCTGTGTAGGCTTAGGAAGGTCACAACTTCTCCAGCCATCAACAAACATCTCATCTAAAACATGGGATGAAATGGATATATGAGGCGGCTTAGGTCACTTCTGGATCTAAAAAGCACTAGCACTATAGACGGGCCCTGGTTTTTTATAGCCTATCTCAGCAGTTTGAATTATTAGAAATAAGTTAACCTCGGTGGTCTTCTGTACCACTCAACAGAAGCATATACATAAATAATAGTTCAGAAAAAGATTCCTCTTTTCTGAAAGGAGATAACTATCATTTACACCAAAATCAAACAGTGGCACAGTCCTCTGGTGACTGTTCAAGGAGCTGAACACCACAAAAGGCAAGAATTTGACGGTGGGATTTTCTTTGAATAAAAGAAAAATCAGGAGAGAAATTAGCACCTAATATTCTTTGTTATTATCATATTCCCAATAGCAACTAACTCACTCCTTTTTACAGCACTTTCCTTATTTTGCTCTAAAACAAAGCCAAAATGAATGAACTGGCTCCATACTGCAGGAGGTCAGAAATAGAACAATTACTTTATTCTTAAGGGTACTGATGATATTAATTATTTTGCAAACAACAGGCTTTCTAATGTAAGGCACAACGGAAAGCATTTCATAGTTTGGCTAACAATCATCATCTTCTTGTTTAGCATTTAAAAACTTAATGAAAAGCCCTGTACATGTAAAATACTCCTGGTTAAATAAGAGCATTTATCATGTCCCTTTTCTGGAGGATATATTTACTGGAGAATAGTACTGGAAATTTTTCAACCTGAAATCTGCTTGGGTCTGTAACTTTCAGGTTTTAGAATATCAACTTAATGGAAAACTTAAAATACCCATTCACTTACACGTGCGGGCTCAAAACATGTCAATATAGCACAGCCAAACAAGTACAACCCAAAGTTCCACAACATTAACAGTATATCCAGACCTTTCAATTAAACACAAAACTGTGCTAAGGCCAGAAGCAGACTATCATCTGCCAACAACTTTAATGTAAAACGTATACAGTAAATATAAGCTTTGCTGAATGGTTTACGACAGTCCAGGCACATAAAATGAAAATACGCACATTCTAACTCAAACCAAGGAAACAAATCAGTCATTATACTGGCGACCTCATCATTAAGGTGTGTCTTCCTCAAGTACACAGCATGTCTGTCAATCAAGTTCACATCCTCCTCCTCCTGTGACAGGAAAGGAAGCTCACACTACACCAGAGGCTGCGAATCACAACCAGCAAGAAACCCTGAGTAGCAAAGCCAGAATACAGAAAGGGCTGGGGCGGGCGGAAACAGGAGAAACTGACTTCAGCTCTACCAAATACACTTTCCAACTAAGTTTGTCACTTCTGGCAAAGCTGGTTCTACAAGGCAGGAAAACACACTGTCCTGGAAAGAGGAGCAGAGCAATGGGTGAAGTCATTTTGCATCGAAGATGCAGATAAGCTAACCAATTGAAAGCTTTCTCAACGTCCACCCAAAACAAAGACTGAAGAACAAGCAAGCCCTTGAAAAGGAGTGACATGCCCTACCGCCCATCCAGACGCCAGAAGGGCAAAGAAGAGAAGTGGGGGAAAAGTTGGATGGGAGCATGGGGGTGTGGGGGAGGGGGAAATGGCGAAGGAGGGCGAACATGAGTAAGAAATTATGCTGCAGAAAAACAAAAAAAAAAGGATTCAGCAATAAACTGTCACAAACTGCCAAACTGAGAGAGATGGGGCCGGCCTGGGGCTCTGTGGAGCGCCGCGCTGCGGCCACCTGTGCCACTCACCCCGCCTGAGCCCATGCCCCAGGACCAGAGCCAAGCCCCGCCTCGACCTCCAGGAAATCCGAGCCCCGCGCACAACCAGGGCGCCACAGAAATGCGGGAGAGAGACCTGACTCGGCCTCTACCTTCGCCTCTGGCTCCGAGACAACCCCCAAATAAAGGGGTTTAGCAGCAAGGACACCTCTTCGTGCTCACGCCGGCCAGGGCGTGGGGGTGAGATCCGAGCGCCGCCACCCCTGCAAAGGCCGGAGGCAGCTCGGTCCCTCTCCCCGATCCAGCCAACGCGGGCGGCCCGCTGTCACCTGGCCACACTGCACCCGCCAAGTTAATGGAGCCGGGAAGCAGCGCAGAGACGCCCCTCGGGCGCCTCCTCGGGGCGCAGGCACGGCACGGAGTCCCAGCTCCTTCACCCACCCTGACTCGCCTCTGAAGATTCTGTCCCTTTCCCCAACGAAGCATCGCAGACACTTTCTTCCGTCTTTGTGCGCAGCTCAGCCCAAACCTCAGAACTGAAGCTCTGAGGTCCCGGGCCAAAGGCCACCCCAGAAACCACTCACTCTTCCCGCGAAGCCCGCACGGACACCGCTGGGCTCCGGCCCTGGGGAACCTCACAAGTCACGAGGCACGAACCCGGCTGTGGACGGCCCTCCCTCCCCCAAACGGGATCCAGCCGTGTTTTGGGCAACTTGAGCCGCATTTGAACGAGCGGCCTTGTCCAGCCGGCACCAGGTCATCACCACGCCCCTCGCACCCAGGTCCTACCCCGCGGCGCAGGCAACGTCCTGGTGTACACACACACACACACACTCACACAAGCACACCCTGTCAAACAAAGCCCCGGAGAACTCCTACCTCGCCCCCGTGCCCGTCGAAGATCCCGAAGATGGACGGGTGCGACTTGTTGGCCAGGTCCGTGAGAACTTCGAAGCGGTCCTCCATGTGGTCTCTCCGGCCCTGGATGGAATACACCGCCACGTTGTGGCTCTTGAACTCCCAGGTCTTGGAGAACTCCGCCTCCAGCACGTCCAGCCCCCCGAGCCGCTCGGTCTGCACCATCTCGGCCACCTTGCCCTTGACCATCTTCACGGCGTCCCGGCTGGACTTGACGATGGTCTTCACCTCGTCCGTGTGGAAGAAGTAACTCCACAGCGCCAAGCTGATGCACAGCAAGAAGAGCGTCTCGGGTCTCAGCAAGAAGTAGCGCATGAGGCGACCCAGCAGAGACAGCAAAGTCATTGTATCCTCGCTAGAGCCCGACCACCAGCACGCGCGCGCCCCGAAGGCTCGCCGGTCCGGAGCGCGGGGGGACGGCCCGCGGGACGGGCAGCAGGAGGCTGCGGAGCCGGGCGAGGGGCGGACGCCGACGGCTCGGCGCGGCCCGGAGAGCAGAAGCGGCCTCCCTTTTGTCTCCCGGCCTCGCGGCCCAAGGCCCGCGCCCGCCGCCCGTGCCGCCTCCCCTTCCTGCGCCCCTTTGTGAGGCGGCGGCGGCAATGAAGCGAAAGTTGCGCCGGGAGGCTCGGCCGCGGCGGGCGGGAGAGTCCAGGGGCGCCGGCGCGCGCACGGCCCCTCCGCGGGCCCCTCGCCGCTCGCGGAGCGGTCAGCAGGTGAGGCGGCGCGGGGCGCGAGAGCCGGCGGTGAGCGAGGCGAGCCCCCTCGGCCGCCGCTGTAAGGGAGCGCGGAGCCGCGAGCCAGCCGATCGCTTCAGACGGCAGTCCCCTGAGAAAAAAAGTTTTGCGGGAGCCTGGGCAGAGGCGGGGGTCCGCGGAGCCCGGCGACGCATCACGACGGGCGCGGAGCCGCAGGCGGCCGGCGGCTCTGCGTGCCTCTCCCGGCAGCTCGCGCTCCGCTCGGCTTCACTCGGCTCGGCGTCGCCCGCGCGCCCGCTCCTCGGCCCGGCTCGCGCTCGCCCCGCCCCCGCGCTCGCCCCGCCCCCGCAGCCGGGACTCCAGGCCCCGGGTCTCCGGGCGAGCTGTCAGAGGCCAGGGAGCCTCGGCGGCGGACGGCGCGCACGCAGCCCCGGGCGGCCCAGCGAAGCGAGGGCGAGGCGAGGGGCGCGTCCACGGCCGAGCTCGAGCGGACGCTGGTTCCTCCTCCCGCGCGGGCTCCCGGGACAATACGACACTGACCCTGGTCGTCGTCACGCTCCTTGCCCGGGAGCCGCTGCCGCCGCCGGCTGGAAAGCAGAGGTCCGGCCTGAGCGCCCCCCCCCCGGCAGGCCGCGCGGTAGCGCCGTCCCCGCGTCGCCCGCATAATGCAAGCGAGAAGGGACGCACGTCTGCCGCCTCGCAAAGCGGGGCGGAGCGGGCCGGCCGCTGGGGTTCGGTGGCGGGGGCCTGCCCGGATCCCCCGAGGCGAGGAGGATCGGGGCCTCGCAGCCTCCTCGCGACGGGCCAAGACCCTCTGGAGGAGGACAGCAAGTGAGGACTGGGGCGCCTGGAGGTCGCTAAAATTCTCGCCCCCGGAGAGCGAGGAGGGGCTGCCTCTGCGAGCTGCCGCCCGCGAGCAGGGGACTCTGGCACGGAGGCTCCCCTGGGCGCTGCCCTTCCCCGGAGGGACAGGGAGCCTCCCAGCGTGGCCGGCGCGGCCAGTCTTCCTCAGCAAAAAGAGGAGGATTGGCGGCAGATGTTAGCTCAGGTCTAATCTTCCTCAAAATAAATAAATAATTACAGAGATAGATCAAGGATAGTTGTTTTCCGAATAAAATTTTTATACCATTGCACCAAGTGTTTACATAAACCCAACTTATCCTAAGAATCTTGCATCTGATTGCCCTAGGCTTCTCTAGGAGAATCTTCAAACAAGCTTCCTAAATTATAATCTTAATCTAAATCATCACCTAAATTTTTTTATCCTAATTAACACACATCAACATTCTAGCTAATTTATAATATGAAACATTGTGAATAGTTGAATAATCCTGCTTAAAACCCTTAAATGACTTCTCATTGCTCTTAGAATAAAGACAAAAGTCTTAGCTATGGCCTTCCTCTCCTTCTCAGCCTTATTCCACGCCCCCTGCTCCCTCAGCCCACCCACTTCAGCCACATTTGCCTCCTCACACTTCCTGTAAAGCATCAAGCTCCCGCTTGCCTCGGGCCTTTCTTCCTGCAGTTCCGTTTAGCTGGAACGCTGGCCTTCCCAGGCCCACTCTCCCACCCACACTCCTAACTGGTGTGCCTCAGGCCTCAGCCCACACATCCTCTCCTAGAGCCTTCCCGACTCTGCAACCTGAGTCAGCTGCCTCTTGCCCCGCCTCATGGCAACGTGTACTTTTACTTCAGAGTGCTCATCAAAGTTGTAAACACATATTTTTTGTGAGTTTTTACAAATTAACATCTGTTTCCCCCCACTCTCACTATGATTTATATGCTCCATGAGGGCAGGAATGTGTCTGTTTTGTCCTCCATGGTAACTCCACCACCTAACACACTGCCTTGCACACAGTAGGCATACTGTAAATGTCTGTTCATGAGTGAATGAAGTTATTCTGAAATCATTATTTCAGCCCAACTCCAATTTTCTCTACTATTGCTGGTGATAAATGAAACACATTAATGTGCCTTTGAATCCCAGATAACAATAAAAAAAAAGAAATCAAAGAATAGCTCACCCATTGGTTAGTTGAAAATTGATTTTACTAACAGATGGAAAACATCAAAGGCCATTCAGATGCTTTTACTTTTTTTTTTACATCTTTGCTCATCTTCTCCTAAGATTATATTTTCATTACAAAGGGAAATTCTTTGCAAGAGCAAACATCTTTTCAAAATGAGTGTCCTGTGTCCATTTTTCTACTAAGATATTTGTCTTTACTTCTACAGTGTAAAAGGTTTTTAATATATTAAGGCTATCATTCCAGTTGTGAAGATATTTCCCATCTTGTCATTTACCTTTCTATTGTTTACAATGCTTTGAAATATAAGGAGCTTTATTTGATTTCATTTTTGTTGTTTATATTTTCTTTTTATAAGGCGAATTCTATCTTTTCCTTCAAAATTTGTGCTGTTTATGTCATGCTTAGAATGGGCAAGTAAGCTTTTTATTCCTCCATGCACAGCAGAATCTGCAATGCACCCAGGGTACTTTTCTCCAGCTATTTTTCCCACCACCCCCAAGACAATGTAGAGTATAACTCATTCATTTACTCATTCCTCTATTTATAACTTTGTCATTTATTCGGCACCAGGAACCAGGAAAACTGACACAATGCCTATCTTCATGGAGCCTGCAGTGAGAAGAACCAATCATAAATATACTACAAATAGACAAATGTCATTAACAAAGGCATACGCGTACAGTATTAATTCCTGTGGTGAACTTGCTGATTGTAAAGTCACGCTTAAGGGGCTGAGGGCCCTTCTATAATGGAAGGAATTGCCATTCTCGGGTTGGCCCTCCCTCTTCCAGAGTTCACTACTTCCACCATGTTGATCTCTTGTCACGTCCACCCCAAATCACAAGCCCATCTCCACCACTCAAGTTATTTAACCTTTTTGTACTTTGATTTTCTCATCAGTAAAATAGATATACTTATCACACCTAATCTATAGGTCATTTTAAGGATTACAGGAGCTAATATACATGAAGCGCTTAGAAGAGTGCCTGGCACATAGTAAGCACCCAATAGAAGTGAATTATTATTAGTTGAAGGGCGTGAATAGATACAATAAGTTTACAGGCAACTCATAAATACAGAGCAGGGTATGATAAGACCCTGCCTGACAGAAGACCCATGAGGATTCTGAGGAGGAGGCAATCGTACCTGGTTAGAGGGATCAGGAAGGCCTCGTGAAGGGGGGATGGGGCATTTGGGATGGCAGGGTTTGGACGTGCAGAAAAAGGGGGGTAGGACTGGGGGTATAGACTTCCAGAAGGAAGGAATGGCACTCATTCTGTTTGCTCACTGTGTTTCAAAAAGAGGAAAGCTTAGAGGACTAGCAGGAGGGAAAGCAGGATTGGTCCCATGGCACTGTATTTCGAAGAGCTTTGAATAATAAGTTTATATTACTTCATTGGTCATACAGAGAGGCTGGCAGTTTTCAAAAGGGGAACAGTAGCAAGATCGGAATCTGGTTACTAGAATGTGATTAAATCTACTCAAATCCATCATGGTAATAGGAAACGTTTCCTCAGAACTTACACATTGTATTTGCACACCCATGTTCATAGCAGCACTATTGACGAGAGCCAAGAGGTGGAAGCAACCCGCATGTCCATTGACGAATGAAGGGACAAATAAAATGTGGTATATACATAACACGATGGAATATTATTCAGCTTTAAAAAGAAAGGAAATACTGTCACATGCTGCGACATGGATGAACCTGGAGGACGTTACACTAAGTGGAATAAGCCAGTCACAGAAAGACAAACACTGTATGATTCCACTTACACTATGCGGTATCTCGAGTAGTCAAATTCCTAGAAACATAAAGTAGAATGGTGATTGTCAGGGGCTGTGGGAGGGGTTAATGGGGGGTTGTTCTTTAATGGGTATAGTGTGTCAACTTTGCAAGGTGGAAAAGTTCTGGAGATTCGTTGCACAACAATGTAAACACTCTCAACCTAATGAACTGAACGCTTAAAAATAGTTAAGCTGGTAAATTTTATGTTTTTTACCAGAATAATAAAAATAAAATGTAGATTTGCTGCTGGTGACTTCAGCTTTTGCCACTAATAAGCTGATTTGGAGTCGTTTTTGAAAGGAGAGTCAGCCTTATCAACGTTCATTTAGGAATCAATAGTGTCAGGTACCTCTTTTCCCCAGTTGTCCTTTGAAACGGGCTCATCACAGCTGGACTTGGTGGCCCCACAGTCACAGTCCTTGGGAAGGTGACTGCAAACCAATGCGACTTTAGAGCCAGAGTATCTAGAATGACATTAAGAAACAGTAGGTCTCAGAGGTTGGGACAGCCACAACGTGAAGTGACTGCATTTAGGACACATGCTGAAATCCTGGGTACACTTCTGGGCGGAGAAGTTGTGAGCAGACATAAAGTAAGTGTGCTTGCTGGGTGAGACCCAGTTAGAGGTTGAAGAAAAGACCTGATTGCAGTGATTATGTGTCTGAATCTAATTTTAAAATATCCTGAACCTTACAACAGAAAAATCCTGTGGTTTGGTAGCTTAAGAAGGGAGTACATTTTTATTTGAGATTCATCCTGTTGACCTTAAAAATAAAACAGCCAATTATTTTACCTTCAAAACAAGTTTACTTGGGAATAGCCAAAGAATAGCAATTCAGGTTATGCATGCTGTGGGAATCACGGCAAATCCAACAAACAAGGGAGAGGGACGTTATTTTATAAAGAAAAAGGAGAAATTTGGGAGGGGTTGTTTTGCAGGAAAGTCCATTGGAGAAAAGCAAGCATTCAACGATGGTTTCTCATGCTGAGTGTTGTTGGGGTAGCCAATTTCTGTTTTGGATACAAGGCACATTTCTTCCTGTAATTAACGAGTCTTTCCTTTTAACAACTTCCGTTGGGGTCTGTAATTGACTATCTTTCCTGTAATTTAGGTCCAGTGGTGTTCCTGGGGGCTCACCCTTCTGGCCTCCTGACTCCATTTTCAATGAGGGTTTCCCTTATCAATCTTCACAGTCCCAAAGAGTAACAGTTACTAAACAATAAAGCCTCGTCATTCACACAGATGATTCTCACCGGGGATGAGGGCGAGGAGGAGAGAAAAGAACATTTATGAGAATTAGATCCGAGGAAGAGGGAGATGTAGTTTGACCAAGCATATTGTTCAAGCTCCCTTTTTAAATGAAATGTGAATGTAACAGGTTGAGTTAAAAAGAAGTAGATCCTTTTAAAAAGAATTGTTTTTTATGTTTTGCTCTTGTAGCCTTGAGAACAAAACAACAAAGTGAAAAGGTAACTTCCCTCCTCCTCTCTTGGGGAGGAAGAGCCTCCAGACCGCGGGCTCTGGGCCTCTGGGTCCCTCACACAGGAGGGCACTGACAGCTCTTCAGTGCTGGGAGCTTATTCCACAGACCACCCCGGCGGTGGTTTGGAAGGTCTGTGCCTGTGGAGAGAAGGGGCCTGGAATGGGGGTGGGATAGAGAGTTTTCAGAGAGGTGGAGCACCAAGGGGTAGGACCCTAGCACCCTGGGGTGGGGGGTGCTGTGTGAATTCCTGAGGATGGAGCACCAGGTTCATGACCTTGGGAGCCCAGGCCAGGCTCAGAGGTCCAAGCTGGGGACAGAGGGAGTGGATGCCACGTCAGGATCGTCTGCTGCCTCAGGGTGCAGCCAAGAGTGAGCTGACCTGGGCCCAAAGCCGGGTGAGCAAGCCCTGCTTCTCTTGCATTCGGGGTTCCTTAAGACCCTGGTTGACAGCGCTGCTCTACAACAGTCATAATCCCCAAGCACGCACTTTCAGAGACCCCATCTTACATCATATAAAAGGTACTGAAATGCACCTGTGTCCCACATTAAATAAAATTTTTGTCCAAAACATTTTTTTGAGTTTTCATAATTTTGCTTCCGAGATTTTTCTATGCCTAACTCATTTAATTTATGTTTGGCTCTAATTTCTGAGGAAAATATTGTGTGTATTGTAAAAATTTGTTTTTTTAAGTTTTTTTATTTTCTCTTTTTCTCCCCGAAGCCCCCCGGTACATGGTTGTGTATATTTAGTTGTGGGTCCTTCTAGTTGTGGCCTGTGGGATGCCACCTCAGCATGGCCTGATGAGTGGTGCCATGTCCATGCCCAGGATTCGAACTGGTGAAACCCTGGGCCACCGAAGCAGACTGTGTGAACTTAACCACTCGGCCACAGGGCTGGCCCCTAAAAATTTTTTTGAACTGTTTTCGAATTTGACAGGTTTTTTTTTTGAGAAAGATTGGCCCTGAGCTGACATCTGTGTCAATCCCCCTCTATTTTATATGTGGGACGCCTGCCGCAGCGTGGCTTGACATCGGTGCTAGGTCTGCGCCCGGGATGTGAACCTCGGGCCTCCAAGGCGGAGCACACAAACCCAATGGCTCTGACACCGGGCCAGTCCCTGTGGCAGATTTTTAATACTAAATTTAATTACTAATAAATAGGCAACAATAGAACATTTTCTAAAGTTTAATTAAGCATCCATTAATTGTGATTTGGCTAGTTTTTTTGAAATGAGTGGCCTTTTCTCATCTTCAGGTCTAAGAGATTCTCATAGGCCCTGAAAAGCTCATGGGTCCTGGCACTCTGACTCTAGGGTCTACTCGATAAAGTATTCCTGGATGTGTCGCAGGAAAAGGGAAGGGGCTAGAAGGATGACCAACATTCCATCTATTACCAGCCTTGTTGAGTGGAAAGCTGAAATCGCATTTAATTTAGGATGTTCAAGAAATGCAGTATTTCTTGTCTCCAGTGTCGTGGAAGGATCCATGCCTGAGACACACACTGAAGAGAGTAGCTACAGGGGGCACAGCTGTAAAAGTTTGGGAAGCCCTGACCTGGTCAGTCTTATTCCAAGGGTCTTCAGGCAGTACCTAAAAAAGGTGCTAACTGGGAGGGGCTGGCTGTCCTGATGGCCCATGTGAGGTGCCCATACATCAAACTCACCCACTAGTTCCCAAACTGTTTTGAATAGTTGCACGAATTTTGAAGTTATTAGCCTCCAAGAGTAAATCTCTCTCTCTATTTTGGTGATGAAGATTAGCCCTGAGCTAACACCTGCTGCCAATCCTCCCCTTTTTGCTGAGGAAGAGTGGCCCTGAGCTAACATCTTTGCCCATCTCCCTCTATTTTCTATGTGGGATGCCTGCCGCAGCATGGCTTGACAAGCTGTGTGTAGATCAGCTCCCCGGATTCGAACCGGCAAATGCCAGGCTGCCAAAGGGGAGCACACGAACTTAAACCCTGCGCCACCGGGCCGGGCCCCAAGAGTAAATATTTTTAAGGACAAAACTCACTTAGCTGGATGTTTGCTAGTGTGTTTAATTTAATTTTATGTTATGCTTATTGCTTGTGTGCTTGTGGTACATAGGTTAAAATGCTGATTTACAAGAGGATATTTTAATTTAGCAAGCTGGCTGTGGTATAAAGTTTTAATTTTCTTTAAAAAATGTAAATTTGCATACCACATAAAATCAAGTGGTGGTTCTGTCTAGCAGCAAGGAAGTAAACTCGAGAGTCTTGTTTGTCCAGATTGATGTATTGTGTCTTGATGGCCTGCTCTACTGGGCACCAACACTTTCCCCCAGTGTGTGTTAGTCTCTGCTCTCAGCATGCGATGCTTTTTTGTAAGAGAAAATGATATACTGTCTTACCCCAGGTCCTCTAGAAATCAGAGCCTGAGGCAAAACTAATGTGCGAACGCGATACCAGGAAGCAAGAGCAAGGGGAAGGCGTGTTCAGTCACGCCATTCGGCTCTCAAGCAGCTGTATGGGAACCTTACTTCTCAGAACAGTTCGTGGGAGGGAGGGCAGGGAGAAAGGAGAAGTATTCATTTTTCTGCTTCTTCACATTTACTCTCTCTCAGTGGTCAAAGTTAGCCCCAAGGGGCACTCACTTCTGCATTCTTCCTAATTGTTACCTGGCCCTCTGGGCAGCTGTTGGACACACCAAAGCCTTTGTCAGCAGAAGGGCCTTCCTCTGAGTGAGCTATAGGTCGAGGGAGAGCCAGCAAGATGAGGGCAAGACCCAGGGACACTCCTGCCTGCCTACCTGCAGCCTCAGGACTTGCCTGGTCAAACCAGCACGTGTCAGGAATGCTAGGCAGGTCCTGCGGTGTGTCATGCCTCAGTCGTGACCGTGAGGCCCCAAGGGAGCAGATGAGAGGGATACGGGGTGAGGCCTGAGGTGAGGTGCTAATGAGTTGTTCTGTGAGCACAAGGGACTGGGAGCAACTGCTGCAGAGAGCCCAGCTGGCACCCTGGCGGAGTGCTGTAAGCCCTACTTCCGAGGTGAGCTTGTTGAGAGCCTCCCTCCAAAAATGATCCAGACCTTCTCTCTAAGCCGTAAGAACAAGGTCCATGGCAAGCAATCTTCCCAGAGGGCCATCGGTAGCATTGAGCAGAAAGGCATCTTAGAGGAAAAGTGGGAAGGTTCATAACTAAGTCTAGCACTTACTCCACTAGAAAATAAGTAGAGATCCTTGCAAGGCAGGACAGGTATGTCCCACAAAACATCTTCCCTGGGAGGATGCCTCTTGATTTCAGTGGTTTTTAATATATTTACAAGGTTGTGCAATCATTACCACTATCTATTTCCAGAACATTTTTGTCATCCCAAGAGAAACCCCATATACGTTAGCAGTCAGCCTCATTTGCCCTTCCTCCAGGCCTGTGAACCACTAATCTAATCTATTTCTGTCTCTTTGTTTGCCTATTCTGGACATTCCATATAAATGGAGTCATACAATATGTAGCCTTTTGCATGTGGCTTCTTTCACTTAGCATATTTTCAAGGACTATCTGTGTTGTAACATGTATCAGTATTTCACTCCTTTTCATGGCTGTATAAGATTCCACTGTTCATATATAACACATTTTGTTTATCCTTTGATCAGCTGATAGACATTTTGTTTGTTTCCACTTTTTGATACTTCTTGATTTTTAATGCTCAATTCCATACAATGTCATATCTCTTGAAATAATGTTTTCAGCAATATTTATATAGAACGATTTATATTTCTATCCTGAAAACTTAATACAACATTTTAAACAAAAGGAAGAAGGAGAAAAGTAATGATTTATATTCTAAATAAAATTGGTAGAATCACACATAGATATTTTGAAAAGTGTGCTGAGTGTCAATGAAGGGGATGTCCATCTGGGACGTTGCTGGAGCTAAGAAAGAGATCAAAACATCATAGTCATCCACAGTGCATAAAGTTTGTGGTTCAATATTTGGTTTAGTTTCCTCAAAAGCAGAAAATAGAGACAAGGATCCGAGTTTAAATATCTTATTCGGTTAAGGATCTGGGAAACACCGGTAAGGTAGTCAGTGTTGGACACATGCCTCAGAGTTACTCCATCAGGAGTGAGGGAGCAGTGGTCTTTAGCCACCCACTCTGTCAGTCATTGGGTGAGAACTGCTCCCAGGGGGCGTTATTGGAGACATTTCGGCCCTGTGACAAAGTCCTAGTCCGGGGACTGTGAGCTCAGTGGACTGTGAAGCCCTCAGGCGGAGTCTCAGGTGCTGGCAGCCGGAACTCAGCAGCTGCAGGAAAGGCCAGGGCCACAGACGGGGTCCGCTGCTGCGTGAGTCAGGCTCTCCAGAGAAGCGGAACCGGAAGAACCAACACGTGAAGGGAGTAGAGGAGATCTACTGCAGGAACTGGCTCACGCACTTCCGGAGGCTGAGTCGTCCCACCATCTGCCATCTGCAAGCTGGAGAGCCAGAGAGCCAGCAGAGCCGGTGGTGTCCTTCAGCCTGAGGCCTGAGGCCTGAGTCCTGGGACCAGCCCAGTCGGCCAGTGTCATGCCCGGAGTCTGAAGGCCGAGAACCAGGAGCTCTGAGCTGAGGGCAGAAGATGGACATCCTCGCTCAAGAAGGGGGGTGGGGGACGGCCCGGTGGCTGCTGCAGGGGTCAAGTTCGCGCGCTCGGCTTTGGCGCCTGGGGTTCTCTGGGTCAGATCCCAGGCTCGGACCTACGCACTGCTCATCGCGCCATGCTGTGACAGGCGTCCTACATATAAAATAGAGGAAGACGGGCACAGGTCTTAGCTCAGGGCCAGTCTTTCTCAGCAAAAAGAGGAGGATTGGCGGCAGATGTTAGCTCAGGGCTAATATTCCTCAGAGAAAAAAAACAAGAGAGAGAGGGCATTCATCATTCCTCCACCGTTTTGTGCCTTTGGGGCCCTCAGTGGATTGGATGGTGCCCGCACACATTAGTGAGAGCCATCACTTTACGTAGTCTACTCAAGCAAAAGCTAATTTCTTCAGGAACACCCTTGCAGACACACCCAGAAACAATGTTTTACCTGCTGTCTGGGTATCCCTTGGGCCAGTCAAGTTGACACATAAAATGAACCATCACAGCAACATAGGACGTGCAAACTGTTCACATTGCTGCATACGAAGCAATCATTAATACAAGAATAAGCCTGTTAATTTTTTGGTGATCCGAAAGTCACAATTTGAGACATTTACATTTTAACATGAACATTGTTTATTACATTTGGGCTTTTCACTGTGTAGTGTTGCATTTTAGGAAAAGCTTAAGCATTGACCGGTAGCCGTTACAGTTTTTCCCTTTCAAAACAATGGCAAATAGGACCGGTTGTGTTTGTGGCATTTAACACTGGATTTTCAGGACTGGCGTACTCATGTTCAGAGGGAGACGCCTATTTATAAGCAAATGCTATATTCTAGGTCAGATCTCATTCCGGAAAAAGACACCGTCCGTGTGCACCGTAGTAGGTGGGAAGTGCTTCACTGAAGAGCCTGCGAGGAGCTGTCAGCGAGGAGCAGAGCTGAGGGCGGAGGGGGTGTGGCCGGGGCGGGGCGTGGCCGGGGGCGTGGCCGGGGCGGGGCGTGGGTGTGCTTCCCACGCTCCTGGCCGTGTAGTCACAGCACCCTCTTTATTGAGCTACCCTTCACTAGCAGACATCTAAACCTGTCTTTTCCTGAAACGTCCCTGGAATCACGCTCACATGACCACGGGAACTGTTTACCAAACAACTTTGTCCCATGAACTTTTACAATAAATCAGAGATGAAGACACAGCAATTTATCAGCTACTGAGTAACCTTGTAACAAATCCTTAGTAAGCCATTTATGAAAGATCTTTCCCAACAATGCATTCATAAAATAAACATCAAAACAGGAGATATTTTTCTTTTTCCCATGGTCTCAAACCCTTGTACCAACGCGGAACACGTGAAGGACGTGTCCCACCCTCACTAGCTGCCGGCTGCCAGGCAGCGCTTCCCCCCGAGGCCGCAGGGCCCACGGGGGCGTGAGGACATCTCGAGTTGGCGGAGGGGCTGGGCTTGGCGGTGGTGGGAGACGCAGAGACAGCTCCGCGGGTGATCCAGTTACCTCCTCTGTGGCCACGAGACCGCGCCTCTCCGCCGTCACCCGCGGCGCAACTGACGGAGGGCCCCGCGCTGAGCTCCATCGCCGGGCTTGCGGGGAGGCTGGTCCCAGCCAACGAGCGAGGGCTGCAGGGACGCCGGGCACCACGACGGGCCGGGCCTGGAGACAGGCCTGCTCCAGCGCGGGACGCGGCTCCGGGACTCTGGCGGCCGCGCTGAAGCTCCCTCAGGCTGTGGGCGCCCTGGGACGGCTGCCCAGCCTTCCTCCTGGCTCCTTCCCTCAGTCAGACCCGCAGCAGTTGGACGGGCTCCCAGCTCGTCTGCCTTTCTCCCCGTTTTCTCTCACACAGATGTTTCCCCTAATAAAATCCTTTGCCTTCTAATCCCATCTTGGAGGCTGATTCTCAGCAGACCAAGAATAACACACTTTCTTAGTTTAGAACCACTGATTTAGATTCTCTTTACCCAGAATTTCTGGCTCTGCCTCCGAAATAGAAAGCTTATAATACTCAGTTGTGCGTGTTCCTCCAAATCTTGCTCTAGCCAGGTGGCTGCTTTTCTGTGAAGTCGTCTGCTACTGTTTACAAGTTGCCCTCAAAATAAGCTCTTCCAGACTTAAATCCTCAGCTTTGATTCTGCTAATTAGTAATTTTCTAAATGGTGCCCTAT
Organism: Equus asinus; assembly: GCF_041296235.1. Taxonomy (NCBI): domain Eukaryota; kingdom Metazoa; phylum Chordata; class Mammalia; order Perissodactyla; family Equidae; genus Equus; species Equus asinus. Next base: position 62,515,998 of record NC_091794.1, read on the forward strand.
CCACAAAACCTTAAAAATGAATAAATAAAAGCAATTGTTTTCCTTTATATTTCAATTTTCAAATTAAGATAATCAAAAACGTCTATTTTTCTGTTACATTTTTGTTCCTTTGTGATTTTTTTTAAAAAAACAAAAATATTTCTGAGTTCTGAAACACTGTTCACTGACGTGGTTATTCTCAAGTTTTACTGGGTTCAGGGACCCAGCACTTGCCCCAGAAAAAGACTTAGACATGCAAAATTTTCACAAAAACCCTACACCAAGGGTCTTTCTAGGCTAAGGAACATTTCAGAATGTCCTCGTTGCTGCTCTGAATTTAATGTATTTTGCTTCCTACTCTGAGCTACTTTTGAAAAGGAAAAGTTAAATTTGTTGTTCATGCTGATTCTTTGGAATTCATGTATAAGTCAATGGAACACATAAATGTAAGATTATATAACTTATATTTAACTCAGATGACCATTTTTTCACATAATCTTCCTGTCTGAAGCAGAGAGTTTATGGAGGAAAGTGCAGAAGATAATGTGGGACTATGGAATGCAGGTTCTGGAGACAGACTTCCTAGGTTTGAATTCCACATTGCCATTCCTTACATATAACAAGCACTCTCCCACCTCAGGGCCTTTGCACTTGCTGTACCTTCTTCCTGGAAACCCCGTTTCTCAAATATTTACATGGCTGATTCACTCACTTCTTCAGGTCATTTCTCAAGTGTGACCTTATCAGAGAGACCTTCCTTATGGGCGCCACTCTCCATCACTCTCTACCCTGACTCTGCTTTATATTTCTTCATAGAACTTGTCACCACCTGACATATCGTCTATTTGTTTCTTTACTGTCCATGTCCTCTTGAAAGGATACAAAGCTCCATGTAAGGAAGGATTTTGCACAAACATACACACACATACCCATCAACCCCATTCTAGAACAATGCCTTACACAGGGTAGGAGCTCAATAAATATTTGTTAAATAAATTGTAGAACCTTAAAATAATGTACATTTTGGGATGTTTGCACAGAACAAAGACTACTTCTAATATAATAGTCTAAATTACTTTTAACTAATAGTGCTATTCGTCTTTTAATGAGATAGATAAATGACCTTTTAAAGCAGATACTTTGGTCTGCAAAAACATAGTATGGAAGTACATATTGATTTAGTCATCTCGAGATTCCAATAAAACTTCCTTCAGTAGATGTATGTGAAAGCTCACAAATAATTATAACTAATGCGTAAATGGTGCTTACTGCTTTAAATGGTCTACTTATGTTAGTTCACTAAGTCTTTTAACAGCCCTGTGATACAGACAGTGATCCCCAGGTTACACATAAAGAAGCCCAGGCATGGAAAGCTTGTAATCTACCCAAGATCACCTAGTTAACCAGTGGCAGAGCTGGGATTCAGGCAGTCAAGTCTGGATGCAAGCTCTTAACCACTGCCTTATACGGTCTTTCTAGAACATGAAAGAGAAAACTGGAATTAATGGTCAGGGAAATGTCTATGTTTCCATTGTTTGTACTTCCTACTTACAGTGTGAACATAGCACTGCCGTGGTTATTTAAAGTGCCCAAATTGTCTTTTCTAAAACTCGAAGAAAAAAACCCAAAAGGTTAATTGCTTGAACAACCATCCCACACCACTAGTAAAGCACAATCCTTGGCCGCCTCTTTCCTGCCCCTCCTGAGCAGCTTGTTTCTACACACATTGCACCGCACTGAGTTTTCAACATCACCCTTGCAGTTCAGCCCGGGAATACGTTTCCATACCAAAGGCAGTTAGCTTGTGGAATGGTTTTCTGAGAGACAGTAGCAAAGTTGTTATAGTTTTGGGCTTGGAGAGCATTACCTGTCTAGGAATGTTCCTGAGGGGAGACGGCCCCGGGCCGGCCAATCCTGGGAGCACAGCTTCTCCTTCCTAGTCTGTGCTGCCCTGGTCCTTTGAGGGCATCAGGGTCCTTTCTGAAGGAGATATCACATTTTTTACTGATTCCAGATGTCCAATGAATTTGAGAACTGGATTTAGTCTGATCTATAATTTTGTACAGTATGCTGGAATTTTTGCCAAATCCATCTGAGGAAATAAGTTGGCAGTATTTCCAGTTTCAAAAGCAGGTGTGAAATGAATTTAAGCTTTGCAGGATGGTGAGGACCTAGGCCAGGCTCTTGATGACCACGGCTTACCACCGAGGACCGTGTGCCGGGAAGCTGTGCAGACACAGGCTGTGGATTGCAGGTGCCTCTGCAAAGACCTAGTTGTGCATCCGGCCAGTTCTGCTTCATTTTCTGGTGCAAATGGCAGCTGTGCCAGTAAGTGTCTATGGATTTGACTGAGTTGCACTGTGTTCTTTTTTTATACTCGTAATTTTGGATTTCAGAAAAGTGAAGGTGTTGAAAAGAGTTCACAGATTTTAAAACTTTACATTAACATTTTTAAAGAGCATAGAGTTTGACATTTCTCCTGAAGCAGCTGCTTCATCACTATTGATTGCCTTGACTTCCAGTTCTAGAAATAAACAGAAGTTCTATCTCACAAATGTTCAAACTAGGACTTAGCAGAGGCTCACAGACAACTAAGTCTATTCTTAGTTCCCCAAGAGCTCACCAAATCTCGTGCTTTATTCGTAATCCATGGGCCTAGCATTATTGGCTCTCTCTATCTCACATTCTTTTGAGAATAAGTAGAATATAAATAAATTCCAAACACATTTTTAAAAAGTCCCTTTGTATTATAACCCTCATCCATGCAGTGGACGCTTCATGATTGGGTCCCAGTATTTCATTTCTCCTTTCTAACCTCCACTTTCCTTTTAGGGACCCATGAGGTTCTCGGAATACTGTTTCTATCCTCAGCCCCTAAGATAGAGCAGGTGACACAGGCTAAGTCCATGACTCAGTCAGAGTCTGAGGGGTGGGATGTGGAAATGGGAGGCTTGAAACAAGAGCAAATGTTTTGCTACCATGAAGAAAGCCAACCTGAAGAAGAAGCCAGTACACGGGGCAGACAGAGTTGAGAACATGAGGTGGGGAAAAAAGCCAGAGTACTGATGACATCAAGAAACTCTAGCTCAAACCCCCTGAAGCCTGCCTCCCTCTGGACTTTAGCCAATGAATTGGTTTTATTGTTTAGATCTGAACTGTGGCTTCTGTTACTTGCAATTTAAAACTTTCTAATAATAGTCTTTTGCAAGGTATAAACTGGTTCCCAGAGGCAGTTTCTTAATACTGGAACTCTATCTGCCCCACTTTATGGACTAGGATGCTTTTGGCTGCAACTGTAGTGGCTTAACCAATGAGATCCAGGACCACCATGTTGTACGACGTGGAGAGTTCTCCCCGGAGTTATGCAACACAGTGGCTCTGATGAGGCTGTTTATAACACCACTCAACAAGAAGTTCAGAAGCAGGCCTGCTGCAGACTTGGTTAATGTGCAGCTCGAGAAGTCTTTAAAGACCTGGATCCTTCAGCTTTCCACTCTGCATCCTCAGTGGATTGGCTTGGCTCCTCGTAGTCCCAAGACAGCTGACACGGAGGAGATATTTTCCTCAGAAGTGCCCCACAGACTTTGACTCATATCTCATTGACCAGGACTGGGTCACCTACCTACACAAAAGCAAAAACAAATGGGGTTGGGCAAATCATAATCTATATTTTGGGGCTCAAGATGGATCCCACTTCCCTGTGTACACTGCCGTTTGACAATCTGAAAAAAATTAGGGTTCTTAACATGGCTGCATTGGCGACTAACAGTGTTTGCCATATCCACCAAGGATATCATCGAAAATATCTGTTACAAACCTTTTTGTTTTCTACCTTGAGAGAAACATTTTTTTTTTTAAAAGATTTTATTATTTCCCTTTTCTCCCCAACACCCCCCAGTACATAGTTGTATATTCTTCGTTGTGGTATGTGGGACGCTGCCTCAGCGTGGTTTGATGAGCAGTGCCATGTCCGTGCCCAGGATTCGAACCAACGAAACACTGGGCTGCCTGCAGCGGAGCGCGCGAACTTAACCACTCGGCCACGGGGCCAGCCCCTTGAGAGAAATATTTTTATCAAAATGTTCAAAGCACAATCATACAGTGGAAATAAAAAAGTGATTTTCAAATCCAATTTTTTATGTCTGTTTTATTGTATGTCAATTTTACCTCAATAAAGCTATTAAAATATTTGTTATTAGTAGTGGTATCACAATTGTCATGCTTGACTCATATTTTAATACTAAAACACAAAGTCCCTGGACCTGGGCGAATTCAACATCAAAGATATTAAAAGAGGAGGACGCTCAATTAATCTGTTGTGTAGCAAGATCTATCAGATGTAGAAGCTACTATCCTCTCAATACCCTCTCTTGAGGAAAATAAGTTGAGAGCCACACAAGAGTTAAAATATTTGTTTCGCATACCTGTGATTCAAGATATATTATTGCAAAACCTAGTTATATTTTTGAGACTAGAAGCAAAGTTTAACCAACAGCAACTTAAGAAATGACAAAATGAAGAAACAGAAAAAACTAGATAGGTAAGGAAAAGGAAATTGAACTAAAGAAAAAGGAAAATAGACAAGGGGAGTAATAAAAATATTTTTCAAAAATTATATATGCCTGGCTATCATTAAAAAACCACCCAAATATAAGTGATATCTATGTTTTCAGAGATATTGCTATTCGTATAATACTCATTTCTTTTGAGTTTTCCAGTATCATCAGTCTCTCACTATAGAATTACATTTGCTATGCCATATTATTTATTCTGTATTAAATTGCTCTGGCAATAATCAAAGACATGCTGTGGGTTTCTGTAACGTCCTGACCTATGGTTCTCCTTCAGTCCTCTTACTTTGATTAGTATGGTAGTTCTCCTGCTACCCTAGAATGGATTCCAGAAATGGAGAAATTGGCTTTGGCTTAATATTTATTACTTCCACTTTTCTTATAATAAGCTCTTAGGTCCCACTTATTTCAACATACATCTCCTGCCTTTTCATTGTTTTGTTGTTTATAATGTCATTGGCAAACACTGCGGGGGGAAAACCAGCTCTAACATAGCGAAATTCTGTCTGTAATTATCATGGTAGATAGTGGTAACAATTGTATTATGGCTTCTCTTTGTTTAATATAATTCAGCTTATATTTGTTAATCAAACGTTTAGTGACAATATGTTGTAAATTGCTGCTTCTGAGATGCATCATTTTCTAGTGTCACATCCTCTACATCTCTCTCTCCTTGACCGGGGTTAAAGTGACACACATTTCTTTGTGTCCACATGTACTGGATGGATTCCAAAGCTGCAGCTGCAGAAATCTCAGGTGAATTTTCAATGACATTTTAAATTGGTGCTTCAACTGGAAAAATCTCAGATGGTGATTGTGATAGGCAGCCTCTAAAACAGCTCCCAGCAATCCCATCCTTCTGGTGTTCATGAGCTTGTGCAGGCCCTCCCCTTGAGCGTGGGCTGGACCAGTGCTCCCTTCTAATAGATAGTGTACGGTAAAAGTAAGTGATGGGATGTCGCCCCTGAGATAAGGTTACAAAAAGACTGTGGCTTCCATCTTGGGCTTTCCTTCTGAGGGAAGCCAGCTGCCGTGTTGTGAGTCCCCAGTGGAGAGGCCCACGTGGCAAAGAGCTGAGGGAGGCCCCCAGCCCACAGCCAGCAGGTAACTGCAGCACCTCAGTCCAACAACCCCTGAGGAACCGAATCCTGCTGAGAACCACGTGACCGAGCCTGGGGGTGAATCCTCACCCAGTCAAGGCTTCAGATATCACCCTGACTGCAACTGGAGCCCCAGGCACCCTGCTAGGCTGCACCCAGACCTCTGACCCAAAGGAACAGTGACATAACAAATGTTTCATGTTTTCAGTCTCTAAATTCTGAAGTAACTTAAGCAAGAATTGATAACTAATATAGCGGCCAATTTAGTCCTTTTTTCCCCCAAAGACTGAATTGAGAATATTGTAAAATGGACTGTTAGCTCTGAAAAAACAAGAGTGGTCCAAGATTACCAGCTCACTTCTTGAAGTAGCCCCACTCCCTCTGTTTCAATGGCGAGGTGGGGAGTGGGGGGCAGGACCTCCTCTACCACCATATAGTCTGTCCATAATTAGTATTGTTAAATATATTAGGGTCCATTTTTCATTGCCTCTTTTTCAAAATAGGTTTGAGGCAGTTTATATTAAAGAGCATAAACACAATACAATTAACATTGCAATAGGAAATCAAGGCCAGGAGAAGAAGACTGCATTGCATCTACCGAGGGCGATGGTGGGAGGCAGAACGACGGCCCCCAAAGATGCCCACACCCTAATCCCTAGATCCTGTGAGCGTGTTATGTTAGATGGCAATGGGGAGTCAAGTTTGCAGATGGAATTAGATGTGCTGAAAGCTGACCTTAAAATAAGGAGATTATCCTGGATCATCTGGGTGGGCCCGGAGTAATCCCAAGAGCCCTTAAATGGGGAACGGGAAGAACCAGAGACTTGGCGTCAGGAGAAAGAATTGACCGGCCACTGCCGGCTTTGAAGATGGAAGGGGCCCAAGCAAGGGAGTGATCTTTTTCTAAGTTTTCAGACCCTTGTCATTTTATCTGGTCATCAGACGAAAAGATTTCAGGGGCAAATAGGCACCAAGGCAGGCTAATAATTTCAAGCGACTTCAAGCCTCTGCTCTTTCAGTATTGACTCACCGTTTACGTAGAGAGGCTGAGAGTAGTGTGCAGGAAGGGCCCTGCTCTGAGAAGTTCAGCTCAGGCTGCAAATCTGCAAGTCCCACACACTCGGGGAAACAGAAGCCCCGTCACAAACACACCGCACAGACCTACACATCTTAGAAGGAGTTTAGCCATGATTTGCTGCTTCTTGAGCAAGCCGCCTTGGAGATGGGTATCCCCCACCCATCACTGTAGAAAAGTGTTCTGACCCATCCCCTTCCCCTGTCTTTCTCCACTGCAGCCACGCTGGCCTCGTTCCTGTTCCTAAATGCCCCTGCAAGCTCCTGCCTCCTGGCCTTTGTGTTTCTGTTTCCTCTTTCTGGTATGTTCTTCCCCATTGCTCCCTCACCCTTTTCAGATCTCTGCTGAAAGTCACCTTGACAGAAAAGCCTTCCCTCTCCATCCTGTGTAGAGTGCTCCTCCCCTGTCACTGTCCCCTTAATCCGCTTTCCTCTCCTTCGTAGCCCCCGTCACTGCCTGACATTTTCTATAGTGATTCTGCACCGTCTCTGTCCCCCACTAGAATGTGGTCTCCACAAGGGCAGGGTTCTGGCTTTCTGATCACTCTTCATCCCCAGCATCCAGGACAATGCTAGGTGTACAGAAAGCACACAGTGAGTATTTAATGAACAAGTGAATGAATGCTTTCTAACCACCTATTGTCATCTCCCCCAGAGAAGTTTCCATAAATGGACTTTTCTCCATCTTGCTTCATTTTCACTGCTGTCTATACCATCCAGTGATGTGGGGAGTTCTCTGGCACCTGGGACGCTCCTTGTTGGCCCCGTCCTTGACTGGACTCTGCGAATCCACAAATTTGACCTGTATATGCTCGTTAGAGGGTCAGTAACATCTGTTCTATTCACCTAGAACTTACTTATCCCAAGTCGAATCTAGATCTCTAATAAATAACAGATCTTAGTGCATTGTTTTCAAACTTATTTTAGCCCCAATCCCTTTGTTCAAAGGAGGAGCAGAAGTCTAACACGTAAAACTAAATAAAGCAGCTATGCTCATTCCTGCTCCAAACTCACCCCTCCACACCTAAAACTCCCCAGGGGGCTCCACACCTCCCTGCTCTTCTGAGACCACACAGCGGAAAACATCCGTCTCCAGGCATATGTTATTCCTGGGGATCCCTCAGTTCAGGGGTCAATAACAACAAGGTCTCCTGAGCACTGTATACTCTGAGCATTTTTTTTACCACTTTACTACCATCGGAGTCATGGGAATATGTCTAAAGAGTAAGAATTTAGGGAGTTCCACCATCTCTTTCTTTCGGCAGACATGTCCCTTTGGTCTGTGTAATCCAGGGTCTGCTAGTCCTTTCTCAGATTCCACAACATCTGCCCAAAGGTTTAAGATGTTTAAATCCCGGCAACGTTAATGAGACAATATCGTTAATGAAATGGAGGGAAAGCCCTACATAGTCTACTTTTTTCTGTTACAAAAGTCATATACGGTCATTGTAAAAGTTCTCTCAAATACAGAAATGAATGAGATAGACGTGACCCCTGACGTCGGGCTGCGGCACAGCTGCAGTAACATCTCCCCTCTCTTCCCTTCCATCACCTGTGCCCCGTGTGCTCCTGTGTGCAGGAAGTCCAGGGCCTCCTTCCTGAGGCTCCCTCTCCTTCTTCCCCCTATCTGGCCAAGAACCCCGGGCTCACTCAGGCAGAAGTGCCAGGCCTGCTGCTTCCAAACAGCACAGTGTCACCAGTGAATAGCTGATCCCTTTCTTGGCTGATTTTCTTGTGTTGCTTCCACTCAGGATTGCTGTGAAAGTGGTGGTCTGCTGCCCTTGCTGAGCCACACTTGACGACGTCACCAGGGTCCCTGTATCCCTCCTCAGCACTGTGAACATTCACCATACACACGCGGCTGAATGTGGCCACTCAGACAGGGAGGAAGACTCAGGCAGGAGCTGCTCCACAGAGGAGTCCTCCTCTGGGGCCCACAGACCCCGGAATTTCACTATAATTTGTTTCTGTGAAATGATATGTATTCAATTTTGTGCTTTTAAAAATGTTATTCTGAGAACGTGTTCATAGGTTTCACCAGACTATCTAAAGAGTGCATGGCACAAAAATGGTTAAGAACCCCTTGGAGAATGACAATTCTCATGCTCAAAGTTCTGTATTCTCAGACGCCCATCACATATAATACATAAAAAGTAAAAGTCTCTTGCAATCCTGGTCTTCATTGTCTCCCCTAAGCCTGGTTCTCCTCTTGAGTTTCCTGATAAATTTGAGATTCTTCCTTGAGCCCTCAAATGCCAACCGCTGTGGATTTTCCCTCCTAAATATTTCTTGAATCCATCTACTCCTCACCTTCCATGGCTACCGTGCTGGGCCACCATTCTTCTCTTCCCAGGAGCATTGCCATGGCCTCCCGGCAAATCCACTGCTCCCCTACTAGTGCCCATTCCTGCTCCTGAACTCCTGACATTTGAGCAGACACCTGAAGAAGGTGAGGGAGCAAGTTAAACAGATGGTGGGAAATCTGGTAGGAGGATCGTGTTCAGGCAAAATGAATGGCAGGTGCACCAACTCTGAGAAGGGAGTGTGCACAGGGATTGGAAGCCAGTATGAAAGGAAAGGAATGAGTGTGTCAGGGTGAATGGTAAGAAGGTGGGGGACAGTGCACAGATCAACTAGGGCATTCTAAGTCACTGTAAAGACTTTGGCATTTACTCAGAATAAGATGGAAGCCATTGGAAGGCTCTCGGCAAGGAAATAATATGACTTGACTTCCGGTTTTTGTGTTGACAACGGACTGCAGATGAGCTAGGGTGAAATCAAGGAGATCAGTCTGGATTGCAGTAATCCAGGGACCCACGGTGGGAACAGAAGTGGTCAGATTCTGTATATATTTTGAAGATAGAGCCCACAGGATGTGCTGATGGGTTAAGTGTGGGTGAGAGAGAGAGAGAAGAGTCAAATATGATTCCTAGGTTTTTTCCCTGTGCACCTGGTAAAATGGAGTTGCCATTTACTGAGATATTAGCCTATCAATAATGATGCCTATCTTTCTAGATTCATTTTTTCAATGCACAGAGAAAAATAGGTTTATTTTACAAAAATAGGATCAACTTGCTTTAAAAAGTCACACTTATAAGAGTAACACATCCTCCGGGTAGAAATTCAAACAGGAGAGACGGGACTACATTGAAAAGTGAAGTACTCCCCATCTCACATTTCCACACACTAGACACAGTCACTTTTAAGATTTCTTTTTGTATCATTTCAGAAAAAAATTTTTGCATATACAAATATTTATGTATGTTCTTTTTCATATTAATAAGATGATACTATTCGTAACATTTTTTATACTTGATTATTTTTATATCATTTATAGATCTACCTCTTCATTCTTAATCTTCGCACAATATGCCACTGGGTGCATGTACAATTATCCCTTACCTAGATAGGTATTTTAGATTAACTCTAGTGTTTTACGACTTTCTTTTTTAAATGCCTCTACTGTCTCAGCCAGGTGATCAAGAACAACATCAACAGTGATAAATCATGTTAATAGCATGCACACTTGATATGATATGTTCAAAGTGACATTTTACCTCTGTGGTCTTCCTCCCCAAACTTATAACTGCAGTCTAACCATGAGAAAAATGTCATACAAATTCCAATAGAGGGGTATCCTACAAATTGCTTAACCAGTACTCCTCCAAACTGTCAAGATAAGCAAAAACAGGGTAAGTCTGAGAAACTGTCATATCCAAGAAGAGTCTAAGGAGATATGGCAAGTAAATATAACATAATATCCTGGATGAGACCCTAGAACAAACAAAGACATTAGGTAAAAAACAAGAAAAAGAATCTATGTGAGATGATGGACATTAGCTGAACCTGTTGTGGAAATCATTTTACGGTATTTGTAAATCAAACCATCATGCCATATACCTTAAACGTACGTGGGGTTGTATGTCAATTATTTCTCAATAAAAAAATAATACTTTTTTCTCTGGAAAATAACTAAGGAAATCTGAGTGCATTACAGACTTTAGTTACTAATAATGTATCAATATTGGTTCATTAATTGTAACAAATGTACTAATGTAAGATCTTCATAATAGGGGAACCTGAGTGCGGGGGTTTATGGGAACTCTCTGTACTATCTTCTCAACTTCTCTGCAAGTCTAAAACTGTTCTAAAAAAAAAGTCTGGCAAAAAAGGCAAATTTCATAGAGAGAACTTGTATATATCTTTATATATATTTAGAAAAGTGGAATGCTGAGTTAAAGCATTTCTGCATTTAAATTTTTGATAGTGACAAACTGCCCTACTGTTTACTCTCCTGCCAGCAAGATATGAGTGCAACTTGTTCTTTTCCTCTTAGTAATGTTTAGTGGCCTATGTTGCTATTTCTAATGGCTATGTACTCTCTTCTATGGATATATCTTAATTCATTTAACCAATCCCCTGTCATAAAATGTAAGCTGTTTCTGATGCTGCAGTATACATCTTTGTTCATCTTTACACATGATGCTTACTTAGGATTAACTCCTCTAAGTGGAATTGCTGAATTCAAGGCCTTACACATTAAAAAATCTCCACACATATTGCCTAACTAACCTCTAGAAAAGCTGTGCCGATTGACATTGCTACCAACAAAGTCTATTTCCTCACATGCTCACCAACGTGACTTTTCATCTTTGCCAACCTAACAGGAAAAAGAAAAAGGTATCTCACTCTAATTTACGTTCCTTTGATTGTTCCTGAGTCTGAGGTCTTTTCAAACGCTTGTTGGTCATTTGCATTTCTTCTTTGAGTTGTCTTTTCTTGTCCTTTGCTCATTTGTCTATCAAGTAGGTTATCTTTTTCATAATTTATTTGCAAAGGCTCTTTGTGCATTACGAATATTAACTTTATTTCCTGTCATATATGCTTAAGTATTTTCCTCAATTTTTGCATTTTAGCTGTTTTTGGTGTCTTTTGATGCACTCGCAGTCAATCTTTTTTTACAATTTCTGGTTTTGGTACATGCTAACAAAACTTCTTCCCTTCAAAGACTATATTTTCTCCTATTACTTCAATGTTTTCCCTTTTACATATAAACATTTCACATTCCTCATAATTATTTTAATGTATGGTATGAAGTAGGAATATGTACATATTCCTGTATTATATTATATATATTTCAAATGGCTATTCAATTAACATATATTGAACGATCTGTGTATTCTCCCCTTGACTGGAAATATGGAAATACACTATCTACATCATACCATTAATCAATTAGTATGCATAGAATCTCTACATTTCACTTTATTTATTGATTCCTGGATGAGTACCACACTATTTAATAACTGTAATTGATGATATGACCATATGTTTTGATATTGTGTAGGGCAAGTCTCCTATGACTAATCTTCATCTTCAAAATATTCATGGTGATTTTAAGTAATTTATTCTCCCAGAGGAACTTTAGAATGCATTTTTCATCTCTTCTCCACACCCACCCAGACTCTTTTTGAGGTTTGGATTAGGAGTGCATTGAATTTATTAGGGAGAATTGTTATGTTTAAAATATTGAAACTCCTCATTCAGGAATATGACATATTTCTCAAATTATTCAAGTCTTCTTTTAAATTCAACATATTAGTGTCAGATATTCCTTGGTAAGTTTATTCTACTTATTTTATAGGTTATTATTGTAAGTAGAGTTTCCTTCCAGTATACTTTCTTACCAATTATAGCTAAAGAAAAGCTATCGCATAAATGAGATTGGTCTGCGTGTGTGTGTGTGTGTGTTTTTGCGAGTGTGTATGTGGTGGTGGTGGTGTTGTGATTCTAAACTTCATCAAGTTTCGTATTAATGTTATGCCAGCCTTGAATGTTATGTGAGTTTATCACTGTTGGCTTGCTTATAATCTCTGCTTAGTCCATATGACCATGATGTATATGCTAATATTTTAAAAATATTCATCTTATATCTGGATATCTGATCTTTCCATCGGTCTGATATATTTTTAAGTTGACTATCCTGGGATTCCTAGGTATATATCTAGAATATATCATTGCAAATAATAGTTTTGCTTTTCCTTTCTGATACTATGCTTTTTATTTTTCTTGTAGCATTGACTAGAACATTCAACAGAATGATAAAAAATAGCAAAAATGATAGTGTAAAAGATGATATGAATCGAGCTATGTTAAAATAGAGCTAAGGGCAGGCCCCATGGCCGAGTGGTTAAGTTCGCATGCTCTGCTCCCGTGGCCCAGGGTTTTGCTGGTTCGGATCCTGGGCATGGACATGACATCACTCATCAAGCCATGCTGAGGCAGCATCCCACATGCCACAACTAGAAGGAGCCACAACTAAAAATACACAACTATGTACCAGGGGGCTTTGGGGAGAAAAAGGAAAAATAAAATCTTTAAAACAGAGCCAGAGCAGCCATTTCAGAGGAATTGCCTTGCATGTCTTGTTTTCTTTATCTTCCAAACTAGACCAAAACATCAACATTCCAAGAAGTCACTAACAAAAAGAATATCTTGTTTGTTAGGACTCATGAAATTGGACTCTGCTGATGACTGAATCACTAAACAATCAACGAAGTACGAGTCTAGCCTTTTTGCCTGATGGCTGAACCTCAAGCCAATCTATGAAGGACATCCCAGCCTCACCTCATCTAGCATCAGTTAACCCTCTTGATACTACTCACCTCAGTCTCCTCCATTTTTCCTATGAAAATCCTAAGCCCCTCTCCTGTAATTGGGACACTATTTGGGTTTCTACCTGAATCTGTCCTCCCCAATTGCAATTCCTTGATCTCAAATAAACACTTTGCCTCTTAAACTGGTTTTTGTTTTTGTAGGTTGAAATAGAAACCCGTGCCTAATTTCTAATCTTAACAGAAATAGGTCTAGTCTGGTATTTCACTCTTAAGTACAATGTGTGCTAGTGATTTCTGGAACATAATTTTGATATTATTAAGGTAGTTGTCTTTTTCTCCTAGTTTACCGTCAGGAATTAATATTTAATCTTATGGAATTTACTTTTTCATCTATAGTGATGATGATTTCATATTCCCCCTTTAATTTGTTAATGTATAGTAACTGATTCTATAATATTGAAGCAATCTTGCTTTCCCTTGAGCATCCTCACTTTTGCTGCTGGGCTCCTGGCTGACCAGTACTCACTCTGCCCCTCATCTAGTGGTGTATATTGTTACCTCCCCACCAACAGTGTCTGCTTGGACCAATAAAAATACGCGATCAATGCACTTCAGTCCACAGGCATTATATTACCTGACTGAAAAAGATGAGTTCTTGGGGCTGGCCCTGTGGCCAAGTGGTTAAGTTCGCGTCATCCGCTTCGGCGGCCCAGGGTTTCGCCTGTTAGAATCCTGGGCGTGGACATGGCACCGCTTACCGGGCCATGCTGAGGCAGCGTCCCACATGCCACAACTAGAAGGACCCACAACTAAAATAAATAAATAGAGAAATGCATTTGATATTCTGCAAACCTGAATGATTGGTTATCTGAAAATGTCTTAGACAGATGATGTGTGTGTTTGAACAAGATAGTTAGTTCAGTTGTTCCCTTTTTAATTATACCATATATAAAAATCAGGTCTAGCTTGTTTATTCCAGACTTCATGGTAATCTGTTTTTATAAAAGTTAGTTTGAAGTTTATGAGAATATAAAATCTTAACTCTTAAGTCTTTGTTGTTTGAGAAAGTGTTTCTGAGCCAGCCCTGATGGCCTAGTGGTTAAAGTTTGGCGCATTCGGCTATAGCAGCCCAGGTTCAGTTCCTGGGCACGGAACCACAGCACTTGTCTGTCAGTAGCCATGCTGTGGCAGCAGCTCACGTAGAGGGCCTTAGAAGGACCTACAACTGGGATATACAACTATGGACAGGGGCTTTGGGGAGGAAAAGAAGAAAAAGGGAGATTGGCAGCAGATGTTGGTGCATCTTTCCCAGCAAAAAAAACCAACAAGAAACAAGAAAATGTTTCTATCAAGGAGAAAAAGAACAGAAAATCTGCTATCACTCTCTCATGCTACTGTCATCCTTTTGTAACTTTGGAAGTAGAACTATGTGATTGTGCTCATACTCTTCTAATTTTCTGTATCATCTCCTGTTAATTTTATTAGTGTTTCATGCCTTTAATTTGCCACTAAAATAAGATGTGTATGTGTCTATTCATTTTTATAATGGAAAGTAATTGAGCATGTATTACTTAAAGATGTTTTTATAAAAGTTAGTTTGAAGTTTATGAGAATATAAAATCATGCATATTTTAGCATACTAAATACTATAACATATTGGGAAGCTGTCATAAGGCATACATTTTAAATAACACTTTTGCATAAATTCACTTGATAGAGCAAATCTCAATAGATACTGTGATGATTCCCCTTTTCCCTAAATCATTAGGCTGATGGTATCTTGAATCATTATATTCAAATATGAAAACACACTTTAATAAATAATTGTACTTAGAACAATATAACATCTATACATCATATAGCAGAGAATTCATAGAAACTTTTTTCCTCCCAGTTTGTTTACCATAGAAATCAAATAAAAGTTGAATTAAGCATGTATTTCTTCTTATGCCACAGTGCTCCCTAGGTGCCACTTATAAAATAGGTGACATATAGAGATTCAATGTCAATTCTTTATGTCTACATGATGCTGAAAGTGACTTCAGAATTTATTTTTACCGTAATGCTAAAGTCAACCAATATAAAAAAGAAAGCTCTCTGTACCTTGTAGTTCACATACTTTTTCTTTATGGATGACTGTTGTTGTTTCTGGAACCCTGGGTCTTTTGGGAATGCAAGGATATTAACAATTTGGTGAATGTGACCTTGATAATAAGGCCAAGTTGCATACTTGGGCTCCTTGCCACTTTAGTGATTTTCCCGGTATCTGGCAGTATCAGAGGTTTTCATTACTGTACCTTCATGGCTCCATTATCCTTTACTGTCACAGGGCAGTTGCAGGAGCACCTTGGAATCAGATGGTGCCCTGCATGTCACAAAGTGATGGTGTTAGAGGTGGGGCCTTTGGGATGTGATTAGGTCAGCAAGGTGAAGCCCTCATAAATAGGATTAGTGCCTTTATAAAAGAGACCCCAGAGGACTCCCTTGCCCTTTCTGCCATGTGGAGACACAGTGAGAAGTTGGCTGCCTATGAACCAGGGAGTGGGCCCTCATCAGACACCGAATCTTCCCGGCACCTTGATCTTCAACTTCCCAGCCTCCAGAACTATGTGAAATAAATTTCCACTGTTTATAAGCTAGCTGATCTGTGGTATTTTTGTTGCAGCAGCCTGAATGGACTAAGACAGTGGTCTTAGGCTGACGGAGCTAGGACAATTTGGAGTCTGCTGAGGTTTGACCTACACCCTCGCTGCAGTGAATTAGGACCTTCAGTTTGGCAGTAATGTACATATCTGAGGCCTCTTGAGGCCCCCTGTCCCTGATTACATGGATTTTGCAGTGCATCGGCATTCTGATGATCTCTTTGACCCCGATGTCATGCTTATTGTCTCCTGGGGTTTGGGGAATCTGATCAGACTTCGGAGTCCTCCGGTGAATTTGGCTTTAAGTCCCATCTCCTATCTTGTGCCTGCCCACCCACCATCTTCTATTGTCGGTGAAAACTTTCCTCAGTCTTTGTGTATGAGAAGTCGGCTTGGGGAGAGACCTTCTGTCCACCCACGTTGCCTTCTAACCCCACGTTTCTCAGGTTAGCAGTCAGGCGGTCTAACGTTAGGGTTAAAGCCCGAGGCAGACATGGAGTGGTTTGCGTTTGATAGAGCATCAGGCGGCTTTCCATGGGGCTGTCAGCGGACGGACTTGTGCTACCTGCTGGCGCAGCTGCAGCCCGGAATCGTAGTGGCCGCTCCGGGGAACTTTGAAATGAACAGGACTTTCACTGGAGAGGCGCCTTAGAAGAACACACCAACAGAAAAACAGCAGACAAACCCTCAAGAGGAGAGCCTCTGTGTTCTTCGTCTAAAAGAGACCACTTTGTTTAGGTAGACCACTCACCTTTCATGTCATTCTTAAGGGCTTTTTCACTGTGTGGCTAACATTTCAACTTTCTCTTCTCCGTGAAGAGGAAGGCAATCAGCCTTTTCCAGGGGTACTTTCACGGTAGTATTATCAAACTCAGTAACCGAGGAGGCCCATCAGACAGGGGCTTTAATGCCTTAGCAGCCTCTGTAGGCAAACCAAAGCCTAGGCCTGTAGCGCCCCGGGGCTGAGAGTTGCGACCGCAAACCCTCGGGCCCCAGCCACCCACCAGGCTTCCCAAAGAAGGCGCCCGCGGAAGCCGCAGCCCGCCTAGTGATCGCCTTGCTTGGCCTCTGCCTCTTCTCTACAAAGTCTTCCCCTGGCTCCCGCTGGTGGGCTGTTCCTGACCACTTCCCATTTGCTGCTGCCAGATTTTAACCCATTTTTGCTCAAAGTCAAAATTTTTAATATGCCTCAATTTATCTTTTAATGGTATAAAGCTGGCTCTAGCTCACCTTTTTTCCTATTTCTCTTTTTCCTCTCACTTGAAAATTTTTAAAGATGAATTCAGAAAAAAATAATTTTGTCATATGTGCAATCTAGGACTATCTGGTGCAAATGAATATCCAAAATGGCTAAGAGAAAAAAGCCAATAAACTATTTGTGCTGCTTTTGCGTAAAATGTGGATGAGCGAATTTAAATAATAGCCTTTGCTATTATGGTTATAAGCAGAAAGGTTTTAAGATAAAAGAGGAGCTTTTAAATATGATTTAATGATTATGAATATAAGGTTTATAAAGTATTTTTAAAAAAGGTTTATGAAATATTTCCGATAAGTGGATGAATTTGGGCAAACTAATGAATGAATATTTCTTTAAATCAACTATATGTCTTCTCCAGGTTTTATTATTTAAAATTAATGCTAATAAAATATTCTAGCTTATATAAAACTAAGGTTGAACTTCTCATGATTTAAATTTTCTAACTTTCCTGTATTCATCTTATAGGTCAAATAAGTTATCACTGACTCACCAATTATGTAAGGTTACAAAATATAAAATGGTGTTTAAATAAAGCTGTAATACAGATATCCTTTAAAGGGGTTTTGACCTTATGAAATTGTAATTCTATTAATTATAAGGACCAAATGTGTTAGCTAAAATTGCAATTATTCAAATCCTCAGGTAACTTCTCAAGACCTTAGAAAATGTGCAATTAGCCCTTGGATACTTGCGTAATTTATAAGTGAAAAATGGTACAAAGCTTTGGTCACTAAAGATAATTTCAATGTATCTTTATTCTTATACATTTATAAAGTGACTGGATTAAAAGAATATGCAAATGTTTTGGATGATACCATATATGTGTATTTTGCCATTGTAAAACTTAACAGAGGTACCATATAATGTGTACACATAAGAATTTAGCTAGAGACTTCTTGGTTTTTTGTCTTTTAGTTTCCTCTGTGGAGAAAATAGTTGATCCCTTTGGTTAAAAGTGATTAATAAAAATAAGATATACTTTGTATAATAATTACGGAAAAATATGAAAATATACACACATAGAAGATAATGAGTATGAATTTTTCCTCAAGGAAACTGTTAAAGTGGTAATTTCAGTGTAACAGATGTACTGTTTTATATGTACTATTAAATAATTATATCTTAAAATTTTATTACCATTTACATAATTATGTGTTTATATATTTTAAACAAATACATATAAAGGCTTCTAAGACAATCTCCGAAAGTCTATAAATGAAAAAGTTTATTTAATGGTATATTCAGTGTTAACGGATTTATTCATCAAAGCAGCTTAATCTTTTTTTGTAAATTAATATATGGATGATATACAAAAAGTAAATTCGAAATTCATTACTGAGTCTCTGGTTTTACTTGTCCCTTGTAATTTCCTCTGATTTCTATTTATTCGATCTCGTTCATTCCACAAATATCATTGAGCACCTAGCCCACGCAGGGCGACCCAGCGATCCACAGCCCAGTCACTGTTCTCACGGCATTGACCTCACTGGGAAAGGAGACAGCGCTCAGGTGTGTGAGACGTCTGGTCTGAGAAGCGCTCTGCAGAGCGAAGCCGCACGAGAAGAGCGACGGGGAGGAGCTCGCGGGCGCGGAAGAGCCGGGCCTGGAGCACCCCGTTGAGCGGCCGCCTGCACGGAGGGAAAGCGCGGGCAGGAGCGGCCGGCGGGGCGGGGGGCAGGGGGCCGGGGCGGGAGAGGCGGGCTGGCGCGCGGCCCCGACCCCCGGCGAGGGGTTAAGGCACGCGCTGCCAGGAGACGGCGCGCTCACAGCGACTGAGTGCGGCACCGGCTGCGGTTTATGAGATGAAGACGACTGCAGAAGACGGTGCTGGGAGGGAGATCAGACGCTTCGTTTCGGACATAGTAAGTTCGCGATGCCTCCAAGTGGAATCGTCAAGGATGCTGTCTTCCATATGAACTGGCCCTAAAACGCCTAACACCGAAGAACGACGGAACGTTCGAGATGAGAAAAAGCACTTGTAATTGATAGTTCAGTCATCATTTTTCCACATTCTTTTCAGGTCGTGTCCTGTAGATAAGTATTTTTTCATATCTGTGATGGTAGCATAGATGACAACTGCTCTTTTTGTCACTTAAATTCTGTTAAAAAACGTTTCTCCGGGTTGCTACAGTTGGCACCACATCCCAAAAGGCTGCAGCGCTCTGGGAGCGTGCAAGGCTGGATGAGCTCGGCGAAGCGACTGCAGCTCCTCTTCCTCGTCGGCAGAGGGCGCCCGGGCAGCGGAGGGCGCTGCTCGGCCCTGAGATCCGGGAGCTCCTCCCTCTTTCCCTTCGTCCCTCCGCGCTCGCGTCCTTCGCCCCGGAAGTGCTCTTCAGGCGCTGCTGGCCGGCGTGACTTTGAAGGTCTCCCGCCGCGGTGCCGGTTGCTGAGCATCCCGGAGCCGCGGGCCCTGCGCTCCGGTTCTGCGCCGGCCATGAGGCTGCTGGGGACGGCCGCGGCCCTGGGGCGCGGGCTCCCGCGGGTCCCCGCCGCGCTGGGCTGGCAGGGGAGGCAGGTAGAGTGCCCGGGGAGCGGGGCCGAGCCCGGACTGTCCCCTGGCCGCGTGGCCCTCGGAGCGGCCCGGGTCCCTCTCCCTGTCCGTGCCGGCCGCGGGGCGCGCCCGGGGGCTGGCGTCGGGGGGCGGTGGCCCGCTGTGCCCGGGCCTGGCGCGCGCGGCTCGCAGGCTTCCCTGGGTTTACTCTGGAGGCGCCCGGCGCCAGGGTTCCCATTAGTTTTACCCGCCGCTTCCAAGTTGTGCTTCCCTCTGCCCACAAATGACCGCAGTGCACTTGGATGTGCAGCCCTGTGGGCAGTGGTTTACATTGTGTCTTAATTCCATAAAATGCAGGATTCTGCCCTGTCCCCCCCGCCCCGCCCCAAGTAAAATAAAGTTTAAAAAAAAGTCGTTAACTTTGTGTAGAAGGAATTGGAAACCTTTTGTGGGTTGCGTTAGAGCTGTCGGTACCACCGCGTGAAGCACGGAAGTCCTCGGACGGCCTTGCTAGCTGTGAACGAGACTAAGGGGGAAGGGGAAACAGCAGAACTTAAGATGAAAACTCTAGTTCCTAGTAAAGTAGTTGTTAGGATCTATCTTTCTGATTTTATTATCCCTAGTGTATACTTTCAAACCTATAACATTTGATAAAAGTAGTTGTCCCCTTTTAGTTAATTATATAATTAATGCGAGCAGCTTTTTCTGATTGGTTGATTATGTATTTGTTTTCAGGCTGTGTCTTCTCTGCTCTCCCCTGCAGCCTTCCCTTTGGTTTCGGGAGTTGCGGTGGAGACGTGCCCTCTTTTGCCTTTCCAAGCTGTCTCGTATGGTGTTTTGTGTCCGTTGAGTTTCTCTGGAGGAACGATGTCCGCTGAACCCATGCTCTCTCTTAGAAAAAGTGCACTGAATTGATCTCTCTTACTTTTCAGGTTAATTGGAAGGTCTGCGATGGTGTTCATCAGGGGTGATTCCCAACGAGAAAATACGAAATATTGGAATCTCAGCTCACATTGATTCTGGGAAAGCCACATTGACAGAACGGGTGCTTTAGTACACCGGCAGGATTGCAAAGATGCATGAGGTGTGTGGTTGTGGTGGGCTCCAGAGTAGTTAGAGCTTGGTTTTACTTGTTTTGTAGTTAATGGTTTGATAAACTTCACAAAACTTGAAAGGTTAAAAGAATGGTAACCGTGGATCTTTAGTCAGTCATATCACACAGAGGATTGCTCAAGTTGGCCTGAAATGTTGCTCTCAGGAATCCGTCTAGACCATCACTGTGGGTATCTTGAGTAGATTGTCTTTTAAGAGTGTTGTCAATATGATGTACCCTTCAACAGCCATTAAAATAGTATATACATAATTTTTAATGTTATTTAGAGATGTTTATAATGTTAAGTGGAAAAAATGGTTTTAAATATATAGTATGAGCTTGAGTTAAATACATATAGCAGAAAAAATTTTTTTAGATCTTGAAACTCTCTTGAAGAAATTATTATATCATTGAGTGACTTAACTTTCCATTTAAAAATATTTCTTCAGATAAAAGATCGTCTTGTTAAATCATACGCTTTAAAAGCTGAATCCTTCCCACCTGGGCCTCAGACTCTACATGCAGCAGAGCAGGGCAGAACCCGTTCTCTGAACATCTGCTCCCGGACTAACACGAGGCCGGTGGGCAGGAGCGGGGCAGAGGGAGCAACAATGGCTTTCAGACCAGGTGATCGCTCTGTGGGAGCCCTTGCTGGGAGCAGCAGTGAAAAGAGGGTTAGACAGTTCACAGAGGGTAAAACCTATTACCAGTTTTCTATTTCAAGAGATGATCTGGTTTGGTGATTAGGCTTCTTTGGAAATTGCCCAGTTAACCATCTGTGCTCTAGTTCCACCTCAGTAAAGACTTCTTTCCTTCTTGGAATATAGGGACAGAAATCTGAATCACTGTGCTTGTGTTTAGGTGAAAGGTAAAGATGGCGTTGGTGCTGTCATGGATTCCATGGAACTAGAGAGACAAAGAGGAATCACTGTTCAGTCAGCGGCCACCTATACCGTGTGGAAGGATGTCAACATCAACATTATAGATACTCCTGGTAAGCTGAGTTCTTGGTTTTGTTGCAGCTTATTTTGGCAAAAGCCCATTTACTTCTTTTCTATTCTATGACCCAGCTCATTGTTGAGTATCAAATAATACTCTAAAGTGTGACTGTGAATTTCCTATTAGAGAAATCTGACTTGGGACCTAGAGCATTTCGTCCTTATGTAGTTTCCTTGAAAAATAGTGCAAATAATTTGTGAGTGGGAAGGTTCTCACGTTTTATGTGTTGTAGCTGATCCAAAGGTGCCCATGTCCTGGTATCTTTTTGAAGTGATTTGGGGCTCTGGACCTTATGCTGGGTGAATGGTATGAGTGATTTAAGAAATCCACATTCTAGGGGCCGGCCCCGTGGCCAAGTGGTTAAGTTCGCATGCTCCCCTTCAGCGGCCTGGGATTTTGCCGGTTTGAATCCTGGGCGTGGACATGGCACCGCTCATAGGGCCATGCCGAGGCGGCATCCCACATGCCACAACTAGAAGGACCCACAACTAGAATATATATACAACTATGTACTGGGGGGCGCTGGGGAGAAAGAGGAAAAATAGAATCTTTAAAAAAGAAAAAAGAAATCCACATTCTAATTAGAAGACTTATGTCGTGAAAGATAAAAAACTTTTAATTTTGCATGTTATAAAAAAATCAGACCGCTCTTTAAGACTCTCCCACACTTCTTTGTCTCATTTAGGGCACGTGGACTTCACAATAGAAGTTGAAAGGGCCCTGAGAGTGTTGGATGGTGCAGTCCTTGTTCTCTGTGCTGTCGGAGGGGTGCAGTGCCAGACCATGACTGTTAATCGTCAGATGAAGCGCTACAATGTTCCATTCCTAACTTTCATTAACAAACTGGACCGCGTGGGCTCCAACCCAGCCAGGGCCCTACAGTAAATGAGGTACCGAGCCTGAGAAAGGACAGGGGTTGTGACCATCTGGATAACAAACCTTACCTCCAGAACTACGATTGATTCAGTGTCACTGGAAAAAGAAATTTATTTATGTGAGTGACTTATCTTAGTAAGTGGAACACTGAGGTCAGTAGTTTGATTTGTGTTGTGATCTCATCAACTACCTTCTCTGTAAAATGGTGAAAATATGACTTAAATTGTAGGGTTGTTGAAGGTGAATTCAGAAGACAATCTGGCAATTACTGTTTTGCTATAGTTAGAAAAGTCATAATCTAGAGTAGATTTTAAAAGTTTGTTAGAGCTGTTGACATGATTCCGACTCCTAGTGACACAGCAGAGTGGTGTCTTTCTGCGCCGTCCTCTCACCTTATGGCGCTACGTCAGAAGTATTCCGCTGCTATTCACAGGGTTTTCATGGCCACTTTTTCTGGAACTGGGTGACCAGGCTCTTCTTCGCAGTCTGTCTAGTCTGGAAGCTCCACTGAAACCTGCCCACCCTGGGTGACCCTGCTGGTGTTTGAATTCCTGCAGCCACCACAGTATGACAACCGACAGAGGGTTGGTGTGGTTCCCTAATGGGGAAATGAACTCAGGCGGCATGGTGAGAGCGCCAGATCTTACCACTGACCACCAGGCCTGGCTAGATCCTAAAAGTACTTGCATTTACTGAGACAAACCTAAAAGATCATCTTCAACTAATTTTAATTAATGCCCTTAGGTAGTCTGCTCTCTTCCCTTGCTCTCATGTGGTAACATATTTGCTGAGACACAGTAGCACTTCTTTCTGTGCCAGATGTTACCCAGTGGTATTTGTGGCATTTTACATTTTGCACAATACTGTGTGTGTCACATAGCCTTGGGAAGAGTCCACGTTTCGCTCTTCACCCTTTGTAACTGTGTAAATGGAGCTGTAGCGTTCCCACTCAGCTTTCCCATGGCAGAGCTGATTGATGGGTGTAGGCAGTTGGGTTCGTGGTAGTGGAGAGACTGAGTGATGTGTCCAGTGCCGGGAGGGATGGTGCTGAGGACCTTTGTATCACTGTGTGCACTCAGATGGAAGTGAGCTATTTGGGAACATGAGAATGAAATTTTTCTTTATTGGATGTTTGTCATATTTTCTTGGTAAAATAGAACGTTTTCACTTTTTTGCCTTTATTACTTATATTTTACTTGTACTTGGCAGTAGTGGACTCTTCCCAAGTCTTTTTCTGAATTCCAGGAAAATTTTCTGTTAGCGTTTATTTTTCTACTTTGGTTCTTTAGTCTACTCTCTTTTTTTTTTTTTTTTGAGGAAGATTATTCCCGAGCTCACATCTGCCGCCAGTCCTCCTCATTTTGCAGAGGAAGACTGGCCCTGAGCTAACTCCCGTGCCCATCTTCCTCTACTTTGTGTGTGGGACGCCTACCACAGCATGGCGTGCCAAGTGGTGCCATGGGTTCCGAACCGGTGAACCCCAGGCCGCCGAAGTGGAATGTGTGTGCTTAACTGCTGCACCCTGGGCTGACCCCTACTCTCTTTAATCTGTTTTCCCATTTTGTAACTCTCATTAAACAGATTTTGAAACTCCTGAATCTCGCCTTCTTAACTTTTCTGCCATACTTTCTGTCTCCTTCTCATTTTGCACTGGGTCACAAGAGAATTCTTGAGGTCAGTCTTCCAGCTTACTACTCTGATATTCATCTGTATCCCTTCTCTTGTTTAACCTATATTTTTCTTTTTAATTTCAGCAATTATATAGTTAATTTCCATAAACTTTCTCTTTTACTGCAACATCTTTGTTAATAGAGGTAATTACTTCTCATCTTTACACTTTATTTTCTTATAGTAACTCTCTCTTTGGACGTTAGTTCTATTTCTTGAACTCATGCCTCTCTTTCAAGCTATTGGTTTCCTTCGAATATTTGGTGATTGTTAGTTATCTATCCATAGTTACAAATGGGGGCCTAAAGTCTAGACTGGATGTTGGTAGCTGGAGCCCATTTCTTCTTGAGGGAGAAGCCCTGCTGGTGAGTGTGGCTTCTGTTCAGTGGTTGGCCTGAGTCGGGATACGGGCTGGTGACGAGTGTCTGCCTTTAGCACCTACTCTGAGAGTCTTCCCCTAAGAACTTCCTCTTCAGATGGCAGTACTCGGCTTCACGAGAGTCGGCTGATCCGAGAATGAGGCGTGGGCACAGTTACCCCACCATCTTCAGATTTCCTGGCCAGCTACCCATTGACCTGTTCCTCCCCCTTCGGTTTCTGATCCAGGCTATTCTGGGGATCTGATGGCAAAACACTTACTTCAGAGTTCTTTTTGTTGCCTAAATAGGGTTGTGGCTTCCTGAGCACGAAGAGTTTGGTTGTCAGTCTGTCCCTGACTGCCGTATGTCTTCCATTCTGACCTGCTGGTGACACCCCTCGCTGTCCCACCTCATCTGCCATAGATTTCTTTTTATATTTATTTTGTCATTTCAGAGACATTTGGGGTGAAGAAAGAGGTAAACGTATGTATTTTTATTTTTCAGGTCTAAGCTAAGTCATAATGCAGCGTTTGTGCAGATGCCCATTGGTTTGGAGAGCGATTTTAAAGGGATTATAGATCTTATTGAGGAGCGAGCCATCTATTTTGATGGAGACTTTGGGTAAGTATTAAAAATATATTAAAATCTTACATTTTAAAAAGTATGAAAGAGAAGGAAAAGAATGAGTTCTTTAAACTCAGAGTAAACATCTTTTTGAAATGAGGCTGGGAGAATATCCTTTAAGCTGATTCTGTTCCAATGCCTTTAATCCTGGTTTCTTCCTATTTTGCTTAGTATTCATTCCAAGGGAGCGTAGGTTAAGTTTTCGCTAATTGATTTCTATCACATTGTGCCCTGCCTGGTGTGGTGGAAGGAGGCCTTCAGCTTGGGCTAGGAATGCAATCTCTCTTTTTCAACTGATTTATTTATTTGTTCATTCATTCTGCAAACTTTTTTGGAGCAGCTGCTATGTCTTGGGTCTTGTGACAAAAACTATGAAGAAAATAGGGATCATAAATATTTTCTCTGCCTATTTCATGAGATTACAAATATAAAAAGATTAATATGTAAAGGCGGTTAAAAATTGCACAGATGTGGTTTGGGCAATATAAGAAGCAAATTGGTAACTTTTTGACATGGTATTTGGTCCATCAGTCCACTTTTGAGTGGCCTTTGCATACAAAGCACTATAATTGCCCAGTGGTTATCAAACCACAGCATTCACAAAAATCCCCTGGAGAGCTTGTTAACGCACATGTTCCTGGATCTTCCTTCGGAGATTCAGTACATCTAGGGTGGGGCCTGGAATCTGCGTTTCTGGAAAGCCCCCAGGTGATGCTGATGTTGCAAGTCTGCAGACCGCACTTTGAGTGGCACTAATCTAGACAATGTGGGGAGTGGTAAATGACCCTTTGTTCTGAGGAGTGGCCCCAAGGGCCTGGCACTTTCTCCAAAGGTACTTCTTGAGGGATTTCCTTCCTCTGCTCTGGAACTGGGATTGCTGGTCCTGCAGGTGGGTGATAGGGCCTATGATCAATTAGCTGTAGAGTTTATCTCATCTTGTAGTTAGGGAAAAGATGGAGGCTGTCCAGCGGATGAGGCATTTCTCTCACTTTTCGTGTGACAGCAACAAAGTTTGTCTGTCCCCCTTAGAATGTAAGGCCCAAGAGGACAGGGATTTTTGTCAGGCTTATTCCTTCATGTCCCTAGCCCCAGAACAACCTGGTATGTAACAGGGACTCAAAACATGTTGGTAGGTAAAGGATTAAATCCACTTCCCCAGAATTACCAGGGCACACGTTTCTGTCCTCTAAAGTGAAGGCTTGTCAACTTTGTTGTGCATCAGAACCCCAGGTGGAACCTCTTAATATACCTGCCCCTGCTCAGCGCTGGCCCGCCGGGCATGTGTATATTCTGATGTGAAACGCTAAGGGTCAGGGAGCTTGCGGGAAGGAAGGAATTAAGCTCTAAAAGCTGTGAAGAGCATTCTTTAGGATAATAATTATTTTCTGATCGTTTGCAATTGGCTTCTTTTACTTTTTTGGATTTAGAAATGTGTTTTCTGAAAAGCTTATTATTTTTTGACATTAAGTTCCATTTTTAAAGAAATACTTTGAAAACTGTCAGACTATTGTTTCTAAGTGTCAGGTGTATCCATTTCTTGGTTGTGTATGTTTTATTTGTGACTCTTAGCTATTCGTCCCCTAGAGGAATGAAGCATTGGGATCAAAGTTGAAGAGTCTGCGTATTTAGTAACCTTTTTTTTTTTTTTTTTACTGCAAAATGGGTTAGTCTGTGTTAAAAATTATGTGATTGGTTTGTTATTAATGGAAAGCAATGGAGTCGGGTCTCTAAATCTGCTTGTTAGAGACCATGATGTTCTGATTCATTTGGGTAATAAATTTTCAGGTGCTCACATGGGCTTTGGGGTCAGACTGGTTTCGAATCCTGCTGCTTCCATTCACTAGCAGGACACCCTTGAGCGGTTTGTTCTGGCTGTGTCAGTGAAGTATTTTGCCCACTGTTTTGTCTGAACTTTAAAGCTGTATGTTAATCTTATTTGCCATTATACTGCAAATATATCAGAGCTCTTTCTCATCTGAAAAAATATTTTAGCCATTGGTTTATCTTCTTCATGAGTGCTTTATGTGTTTAATCGAATATCCTCAAAGTACCAAAATAAACGTTTCTTTTCTTAGTCAAGTTGTTCGATACGGAGAAATTCCGGCAGAATTCAGAGCAGCAGCAGCTGACCGCCGGCAGGAGCTGATTGAGTGTGTTGCTAATTCAGACGAGCAGCTTGGTGAGATGTTCCCGGAAGAAAAAATCCCCTCTGTTTCTGATTTAAAGGCAGGTGCCGTCGAACTGGGCCTTAAGTTGACAAAGCACGAGGTGGGGGGTCTGGTTTGCAGCGAGGAGATGTGATGCTTTCCGATGGGCTTATTCATGGAATCTGAGTAAACTTATTTAACATGATTGCTTTCTTCAAAAAGTACTCGAGGGCTAGCCGTGTGGCCTAGTGGTTAAGTTCATTGTGCTCTGCTTTGGCTTCCCGGGTTTGGATCCCAGGGCAGACCTACACCACTTGTCAGCCATGCAAGTGTAGAAAGTGGAGGAAGACTGGCTCAGGGCCAGTCTTCTCAAGCAAAAAAAGAGGAGGGTTGGCAACAGATGTTAGCTCAGGGCGAATCTTCCTCAGGAAAAATTAATGCTTGACATGGTCTCGTACTCGTTTTTTTTTAAGTAATGAGTTATGTAATATTTTTAAATGGAAAAGGAGTCATAGTTTGTTCTAGAAAAAAGATACTTAAATAGCTAACCTCTTGGGTATGTCCTTATTAGAAAGAAAGAAGATATGTAGAGAAATGTTACAGCAATAAGAGAGATTAAGAGACAAGGCTGCTAAGTGTTTGCTGACTGCATGTTGGTACTTACACTGTTGTACTGTTTGGAAGGCTGTATAGAGTCTTTCACTTCATTGCTCAACTCTTTACAAATAAAGAGAAGATCCCTGCCTAAGACTGGTAGCCATTTTTTGATTATATGTTTCTGCATAGAAGATAACAAATGACCAATAAGCACATGAAAAGATGCTTAAGATTGTGAACCATGAGGGAAAGCAAATCAAAACCACAATGAGATACTGCTTCATCCATTAGGATGGCTATTATTTCCAAAAAACAAAAAAGCAGATAATAGGTGTTGGCAAGGGTGTGGGGAAATTGGAACCCTTGTGCATTGCTGATGGGAATGTAAAATGATATAACTGCTGTAGAAAACAGTATGGCAGTTCCTCAAAAAACTAAACAGAACTACTGTATGATCCAGCAATTGCACTTGTGTATACCCAGAAGAGCTGAAAACAGGGACTCAAACGTACTTGTCCACCGTTTTGATAGCAGCACTATCCACAGTAGCCAGGAGGGGGAAATGACCCAAATGTCCGCCAATGGATTAATGGATAAACAAAATTGGTATATACATACAATGAAATATTATTGAGCCTTTAAAAAGGAATAAGATTGTGATACATACTATGTGAATGAACCTTGAAGACATTATGCTAAGTGAAATAAGCTAGACACAAAAGAACAAATATGTACCACGTATATGAGGTACACAGAACAGTCAAATTCCTAGAGACAGAAAGTAGAATAGTGCTAATCAGGGGCTGGGGAGGGGCCGAAGGGGGAGTTTACTGGGGACAGAGTTCCAATTTGGGATAATGAAAAAGGTGTGGAAATGGATAGTGGTGATGGTAAGATAGCAATGTGAATGTACATAATGCCACTGAACCGTAAACTTAAAAATGGTTAAAATGGTAAATTTTATTTTATGGACATTTTATCATTATAAAAAAATGACTGATATTCATTTTGTCTAACCACTTCATGCACTTAGCAGAAATCACATAAGTAATTATTGTGTGTAAAACATTGCACTCATGGAGTTTCTAGGTCAGATGCCCAAGGAAAGAACTGTTGAAGCTGAGGATGCTTACTAATATATCTCATAACTTAGTCCTTTACCGCTCACAAAGCTCACCACCTCAGTTCTCTGATGAGTAGGGAACACAGTGTAGGAAGGGATAGGTCTGGCCATAAATAAAGTCAAGTATTGTGTCCTGGGAACCACAATAGAGAGTTAGGTTTTTATCTATTAAACAGAATGTGGAAGAGGTCCCCACGACCACGCCCAGGTTCGTTGACTAGGAGGACTCGCAGGACTCAGGACATAGTCACACTCAAGGCTGTGATTTCTTACAGAGAGAGGACATACAGCAGAATCAGCACAGGGAATAGGCACGTGAAGTGAAGTCCAGAAGAAACCGTGTGTAAGCTTCCACGAGTTCTCTCGCAGTGTAGTCACGTAGGCGTGCTTGACTCCTCCAGCAGCAAGTGGTGCCTGCGCCTGTGAAATATCTACCAGGGAAGCTTCTCAGAAACTCGGTGCCTAAGGTTTTATTGGGGGCTGGTCACATGACACCCTCTACCTGGCATGCACCAATTCCTGGACTCCCAGAGGGAAAGCAGGTGTTTAGCATACACCACATTGTACAAACAGTCTTGGCCCGGTGAACCAGTCTTAGCACTTCTGGGAATGCTGGGCACCCTCCTGAAATCCTGGTTCCCAGACACCAGCCAGGGGCCAACCTTGCAAGCAGGCCATTCTCAGGATAGCACTTCCAGTCCTGCTGTGTTTACTGTTTTCTGCACAGGATGCGTGGGTAACTTTAGTTTCTGTATTGTTGGATATATTATTATTAGAGACAGTGGAAGTCAACAAAGTGTTTCTTAAGAAAACAAGGGAAAATTTTGGAAAAGTACAGCTTTTGTTAGGCTGGTATAGGAATAGTTTTTCTATTTATCTACCACTATTTGTTTCTCTATCCAATGGATGTAAAGTAAGCATGGTAAGATTCTTATATGCCCCTACTTGCGTATAAGGGAGGGGTGGAAGGTCAAGGATGTGACCATGTGGCCTGGGTAGCCTCGGTGGTTAGTGACCTAGCCATTTTTGGTTCCTAGCAATGGCAAAATCAAGTTGCTAAGGTAGTTTCAAATAGTAATTGTTTTTTTGCTGTGCATGTTTTCCCCTGTTCTGCTCTGTTTTATCATGCTAGCTGTTATCTTACTTTTCATTTTCGTGATGTTTAAAAATTTTGGTTATAAATATTTTGCTTTAAGCTTTTTGAGGGTAGTTTTTTTTTTTTCATGAGGACTGACAAATAACTGTATGCTGGCTCCATATTTCTGCAGAGGTAGGTTGTGGCCACAGCGCTGCCCTTGGCCTCTTTCAGCTGCAAGAGCTGACGCTCCACTGCTGACGCTTGGAGACCTCCTGGGCCATTCGGGCACCTGGGGATGCAGCCTGAGGCCCACTGATAGGGCTTGCACTAAAGCCTGGCGTTCGTTATTGTAGAGCCTCTTACTCTCATTGCCCTTTATGATGAGTGATCCGTACCGCTGGACTTCCTGTATGTATGTTCTTTTAAAAAATAAATAAATAAACAATCAAGTGTTTTCTAAGGTATGCCTTTTTTTGGTAAGGAAGGTTGGCCCTGAGCTAACGTCTGTTGCCAATCTTTCTCTTTTTTTTCCTCCCCAAAACCCCAGTACATAGTAGTATATGCTAGTTGTAAGTCCTTCTAATTCTTCTATGTGGGATGCCACCACAGCATGGCTTGATGAGTGGTGTGTAGGTCCCTGCTGGGGATCCAAACTGGTGAACCCTGGGCTGCCAAAGTGGAGGGTGCGAACTTAACCACTGCCCCTCCAGGCTGGCCCCAAGTGTTTTTAATAGATGATACTTTCATATGGTTTAAAATTTTTTAAAGTATACAAAGATATACAGTAAAAAATCTCCCACCTGTCTCCCCTCTGCTCAGTTCTCTGCCCCTCCCTAAAGCAGGTTACTGGTAAATGGTTTCTGTTGTATCTTTCCAGAGATTTTTTTTTTGCATATGTATAACTTTTCCCTCTATTATGTGCAAGTGTTAGCATACTGTTCACACTCTTCTGTGTATGTGTCTATTTTCTATATGTATGTATCTTTTTTTGCCAAATTGAAAATTAGTGACATTCCAAGAATGTTGAAAGCCGTTGTACAGTACGTAGCTTCCAAGCCCTGAAAAAGGAACTGATTTTGTTTCTTTTTCTTTGTATTTTGACCTTAAGTTATAGAGAACCTGATGCTAGTCTCCGCTAGAGCCAGTACTTCAAAGAGTATCAATGCATTTCATTCATTTGTTGGTTTATAATTGATCTGAAACAAAAAATGTAATTTTTAAGATTAACTAATCATTAAATTTTTTTCTGTTGCAGCTTGCAATCCGAAGAGCTACTCTAAATAGGTCCTTTACTCCTGTCTTTTTGGGAAGTGCCTTGAAGAACAAAGGCGTCCAGCCTCTCTTAGATGCTGTTTTAGAGTATCTACCGAATCCATCTGAAGTCCCGAATTATGCTCTTCTTCATCAGGAGGAGTAAGTCTTGCAAACTGACTCCTAGTTTCTGCAGAAATACGTTAACACTTACGCAATATGAAAGCAATGGTTCCTTTAAGAAACAGACTTTTTTAAGCACGCATTGATTATTTTTCTTTCCTGTCTGTACCAGATAATTTCTGTATTTTTTAGTCTGCTCTGGTCCTGTCACCATGTTGTAACTAAGCCCAAGGAAGTTACTCTTACTGATCTCTTTCAAAGAAATTTCATTTATGTGAGGTCAGAAATGTTTAACACACGTGCATTTTCTTAGCTAATACTCTGATGAAAGAAATTGATATAAAAGAAGTATTAAATATTGCATCTCATAGATTTATGTTTCTTTTATTTTAAGTGATTCAAAAGAAAAAACCAAAATCTTAATGAACTCCAAAAGAGACAGTTCTCACCCATTCGTAGGCCTGGCTTTTAAACTGGAGGTAAGTTGCTTTCTAATGTATTTAACTGCTGTAGGTAGAGATTTTCTTTTCTTTTAGGTTTTTATTCCTATTATAAATTGACTCATAAAAGATTTGGTTACAGGGTTCTCTGCTGTAAAGTTACTCTTTTTTCCCCCTTTTGATACTGACTCTTTAGGAGGAAGTTACTATGCACAGCCACAGTTAAGGGGTGGGGCATCAGCTCCCCTCCTGGAAGGAGCAGCATCTACATTAACTTACTTGGGATTCTTCTATATGGGAGAGTTGTCTCTTTACCCCTGTTTATGTGTTTACTCAGTCATTAATTTATATCAGTATGGATTCATGGATATTTATTTGTAGTTTGAGTTGTAATCCAGTAGTATGTCACTTATTCTGTTGCCCAGCTTTGGCCAGTGGAGCTCTTTCCGTTGGCTCCTGTGTCTCTTTGACGTTCTTCAATGTTTTGCTTTTTTGAATACTTTCTTACTTTGTGGCATTACATGGCCCAGGCCCTAGAATCAACCATTTCTCTGGGAGCCCTGATTCCTTTTAATCAAGAATAGTATTAGGAACCAAGATTTGAGCATGGAGTGTGCTTTTTGTTGGGATATTGTTGCTTCTGTTCCTAATATTTTAAGTGGGGAAAAATGATGGATAAGTTAGAAGTGTGAAGAGTGGTTATTTCTGGGATGGAATTTTATTTGGGGACTTTTTCCTAGTTTTTATTTTTAAATTTTTACAATCTACTTCTTATTACTTCTAAAATGAGAAAATAATTTTAAATTCAAAAGTAGAAATAACTGTGCAGTGACAATTTTATGCATAAAGCTTTTAAAAATAGGTATTTAGGAATGCTTTCTTAGCATCCCAGAATAGTGATTATTCAGTTTAAGGTATGGAATGTTTTAATATTTAATGGTTTGTATTGCCAGATTGCTTTCATACTCTCAGAATTAATGTACTAGGTTATTTCAATGAGTCTTATTCAAATTGAGTATTATTTATTAAAAATCATTACTGATTTCATACATGAAAATGGCATTTTAATATTTCATCTTGCCTTAATTCCTAATGATAGAGAATATTTTTTCATATACTGTTTATGCAGTTGCATTTCCTTTTTTGTAATTGTTTCTTTATTTCTTTTGTCTTTCCTTTTTTAAAATTAGAGTCAAAGTGTTTTACTTATTTATATGAGCTTTCCCTAATAAAGTTCTCTTTTAAAACAATTAGCAGTTTAAAATTTATATAATCAAATATATGTCTTTATCTTAAGTCATTCTCTCATTTTTAACTGCAGAAGCCCTGCTCTTTGAATATATTTTGTAAATATTTCTTTAGTTTCCTCTGCTTTGTTTATTGGTTGTTAAACCGGCTGGAATTTGTTTTGCTGTGTGCTGTGAGGTAGGGTCTAAGTGGATCTCCTCTGCCTCCAAAGAGAAGACCCATTGTCTCGTTACCAGGTTTTGAACAACGTTACACTTTTCCATTGATTGTCATGTTTTTTTAATCATTGTTGACAAATGAATTAAACATTTTAGATTTTTAACTATGCTCTATGGACTGTTCAGTCTAATTGGTGCTAGTTCCATACTTTTTAAGTTTTGGAGTATTTAATATTTTTAAATATTAGTCAGGGTTAGTTTCTTCTCATTGCCATAGTTTTTAAAATTTCTATTTTTAACCATTCTTCTAAGTAGATTTTAAATCACTTATCAAATGTTTATATATTCCTCTTGGGATTTTGGTTGCTATTGTGTTAAACCCATAAATTAATGTGGGAAAAATTGGTAACTTTTAAATATATATCTAATTGATTAGTGTTACTGTTCAGGAGGAATTGATTCTTGAGTAGTCATTTTATATTCAGTCACTAGCTTTCCAGGTGATTATCAAAGGGTTTTTTAGATGTATAGTACAATCTTACCATTTCTAATGATGTTTTTGTTGTCTTTCCAATAATTATACCTTATTTTTGTGTCTTATTTTATTAAACTGAACTTATGAAATAATATTAGAAGGCAAAAGCATACTTCCTAATTATATAAATAATTAAAATTTTCTTTTGATAACTTTTATTTTGGAGGAAACAGAAGTAGTACCTTGGATTGTGATACCAAAAAGAATAACAACAACCATTTAACTTATCTTATTCAAAGCTAGTATTAAGGTAGTTTATGACAAACCAAAGCATGTATATAAGATGTACTACTAAGATTGATAGGAAATATTTGGAGGTAGTGTGAAGTTCTCCTAAGTTTGATTACTTTTATTATTATTTATTTGATTGAGGTCGCTTTGGTTTATAACATTGTATAAATTTCAGGTACACATCATTATATTTTAATCTCTATGTAGAGTGCATTGAGTTCACCACCAAAAGTGTAGTTTCTCTCTGTCGCCATACACGTGTGCCCCTTTACCCCTTTTGCCCCCCAGCCCTCTACCACCTGCTGCTCTGGTAACCACTAATCTGTTCTCCTTATCTGTGTGTTTATCTTCCACATAGGAGTGAAGTCATATGGTAATTGTCTTTCTCTGTCTGACTTATTTTGCTTAGCATAATACTCTCAAGATCCATCAGTGTTGTCACAAATGGCACTATTTCATCTTTTTTTATGGCTGAGTAGTATTCCATTGTGTGTATATACATATACCACATCTTCTTTATCCCTTTATCCATTGATGGGCACTTAGGGTGCTTCCAAATCTTGGCTATTGTGAGTAATGCTACAGTGAACATAGAGGTGCATATATCTTTTCAAATTAGTGTTTTCATGTTCTTTAGATAAATACCCAGAAGTGGAATAGCTAGACCATATGGTATTTTCTATTTATAATTTTCTGAGTAATCTCCATACTGTTTTCCGTAGTGGCTGCACCAATTTACATTCCCACCAGCAGTGTATGAGGATTCCTTTTCCTATACATCCTCTTCAACACTTATTTCTTGTCTTTTTAATAACAGCCATTCTTACAGGTGTGAGGTGATATCTCATTGTAGTTTTGATTACCTTTCCCTAATAGTTAATGATGTTGAACATCTTTTCATGTGCCTGTTGGCCATCTGTTTATCTTCTTTGGAAAAATGTCTGTTCTTATCCTCTGCCCACATTTTGATTGGGTTGTTCATTTTTTTGATGTTGAGTTAAATGTTTTTTGATGTATTTTGGATATTAACCCTTTATCAGATATATGATTTGTAAATATTTTCTCCCAGTTGGTGAGTTGTCTTCATTTTCTTGATGGTTTCCTTGCCATGCAGAAGCTTTTTAGTTTGAAGGACTCCCATTCATTTATTTTTTCTTTTGTTTCCCTTGCCTGAGTAGACATGATATTGAAAAAGATGCTGCTAAGACTTATGTCAAAGTGTACTACCTATGTTTCCTTCTAGGAGTTTTATGGTTCCAGGCCTTACATTTAAGTCTTTAATCCATTTTGAGTTAATTTTTGTGTATGCTGTAAGATAATGGTCTATTTTCATTCTTTTTCACGTGGCTGTCCAGTTTTCCCAACACCATCTGTTGAAGTGACTTCCCTTTCTGCATTGTATGTTCTTGGCTCCTTTGTCAGAGATCAGTTGTCCATAGATGTGTGAATTTATTTCTGGGCTCTCAATTGTGTTCCATTGATCTGTGTGTCTGCTTTTCTGCCAGTACCATGCTGTTTTGATTACTATAGCTTTGTAGTATATTTTGAAATCAGGGAGTGTGATACCTCCAGCTTTGTTCTTTTTATCAGGATTCCTTTGGCTGTTTGGGGTCTTTTGTTGTTCCACATATATTTTAGGATTCTTTGTTTTATTTCAGTGAAAAATGTCCTTGGGATTTTGATAAGGATTGCATTGAATCTGTAGATTGCTTTAGGTGATATAGACATTTCAACTATGTTAATTCTTCCAATCCGTGAGCACGGAATAGCTTTCCATTTCTGTATGTTTTCTTCAGTTTCTTTCAATAACGTCTTATGTTTTCAGTGTATAGGTCTTTCACCTCCTTGGTTAAATTTATTCCTAGGTATTTTCTTCTTTTTGTCACAATTGTAAATGGAATTGTATTCTTAATTTCTCTTTCTGCTGGTTCACTGTTCGTTTATAGAAATGAGACTGATTTTTAAATGTTGATTTTGTACACTGCAAGTTTACTGTACTTGTTAATTATTTCTAATAGTTTTTTGGTGAATTCTTTAAGGTTTTCTATATATAGAATCATGTCATCTGCAAATAGTGGCAGTTTTACTTCTCCCTTTCCAATTTGGATCCCTCTTCTTTTTCTTGCTTAATTGCTCTGGCTAGCACTTCCAATAGTATGTTGAGTAAGAGTGATGAAAATGGGCATCCTTTTTGGGTTCCTGTTCTTCGAGGGATGGCTTTCAGTTTTTCACCATTGAGTATGGGTTGGCTGTGGGTTTATCATAAATGGATGTTGAATCTTGTCAAGTGCTTTTTTGTATCTATTGAGAGGATCATGTGATTTTTATTCCTCTTTTTGTTATTGTGGTGAATCACATTGATTGATTTGTGGATGCTGAGCCATCCATGTGCCTGGAATAAATCCCACTTGATCGTGGTGTATGAGCCTTTTAATGTATTGTTGTATTTGATTTGCTAATATTTTGTTGAGAATTTTTGCATCTATGTTCATCAGTAATATTGGCCTGTAATTTCCTTTTTTGTGTTGCCCTTGTCTGGTTTTGGTTTCAGGGTAATATTGGCCTTGTAAAATGAGTTAGGAAGCATCCCGTCCTCTTCATCTTTTTGGAAGACTTTGAGAAGGATAGGTCTTAAGTCTTGGTTGAATTCACCAGAGAAGCCCTGTGGTCCTGAAGTTTTGTTTTGTGGGAGGTTCTTCATTACTTCTTCAATCTCTTTATTTGTGATTGGTCTATTCAGATTCTCTATTTCTCCTTGATTCAGCTTTGGGAAGTTGTAAGAGTCTAAGAATTTATCCATTTCTTATATGTTATCCAGTTTGTTAGTGTATATCATGTATAATGTATATCATGGTGCATAGCTTTTGATGGTATTCTTATAATCCTTTGTATTTCTTTGGTATCTGCTGTAATTTCTCCTCTTTCATTTAAATATATATTTAAATAAAATATTTAAAATAAAACTGATTTTATTTATTTGTGCCTTCTCTCTCTTTTTAATTTTTTTGTTGGGGAAATTGGCCCTGAGCCAACATCTGTGCCAATCTTCCTCTATTTTGTATATTAGTTGCCACCACAGCATGGCTTGATGAGCAGTGTGTAGGTCTGTGCCCAGGTTCCAAACCTGCGAACCATGGGCCCCTAAAGCATAGCTCGTAAACTTAACCACTACACCACCAGGCCAGCCCATGAGGCTTCTCTCTTTTTTTCTTAGTCTGGCTAAGGGTTTGTCAATTTTGTTTATCTTTTCAAAGAATCAGCTCTCAGTGTCATTGATCCTTTCTACTGTCTTTTTAGTCTCTATTTCATTTATTTCCACTCTGATTTTTATTATTTCCCTCCTTCAACTGACTTTGGGTTTTGTTTGTTCTTCTTTTTCTAGTTCTTTTAGGTATAGTGTTAGATTGTTTATTTGAGATTTTTCTTGTTGCTTGAGGTAGGCCTGTATTGCTATTTAGTTCCCTCCTGGTACCACTTTTCTGCATCCCATAAGCTTTGCTGTGTTGTGTTTTCATTTTCTTTTGTTTCCAGGTATTTTTTGACTTCTCCTTTTATTTGTTCATTGATCCAATAGTTGTTCAGTACATGTTTAGTCTACACATATTTGTGACTTTTTCAGCTTTCTTATTGTAGTTGATTTCTAGTTTCATAGCAGTGTGATCAGAAAAGATGCCTGATATGATGTCAGGTGTCTTAAATTTATTGAGGCTTGTTTTGCTTCCCAATGTATGGTCCGTCTTTGAGAATGTTCTTTGTGCCCTTGAGAAGAATGTATATTCTGCTGCTTTGAGATGGAATGTTCTGTATACATCCATGAAGTCCATCTGGCCTAGCGTTTTGTTTAAGGCTAGTGTTCCTTGTTGACCTTCTGTCTGGATGATGTGTCCATTGTGTAAGTGGGGTGTTGAAGTCCCCTACTATTATTGTCTTGCTGTCAGGACAGGGTATTCTTGGCTGACAGTTTTTATCTTTCAATATTTTGAATATATCATTCCACTCTGTCCTGGCCTGTAGAGTTTCTGCTGAGAAATCTGCTGATAGCCTGATGTGGGTTCCTTTGTATGCTATTTTCTCTGGCTGCTCTTAATATTCCTCCTTTGTTGTTGACTTTTGGCAGTTTTAATGTAAAGTGCCTTGAAGAAGGTCTTTTTGCATTGAGATAATTAGGGGTTCTATTAGCTTTATGGACTTGTATATCCAGTTCCTTCCTCAGTTTTGGGAAGTTCTCAGCTGTTATTTCTTTGAATAAGCTCTCTGCTCCTTTCTCCCACTCTTCCCCTTCTGGGATACCCATTGTCCTTATGTTGCTTTTCCTGAGTTGGATATTTCTCCATTTTTAAAAAATCTTAGTTCTTTCTCTTCCACCTGAATCATTTCTAGATCTGTCTTCAAGCTTGCAAATCCCTTCTTCTATATGGTCTGCTCTATTTCCACTGCTTTCTAGTTTTTTTCATCTCATTAATTGTGTTCTTTATCTCCAGAATTTCTGGGGGGTTTTTAGTTTCAGTCTCTTTGGTGAAGTGCTCCTTCTGTTGATTTTATTCCTGAGCTCATTGAACTGTCTTTCTGAGTTTTCTTGTAACTCACTGAGTTTCTTCATGACAGCTATTTTGAACTCTGTCAGTTAGATCACAATCTTCCGTGACTTCCAGTTTGGTCTCTGGAGGGTTGTTGTTTTCCTTCTGTTCTGTGTGTTGCTGTGCTTCCTCATGGTGGGTGATGAGTTCATCCCCTGCCAGCGCATTCATGGTGGTACCCACCTTTCTTATTTGGGCACGGCTTTGGTTACTTTGATTCTGAGCTGCTTCTGGTTGCATTTCAGAGCCTGCACTTTCCACCCTCCACTGCCTCTGCCAGAGGCATCGTCAGTGCCCTCTTGTGCTGCTTGTGCCTGCAAGGTTGCTGCTTATGATGTCCCCACAGTCGCGGGTGTTGCCACTGGGGTCACGAGGATGCAAGCACCTCTGCTGGGTCTCGTGTTCCTCCACTAGCTCTCTGTGGGCTCTCCACAGGCTCGGGTGCTGCTGCCCCGTGCACCACCTGTGCTGCTGCTCCCAGGTTATCTGGGGATGCTGGCAGTACTACTATCAGAGGCACTCAGTTCACAGGTGTTACTGCCAGTGACTGAGGTCTGGGGTCTCGTGTGCAGCCCCTGCTGCTGGTAGGGCTGGTGTCAGGAGTGCCGCCACTAGGGGATGGGTGACAGGTACTGCTGTGACTCCTGGAGCCTCAGGTTGCAGGTGCCACCCGCCACTGCAGGGGAAAGGAGAGGGGTTAAGTCACAAGTGCCACTGCTGGGAGAGGGGCAGGGGCTGAGCCAAAACTGCTGTTGCTGCTCGTGCAGCCTCTGGTCTCCAGTGCCACTGTGCTTTTTGAAACTTCAGGTCAGGACACCACCACAAGGGGTATCTGCATTTTAGATGCACCCTTGCTGCTGGGAGGGCTGGTGTTGGAGTTGCCAATACTAGAGGAGGACACCGGGGCTGCTTCCCTAGTTCCACTGCCTCCCAGAGGTCCAGTCCACCCACCTTCAGGTGTTTATATGTCTGGATCTCTCAGGGTTTCTGGTGTGCTGTGCACCTTTTGTTTGTCATTCGATCTCCTACTGGCTGTAACTTAGAGGGGAGACACAATGGGAACAGCTCACTCTGCCATGATACTGACATCACTCCTAATTTTGATTTTTATGTTTCTTTTTCATTTCTTTCTGCCCTTACCCAATCTTGACTTCTAGGCAGGTCGTTTTGGACAGTTAACTTATGTTCGCAATTATCAAGGAGAGTTGAAGAAGGGTGACACCATCTATAACACCAGGACAGGAAAGAAAGTGCGAGTGCAGAGGCTCGTTTGCATGCATGCCGACATGATGGAGGCAAGTACAGTCATTGCTGTGAGGTCCAAAATTTCTCTGATGTCCATGAAATACATCTACCTTCTTGGTATCCTGAACCCCATGGGGAAATCACTTCTATTGAACATGTTCTTCTGGCTTCTTCCTTTTTAATTAGCTGTGCTACAGGTCTGATGGAGCACTTTGGTAAAGGTTAAATCAGCAGATGATAAGAACACATTCCACACCACTATTTGTGAGTTAGCTGTATTTCCTCAATGGCCGAGGTTAAGGAGAAGGGACAGTTTGGTCCCTGAGACTCAGAACACAAGATTCAGCCCTTAAGAGCTATCATTACAAAGAGTATAATAGGTTTTTAGGACAGTGGAACTGTGGTTCTCAAAGGTAAGTGAGAGTAATAAATTCACACATAATTTCCCACATTGTTTAGTGGATTTACTTTCTGAAATATGGCGGATGTGAAAGCTCTTTTTAACCCTAGAGTTTTGTATTCGTAGAACCAGCCCGTTGACAGGTCCCATTGGTGCTGGAATCTATCTGAAGATTGAAAGCCTTTCGAGATCTGGTCTGGAAGATGAACTTCTGCTTAGGGCTTGAATGCTTGAATGGGCTCTGAGTCTGTCCTGGCCTTCTCTTGTCCACGGGGTTAGGCCTTGGCAGGAGTACCGAGTGTGTGTGGTTGTCTTCTACTCTCAGCCTTTCCCAGTTCAGCTCTGTATTCCTGGAGAAATTTAGTTGTCTAAGCAAAATCTTGACGTTCAGAAATTTTTGGTGGCCATAACTTTTGTGTCTCCTGGAACATAAATAGGCAGTCTCGATCTTGGGCAGCATTGCTGTTTTCTGAGATGGGCAACAGGGGCAGGCTGGAGGGGTTAGTGCTGGCACTGCTGTTTCATGGGCCGGAAGCTAGGCGATTTGTACGGCTGTGTAACCGTTACAGACACACACACACTTGCTCCTTCACAGTCAGTCGCAGCTCATTCACAGCTGTTCAGAATGAACTGTTAGTCTAAAAGGACAAAAAGCAGAAAGCTTAGAGGCACCAATGCTTTGTTCTTAGAGTTCCTGTGTTTTCTTAACTGCTTACATCTGTGAGAAATTGATTACTTTAAGTACAATGGGCTCCATTCTCCTTGTTTTCAAAACTTCCTTTGCAGGTTTTCCGTGTAAGCCTTTGTCATACACATCTCATTGGACTATGGCAGCACATAGAGTACATGCTTTTTAATTCAATAGAAATAACTTTAGAACTGGGAGGCTCTGTGTTCTGTCAGTACTGCAGATCCTCCAAGTAATGAGGCCATATCTCTGAGTTTGTTGTCGACTGAGATGTGGTTTAAATAGGGGCCCTGTTTAAGGTGTTTTGCTGTGGTTGATTGTCGGTGTTGCAGTGGTTGTAGCTAATTCATTCTTTGTAGAATTCATGGTGAGATTCTGCCCTGTTTATTTATGAACAATGTATTTATTCTGCAGTTACTTTTTAGTTACCATGCCCTGATTTGTATTACTTGCGAGTATCATTTTGTGTTCTTTCTTTATTTAGGATGTTGAGGAAGTGTTTGCTGGAGACATCTGTGCATTATTTGGCATTGACTGTGCTAGTGGAGACACATTCACAAACAAAGACAATAGTGGTCTTTCTGTGGTGAGTCATTTAATTTCAAAGCTGTTTATCACTTGAGTTTCGAAAGTCTGTGTTTCTATGTAGTACCTTTAGTACCTCAGAAAAACAGCCACTGAGGTTTTCATTGAGTGCCATAGGCATCACGTATAGTTTGGCTGTGGCTCTTTAAATGTCAATTAGACAAGTGTTCTGTGTAAGCTGACTTACCTGGTTTTTCATAGTAAAATCCTTCCATGATCCCCCAAGGTGTGGCGTGGAGGGAAAATCTCCCCTAGACACAGCTGGACGTGTAGCTCTGACTCCTCTGCCTCCCCATTTTGGGTGCCTCTCTAAT
This sequence comes from Equus asinus, assembly GCF_041296235.1. NCBI lineage: Eukaryota > Metazoa > Chordata > Mammalia > Perissodactyla > Equidae > Equus > Equus asinus. Next base: position 62,558,089 of record NC_091794.1, read on the forward strand.
TGCCGTCACCAGCATCAGGCTAGTCCCAGTGGAGTGCCAGCTCTTTATTAACTCAGCAACCAGAGGGCGGGCCCTCAAACCCCAGGAGAACTGCTGGACCAGACTGTAACGTTTAGGCTAGACCTGGGGAGAACAGAACAGGACAGAACCGTGGTCTGAAGGCAAGATGCAGCTAGACAGCATGACTGACTGCAGCCTGCCCTGTGGGCCTCACACAGGTGCCTTTTCAGCATCAGCGACCCTGAAGGGAAGAACGTGCTCGGCAGCCGCTGCCTTTGAATCCCCTTCACTGACTCCCCTTTTTTGCCTCTACAGGAGAGCAGGCTCTCCTACAGTATGACCACTTGTTCGTGAGGCTGGTTCCTCTCCTGAATTCAGTAAAGAAAGAATATGAGTACTTAGGGGACAGGTAATTTGCAGTGAAGGCATTTACAGTGGGTCGTTTATGTAAGAACTGGTCCAACGCTAACAAGTGAGCACTATAATAGCTCCTGTATACAATGATGAACTCATAATTTTGTAATTTAATTTTTTTGTATAAAATATTCTCTAATGTCTATGGTTTTACAAATGATTTAAGATACTACAAAAATCATAAATAAATCCATGCAAGTTTTGGGGGAATCTAGATAACGGGAATGTTGTATTTTATTATTGATAAGACCGCCTTTAAATACTTGTCCCTGGCAATGTGAAGGGACTGGAGGTGTGGCACGTGCTCAAGCTTTGAAGCAAGTCAGCCTGCTTAGAGTCTCACCTCTGCCCTCTGCTCTCTAAGGCCCTTGGCCAAGGTATTTTATCTTCTTTCCAAGCCTTTAATGATTTTATTTGCAAAATGGGAAAAATAATATCTGCCTCTCAGAGTTGTGATTGATTAAATAAGGTATCATATGTATAAAAAATCTAATGCCCTTTCTCTGTTTCTCTTGTCAATGAGTATAGTATATTTTGATTAAATAAAGTAACTTCTCAGAAGATAGCAACAGCAAATGTAGCCACCAGCCAATAAGAATTCCGCATCTCATCATTTGGATTCATTATAATGATTATGTTAAACAAAGGGTCAATAAATTTAAGGGTCTTAGACAGTTAAATAAATAGATACTTTATTTTTGATATTTGGGGAGGGAGGAGATCATATAAGTGGACACCTTTATTTATTAATTAATATGTTCATTTATGTAATGCAAAACAGACCAACATATATACCGTCTGGACTACAGATGTTGACTAGTATTTGTCCTTTGTTCTACTGGAAAGTAGAACATTAAGATTAATTCATCTCTGACATACACAGTACTACCTCTGAATTCTTATCTCTTCTTTTAAATAATATTGTAGGAGTCAATTCATGTTCCTGATCCTGTCATTTCAATAGCAATGAAGCCTTCTAACAAGGTAGGTTTGACTTAATGTTCAGTATATCACAATAAAAACTTGAGCTCCTTTTTATCTGTCTACACAATGCACAGTATCTTTTGATAACCAGCAGTCTTATGGTCTTCTGTTTCCTCTTTTGGTATTGAAATCTCCTTTTAAATTTATCGGTCTATTAGTAGAAATTACTCCCCAGTATATTTGAAGAAATTGATAGTATTAAGGCCTTCACGAGACTGTGCATTGTAACTCCTTAGGTAGCGTTGGCTCCAGAGTGGGAAGTGACTTCGTAGATTTAGGTCGCAAAGGGATGGTAAAGGGGAAGCAGGTGCGTTTGTCCGAAGTTGGGGGAAAGCCCACTGTAAAGGACACTAGAATATTGCAGAGATTGACTGCCTCATGAATCATAATACATCCCCAGACTTGTGATAGTTAAGTCAGTGTCTGATTATAACATGGAAAGCCTACAAACTGTTTTTTTCACTTTCAGATGTGACAGTTTTATGATTGGATTTGATGTCATTTAGCTTTTTACAAAGCCAAAATTGCTTGAATAGGTTCTGCATTCATATTGCTTGCCACTGGAATTAGTCATGAACTTGAACCATAACTTGTTTAGTTCTTAAGTTGCCTTGACATTCGTAACAATCACCTTCATATGGTATATTGAAATTAACTCATTCATGCATTAGCTGAACATTCTGACCTCTTGTCACCTGGAAACTATCATTTACAGAACATGCTCTGATTTATTGTCTTGTGGATACATTAACAGCTGCTACTTCATCTATTTTGAGGAATTTGAGATTTTCCAGACCCTTCTCATTATAGAAAAGAGAATGTTGAGATGGCAAGAAACAGTAAATGACTCCATCTCAGAAATCTGAGGAGAGACGAACCGTCCGTCTTGCCACACAGATGCCACAGTTTGTTCCAAGTGCTTTGCTAAATTGTTTGCTTTTCCCCTCAGAATATGCAGGGCTATAAGTTAAAGATACTATGTTTCTTCACTCCTAAATGCAGCGTTTAGGGAAGGCATTTAAGTGTTGATAATCCTCAGTAACGCAGGGAAATCAAATGCATCAATATCCAAAAGAGTTTTTGGTGTCTCAGGGTTGTCTGCCTCCTGGAGTAAATTAATTTAAATCAAATAATGAAGTCATTGCATAAAGCCAAGACTCTCAATAGTGGGGGCAGGGATGATCTAGTAAGTTGAGGGTACCTGGCTAGCGCAGGGAAAAGGGAAAAGACTTTGGAGATAGACTAACCCAGTATTCAGTCCCAGCTTTGCCCTGCACTAGCTGTGTGGCCTTGAGCAAGTCACTTAACTTCTCTGTGCCTTGTTTCCTCACCTGAAAAATGTGGATAATTCTGTCTTGCAGCATTATGGTTAGAATCAGATAACATATACAAAACACATAGCACAGCTCCAGCCACAGGTGATAGCTGTTAATACTGGTGATTTGGGGCATGTTAGTTTCCTTTTGCTGCTGTAAGAAATTGCCACAAACTCAGTGGCTTAAAACAGCACAAATGTATTATTTTACAATTGTGTAGGTCAGAAATCTGACATGGATCTTAATGGGCTAAAATCAAGACATTGGCAGGGCTATGTTGTTTTCTGGAGGCTCTAGAGGACAGTTTATTTCCTTGCTTCCTTAGATTGTTGGCAGAATTCAGCTCCTTGTGGTTATAGGACTTGGGTCCCCATTTCCTTGCTCACTGTCAGCTGAGGGCCGTTCTGGCTTCTAGAAGCTGCCCCCCTTCCCAGGTTTGTGGCCCCTTCCTCTTCAGTGCCAGCAGCAGTAAAGTAAATCCCTCTCGTGCTTCAGATAGCTCCTGCCTCTTCTTCCCTCTCCCATCTCTCTGACCTACCCTTCTGCATTCCTCTTCCATTTTTTAAAGGCCCATGTGATTACATTAGGCCCACCCAGATTATTCATGATCATCTCCCCCAGCTTGAAGTCTGCAACCTCAGTCACTTCTGCAGAGTCCCCTTTGCCATGTGAAGTTCACAAGTTTAGGGGGATATGGACATATCCTTAGAGGGCCGTTATTCTGCTGACCACGTATGGAATTAGGTCTAAGAAGAATAGAGGTGCATCGCAACACACCCGCGCAGATTGCTTTGAAGGGGAGCCGTCTCAGTGTGGCATTTGCCCTACTGTTGGTCTGAACTGTCCTCCTGAATCTACAGTAGAGTCTTGGTAAACATGCTGATTCCTTTGATTATGTATAGGACTTCTGAAATATAACACAGGAAAACAGATTCTACTTTCTGCAATGATGGGCAGTTTTCCACAAATGGACAGTTTTTATCAATATAATAGGAAAGGGCATAGAGTTAAGTCTTGGACTCTTGATTTTTCTCTTGGTAGAGAAAGAAAATTCTGTGAGCTGGCTATTCCCTGCTCTCTTGGCTGTGTGGTATCCAAGCTCACATATTAAAGCATGTGTCCTAGGAACTAGATGGTGGATTATTTTTAATTCTTAACTGCTTATGTATTTGATTGCATCCAGTAAAGTTTGGTCAACAATCCCATTGCTTATCATGCTTAGTAAAATGTGTACTGGCTTTCTTTTTTTAAAGAATGATCTGAAAAAATTTTCAAAAGGTATTGGCAGGTTTACAAGAGAAGATCCCACATTTAAAGTCCACTTTGACACGGAAAGCAAAGAGACAGTTGTATCTGGAATGGGAGAATTACACCTGGAAATCTATGCTCAGGTATTAAATAACAAGGAAGTTAATTTAAATTCACTTTATTTATGTCTGTATTTCGTTAAGAGTGAAAGTCAGTAATTCTCAGTCTCACAGTCATAATAACAACAGTGCTTCGCCAAGCTTCACTGTGGTTTGCATCCAGATATGGTGTACTCCTTCCTCTTCTACATGTTACAAATTATTTTGATCTCTAAATCTTTCTATTTGTAAAACATTGCAGACTTCTAGAATCAAGGCTCAGGAGATTTGCAGTAAGACCATCCATCCATCCCCAGGTCATGGTTAGTTGGGTCATGGATATCCTGGCCCCAGCCCCAGGGAGACAACCTGCTGAGAAAGTTGTCCCACCAGTACGCGCTCTCCAGGCCACTTCTTGTCTGTTTTCTTCCCAAGTCAGCACTTGAAGACCGTTATTATATGGATAAAAGAGTGGCTAGATGGGGCCTGTACTTCCCTAGGAAAGGTGTTGTGTTTCTATGAATGAAAACGAAAGATATGTGACTTAGAGTAAAAATTCTGGTTGTGATCATATCTTTGAAGTTGAGATAGAAGAAAATTCTGACAACAGATTCAGATGCTATATAGTGAAATTGCAGTAAGATGGAACAAAGGTGAAGTTTTAGTGGATGGATTACTTGGAGGTAAGTGTAAATTAATCAGTACAAATTAGAATTCATTTATACAAAATCTGTAAAAGCAGGTTGTATTGTTTAACATCATGTATCCTTGTAAGATACTTAAATGATTTAAAACATCATTTGCTTATCTATTTAAATGAATGCTTCTAAAGTAGTTAAGATTCTTAGAGTTTTTCTTTTTTATTTTTTTAATTTAAATATACCAAAACATTATCTTCCCTGCTCTTTTTAGAGGATGGAAAGAGAATATGGCTGTCCTTGTATCACAGGAAAACCAAAAGTTGCTTTCAGGGAGACCATTACTGCCCCTGTCCCGTAAGTATGCAACACGAACATCCTATGAGGCGAGAACTGAAGCTTTTTATTATGGGATATACATAGCACTGTTACTGTTATTAAGACGCTTGCACCTCTTGGCACTTTATTATGGAAGCTGTATAGTACTGTAATCAAGACATTTGTACTAAGCAACACTTTGGGATTTGTTTGGCCCCTTAAGCTAGATATCAGTGAAGACTGACATACACATCGTTAATAAGCATGTTTACACTTCCTCCAGGGTTAGGGTCTTCATTTATTCCAGTTGTGCTTCCTTAGGCAGACGGCTGCTGTGTTTTACTTTAGTACCATACTGTGGATGCCAGAGAACTTGCATTTGCCAGGGAATAATCTCCTGGAAGCAAAGGAAACTAATGCTATGATAAAATTCAGAAAACAGAGTTGGGCTTACATTTTATTCGAGACAAAACAGTCCTCATAAAGAATAAAGGAAAACAAGTTAAACTGCTACAAGTATGATATACTTCAACCTGGTGCCTATTTGAATTTACACGAATTCTGATTTAAAGTCAAAATTAATAAGGCATACTGTGGCTACAAAACTAGTCTCAATTTTCAAATGAAGGCACATGATACTTCACCTGAGATGGAATGTCATGAAGTAGAATGGTATAGTGTAACTCAATGAAGTCATCATTTCTTTGCTATAATAAAAAATAAAAACCTGCTGTTTAAAACTTAATATCATTGGCAAAAATACTTTAATTTTAAAAATCAGGTTCATTAGTAGATGATTATAATACTTCCACTTAAGTAAAAATAAAATTTGAATGTCATAATTTATTTAGCCTGACAGAAAAACTGTTGTCTTATAAATAAGTTTTCTTTCAAACTACATTTTAAAATCATGAGTTGTCATTTGTTACTCTAAAAATCATTTACCCTTTCTGTTTGGGGTTCTTGTTTTTTGGGGTTTTTTTTGAGGAAGATTAGCCCTGAGCTAACTACTGCCAATCCTCCTCTTTTTGCTGAGGAAGACTGGCCCTGAGCTGACATCCGTGCCCATCTTCCTCTACTTTATATGAGGGACACCCGCCACAGCATGGTTTTTGCCAAGTGGTGCCATGTCCGCACCTGGCATCCGAACTGGCGAACCGCCGAACCGCCGGCCACTGAGAAGCGGAACATGCGCACTTAACCACTGCGCCACCCCGCCGGCCCCGCTCTTTGGGTTTCTAAGTTGTGGTAGCTATTTAAGAGCATTACAGTCTGTAGTTCGTCATTTAAGATTCCTTAATGTTTCGATTGTTCACAGAAGCATCATTTAAGGGATAAACTACTGAAATGAGTGTTTACATTAAAGGAAACCAATTTTGTAATAGAAATTCTTTTAAAAAAAATGAAAATAGTAAAATGTAATGAATGCGGTTATCTGACTTTGTCATTAAAGCTTTGATCTGTGCTGCTTCTTGCTTTGGGAATATAAAGTATTTATACCACTAGCTCCACAGAAATATTGCATCCACATAGTTTAAAACCAAGATTATCAAAGGCTGGCCCCGTGGCCGAGTGGTTAAGTTCGTCCGCTTTTCTTTGGTGGCCCGGGCTTTTGCCGGTTCAGATCCTGGGTGGGGACATGGCACTGCTCATCAGGCTATGCTGAGGTGGCGTCCCACATGCCACAACTAGCAGGACCCACAATTAAAATATACAACTATGTACTGGGGAGATTTGGGGAGAAAAAGCAGGGAAAAAAGAAGATTGGCGACAGTTGTTAGCTCAAGTGCCAATTTAAAAAAAAAAAACACAATCATCAGAGATCTGCTCTCCTTACACAGGCTCTTTAAGGCTTATAATGGACGTATCAAAACCAGCCCGAGACTCCCAGGGGCAGCACAAGCTCCTGCGGCTTCTTTGGTTAACAGTGATTATAAATGTGACCCCAGGGTCAAATACTATTCTCTCCTTACAGCATCTTGAAGTAATCCTTTCTTTGAATATATCAACAAAGACTGTCTTTTAAAGATAAGGTAAAAATCAGTAAGGTTCCTTACATGTTGGATCTTAATAGGTAAAGATACATAAGATACATAGCCTGAAGCAGTGGTTAAACCCTTCTCCTGAGATTTTCCTTAATGCTTTCATGAAACTACTAGCACTGTCTTGTGCATATTTTGCATAAAAACGTGGCTTGAAATTCATAATTATGATTGTATAGGCTCTGGTACCTGGACCACTTACTCAGTTATTTGAGGCTGTAGTACCCCTATGGGAATCTTGTAACCAAGGTTGATGTCTTCAAAAACACATTAGAGAAAGGCTGTTTCTTAAAGTGCCACTGTAATATTCATGTTGGGTATTTGGTGTCACACTCTGAGTTGTAAGTGACTGTCCTGCCTCAAGTGCCCATAGGGATCTAATAAGTGGTCGAAAAAGCCTGCAGAGAAGGTGCTCCAGCTGCCTGGAGTTTGTCAGCAACGAGCTGACACCGGTCTGCTGGAGAGGCCTGTTCTCCCAACGGAGCTCACTACAACTGTTGGTTGTGGTTTCTTTACAGTATTTTCCTTGTTTTCCATTAGATACTACTGGTTGACATAGTTTTTTCTTTTTAACCTCTTAATAAAGATAAAATCAAAGAATTTATTTTTATTTCTTTAAGGTCCAGAAAGAGGCAGTTCAGAATAGTTATACCAGACGTAAATATTGTAAATTATTTCCAATAATTGCTTGGAAATTATGACTAAATAGATTATAAAAGAAAATTACATATAGCAAGCTTCACAAATCCATGCCAATATTTTTGTTCTGGCTGAGCCGTAGGGAAAAAATGCAGCCATGTGTCACAGCAGCTCTGGCACCACCAGCTCTCGGTGGAGGAGCGAAGCAGACATGGTCTCAGTATTGCGTGGCTGCAGTAATTTGACCAAACTTGGGTTGCCAAGGGAAATAATCTATATTAGGCTGAGCACAAAAACTGAATGCCGAATTATCTCTGACTCCAGACTTCACGCTCTTGAAACTGCAGCTTCACGTTCTCTAGCCGTCATTATAACTGACCTCTCTTTGAAAATACTAGGTCTTGAATACAAAGTAACTAAAGGGGCGCTATTTATCCAATCATGAATTATAACACTTTCAGTAAATATTAGCCCTGTTAATAGTGTATTTTATAGAAATTACTTACCACTTGCTTGACAGTTTGAATTTTTACCATTTTATACCATGTGTTTTCAGTAGAATTCTGCCATATTATATAACCACAGGCAACCCAGGCTAAATGTCGAACTGGCTTCATTTCTGGAGATACGTTTCCAAAATTGTCTAGTGAAGGAAACATTTTTATGGTAAATGGAATTATTTTATACATACAGTATTAACCTCTTAAAAAAACCTAAATTCTAAATCTTGTCATAGTTTCCTTGAAATGTGTGCAGAAAATAATTAAGCTATGGATCTATAAAGTTCCAAGGCCTTTTTTTGTTTAATTAGATTGGTAATGAATATTTTTGCAAAAGCCAGTATATTTCCAACATTATGTTAACATAAATTTTGAGCATAGATAATTGATATTGATCTTAAAGTTGAAAAAATATTTTTCCATGGCATATTTATGTACCTGGAATATTTTGTGCTTCTAGTGGTTCCTCCATGGACTTGAGTCTTTGATAAAATGTGTTATCTTCTTCATCTGGGTTCTTTCCGATTTCTCCTTCAAATGTGAAGTTGACTTCTGGTGCAGAATGTTGTCCCGTTGGAGGGTAAAGTACTTCTGCTGTGCAGTCCACTGTAACTTGCTGTGTGAAACATTTTGCAGATGATCTTTACGTGCAGATGGCCATCCATTACTAATTATTGTTCTTTGAGATAGAACGTTTAAGGCATTGGCCCGCTATTGGTGTTTCAGACCTGACTTCGGAGTAACATTCCAGAGGTATCTAATGGGGATGGCCTAATACTTTTCTTAGAGGTATCTAAAAGAGATTGCTTATTTTACAACTTAGAAGGCCTCATAATCCTCTAAATTCATCCTAAAACTTTGAATATATTTCAGAATTAATGGGGCATCCATCTGCAAGGCCGGATTTGAGTCTGACTTTGCATGCCAACCCCAGACGGGTTACTTTTTAAGTCTTTCCGTCACTCTTCGTCTCTGCTCCTGAAATAACACAAATCCTCTCAAGCTCAGATACAGCAGTCTGTGCCTAGATGTAAATGAGAAGATTGTAGCATTGGTTCTGCGTGGTAAAGACGAGTGTCTAGCAGCTCAAGTGCCTTTTAATGAATCTCCTTATGTTGGCCTATATCTCTTCTGAATTATGCTCAACAAAAGGGCAAGCTTTTTTTAATTACAAGATGGTTATGGTACGAATTGCAGTTCCTTTTAACTTTGTTTCATTAATAGTTTGATAGGTGTGTAATTTTTAAACATTTCCCTGCTCCATTACTGAAAGATTCTTATCTGAACACGGTGCTATTAGTTGGCCATTCTAATACTCATAAATATCTAAAGCACTTGCTTTTTTTAAGTAAAAGAAACCAAAAACAGAATGAGAAAGGCAGACAAAAAAAGTGATGAGAGTAATATTAGGCATGAGTTCAGACTGCCCGATAAGTATGTAACATTTTTAAAGGGAATTTATTTGAACTGAAGTATATAGAGTCTGTTTTCTAAATAGCTCAATAGAAATACTTCATGTATCTCAGAATATACAAAAAGAGTAAAAACTGACCCTTGTATGATATCGTTTATTTCGAGGCAGGGATTTCACAACAGCTTTAAAAAAAACCCCAAATTCTATGATTCGATCAGCAAAGGTACTCTGGAAGATTTAGAATCAAATTTTATTTAATAATAAAGGAGGTTCACTTACTTTTTGGATAATTTCTTCCACAGAAAATTTAAGGCGATACTTATGTCCTCTTCCCGGAATATCCTAAAATTAAGAAAATGTGGTGAGTTATTATAACAATAACGCAGTTCTTTGCATTGTTAGAAGAACCCATTCTCCTTTGGTTGGGCGGCTGACTGGGAGGGGTAAAATGATTAGAGCCTTAGACCTTGAAAAATGCATTTCACCGTGTATGTAACATCTAAGTTAGCAGGTCCTCTATCAGGTTTATTTTGGATGAGAACAGAAGGGTGGGATAAAAGCATATAGAAACAAAATGGGTTACAATTCACTTTCATTCATCAGAGGACTTCAATCTCTGGGTCTGTGATCCTAACTTCTCTACAGAAGAAATTTTGAAACAGCCTTTAATTCTAAAGACAATAAACAGAATACAGTTTTGTGAAGTTTATCAAACCATTAACTACAAAACAAGTAAAACCAAGCTCTAACTACTCTGGAGCCCACCACAACCACACACCTCATGCATCTTTGCAATCCTGCCGGTGTACTAAAGCACCCGTTCTGTCAATGTGGCTTTCCCAGAATCAATGTGAGCTGAGATTCCAATATTTCGTATTTTCTCGTTGGGAATCACCCCTGATGAACACCATCGCAGACCTTCCAATTAACCTGAAAAGTAAGAGAGATCAATTCAGTGCACTTTTTCTAAGAGAGAGCATGGGTTCAGCGGACATCGTTCCTCCAGAGAAACTCAACGGACACAAAACACCATACGAGACAGCTTGGAAAGGCAAAAGAGGGCACGTCTCCACCGCAACTCCCGAAACCAAAGGGAAGGCTGCAGGGGAGAGCAGAGAAGACACAGCCTGAAAACAAATACATAATCAACCAATCAGAAAAAGCTGCTCGCATTAATTATATAATTAACTAAAAGGGGACAACTACTTTTATCAAATGTTATAGGTTTGAAAGTATACACTAGGGATAATAAAATCAGAAAGATAGATCCTAACAACTACTTTACTAGGAACTAGAGTTTTCATCTTAAGTTCTGCTGTTTCCCCTTCCCCCTTAGTCTCGTTCACAGCTAGCAAGGCCGTCCGAGGACTTCCGTGCTTCACGCGGTGGTACCGACAGCTCTAACGCAACCCACAAAAGGTTTCCAATTCCTTCTACACAAAGTTAACGACTTTTTTTTAAACTTTATTTTACTTGGGGCGGGGCGGGGGGGACAGGGCAGAATCCTGCATTTTATGGAATTAAGACACAATGTAAACCACTGCCCACAGGGCTGCACATCCAAGTGCACTGCGGTCATTTGTGGGCAGAGGGAAGCACAACTTGGAAGCGGCGGGTAAAACTAATGGGAACCCTGGCGCCGGGCGCCTCCAGAGTAAACCCAGGGAAGCCTGCGAGCCGCGCGCGCCAGGCCCGGGCACAGCGGGCCACCGCCCCCCGACGCCAGCCCCCGGGCGCGCCCCGCGGCCGGCACGGACAGGGAGAGGGACCCGGGCCGCTCCGAGGGCCACGCGGCCAGGGGACAGTCCGGGCTCGGCCCCGCTCCCCGGGCACTCTACCTGCCTCCCCTGCCAGCCCAGCGCGGCGGGGACCCGCGGGAGCCCGCGCCCCAGGGCCGCGGCCGTCCCCAGCAGCCTCATGGCCGGCGCAGAACCGGAGCGCAGGGCCCGCGGCTCCGGGATGCTCAGCAACCGGCACCGCGGCGGGAGACCTTCAAAGTCACGCCGGCCAGCAGCGCCTGAAGAGCACTTCCGGGGCGAAGGACGCGAGCGCGGAGGGACGAAGGGAAAGAGGGAGGAGCTCCCGGATCTCAGGGCCGAGCAGCGCCCTCCGCTGCCCGGGCGCCCTCTGCCGACGAGGAAGAGGAGCTGCAGTCGCTTCGCCGAGCTCATCCAGCCTTGCACGCTCCCAGAGCGCTGCAGCCTTTTGGGATGTGGTGCCAACTGTAGCAACCCGGAGAAACGTTTTTTAACAGAATTTAAGTGACAAAAAGAGCAGTTGTCATCTATGCTACCATCACAGATATGAAAAAATACTTATCTACAGGACACGACCTGAAAAGAATGTGGAAAAATGATGACTGAACTATCAATTACAAGTGCTTTTTCTCATCTCGAACGTTCCGTCGTTCTTCGGTGTTAGGCGTTTTAGGGCCAGTTCATATGGAAGACAGCATCCTTGACGATTCCACTTGGAGGCATCGCGAACTTACTATGTCCGAAACGAAGCGTCTGATCTCCCTCCCAGCACCGTCTTCTGCAGTCGTCTTCATCTCATAAACCGCAGCCGGTGCCGCACTCAGTCGCTGTGAGCGCGCCGTCTCCTGGCAGCGCGTGCCTTAACCCCTCGCCGGGGGTCGGGGCCGCGCGCCAGCCCGCCTCTCCCGCCCCGGCCCCCTGCCCCCCGCCCCGCCGGCCGCTCCTGCCCGCGCTTTCCCTCCGTGCAGGCGGCCGCTCAACGGGGTGCTCCAGGCCCGGCTCTTCCGCGCCCGCGAGCTCCTCCCCGTCGCTCTTCTCGTGCGGCTTCGCTCTGCAGAGCGCTTCTCAGACCAGACGTCTCACACACCTGAGCGCTGTCTCCTTTCCCAGTGAGGTCAATGCCGTGAGAACAGTGACTGGGCTGTGGATCGCTGGGTCGCCCTGCGTGGGCTAGGTGCTCAATGATATTTGTGGAATGAACGAGATCGAATAAATAGAAATCAGAGGAAATTACAAGGGACAAGTAAAACCAGAGACTCAGTAATGAATTTCGAATTTACTTTTTGTATATCATCCATATATTAATTTACAAAAAAAGATTAAGCTGCTTTGATGAATAAATCCGTTAACACTGAATATACCATTAAATAAACTTTTTCATTTATAGACTTTCGGAGATTGTCTTAGAAGCCTTTATATGTATTTGTTTAAAATATATAAACACATAATTATGTAAATGGTAATAAAATTTTAAGATATAATTATTTAATAGTACATATAAAACAGTACATCTGTTACACTGAAATTACCACTTTAACAGTTTCCTTGAGGAAAAATTCATACTCATTATCTTCTATGTGTGTATATTTTCATATTTTTCCGTAATTATTATACAAAGTATATCTTATTTTTATTAATCACTTTTAACCAAAGGGATCAACTATTTTCTCCACAGAGGAAACTAAAAGACAAAAAACCAAGAAGTCTCTAGCTAAATTCTTATGTGTACACATTATATGGTACCTCTGTTAAGTTTTACAATGGCAAAATACACATATATGGTATCATCCAAAACATTTGCATATTCTTTTAATCCAGTCACTTTATAAATGTATAAGAATAAAGATACATTGAAATTATCTTTAGTGACCAAAGCTTTGTACCATTTTTCACTTATAAATTACGCAAGTATCCAAGGGCTAATTGCACATTTTCTAAGGTCTTGAGAAGTTACCTGAGGATTTGAATAATTGCAATTTTAGCTAACACATTTGGTCCTTATAATTAATAGAATTACAATTTCATAAGGTCAAAACCCCTTTAAAGGATATCTGTATTACAGCTTTATTTAAACACCATTTTATATTTTGTAACCTTACATAATTGGTGAGTCAGTGATAACTTATTTGACCTATAAGATGAATACAGGAAAGTTAGAAAATTTAAATCATGAGAAGTTCAACCTTAGTTTTATATAAGCTAGAATATTTTATTAGCATTAATTTTAAATAATAAAACCTGGAGAAGACATATAGTTGATTTAAAGAAATATTCATTCATTAGTTTGCCCAAATTCATCCACTTATCGGAAATATTTCATAAACCTTTTTTAAAAATACTTTATAAACCTTATATTCATAATCATTAAATCATATTTAAAAGCTCCTCTTTTATCTTAAAACCTTTCTGCTTATAACCATAATAGCAAAGGCTATTATTTAAATTCGCTCATCCACATTTTACGCAAAAGCAGCACAAATAGTTTATTGGCTTTTTTCTCTTAGCCATTTTGGATATTCATTTGCACCAGATAGTCCTAGATTGCACATATGACAAAATTATTTTTTTCTGAATTCATCTTTAAAAATTTTCAAGTGAGAGGAAAAAGAGAAATAGGAAAAAAGGTGAGCTAGAGCCAGCTTTATACCATTAAAAGATAAATTGAGGCATATTAAAAATTTTGACTTTGAGCAAAAATGGGTTAAAATCTGGCAGCAGCAAATGGGAAGTGGTCAGGAACAGCCCACCAGCGGGAGCCAGGGGAAGACTTTGTAGAGAAGAGGCAGAGGCCAAGCAAGGCGATCACTAGGCGGGCTGCGGCTTCCGCGGGCGCCTTCTTTGGGAAGCCTGGTGGGTGGCTGGGGCCCGAGGGTTTGCGGTCGCAACTCTCAGCCCCGGGGCGCTACAGGCCTAGGCTTTGGTTTGCCTACAGAGGCTGCTAAGGCATTAAAGCCCCTGTCTGATGGGCCTCCTCGGTTACTGAGTTTGATAATACTACCGTGAAAGTACCCCTGGAAAAGGCTGATTGCCTTCCTCTTCACGGAGAAGAGAAAGTTGAAATGTTAGCCACACAGTGAAAAAGCCCTTAAGAATGACATGAAAGGTGAGTGGTCTACCTAAACAAAGTGGTCTCTTTTAGACGAAGAACACAGAGGCTCTCCTCTTGAGGGTTTGTCTGCTGTTTTTCTGTTGGTGTGTTCTTCTAAGGCGCCTCTCCAGTGAAAGTCCTGTTCATTTCAAAGTTCCCCGGAGCGGCCACTACGATTCCGGGCTGCAGCTGCGCCAGCAGGTAGCACAAGTCCGTCCGCTGACAGCCCCATGGAAAGCCGCCTGATGCTCTATCAAACGCAAACCACTCCATGTCTGCCTCGGGCTTTAACCCTAACGTTAGACCGCCTGACTGCTAACCTGAGAAACGTGGGGTTAGAAGGCAACGTGGGTGGACAGAAGGTCTCTCCCCAAGCCGACTTCTCATACACAAAGACTGAGGAAAGTTTTCACCGACAATAGAAGATGGTGGGTGGGCAGGCACAAGATAGGAGATGGGACTTAAAGCCAAATTCACCGGAGGACTCCGAAGTCTGATCAGATTCCCCAAACCCCAGGAGACAATAAGCATGACATCGGGGTCAAAGAGATCATCAGAATGCCGATGCACTGCAAAATCCATGTAATCAGGGACAGGGGGCCTCAAGAGGCCTCAGATATGTACATTACTGCCAAACTGAAGGTCCTAATTCACTGCAGCGAGGGTGTAGGTCAAACCTCAGCAGACTCCAAATTGTCCTAGCTCCGTCAGCCTAAGACCACTGTCTTAGTCCATTCAGGCTGCTGCAACAAAAATACCACAGATCAGCTAGCTTATAAACAGTGGAAATTTATTTCACATAGTTCTGGAGGCTGGGAAGTTGAAGATCAAGGTGCCGGGAAGATTCGGTGTCTGATGAGGGCCCACTCCCTGGTTCATAGGCAGCCAACTTCTCACTGTGTCTCCACATGGCAGAAAGGGCAAGGGAGTCCTCTGGGGTCTCTTTTATAAAGGCACTAATCCTATTTATGAGGGCTTCACCTTGCTGACCTAATCACATCCCAAAGGCCCCACCTCTAACACCATCACTTTGTGACATGCAGGGCACCATCTGATTCCAAGGTGCTCCTGCAACTGCCCTGTGACAGTAAAGGATAATGGAGCCATGAAGGTACAGTAATGAAAACCTCTGATACTGCCAGATACCGGGAAAATCACTAAAGTGGCAAGGAGCCCAAGTATGCAACTTGGCCTTATTATCAAGGTCACATTCACCAAATTGTTAATATCCTTGCATTCCCAAAAGACCCAGGGTTCCAGAAACAACAACAGTCATCCATAAAGAAAAAGTATGTGAACTACAAGGTACAGAGAGCTTTCTTTTTTATATTGGTTGACTTTAGCATTACGGTAAAAATAAATTCTGAAGTCACTTTCAGCATCATGTAGACATAAAGAATTGACATTGAATCTCTATATGTCACCTATTTTATAAGTGGCACCTAGGGAGCACTGTGGCATAAGAAGAAATACATGCTTAATTCAACTTTTATTTGATTTCTATGGTAAACAAACTGGGAGGAAAAAAGTTTCTATGAATTCTCTGCTATATGATGTATAGATGTTATATTGTTCTAAGTACAATTATTTATTAAAGTGTGTTTTCATATTTGAATATAATGATTCAAGATACCATCAGCCTAATGATTTAGGGAAAAGGGGAATCATCACAGTATCTATTGAGATTTGCTCTATCAAGTGAATTTATGCAAAAGTGTTATTTAAAATGTATGCCTTATGACAGCTTCCCAATATGTTATAGTATTTAGTATGCTAAAATATGCATGATTTTATATTCTCATAAACTTCAAACTAACTTTTATAAAAACATCTTTAAGTAATACATGCTCAATTACTTTCCATTATAAAAATGAATAGACACATACACATCTTATTTTAGTGGCAAATTAAAGGCATGAAACACTAATAAAATTAACAGGAGATGATACAGAAAATTAGAAGAGTATGAGCACAATCACATAGTTCTACTTCCAAAGTTACAAAAGGATGACAGTAGCATGAGAGAGTGATAGCAGATTTTCTGTTCTTTTTCTCCTTGATAGAAACATTTTCTTGTTTCTTGTTGGTTTTTTTTGCTGGGAAAGATGCACCAACATCTGCTGCCAATCTCCCTTTTTCTTCTTTTCCTCCCCAAAGCCCCTGTCCATAGTTGTATATCCCAGTTGTAGGTCCTTCTAAGGCCCTCTACGTGAGCTGCTGCCACAGCATGGCTACTGACAGACAAGTGCTGTGGTTCCGTGCCCAGGAACTGAACCTGGGCTGCTATAGCCGAATGCGCCAAACTTTAACCACTAGGCCATCAGGGCTGGCTCAGAAACACTTTCTCAAACAACAAAGACTTAAGAGTTAAGATTTTATATTCTCATAAACTTCAAACTAACTTTTATAAAAACAGATTACCATGAAGTCTGGAATAAACAAGCTAGACCTGATTTTTATATATGGTATAATTAAAAAGGGAACAACTGAACTAACTATCTTGTTCAAACACACACATCATCTGTCTAAGACATTTTCAGATAACCAATCATTCAGGTTTGCAGAATATCAAATGCATTTCTCTATTTATTTATTTTAGTTGTGGGTCCTTCTAGTTGTGGCATGTGGGACGCTGCCTCAGCATGGCCCGGTAAGCGGTGCCATGTCCACGCCCAGGATTCTAACAGGCGAAACCCTGGGCCGCCGAAGCGGATGACGCGAACTTAACCACTTGGCCACAGGGCCAGCCCCAAGAACTCATCTTTTTCAGTCAGGTAATATAATGCCTGTGGACTGAAGTGCATTGATCGCGTATTTTTATTGGTCCAAGCAGACACTGTTGGTGGGGAGGTAACAATATACACCACTAGATGAGGGGCAGAGTGAGTACTGGTCAGCCAGGAGCCCAGCAGCAAAAGTGAGGATGCTCAAGGGAAAGCAAGATTGCTTCAATATTATAGAATCAGTTACTATACATTAACAAATTAAAGGGGGAATATGAAATCATCATCACTATAGATGAAAAAGTAAATTCCATAAGATTAAATATTAATTCCTGACGGTAAACTAGGAGAAAAAGACAACTACCTTAATAATATCAAAATTATGTTCCAGAAATCACTAGCACACATTGTACTTAAGAGTGAAATACCAGACTAGACCTATTTCTGTTAAGATTAGAAATTAGGCACGGGTTTCTATTTCAACCTACAAAAACAAAAACCAGTTTAAGAGGCAAAGTGTTTATTTGAGATCAAGGAATTGCAATTGGGGAGGACAGATTCAGGTAGAAA
Source organism: Equus asinus (assembly GCF_041296235.1). NCBI lineage: Eukaryota > Metazoa > Chordata > Mammalia > Perissodactyla > Equidae > Equus > Equus asinus. The sequence goes on from NC_091794.1 coordinate 62,575,838, forward strand.
CCCAAATAGTGTCCCAATTACAGGAGAGGGGCTTAGGATTTTCATAGGAAAAATGGAGGAGACTGAGGTGAGTAGTATCAAGAGGGTTAACTGATGCTAGATGAGGTGAGGCTGGGATGTCCTTCATAGATTGGCTTGAGGTTCAGCCATCAGGCAAAAAGGCTAGACTCGTACTTCGTTGATTGTTTAGTGATTCAGTCATCAGCAGAGTCCAATTTCATGAGTCCTAACAAACAAGATATTCTTTTTGTTAGTGACTTCTTGGAATGTTGATGTTTTGGTCTAGTTTGGAAGATAAAGAAAACAAGACATGCAAGGCAATTCCTCTGAAATGGCTGCTCTGGCTCTGTTTTAAAGATTTTATTTTTCCTTTTTCTCCCCAAAGCCCCCTGGTACATAGTTGTGTATTTTTAGTTGTGGCTCCTTCTAGTTGTGGCATGTGGGATGCTGCCTCAGCATGGCTTGATGAGTGATGTCATGTCCATGCCCAGGATCCGAACCAGCAAAACCCTGGGCCACGGGAGCAGAGCATGCGAACTTAACCACTCGGCCATGGGGCCTGCCCTTAGCTCTATTTTAACATAGCTCGATTCATATCATCTTTTACACTATCATTTTTGCTATTTTTTATCATTCTGTTGAATGTTCTAGTCAATGCTACAAGAAAAATAAAAAGCATAGTATCAGAAAGGAAAAGCAAAACTATTATTTGCAATGATATATTCTAGATATATACCTAGGAATCCCAGGATAGTCAACTTAAAAATATATCAGACCGATGGAAAGATCAGATATCCAGATATAAGATGAATATTTTTAAAATATTAGCATATACATCATGGTCATATGGACTAAGCAGAGATTATAAGCAAGCCAACAGTGATAAACTCACATAACATTCAAGGCTGGCATAACATTAATACGAAACTTGATGAAGTTTAGAATCACAACACCACCACCACCACATACACACTCGCAAAAACACACACACACACACACGCAGACCAATCTCATTTATGCGATAGCTTTTCTTTAGCTATAATTGGTAAGAAAGTATACTGGAAGGAAACTCTACTTACAATAATAACCTATAAAATAAGTAGAATAAACTTACCAAGGAATATCTGACACTAATATGTTGAATTTAAAAGAAGACTTGAATAATTTGAGAAATATGTCATATTCCTGAATGAGGAGTTTCAATATTTTAAACATAACAATTCTCCCTAATAAATTCAATGCACTCCTAATCCAAACCTCAAAAAGAGTCTGGGTGGGTGTGGAGAAGAGATGAAAAATGCATTCTAAAGTTCCTCTGGGAGAATAAATTACTTAAAATCACCATGAATATTTTGAAGATGAAGATTAGTCATAGGAGACTTGCCCTACACAATATCAAAACATATGGTCATATCATCAATTACAGTTATTAAATAGTGTGGTACTCATCCAGGAATCAATAAATAAAGTGAAATGTAGAGATTCTATGCATACTAATTGATTAATGGTATGATGTAGATAGTGTATTTCCATATTTCCAGTCAAGGGGAGAATACACAGATCGTTCAATATATGTTAATTGAATAGCCATTTGAAATATATATAATATAATACAGGAATATGTACATATTCCTACTTCATACCATACATTAAAATAATTATGAGGAATGTGAAATGTTTATATGTAAAAGGGAAAACATTGAAGTAATAGGAGAAAATATAGTCTTTGAAGGGAAGAAGTTTTGTTAGCATGTACCAAAACCAGAAATTGTAAAAAAAGATTGACTGCGAGTGCATCAAAAGACACCAAAAACAGCTAAAATGCAAAAATTGAGGAAAATACTTAAGCATATATGACAGGAAATAAAGTTAATATTCGTAATGCACAAAGAGCCTTTGCAAATAAATTATGAAAAAGATAACCTACTTGATAGACAAATGAGCAAAGGACAAGAAAAGACAACTCAAAGAAGAAATGCAAATGACCAACAAGCGTTTGAAAAGACCTCAGACTCAGGAACAATCAAAGGAACGTAAATTAGAGTGAGATACCTTTTTCTTTTTCCTGTTAGGTTGGCAAAGATGAAAAGTCACGTTGGTGAGCATGTGAGGAAATAGACTTTGTTGGTAGCAATGTCAATCGGCACAGCTTTTCTAGAGGTTAGTTAGGCAATATGTGTGGAGATTTTTTAATGTGTAAGGCCTTGAATTCAGCAATTCCACTTAGAGGAGTTAATCCTAAGTAAGCATCATGTGTAAAGATGAACAAAGATGTATACTGCAGCATCAGAAACAGCTTACATTTTATGACAGGGGATTGGTTAAATGAATTAAGATATATCCATAGAAGAGAGTACATAGCCATTAGAAATAGCAACATAGGCCACTAAACATTACTAAGAGGAAAAGAACAAGTTGCACTCATATCTTGCTGGCAGGAGAGTAAACAGTAGGGCAGTTTGTCACTATCAAAAATTTAAATGCAGAAATGCTTTAACTCAGCATTCCACTTTTCTAAATATATATAAAGATATATACAAGTTCTCTCTATGAAATTTGCCTTTTTTGCCAGACTTTTTTTTTAGAACAGTTTTAGACTTGCAGAGAAGTTGAGAAGATAGTACAGAGAGTTCCCATAAACCCCCGCACTCAGGTTCCCCTATTATGAAGATCTTACATTAGTACATTTGTTACAATTAATGAACCAATATTGATACATTATTAGTAACTAAAGTCTGTAATGCACTCAGATTTCCTTAGTTATTTTCCAGAGAAAAAAGTATTATTTTTTTATTGAGAAATAATTGACATACAACCCCACGTACGTTTAAGGTATATGGCATGATGGTTTGATTTACAAATACCGTAAAATGATTTCCACAACAGGTTCAGCTAATGTCCATCATCTCACATAGATTCTTTTTCTTGTTTTTTACCTAATGTCTTTGTTTGTTCTAGGGTCTCATCCAGGATATTATGTTATATTTACTTGCCATATCTCCTTAGACTCTTCTTGGATATGACAGTTTCTCAGACTTACCCTGTTTTTGCTTATCTTGACAGTTTGGAGGAGTACTGGTTAAGCAATTTGTAGGATACCCCTCTATTGGAATTTGTATGACATTTTTCTCATGGTTAGACTGCAGTTATAAGTTTGGGGAGGAAGACCACAGAGGTAAAATGTCACTTTGAACATATCATATCAAGTGTGCATGCTATTAACATGATTTATCACTGTTGATGTTGTTCTTGATCACCTGGCTGAGACAGTAGAGGCATTTAAAAAAGAAAGTCGTAAAACACTAGAGTTAATCTAAAATACCTATCTAGGTAAGGGATAATTGTACATGCACCCAGTGGCATATTGTGCGAAGATTAAGAATGAAGAGGTAGATCTATAAATGATATAAAAATAATCAAGTATAAAAAATGTTACGAATAGTATCATCTTATTAATATGAAAAAGAACATACATAAATATTTGTATATGCAAAAATTTTTTTCTGAAATGATACAAAAAGAAATCTTAAAAGTGACTGTGTCTAGTGTGTGGAAATGTGAGATGGGGAGTACTTCACTTTTCAATGTAGTCCCGTCTCTCCTGTTTGAATTTCTACCCGGAGGATGTGTTACTCTTATAAGTGTGACTTTTTAAAGCAAGTTGATCCTATTTTTGTAAAATAAACCTATTTTTCTCTGTGCATTGAAAAAATGAATCTAGAAAGATAGGCATCATTATTGATAGGCTAATATCTCAGTAAATGGCAACTCCATTTTACCAGGTGCACAGGGAAAAAACCTAGGAATCATATTTGACTCTTCTCTCTCTCTCTCACCCACACTTAACCCATCAGCACATCCTGTGGGCTCTATCTTCAAAATATATACAGAATCTGACCACTTCTGTTCCCACCGTGGGTCCCTGGATTACTGCAATCCAGACTGATCTCCTTGATTTCACCCTAGCTCATCTGCAGTCCGTTGTCAACACAAAAACCGGAAGTCAAGTCATATTATTTCCTTGCCGAGAGCCTTCCAATGGCTTCCATCTTATTCTGAGTAAATGCCAAAGTCTTTACAGTGACTTAGAATGCCCTAGTTGATCTGTGCACTGTCCCCCACCTTCTTACCATTCACCCTGACACACTCATTCCTTTCCTTTCATACTGGCTTCCAATCCCTGTGCACACTCCCTTCTCAGAGTTGGTGCACCTGCCATTCATTTTGCCTGAACACGATCCTCCTACCAGATTTCCCACCATCTGTTTAACTTGCTCCCTCACCTTCTTCAGGTGTCTGCTCAAATGTCAGGAGTTCAGGAGCAGGAATGGGCACTAGTAGGGGAGCAGTGGATTTGCCGGGAGGCCATGGCAATGCTCCTGGGAAGAGAAGAATGGTGGCCCAGCACGGTAGCCATGGAAGGTGAGGAGTAGATGGATTCAAGAAATATTTAGGAGGGAAAATCCACAGCGGTTGGCATTTGAGGGCTCAAGGAAGAATCTCAAATTTATCAGGAAACTCAAGAGGAGAACCAGGCTTAGGGGAGACAATGAAGACCAGGATTGCAAGAGACTTTTACTTTTTATGTATTATATGTGATGGGCGTCTGAGAATACAGAACTTTGAGCATGAGAATTGTCATTCTCCAAGGGGTTCTTAACCATTTTTGTGCCATGCACTCTTTAGATAGTCTGGTGAAACCTATGAACACGTTCTCAGAATAACATTTTTAAAAGCACAAAATTGAATACATATCATTTCACAGAAACAAATTATAGTGAAATTCCGGGGTCTGTGGGCCCCAGAGGAGGACTCCTCTGTGGAGCAGCTCCTGCCTGAGTCTTCCTCCCTGTCTGAGTGGCCACATTCAGCCGCGTGTGTATGGTGAATGTTCACAGTGCTGAGGAGGGATACAGGGACCCTGGTGACGTCGTCAAGTGTGGCTCAGCAAGGGCAGCAGACCACCACTTTCACAGCAATCCTGAGTGGAAGCAACACAAGAAAATCAGCCAAGAAAGGGATCAGCTATTCACTGGTGACACTGTGCTGTTTGGAAGCAGCAGGCCTGGCACTTCTGCCTGAGTGAGCCCGGGGTTCTTGGCCAGATAGGGGGAAGAAGGAGAGGGAGCCTCAGGAAGGAGGCCCTGGACTTCCTGCACACAGGAGCACACGGGGCACAGGTGATGGAAGGGAAGAGAGGGGAGATGTTACTGCAGCTGTGCCGCAGCCCGACGTCAGGGGTCACGTCTATCTCATTCATTTCTGTATTTGAGAGAACTTTTACAATGACCGTATATGACTTTTGTAACAGAAAAAAGTAGACTATGTAGGGCTTTCCCTCCATTTCATTAACGATATTGTCTCATTAACGTTGCCGGGATTTAAACATCTTAAACCTTTGGGCAGATGTTGTGGAATCTGAGAAAGGACTAGCAGACCCTGGATTACACAGACCAAAGGGACATGTCTGCCGAAAGAAAGAGATGGTGGAACTCCCTAAATTCTTACTCTTTAGACATATTCCCATGACTCCGATGGTAGTAAAGTGGTAAAAAAAATGCTCAGAGTATACAGTGCTCAGGAGACCTTGTTGTTATTGACCCCTGAACTGAGGGATCCCCAGGAATAACATATGCCTGGAGACGGATGTTTTCCGCTGTGTGGTCTCAGAAGAGCAGGGAGGTGTGGAGCCCCCTGGGGAGTTTTAGGTGTGGAGGGGTGAGTTTGGAGCAGGAATGAGCATAGCTGCTTTATTTAGTTTTACGTGTTAGACTTCTGCTCCTCCTTTGAACAAAGGGATTGGGGCTAAAATAAGTTTGAAAACAATGCACTAAGATCTGTTATTTATTAGAGATCTAGATTCGACTTGGGATAAGTAAGTTCTAGGTGAATAGAACAGATGTTACTGACCCTCTAACGAGCATATACAGGTCAAATTTGTGGATTCGCAGAGTCCAGTCAAGGACGGGGCCAACAAGGAGCGTCCCAGGTGCCAGAGAACTCCCCACATCACTGGATGGTATAGACAGCAGTGAAAATGAAGCAAGATGGAGAAAAGTCCATTTATGGAAACTTCTCTGGGGGAGATGACAATAGGTGGTTAGAAAGCATTCATTCACTTGTTCATTAAATACTCACTGTGTGCTTTCTGTACACCTAGCATTGTCCTGGATGCTGGGGATGAAGAGTGATCAGAAAGCCAGAACCCTGCCCTTGTGGAGACCACATTCTAGTGGGGGACAGAGACGGTGCAGAATCACTATAGAAAATGTCAGGCAGTGACGGGGGCTACGAAGGAGAGGAAAGCGGATTAAGGGGACAGTGACAGGGGAGGAGCACTCTACACAGGATGGAGAGGGAAGGCTTTTCTGTCAAGGTGACTTTCAGCAGAGATCTGAAAAGGGTGAGGGAGCAATGGGGAAGAACATACCAGAAAGAGGAAACAGAAACACAAAGGCCAGGAGGCAGGAGCTTGCAGGGGCATTTAGGAACAGGAACGAGGCCAGCGTGGCTGCAGTGGAGAAAGACAGGGGAAGGGGATGGGTCAGAACACTTTTCTACAGTGATGGGTGGGGGATACCCATCTCCAAGGCGGCTTGCTCAAGAAGCAGCAAATCATGGCTAAACTCCTTCTAAGATGTGTAGGTCTGTGCGGTGTGTTTGTGACGGGGCTTCTGTTTCCCCGAGTGTGTGGGACTTGCAGATTTGCAGCCTGAGCTGAACTTCTCAGAGCAGGGCCCTTCCTGCACACTACTCTCAGCCTCTCTACGTAAACGGTGAGTCAATACTGAAAGAGCAGAGGCTTGAAGTCGCTTGAAATTATTAGCCTGCCTTGGTGCCTATTTGCCCCTGAAATCTTTTCGTCTGATGACCAGATAAAATGACAAGGGTCTGAAAACTTAGAAAAAGATCACTCCCTTGCTTGGGCCCCTTCCATCTTCAAAGCCGGCAGTGGCCGGTCAATTCTTTCTCCTGACGCCAAGTCTCTGGTTCTTCCCGTTCCCCATTTAAGGGCTCTTGGGATTACTCCGGGCCCACCCAGATGATCCAGGATAATCTCCTTATTTTAAGGTCAGCTTTCAGCACATCTAATTCCATCTGCAAACTTGACTCCCCATTGCCATCTAACATAACACGCTCACAGGATCTAGGGATTAGGGTGTGGGCATCTTTGGGGGCCGTCGTTCTGCCTCCCACCATCGCCCTCGGTAGATGCAATGCAGTCTTCTTCTCCTGGCCTTGATTTCCTATTGCAATGTTAATTGTATTGTGTTTATGCTCTTTAATATAAACTGCCTCAAACCTATTTTGAAAAAGAGGCAATGAAAAATGGACCCTAATATATTTAACAATACTAATTATGGACAGACTATATGGTGGTAGAGGAGGTCCTGCCCCCCACTCCCCACCTCGCCATTGAAACAGAGGGAGTGGGGCTACTTCAAGAAGTGAGCTGGTAATCTTGGACCACTCTTGTTTTTTCAGAGCTAACAGTCCATTTTACAATATTCTCAATTCAGTCTTTGGGGGAAAAAAGGACTAAATTGGCCGCTATATTAGTTATCAATTCTTGCTTAAGTTACTTCAGAATTTAGAGACTGAAAACATGAAACATTTGTTATGTCACTGTTCCTTTGGGTCAGAGGTCTGGGTGCAGCCTAGCAGGGTGCCTGGGGCTCCAGTTGCAGTCAGGGTGATATCTGAAGCCTTGACTGGGTGAGGATTCACCCCCAGGCTCGGTCACGTGGTTCTCAGCAGGATTCGGTTCCTCAGGGGTTGTTGGACTGAGGTGCTGCAGTTACCTGCTGGCTGTGGGCTGGGGGCCTCCCTCAGCTCTTTGCCACGTGGGCCTCTCCACTGGGGACTCACAACACGGCAGCTGGCTTCCCTCAGAAGGAAAGCCCAAGATGGAAGCCACAGTCTTTTTGTAACCTTATCTCAGGGGCGACATCCCATCACTTACTTTTACCGTACACTATCTATTAGAAGGGAGCACTGGTCCAGCCCACGCTCAAGGGGAGGGCCTGCACAAGCTCATGAACACCAGAAGGATGGGATTGCTGGGAGCTGTTTTAGAGGCTGCCTATCACAATCACCATCTGAGATTTTTCCAGTTGAAGCACCAATTTAAAATGTCATTGAAAATTCACCTGAGATTTCTGCAGCTGCAGCTTTGGAATCCATCCAGTACATGTGGACACAAAGAAATGTGTGTCACTTTAACCCCGGTCAAGGAGAGAGAGATGTAGAGGATGTGACACTAGAAAATGATGCATCTCAGAAGCAGCAATTTACAACATATTGTCACTAAACGTTTGATTAACAAATATAAGCTGAATTATATTAAACAAAGAGAAGCCATAATACAATTGTTACCACTATCTACCATGATAATTACAGACAGAATTTCGCTATGTTAGAGCTGGTTTTCCCCCCGCAGTGTTTGCCAATGACATTATAAACAACAAAACAATGAAAAGGCAGGAGATGTATGTTGAAATAAGTGGGACCTAAGAGCTTATTATAAGAAAAGTGGAAGTAATAAATATTAAGCCAAAGCCAATTTCTCCATTTCTGGAATCCATTCTAGGGTAGCAGGAGAACTACCATACTAATCAAAGTAAGAGGACTGAAGGAGAACCATAGGTCAGGACGTTACAGAAACCCACAGCATGTCTTTGATTATTGCCAGAGCAATTTAATACAGAATAAATAATATGGCATAGCAAATGTAATTCTATAGTGAGAGACTGATGATACTGGAAAACTCAAAAGAAATGAGTATTATACGAATAGCAATATCTCTGAAAACATAGATATCACTTATATTTGGGTGGTTTTTTAATGATAGCCAGGCATATATAATTTTTGAAAAATATTTTTATTACTCCCCTTGTCTATTTTCCTTTTTCTTTAGTTCAATTTCCTTTTCCTTACCTATCTAGTTTTTTCTGTTTCTTCATTTTGTCATTTCTTAAGTTGCTGTTGGTTAAACTTTGCTTCTAGTCTCAAAAATATAACTAGGTTTTGCAATAATATATCTTGAATCACAGGTATGCGAAACAAATATTTTAACTCTTGTGTGGCTCTCAACTTATTTTCCTCAAGAGAGGGTATTGAGAGGATAGTAGCTTCTACATCTGATAGATCTTGCTACACAACAGATTAATTGAGCGTCCTCCTCTTTTAATATCTTTGATGTTGAATTCGCCCAGGTCCAGGGACTTTGTGTTTTAGTATTAAAATATGAGTCAAGCATGACAATTGTGATACCACTACTAATAACAAATATTTTAATAGCTTTATTGAGGTAAAATTGACATACAATAAAACAGACATAAAAAATTGGATTTGAAAATCACTTTTTTATTTCCACTGTATGATTGTGCTTTGAACATTTTGATAAAAATATTTCTCTCAAGGGGCTGGCCCCGTGGCCGAGTGGTTAAGTTCGCGCGCTCCGCTGCAGGCAGCCCAGTGTTTCGTTGGTTCGAATCCTGGGCACGGACATGGCACTGCTCATCAAACCACGCTGAGGCAGCGTCCCACATACCACAACGAAGAATATACAACTATGTACTGGGGGGTGTTGGGGAGAAAAGGGAAATAATAAAATCTTTTAAAAAAAAAAATGTTTCTCTCAAGGTAGAAAACAAAAAGGTTTGTAACAGATATTTTCGATGATATCCTTGGTGGATATGGCAAACACTGTTAGTCGCCAATGCAGCCATGTTAAGAACCCTAATTTTTTTCAGATTGTCAAACGGCAGTGTACACAGGGAAGTGGGATCCATCTTGAGCCCCAAAATATAGATTATGATTTGCCCAACCCCATTTGTTTTTGCTTTTGTGTAGGTAGGTGACCCAGTCCTGGTCAATGAGATATGAGTCAAAGTCTGTGGGGCACTTCTGAGGAAAATATCTCCTCCGTGTCAGCTGTCTTGGGACTACGAGGAGCCAAGCCAATCCACTGAGGATGCAGAGTGGAAAGCTGAAGGATCCAGGTCTTTAAAGACTTCTCGAGCTGCACATTAACCAAGTCTGCAGCAGGCCTGCTTCTGAACTTCTTGTTGAGTGGTGTTATAAACAGCCTCATCAGAGCCACTGTGTTGCATAACTCCGGGGAGAACTCTCCACGTCGTACAACATGGTGGTCCTGGATCTCATTGGTTAAGCCACTACAGTTGCAGCCAAAAGCATCCTAGTCCATAAAGTGGGGCAGATAGAGTTCCAGTATTAAGAAACTGCCTCTGGGAACCAGTTTATACCTTGCAAAAGACTATTATTAGAAAGTTTTAAATTGCAAGTAACAGAAGCCACAGTTCAGATCTAAACAATAAAACCAATTCATTGGCTAAAGTCCAGAGGGAGGCAGGCTTCAGGGGGTTTGAGCTAGAGTTTCTTGATGTCATCAGTACTCTGGCTTTTTTCCCCACCTCATGTTCTCAACTCTGTCTGCCCCGTGTACTGGCTTCTTCTTCAGGTTGGCTTTCTTCATGGTAGCAAAACATTTGCTCTTGTTTCAAGCCTCCCATTTCCACATCCCACCCCTCAGACTCTGACTGAGTCATGGACTTAGCCTGTGTCACCTGCTCTATCTTAGGGGCTGAGGATAGAAACAGTATTCCGAGAACCTCATGGGTCCCTAAAAGGAAAGTGGAGGTTAGAAAGGAGAAATGAAATACTGGGACCCAATCATGAAGCGTCCACTGCATGGATGAGGGTTATAATACAAAGGGACTTTTTAAAAATGTGTTTGGAATTTATTTATATTCTACTTATTCTCAAAAGAATGTGAGATAGAGAGAGCCAATAATGCTAGGCCCATGGATTACGAATAAAGCACGAGATTTGGTGAGCTCTTGGGGAACTAAGAATAGACTTAGTTGTCTGTGAGCCTCTGCTAAGTCCTAGTTTGAACATTTGTGAGATAGAACTTCTGTTTATTTCTAGAACTGGAAGTCAAGGCAATCAATAGTGATGAAGCAGCTGCTTCAGGAGAAATGTCAAACTCTATGCTCTTTAAAAATGTTAATGTAAAGTTTTAAAATCTGTGAACTCTTTTCAACACCTTCACTTTTCTGAAATCCAAAATTACGAGTATAAAAAAAGAACACAGTGCAACTCAGTCAAATCCATAGACACTTACTGGCACAGCTGCCATTTGCACCAGAAAATGAAGCAGAACTGGCCGGATGCACAACTAGGTCTTTGCAGAGGCACCTGCAATCCACAGCCTGTGTCTGCACAGCTTCCCGGCACACGGTCCTCGGTGGTAAGCCGTGGTCATCAAGAGCCTGGCCTAGGTCCTCACCATCCTGCAAAGCTTAAATTCATTTCACACCTGCTTTTGAAACTGGAAATACTGCCAACTTATTTCCTCAGATGGATTTGGCAAAAATTCCAGCATACTGTACAAAATTATAGATCAGACTAAATCCAGTTCTCAAATTCATTGGACATCTGGAATCAGTAAAAAATGTGATATCTCCTTCAGAAAGGACCCTGATGCCCTCAAAGGACCAGGGCAGCACAGACTAGGAAGGAGAAGCTGTGCTCCCAGGATTGGCCGGCCCGGGGCCGTCTCCCCTCAGGAACATTCCTAGACAGGTAATGCTCTCCAAGCCCAAAACTATAACAACTTTGCTACTGTCTCTCAGAAAACCATTCCACAAGCTAACTGCCTTTGGTATGGAAACGTATTCCCGGGCTGAACTGCAAGGGTGATGTTGAAAACTCAGTGCGGTGCAATGTGTGTAGAAACAAGCTGCTCAGGAGGGGCAGGAAAGAGGCGGCCAAGGATTGTGCTTTACTAGTGGTGTGGGATGGTTGTTCAAGCAATTAACCTTTTGGGTTTTTTTCTTCGAGTTTTAGAAAAGACAATTTGGGCACTTTAAATAACCACGGCAGTGCTATGTTCACACTGTAAGTAGGAAGTACAAACAATGGAAACATAGACATTTCCCTGACCATTAATTCCAGTTTTCTCTTTCATGTTCTAGAAAGACCGTATAAGGCAGTGGTTAAGAGCTTGCATCCAGACTTGACTGCCTGAATCCCAGCTCTGCCACTGGTTAACTAGGTGATCTTGGGTAGATTACAAGCTTTCCATGCCTGGGCTTCTTTATGTGTAACCTGGGGATCACTGTCTGTATCACAGGGCTGTTAAAAGACTTAGTGAACTAACATAAGTAGACCATTTAAAGCAGTAAGCACCATTTACGCATTAGTTATAATTATTTGTGAGCTTTCACATACATCTACTGAAGGAAGTTTTATTGGAATCTCGAGATGACTAAATCAATATGTACTTCCATACTATGTTTTTGCAGACCAAAGTATCTGCTTTAAAAGGTCATTTATCTATCTCATTAAAAGACGAATAGCACTATTAGTTAAAAGTAATTTAGACTATTATATTAGAAGTAGTCTTTGTTCTGTGCAAACATCCCAAAATGTACATTATTTTAAGGTTCTACAATTTATTTAACAAATATTTATTGAGCTCCTACCCTGTGTAAGGCATTGTTCTAGAATGGGGTTGATGGGTATGTGTGTGTATGTTTGTGCAAAATCCTTCCTTACATGGAGCTTTGTATCCTTTCAAGAGGACATGGACAGTAAAGAAACAAATAGACGATATGTCAGGTGGTGACAAGTTCTATGAAGAAATATAAAGCAGAGTCAGGGTAGAGAGTGATGGAGAGTGGCGCCCATAAGGAAGGTCTCTCTGATAAGGTCACACTTGAGAAATGACCTGAAGAAGTGAGTGAATCAGCCATGTAAATATTTGAGAAACGGGGTTTCCAGGAAGAAGGTACAGCAAGTGCAAAGGCCCTGAGGTGGGAGAGTGCTTGTTATATGTAAGGAATGGCAATGTGGAATTCAAACCTAGGAAGTCTGTCTCCAGAACCTGCATTCCATAGTCCCACATTATCTTCTGCACTTTCCTCCATAAACTCTCTGCTTCAGACAGGAAGATTATGTGAAAAAATGGTCATCTGAGTTAAATATAAGTTATATAATCTTACATTTATGTGTTCCATTGACTTATACATGAATTCCAAAGAATCAGCATGAACAACAAATTTAACTTTTCCTTTTCAAAAGTAGCTCAGAGTAGGAAGCAAAATACATTAAATTCAGAGCAGCAACGAGGACATTCTGAAATGTTCCTTAGCCTAGAAAGACCCTTGGTGTAGGGTTTTTGTGAAAATTTTGCATGTCTAAGTCTTTTTCTGGGGCAAGTGCTGGGTCCCTGAACCCAGTAAAACTTGAGAATAACCACGTCAGTGAACAGTGTTTCAGAACTCAGAAATATTTTTGTTTTTTTAAAAAAAATCACAAAGGAACAAAAATGTAACAGAAAAATAGACGTTTTTGATTATCTTAATTTGAAAATTGAAATATAAAGGAAAACAATTGCTTTTATTTATTCATTTTTAAGGTTTTGTGGATAGGGCACCATTTAGAAAATTACTAATTAGCAGAATCAAAGCTGAGGATTTAAGTCTGGAAGAGCTTATTTTGAGGGCAACTTGTAAACAGTAGCAGACGACTTCACAGAAAAGCAGCCACCTGGCTAGAGCAAGATTTGGAGGAACACGCACAACTGAGTATTATAAGCTTTCTATTTCGGAGGCAGAGCCAGAAATTCTGGGTAAAGAGAATCTAAATCAGTGGTTCTAAACTAAGAAAGTGTGTTATTCTTGGTCTGCTGAGAATCAGCCTCCAAGATGGGATTAGAAGGCAAAGGATTTTATTAGGGGAAACATCTGTGTGAGAGAAAACGGGGAGAAAGGCAGACGAGCTGGGAGCCCGTCCAACTGCTGCGGGTCTGACTGAGGGAAGGAGCCAGGAGGAAGGCTGGGCAGCCGTCCCAGGGCGCCCACAGCCTGAGGGAGCTTCAGCGCGGCCGCCAGAGTCCCGGAGCCGCGTCCCGCGCTGGAGCAGGCCTGTCTCCAGGCCCGGCCCGTCGTGGTGCCCGGCGTCCCTGCAGCCCTCGCTCGTTGGCTGGGACCAGCCTCCCCGCAAGCCCGGCGATGGAGCTCAGCGCGGGGCCCTCCGTCAGTTGCGCCGCGGGTGACGGCGGAGAGGCGCGGTCTCGTGGCCACAGAGGAGGTAACTGGATCACCCGCGGAGCTGTCTCTGCGTCTCCCACCACCGCCAAGCCCAGCCCCTCCGCCAACTCGAGATGTCCTCACGCCCCCGTGGGCCCTGCGGCCTCGGGGGGAAGCGCTGCCTGGCAGCCGGCAGCTAGTGAGGGTGGGACACGTCCTTCACGTGTTCCGCGTTGGTACAAGGGTTTGAGACCATGGGAAAAAGAAAAATATCTCCTGTTTTGATGTTTATTTTATGAATGCATTGTTGGGAAAGATCTTTCATAAATGGCTTACTAAGGATTTGTTACAAGGTTACTCAGTAGCTGATAAATTGCTGTGTCTTCATCTCTGATTTATTGTAAAAGTTCATGGGACAAAGTTGTTTGGTAAACAGTTCCCGTGGTCATGTGAGCGTGATTCCAGGGACGTTTCAGGAAAAGACAGGTTTAGATGTCTGCTAGTGAAGGGTAGCTCAATAAAGAGGGTGCTGTGACTACACGGCCAGGAGCGTGGGAAGCACACCCACGCCCCGCCCCGGCCACGCCCCCGGCCACGCCCCGCCCCGGCCACACCCCCTCCGCCCTCAGCTCTGCTCCTCGCTGACAGCTCCTCGCAGGCTCTTCAGTGAAGCACTTCCCACCTACTACGGTGCACACGGACGGTGTCTTTTTCCGGAATGAGATCTGACCTAGAATATAGCATTTGCTTATAAATAGGCGTCTCCCTCTGAACATGAGTACGCCAGTCCTGAAAATCCAGTGTTAAATGCCACAAACACAACCGGTCCTATTTGCCATTGTTTTGAAAGGGAAAAACTGTAACGGCTACCGGTCAATGCTTAAGCTTTTCCTAAAATGCAACACTACACAGTGAAAAGCCCAAATGTAATAAACAATGTTCATGTTAAAATGTAAATGTCTCAAATTGTGACTTTCGGATCACCAAAAAATTAACAGGCTTATTCTTGTATTAATGATTGCTTCGTATGCAGCAATGTGAACAGTTTGCACGTCCTATGTTGCTGTGATGGTTCATTTTATGTGTCAACTTGACTGGCCCAAGGGATACCCAGACAGCAGGTAAAACATTGTTTCTGGGTGTGTCTGCAAGGGTGTTCCTGAAGAAATTAGCTTTTGCTTGAGTAGACTACGTAAAGTGATGGCTCTCACTAATGTGTGCGGGCACCATCCAATCCACTGAGGGCCCCAAAGGCACAAAACGGTGGAGGAATGATGAATGCCCTCTCTCTCTTGTTTTTTTTCTCTGAGGAATATTAGCCCTGAGCTAACATCTGCCGCCAATCCTCCTCTTTTTGCTGAGAAAGACTGGCCCTGAGCTAAGACCTGTGCCCGTCTTCCTCTATTTTATATGTAGGACGCCTGTCACAGCATGGCGCGATGAGCAGTGCGTAGGTCCGAGCCTGGGATCTGACCCAGAGAACCCCAGGCGCCAAAGCCGAGCGCGCGAACTTGACCCCTGCAGCAGCCACCGGGCCGTCCCCCACCCCCCTTCTTGAGCGAGGATGTCCATCTTCTGCCCTCAGCTCAGAGCTCCTGGTTCTCGGCCTTCAGACTCCGGGCATGACACTGGCCGACTGGGCTGGTCCCAGGACTCAGGCCTCAGGCCTCAGGCTGAAGGACACCACCGGCTCTGCTGGCTCTCTGGCTCTCCAGCTTGCAGATGGCAGATGGTGGGACGACTCAGCCTCCGGAAGTGCGTGAGCCAGTTCCTGCAGTAGATCTCCTCTACTCCCTTCACGTGTTGGTTCTTCCGGTTCCGCTTCTCTGGAGAGCCTGACTCACGCAGCAGCGGACCCCGTCTGTGGCCCTGGCCTTTCCTGCAGCTGCTGAGTTCCGGCTGCCAGCACCTGAGACTCCGCCTGAGGGCTTCACAGTCCACTGAGCTCACAGTCCCCGGACTAGGACTTTGTCACAGGGCCGAAATGTCTCCAATAACGCCCCCTGGGAGCAGTTCTCACCCAATGACTGACAGAGTGGGTGGCTAAAGACCACTGCTCCCTCACTCCTGATGGAGTAACTCTGAGGCATGTGTCCAACACTGACTACCTTACCGGTGTTTCCCAGATCCTTAACCGAATAAGATATTTAAACTCGGATCCTTGTCTCTATTTTCTGCTTTTGAGGAAACTAAACCAAATATTGAACCACAAACTTTATGCACTGTGGATGACTATGATGTTTTGATCTCTTTCTTAGCTCCAGCAACGTCCCAGATGGACATCCCCTTCATTGACACTCAGCACACTTTTCAAAATATCTATGTGTGATTCTACCAATTTTATTTAGAATATAAATCATTACTTTTCTCCTTCTTCCTTTTGTTTAAAATGTTGTATTAAGTTTTCAGGATAGAAATATAAATCGTTCTATATAAATATTGCTGAAAACATTATTTCAAGAGATATGACATTGTATGGAATTGAGCATTAAAAATCAAGAAGTATAAAAAAGTGGAAACAAACAAAATGTCTATCAGCTGATCAAAGGATAAACAAAATGTGTTATATATGAACAGTGGAATCTTATACAGCCATGAAAAGGAGTGAAATACTGATACATGTTACAACACAGATAGTCCTTGAAAATATGCTAAGTGAAAGAAGCCACATGCAAAAGGCTACATATTGTATGACTCCATTTATATGGAATGTCCAGAATAGGCAAACAAAGAGACAGAAATAGATTAGATTAGTGGTTCACAGGCCTGGAGGAAGGGCAAATGAGGCTGACTGCTAACGTATATGGGGTTTCTCTTGGGATGACAAAAATGTTCTGGAAATAGATAGTGGTAATGATTGCACAACCTTGTAAATATATTAAAAACCACTGAAATCAAGAGGCATCCTCCCAGGGAAGATGTTTTGTGGGACATACCTGTCCTGCCTTGCAAGGATCTCTACTTATTTTCTAGTGGAGTAAGTGCTAGACTTAGTTATGAACCTTCCCACTTTTCCTCTAAGATGCCTTTCTGCTCAATGCTACCGATGGCCCTCTGGGAAGATTGCTTGCCATGGACCTTGTTCTTACGGCTTAGAGAGAAGGTCTGGATCATTTTTGGAGGGAGGCTCTCAACAAGCTCACCTCGGAAGTAGGGCTTACAGCACTCCGCCAGGGTGCCAGCTGGGCTCTCTGCAGCAGTTGCTCCCAGTCCCTTGTGCTCACAGAACAACTCATTAGCACCTCACCTCAGGCCTCACCCCGTATCCCTCTCATCTGCTCCCTTGGGGCCTCACGGTCACGACTGAGGCATGACACACCGCAGGACCTGCCTAGCATTCCTGACACGTGCTGGTTTGACCAGGCAAGTCCTGAGGCTGCAGGTAGGCAGGCAGGAGTGTCCCTGGGTCTTGCCCTCATCTTGCTGGCTCTCCCTCGACCTATAGCTCACTCAGAGGAAGGCCCTTCTGCTGACAAAGGCTTTGGTGTGTCCAACAGCTGCCCAGAGGGCCAGGTAACAATTAGGAAGAATGCAGAAGTGAGTGCCCCTTGGGGCTAACTTTGACCACTGAGAGAGAGTAAATGTGAAGAAGCAGAAAAATGAATACTTCTCCTTTCTCCCTGCCCTCCCTCCCACGAACTGTTCTGAGAAGTAAGGTTCCCATACAGCTGCTTGAGAGCCGAATGGCGTGACTGAACACGCCTTCCCCTTGCTCTTGCTTCCTGGTATCGCGTTCGCACATTAGTTTTGCCTCAGGCTCTGATTTCTAGAGGACCTGGGGTAAGACAGTATATCATTTTCTCTTACAAAAAAGCATCGCATGCTGAGAGCAGAGACTAACACACACTGGGGGAAAGTGTTGGTGCCCAGTAGAGCAGGCCATCAAGACACAATACATCAATCTGGACAAACAAGACTCTCGAGTTTACTTCCTTGCTGCTAGACAGAACCACCACTTGATTTTATGTGGTATGCAAATTTACATTTTTTAAAGAAAATTAAAACTTTATACCACAGCCAGCTTGCTAAATTAAAATATCCTCTTGTAAATCAGCATTTTAACCTATGTACCACAAGCACACAAGCAATAAGCATAACATAAAATTAAATTAAACACACTAGCAAACATCCAGCTAAGTGAGTTTTGTCCTTAAAAATATTTACTCTTGGGGCCCGGCCCGGTGGCGCAGGGTTTAAGTTCGTGTGCTCCCCTTTGGCAGCCTGGCATTTGCCGGTTCGAATCCGGGGAGCTGATCTACACACAGCTTGTCAAGCCATGCTGCGGCAGGCATCCCACATAGAAAATAGAGGGAGATGGGCAAAGATGTTAGCTCAGGGCCACTCTTCCTCAGCAAAAAGGGGAGGATTGGCAGCAGGTGTTAGCTCAGGGCTAATCTTCATCACCAAAATAGAGAGAGAGATTTACTCTTGGAGGCTAATAACTTCAAAATTCGTGCAACTATTCAAAACAGTTTGGGAACTAGTGGGTGAGTTTGATGTATGGGCACCTCACATGGGCCATCAGGACAGCCAGCCCCTCCCAGTTAGCACCTTTTTTAGGTACTGCCTGAAGACCCTTGGAATAAGACTGACCAGGTCAGGGCTTCCCAAACTTTTACAGCTGTGCCCCCTGTAGCTACTCTCTTCAGTGTGTGTCTCAGGCATGGATCCTTCCACGACACTGGAGACAAGAAATACTGCATTTCTTGAACATCCTAAATTAAATGCGATTTCAGCTTTCCACTCAACAAGGCTGGTAATAGATGGAATGTTGGTCATCCTTCTAGCCCCTTCCCTTTTCCTGCGACACATCCAGGAATACTTTATCGAGTAGACCCTAGAGTCAGAGTGCCAGGACCCATGAGCTTTTCAGGGCCTATGAGAATCTCTTAGACCTGAAGATGAGAAAAGGCCACTCATTTCAAAAAAACTAGCCAAATCACAATTAATGGATGCTTAATTAAACTTTAGAAAATGTTCTATTGTTGCCTATTTATTAGTAATTAAATTTAGTATTAAAAATCTGCCACAGGGACTGGCCCGGTGTCAGAGCCATTGGGTTTGTGTGCTCCGCCTTGGAGGCCCGAGGTTCACATCCCGGGC